>NC_090449.1:337233100-338465237 GCF_031143425.1 Pleurodeles waltl
AACTGGAGACAAGGCCTGTCCCAAGAAAGGTTCCACTCCAAACTCCCATCCAGGTAACACTGGTATGGCTAGTCTCCAAGTGGGATCAACAGTGTGCCCAGAGCAAATCAGGGTCCACACTGAAGCTACTCTAGTTTCTGAGGGTGGGGTGGATTTAGCCACACTAGCTGTCTGCCCGCCTAACATGCAAAAATACAGACAGCAACTCTTAATTAATGGGACTCGAATAGAGGGCCTGAGGGATACAGGTGCCAGTGTCACCATGGTGACAGAGAAACTGGTTTCCCCTGGCCAATACCTGACTGGAAAAACTTACACAGTCACCAACGCTGACAATCAGAGAAAAGTACATCCCATGGCAATGGTTACTTTAGAATGGGGAGGGGTCAATGGCCTGAAACAGGTGGTGGTCTCCTCAAATATCCCAGTGGACTGTCTGCTTGGAAATGACCTGGAGTCCTCAGCATGGGCTGAGGTAGAACTAAAAACCCATGCAGCAATGCTGGGTATCCCTGAACTGGTGTGTGTGAAAACAAGAGCACAGTGCAAGGCACAGGGTGAACAAGTAGAGCTGGAGTCTGGAAGAATGGCCCAGCCTACCAAGAGAACAGGAAAGTCAGTTGGGAAACCAACTGCAACACAGCAAAAGAAAGGGAACCTCTCTTCTCAGGAAGAAGTTCTGCCCTCTGAGGGAACTGAGCCTTTGGAGCTTGAACCTTATCAGGTTGAGCTCTTAGGCCCAGGGGGACCCTCAAGGGAGGAGCTGTGTAAGGGACAAGAAACCTGTCCCTCTCTTGAAGGCCTTAGGCAGCAAGCTGCTGAAGAGTCCAAAGGCAAGAAAAATGGAACACATAGGGTCTATTGGGAAGATGGACTCCTGTACACTGAGGCCAGAGACCCCAAACCTGGTGCCACTAGGAGAGTGGTAGTGCCTCAGCTGTTCAGGAAGTTCATCCTAACATTGGCCCATGACATTCCCCTTGCTGGACATTTGGGACAAACCAAGACGTGGGAGAGGTTAGTCAACCACTTCTACTGGCCCAATATGTCCAACATGGTTAAGGAGTTTTGCCTCTCCTGCCCCACCTGTCAAGCCAGTGGTAAGACAGGTGGGCATCCAAAGGCCCCCCTCATTCCACTTCCAGTGGTGGGGGTGCCCTTTGAAAGAGTGGGTGTGGACATAGTTGGTCCACTAGAACCTCCCACAGCCTCAGGAAATATGTATATCCTGGTAGTAGTGGATCATGCTACCAGGTATCCTGAAGCTATTCCCCTTAGGTCGACTACTGCCCCTGCAGTAGCCAAGGCCCTCATTGGTATCTTTACCAGGGTGGGTTTCCCTAAGGAGGTGGTGTCTGACAGAGGTACCAACTTCATGTCAGCATACCTAAAGCACATGTGGAATGAGTGTGGGGTGACTTATAAATTCACTACACCATACCATCCACAAACTAATGGCTTAGTTGAGAGATTCAACAAGACATTAAAGGGCATGATCATGGGGCTCCCAGAAAAACTCAAAAGGAGATGGGATGTCCTCTTGCCATGTCTGCTTTTCGCTTACAGAGAGGTGCCACAGAAGGGAGTAGGATTCTCACCCTTTGAACTTCTGTTTGGTCATCCTGTAAGGGGACCACTTGCCCTTGTTAAAGAAGGCTGGGAGAGACCTCTCCATGAGCCTAAACAGGACATAGTGGACTATGTACTTGGCCTTCGCTCTAGAATGGCAGAGTACATGGAAAAGGCAACCAAAAACCTTGAGGCCAGCCAACAGCTCCAGAAGTTTTGGTATGACCAAAAGGCTGCACTGGTTGAGTTCCAACCAGGGCAGAAAGTCTGGGTTCTGGAGCCTGTGGCTCCCAGGGCACTCCAGGACAAATGGAGTGGCCCTTACCCAGTGCTAGAAAGGAAGAGTCAGGTCACCTACCTGGTGGACCTGGGCACAAGCAGGAGCCCCAAGAGGGTGATCCATGTGAACCGCCTTAAGCTCTTCCATGACAGGGCTGATGTGAATCTGTTGATGGTAACAGATGAAGATCAGGAGGCAGAGAGTGAACCTCTCCCTGATCTTCTGTCATCAGACCCAAAAGATGGCACAGTAGATGGAGTGATCTACTCAGACACCCTCTCTGGCCAACAGCAAGCTGATTGTAGGAGAGTCCTACAACAGTTTCCTGAACTCTTCTCCTTAACCCCTGGTCAGACACACCTGTGTACCCATGATGTGGACACAGGAGACAGCATGCCTGTCAAGAACAAAATCTTTAGACAGTCTGACCATGTTAAGGAAAGCATCAAGGTGGAAGTCCACAAGATGCTGGAATTGGGAGTGATTGAGCGCTCTGACAGCCCCTGGGCTAGCCCAGTGGTCTTAGTCCCCAAACCTCACACCAAAGATGGATAGAAAGAGATGAGGTTTTGTGTGGACTACAGAGGGCTCAATTCTGTCACCAAGACAGATGCTCATCCAATTCCAAGAGCTGATGAGCTCATAGATAAATTAGGTGCTGCCAAATTCTTAAGTACCTTTGACTTGACAGCAGGGTACTGGCAAATAAAAATGGCACCTGGAGCAAAAGAGAAAACAGCATTCTCCACACCTGATGGGCATTATCAGTTTACTGTTATGCCCTTTGGTTTAAAGAATGCCCCTGCCACCTTCCAAAGGTTGGTGAATCAAGTCCTTGCTGGCTTGGAGTCCTTTAGCACAGCTTATCTTGATGATATTGCTGTCTTTAGCTCCACCTGGCAGGATCACCTGGTCCACCTGAAGAAGGTTTTGAAGGCTCTGCAATCTGCAGGCCTCTCTATCAAGGCATCCAAATGCCAGATAGGGCAGGGAACTGTGGTTTACTTGGGACACCTTGTAGGTGGAGGCCAAGTTCAGCCACTCCAACCCAAGATCCAGACTATTCTGGACTGGGTAGCTCCAAAAACCCAGACTCAAGTCAGGGCATTCCTTGGCTTGACTGGGTATTACAGGAGGTTTGTGAAGGGATATGGATCCATTGTGACAGCCCTCACTGAACTCACCTCCAAGAAAATGCCCAAGAAAGTGAACTGGACTGTGGAATGCCAACAGGCCTTTGACACCCTGAAACAAGCAATGTGCTCAGCACCAGTTCTAAAAGCTCCAGATTATTCTAAGCAGTTCATTGTGCAGACTGATGCCTCTGAACATGGGATAGGGGCAGTTTTGTCCCAAACAAATGATGATGGCCTTGACCAGCCTGTTGCTTTCATTAGCAGGAGGTTACTCCCTAGGGAGCAGCGTTGGAGTGCCATTGAGAGGGAGGCCTTTGCTGTGGTTTGGTCCCTGAAGAAGCTGAGACCATACCTCTTTGGGACTCACTTCCTAGTTCAAACTGACCACAGACCTCTCAAATGGCTGATGCAAATGAAAGGTGAAAATCCTAAACTGTTGAGGTGGTCCATCTCCCTACAGGGAATGGACTTTATAGTGGAACACAGACCTGGGACTGCCCATGCCAATGCAGATGGCCTTTCCAGGTTCTTCCACTTAGAAAATGAAGACTCTCTTGGGAAAGGTTAGTCTCATCCTCTTTCGTTTGGGGGGGGGTTGTGTAAGGAAATGCCTCCTTGGCATGGTTGCCCCCTGACTTTTTGCCTTTGCTGATGCTATGTTTACAATTGAAAGTGTGCTGAGGCCTGCTAACCAGGCCCCAGCACCAGTGTTCTTTCCCTAACCTGTACTTTTGTATCCACAATTGGCAGACCCTGGCATCCAGATAAGTCCCTTGTAACTGGTACTTCTAGTACCAAGGGCCCTGATGCCAAGGAAGGTCTCTAAGGGCTGCAGCATGTCTTATGCCACCCTGGAGACCTCTCACTCAGCACAGACACACTGCTTGCCAGCTTGTGTGTGCTAGTGAGGACAAAACGAGTAAGTCGACATGGCACTCCCCTCAGGGTGCCATGCCAGCCTCTCACTGCCTATGCAGTATAGGTAAGACACCCCTCTAGCAGGCCTTACAGCCCTAAGGCAGGGTGCACTATACCATAGGTGAGGGTACCAGTGCATGAGCATGGTACCCCTACAGTGTCTAAACAAAACCTTAGACATTGTAAGTGCAGGGTAGCCATAAGAGTATATGGTCTGGGAGTTTGTCAAACACGAACTCCACAGCACCATAATGGCTACACTGAAAACTGGGAAGTTTGGTATCAAACTTCTCAGCACAATAAATGCACACTGATGCCAGTGTACATTTTATTGTAAAATACACCACAGAGGGCACCTTAGAGGTGCCCCCTGAAACTTAACCGACTATCTGTGTAGGCTGACTAGTTTTAGCAGCCTGCCACAAACCGAGACATGTTGCTGGCCCCATGGGGAGAGTGCCTTTGTCACTCTGAGGCCAGTAACAAAGCCTGCACTGGGTGGAGATGCTAAACACCTCCCCCAGGCAGGAATTGTCACACCTGGCGGTGAGCCTCAAAGGCTCACCTCCTTTGTGCCAACCCAGCAGGACACTCCAGCTAGTGGAGTTGCCCGCCCCCTCCGGCCAGGCCCCACTTTTGGCGGCAAGGCCGGAGAAGATAATGAGAAAAACAAGGAGGAGTCACTGACCAGTCAGGACAGCCCCTAAGGTGTCCTGAGCTGAAGTGACTCTAACTTTTAGAAATCCTCCATCTTGCAGATGGAGGATTCCCCCAATAGGGTTAGGATTGTGACCCCCTCCCCTTGGGAGGAGGCACAAAGAGGGTGTACCCACCCTCAGGGCTAGTAGCCATTGGCTACTAACCCCCCAGACCTAAACACGCCCTTAAATTTAGTATTTAAGGGCTACCCTGAACCCTAGAAAATTAGATTCCTGCAACTACAAGAAGAAGGACTGCCTAGCTGAAAACCCCTGCAGAGGAAGACCAGAAGACGACAACTGCCTTGGCTCCAGAAACTCACCGGCCTGTCTCCTGCCTTCCAAAGATCCTGCTCCAGCGACGCCTTCCAAAGGGACCAGCGACCTCGACATCCTCTGAGGACTGCCCCTGCTTCGAAAAGACAAGAAACTCCCGAGGACAGCGGACCTGCTCCAAGAAAAGCTGCAACTTTGTTTCCAGCAGCTTTAAAGAACCCTGCAAGCTCCCCGCCAGAAGCGTGAGACTTGCAACACTGCACCCGGCGACCCCGACTCGGCTGGTGGCGATCCAACACCTCAGGAGGGACCCCAGGACTACTCTAAGACTGTGAGTACAAAAACCTGTCCCCCCTGAGCCCCCACAGCGCCGCCTGCAGAGGGAATCCCGAGGCTTCCCCTGACCGCGACTCTTTGAATCCTAAGTCCCGACACCTGGGAGAGACCCTGCACCCGCAGCCCCCAGGACCTGAAGGACCGGACTTTCACTGGAGGAGTGACCCCCAGGAGTCCCCCTCCCTTGATCAAGTGGAGGTTTCCCCGAGGAACCCCCCCCTTGCCTGCCTGCAGCGCTGAAGAGATCCCTAGATCTCCCATTGACTTCCATTACAAACCCGACGCTTGTTTCTACACTGCACCCGGCCGCCCCCGCGCTGCTGAGGGTGAAATTTCTGTGTGGGCTTGTGTCCCCCCCGGTGCCCTACAAAACCCCCCTGGTCTGCCCTCCGAAGACGTGGGTACTTACCTGCAAGCAGACCGGAACCGGGGCACCCCCTTCTCTCCATTCTAGCCTATGTGTTTTGGGCACCACTTTGAACTCTGCACCTGACCGGCCCTGAGCTGCTGGTGTGGTGACTTTGGGGTTGCTCTGAACCCCCAACGGTGGGCTACCTTGGACCAAGAACTAAGCCCTGTAAGTGTCTTACTTACCTGGTTAACCTAACAAAAACTTACCTCCCCCAGGAACTGTGAAAATTGCACTGTGTCCACTTTTAAAACAGCTATTTGTGAATAACTTGAAAAGTATACATGCAATTTTGATGATTTGAAGTTCCTAAAGTACTTACCTGCAATACATTTCGAATGAGATATTACATGTAGAATTTGAACCTGTGGTTCTTAAAATAAACTAAGAAAATATATTTTTCTATATAAAAACCTATTGGCTGGATTTGTCTCTGAGTGTGTGTACCTCATTTATTGTCTATGTGTATGTACAACAAATGCTTAACACTACTCCTTGGATAAGCCTACTGCTCGACCACACTACCACAAAATAGAGCATTAGTATTATCTCTTTTTACCACTATTTTACCTCTAAGGGGAACCCTTGGACTCTGTGCATGCTATTCCTTACTTTGAAATAGCACATACAGAGCCAACTTCCTACAAGCTCCCTGGTGGTGGCAGACACCTCTGTGACCACCCCAGCTGCAGGTACAGCCACTGCCCCATCACTGCACGGCCCTCCCAGTAGCCCCTCAGCGAATTGCCCGTGCCCACTCACCCAGGAGGGTGGGCATCTCCTTCACCCCAGGCACCTAAGGCCCTGCCCCAGTGAGCCCTGCTGCCCTGAGTGAGGAGGCTTTTGACCTCCTGAGATCCATCTCTGTAGGGCAGTCAACCATTGTCAATGCCATCCAGGGGCTGGCATCCCAGATTCCTGGAGGGCATTCACAGTAGATTGGCGGCCCAACAGAGATCAATTCAGGCTCTGACCTCCTCTCTGATGGCAGCCATTGTCCCTGTCCCTACTGTCCCCCCTCCAACTACTACTTCCCAGTCCCAGTTCCCTGAGCCGCAAACCCATCCCATGCACACATACAGACGAGCATGCACACAAGACAACACACAGTAGTGGCACCATCATACACAGGCACCACACTTAATCCCACAAGCACTCACACAAACACTAGACAGTTACAGACACAACCACATCCACTATCTCCACTGTCTCCCCCTCCTCCTCCAACTCCCTCAGTCACATCCACACTCACACCTGCATGTACTGCATCAGCATCCACTACCAGCATCACCACACCAAGCAGCACACACATCTCACTAGCCGACACCTCCACAACATCCATGCACGCGTCCCTTGTGTCCTCTCCCACCCTTTCTGCCCCGCTCCTAAAAGATACAAATGCAAGCACTCACACACCCAACAGTCATCCACCTCACATCAGCACAATGCCCATGCACCTGCACCCAAGTCCAGCAGACATACACTTCCTACAACCACTCCCTCAACCTCCACTTCCATCCCTCATCCCGCCCCACTGTCCCTAAGAAGCTTTTCCTTGTCCAACTTGACCTCTTGCCTTCCCCTCCCCCACCCATCCTGCCCGTAAGAGCAGGGTTCTAATGACCCAGGCCAGCACCTCAGGCAAACAGTCCATGCTGACAGTTGTGGCACCACCTAGTTGTGGTGACAAGTCAGTGAAGGATCCCATTCCACCAGCCAGGAAGGTTAAGGATCCCACACCTCCTGCCAGGAAGGGTAAGGATCCAACGCCTCCTGCCATGAAGGGGAAGAAGCTCTCGACTTCAGCGGAGGCTGTCAGGGTGACACCACCATCAGTGGTTACGGGCCCCCATTGCCAGCTGAGGATGTGCATACATCATCTCCAGCAGAGGCTGCCCAGGAGGCACCTCCACCTGCCACCAGAGTCCAGCCCTAACCTCTAGCGGAGGCTGTCAGGGTGACAGCACCACTACCACCACCAGTGGTCACTGGGACCTCACCGCCAGCTGAGGAAATGCATCCCTCACCTCCAGCAGACGCTACCCAGAAGGCACCTTCACCTGTTGATCTTCACCTCCAGATGACACAGTGTAGCCATCACCACCAGTGGAAGCCATGTAGGCCACCCTCCATGGACTGCTGTACAAGGGGCCCCCTCAAGGAGCAGTGGGCATCTTCCACACCTGAGAGATTGTGAACTTGCACTCCCCAGGACAGAGAAATGGGCATGGAGCCCCGTCCAGAACCAGTGGGAAAGTCACCCACCTGAGAAACTGTGGCCTTGCACTTCCCAGCACAGAGATGTGGGCATGGAGCCCCCTCCAGAACCACTGGGAAAGTCACCCACCTGAGAGACTGTGGCCTTGCACTTCCCAGTACAGAGATGTGGGCATGGAGCCCCCTCCAGAACCAGTGGGAAAGTCACCCACTCCAGAGACTTTGGCCTTGCACTCCCCAGAACAGAGTAATGGGCATGGAGACCCCTCCAGAACCAGTGGGCTTATTCCCGTATTCGGCTGAGGTGCCCCCCATCCCCCTGAGGTGCCTGCCCACTTGCAAACTGATGCCCCTGCAGAGTTCTATCTGGATGAAGTCAGGATTCGAGTTGAGCCTTGGACTGTGCCCTGTGGTCATGAGGGCCCTTAGTACATTGGACTGGGCATTGGCCCTTTGTGTACATTTGTACATATCTGTTTATCGTACAATTTTTTTATTTGGTAGCTGTTTATATCAATACATTCTCACTACTGCATTATTGTTGTCCTTGCATTATTCTGCCGTGTATCGTATGCCATTGTTTTTTTTCTGCAGCTGGTTGTGTGTATGGTGTGTGAATGGTGCGTGTTGTGCGTGTGTGTGTCACTCTTGTTTTCTTCCCTTCCTCCTTTGTGTTCTGGGTGGCTGTACTCAACGTTGTTGTCGGCATTGGTTTTCCAGGTGGAGCATGACGTAGAAGAGCATCGGGAAGACTTGCAGTTCCGGCTCCATGGCAGCGTTGTTCTTCTCTTTGTCTCCGATGGTGAGACTTTGCTCTTTTGTGCAGTGTTTCGGCTAGGCTTTCGATGGCATTGGTACCTCCCCGGAAATCCTGGTGGTTTGAAGGGTAAAAATATGGTGGGCGGTACTTTGTCTTCCACCTGGCTGTTGTTGGCTACCACCGTGGTGAGTGTTGTTAACGCTCTGGCAGTTGGTTTGGTACATTGGCTGTCTATGGGAGATTTCTCCGTCATGGTCATAATTTAACGGCAATTACCGCCAACCTGTTGGCGGTATTACCAGCACTTTATCACTCACTGCCAGGGTCATGATGAGGGCCTTTATGTCCATTCTTCTCCAAATGATTTAAGAAAGTAATAGTATCATGCCTGCATGCCTCTCTCGTCTTTGAAGCGATCAACAAGACATCAGTGTACTGCACTAGTGTTGATTGAGAGGGCATTCCCAATGATAGATTCTTCTTCAGTATCTGGTTAAAAATGGACAGTGACTCTGAAAATAGCTTAAGAATTCTACACCAACAATAGACTCTATCCAAGAATTTAAAACAAAAGAGAAACTGCCTAGCCTCATGAAGAGGCATAGAAAAGAATGCCTCTGATAGGTCCACTACGGTGAACCATTTAGCATCACATGGGATCTGAAACAATATTACTGCTGGATTTGGCACCACTGTGAGAAAGTAGCCTCTTTCTAGCATGGTTATCCCCACTTTTGGCCTGTTTGTGAGTGTGTATCAGTGTGCTTTTACTGTGTCACTGTGATCCTGCTAGCCAGGACCCCAGTGCTCATAGAAAAAACCTATATGTCAGTGTGTCTTGCCTGTCTCACTGAGATCCTGCTAGCCAGGACCCCAGTGCTCATAATTTGTGGCCTAATGTATGTGTTGTCAGTAGTGCTTGACTGTGTCACTGAGGCTCTACTAACCAGAACCTCAGTGATTATGCTCTCTATGCTATTACATTTGTCACTAAAGGCTAGTGACTTCAGTTACAAATTTCAATTGGCACACTGGACCCCCCTTATAAGTCCCTATTAAATTGTACCTAGGTACACTGGGCATTGGGGTTCCAGGAGTGCCTTATGGGCCTCAGCATTTCTTTTGCCACCCATAAGGAGCTCAGACAAACCCTTGCACCGGCCTGCCATTGCAGCCAGTGTGAAATAGTGCACACACCATTTCACAGCCATTTTCACTACACTTACGTAGCTTATAAGTCACCTATATGTCTAACCTTCTCTTGCTGAAGGTTAAGTGCAAAGTTACTAAGTGTGAGGGCACCCTTGCACTAGCAAAGGTGCCCCCACATAGTTCAGGGCCATTTCGTGGTGAGGTGGATGCCACTACACGTGTGCACCACATATAGGTCAATACCTATATGTCGTTTCACAATGGTAACTCCTAATATGGCCATTTAACATGCCTAAGATCATGGAATTATTTCCCCATTCCAAATCTGATACTGGGGAGCCAATTCCGTGCATCCTGGGGGCTCCACCATGGATCCCCAGTACTGCCAAACCAGCTCTCTGAGGCTTGCACTGCAACTACAGCTGCTGCCACCTCACAGACATGGTTTTGCCCTCCTGGGATTTGAGCAGCATAGTCCCAAGAAGGCAGAACAAAGCATTTCCTCTGAGAGCAGGGTGTTACACCCTCTCCCTTTGGAAATAGGTGTTACAGGCTGGGGAGGGGTAGCCTCCCCCAGCCTCTGGAAATACTTTGAAGAGAACAGATGGTGCCTTCCTTGCATAAGCCAGTCTACACCGGTTCAGGGACCCCTTTTCCCCTGCTCTGGTGCGAAACTGGACAAAGGAAAGGGGAGTGACCACTCCCCTGTCCATTACCACCCTAGGGGTGGTGCCCAGAGCTCCTCCAGTGTATCCCAGACTTCAGCAATCTTGCTTTGCACGGTGTGGGGGCACTCTGGAGGGCTCTGAGCGGCCAGTGCCAGCTGGTGATGTCAGAGACCCCTCCTGATAGGTCCGTACCTCATAAGGTAGCCAACCCAACTCTCAGGGCTATTTAGGGTCTCTTCTGCGATTTCTCTTCAGATTCTGCTTGCAAGTTTCCTTCAGGAATCCTCTGCAACTACTACTTCATCCTCTGACCTAGGATCAACCACAGCCTGCTCCAGGAACCGCTGTAACCACAACAAAGTATCCACAAGGGATACTTTTCCTCTGAAACTTCAGCTCCAGCCAGCAACTGCAACGGTTTCCATGGTGTGCATGCTCTGAGGACTCCCTGTCTTCATCCTGCACCAGAAGGACCGAAGAAATCTCCAGTGGGGTGACAGAGTTACTCCTGTGCTCAACCAGGCACCTACTAAGATGACGACCGGTACCCTTGGACTCCTCTCATAGCGACGAGCGTGCTCCTAAGGACACAGAGGGTGGACCACATTGACACAGACTGTCCTGAGTTCCTGGTGATGCAATTTGGAGGAGGTAAGACCTTGCCTTCCCAGAGAGCGACAGTACCCCTGTGTACTACGTCTTCTTCGCCTCCTGAGGCCTCTGTGCACTATTTGCGAAATTCCTTCATGCACAGCGTAGCCCAGGTCCCCAGCACTCCATCCTGTGATGCTCAACTCACTGAGTTGTTCTCCGGGGCATGGAACCTTCTTTTGTTGTGCTGCACCAACCGTGTTTTGCAACTCCTTCGTCCCCATGTCCTGGGACTCCTGTGGGTGCTATCTGGCATCCTAGGACTCTCTAAAGTGCTGAGAGCCTCCTCATCCCACTCACATAGAGTTGAGGCCCCCAGGCCCCTCCTGGGTCCAGCCAGCACCATTTTGATGCAAAATGCACTTTTGTCGTAACCAAGGCTTGTTGGCAACTTCCAACACAAAATCACATCTGCCTCCATCTTCACGTTGTGTGACATCCTTTGCATGATGTAGGAACCCACTGGCATCTTCCTAGGGTGCATTCCTGCAGTCTTCGTCCAACCGTGGACTCTTCCTTTGCACCCTCTTCTGGGTTGGCAGTGGCTCCTGTCCTTCCTGGAACTTCTTTTGACTTCTGGACTTGGTCCCCTTCTTTTGCAGGTCTTCAGGTTCAGGAATCCAGCAGTTTTTGTTTGCAGACTTGGTTGGTTGCTGCAAAATCCCAATCACGAGATGTAGTGTGTCCTAAGGAAACTTGTAGTACTTTACTTCTGCTTTTCTGGGCTCTGGGGTAGGGTAATTTACTTACCTTTACTGTATTCTTACTCTCCCAGCGATTCTGCACACACTATACTTGTCTACGGTGGGAATTCATGATTCGCATTCCACTTTCTTAGTATATGGTTTGTGTTGCCCCTAGACCTATTTTCTCCCATTGCCGCCTATAGCATTTCCTATTGTTTGCACTATCCTATGTCTAATTACTTACCTTATTTTGGTGTCTAGTGGTTATATTGTGTATAATACTTAACTCCAGAGGGAGTATTGCCTCAATGATATTTTTGGTACTGTGTTACCCAAATAAACTACCTTTATTTTTGGTAACACTGAGTATTGTCTTTACATGTGTATAAGTACTGTGTAACTATAAGTGGTAGTGCATGAGCTTTGCATGTCTCCTAGTTCAACCTAAGCTGCTCTGCTATAGCTACCTCTATCAGCCTAAGCTGCTAGAACACTACTACTTTACTAATAAGGGATAACTAGACCTGGTCTAAGGTGTAAGTACCCAAGGTACCCACTACAAACCAGGCCAGCCTCCTACAAACATTTAATCACAGTTTCAGTGATTTTCCTCAAAACCTGTACTATTCGAAATTTCCCACAAGGCTTCCGCAATCCCATTATAGGTGAGTTACTTGGGCTGCTCAGAACTTCTATAAAAAAGCCTTGCCTTACATATTCCACAACTATATGGGCAATATCTTCAACAACATCCTGCGTCATCTGGTTTTGGGGAATCTGGAAGAAAATAGCATTTTGCCTGGGACTTTACCTAGCTCAACTCCTTTGATTAAACCAATCTCATTTCCTGAAAACCCCAAACTTTCATCTTAACAGTTCCCTGTAAGTCAGAAGGAAGATCTTGCATTGTAAAAACAGGAAAGAAACTGATCAAGGGGTACTCCTCATTCACTGAGTCACGATCGGTTATCTCTGGCGGGTCATCTTCATCATTGCTATTTGTTTGTATGGCCATTCCATCATTTGAACAAGTAATTGAACATCTCATTTTGCATATCAAGTCTTTTCCTAGTAAGGAAACCGGGCTTGAGTCACAAACTACAAATTTGAGTAATCCTCTGAAGTTTCCAATTTTAATTGAAACAGGCTCTGTAATCGGGTTTGGGAAATACTGGTTTGCAACTCCTGCAGTCTGCATTGTTTTCCCTGAAAGGAGCAAGTTTGGAACTTCTTTACTTCTCACTGTAGAGTGTGGAGCTCCTGTGTCAACCAAAAATGAGACTTTGTGACCCATCATCTTTCCTTTCACATATGGAACCCTCTGATCTACTTCTAATGAAGCCGCTATCACACATTCTTCTTCATCTGAACTCTCACTCACCCACTCATCATTCAGTTCATCCTCACTGTGTGATGGGTATTGATGTATTGTGTTATTACTCATGTTAAACTCTTGACCTGTGCCATGCTGAGGAAGCATCATCTTTCTGTTCCATTGGGGCTTGAGGTATCTTAACTTGTTGCCTAGGTACCATTTGGACTTGGGGATGCATTTGCTGCCACTGAGGCTTCTGCAAACGTGGCATTTGCATTGGCTGCATAGGCTTAAGACCTTGCACCTGATTCACATTATTTTGGAAATGTAGATTTCAACCTCTCATTCTTGGTCCTCTCATGTTATGAAAAGAATTGACTTCATTAGTCTGTGGAACAACCCCTTCGTGAACCAGCAACGGACACTCCCGCTTCCAAACTCCAAGGACTCCACAAGCGTGACATGGTAACATCTTTTTCATTCCCTGCACATCATGCTGAATGACTAAAGTATTCAAATCAGGACCATGCTTCACATTTCCAATTCCGCCTCAACCTCTACCTTTCGCCTGATTCTGCAACCACATGTTTCCCTGCTGTTGTTGCGGAAAACTCCCTTGCATTCCTGACTGTGCCGCTTTAATCTGCATCACCATTGCCTTCTCTTTCAACTTCCTATGCTTTACCTCAACCTTGTCACTATAATACTTAGCGTGTTGCAATACTTCATCAATCGACTTCGCTTGCCAACAAATCAAATGACTCTTCATCATCTGGCTATTTTCAGGTCTCAATCCTTCAACAAATCCGAACACAAAATGAATCATGTCTTTCAGCTCAATTGTTTCTGTACCACTGTAATGTTGAAATGCCTGCAGCTATCTCTCATTATATGCATGTATTGACTCTTTTCCTTCCTGAGCTGTACTGTCTAATCTCTGCCAATCAATATTCTTGGGGGAAATTCTTATTTTCAAAAATTCAATCACCTTGTAATAGTATTACATTACTTCAGGAGATGGTGCACCTGTAGCTGGATCTTGTGGAGGTTCTCTGTCGGCCAATCTATGCATCTTTTGCATTCAACCCATAAATCTGCTGGAACCACTGTTTCTAATAGGGTGTTTAAATCCTCCTAAAGGCATTTTGCAAGCTTCACAAACCTATCTGTTTGCTGGTACCATTCCAATGTTTTTTTCCTTAGCCTGGGGTAATCATTTGTGAATGACAAGATGTCACTTCTGTTCCAAGGGACATGAACCAAATTCCCTTTTGGAATTTCTCTCATTGGTAATATTTTCACTGGTTTATCAGTCTGCAGTCTTGTTCTCAATATTTTTTGAGTCAAATTCTAATCTGTAACTTATTTTCAAGTGTTTCATTTACTCAATTTCTATGTCATATTTCTTTACCAGGTCCGCTAATTTCTGATGTACTAATCCTGCTTTGTTGGTAATTAGTTTGCACAAATAGCGCAATTCATCTTCTCGGTATGAGTCAATTCTGTGTAACCCAATTGTTCCCTCTATTAATTTGTCTACTTCCAGAGTAAGCCTAGTCAAATTCAGTGAACTTCCTCCACTGGAATCTCCCTGTGTGCTTCTCAACTTCTCCAACCATTCAGTTAACTGCTGAGCTGACAAACCTTGCAAAGAGATATTGTTATTACTCACACTGGGTACTTACTGTAGTGTTATACAACAAGTCTCTGCTGTCACCAAACTCCCCTGATTATTAGGAAGAGTCCTGGTACAACTCAAATCAATTAACGGACCTGTTCTATCAAATGTCGGTTTCATAGGAGACATCATTCCTGCATGTTCATTGAACCTTTCCATTCCTACACTTAGATTCAGAATTCTCTGTTCACTGCTCTTATTATATCCCTGGGAAAACAAGGATATAACTGGACCAGTAGTAACAGATACTGATACAGCATCTGGACTCAGTAGGATGTTTTGATCTCTAGGGTATATTATTCCTGTATCCTGACTTGAAAATGCAAACATCTCTCCTTTTGACCTTCTTATGGGAGTGTAACTCGGGACTGTATGTGCTTGCATTGGAGGCATCAAATTCGGGGTAGACTCCATCTGAATCAGTGTTGGCTTCTGATAAATCTGTCTCATGTGGGCAGCTTGACCTGTTGGCACCATTCAATTTGTTGCAGTGTCTAAAATAGGTACATCTGGGTAAATTGTCAATCTGAGGTCAATGTTTCTGAATTGTAGAAGTGGTAGGAACGTTATAGCTAACCTGTGCTTGCCTTGGTATAGTTTCAATTGGTACCGGAGCTGTAGGATCTGCACTGGTACTTGGACCTGCCTCAAGTGCTGCATATGGTGGGGGATGATTTCTCAGTAATTGCAAAATAAACTTGTCATCGTCTGACTCTTCATCATAAGTCAAAGACTTTCTAGACTCTGTTGATTTCTGCTCTCTTTCATCTAAAAGATACAAATCCTTCTCTTTGGTACTTTTTCTAGCTCTGCTCTTGTTCCATTGTGTATTTGCAGGAAACATCTCAATTCCCTGTAAAGTTTCAGCTCTACAAACTCTCTACTCTCTATCCCATCTTACCTCAGCTAAAGTTTTCTCAGCTTTTCTCATTCTCTTCTCAAATTTCTGTTGCTGTTGCTGTCTAGCCACTAACTCCCAAATAGCTAATGCTTCAAATTGTGCAGGTCTCAGAGGAGGATTTGAATCATACAATACTCTCCTCAAATTCTCTAAGATTCTCAAATTAAATGTTCCATGGGCAGGAAACGCTAAGTTCCCTTCTTTCTCTGTCTCTTTGTACTATTGTTTCACCCAAAGACATGGTGCAGCTTCTTGTTCTTTGCACAGTTTTGCATCAAAAAGTATAAATATGGGCCAGTGTGTTTTTTTTATTTTCTGCATTGTTGCAATTGAAGTCTTTCGCTTTTATATGTTGCTTTAATTTAATATTGCGCAATGTCCTAATTTTCCATTCAAGATTTTTTTTCTTTATGTTATGGTTTTGAAACTCACTTATGTAACTTTAGCTTCAAGTCTGTAATAAAGTCTGTTGAACCTTTAATTGGACTCTTAAGTTTATTGTGTAACTATTGAGTTGCACCGAAATTAGGTTTGAATGATTGGGTAAGATTATTTCCTCAAAGCTTGGAACTTAGAAGAAAAGATTCATTGGACCCCAGAAGTAAAGATAGGGCCCAAGGCTCCATCAGATGGTAGCAAATGAGAATGGTTCTCTTTCAGAATTGAGGAGTACCAGAATTAAGCTCTATAAGAGTTAGTCGCCTGAGCCCAAACCCTAGTGTCCATGTCGAGAGTTGGAGAATCACCGAAGTCATGGAGGATTGGAAGAGAATTGTACTGGCAGTGGAAGAGTGAGTATAAATAGGGTTGCGGAGTCAGCGGTTTTCTTTTAGCTTGCTGTGATTGTGAAATTGGATGGTGTTTTGCAGAGATGTTTGCATGTTGCGTTAGTATGGTGATTTATGTAGGCGCTGAAATGCTTATCGGGTCTGATGAGGCCTAACATCCCTGAATAATTCAAAAGGTTTAGAAGACACTGTTTATATTGTCTGCTGAGTGGTTGCGTTCCTTGTGAGACATTGTCAATGGCACTTTTAAATTAGGGACTTACTTTGTGTGAGACAAACTGGTATATCGGATCTTAATGCGCAGAGAGAAACTATGCTGATTCAGATATTACCCCGCAGGTCGAGGTATCATCAGAAGTGATTGTAAACTTTCTTGTGTGATTAAAACTGTTCATTCTCTAGTAAAGTCTTATTAAATTGTATTTTGTATGCATGCGCTGTTTCGGAGCAAGTGTGTGTGCAGATTATAAAGGAGGGGGAACTGCTGCGAGAAGCGAGATTTACGTCATAGTATGCCGCTCTGGTATAGGTTGGGTGGTGTTATACAGGGCTGCTATTGGTGGGAAAAGTCATAAGGTGCCATGCTGCAATTGGTGGTTGTGTTGAAGCAAAGGATTGTGGGTAGGGCGTTATTCTGATCGAACTGGAGTATTGTGAAATATGAAATGCTTTAAAGTTATACAAGACATGTTTAGAGGAGATCCTCAAATTTCCAGAAGGAAGGGAGACATGGCACCTTCGAAGGTACTCCAGGTCACTATATGGTGAATAATGTAGGGCTTCATATGTGTGTATGGCTTGGTCAGTGGTACAAGATCACAGAAAAGGATAGTCCATTGAGATTCCCACAATATGGCATATTTAATTTGAGAATTATTGAACATTTAAGGAGAGCATATAATAAAAAATGAAGCCACCTCTTAGACCTGCCTAGCATGAAGAATTTAACGCTTGGGAACATGCTGCTCATGTGAAAGACAAAGAAAAATATCAGGGTAGAGTGAAGAAAGCTATACGTACTTATGCAGATGCTAAATGGAATGCCTTGCTGAGAAGGTGGAGAACTAACATGATAGAAGGAGTTAGACTGGTTCCAGCCTTCACAGCAGGTGCGGCTGGGGGAGCGGGGAAAGGAAAGGGACTCGGAAATCAAAAGAGGGTAAACAAAAAGAGCCTGACGATATGAATATGGACAGTGATGAAGGCTCTGGAGATAGTCTTTTGGATGTGTTACTTTTCAAATGTCTATCCTCCACATAATGAAGTTAGCGATGGAAATGGAAACCAGAATTTTAGTCCGACTAATGTCGCGACTGCTCCAATTAGGATGACTCCTAGTGCTGTGGGAGTTACTGCCACTACCATACCCTGTGAGTTAAGAAGTGAAGGTTTGGGGAATATGCCCAAGTTGATCATATTATGAGTACAGTTGATGTCCTTACAATCTCAGTTACTATAGGCCTAGTAATTCCTATGTATAAAACAGAAGGTTCTGGGAAAAATGCGTACAGTTTGGCTGTACCCAAAAATGCTAAAAGATAGAGTGGAGTTCCAAATACTTCAGGTGTTAGGGAGTTTGCTCCTCAAATTCCAACACACACTAGCAGTGTAAAGTGACTGCAGACACGACTTTGAATATGTCAAGATGCACTTCAATAGGCACATACCAGAACATACCCGTACAAAATCCTTTTGCATTGGGTAACCCCTTTTAATATGGGAAATGGTGCTCAGGGAAGTGATTCCACACCTAAAATTCCTGTGGTGACATGATCCATTTGTGCAAAGTGGATAGATGAATGGGGACAATTCTTTAATGGGAACACACCATCTAAGGAGAGTACTAATTCAGAAGTAAGTCAGGGGACACTGCTATCTATACCGAGAGAGAGGACTCTAAAAGTGGCAAAGCTGACAACAGAATGGAATGCAATGATTGTTGGAAATCTTGGCTTCGAACAGTTAGAGACCTATCAAGAAGATGAGCTTACATTCGTGTGCAGGGATATTACTAAGCAAGGAGGCCAAGTACATGATAAATTGGAAGCAATGGCTCAAAAATATGAGGTAGACTTAAATAAAACCAAGGATTTGCAAAGAAACTATCAAGTATGCTTCAGTGAAAAGGATATTGCTGATATGAGAACTCCAGGATTAAATACACAGATTAGAGGATTGATTCACAGCATTAGGAGATGGAATGAGTAAGATAAGTGGGAGACTAAATGGGGGGAAAAGAAAAAGATGAAGAAACCTTTGTGTGAACAACCACCCATTGGAGCAGAGAGAGGTGTTATGGCCTTCCCCTTAAGGGAAGTGCCTGGTGGAGGTTATGCTCATTTGCTGTGGAGTCGAAGTGATCTTGCATTCTTTACCAATTATTTTCAGAATTTGCTAGAGCAACCCATGGAATGGTACAGACGGGTTGAAAGGTTTGTCAAAAATTTCACAAGTGTTGTGGATTGATTTGAACACATTGTTTGACATTGTTGTTCTGAGTGACTTGTGGACTAAGTGCAAAATAGCTGTTTGATGACCTAAGACGGAACCAACCAGGAACATAGTACCTAGGGGTCCTTCGCCGTTGGTGATGAAGAAATATCAAGAGGTTATGACATCACTGAAAGGGGAGGTGCCTCCTCAAGATGTTGATTGGATCAAGATGAATAAAACAACTCAGGAACTAAAGGAGATGATCCATGCTTACTATGAAAGGCAGCTACAAGCATTCAAACAGTAGGGTGGTATGGAGACTCTAGAGGGAAAGTGTATGGAACATTTTGTGTCAAGGTTAGTGACATGGTTGAAACCAGAGATAAGTCTTATGATTCAGCAGAATATTTTTTTGGGGCAGAATAAGATGATTGATGAGATTTTGCTTATGCTAAATATTGTCATGATGAAATAGAAATGGAGCAGAAATGGCTAAAAGAGAGGCTAATGCTTCCCCAATTGAAAGCTGATCAAAGAACTAGTCAGATGCTTATGGCTATAAACTATGTTGGTGCAATGCCACAGAATAAAAAGCAAGGTAGAGGTCGAGGAATCTCCATAGATCCTAGTATAGAAATTGACATAAATAGCCTAAAATTGTCAACTCCTTGTCACCTCTGCAATAAGCTGGGATATTGGAAGCAGGAATGTCATTTGAATCCATTAAATCAGGTCCAAAATGCAGGATTCATGCCTTCTTAGAATAACAGTTTTAACCAGATGCAGGCTGTTCAAAGAACCAGGAGTCCCGATTTTAGTGTACCCAACCTCTGGTGATGCAAGTACCAGAAGAATGGTGTTGGATCACACCATTATTTAAATCAAGTCATGAGAATTAATGTAAATGGGGTACAGGATGAAAATATGTTTCACCAGTTCACTTTGTCTGGCACAGGCAAAAAAAAGGATCTGATCAGTCAGCCTGACAGTACATGAGAGGGGAGGATGGCTGCAAACTTGGTCCAGCCTTAGAGGGAGAACAGAGCAAACCATTTGGAGAGCGAAGTGAATGTTAATCCTGTGTCATTTATGGTTGACACTGGTGCTACCGGTTCTACTCTGAGAATAGTAGAAGCCTCAAATCTACCCCTCCCTGGAAAAACAGTCCAAGTTGTTGGTGTGGAGAATAAACAAATGACGGCTCAAGCAACTGCCCCAGTTGTAGTAAAAATAGGATCTTTCATAGACAAACACCAATTTATAATATGTGGTCGCAGTCCAATGAATCTCTTGGGAAGACATTTTTTGTCAAAACTGAACTGTGTCACATTTTGTACTCCAGCAGGAATGGAAGTTCATTGCAATATTACAAAGCTGTCTTTAAGTTGATGAAAAGTGAAACACATTGCACTATATTGACATTGTTATCAGTTGATGATTTGCCTCTAGATTTGAGAGAAACAGTGAGACTTGAAGTGTGGAATTTTTCAGGAAATGATATTGGACTGATAAAAGGTATAGAACCTGTCCAGATTACTGTGAGACCAAATGCTAAATTTCCAAAAAACGCACCATATAATTTGACCCCCCAAAAAAACAATAACTCCTGTGAGTGAGTCCATGATACAGCAGAGAATTCAGAAGTAGATCATGGGCAGTCCTTGTAACTCTCCCATTATGAGTCTTCAGAAACCAAGTGGGAAATACAGAATTGTACAGGACTTTAGGGAAATAAACTACATTGCTGTCCCTTGTTGCCCTGTGGTACTGAATCGAGCTGTAATATTGTTTAATCTTCATGTGAGGCTGAGTGGTTCACTGCCACTGATTTGTGTCAAGCCTTTTTTCCAATGCCAGTGCATGAGGATAGTCAATTCCTCTTCGCATTCTGGCTTGGAAACAGGGTTTTGGCATGGTGCCGAGTTCCACACAGGTATACTAAGTCTTCATTGATTTTCAATCAGATCCCAAAGAAAAATTTGGAATCCTCGGTAATGCCATGTGATTCGGTCATGATTCAATATATTGATGACCTCATGGTGGTGTCAAATACTCAAGAAGTTTGTAAGCAGGATACCATTGCATTACTGAACCACCTGGCTGAGAATGGACATAAAGTATCCACAGGAAAATTGTAATATTGTCAAAACAAGTCTAATACCTTGGACACCACATTGAGAAAGAAGTGACAAAGGCATCACAAGAGAGAATTTCAGCAATACTGAAAATAGGTCCGCCAGCTACACAGAGAGAAGTCAGGATGTTTTTGGAAATGGTGGGCTACTGTCGACAGTGGATACCCAACTTTTCCCTGGTGGCTAATCCTTTACAGGGGCTGGCACACAAGGATATGTCTGATCCGGTACCTTGAGACAACAATTGTCTTGTTGCGTTTCCAGAGCTGAGAGAATGTCTCTGTCATGCCCCAGCTCTAGGGATGCCCAATTATAACAAATCTTTTGCAATTCTCTGCAGTGAGAGGGAGGGCTGTGCTCTCTCAGTGCTGACTCAAACGCATGGAAATGCTAAGAGACCTGTGGCCTATCTTTCTGCCACATTAGATCCTATTGCCTATGCTATGGCTGGCCGTCTAAAATCTATAGCAGCAGTTAGTACAAGTATCAAGAGGTGCAAAAATATTAGTATGGGACATCTCTTAACTGTGTTCCTGCCTCATTAAGTACTGCTTTAACTGACTAGAACAAGAAAACAGCACATGAAAAGTTATTGACTTACCAAGTATGAGCAGATTATATTGGCCACAGAAAATGTGACAATAAAGCTTTGTAGGATTTTGAACCTGCTACTCTGCTGCCACTAGTGGGTCAGGAAACTATTGAAGATTGTGCAGGGGACCATGATTGTCTTAATGTCACTGAACTATGTATAAAAACGAGATCAGACGTACAAAATGAACCCTTACCTGAATCTGATTATGGGGGTCATTCCGACCCTGGTGGTCATAGACCGCCAGGGCCGGGGACCGCGGATGCACCGCCAACAGGCTGGCGGTGCATCCAGGCCAATTCTGACCGCAGCTGTAAAGCCGCGGTCAGAAAAGGGAAACTGGCGGTTTCCCGCCGGTTTTCCCCTGGCCTGAAGAATCCAGGCTGGCGGGATTCCGACCCCCTTCCCGCCAGCCTGGTTCTGGCGGTTTTGACCGCCAGAACCTGGCTGGCGGGTACGGGTGTCGTGGGGACCCCTAACAGGGCCCCACAAAGATTTTCAGTGTCTGCATAGCATAGCAGACACTGAAAATCGCGACGGGCAACTGCACCCGTCGCACCCTTTCCACTCCGCCGGCTCCATTCGGAGCCGGCATCCTCGTGGAAGGGGGTTTCCCGCTGGGCGGGCGGGCGGCCTTCTGGCGGTCGCTCGCCAGCCCAGCGGGAAACTCAGAATGACCGCAGCGGTCTTTTGACCGCGGTACGGTCTTCTGGCGGTTCCTGACCGCCTATGTCCTTTATGTTCATAGTTCATGCTTGCAAGACAACAGTAGAAGACTGAGAGCAGCTTATGCTGTTAGCACGTTGTGTAGAGTTGTCAAAGCTTCCTGGCTTCAAGGAATATTTTCTGCCCAAGTAGCTGCATTGATTGCTCTTACTAGAGCATGTTGTGTCTCTGATCAATTGAGGGTGACAATCTTTACTGATAGTCAATATGGCTTTGGTGTCATTCATGACTTTGGAAAACTGTGGTCTCAGCAAGGTTTTATGTTGTCCTCTGGATCTCTGATTTGGAACGACGAACAAGTGAAAAGCCTCCTTGACACACTACTATTGCCTGAACAAAGCTCAGTGGTTAAGTGCCCTGCACATTGCTCTGGAGATGATCATGTGACATTAAGCAATAATAAACATGCTAGGTACTGTTCTCTCAATGTCTGTACCTTTAATGATTAATTCACAAACGAGGGAATGAATGAGACTAACTTTAATTTTATATGGACCACAACTGATACTCGGGATGAGGTGAAAAGGTTTCAAGCGAAGTGTCTGAAAAGGAAAAGCAAGGTTGGGTCAGGGAAGGCTATGTCAAAAGTGATTATGACATTTGGGCCCTCATTACAACCCTGGCGGTCGATGTTAAAGTGGCGGTAACACCGCCAACAGGCCGGCGGTAAAAAAAATGGGATCACAACCATGGCGGAAACCGCCAACACAGACAGCCACTTTAACACTGCGACCGCCAGGGCAGTAGCAACAAATACTGCGGCGGTCACCGCCAACAGACAGGCAGAAGACAATGTACCGCCCACACTATTACAAGGCACCAATCCGCCAGCTTTTCGGGGGCGGTACCAATGTCATCAATAGCTCGTCGGAAACTGAATAACAAAGGGGAACAACTCACCTCTCGACACTCCACTAACAACCAGGATGTCATGGAGCCCGAATTGCAGATCCTACCTATGTTGGTGTATTTACTAATACACCACGCAGTAGAAAGAAGGCGGCGGTGGCGACGACGGTGAGTACTGCACCTAGCACACAGGGGAGGGCAAGAGGGGGAAAGAGAGTGACACACACACGCGGCACGCAATACCCACACCCCCCACCCACAACAACATATAGACACACATATCCAACAACATCACAGATACACCCTGTGACCCCCTGGTAGACCGCAAGGACAAAACGAAATGAGTTTAACTAGTGTTATATTGGAACAATCAGATAGATCAAGAGAAAAGCAAATAATCAGTATACACAAATATTTACATCAAGTACACAAGTCCATACACTGTCCCAAGTAAATGTCCGTGGACCAGTGATCCCAAAAAGCATGGGCGAGCCCACACATGACACGTGCCTCAAAACGGAAAGAACAAAGCAGGGGCATCAGGTCAAAAAACAAAACAGGCACCTCAGAGGGAAGGAGAGGGGGTGCACCTCAGCCGGATGATGGTACAACGCCACTGCTCTCCGAGGGGGCTCCATGCCCATTGTTTGGTCCTGGGGAGTGCAAATCCACAGTCTCTCAAGTCTCTCAAGTGGGTTGGTTGCCCACTGCCTGGTCCTGGAGAGTGCAAAGCCACAGTCTCTCAAGTCTCTCAAGTGGGTGGGTTGCCAACATGCTCTGGAGGGGGCTCTGTGCCCTGAGTGCTTCATCCTGCCAAGGATTGGGGGAGTGGATGCGTTTTTCCACTGGTTCTGGAGGGGGCTTTGTGCCCAGAGTGCTTCATCCTGCCAAGGATTGGGTGAGTCGATGCATTTCTCCACTGGTTCTGGAGGGGGCTTTGTGCCCAGAGTGCTTCATCCTGCCAAGGACTGGGTGAGTGGATGCATTTCTCCACTGGTTCTGGAGGGGGCTTTGTGCTCAGAGTGCTTCATCCTGCCAAGGATTGGGGGAGTGGATGCATTTCTCCCTCTGGTTCTGGAGGGGGCTTTGTGCCCAGTGATGCTGTACCTGGGGTGTGCCCGTTCACATCGTCTCACCTGGGTGTCTTAGCCATGCGATGTACCTGGAACAGGTAGCATGATGCTCCATGGAGGCAGAGCCACACTACATCCTGCGGCGACTTAGGCTGCCAATTGCTGGTTCGTGTCAGTGCTGGAGGTGGTGTCTCAAGTAGCGTGTCCAGGACGTCACCTGACGACTCGGTCAGCTGTTCACTGGGGTTGGTGCTGACGTCCGACAGAGTGGTATTGGCTGTGCACGTGGCGGTGCTGATGGTGGTGCAGGTGGCGGTGGCTGCGGCGGAGATGCTGCAAGTGCTGGCCGTGGTGCAAGTGTCTGTTGTGGTGGATGGAGACACCATACCGTCTACGGCAGCCTCGTATGGCTGATCCTTGGGGAGGATGATGCAGCCTGACGTGGCAGCGGCGGTGCAGGTGGCGGTGCAGGTGGCAGTCGGAGCAGCGGTGGTGACTGTTGTGCAGGTCTCTGCCATCCCTGATGATATGGTGGTCACCAGCCCCTCACCAGGAGACATCGTGCCCTGAGTTGACTTGCCCTTTGGCTTGTGGCCCTTCCCCACCTTGGCAGTCGCTGCAGGGACCTTGGCACTGTCCTCTCTGTGTTTGGGTGAGGCCTTGCTGGGTGGGTGGTGTGACTTTCCCCTGCTGGAAGCCGGCCCCTTTTTGACCTTTGCAGGTGGCGGAATAGGGTGGTACTTCATATCTGTCGGTGGCACACTGCCAGCTCTGATGGGTGCCCCTTCAATCGTACCAGACTAGCTGGGACTACAGCGGATGCAGATTTGGTGGCTGAGGTGCTGGGATTTAGAAATTATGGCCCTAGGGGAAGGACAGGTGGGGAGATGTAGGGAAGAGGTTAATGTTAGCTAGGAAAAGTTTTTTAGACACACTGGGACGGGAAGATGGAGGGGGAGTGGAGGAAGAGGTAGTGGTTGTAGGAGGTGTACGTCTGCTGAGTTTGGGTGAAGGTGCATGGGCTGGAGGCTGTTGTGAGGTGGATGGTTGTTGAGTGGGTGTGTGCCTGCGTTTGTGTACTTTGGGAGGAGGGCTCACAGACACACTGTGTAAATGGTAGTGGGGGTGGTGATTGCACGTGAGCGGTGTGTTGTGATGGGCGTGATGGTTATGGAGGCAGTGGCTGATGATGTAGTGCATGCAGGAGTGAGTGGAGATGAGACAGAGAGGGAGGTGGAGGACTTGGAGAAGGGGGACACAGTGGAGGAAGTCGATGTTGGTATGTGTGCATGGGTATGGTGCTTGTATGAGTGCCTGTGGGATGTGTGGTGCTTATGTTTTCCTGAGCCACTTTTGTGGGTTGATGTGTGTGCATGCTGGTCTGATGGTGTGCTTGGGATAGGCTGATGTAGAGAGGATTGGGTGTGGGTAGTGGAAGTTGGAGGGGGAGGCTGGACACAGGGACAATGGCTGCCATCAGTGCTGAGGCCAGAGCCTGAAATGCTCTCTGTTAGGCCGCCAGCCTAGAATGGATGCCCTCCACTTATGCATTTCTTTGCTGCAAATGCCTCTCGACACCCTGGATGGCATTTCGAATGGTTGACTGCGCAACAGTGAGGGATCTCAGGAGGTCAATAGCCTCCTCACTGAGGACAGCAGGGCTGACTGGGGCAGGGCCTGAGGTGCCTGGGGCGAAGGAGATGCCCACCCTCCTGGGTGAGCTGGCACAGGAAACTCACTGAGGGGCTGCTGGGAGGGTGGTGCTGGTAGAGGGGGTGGCGTCTGTACCTGTTGTTGGGGTGGGCAAAGAGGTGTTCGCCATTGCCAGGGAGCTTCCATCAGAGGAGGAGTCGCTGTCGCTGGTATCCCCTCCTGTCCCCGTCGTGGAGCTCCCCTCGCCCTCCGTCCCACTGGTGCCTTCACCCTCTGTGGATTCACCCTCCTGGGCCATGTGGGATGCAGCTCCCTCCCGTCGCCGGTGCCTCTGCTCTTCAGCCAGATGATGCTAATGCACACAAGGACAGGGTGACAAAACAAGAAGGGGGCGAAAGACAGAGAGCAAACATGGTCTATGCCGGCAACACCACTACCGTTGGCGGACACAGCACACAGGGAGCAGCCCTATGCACGTGGCCATGCACTACCAGTTATTAGGAAAGTCACCAGCCCATGGGGTACAATGCCTAACGCCATTAGCTGCACACCTGAAACCCACAGGACCCTGCCCAGTAGTAGATGCCCACTAACACTATTGGGGTTGGAGTGCTTCAGAGCCTGCCCAACAAACCCCCACCCAGATACTTCCTAAACCGCGCAGAGTCAGCTGTATGACACTGTACTCACCCCTTGTGGCTGCTGTGCCCTCAAGCACCCATCCAACTCCGGATAGGCCACCGCCAGGATGCGGAACATCAGTGGGGTCATGGTGCGACGGGCACCCCTTCCACGTTGGGAGGCCAGCCCCAGCTGGGCCTCGGCTATCTTCTTGCTCCAGTGGCACAGGTCCTCCCATCTTTGCGGGCAGTAGCTGCTTCGTCTATGATATACCCCCAGGGTCCGTACTTCCTTGGCGATGGCACACCAAATACCCTTCTTCTGGTGGGCGCGGACCTAGAGGAAAGGTGCAGGAGGAAAGGAAATTACTCACCCATCTGGACCGTCAGACTCATTGCCCACCAGTTCCCAACCATGCCCTGACGCACATACACTTACCATCCTCACATGCAGGTCTCAGCCCCCCCAACATGTATCTTCCATCCACACCACTCCAAACAGACATTGCACACGCATCATGCTCACAGTGAACTCACCTGTTTGTCTGGAGGACCGTAGAGTAGCATGTACGGCGGAGCATACCGTCACCGCCGGCGTACATCGCCATTGGCTGCTGGAACCCGTAGGGCCCAACGATAACCAATGCTGAATTACGCGGCGGTCTTCGACCGCCTACCCCCATCCACTAGTTTGTCCAACTCCTCTGCAGTGAAGGCAGGGGCCCTTTCCCCATACACTCGAGCCATTGTCGCTTCCAGACTGAGGTCACAGCAGCACCTGCAGTGTAGGTCCTCTCCTGTTGAAGGTCAGGTATCAAGTGAGTGAACAGATAGAAAATGGCAGTCACGGCCACGGCGGGGCATACCGTCACCGCCAGCATACATCGCCATTGGCTCCTGGAACCCGTAGGGCCCAATGATAACCAATGCTGAATTACGTGGCGGTCTTCGACCGCCTACCACGATGCAGCACAACGCCAGCACAGTTACCTCATTTCCCCTTGTCCCTCCTCACAAGTCAGGCAGCCGCCATTTCAGAGGGGCACATGCCATGACACCTAACTGGGTCACAGCACATTTTGGCACATATACGGACTAACTACTAACTAAGGATTTACTAACATTACTGCAGACACACTTGTGCAACCTATGTGGTACATGACCCTCTGCTCACCTGGTGATGGTATTGTGGCAGCGGTGGAGCCTGTGGATAGTGAGGAAGAGGAGGCAGAGGAAGAAGATATTCACAACCGAACAAACATTATCATGCAGTACTTCTAGTGACACACAGGTAAGAGACTGTAACTCCGCCTCACATTCCAGAATACTGTAGGGCATTGTATAAGTCAGCCTCTTAACCTCTTTCTATTGACACTGACAGCTCACTTTGTATTTCCATTTTTCAGATCTGGGTACCCCATTCTGCCTTCTGTTATATGTACTGCTGCCCAACAACTGTCATACATTGGTATGAGTAAATGGACATTTACATTGCTATTTGTTACTAAGGTTGTCATTAAACATTTGTGAAAGATCAGACTGACTCCAGATTGGTTTGTGCCTAAAGGGTGTTTATTTAGGGGCTAATGAGTATTGGGGTATGTGCAAGGGGCTGGGGTAATGGTGGAGAAATGTCCAGGATAGAGTCCAGCCTCTTGGTATCACAGGTGCATTGTCCAATGGGGCATAGGAAGGGGAGTAATGGCAGTTCAGTTTGGACAGGATAACATAGTGGGACAGAAGGGTGACAATCAGGAGAGTCTTATTTCCTGGCGGGGTCTCGGCAATGTTCTCAGTCTTCTGCCTGGATCGCAGAGACCGTTTGCGGGGTGGTTCTCCTTCTGCAGGAGGTGGGGTACTGGTGACCTGTTGGTCCTGTGGCAGGGCCTCCTGTCCACTAGCGCCGGCAGAGATGGCGGGCTGTTCCTCGATTTGGCTGGTGTCAGGGGCACTTTGTTGTGCCACTGCCTTCCTCATGGTCTTTCCTATGTCAGCCAGCACCCCTGCAATGGTGACCAGGGTGGTGTATATGTTGGTGAGGTCTTCCCTGATCCCCATTTATTGTCCCTCCTGCAGCCGCTGAGTCTCCTAAAACTTGGCTAGTACTGTGCCCATGGTCTCCTGGGAATGGTGGTATGCTCCCATGATGTTGGAGAGTGCCTTGTGGAGGGTCGGTTCCCTTGTCCTGTCCTCCACCTGTTGCACAGCAGTCCTCCCAGCTTCCCTGTAGTCCTGTGCCTCTGTCCCCTTAACTGTGTGCCCACTGCCACTGACCCCAGGTCCCTGATCGTCCTGGATTAGTGAGGTTGCCTGGGGTCCCTGTAGTGGTGGACACACTACTGATTGACGTGTCCTGGGGACAGTGGCATGGGCCCGCTGGATGGGTGCTGTGGTTGTGTTTCCTGAGGGGAGAGTTTCTGTGGTTGTTTGGGACTGTGGCAGGGGAACCGACTGTCCAGATGTCCCTGATGGGCCAGGCTGGTCATCTTGATCCAGGCGTGCAGAGCTGCTGTTATCACTGTGTTCCTCTTCTGTGGGGGGACTGGATATGGCTGGCACCTCCTGTCCGGTGACGTTGGGTAGGGGTCTTGTTGGGATGTAAATGCATTGTTATTGTATCTGTGTGTGCCATCTTGTGCAATGGGTGTGTTTCTCTGTATTAATGTGCTTGCACTATCACCTTGGCCCTTGTGCGAGTGGTGATGTTGTGGCCTGGGTGAGTCTCTCTATTGGACATGCTTTGGTGATGGGTGTCTATGCATGTCTGTGATGGGTGTCCATGCATTTTTGTTGCATGTAGAGCTTGGTTGTGGGAGTGGTGGGTTGTGATGGTGGGGTGTGTGGGAGGTGGTGGAGTCATGGGAGTGAGGGTGAGGGTGGAAGTATTTGATGGCATGCAGGTAGGGTGTGGGGGATATAGTAGTAACATTTTTCCTTACCAGAGTCCAGTCCTCCTGCTACTCCTGTGAGGCCCTCAGGATGCATGATCGCCAAGACTTGCTCCTCCCATGTTGTTAGTTGTGGGGGAGGAGGTGGGGGTCCACCGCCAGTCCTCTGTATGGCTACCTGGTGTCTTGATACCACGGAATGTACCTTCCCCTGTAGGACGTTCCACCTCTTCCTGATGTCATCCCTTGTTCTTGGATGCTGTTCCACTGCATTGACCCTGTCCACCATTCTCCGCCATAGCTCCATCTTCCTTGCAATGGAGGTCTTCTGCACCTGTGATCCGAATAGCTGTGGCTCTACCCGGATGATTTCCTCCACCATGACCCTGAGCTCCTCCTCAGAAAACCTGGGATGTCTTTGAGGTGCCATGATGTGGTGTGAGTGATGTGTGAGGTAATGTGTGATGTGATGTGTGGGGAGATGTGTTGGGTGTGTGGTGTGAGGTGCGTGGGTGGTGTATGTGTGATGGTGTTCTGTGCCCCTGGATGATGGTGTGGTCTTTGCTTTTCTCTCTCTCTGCTCCCTCAAAATTGTTGAACGTAAGGGGTTGTGGGTAATGTGGTTGTATGTTTTATAGTGGTGCGAGTGTGTGGGTGTGGTATGTGTATGTGTGTCAGGCGTGTGTATTTTGAATTGTCCAATGTGATTGTGTTTTGAAAGTGTGTGTGTATTATGAGCGCGGCGGTGTGTACCGCCAATGGTTTACTGTGGTTGAAGTACCACCGCGTTGATTTGTGGGTCGTGATACTGTGGGCGTATTCCTGTTGGAGTGACGGTGTGGGTTTTGATATTGCCAGTTTATCACTGACCTTTAGTGTGGCGGTCCTGTGTGGGTGTCTGTATAGTGGTGGATTTGTCAGTGTGGGTCATAATACCCGCAGCGGATTTCCGCCGCGGTCACGGTATGTTTGACGGCGGTCAGCACCGCGGTAAGCAGGATTTACTGCCAGAGTTGTAATGAGGGCCTTGGTGTTCAATGGATCGAAGACCAGGGTTGCCAAATAGCCTGTTACTTCCAATGGCTAGGCATTTTCATGGACCTGTGTAGGAGGCTGGCCTGCCTTATAGTGGGCACCTTGTGGTACTTACACTGTGTGCTAGGTCCAGTTATCCCTTATTAGTAGATTAGAGGTGTTTTAGCAGCTTAGGCTGATAGAGGTAGCTATAGCAGAGCAGCTTAGGCTGAACTAGGAGACATGCAAAGCTCCTACTATACCACTTATATCACTTAGCACTATATCATAAGAAACACTATACTCAGAGTTACTAAAAATAAAGGTACTTTATTTTAGTGACAATATGCCAAAAGTATCTCAGAGGATATACTCCCTTAGGAGGTAAGTAAAATACACAAAATATACACACAAACCAAAATCAGGTAAGTAAACAGTTAGAAAAATAGTGCAAACACTGCAGAACACAATAGAATGCAATAGGAAACAATAGGCCTAGGGTCTTCACAAACCATATACTCCAAAAGTGGAATGCGAACCACGAATGGACCCCAGGCCTAGTGTAGTGTGTAGACGGTCGCTAGGAGTTTTAGAAAACACTAAGGGTGTCCAAGATACCCACCCCAAGACCCTGAAAAGTAGGAGTAACCCTACTACCCCAGAAAGACAGTAAAGTCGAGATAGGGGATTCTGCAAAGACAACAACTGACTGCAAAGCACTGTAGACAAATTCCTGGACCTGAGGACTTACAAAGGAAGGGGACCAAGTCCAAGAGTCATGCAAGTGTCCAGGGGGGCAGGAGCCCACTAAACCCCGGATGAAGGTGCAAAAGGGCTGCCTCCAGGTGGAAGAAGCCAAAGATTCTGCAACAGCGTAAGGTGCCAGGAACTTCTCCGTTGGTCAGAAGATGTCCCACAGCGTGCTGGAGGATGCAGAGTTGTTTCCAAGCAGAAAGACCGCAAACAAGCCTTGCTAGATGCTAGAATCATGGTTGAGGATTTCGGGTGCTGCCAGGGCCCAGGAAGGACCAGGAGATCGCCCCTTGGAGGAGGAGACAGAGGGGGCACCCTGCAACACAGAGAGCCCATGCAAAAGCAGGCGGCATCCGCAGAAGCACCTGAACGGGCGTTCAGAAGATCTGAGCATGGCGGTCATCTCAGCACAAGGAAAGACGGTCCTACAAAGTCGGAGTCTAACTCAGCGAATTGGGCAATGCAGGATGGAGTGCTGGGGACCTGTGCTGTGCTGTGCATGGGGGAAGTCTTGCAAAAGTGCACAGAAGCTCTAGCAGCTGCAGTTCACGCAGTACACAGGATTACTGTCTGGCGTGGGGAGGCAAGAACTTACCTCCAACAAATTTGGACAGAAGGGCCACTGGACTGTCAGGAACACTTGGATCCAGCTCCTGTGTTCCAGGGTCCATGCTCGTCATGATGAGAGTGGACCCAGAGGGCCGGTGATGCAGAATTTTGGTGCCTGCTTTGGCAGCGGGAAGATTCCGTCGACCCATGGGAGATTCCCTCTTGGCTTCCAGTGCAGGGTAAAGGCAGACAGCCCTCAGAGCATGCACCACAGGAAATAGTCAAAAAACCCGGCAGGATGAGGTGCTACAATGTTGCTGGTAGTTTTCTTGCTACTTTGTTGCAGTTTTGCAGACGTCCTGGAGCAGTCAGGGGTCGATCCTTGGCAGAAGTCGAAGAAAGAAGTGCAGAGGAACTCTGATGAGCTCTTGCTTTCGTTATCTGGTGAGAAACCCACAGGAGAGACCCTAAATAGCCCTCAGAGGAGGATTGGCTACAGAGAAAGGCAAGCACCTATCAGGAGGGGACTCTGATGTCACCTGCTGGCACTGGCCACTCAGAGGCGTCCATTGTGCCCTCACACCTCTGCATCCAAGATGGCAGAGGTCTGGGACACCCTGGAGGAGCTTTGGGCACCTCCCCTTGGGAGGTGCTGGTCAGGGGAGTGGTCACTCCCCTTTCCTTTGTCCAGTTTTGCACCAGAGCAGGGCTGGGGGGATCCCTGAACCGGTGTAGACTGGCTTATGCAAGGAGGGCACCATATGTGCCCTTCAAATCATTTCCAGAAGCCAGGAGAGGCTACTGCTCTCAAGCCATTAACACCTATTTCCAAAAGGAGAGGGTATAACACCCTCTCTCAGAGCAAATCCTTTGTTCTGCCTTCCTGGGACAGGGCTGCCCAGGCCCCAGGGGGGCAGAAACCTGTCTGAGGGTTGGCAGCAGCGGTAGCTGCAGAGAAAACCCCGGAGAGTTATTTTGGCAGTACCCGGGCTTCTATGCTGGAGCCCCGGGGATGCATGGAATTGTCCCCCCCATACCCGAATGCTATTGGGGGAACAATTCCATGATCCTAGACATGTTACATGACCTATATGTAGTGCTCTCGTGCAATGGTGTCCCCGCACTCACAAGGTCCGGGGAAATTGCCCTGAACAATGTGGGGGCACCCTGGCTAGTGCCAGGGTGCCCTCACACTAAGTAACTTTGCACCTAACCTTCACTAAGTGAGGGTTAGACATATAGGTGACTGATAAGTTACTGAAGTGCAGTGTAAAATGGCTGTGAAATAACACGGACGTTATTTCACTCAGGCTGCAGTGGCAGTCCTGTGTTAGAATTGTCTGAGCTTCCTATGGGTTGCAAAAGAAATGCTGCAGCTCATAGGGATCTCCTGGAATCCCAATACCCTGGGTACCTAGGTACCATATAGTAGGGAATTATAAGGGTGTTCCAGTGTGCCAATCAGAATTTGTAAAATTAGTTACTAGCCTGCAGTGACAATTTCAAAAGCAGAGAGAGCATAAACACTGAGGTTCTGGTTAGCAGAGCCTCAGTTATACAGCTAGGCACCGCACAGGGAACACATACAGTGCACGCTTTATGAGCACTGGGGTCCTGGCTAGCAGGATCCCAGTGACACAGGCAAAAACAAACATACATGCAAGTAAAAATGGGGGTAACATGCCAGGCAAGATGGTACTTTCCTACACCCTGCTCATATTGGTATGGATGCCATGGTGAGGTTGTTCAGATAGACTTGGTTCAAACTGAAATTCAGATTAATAGCTGAAGCAATGTGTCACTGATGTGTTATGTATCAACAGAACAATGTTGGAAAGAGAACTGCAGCTACATTGAGTCACATATGAAGATCAGGAGAGCCTTTTTAACAGGATACAGATGGATTTCATTGAGATACCTGTGTGCAAAGATTGAGATATGTTTTGGTTATTGTGTGTATCTTTTCACATTGGGTGGAGGCGTGCCAAATTAGGCAAAATGATTCATTACTATAGCAAAATTCCTGTAGATGGAACTTATACCTAGGTTTGGGTTTCCGACCTCTTTGGAATGAGATTGAGGAACTCATTTCAACAATGAGGTTCTGAACTTGTTGTGCGCAGCATTGCAAATGGGGCTAAGAATGCACTGCAGTTATAGACCTGAGGCTTCGGGTCTTGTTGAGCAAGTGAATGGCATGCTGAAATTGAGATTGGCAAAGGTGTGTATTTTGACCTCCTTGAAATGGCCTGATGCTTTGCCCCTTGTGTTGATGAGTCTTCAGAGTATACCCGATCGAAAGGCTGGACTGTCACCCAATGAATTCCTGATAGGGAGAGAAATGAGACTGCCAGCAATTCCTGTGAATGGACTTGTGAATATAGCTGATGATATGGTCTCAGACTTTTGCAAGGGACTAGTTGATATAGTACATTCTGTGCCTCATCAGATTGGATCGACTACAACATCTCCACTACATTAACCCCTTTGCTGCCAGGCCTTTTCCCCTCCTGTGCAGAGCCTATTTTTGGCTATCTGGGGCAATTCGCGCTTAGGCCCTCATAACGTTTTGTTCACATAAGCTACCCACGCCAAATTTGGGTCCTTTTTTTCCAACATACTAGGGATTCTAGAGGTACCCAGACTTTGTGGGTTCCCCTGAAGGAGACTAAGAAATTAGCCAAAATACAGTGAACATTTTTTTTTTAAATGGGAAAAAAGGGCTGCAGAAGGTGGCTTGTGGTTTTTTCCCTGAAAATGGCATCAACAAAGGGTTTACGGTGGCAAGATCACCATCTTCCCAGCTTTCAGGAACACGCACTGAAATTGGAAATCCCCATTTTTCAATGCAATTTTGACATTTTACAGGGACATACCCCATCTTTACAATTTTTTGTGCTTTCAGCCTCCTTCACGTTAGTGACCAAAATGGGTAAGAAATCAATGCTGGATCCCAGAAAGCTAAACATTTCTGAAGAGTAGACAAAATTCTGAATTCAGCAAGGGGTAATTTGTGAAGATCCTACAAGTTTTTCCTATAGAAAATAACAGCTGAAATAAAATAAATATTGAAATTGAGGTGAATAAAACAGCCATTTTTCTCCAAGTTTTACTCTGTAACTTTTTCCTGCAATGTCAGATTTTTAAAAGCAATATATTGTTACGTCAGTTGGTCTCTTCTGTTTGCGGAGATATATAGGGCTTGTAGGCTCATCAAGAACCCTAGGTACCCAGAGCCAATAAATGAGCTGCAACTTGCAATGGGTTTTTATTCTATACCGGGTATACAGCAATTCATTTTCTGAAATATAAAAAGTGAAAAATAGGTATCAAGAAAACCTTTGTATTTCCAAAATGTCCACAAGATAAGGTGTTAAGAAGCAGTGAGTCAGAGTCAGAGTCAGAGAGAACTTTATTCTGCAGTTGCCATAAAAGTACATACACAGACACATATTACAAATCTATAAATAGTATAGAACACATTTAAATACCATAAACGCATTACCTAAAAACAACATATAAAACGTCCAATCCAGAAACCCCTTGACCGCTGGCAAATAGGTAAACTAGACACAATTTAGAATCACAAAAAGGTACAGAATTTACAGAGGTTATCTCAGAACAAAAACTATTAACAACTACCTTAAAATGTTGTACAGAAAACTGTCACAAGGATATAGGGATTAGATCTAAATAATCCTTTTCCTAATACTTAAAGAAGCTATAACAAAATTCAATACATGATAACATGTTTGAATATCTGACAGTCTTTGAAAGTATAGTAAGGCTTCCTTGTAGTGAATGGGTCTTAAATGACATAAGATGGTTAAAATAAAAGCCTTTCTTGGAGTAGCATATGAAGAACAGAAAAGAAAACAATGAGAGGTACTCTGCTTTGACCTGGAATCACAAGGGAAGGGTGGTAAATCTTTTTGCCAAATACATTGTTTAGGAAAGGCTACCTTAAAATGAATCAGATTAAATCTAAAAAAAAGTTAAAAGAGAGCTTATTTTAGGACATGAAAACCAGATCAAATAAGGTTCCAGACATGGAGCCGTGGCAATCCGGACATAGGGATCAGAAGATTTCAAATTCAGGGAGCTATAAAATCTCAAATCTGAGGTATACTCAAAATAAGTTGATTTCAAAACAGACCTAGAATTTATAGTTAACCGTTGGGGTTCTTCAAACATATACCTGAGCCCTAGCTTCTCAAAAGATTTTCGCAAAAACGCAAGCCAGGGAATCCTATTTGAGTTGTCCAACTGTAAACAGTCAGAAATACAGTCTTGAACAAGGCTTCCCGCTGGATTCAGCCACATCTAATCCAGAGCAATAAAGGGGCAATGGAAACCCTGTCCTCTAAAAAACATTGAACAATTTCCTCAAGACTGATGATGTTTGCTATACACTTTGGTACCATCAGTAACCTACGCAGGAATTTATTTTCAGGGCATTGGAGGGAGGGTACTTTGTTATAGCCCCAAACGCCTGCGCCATATAAGACTGCTGCAACGCACTTGGTGTTATAAAGTGTTTTCATCTGAGCAAGAGGTCTGTGGCCTAATTTACAAGTAAAGCGAAAAATCGCTTTATTATTCCTTATCATCTGTTGGGACTTAAAATTAAGGTGAGTCTTCCAGGACAAAGAGGAACTCATATACATACCTAAATAACAAAAATTCTTTACCTTATTTAAAATATGTCCTCCCATGGTAAATTGTTTGGACTTTGTATTACGTGGACCACATTTCATAACAAAAGTCTTTTACTTTCAAGTCCAGATCCAGCATAAAATTAGAAAAGAGGCCCAATAAACGCTGTAAACCATTTTCAGTATGAGCAATTAAAACGGCATCATCAGCATATAATAAAACTGGGAGCAGTCTCTGGCCCATCTTTGGTACATCCTTACCGTGTTTTACCAAGGAATCATAAAGCCCATTTATGTATATCAAGAAAAGAAAAGGCGCTAGGATACATCCCTGTCTTACGCCCCTTGTTGACGGAATAGGAGAAGTTCTCTGACCAGATGAGCCAGTCTGAACTAAAAACATTAAATCTGTATGTAGGCGTTTAATAAGCTCCAAAAGGGTTGTATCACAACCATAAGCTCCCAGAATTTGCCATAACTTCGACCTATTGACCAAATCGAAAGCACTAGTTAAATCAATAAATGCCATATGAATAGACTCCTTTTTTGGCAATCTCATATTTACTAAGTATCAAATGCAAGTTTAAAACTTGCTCAACTGTGCCTGGACCAGGTCTAAAACCAAATTGAATTGGGGATAAAATCTGTGCCTCAGTTACCCAATCTTCTAAACGAGATAAGATCACACTTCCCAAAATCTTAGCCGTTGAATCAATAAGAGAAATTGGTCTGTAACAGGAAGGATCTTGTCTGTTTCCTTTTTTTGAAGATGGGAATGATAGTAGCCGATTTCCATGAAGTAGGTACGTTACTATTTACAACACTTCTCAACACATTTGTAACTAAAGGGCCCCAGAGATCAATTTCAGATTTAAAGAGATCAACAGGGACCTCATCAGGGCCAAGAGCCTTTCCCTACCTTAACCGATTAATGGCACCTAGGACCTCATGAAGATCAAAAGTAATATCTAGGGCCTTAATATTGGAGTCTGGGATAGGGTGTGCAGTAAAGTTATCCTCCTTATACAGGTTCTCGTTGTCATCGTTTCCTGGACAAAATACTTTCCTAAAATGAGTCACCCATACATTGTCTGCAATAAGGCAATCATCAACCTTAGTGTTCCTATCTGAAAAATATGAGTGATTTACCACCTTCCAGAATTTTGAAGTATCCTTCAGCTCAGAAGCAGCCAGAAGTTCGTCCCAAGCCTTGGACCTGATTTCTGAGTTCCTTTTTTCAAGAGCAGCCTTATATTCAGCTCTGGCTAATTTAACTAATTGGCAAGAAGGGGGAACTACTTTAAGAGCTTCTTTAAGTTTTTTATGAGCAGAAGAGCACACAGAATCAAACCATCTATGAACAACCGGGCCCTTTGGGGACCTATCCACCACCAAGGCTTGCGAGATATCAGTACTTAAAAGTTCAAATTCATGGACTATACGTTCATGATCTAACTGCTGGGACAAACACCTAGTTCTTATAATTTCCTGATTAAATAGTTTGGGATTTATTTTGTCCCATTTTAAGCGTAAGCCGCAATTTGAGTTATAAACAGTACTAGCTCTCAAACTTTTATTCTTAGGAACCTGATTAATATTTAAATCCAATTTAATGCTAAGGGGATTGTGGTCACTGGCACAGTGAGGCGTAACCTTAAATTCTTGTATTAGATGATAGTCTGGGGAGCCAATAAGTATAAAATCAATGATGCTCCCCTTCGGTTTCCCTGTGAAGGTTGGTAAATTACAAGCATCAGCAGCCAGTTTCTCCGTAACGTGTACCAAATCAAACTTAAATAAAAAGTAGTTCAGATCATCTCCTTCAGCAGAATGGGTAAAATGGGTTGATGACTCTCTGCCCTCATCAGGGAAGGCACACAGTTCAGAAGGTTTCTTACAACACAGAGGAGTATTGAAATCGCCGACCCATAATACAATTAAATCATTAACCTGCAAATCATTAGATGAAGCAATAACATCTACTACCTCCTCCAGACATCCCATAAGGAGACCCCGGGGAATATTGTTATAAAAGTTTAAAATCAAAATACCTTTCCGTCCTCTGGTAGATACTAGAACAACCATAAAATAAGGAGAAGACCAAATTAAAGACATATTCAATAAAGGGAGATGTAAAGATACGAGAACTAAAAGGCCGCCACGTGCTCTCCCCATTGGAGAGGTTATGGCTGGCTGACAAAAAGAAGTATATCCATCCAGGAGAAACGTGTCCTTAGACCAAGTCTCCTGGAGACAAATTATGTTGTAAGATGAAATAAAACTCGTCCAATCCGAGTTACCAGTTTTGGACCGAAGCCCCGCTATGTTCCAACTAATCAGGGTAAGTGGTCTAAACCCAAGACATGGTGTTGAATCGCCAGTATTTTTAGGTGTTGACATATCCAATACAAACTTTCCTGCTTTCCAGATAAAGTCATCATAATCATTCCCAGCCATTGATCTCACCATATTATTAGGGCAAGGAAATTCCGTGGCCTTCAGTCAATCGTTTTCATCTAGATAGTTAAGAGCCAAAAAACGATTACTGGTGGGAACATTTATCTGCAATTGAGACCTTACTGGGACAGAGGTGTGGTTTCTTAAGTCGGCAGTGGAGCGATGTGGTAAGAGCGAGGGGTCGTAGAAATGACACAGAGAATGTATTTGAATCCCATTAAATGACCTATTGCATTGGTCAGAGTTAGCCAAAAAGTAGTCCACTGAAAAAGGGTTTGCAAAATTTAAAACAACACAGTCTCCCTCCTCCATTTTCTTTAAATATCCAACTCTCTTCACTCTACGCGCCATAAGAATCTTATCATTAAAATGAATATTTGGTTTAAAATTGGGTTTCAACCAATAAACGGCCTTCCTGATTAAATATTGTGTGTCTTCTATTTTGGGACTCTCCAGAGAAGGAACATTTGATAAAACCAGTACATACGGATTACAATCTGGAGGTAGGTGCAGAGAATCTGCATGATTTGCAGATTTGTTATGTCCCGAAACATGCAAACTAGAGGAGCAAACTTCCATGGTCGTCCCCTGAGCAGGATCATTTGCTAAATTATCTTGGCCAGAAACAACCTGTGAATTGGCCAAGGGAATATTAACTCCTTCGGGTAACAAAGTAGGTAATGAGTTGGTTTGATGTACCGAATCGGGACTATGAAATTTTCCCGAACTTTGTAATCCTGAATTAAGTGATTGGGATAAAGTACTAGTCATATCATTACAACAGTCAAGCTTTCTAGTAATCATCGTGATAAGTAAAGAATCTATTGCGCTTGTAAAATCTTCAGGGGCACCCTTCTTCGAAGAACATTCAAGAGTGGGAACCAAGGCAGCTGGATCCTTAGCACTTATTACCGGATGGATATATGTTCTCTTTTTAGAGCCCAGATCCTTTTTTGTGTTCTTAGACTTTTTCCCAGCTCTCCTCTTCTTCAATGGAGGGGAATCAGCCTGGGAACGGGAGTATTCCAGGGATGAATTAACAATTGGGGTAGAAGAGTTGATTGAGTCTGTAAGAGGTGTTGCATCATGACCCAACTGTGTAGTATTAGAAGACAGGACCGGTGGTAATGGCCCGGTTCTTGAATTAGTATTTATATGAACAACAGGCTCAAGTGGGGGCGGCTGAGCAGATTTCTGGTAGAGCCACAGCTATTTGGATCACAGGTGCAGCAGATATCCATTGCTAGGAAGACGGAGCTATGGTGCAGGATCGTGGAGAGGGTCAATGCTGTGGGACAGCACCCAAGAACAAGGGACGGCATGAGGAAGAGGTGGAACGACCTACGGGGGAAGGTACTTTCCATGGCAGCAAGACACCAGGTCGCAGTACAGAGGACTGGTGGCGGTCCCCCACCTCCTCCCCCCACAACTAACAACATGGGAGGAGCAAGTTTTGGCAATCATGCATCCTGGGGGCCTGGCAGGAGTAGGAGGAGGTCTGGACTCTGGTAAGTTAAATCTCTATTATTATCACCCCGACCTGCATGCCATCACATACCCCCACCCTTACCCTCACTCCCATCACTCCACCACCTCCCACACACCCCACCATCACAACCCACTCATCCCAATACCAAGCCCTGCTTGCAACACCAATGCATGGACACCCCTCACAGACCTGCATGGACACCTATCACCACAGCATGCACACTAGAGAGAATCACCTAGCCCCCCAAATAACAACTCACACAAGGCAAAGCTACCAGGGCAATAACAACCATAGAGGGCAACACACCCATACACAATATGTCACATGCAGAAACAATAACACAGCATTTACATCCCCACCGGTACCCCACCCAATGTCACCGGCGAAGAGGTGCCAGCAACATCCAGTCCCCCAAAAGAAGAGGCCCACAGTGATGACAGCAGCTCTGGTCACCTGGATCTGGATGACCAACCAGGCCCATCAGGGATCTCCGGACAGTTGGTTACCCAGGCACAGTCTCACACCACTACAGAGCCTCCTCCCTGAGGAAACACCACCACAGCACCCACCCAGTGGGCCCATACCTCTGTCCCCAGGACACATCAATCAGCAGTGTGTCCACCACTACAGGGACCCCAGGCCACCCCACAAACCCAAGACAATCAGGGACCTGGGGTCAGTGGCAGTGGGCACACGGGTCAGGGGACAGAGGCACAGGACAACAGGGAAGCTGGGATGACTGCTGTGCAACAGGAGAGGACAGACCCAGGGAACCAACTCTCCAGGAGGCACTCACCGCGATCCTGGGAGCCTATTAACATTCCTATGATATGCTGGGCCAGATACCTGACAAGTTGCAGGAGAACATGTGGCTGCAGGAGGGACAGAACCATGGGATCAGTGAACTCTTGAAGGACATCAACACCACCCTGGTCTCCATTGCAGGGGTGCTGGCAGACATGGCCAACAGTATGAGGGAGGCAGTGGCACACCACCGGGCCCCTGACACTAGCCAAACCACCGAACAGCCCTCCACATTCGCTGCCACTAGTGGACAAGAGGGCCCGCCACAGGATCAACAGGCCACCTGCACCCCTCCCCCTGCAGAAGGAGAACCACCCCACAAACGTTCCCTGCGATCCAGGCAGAAGCCAGAGACTATTGCCAAGACCCCCGCCAGGAAATAAGACTCTTCTGATTGTCACCCTTGTGTCCCACCCTGTCACCCTGTCCACCTTGAACTGCCATTGCTCCACTTCCTGTGCCTTCTTGGACAATGCAACTGTGATACAAATAGACTGGACTCTACCCTGGACTTTTTTCCATCATCACCCCAGCCCATTACACTACACCCTATTCTTCAGAGCACTGCAATAAATACACTTTGATAAAATACAAGTATGGTATATGTCAGATGTTTTCAAAAGGTATCCATTTAACAAAGGTTCAAACATTGCAATTCAACTGCACAGTAATGTTTAAATTGGAAATACCTGTAGTTGGGTGCACTGAACACACCAGGAGCAATAGTGGGGCACCAACATCTGTAAAAAGAGATGCCAAGGGGTACAGTGAGTGGGCATAGAAGTAGAAATACACAGCCTGCCAGTGACAATGTCACACATCAAACTGTCAATTATATGTGTATCAACACTGCCTTACCTGTGTCTCATTGGAAGTATTGACGAATAATTGCACTTCTTTTCTCATCATCCTCATCCTCTGCCTCCTCATCTTCACTGTCCACAGGGTCCATTGCTGCCACACGGCCATCTCCAGCCTCCTCCTCCTGCAGAAAAGGCACCTGGAGACGCAGGGCACGATTGTGCAACATACATCATGCCATGATGATCTGGCAGACCTTCTTGGGTCAGTAGCACAGGGCTCCACCTGTTAGATGGAGGCAATGAAACCTGGCCTTTAGTAGGCCAAAGGTCCTCTCTATAATCCTTCTTGTTCACCCTTGTACCTCATTGTAACGTTCCTCTGCCCTTGTCCTGGCATTCCTCACAGGGGTCAGTAGCCATGAGAGGTTGGGGTAACCAAAGTCACCTGCAAATATTGAGGGACAACTGTTAGCCACACACTAACCCTTAGGGCCCACACCATACCCATACACCAACATACACTGGGTGGGAACCAGGGCTCACCTATTAGCCACAACCCGTGCCCCTGGAGTTGGCCCATCACATTTGGGATGCTGCGGATAAAGGCATCATGCACAGACCCAGGATACTCTGCATTGATGTGGGAGATGTACTGGTCCGCCAGGCACACCATCTGCACATTCATGGAGTGAAAACTCTTTTGATTTCTGAACACCTGTTCATTTCGCTAGGGGGGGGACAAATGCAATATATGTTCCATCAATAGCCCCAATAATGTTGGGGATATGTCCCATTGCATAGAAGTCAGCTTTCACTGTGGCCAAATCTTCCACCTGGGGGAAAACAATGTAGCTGCACATGTGTTTAATCAGGGCAGACAACACTCTGATCAGCACTATTGAGAACATTGGCTGTTACATTCCTGCTGCCAAGCCCACTGTCACTTGGAAAGAGCCAGTTTCCAGGAAATGGAGCACTGATAGCACTTGCACAAGAGGGGAGATCTCAGTGGGGTAACGGATAGCAGAGATTAGGTCAGGCTGCAATTGGGCACACAGCTCAATGATTGTGGCCCTGTCAAGTCTCTAGGTGAGGATAATGTGCCTGTCCTCCATTGTTGCCAAGTCCACCATGTGTCTGTACATGAGGGGATGTCTCATCTCCTATTCATCCTCAGTGGTTGCAATCTATGGACCAAGAGAGTAAGCAGCTGGTCATTATCTCTACATTACAACCACTACAGTTCAATGCATGTTGTGATTGTAACAGTATTTTGTTGGAGATGTCCAAATGGTGCATTTGTGTACTGTGACGCAGTTCGGAGCCATGGCCTGCACCCCCCCTGAAAAGGCATCCGCCTGTCCTGTATGGTGGGACAGGTGGAAATGAAGTCATTCCGCTGACGTTGTGCACCGTTGCGGGAGGCAGTCAAGAACCGCCATGCAACTCCTCAATGGTTAACATTGGGCCCTACGGGGTACAGTGGCCAATGGTGATGTACGCTGGCGATGACGGTACGCACTGCTGCGGACGTGACCCCCATTTTCTATCTGATTCCTCACTTGCTACCTGACCTTCAACAGGAGAGGACCTACATAGCATGTGCTGCTGTAACATGTGTCTGGAACTGACCATGGCTCGTGTTACTGGGGAAAGGGCCCCTGCCTTCACCTCAGCGGAGTTGGAGCAACTGGTGGATGGGGTCCTACCCCAGTACCGAATGCTGTATGGGCCTCCAGACCAACAGGTGAGTACACCGTGAGTATGATGCATGGGGCGTGAATGCATGGAGTGCTGTGTGTGGAGGCCTTATCTGGTTGGGGGTTGGTGGATGGGGTCTGGGTAGCATGCAGCATGTATGGTGGGCCATGTGTGTGCTAATGGAGATTGGAAGGGACATGGTGGGCCATGAGTGTAACAGGCAGGATGGTCAAACTTATACCTTTCCCTGTGTCCATTTCCCTGCAGGTCAGCTCCCATCAAAAGAAGGGTATTTGGCATGCCATCGCCAAGGACATGCGGACCCTGGGGGTCTACGGCAGGCAGCGCACCCACTGTCGCAAACGGTGGGAGGACTTGAGACGCTGGGCACGGAAGACGGCGGAGGCTCAGCTGGGGATGGCCTCCCAACGAGGAAGGGGTGCCCTTCAAACTCTGACCCCCCGATTGCCCTGGTGGACTATCCAGAGCCAGATGGGTGCTTGGGGGCCTCATAGCAGCCACAAGAGGGTGAGTACAGTGCCCTCATATACAACTTACACCTGACGGGGTGGTATCTGGGTGGGGGGTGGAGGCCCTATGGGTGCCCCTAGCCCAGGCCTGGAATTGCAGTCTAGGTCCCATGTTGGGCAGGGTTCTGATGTGAATGTACTCCAACCAAGCTAGTAGGCATCCACTATTGGGCAGGGGTCTGTGGGTCTCAGGTATGCTGCAATTGGCGTTAGGTGTCCCTATCCAGGGGCTGGTGACTAGCATTGGGACAGGTAGTGCATTGCTTAGTGCGTAGGGCTGTTCCCTGTGTGTGAGTGTGTTGTGTACGCCAACGGTGGTGTTGGTGCCACTGACCAAGAGTATCCTTTGTCTCTTCCCCCCCTTTTTGTTTTGTCACCCTGTCCTTTAGTGCATTAGCATCATCTGGCGGAGGAGCAGAGGCACCGGCGACGGAGGGAGCTGCATCCCACAGGACCCAGGAGGCCAAATCCACCGACGGTGAGGGCACCAGTGGGACGGAGGGTGAGGGGAGCACCACGGCAGAGACAGGAGGGGACGGTTCGGACACAGATACCTCCTCCGGTGGGAGCTCGCTGGTGGTGGCAGACACCTCTGTGACCACCCCAGCTACAGGTACAGCCGCCACCCCCATACCAGCACCGCCCTCCCAGCAGCTCCTCAGCGAGTTTCCCGTGCCCGCTCACCCATGAGGGTGAGCATCTCCTTCGCCCCAGGCAGCTCAGGCCCTGCCCCAGTTAGCCCTGCTTTCCTGAGTGAGGAGGCTATTGACCTCCTGCGATCCATCTCTGTGGGGCAGTCAACCATTGTGAATGCCATCCAGGGGCTGACATCCCAAATCCAACAGACAAATGCATTCCTGGAGGGCATTCACACTGGCAGCAGCCCAAGAGAGACCAATCCAGGCTCTGGCCTCCTCTCTGATGGCAGCCATTGTCCCTGTTTCCACCCTCCAGCTTCCTCTTCCTCTTCCCAATCCTATTCTCCTCAACCCCAACCTATCCCAAACACACAGTCAGACAAGCAGGCACCCAGGACAACACACAAGAGTGGACATGGCAAACACAAGCACCACACTTCATCCCACAGGTACTCACACAAACACCATCCAGAATCAAACATACCAACATCCACTGCCTCCACTGTGGCCCCCTCCTCCTCCTCATCCACCTCCCTCCCAGTTGCATCAACACTCACACCTGCATGCCCCACATCCTCATTCATTACCACCATCACCAGCATACCTATCAGTACACACCCCTCACTGGCAGTCACCACCCACACATCGATGCACACATCCCCTGTGTCTTCTCCCACTGTGTCTGTGCCCCCTCCTCCCTAAGTACACAAACGCAAGAACTTAGACACCCAACAGCAATCCACCTCACAACAGCATCCAGCCCATACACCTGCACCCTAACACAGCAGACTGACACCTCCTACCACCACTCCCTTTTTCTCCACTCTCAAACCATCTCCCTCTTCCCACCCAAAATGTCACTAAGAAGCTTTTCCTCGCCAACATTGACCTCTTCCCTAGCCCCCCGTTCCTCACGTCAGGCCAGGATGGTCAAAACCCAGCCAAGCACCTCGGCCACCCAGTCCATGGGAACAGTCCTGCCCCCAACTACTCCAGGTGGGAAAGGATCCCGGCAACCAGCCAGCCAGACGGACAGGGTGCCACCCCCAAGAGCGTCAAGGAAGGGCAAGGAGTCAGCTCCAGCTGCAGGAAGGAAGGGCAAGGAGGCAGCCCCAGATTCAGGAAGGAAGGGCAAGGAGGCAGCCCCAGCTGCAGGAAGAAGGGACAAGGGACATGCAATAGCAGGCAGTATAGACTAGGGGCCTGGTGGCGGGGCATCAGTCGGAGCCCCCACCACCAACCATGGTGGTGCAGCCATCCGAGTCTACAGGGGATGGGCTGGAGCCTCCCCCCACCACTGCCAGCACCGCCACCAGCACTGCTACTAGCAGCAGCAGCCCCAGTGGGCAGCCGTCCAAGGCTGCAGGGGATGGGCTGGAGCCTCCCCCCACCACTGCCAGCACCGCCACCAGCATTACCACCAGCAGCAGCAGCTGTCGCAGCACGAGCCAAACATTAGGCTTGGGCAGTGGCACGCGGCATGAAGACGTGCCGCATCCCCAGTCTGCTGTGCACAGTACAAGGCCCCAAATTGGGCATGGGGCCTCGTTCTTTCTTAGCGCAACGCGCTTTCATGCAGGTCTGACCTCCCCTACTTACCTGTTCTTCTCTTCTTCTTTTTCTGTCTCTTCATTGTCTCTTCCTTTATGTTTTTTTCCTTTTCCCATATTACCCCTCTCTTCCCAGCATGCCTTAGTTCCCTACTCTCTATGGCTCCTAGTCCATTATGTTCTATGTGTTTTTCCCTATCTAAGATGGTGTCCTTGTACTTCCTGTTGGTCGCTTCCTGTTTTTTGGTATTTAAGGGCTGCGATTCTTTCTCTCCTTGCGCTGAAACACTTTCTGTTTGGATGGTGTCTTCGCTCCTGCTTTCTCGTATTCGATACTGGCCAACGTCTGTTCCAGTGTTTTTTCCTGTATTTTTGCTCTTGTATTTACCTATTCATTTTGCTCCTGTTTCAGGATCCTTTCCTTTTTGGAGGTTTTTTCCCTTTTCAGGGTTTTTTTCCCTCTGGCACTACTTCTGAAGGACACGGTCTGCTCTTGGCGTTTCCATTGCTAGCAGCACCTTGGCTACCAGAAAGAGTCGCCCCTACCTGGGCCAAGGCCGAACATTCAGGAACAAGATCCTCGCCACTCGTTCTGCAGACTCCAGGTTAAAGCAGTGTGTAAGTCGTGACAGCAGCAGCCCCAGTGGGCAGCTGTCCGAGGCTGCAGGGGATGGGCTGGTGCCTCCCCCCACCACTGCCAGCTCCACCACTAGCAGCACCACTGCCACCACTGAGCAGACATCACTGCCGGCGGACAGTGTGTAGTCCTGTATCCATAGGCTGTTGTGCGGCCTGGCCCCTGCAAATCCTGTGGGTCTGACGCCCAGCTGAGAGACTGCGAACTTGCATTCTCCAAGATATGCATCACTGGGCACAATGCCCCCTCCAGAACCAGGGGAGAAGCCATCCATTCACCCAATCCTCCACAGGATGAAGATCCACGGGCACAATGCCCCCTCCAGAACCAGTGGAGAAGCCATCCACTCACTCCATCCTCCACATGATGATCACTGGGCACAATGCCCCTTCCAGAAACAGTGGAGAAGGCATCCACTCACCCCATCCTCCACAGGGTGAAGATCCATGGGCACAATGCCACCTCGAGAACTAGTGGAGAAGCCATCCACTCACCTCATCCTCGACAGGATGAAGATCCATGGGCACAATGCCCCCTCCAGAACCAGTGGAGAAGCCATCCACTTGAGAGACTGTGGCCTAGCACTCCCCAGGATCAGGTACAGGGCTTGTTGCCCCCTCCAGAGCATGTGGGCAAGTCACCCACTCGAGAGACTGGGGCCTTGCACTCCCCAGGACAGGTCAGTGGGCAAGTCACCCACTTGAGAGACTGTGGACTTGCACTCCCCAGGACAGAGCACAGGGCATGTTGCCCCCTCCAGGACCAGTGGCGTTGTACCATCTTCCGTCTGAGGTGACTCCTGTTCCCCGTGCCCCTGAGGTGACTGGCTATTTTCGACTTGATGCCCCTGCAGTGTTCTCTCTGTGTTTTTGCAGGAGTGAGGTGGGGCCTTGGACTTTGTGATGAGGCCCTGTAGCCCACGGACATTGAGGACTGGGCAGTGTCCCTACATTTGTAAACATGTATATACTTGTTGATTTGGATGCACGTATTTATACTATTTTATCTTATTACACTCACTTTAATCAATTCATTTGGTCTTCGCATTATTCCTGAGGGGTACGGGGTGAATATTTAATGTTATTGCATCTGGTAATGTGTATGGTGTTGGGGGTGGGGGTGTTACGTGTTTCGTGTGTGTGTCACTTTCTTTTTTCTCCCCCTCCCCTGTGTGCTAGGCAGCAATACTCACCGTGGTCGTCTTCGCCGTCGGTGTTCGTAGTGCAGCAGAACATAGAAGAGCATGAGGAACACATGCAACCCCTGACCTGCCTAAAGGCCAGGAAAACACTCGACATGGCCGACGGCTCCACCTGCCTGCCTCCGTGCCCCTGACCCCGCCTGTTACTGCTCAAGGAAGTTCGTGGCCCTCCACCACCCACAGGCACCCGCCTGCACCTCATCCCTGGTGCCTAGTGGTAGGCGTATCTAGTGTGCTCTTTACTTTTGTTGTATTTCGTTTTTTGCATTTGGTATTTTGTTTTATAAACTGTTGTTAACTGTACTTGTGCCCTTTTTCTGCCCCGCTTTGTTCTTCTCACTGTGATTTTGCTTGTTTTTCAAAGCCTGCTCTTGCCGGTTTCCCCTTCCCTGCCGCTGCATCCCCTGCGGCCCCACCCCTCTCACCCCCCATTGGCCACCCCCTCCCGCCTCCGAGCTGCTCCTCCCTCCCACCTTCCTTTTTTAATGGTGGCCGCTGCCTGGCCGCGCCAGAGGCAAACCCGTCTGCGCCCGTCCAAGCCTGGACCACGCCCAGCACCCATCCCCCTGGCCACGCTCCTCAGACCACCCCAAGCACCACTACTCCTCTGCAGAGCTCCTTGCTCTCAAACACGACCTGCATACCACCTGCGCCCAGGCCAACCCCAGATACACCCACGGACCTTTCACATGCTGCTTATTCCACTTTTCCTGCACTCACTCCAGCAAACACCACAACACTAAACACCCCAATCACCTCAACTGCATCCTCCTCAACACCCGCTCCGTCCACAAGTACGCCATCGAGCTCTGGGACCTACTCACGACAAACACTCCCGACATTGCTTTCCTCACTGAAACATGGATGAACTCCTCATCAGAACCCAACATCGCCATAGCCATCCTAGAAGGATACAAAATCACCCATAGAGACCGTATCAACAAACCAGGAGGTGGAGTTGCCATAATACACAAAAACTCCATCAAAATCTCCACCAACACCAACGACACCCTAGACACCGCAGAGCACCTGCACTTTCAGGTACACATCAACGCCAACACCACCCTAAGAGGTACCCTAATTTACAGACCACCAGAACACCCCCATTCTGTGACACCATTGCCGACATTATCAGCTCCCACGCCCTCGCCTCCACAAACTACCTACTCCTCGGTTGACTAAACTATTACCTGGAGAGCACCAATGACTGCAACTCTACTGCCCTGCTGGACAAACCCACAAACCTTGGCCTCAAGCAACTAGTCACCTCTCCCACCCACTCAGCCAGTCACACGCTAGACGCCATTTGTTCCTCCAGCAACCATATCACCTTCACTCACACCACCGAACTCCACTGGACTGACCACCACTGCGTCCACTTTTCCTTCCTAAAGCCCACCACCTACAACATCCGACCCCCTACCGCAAGTGAAACAAGATCTCCAAGGAACAACTGATCTCCAACTTCGCACAAGCTCCACCTCCCAGTACCAACGACCCCAACACCGCCGCCCTCAACCTCACTCAATGGCTAGAAGCATGCTCAGACTCCCTCGCCCCACTCAAAAAACCCGACATCACCCGCACCAACAAAACAGCCCCCTGGATCACCGCAGAACTTCAATCTTCCTAACGAGAATGCCAGAAAATCGAGAAACCCTGGCGCCAAGAACCTTCAGCGAGCAACTTCTCCGCCCTCAAATCAGCCATCCACAAACATCACCACCTCATCCGGACCACCAAACGATCCTTCTACTAAGAACACATAGACGACAACATGCACAACAGCAACTGACTTTTTGCCATCATTAAAGAACTCACCAAACCCAAATCCTGTGCCACCTACCCTCCACAATCCCAAGACCTCTGCAACTCCCTCTCCAACTACTTCCAAGATTATAGACATACACGAAAGCTTCACATTGGCGTCTCCCACCATCATCACCACCGACACAGCCAGCAGCACAGATCCCTGCCGCACCAACGTACTGAAATCTTGGACCCCCACCAATAATGAAGAAACCAGCAAAACCATGAGCTCCATCCACTCAGGCTCCCCTTCAGACCCCTGCCCCCACCATATCCTCAACAAAGCCAAAGAAATCATCGCTCCCCAGCTCCGGGCCGTCATCAACAGCTCCTTCGAGACTTCAATCTTCCCGGATATCTGGAAATACGCCGATGTCAACGCTCGACTCAAAAAGCCCAAAGCATCCCCTGAACACCTCACAAACTACTGTCCTATCTTTCTACTCCTCTTCCCCGTGAAGATCATAGAAAAGATAGTAAACAAACAACTGTCTCACTTCCTGGAGAACAACAACATACTCAATGTCTCCCAGTCTGGATTCCGCAAAATCCACAGCACCGAGACCACCCTCATCACCTGTACAGACAACATCAGGACCAGATTGGACAAGGGCGAAACCTTCGCCCTAATCCTCCTAGACCTCTCCGCAGCATTCAACACCCTTCGACGCCCGAATTCGCCACCAAGCTTTGGACTGGCTCACCTCCTTCCTCTCCGAATGAAACCAAAGAGTTTGCCTCCCTTCTTTCCGGTCTTCTGCCACCAAAACCATCTGTGGGGTCCCCCAAGGATCCTCCCTCAGCCCCACCCTTTTCAATATCTACATGGCTCCGCTCGCCAGCATCATCCGCCCCACGGTCTCAACATAATTTCTTACGCTGACGACACCCAGCTCATCATATCCTTCACGAGGAACCCATCTACTGCCAAGAATAACCTACACACCAGACTCCTTGCCTTCGATTAACTGGATAACAGCAAGCCACCTCAAACTGAACTCAGAAAAAAATGAGATCCTCATCTTCGGTCCCAACAAGACAGCATGGAACGAATCATGGTGGCCCACCATCCTAGGACCACCCCCAACACCCACCACCCACGCACGCAATCTCGGCATCATACTGGACTCCTCTCTCTCCATGACTCAGCAAATGAACGCCATATCATCCTCCTCCTTCAACACTCTGCATGCTATGCAAGACTTTCAAATGGATTCCCCTAGCAACAAGAAGAACGGTCACCCACGCCCTCATAAGCAGCAGACTGGACTACGGCAATGCCCTCTACACAGTGACCCCAGCCAAACTTCAGAGAAAACTCCAGCACATCCAGAACGCAGCCGCACGTCTCACCCTCAACCTCTCTCGCCACAAACACATCTCCGCCCACCTCGACAGCTCCGCTCCGCCAACCTTGCCCTCGCAACAGTCCCCCGCATCCAACGCACCACCTCCGGCGGCAGATCCTTCTCCCACCTCGCCACCAAGACCTGGAACTTCCTCCCCACCAACCTATGCAAGACCCAGGACCTCCTAACTTTCAGAAAGCACCACAAAACTTGGCTTTTTGAGCAGTAACGCCCCCCCCCCCCAGCACCTTGAGTAGAGCGCTTAATAAATTTGATTGACTGATTGATTGAACCCAGGCTCCATGGTGGTGTGGTTTTTTTCTGAGTCTCCAGAGGTGAGTTGTTTCCCTTCTGTGCAGTGTTTCCGCCAGGCTTTTGATGTTGTTGGTAGCGCCCCCGAAAAGGTGGCGGATTGGACTATCATAATAAGGTGGGCGGAACATTGTCTTCCGTCTGGCTGTAGGTGGTTACCACCGTGGTGCCTGTTGATTTCGCACTTGCGGTTGGTGTGTTAAAGTGGCTGTCTGTCTGAGCGGTTTCCGCCGTGGTCATAATTTCATAGTTATTACCGCCGGCCTGTTGGCGGTATTACCGCCACTATATCACCGACCACCGGAGGTGGTAATGAGGGCCCTAATCTTTTATATGTTGCTTTGATTTAATATTTTGCAACGCCTCAATTCTCCATTGTTGATTTTGTATCTTATATTATGGTTTTGAGACTCACTTATTTAACTTTGGCTTCGAACTGTAAGAAAGCCAGTTGAAACGTTAATTGGACTCTGAAGTTTAATGTGTGACTATTGAGTTGCACTGAAATTAAGTTTGAATGATTCACTAAGATTTTGTATTCAATCCTCGGACCCCAGAAGTAAAGATAAGGCCCTAAGCTCCATCACTAGTTTTGAAGTTTCTGAATAGCCTATTGTTTTTGATAGCCTCAGTTTCATGTCCCTCTGTCTTGTTTCGACTCTGGGCATTACTTTTTGCAGGTTTCTGTCGTTAGTACCATGATGCTCTTCGGAGGGACTGCTTGCTCTGTAAAAAAACAAGAAAGAATATATCTGGGGTGCTTTGCTTTGTTGTTTGGGGAATATTTGCCCTGAAACTTTCATACCACTTTTTCAGATATTTTGTTAGTCAGGATTCAATATCGTTTAGGTGCCATTCTGATTATCTTCGGTAATGGGATACAGAAATCATTTCCCCTTGCAGTCCCGTTCTCTAGTCATGCATAGCGGTGGACCCAAGCTCTGGCTTCAGGTGCGTCAGTCTCATCTACTACGCCCAATAAGTGGGCAAATCATTGTTCAATCAATTACAATTGATACTTAACATTGGCTTTTATAGACATTAAAACAAATGAAAAACACATAATAAATAAGTTTAAATGGAAATATTTAATGAACACTTGTTCATTCAATCAAGTGTAAAAAGTTCGGAAAAGGAAATAGCTCGGAAACGTCTTCATTTATTAAGCAATAACTCCGGTCGACCTTGCACGTGGAATTCCTCTTTTTCTAAGAAAAAAATGGTTTCATCAGCTTTTAACTCTCTTCACTGGTACGAGTACATCAGCATAAAAGATGTGTTATTGTTTACTGATTGTATGTGAAAAGTCTGCACTGATATGATTCATACTTTATACCCAATGAGAAGATTCCGGTGGAAGGCTTAGTAATATTGGTTCCAACTTGTTTCCTCTTGCATATTCTCAAGGTATAGGTTTAAAAACTCTAAATAGCTTAGAGATGTGTCAGGTGGGAGGGCCTGCTCGGACATCGGTCCCAAGCTCATCGTGCCTTAGGATTCAAGCTGCATCTCTCGGAGGAACATCAATCTTGAAACCGGCAACGGGTTGGTTGTTTTCCAGTTCATAGGGGCTATGGGGAGCAGTTTGAGCAGTAAATATCTGACGTAAATTTCTTGCTCGAGATTAGATTTGGGCAAAATATTTGTACCTGACAGAATCATTGAGGAACAGAAGCGTGCATAGTCCTTAGCAAACACAACTCCCCCAAAACAAGTCAACAGTTCCTGCAAATGTAGTTAGAACACACCTACAGCCAAGAGCAAAGCTCGTACCATTCTAGAAAAGAAGACATTTTTAATTTAGTTCATAAGTTATAGCATATTGGGAACCCAACCATACATTGATTCCAAACCGGTATTAGGATTTTGAATTCACCACTTAGCACTGCAGCCTGAACACAAATGTCAATAGGACGTTCTTGGTTCATTTGACGAACTGATGGGTAAATTGCTGGTTGTGTTGAGAACAATAGTACATTATAGTCATGTAATATTATATGAGTGTTCTTCCACATAACCTGCAACGATGCATAACAAGTAATTATCTTTCATGTTACTGATGTTATGTATAATTTCACAGTGGGACAGTGGGACGCATATTCAACTAATCACAGGGGTTTGTTGCTACTGGTAACTCTAACATTTCATAATTATACTTTCTTCCCCATCAAAATGAAAATGTAAGCCTTTAACATTTTGAAGTGACTCAGCATTTGTGGCTGTGTCGTTAACAACAGCACATTGCTATTACTGAATGCTATCAGAGCATCTACCGAACAACCAAGAATAACACTAACCCTACAATTATTCTTCATGCACTGACGCAATGTAAAATTTAAAGGAACGAACACCTACGTGTTTGCATGTGGATTTTTTGTCTATGTAGCATCCAACAGCGGGTCAACACCATCTACACTTCCTGTTGATCAACCAATAGAGCAAGAGAGACGGTGGCTTAATCCTCTACCAAGGTGGGTATATGCAGTGCAGGTCATTGTGGTTAAGGGGGCTCTCTCACATCCCTCTGTATATTGCTTTGCATTTGACAGGAGTTAAGGCCACATGGGATATCAGTGATATAAATTAGTGTTTTTGCAATAACAGAGGGTCCTTCTAGTTGGGCATCAGGATCCATTGCAAAGCCTGTATATGTGGAGAAATGTTAATGGTCCAAGGGATCATCGTAAAAAAGAGGCCCATCTGTCGTCTGATGGTTCTGACACTCTTAAGTCCAACCTACCTTCTGATGGTTTCAGCCCTCCTACGTCCAACCCACCCGACCCTTCTTCCTGCTGAATAAGTGCTCTTCACAGCTGCCTATAAAGTATCACATTTTAGAATGACATTACATTTTTCCTGAGAATCGAATTGCATGAAAGAAGCATTAATGATGCCAACATCCTTCTGTCTGGTCAGAACACCCACTTCTGTATTTTTGGAAGCAGGGTGAAATTAATTGAGTAAAGCATACATCAGCACCAATTTAGTTGTGTGCTGCCCAGGACTACGATCTCCAGAATCCTTACGGTCCCAGGAGGTAGATATAGGCAAACTGAGAGCACCTGTAAGCGCTAGATATAAAGTGCCTTTCCCTGTCCCGTGGCGTGAAGGACATCAGCACCGATTTTATTGCTTTTCTGACAGGACTACGATCCCCAGAATCCTTAGGGCCCCAGGAAGTGGCCCCGGGCAAACTGAGAGCTCCTGTAAACGCCAGAAAGCTATTATCCACAGCCTGTGGCACTGGAACTGCGCAGGCGAAGCCGGAGTCAAGGACCACCCATCCTGCACCCGTCAGTGCCAGAAGGAGGGAGGGCAGGGTAAGCCCTGAATTCGAACCCTTTTGCGCTGCTTTGAGGTTATTCCCTCTCTTGCTTTAATAGAAAGGATTTATCTTGGATCTTGCTTTGAGTGCAATGGGGTTTAGCTATTACCATTCCTGTTAACCAGCTTGTTCTCTTATGGATGTTAGAGTTTTTTTCCTGAGCCAGGAGGTCACAATCCCCACTTGTCTCCCCTGTTAGGACTGTTAAAGCTGCGGGGGGAGGGGGGGTGCTCCTGTTGTATTATCATTCTAGTAGGCATATTTATCCGGACAAAGATGGACTCACTACTGTATCACCCCATTTTTTATGCCAACCTCTACTGATGGGAAAATGCAAGTAAAGAAGCGCTCTCTTCTCGAAAAGGAGACTGCCATCAAGACTGCCACCAAGATGTCATCAGAGAAATCCAGCATTCTGACCTTTTTGTCTTCGGCGGTAGGAGTTCTGGAAAAGGAGATCACGACAGTGGAGGATGTGCTCGACCAGAGTGGAGGAGGTGAAGCACAGGACAGAGTTACAGAGGGCCTTGCACCTAGTGTTTTTCCTACTGTGAATATTTTGACTACGCTAGTACAGGTTTACCACCCGGATTCTTCATCTTGTGCCAGCCCAGCTCAAGTAATTGACAGTGACCCAGAGTTGGTGGTCGATTCCCTTCCACCGTCTTGTAAGCAAAAAAAGAAGGATGGCATAGGACTTAAAGGCCACCATTACACGCCACCCCAAGGCAAGCTTGCATCCCTGAACTCAGTGGTGGAGGACTTTATTAATATCAAATTGCAGAATTCCTTAGTGCTCGAAATGAGGTCTCTAGCTGGCAGAAGTACGCACCCTTGTCTAAGTAGGAACCACAATCCTAGTCAGGGTGAGCCACAATACTAGTCAGGGTGAGCCACAATACAAACCAAATTATCCTCTGCTCGCCCTCTAGTAGCTTGCCACAGAGCAGGCAGGCTTAACTTAGAAGGCAATGTGTAAAGTATTTGTGCAATAACTCATACAGTAACACAGTTGAAACACCACAAAAACACACCACACAGGTTTATAAAAAAAATAGATAATATTTATAAGAAGAAAATGAGGTGAAAACGACAAAAATCCAATGTACATGAGCAAAGTTATGATTTTTTTAGGTTAAATCCCACTAAAGCACTTAGAAACACAATAGCTCTAACTGTTGACAGAGTCGCTCCCAATAGTCTGACGCCAGAGGCGCCGGTCACAGAGTCGCATAGAAACTTGAGTTTTGCGTGAGTCCCTTACTGAATCCAGGGAGGTGATGCATCGGTTCCGCACTGCACGGAAGGGGAGGTGAGGCATCGGTTCCGTCCAGTTGCAGAGGGAGCTGGTGTGGTGTCGGTGGTGAGGCATTGGTTCCTCGTGACCCAGAGGGGTCAATGGATTTAGTCAGTCAAGACGTGATGTGTTAACTTCACAGTGTCGCCAGTGTTGTGATCACACTGCAGGACATCAGCAGCGTCACAATGAAGTCAGACTTGCGTTGCAGGCTGTGGTCCTTGCATACAGCGTGGAACATGGAGCCAGACCAGGCAGTGGTGTGGTGCCGGACAGCGGGATAGGTGCTGGAGTCACTGAAGTCCGTACTGGAGTTGCTAAAGTCGGTAAACTAGCAAGAAGCTAGTAGGTGAAGTCTTATTTGGCCCTGAGAAGTCAGAACAGGAGGCAAGCTCAATCCAAGCCTTGGAGACCACTTTTGGGGAAGGCAGAGTCCTTTGTGCAAAGTCAGAGCACAAGAGGCAGCAGGGCAACAAGCAGAGCAGCAGTCCTTCTCAGCAAAGCAGTCCAGTGCCCTTTGGACAGCTAGGCAGTTCCTCTGACAGAGTTCAGGTGTAGATCCAGAAGTGTCTGATTTGGTGGGGTCAGAGACCTCATTTATATACTCAAAAATGCCTTTGAAGTGGAGGGAAACTTCAGAGTGGTTTTGAAGTTCACAAGTTCTCCTTTCAGCCTAGCCATGTCTGCCTGGATCCCTGTGGGGGTTATTAGGCCTTTGTTTAAGGGCAGACCACTGCCCTTTAAAGTGTAAGAAAGAGCCCCTCTGCCCTTCCTGCCAAGGGAGACCCTTTCAGTATGTAGATGAATGCCTTTGTGACTGAGTGTCCTGTGTGTACGGGTGTCTGGGTGGAATGCACAAAGGGAGCTGACAACTAGCACAGACCAGACGCTGATTAGGGACAGGCTGTAAGGCAGATGGCAGTAAGTGCAGAGAAACGCCCACTTTCTAAAAGTGGTATTTGTAAAATAATAATATTAAATCCAACTTCACCAGTAAGCAGTATTTTCTATTACCATTCTGGTCATACTAAACATGACTAGGCTACTCCTTCCAGATCCAAATCTACCATAATCTACTGCAAGTATATGAGGGCAGCTCTAATGCTAGTCTATGAGAGGAGCAGGCCTCACAGTAAACAGATTTGTGAGTGTTTCACTACCAATACATGTAAAACACATAAGTACATGTCCTGCCTTTTACCTACATAGCACCTTGCCCTATGGGTTACCTAGGGAATACCTTTGTGGTGACCTATATGTAGGTAATGGGGAGCTTAAGGCTTTGCAACTAGTTTTAAATGCCAAGTCAAAGTGGCAGTGAAACTGCACACACAGGCCTTCCAATGGAAGGCTTATATAAGAGGCTGGCCTGGTTTGTAGTGGGTACCTAACGTTCTTACACCTCCTAGGTCCAGTTATCCCTTATTAGTGAAATGTAGGCAGTGTTCTAGCAGCTTAGGCTATATAGAGGTAGCTGTAGCAGAGCAGCTTAGGCTGAACTAGGAGACATGTACAGCTCCTGCAATACCACTATAGCTACACAGTACTTATACACAATAAAAGACAATACTCAGTGTTACCAAAAATAAAGGTAATTTATTTTAGGGACACAAGGCCAAAATATCTTAGAGGCAATACTCCTTCTGGAGGTATATACATAAACACAAGCTTTATTCGGTCATAAATAACCATCAAAGCAATAAAAAACCACAATACTCCATAGATTACAAATTAGATTAAAAAAAGAAATAAGAACAATTATAAAAGAGCATTCAATATTAACAATAAAAATATAAATCTCTCATTTCTTGCCCTATACCATGAATATTTATAAATTACTGTGTTTTTAAAAGACAAGTGCGTATATTCCATGTGGCCACAAGGAACTTGCTAACTGCATGAATCAAAGCAATCGAAGTATCGCTCTTTAAGATCCTTAGGGCGATAAAAAATGGTCTTATGCCCAAGTTCTGACAAACTGGATGGATCCATTTGCGTCGGGGGAAAGCATACACTGGGCAAAAGAACATAAAATGTTCGACAGATTCAGGAGCAGTATTATAGCCAGGGCATAAGTTGGATACTGGCGGTGACCTCCAACTACCAGTAAAAGACTGTAGTAGTAAACACCAGAAACAAAAGCGGGCATACATTCCTATGGAGTCCTGAATAAGATCTAAATAAGATTTATACTGGGGGTACTACTTAAAGAAACTGGTTAGTCAATCGTCCATAAGAATTACAAAGAAGATAATTATTTCTAACATAGGACCAGTAGACTGATTTCAAAGATTGTTTCTGGGCCTTCCCTAGATTCTGTGGATTCTCCCAGTAATTCCCAAGTCCCAAAGTACGAAACCAATTTGACACGTGCCTAAGCCATGGGATGGAGGCTGCACTTGGTCTTTTTAAAATATCAAGAAGTGAGTCCATATAAGCAGTAAGCTCTGGTGTGGTCAAAATCCTTACCCAAAAGAGTAAAGGTCTCAGGGCTATCATGTCAGAAATACGATTGAAACCAAGAACCAAAAAAAACGCAGTCAAGGGTGTACTGCGTGGGCAGGCAAGTAGTGCTCTGGCAAAACTATTTTTGCCCACAGAAAGTTTGGTAGTTTTACAAAATCCCCACACCTCAGCACCACCGGTAGCAGCATTTTGTGATTTTGCCAAATAGATCTTAATAGCCTGAGAAACGGCTTTCATGGCAGTGCTTTTATAAAAGCGCAAAATGGCACCTGATCTGTGCTGAAGAAAGGACACACTTTTGCTAATTTGATCCTCCCAATGTAAATTGTTTGAAATCCTCACACCCAAATTGTCTATCGAACTGACTTTGTTTAAGGGACCCCCATCTAAAGTAAAGGCTCATCTCCTGGCTGGTCCTGGGCTAAACACCATTAATTTGGTTTTACTAACATTTAATTCCAAGCTATGGCCTGCACAGAATGTTGTGAACCTGTTAGTTAGCAAGGATCTGGAGAGCCACTCGAGTCTTAGAGATGAGGAGGGAGTCATCTGCAAAGAGTAATATGGGAATTTTCTGCACATTTAAGGAGGGGAATCGTTTTGACAAAGAGACACAGCTTGTACGACCTAATTTATAAATAAAGTGAATAGTGTTGGTGACAAGACACATCCTTGATGAACCCCCTGCAGAATGGCAATATGATCTGTTAGTTCTCCCTGATCACCTCATCTCACCTGGGCATATGTGTCCTTGTGTAACCGCTGAAGTAGGTGGATTATGTTGGCAGGAGTGCCTATTCTATGCAAAACACCCAGTAAGGACTATATATTTCCAATGTAGGAGCGTCAGCCTGAAAACTTGGTCCACCGTACTACTTTTTGTGCAAAAGCCCACCTGGAGTGGGGACAACACATGGTGGGTTTCAGCCCAGTCCAGCAGCCTATCCAAAAGCTGTTTAGCGAAGATTTTGTGGAGATTATCAATAAGGCTGATGGGTCCATAGTTGACAGGGGAACTTACAACACCCTTTTTATAAATAGGGATTATTTCGGCCCCTTTCCAAGTACTAGGTATTGGGGCCCCAGCTGCTATCGCGTTTGAGATCATATTTATGTAACAAGACCAAATTGCTTGCTCGGATTTGTATATGTCCCCCGGTATCTTATCAGGGCCTCGGGCTTTAGAGGAGTTTAAAGAGTTAATTAAAGTAGTAGTTTCCCCCAATGTACAAACAATGTGGTCATCATGGTTAGGAACAGCCATTCCTAGATTATCAGGCAAAAAACATTTTAAACCAACTAGTGGGGGGAAGATTCATAAATTGAAGAAATGCAAGGTGGAGTATAAAGATTAGAAAAATGGTCCACCCAACTTTCTGGTTGAATATGCGTGCAAATTGTACTCTTGCCCCTTCTGTGTCTATTGGACAATAGCTTCCAGAATGTCACATTGTAATTATGTTTGGTTGCATCAAGCAGATTCTGCCAGATTGTATCTTCCCAACTTTTCTTTGCCTGTGCTACAGTCTTATTATAGGCGAGTCTGGCTATTCTAATCGCCCCCTGTGAACGAGACATAATAGCTGATTTTAGTGCTCGTTTGGCCTTGGAACAGTCCTTGTTGAACCACTCCCTAATGTTAGGGGTATCAGCAAGTTGCTTTATTGAGGTCTTCCTATAAAAGATATTCTGTAGTTTATATATCATTTTCTCATGGATGCTGAGGATTGTAATAATTCTAACATCAAGCTCCTCGTAATTAGCCATGACATCAACAAACAGTTTGTAAATCTCCATAATCAGATAAGGGTTAGACATCACTTTTGGCCAGCTGACACTAATATAACTGTGATCCAGAAATGGCTCTGAGCCCACTGTAAAATGGATGTTCTGCGATCTCCTAACTACACCACTGTGTAAAGTAAGAAGGAGGGGATTGTACGACCATTACAAGCCCTAAGTCCATACTTAAGACACAAGGATGTCAACTGTAATGCAACATGGGAACGAGTGCACTGTCGCTCATTCATCAATTGTGGAATGCCACAATGTTCGTTCTCCTCATCCGTTAGATTGCTACTTGAACAGGAAGGTTCTAATGTGCAGTTCATATCCCCTGCAACCACTAATTTAGTCGAAGAATGCAGGGTATCCATATATTCGAACAGCTGAGCCAGGGTCTGAGACTCTAATCCCGGGGGGACAGACCTAGCATATACATTAATTATGGTTACCTTAAAACCTCGATTAAATACAAGCTGGACATCTAATATATCGGGTGAATCTATATTTAATGCAAAGTGATCACACTGCAATTTCTTATTTAGCAATATCAATAGACCCCCCCCTTAGCACGGCCGGTACCCCCATCTGCAGGTTGGGCCACCACATAGTAAAATAAAAACCTATCTAAAGAAACTGGGTCCTTGTCCCAAGTCTCCTGGAATAAGCATATGTCCTGCTTATTTATATAGTTGGTCCACTCGGGATCCAACAGCTTCCTGCCCAGCCCAGCCAGATTCCAGGACATAATAGAAAGTTTGGTGCTAGTTGCCAAGGCTCTAAGCCTGGAACACTGAGCTTCCCTATAATTTTCAAGCTCCACAAACACTCCAGGCCTACCTTCTGGAGGTATTATTCACAATATATACACTAGTAACCAAAATCAGGTAAGTAAACAGTCATAAAATAGTGCAAACAGTAGAAAATACAATAGATTGCAATGGGCCTAGGGGCAACACAAACCATATACTAAAATAGTGGAATGGGAATGTCGAATTTCCCCCTAGGTAAGTGTAGTGTGTAGAGGGGTGCTGGGAGTGTAGGAAAACACCAAAGGTAAGTAAAGTACCCACCTCAGAGCCTTGGAAAGCAGAAGTACAGCAAGTTTCCTCAGAACTCATTACAAGTTGTGATAAAGGAGTTTGCAAGAACCAAGCAAGACTGCAAGCAAGAAACAATGGATTCCTGGTCCTGAAGACCTGTGGAGAGAGGAGACCAAGTCCAGAAGTCAAAGAAGAGTCCAGGAAGGACAGGAGCCCCTGCCAACCTAGAAGAAGGTGCAAACGTGGATTCTCCGGTCAGAAGAAAAGTACAGAAGTGCACCAAAGAAGATGGCTGCGGGTCCCTGCACGGTGCAGGAGTCCCACATCGAGTTGTTGGATGAAGGCTGTTTGCATCGCTGGATTCCACCAACAAGCCTTGGTTCAAGCAAGTATGTGGTTTGCATCAAAAAGGAGCTGCCTGGACCCAGGAGGGACCTGGGGGTCTCAACTTGGGCTGAGGAGACAGAGGGGGCTCTCAGCACTTCAGAGAGCCCTCAGAAGACCATGCAGCACACATGGGAGTCCCAGAACATGGGGACAAAGAAGGCCACCATGCGTGGACCTGCATTGATTGGTGAATCTGGAGGAACGCAAAGAAGCACAATTTGCTGTTTTGTGTTACTCTGCACATCATAACTTGCATTGCTGCTAAATTTGACATACATCCATGTGCCACGTCACTGTAGTCATTCCACTATACTTTATTCCACTCTTCACCACTCCACTCTACACCTCTCCACTCTACGCTGTTACAAAGTAAGCAATGCCACTGTACACCACTCCAAACAATGTCACTCCACTGTACAGCATTCATCTGGATGCTACTCTACTATACGCTATACCACTATACACAATCCTACTGTACCCCACTTTACTCTACTCTATTCGACTGTATGCCCCTCCACTCTACAATACTTCACAACACGCTATTCCACTGTATGCCACTCCACTGTAAGCTACTCCACTCTACGGCACTTCAATGTATGCTACTCCACTGTATGCCACTTCATTCTACACTATTTGATTGGACCCGACTCCAAGGTACATCACTACACTGCATGCTAGTACACTCTATCCCACACCAAAGTATGCCGCTCCAGTCTATGCCACTCCAGTCTACACTACTCCACTATACACTACTACACTCTATGCCACTCCAATGTACAACATTGCACCCTATGCCACCCCACTCCACGCTATTACACTGTACACAACTCCATTCTACGCTAGTCCACTCTATGCTCTTACACTGTATGCAACTCCACTCTACGCCTCTTCAGTGTACGCCACTCCACTAGATGCCACTCTGCTATATGCTACTCCAGTAAATGCTATTCCACTCTATGCCCTTCCCCTACATGCCAGTCCATTCTATGCTATTCCACTCTATGCCACTCCACTGTATGTTGCTAAACTCTATGCCACTTTAGAGTATGGCTCTTCATTCTACACTGTTCAATTTTACCTCATTCCAATGTACCCCACACCACTGTATGCTATTAAACTCTACCCGAGGCCACTGTACGCCACTCCAGTCTACACCACTCCATTATGCGCCATTCTATTGCATGCTAATCCTTGGTGCACTACTACACTATACACCCTTACACTGTACAACACCCCGTTCCACGCCACTCCACGCTACGCTATTGCACTGTACACAACTCTACTCTTTGCCAATCTACTCTAAGCAATTACATTGTATGCTACTCCACTCTACACCTCTTCAGTGTACACCTCTCCACTGTACGCCACTCTGCTAAACTCTACTCCAGTATATGCCATTCCATTCCACTCAATTCCACTGTATGCCACTCCATTGTATGCTATTCCATTGTGTTACAAATTGGGTTTCTGGTTTGCAGAGGTATGAACCCTGTCCAAACAGGAACCACAATCCTAGTCAGGGTAAGAAATCAACACACCCTAAATTAAATTCTGCTTACCCTCTGGTAGTTTGGTAGAACTAAGACGAAATGTGTTAAGTATTTGTGAAACACGACATATAGTAAAACAGTAAAAACAACACACAAAACGATACCACACCACGTTAGAAAATAGATCCTAATTTAATGAACAAAACAAGACCAAAACACCAAATCAAAAAAACAATAGGTAGAAGTTTGGATATAATTTTTTAAAGAAAAAACTGAATTGTAGTGCTTAACGCATAAAGCGCCAACGGGGGCTATCTGGTCATGCTAGACCAAGTCAAATCTGAATAGTCAAGCCAACCATGAAGGAGAACAGGTCGGACAGAGTGACCAGCCTTAGTCCTCTGAAACAGTACTTTGGTTCAGAGATGTGTTGAACTGTTGATGCCAAGAACAAGATGTGAAGGGCAATGGAAGCAAAGCATTGGCACCAATCCTGAGGATATAGGCGTTGTGTCGGCACTGAGTCGGGCAAAGTCAGGGATGCATCAGGAAAGAAGGCAATGTGCAGCACAGTCAGTGATGCGATGTTTCAATTCCTCGCAGCAGCGGTGATGTGCCAGCATTAATGGAGATGTGCTGGTTTGGAGCGGTGCAACAGCGCTGAGCCATGGATTTGGAATGTTGCAGCACTTTATACTCACTTTTAAGGACACAGGGCTGGATTGGCACCACTTGGCACAGCAGGACTCCCAGGTGACAGAGTCCAGAGGCCTAATTAAGAGTTTTGCGGTCCTGCTGTGGGACCACCAAACTTGTGGGGAAGATGCCACTGCCGTATTACAATGTTCCGACCAGTCTGACTGGCAGGAACATTGTACACTCGCAATGAGGCCACGGGTGTTCTGTGTGCTGAATTGTAAGTCTTCTGTGTCCCTGAGATTTCAGAAGAACAGGAGGCAAACCAGAAAGTCCTTGGAGCCACTCTGGTTCTGGGGTAAAATACTGTGGGTCCAGTCCTTCTCACTAAGGCAAGGAGGGCAGCAAGTCAGCACAGTAAGAAAGCAGTTCTTCCACACCAGCAGTCCATCAGAGTAGCAGTCTTTGTACCAGCACAGCAGCCCTACTTTCTGGCAGAGTATCGACAGGTCCAGAATTGTACTGAGTTGATAGGGTATGAGGTCCAGTTCTTATACACAGTGGTGCCTTTGAAGTGGGGAAGACTTCAAAGAAGTCTTTGAAATGCACAGAGATCACCCTTTCAGGCTTTCAGGCTTTGCATTTCTCTTTCAATCACGTGGGGGAGGCCCGGAGAGGCTTCAAAGGGAAGGAAATGTATTTCTTTCCCTTTGAAGACTCTCCAAGCGTTTCAAAAGCCGGATTGCTTGCAATCCGGCTTTTGAAACACCCACTAGACACCAGGGATGTTTTTTTTTTTTTTAATTGTCATAAAGGGAGCGACCCCTTGGGCAAGGGTCGCTCCCAGGGAGGCATTTTTTTGGAGGGCCGGCCTATTATTAGGCCGATCTGCACCCATGGGGGGCAGAAACCTCTAGGCACCAGGGATCATTTTTTTTGTTTTTTGTTTACTTTTTTGTTTTAGGTGTGGGCTGTGGGGAGCGACCCCTTAGGCAAGGGTCACTCCCCTAGGGGGCAAATTATATTTAGGCTATTTCTGCCCCCCTTGGGGGCAGATTGGCCTATTTTGATGAGGCCAATCTGCCCCCAAGGGGGACAGAAACCACTAGGCACCATGGAGTTTTCTTTTTTACGTGAATTTCACGCAAGGGGAGCGATCCCTTAGGCAAGGGTCGTTCCCCTGGTGGGGGGGGGAATTATTTTAGGCCATTTCTGCCTCCCTGGGGGGTAGATCAGTCTATTTTGATTAGGCCGATCTGCCCCCAAGGGGGGCAGAAACCACTAGGCACCAGGGAGTTTTTAGTTTTTTTTGTTTTACAGATGGGGAGCGACCCCTTGGACAAGGGTTGCTCCCCTGGAGGTAAAAATTGTATTTAGGCCATTTCTGCCTCCTTGGGGGCAGATTGGCTGATTTTTGCTACGCCAATCTGCCCCCAAGGGGGATAGAAACCACTAGGCACCAGGGAGTTTTCTTTTTTACGTGAATTTCACGCAAGGGGAGCGATCCCTTAGGCAAATTTATTTTAGGCCATTTCTGCCCCCCCTGGGGGCAGATCGGCCTATTGTTATTAGGCCGATCTGCCCCCAGGGGGGGCAGAAACCTCTAGGCGCAAGGGCAATTTTTTTTTTGTGTTTCTTTTTGTTTGTTAGTTTTTTTAGAGATGGTGAGCGACCCATTAGGCAAGGGTCGCTCCCCTGGGGGGAAAATTTTATTTAGATCATTTCTGCCCCCCTTGGGGGCAGATTGGCCGATTTTAGGTCAATCTGCCCCCAAGGGGACAGAAACTACTAGGCACTGTGGATATTTTTTTTGGTGCCAATGTCACGCAGGGGGAGCGACCCCGTAGGCAAGGGTCGCTTCCGGGGGGGAGGGGGTTGGGGGGGCAAATTTATTTTAGGCCATTTCTGCCCCGTCTGAGCTAGAGGCCAAAATCCGCAGGTAGGCACTGTTTTCTATGAAAAAATGTGATGTGTCCACGTGGTGTTTTGGGCCATTTCCTGTCGCGGGCGCTAGGCCTACCCACACAAGTGAGGTATCATTTTTATCGGGAGACATGGGGGAACGCGGGGTGGAAGGAACTTTGTGGCTCTTCTCAGATTCCAGAACTTTCTGTTACCGAAATGTGAGGAAAACTTGTTTTTTTAGCCAAATTCTGAGGTTTGCAAAGGATTCTGGGTAACAGAACCTGGTCAGAGCCCCACAAGTCACCCCATCTTGGATTCCCCTAGGTCTCTAGTTTTCAAAAATGCACAGGTTTGATAGGTTTCCCTAGGTGCCGGCTGAGCTAGAGGCTAAAATCTACAGGTAGGCTCTTTGCAAAAAACACCTCTGTTTTCTTTCAAAAAATGTGATGTGTCCACGTTGCGTTTTGGGGCATTTCCTGTCGCGGGCGCTAGGCCTACCCACACAAGTGAGGTATCATTTTTATCAGGATACTTGGGGGAACGCTGGGTGGAAGGAAATTTGTGGCTCCTCTCTGATTCCAGAACTTTCTGTCACCAAAATGTGAGGAAAATGTTTTTTTTTAGCCAAATTTTGAGGTTTGCAAAGGATTCTGGGTAACAGAACCTGGTCAGAGCCCCACAAGTCACCCCATCTTGGATTCCCCTAGGTCTCTAGTTTTAAAAAATGCATAGGTTTGGTAGGTTTCCCGAGGTGCCGGCTGAGCTAGAGGCCAAAATCTACAGGTAGGCACTTTGCAAAAAACACCTCTGTTTTCTTTAAAAAAATATGATGTTTCCACGTTGCGTTTTGGGCCATTTCCTGTTGCGGGCGCTAGGCCTACCCACACAAGTGAGGTATAATTTTTATCAGGAGACTTGGGGGAACGCTGGGTGGAAGGAAATTTGTTGCTCCTCTCTGATTCCAGAACTTTCTGTCACCAAAATTTGAGGAAAATGTGTTTTTGTAGCCAAATTTTGAGGTTTGCAAAGGATTTTGGGTAACAGAACCTGGTCAGAGCCCCACAAGTCACCCCATCTTGGATTCCCCTAGGTTTCCAGTTTTCAAAAATGCACAGGTTTGGTAGGTTTCCCTAGGTGCCGGCTGAGCTAGAGGCCAAAATCTACAGGTAGGCACTTTGCAAAAAACACCTCTGTTTTCTTTAAAAAAATGTGATGTGTCCATGTTGCGTTTTGGGGTGTTTCCTGTCACGGGCGCTAGGCCTACCCACACAAGTGAGGTATCATTTTTATCGGGAGACTTGGGGGAACATAGATTAGCAAAACAAGTGTTATTGCCTGTAGGAAAGTACCATCTTGCCTGGCATGTTACCCCCATATTTCACTGTATATATGTTGTTTTAGTGTATGTGTCACTGGGACCCTGCCAGCCAGGGCCCCAGTGCTCATAAGTGTGACCTGTATGTGTTCCCTGTGTGATGACTAACTGTCTCACTGATGCTCTGCTAACCAGAACCTCAGTGGTTATGCTCTCTCTGCTTTCTAAATTGTCACTAACAGGCTAGTGACCAATTTCACCATTTCACATTGGCATACTGGAACACCCTTATAATTCCCTAGTATATGGTACTGAGGTACCCAGGGTATTGGGGTTCCAGGAGATCCCTATGGGCTGCAGCATTTCATTACCACACATAGGGAGCTCTGGCAATTCTTACACAGGTCTGCCATTGCAGCCTGAGTGAAATAACGTCCACGTTATTTCACAGCCATTTACCACTGCACTTAAGTAACTTATAAGTCACCTATATGTCTAACCTTCACCTGGTGAAGGTTGGGTGCTAAGTTACTTAGTGTGTGGGCACCCTGGCACTAGCCAAGGTACCCCCACATCGTTCAGGGCAAATTCCCCGGACTTTGTGAAAGCGGGGACACCATTTCACGCGTGCACTATACATAGGTCACTACCTATGTATAGCGTCACAATGGTAACTCCGAACATGGCCATGTAACATGTCTAAGATCATGGAATTGTCACCCCAATGCCATTCTGGCATTGGGGAGACAATTCCATGATCCCCCGGGTCTCTAGCACAGACCCGGGTACTGCCAAACTACCTTTCCCGGGGTTTCACTGCAGCTGCTGCTGCTGCCAACCCCTCAGACAGGTTTCTGCCCTCCTGGGGTCCAGCCAGGCTTGGCCCAGGAGGGCAGAACAAAGGACTTCCTCAGAGAGAGGGTGTTACACCCTCTCCCTTTGGAAAAAGGTGTCAGGGCTGGGGAGGAGTAGCCTCCCCCAGCCTCTGGAAATGCTTTGATGGGCACAGATGGTGCCCATCTCTGCATAAGCCAGTCTACACCGGTTCAGGGATCCCCCAGCCCTGCACTGGCGCGAAACTGGACAAAGGAAAGGGGAGTGACCACTCCCCTGACCTGCACCTCCCGGGGGAGGTGCCCAGAGCTCCTCCAGTGTGGTCCAGACCTCTGCCATCTTGGAAACAGAGGTGCTGCTGGCACACTGAACTGCTCTGAGTGGCCAGTGCCATCAGGTGACGTCAGAGACTCCTTCTCATAGGCTCTTACCTGTGTTACTAGTCTATCCTCTTTCCTAGGTAGCCAAACCTCCTTTTCTGGCTCTTTAGGGTCTCTGCTTTGGGGAATTCTTCAGATACCAAATGCAAGAGCTCACCAGAGGTCCTCTGCATCTCTCTCTTCACCTTCTGCCAAAGGATCGACCACTGACTGCTCAGGACGCCTGCAAAACCGCAACGAAGTAGCAAATACGACTACTGCAACCTTGTATCGCTTATCCTGCCGCTTTCGCGACTGTTATCTGGTGGTGCATGCTCTGGGGGTAGCCTGCCTCCTTCTTGCACCAGGAGCTCTGAAGAAATCTCCCGTGGGTTGACGGAATCTTCCCCCTGCAACCGCAGGCAACAAAAGACTGCATCACCGGTCCTCTGGGTCCCCTCTCAGCATGACGAGCGTGGTCCCTGGAACTTAGCAACTCTGTCCAAGTGACTTCCACAGTCCAGTGACTCTTCAGTCCAAGTTTGGTAGAGGCAAGTCCTTGCCTCCCCACCCTAGACTGCATTGCTGGGTACCGCATGATTTTCAGCTGCTCCGGCTCCTGTGCACTCTTCCAGGATTTCCTTCATGCACAGCCAAGCCTGGGTCCCCAACACTCTAACCTGCAGTGCACAACCTTCTGAGTTGTCCTCCGGCGTCGTGGGACTCCCTTTTGTGTCTTTGGGTGGACTCCAGTTCACTCCTCCTCCAAATGCCTGTTCCGGTACTTCTGCGGGTGCTGCCTGCTTCTGTAAGGGCTCCCTGACTTGCTGGGTGCCCTTTCTGTCTCCTCATCCAAGTGGCGACATCCTGGTCCCTCCTGAGTCACAGCAGCATCCAAAAACCCTAACCACGACCCTTGCAGCTAGCAAGGCTTGTTTGCGGTCTTTCTGCGTGGGAACACCTCTGCAAGCTTCTTCACGACGTGGGACATCCATCCTCCAAAGGGAAAGTTTCTAGCCCTCTTCGTTCATGCAGAATCCACAGCTTCTACCATCTGGTGGCAGCTTCTTTGCACCCTCAGCTGGCATTTCCTGGTCTTCTGCCCACTCTCGACATTGTCGCAACTCTTGGACTTGGTCCCCTTGTTTCACAGGTACTCAGGTCCGGAAATCCACTGTTGTTGCTTTGCTGGTGTTGGTCTTCCTTGCAGAAACCCCCTATCACGACTTCTGTGCTCTCTGGGGGTTATAGGTGCACTTTACACCTACTTTTCATAGTCTTAGGGTGGGCTATTTTTCTAACCCTCACTGTTTTCTTACAGTCCCAGTGACCCTCTACAAGCTCACATAGGATTGGGGTCCATTTGTGGTTCGCATTCCACTTTTGGAATATATGGTTTGTGTTGCCCCTATATCTATGTTATTGCAATCTACTGTAACTTTACATTGCTTGCATTACTTCCTTTTGCTATTACTGCATATTTTTGGTATTGTGTACATATATCTTGTGTATATTTGGCATCCTCATACTCACACTGAGATACTTTTGGCATATTGTCATAAAAATAAAGTACCTTTATTTTTAGTATATATGTGTATTGTGTTTTCTTATGATATTGTGCATATGACACCAGTGGTATAGTAGGAGCTTTGCATTTCTCCTAGTTCAGCCTAAGCTGCTCTGCTATAGCTATCTTCTATCAGCCTAAGCTGCTAGAAACACCTCTTCTACACTAATAAGGGATAACTGGACCTGGTACAGAGTGTAAGTACCCCTTGGTACCCACTACAAGCCAGGCCAGCCTCCTACATTGCCCCTTGTCTTTCTCTACATTTTTTCCTTCCAAATATAAGAGAGTGTGTAAAAATGACATCTATTTGAGAAATGCCCTGTAATTCATATGCTAGTATGGTCACCCCGGAATTCAGAGATGTGCAAATAACCACTGCTCCTCAACACCTTATCTTGTGCCCATTTTGGAAATACAAAGGTTTTCTTGATAGCTATTTTACACTCTTTATATTTCAGCGAATGAATTGCTGTATACCCGGTATAGAATGAAAACGCACTGCAGGGTCAGCTCATTTATTGTCTCTGGGTACCTAGGGTTCTTGATGAACCTACAAGCCCTATATATCCCCGCAACCAGAGGAGTCCAGCAGACATAACGGTATATTGCTTTCGAAAATCTGACATTGCAGGAAAAAGTTACAAAGTAAAACGTAGAGAAAAATTGATGTTTTTTTCACCTCAATTTCAATATTTTTCTTTTTCAGTTGTTATTTTCTGTAGGAAACCCTTGTAGGATCTACACAAATGACCTCTTGCTGAATTCAGAATTGTGTCTACTTTTCAGAAATGTTTAGGTTTCTGGGATCCAGCATTGGGTTCATGCCCATTTCTGTCACTGACTGGAAGGAGGCTGAAAGCACAAAGAATTGTAAAAATGGGGTATGTCCCAGTAAAATGCCAAATTTGTGTTGAAAAATTGGGTTTTCTGATTCAAGTCTGCCTGTTCCTGAAAGCTGGGAAGCTGGTGATTTTAGCACCGCAAACCCTTTGTTGATGCCATTTTCAGGGAAAAAAAACATAAGCCTTCTTCTGCAGCCACTTTTTCCCATTTTTTTTGAAAAAAATTAAATGTTCACTGCATTTTGGCTAATTTCTTGGCCTCCTTCAGGGGAACCCACAATGTCTGGGTACCTCTAGCATCCCTAGGATGTTGGAAAAAAGGACGCAAATTTGGCTTGGCTAGCTTATGTGGACAAAAAGTTATGAGGGCCTAAGCGTGAACTGCCCCAAATAGCCAAAAAAAGGCTCGGCACAGGAGGGGGAAAAGGCCTGGCAGCGAAGGGGTTAAAAGTACATGATCTGCCTTTTAATTATATGCCCTTTGGGGTACCTAGGCCCTACCTTAGGGCTGACATATGTAATAAAATGGATTTTAAGGCTTATCATTGGGTTTTATATGCCAAGTCGACATGGCAGTGCAACACTGCATTCAGGCTGAAATGCAGGCCTGGGGAATGTTTTAAAGTGCTACTTAAGTGGGTGGCACAAGCAGTGCTGAAATCCCACTAGTAGCACTTGATTTCCAGGCCTTGGGCAAGTGTAGTGAACTTTTCTAGAGACTTATAAGTAAATTAAATATGCCAATTAGGTATATACCAATCAAACCATGGTTTCGGGAGAGAGCACATGCACGTTTGAACTGTTGAGCAGTGGTAAACTGCTCAGATGCAAGCAGGCAAAAAAGTTTGGGGATGACACTGCTGAGAGCTCCATTTCTAACACACTGTAAGCCACTCCAATGTATGTTACTCCACTCTACGCCACTCCAGCGAATGGCATTCCAGTCTACCCCATTCCATTCTATGCTTTTTCATTAGACGCCAGTCCACTGTACGGAACTCCAATGTATGCTATTCCTCTCTACCCCATTCCAGTGTATGCCGCTCAAGTCTACACTACTTTACTGAACTCCACTGAACTGTATGCTGCTCCACTGCATGCCACTCCACTATACTCTACTTCACTCTATGCCACTCCAGTGCACTCTGCGCCACTCCATTCTGCTCTAGTTCATTGAACGCCACTCCATATTACACCGCTCCACTCTGTCACTCCACTATGTGATACTTCACTCTACCCCACTTCACTATACATTACTCCAGTCTACACCACTCCATTGAATGACACTCCTCTCTATGCTATTCCACTCTATTCTACTCTATGCCACCCCTTTATACTGTAATCTACGCTATTCCATTTGATGCTTTTACACTGCATGCAACTTCAATCTTGGCCCTCTACTGTATGGTATTCCACTGTACCCCACTTCACTGTACCCCACTCTACTGTATGTTATTACACTTTACCCCAACCCATAATACACCGCTCAAAGTCTAAAACACCCCAGTATACCACACTCCACTGTACACTACTGCACTATATACTATTACACTCTATGCTACTCTACTGTCTGCTACTACAATACACGCTAGTATACTCTACACCACTCCACTGTACACCACTCCAGTCTATGCCATCCCATCTATACTATTTTACTTTATGCCACTCCACTGTATGTTACACCACTCTGTTCCGCCACACGCTATATAACTCCACTCTACAAACCTCTACTACACTCTATGCCACTCTACTAAACTCTACTCCACTTTATCCCTGTACAGTCCACTGTCCAAATTTGTACTCAACTCTATGCCTGTACATTCTACTGAACAACACTGTACTCTACTCTATGACAGCTTCTAACACTGTACTACACAGCGCTCCATTCTACTGTATGAGACCCCACTCCAATTTATGTTTCCTCAACACTACTCTATGCCGCTTCAGTGTATGCCACCCCACTCTATGCTAGTCCACTGTACCATACTCCTCTCTATACCATTCCACTGTACACCACTTCACTCTATGCTATTTAACTCTATGCCACTCCACTCTTCTACACTCCACTGTACAGTATTGCATTGTATATTTTACAGTATGCTACTCCACTCTACTGTAATCCACTCTATGCCACTAGAGTGTGAACTACCCCACTCTATGCAGCCCCATTGTATAACACTCTCCTCCACTCAATATAACTCCACTTTACAAAGGTCTACCTTACATAATGGCACCCTATGACATACTACTCCACTATATTCCCTTCCATTCTACTGTCCAACTCTAGACTCCACTCTATGCCTGTGCACTCCAATGTACAACACTCTATTCCACTAAACAACACTTTGCTGTACAACACAGCACTCCACTCCACTGCACAAGACCCCACTCCAATTTATAACAGTTTACTACCTATGGCACACCAGTACACTCCACTCCATGCCAATCTACTCTATGATACACAAATACACTCAATTGTACTTTACAAAGGTGCACCAAGGGCAAGTTCACCTGCATCCCTCTGCTCCTGGATTGCACCCAGTGGCATGGCACCTGGCCCTCCTGTCCCCGCAGTTACATCCTCGACCCCGAAACCACAACAAACACTTTTACAACTCAGACCCACAGTCTATGGTAGCACCTTTCACCTGCACCTACTGCCACTTCCCCAGCCACAGCACACACATCAGTCCGCCGACCAGCCCTCACCCCAAACAAACCATAGACACCACCTGAACAGAACACCAACTCGCATGAGCCCCACTCTATACACTCTCACTATGCAAACACACCACTGAGATTTGGGGCCTCATCCCTACTCTCCTACCTGACGTCTGCTTCCTCAGTGAGACCTGGCTCAACCCCACTCCTATGCTCAGCATTGCCACCACAATACTTGTAGGATACAGAATCACCCACCACAACCACATCAACTAGCCTGGCAGAAGGATTGCCATCATACACAAGGGATCCATCTAATGCACCGTCACAAATTAACACAACACCCTAGTCATGGAAAGCCTCAACTTCCAGCTCCAAACAGACACAAAACCTCCACCAGTCTCATTCTCGCCTACTGTCCTCCAGGACCATGTACAGCATCTGCAACATTGAAACTGATTTCATTGATCCCCTCACCATAGACTCCAACAACTAAATTTTCCTCAGCGACCTTAACTTCCATCTAGAAGACCACAGTAACATCAACACCATCAACCTCTTTGACATCAACAACATTGGACTTACTCAACTTGTCCCCAACCCCACGCACATCAGAGGCCACATGCTAGATTCCATATTCACCTCCAGCAACCGCATCAGGTACAGCCACACCATGGAACTCACATGAACCTATCACTCCATCGTCCACTCCAACATCACCAGCTCATGGACCTCTGTACCCAGTCTGCTCAAAGTCCCCCACAGCAGCTGGAGCAAAGTCAAAAAGGACACATGGATCAATGCCCTCAACACCACCTACCCTGTCTACTCCAACAACCTAGACAAAAAAGTCAGAAAGTTCAACAACTGGATCACCAACTGCGCCAACAACATCACTCACATCGGCAACAACACCCACGGAAGGTCAAACAAGCAGGCTAGTTGGTACACTAAGGACTTCAGAACCTCTAAATGGCATTGTAAACAACTGGAAAGAAGATGATGCACCAGCAAGGACATGACCAACAAGACCGCCTCCAAAACAGCCTTCAACCACTACCACAGCCAGTTGAGATAATCAAAGAAGAAACTCTTCAACATTGTCAAAAAATTCTCCAACCCCTCAGCTGCAACAAACAACATTACCACCTCATGGGTAATCTGCTACAATCTTGCTAATTTCTTGCAAACTTCTTCCATGACAAGATCACCAACATCTACAGAACCTTCAAAGCCCAGCACTAAAACATTGACTTTTTCAGGCAACACAACAACCCCAGTACCAAAACCAATATTCAACTAACTGAATATAGCCAGGTAGCTTCACAGGTCACCGCCTCCATCATGAACTCGGGCCACTCAGTGGCCCCAAATGACCCATGACCTCACATCTTCAACCTAGGCGAAGACAGAATCAGCCACATACTTACCACCTTGTTCAACACTTCAATTGCCACGGACACATCCCCTGATGACTAGAAATACACAGAAATCAATGCCATGCTAAAGAAGCCATTGGCAAACCCCAGCAAACTCAACAATTATCGACCAATCTTCTGTTGCGCCGAAGAGCACGGCGCGAGCAGAACATTCGGCTCGGGCCACGGCGCACGGCACAGAGATATGCCGCGCCCCCAGCCTGCTGTGCAACATACGAGGCCCCAAATTGGACATGGGGCCTCATTCCTTCATAACGCGACACGCTTTCAGGCAGGTCTAATAATCCCCAACTCACCTGTTATTGTTGTCTTCTTCTTTTCTTTCACTCTCATTTCTGCCTCCCTTTATGTTTTTCCTTCTTCCCATATTACCCCTCTCTTCCCAGCATTCTTTGGTTCCCTGCTCTGTATGGCTCCTTGTCCATCACTTTCTATGTGTTTTTCCCTATCTAAAATGGTGTCCTTGCACTTCCTGTTGGTCGCTTCCTGTTTTTTGGGTATTTAAGGGCTGTGATTCTTTCCCTCATTGCGCTGCAACACTTTCTGTTTGGATGGTGTCTTCACTCCTGCTTCCTCGTGTCAGATACTGGGTCACGTTTGTTCCAGTGTTTTTCCTGTTCTTTTTGATCTTGTATCTTTGGGTTATCACATTAGTCCCACTGGAAAAGCTATAGACCCGGAAAAGGTACAAGCCATCCTAGGCTGGCCTTCCCCTTCCTCCATTAAGGAAACTCAATGTTTTCTAGGACTGGCTAACCTTTATCGACAGTTTATTTTTGACTTTGCGGAACAGACCAGCCACATTACTCAAACATTAAAGAAGGAGAATTTATGTAAAGGATTTGTCCAGACAAGGGCGGCTGAAACAGCTTTTCAAAGTCTAAAAAAGGCCTTCACTCAAGCAACATTACTCAGTATTAGAAAGAGAGTTATTAGCCCTGAAGACAGCCTGCCTAGAGTGGAGACAACTCCTTATGGGTTCCAAAGAGCCCTTCGAGGTGAGAACGGACCATCGTAACCTACAATGTTTACGTAACTTTCAATGCCAGAACAGTCGTCAGGCTCGTTGGGCCTTTTTCTTCAGTCGGTACAACTTCTATGTCACCTACATTCCTGGACCCTAAAACATACTGGCCGATGCTCAGTCTCGCCGTTATCCAGATTGTACTCCTACCCCATTACAATATCTGCATGAGCCCAGTAAGATCGTCAGTGTAGCTCAATCATTCCTGGATGAGGTACAACTGGAATATTCCAACCTTTCTGACCAAGAGTTAGAGAACTTAAACCCCCTAATACGCAAACAGAAGGGGTATTATTATTATAGGAACCGGCTGTTCCTCCCTACTAGCGGAGTAAGAGAAAAGGCGCTACAAATGTGCCATGATTCTCCGGTTGCTAGTCATAGAGGCATCAAGGCCACGCAGGAATTACTCTTGCGATCTTTCTGGTGGCCTACCTGGAAATCGGATGTCGAACGATATGTTCAGGCCTGTCCCATATGTGCCCAAGTAAAAATACCCCGTACCAGACCTGCTGGATTACTACAACCGTTACCTGTTCCACCTGCTCCCTGGCACACCATTTCTACCGATTTCATGTGTTCACTACCTCCATCAGCAGGAAACCAGGTTATCATGGTCACAATAGATTCCTTTGCAAAGATGGCTCACTTCACTGCCCTGAAAAAATTACCTACCTCTCAATAACTAAGGCAGATATTTATCCATCATATTTTCTGTCTCCATGGACTCCCACACAACATTGTATCAGACAGGGGACCTCAGTACATCTCCCGGTTTGGGAAACATTTCTGTAGGATACTGAAGATCAATATAGCATTATCATCTGGTTTCCATCCCCAAACCAATGGACAGACCGAACGTTTCAACCAAGGACTAGAGCAGTACCTTAGCTACTTTTGTAATTCTAGAGTAACTGGAACACTTACCTTCCTATCGCTGAATTCTCTTAGAATAACACTGTCCATAGTGCCTCCAAGGTCACCCCCTTTTTCTGTTCTTATGGCTATCATCCTACTTCTTTTCCTACTACTCCTCAGTCTACCTCTTCTCTTCCTGCTGTCACCTCATTTTCCAAATGACTTCTAAAGATCCATAGATTGATTCGATCTAACTTGCTGAACACTAAGAGATACATGAAGAGAATGGCAGATAAGAAGCGCAGGGATGCTCCAGTATATCACATCCAGGATAAAGTCTGTCTTTCTTCAAAATTTCTGCCTTTGCGACTTTCTCAGAACAAGTTTACAACTTGTTACTACGGTCCTTTCCGTATTCTTCAGCTGATTAATCCTGTCACTGTCCGTCTTCACTTACCTCGTACCTGGAAGATCCATCCGGTATTTCATCTTTCCCAACTCAAACCCTATGTGCCTGATCCTTACTGTCGGCAGTTCCCTTGTCCTCCTCCCTTGTTGGTGAATGATGTACCAGGAATATGAGGTACAGGAAATTTGTGACTCTCCTATCTTTCGCAAACATCTTCAGTATCTGATTCTTTGGTAGGGTTACCCTCTTAGTGAATGTTCTTGGGAAGATGCGTCTTCTGTTCACGCCCCTCTTCTGATTTGTCACTTTCACCACTAGTTTCCACACAAACCTGGGCCTTCGGGGGGACCTGCCGCAGCGCGAGCCGAACATTCGGCTCGGGCCGCGGTGCGCTGCACGGAGACATGCCGTGCCCCCAGCCTGTTGTGCAACATACGAGGCCCCAAATTGGGCATGGGGCCTCGTTCCTTCATAGCGCAACACGCTTTCTGGCAGGTCTAGCCCTCCCCCACTCACCTGTTATTGTTGTCTTCTTCTTTTCTTTCACTCTCATTTGTGCCTCCATTTATGTTTTTCCTTCTTCCCATATTACCCCTCTCTTCCCAGCATGCTTTGGTTCCCTACTCTCTATGGCTCCGTGTCCACTACTTTCTATGTGTTTTTCCCTATCTAAAATGGTGTCCGTGCACTTCCTGTTGGTCACTTCCTGTTTTTGGGGTATTGAAGGGCTGTGATTCTTTCCCTCCTTGCGCTGCAACACTTTCTGTTTGGATGGTGTCTACGCTCCTGCTTCCCCGTGTCAGATACTGGTTCACGTTTGTTCCAGTGTTTTTCCTGTTCTTTTTGATCTTGTATCTACTTATTGATTTTGCTCCTGTTTCATGAAATTTTCCTTTTTGGAGGTTTTCTTTCCCCTTTTAGGTTTTTTTTCCCTCTGGCACTACTTCTGAAGGACACGGCCTGCCCTTGGCGTTCCTATCGCCTGCAGCACTGTGGCTGCGAGAAAGAGTCGCCCCCACCTGGGCCAAGGCCGAAAATTCAGGAACAAGACCCTCGCCACTCGTTCTGCGGACTCCAGGTTAAAGCAGCACGTAAGTCGTGACATCTTCCTGCTCAGTTTCCAGTTAAAAAATTTGAAAAAGCCATCAATCAACAACTCTCCTCACATCTGGAAAGGAACCTTGTACTCCTCCCAATTCAGATTCCACTGCAACTACAGCACCAAGACAGCTCTCATCTCAGCTACCAATGACATCTGAGCCCTACTCAACCGTGAAGAGACTTCGGCTCTGATCCTCCTAGACCTCTATGCAGCCTTCGATACCACACACTCATCACGAGGCTGCACAACATAGGCATCCAAGGAGTTACTCTCAGATTGATCACCTCTTTCCTCACTGGAAGAACGAAAACGTCGGTCTTCCCCCTTTATATCTAAAAGCAAGGAAATCATCTATGGAGTACCCCAAGGATTCTCGCTCAGCCCCACTCTCTTCAACACTTATGTGACACCTCTTACCAGCATCGTCAAAACCCACTGACTCAACAACATATAATTTCACCCCCCCCTTAATAGCACCCGCTGCATGGACAACAATGTGTTCCCCCACTGATTGCCCTGTCGGAATGCACTGTCACAAGGCTTGAGGGCGGGACCAAGATATAGCCCCAAAAGATGGTGACTAGGATCAGTATCCACCCAATGGGATGATTCTGCAGTACTGACTTGTACTAGTGAATGCACAGGGTTAACAGAGCACAGGCCTAAGGCCCTCACGGGAGAGTCTGGGGAGATGGTAGCTGTGATTAGTGTGGTCGGGTGCTGCGCTATTTAAGGCCAAACCTATTCCAGAAACCTTACTTGCTGTTCAAGACTCTCCTGCCCTCAATTTGTGTCTCCTGCTCCACAGTGGGCACGCCTTCGGCAGCAGCTTTTTCACTTGGGCTCCGTGCATCTGGAAGACAGAAGACTAAGAAAACACCAGTTTGACCTGGTTTAGGCGGCAAGTTGCTGCTCCACACGCTTGTTCAGAAAAACTTACTTGATGTTTGTTTAAGCGGCAGGCTCCCACACAAGCACAAACTTTAGAAAGTGCATGGGAGAACAATGTATCATTGTGCAGTATTCAGAGAACAAATTGAGTAACACTGAATATCTGTGTAATCTTGTAAATTCATATTATGCTTTGGGCAATCCTCGACTCTAACTGAGTTCGGAAACTATGTTTTCACTAAGCCTTAGGACCTGATTTAGAGGTTGGCAGATGGGTTACTCCATCAACCCAAACCTATCCTGTCTGTTGACCCCTGTTAGGAATACGAGAACAGGGGCTTAAAATCGATACGATGATGCACATGGGCGTACCAGGAGGATTGTGGGACGCACTTTCTGTCTCCTGTAAAACAGGTTCAGGTGCCTCAATTTAACAGGTGGATCCCTATGCTACTCCCCTGGGAAGGTCTGCCAGATTTTGGTGGTCCGCTGCATGTTGCACAATTTGGCCCTCAGACGCCATGTGCTCTATCTGCAGGAGGAGGGGGTTGACCATTCACCTGTGGCAGCAGTGGACACTGAGGACAGTGAGGAGGAGGAAGAGGAGTAGGATGTAGACAACAGGACACATATAATTCAGCAGTACTTCCAATGACACTCAGGTAAGACTGTTGATACACACATGTCTCCATGTTAGTAAAGTGCTGTGTGGCTATTGTGTTGTGCCAGTCACTACCTTTGCATCACAATTGACTGTCACCTATGCCTTCCCTTATTGCAGATGTTGGTGTGGTTACAACAGTGTACTGATGTGATGGCTACAGAATGCTGAGACAATGGGAAGTGAAATAGAGTTGGGTGATGGTTGAGAAAAGTCCATTCTAGTGGCCCAGTCTGTTTGTTGCACAGATCCAGTGTCCATGTGACATAGGAAGAGGAGCAATGGCAGTCCATAGTGAACAAGGTGAATCAGTGGAACACAAGGGGGGCAATCTGAAGGGACTCATTTCCTGGCAGTGGTCTTGGTCTCAGCAACTGTCTCTGGTCTCTGTCTGGTTCACAGGGAATGTTTGCGGGGTGGTTCACCGTCTGCTGGAGGAGGGGTGCTGGTGGCCTGTGAGTCCTGTGGCAGGGCATCCTGTCCACTAGCTGCAGCAGATGTGGAGGGCTGGCCAGTACACTGGCTAGTGGAAGGGGCCTGCTGGTGTGTTATGCACTCATGCATGTTTTTCGCATGTCACTCAGTACCCCTGCTATGGAGGCCATGGTGGTATTGAAGGCCTGCAATTGTTGCATGACCTCCTGGTGGTGTTCCCCCTTCATCCGCTGGTTCTCCTGCTTGATGTTGATCACCTGACCCATCCAAGCCTGGGATTGTTGGTATGCCCCCAGGACATTTGTGAGTGCCTCCTGGGCAGTCAGTTCCCTGTGCCTGGCCTCCCCATGGCACACAGCTGTCCTCCAACTGTCTCTGGCCCCCTGTGTCTGTGTCCCCTGAACGGTGTGCCCATACCCGCTTAAACTCATCGTCTTGCCTGTGTGGCGTCAACTCGGGTCCCTGTACAGGTGGGGACACTACTGATTGTCGTGTCCTGGGGACAGAGGTTTGGAGGGCATTGTTGGCTGCTGCGGTGTTCGAGTCTTAGGGGGGCTGTGGTGGACTGGCTGTGGGATGTGGTAGCCAACTGACCAGTGGTCCCAAATGGGCCCTGGAGTTCATCCAGATCAAGACCTCTAGAGATGCTGTCATCACTGAGGGCATCTTCTGGTGGGGGACTGGGTTGCTGTGGCCCCTCCTTGCTGCTCACATTGGCTGGGGCACCTGTGGGGATGTAAGTGATTTGTTAGGGTAATTGTCTGTCACATAATCCCCATTTCTACCTTCCTCAATTATATTGTTGTCCCCCCATCTTTGGTAGTGGATGGTGATGGACTGTGGGATTGTTAGTTCTGCATGCTGTCCATGCATTGCTGATGGGTGTGCATGTGAACCTGGGAGGGATGTGCGTGCAGTGGGTACGGCATGCAGGGTTGGACATTTAGGTGTGGTAATTGGGGTGGTGCACTGTGTAGGATGGAGTAGGGTAAAGGGAGTCAGGGTGAGGGGGTGACATGGCATGCAGGTATGGGTGGTGGCAGGGTGGTAATGGTGACTCACCAGTGTCCAGTCCTCCAGGTACTCCAGTGAGGCCCTCAGGATGCAGTATTGCCAGACTTGCTACTCCCATGCTGTCAACTGTGGGGTCCACCGTGAGTACCCCTGATGGCGAGCTGGTGCCTTGCTGCAATGCAACGCAACTTTCTCCGTAGGTCGTTCTACCTCTTCCAAATGTCGTCCCTTATGTGTGGCTGTTGTCCCACAGCGTTCACACTGTCCATGATCCTTCACCATAGCTCCATCTTCCTGGCAATGGAGATCTGCTGTACCTGTGCTCCATCCAAACACTGTGTGGTGTGTGTGGTGTGCAGAGGGTGTTGAGTGATGTGGTGGGGTGTGTGCTGTGTGGTGCGTGACGGATGAATGGGTGGTTGTGGTGTGTGTGTGTGCAGTTATCTCTGGGATTGGCCTGGCAAGGAGTAGCGGTCTTCTCGTGTTTGCAACAGATTGTGGGTGATGTGGGGGGTGTTTTATAGTGCTGTTGGTGGGAGGGTGGGGTGTGTGTATTTGTGTCAGGTGTTTTTTTTTGGACTGGCCAATGTTGGCTTGTTTTGGTTTTGGGTGGCCATTTCCGCTGCGGCGGTGTGCAATGCCAATGTTTTACAGTCGTTGAATGTCCACTGTGGTGATTCGTGGGTCATTATTTGGAGGGTGTTGTTTTGCTGGTGTAAAGGTATAGGTGCTAGTTCCATCGGTTGTTCGTGTTTGTTGGGTCTGGCAGAATTGTGGTTGTGGCTAGTTTCTGTCGGTTTTGTGTGTGTGTGTCATAATCTGGCGGGCAATGTTCGCTTCCACAGCAGTATGTTGGCTGCAATCACCACTGAAGTATTCGAAAATACAGCCAATGTCATAATGACCGCCTAAGTGTCTTGATCACGAGTGACAGTAAACATAAAGAACAGACATTGAGTACACTATCCTAGTGATATAAACATAAACAAAGGACTGCCACAGTAACAGACCAAAGTAGCGCCATTTTGAAATAATGCCATTCCCCTGTAAAACCAAGGTTTAGGTGCAAGATTTATTCCATACAGTGTTATGACATGTTCCAATGAAAGTAACAAAATGCAATTGTTAGAATTTGAGTCTTTGCTTGGCAGTAAGGTTACCCCCTGTTCAAGCAAGGACCCTGACTCTAGTCAGGGTAAGTCACACACAATCCAAATTATCCTGTGCCCACCATCTGGTAGCTTGGCACTGAGCAGTCAGGCTTAACTTAGAAGGCAATGTGTAAAGTGTTTGTGCAATAAATCATGCAATACCACAGTATAACACCACAAAAATACACCACACAGTGTTTAGAAAAATATTGAATAATTATCTGGATAAATGCAAGTCAAAACGATCAAGATTTGATAAGTACACATTGAAATATCACTTTAGAAAATGATAAAAGTAATCTTTAGTCTTTAAAAAGCAACAAGTGTCTCTTGCACGCACAAAGTACCTGGTTTGCCTTCTAATTCTCCGCAAGGGACCGCAGAGGAGGAGATGCGTGGGCCGAATTTTTGCCGCACAAGGACTACCTTGCAGGAGAAAGTCTTTTTGGTCCTGAGACTTCAAGGAACAGGAGGCAAACTCTATCCAAGCCCTTAGAGAGCACTTCTCAGCAGAGCCAGAGGGCAGCAAGGCAGCAGGGCAACAGCAGGGCAGCAGTCCTTTGCAGAAAAGCAGTCAGGTGAGTCCTTTGGGCAGCCCAGCAGTTCCTCTTGGCAGGTTGCAGGGTCTGGTTCAGAGTTTCTTCACCAGTGGTATCTTGTCCAGAAGTGTCTGAGTCGGTAGGGTCAGAGGCCCTTTTTAAATACCCAAATGTGCCTTGGAAGTGGGGGAGACTTCAAAGAGTGGCTTAGAAGTGCACCAGGTCCCCTTTCAGTTCCATCCTGTCTGTCAGGGTCCCAGAAGGGGGTTTGGCAGTCCATTGTGTGAGGGCAGGCCACTGTCCTTTCAAATGTAAGTGTCAGGCCCTCCACCCTCCCAGCCCAGGAAGACCCATTCAGTATGCAGATGTGTGCAGGTGTGATTGAGCATCCTGTGTTTGGGGTTGTCTGAGTGAAATGCACAAGGGAGCTGTCAAGTAACCAAGCCAGATATGGAATGTAAGGCACAGAAGGATTTAAGTGCAGAGAAATGCTCACCTTCTAAAAGTGACATTTCTAAAACATTAATATTAAATCCAACTGCACCAGTCAGCAGGATTTTTATATTACGATTCTGGCCATACTAAATATGACCTTGTTACGCCTTTCTGATCAGAATCTACCACTCAAACAGTATATGAGGGAAGCCCTGATTATAGCCTATGAAAGGAGCAGGCCTCACAGCAGTGTAAAACTAATTTAGGAGTTCTACACTACCAGGACATATAAACTACACAGGTATATGTCCAGCCTTTTACCTACATAGCCCCTTGCGCAATGGGTTACCTAGGGCCTACCTTAGGGGTGACATTTGTAGAAAAAGGGGAGTTTAAGGCTTGGCAAGTACTTGTAAATGCTAAATTGAAGTGGCAGTGAAACTGCACAGACAGGCCTTGCAATGGCAGGCCTGAGGCATGGTTAAGGGCTACTTATGTTGGTGGCATAATCAGTGGTGCAGGCCCACTAGTAGCATTTAATCTGCAGGCCCTGGGCACATGTAGTGCACTTTACTGCGGACTTGCAAGTAGATTAAATGAGCCAATTGGGTATGAAACAATGTCACCATGTTTTAAGCAGTGGTAAAGTGTCCATAGTCCTAAAACCAGCAAAAACAGTATCCAAAAAGTGGAGGGAGGCAGGCAAAAAGTTAGGGGTGACCACCCTAAGGCTGTCAGGTCTACCAACATTCATAAGTAAAGGCATTTACTCTTTTTCACATTACTTATATTGATCATCCAGTGCACCAGACATTAACATAGCACAGACTGTGGGAACAAAATAGCCCACTAGTGCTCTTCAAATTCAAAGTGTTATACATATTACTGAGGTAAATTCCCATATCATAACCTGATCCCACCCAAGTAGGCAATTACATTTGACCATATACATACAGTATATACGAACATGTATAATCCCACAAATTCATATGGCATCTATGCAAAATAGGGCCCTATTAGGCAACTCAAGTTGCCAAAAGAAAATCCATACAGGTCATAAAGTGGACTGTAATATACATATCTTAGAATAATAGCAAGGCAGTGTATAAAGATATAAAACATTCTTAGCTTAAGCAGTCATGAAACACCTCAACAGTGATCCCACCTATGTAAGAAATGATAAAATATTTTTTTAAATCAGGGATATTACAAAAAAGGCAAAGAACACAAGTGTGCAGAGAAATCCTAAGTGTATTCAAATTCAATTTAACCCAAATGCACATATTGTCCTTAATCCATATTTAATCCTAAAGGACGAAGTGTGCTGAACCACATAATATTTCTGGGCTCCAGTCTGCGCAGTGACAACGCCCTACCTCCACCTCAGATACTCTGTGGGACATGATCTACAACAAAGAATTATAGAAAGCTACTATCACTGGAATGATGTTCCTTGAAGTGCCTGGCCACTGGGTACTGCTTATCTTGATTGTTTATTGCATACTTGTGTTCTAAAATATTCTTCTTGGCTCTGTGAATAGTGCTGCCTATGCACAGAAACTTGCATGGGCATTTGAGCACATATACACACAAATCAGAGTTACAGGACAGTCCCTTGGTAATTTTACATCACTCCTGCTATGTTAAATGACATCATTGATGACATCACTGATGACCTCTGAAATTACATAATTGATGGCAGACATCACTGATCACATTACTGCTAACATCATCCAAGATGCTGCTCAGCAAACAGAAAAAGTGCAACATTAGGGTACATTTCTCATACAGTATGGTAAAAGGTTTATGTTGCGCACTTTAGATACCAATGGACATTTAAGTGCAAGTAGTTCATTAAGGCAAGGTAGAGAGGGAGGGCAACTAGTGTGAATTACAGTTGTATTTTTTAAATAGGTTTTGCTTTAATTCCAAGGTCTGCTACTAAACATATGTGAGAAAAAGTGAAGCTTCTCCTTGTAATACATTATGCATCTGTGTACATGGCCACATTAAAGAGTTGTTGTGCAGTTCTTTAGGCAATTGCTGTAAAATACTGAAAATTTCTAAAGTGCAAATATTTTTTGTTCAAAAAGTTCAACAATAATTCCTATGTCACGGAATGAAACAGTGACCAGTAATTATTTCTGAACTGATATCTGAAGAGGATTACAGCTGTTTCTAAAAAACACTGTACGCACAAATGACAAGTACATTTACCATCATTACACTGAATGTCCTTCAGAAAACTATTTTGAACCAATTAAACATTTTTTTAATTTCTCTTCTGAGCTTGAGATCTGATACCATACCATACCATACTACTTGAAAGTAGTCAATGGTCTAAAATCCTCCATGGATTCACATCACAACCTGACTAGTTAAGTATGAAGGCAGCCTTTTACTTAAACATTTCTTAACACTCTGAGCCTAAGCCATGAAGAGATCAACTGTCCTCAGGTTAGTCAAACTATGTTCTATCTGCTTAGTTGTTAGACATTTCAACCCAGACAATCTTAACATACTACAAAAAGAGCTTCTGTTCTTTAAGTTCTGCAAAATATATAAAGGGGTAAAATTCTGAGTTCTTGGCTTACCGCCTCAGTCATGGGAGATTAAGGGAGAAGTTTTTTTAGATTTTTTTATAAAGTGTATCTCTTATTTTAGCAGGTGCAATAACATACAACAAATGTTTAAATAACTTATACAATATGAATAAAAATACAATGCTTAATTGAATTCCACAAATCCTCCAGCTTGATTCCTATTGCATTTGTTTTAAGGACAAATGACTCATAATACCGGCTTAACCCTCCCCCACCCATAAATTACTCATCTAACCCTGGTTTTCCCCTAAATGACCTCATATTTGCATATAGCACCTATCCGCTGAGCATATAGTTTCTCTTTCAATTGCACAACTTTAAGTTTTGCTTCCCATGGTGTATACGTAGGAGGTAAAGGAGATTTCCAGGTTTGAAGAATTAAAGACTTAGCTATCAGGGATGCAATAAACAAGGTTTGCTCTGCATGGATTGACAGACCTGGGACTCATGAGATACCAAACAAAGCTCCAGCCGGCTAGGGGGTAAGAGTAACCGAGATTGGGGAGCTGACCCAAAAAAAAAATTCCCCAAAGTTCTGCCAGATATTTACAGGTGAAGCTCACGTGGAGCCACTCCCCCTGGTTTTCCTGGCAGCGTGGACAGGAGCTGGATGACTCAGGGTACATTTCTTTTAATTTAGCTGGGGTGTAATATTGCAACCATTTGGATTAAAATGCGATCTTTTTAAAGTTTGACCTTCTAATCGCTTTATGTGATAAGATGTTATGATTTTTCCACTGCTGTGGTTTGATCTTACACCCTGTTGAGTTTTCGATTTTCACCAAAAGCAGAGAGATCATTTCTGACGAGAGCTGAGCATAAAGAATCTTGTACCAGTTACCTATGCCTTGCAAATTCCCGAAAAAAGCCTGAAATATATCGGAACTAGATGCTTCTGACGCTATCTTGACAGTCAGAAGAAAATGCTGGATTTGGATGAAGGAGAACCTAAGATCATCTGAGATCATACCCCTCGCAGTTTGGCACTGGGCCCAGTTCTTGATTTGATTACCTAATTAAAAATCTGATAGTCTCTCACCCTGCCTGTTCCTAATTTTGAACATACGCCGGATTTACCTCCAGGACTAGCATCCAGGAATCTTGAAGCCTAAATGTCAGATGAAAATTCAGGTTTTGATATTCTTCTGCACTGATACCATCCTATCACGTATAATTACCAGCAGTTTGCATCTCACGCTTGGGGAGATGAGGTAACTTAAGAAATCGGGGAAGCTGGATACCACTATCATTTAGCATGCATTTAAGGTAAAAATAGGAGTTAGGTGCTATAGAAGTACTTGATGCCCAGTCCAAAAAGAAGGCTTCATAATACGTTTTGAGGTTTGGGAGTGCTAACCCCCCAACCTCCACCGTGAGAGCTGATTTTTCAAGCTGTAATCAAGGTTTTTTATTGGCGCAAACAAATTCTCTAATCATCGAGTCTATATCTTTAAAGAATTTCTGGGGAATTTTAAGGATTCTATTTGAGAAAACAAATAGAAACAAGGGCAGAATCATCATTTTGACTTTCAGAAGTAGGTTTTGAGCTTTTTTGAGCACTGCTATGCAATTTAGCTGGAAAAGATCAGAAACATCATGTGATACGAATTACCCTAAATATCTAATAGGTCTAGATAACTGGGACTGGACTCATATTCCCGCTGGCAGAACCAACTTTTTTGCATTAAACAAAAGATCCTCAGACTTTGAATGGTTAATCCTATAGCCACCAAGATCCGTGAAAATCTTAATCTTTGCAAAGGTTCTGGCTATATTATGTGGGTCCGCACGAAGATAAAGAATCATATCATCAGCGAACAGTTTGAGTTTGGGTATTTGAGTAATAGGAGAATAAATAAACTTATCTTACAGAATAGCCGAAGCCAATGGTTTGGTGCAAAAAGCACCGGAGAAAGGGGGCAACCCTGTCTCGTGCCCGTGATATTTGCACAGATCCTGTTGTCTTTATATTGATTAAAACCTTGGCTTCGGCCTTAAAGTATAGGCTGCTCAGGGTCTGAATATACTTCCTTGGGAATCTAAATCTTTCCAAAATTGTAAACAGGACCTCCCATTGAACCAAGTCAAATGCCTTCTCGGCATCAAGCATTATAATAGCTGCCGGATAGTTATTGTGTGAAAAATAATCGATAGCCCCAAAAATTTGTATTTACTGACATCATTCTGCCAGGAAGAAAACCACACTGGTCCTCTTGAATAACATCCTGAACTACTTGTGTTGTTTGGTTTGCTAAGATTTAAGAAAATAGTTTATAATCCTGGTTTAAGAGACTGATCGGGCGATACGAACCTGAATTCTGAGGTAGCTTATCTTTTTTTTTTTAAAACGAACTATGGCCCTTGTGAAAGAGGGTGGGGCTTCCACTCCTTTAAGTATTTAATTAAATAGATTGACCAAGATTTTGCCTACGTGGCTAATCAATACAGTATTTTATATACTTTGGCTGGAAGACCATCTTCTCCGGAGACCTTTCCGCTCTGTGCTTCTCGTATTACCTCAGTAACTTCTGAATACGTAATAGGAGCAGATAACAGAGCTTGAGCCTCTCTATCTAGGCCTGGTAGCTCCAGTGAGTTTAGATAATACATAATCTGAGATACATCAACTTGAGCAGTGGAAGTATAGAGATTTGTTTAATGGGAGAGGAAAATCTTCTTGATGTCTTTAGGCTGATGCACAATTACGCCTTGATCACCATCAAATATAGCTTTAATCAAATTAGAATTAGACTTTCTCTTTGCAGACCAGGCCAAAAATTTCTCTACGTGCGCATTCTCCTCGTACTGCCTTTGAAAAATTGTATGACAATTAATTATTTCCTGCGATATAAAGAAATCTCCCACACTATTCTGCACCCTTTTGAGTTTTGAAGCTGACTCTTGACAGTGTTGTGTTTGATGACTCCTGGATGCTTGATCCTATTCCTGTTGTAATTGAAGCTTTTTTTCTCTAGCTGTTTTATCTCTATGAGCTTTGTTAGAGATCGCTGACATCGTATGTAGGCTTTGGTGGTTTTCCAGATGTTAAAAAGAGAAGCTGAGCCTTTGTTAATATCCCAAAATTTGGTAAGTGATCCTTTTAAGATTGCAACCCAGCCTTCGTCTACTAAAAGGGACTTATCAAAACTCCAACGGGGGCAACTCGTCTGATTATCGCTCGTAATAAAACTAGCCCCGGGGACTGAGTGATCCGAAAATGGATGAGGAAGAATCCCTGACCCCTGTCTTATCAAACCGAATGAGACTAAAATAAAATCAATCCTTGAAGCTGTATTAAACCTTTTAGAGAAACAGGTAAACTCTATGGAGATGGTCAGCCCTCCAAACATCTACCAGTGCTAGGTCCAATACCATTTTGGCAACCAGCCGAGATGCTTTCGGTTTATTCTGCTTTTGGTTCCTACATGATGTATCGATCTGCATGTTAGGTATGATATTAAAGTCCCCTCCTATAATATATAAATCAGAAAGTGCAGACAGTTGATTGTACAAAGTTCGTAAAGAAGTTATATTGTCTTCAATAGGGCCATAAAAGCTCACAAAATGGATGTCCTTGCCTGCTACTAATGAGCTAATTATGATCCATCTTGCCTGTGGGTCCCTAAATATCTGATTGACCGCCCCAGGAAAGTCCTGTGTGATTTAAATAGCTACTCCCCAAACTGTTGCTTTAGCTGACAGAAGAAAATGATTGGGTAACGACTTTGGGGAGTTTGGGCAGCTTCCCCTGGAGTTTTATATGAGTTTCCTGAAGGAAAAATACCTGAGCTTGCGATACCATTAGCCAATTGAGTATTGCTTGAAATTTCATATTATTATTAGCATTATTCACATTACATGATGCTATTTTTAGATTATTCGCTATCATGTCTGCTGTTTAACCCTAAGGGGAGTGCAACTAGACTAGTATAGGCCTGCAGCCTTGAGTCTAAAGCTCTTTTTTGTCTCACCTCCATAGCTCTAGACCAGATCTTATATGAAGCTACACAAATATCACCTGCTCTTTTACCCTTGCCCAGTGAAGAAACCGCCCTCACCACAAAGTGCTCTCCTACACCAGCCCAATGAGGCCAAGGAGATTAAGGGAGAAGTTGCCCATTTTTCAAGCATCTCCTTTAAACAGTTTAAAATCTAATCTACCATCTAGGGCTTAATTCTCCATTTCTCATACTTCCTAAGACACTACATAGGTGCTGAAGCTCCACAAAACTGATCATTGATTGTTGCGATGGTTCCAAGAGTTGCTAAGAACTGAGATTATTCTATTAACAAAATGCTAATTTGGGGACAGGTTATTTCAAAATGTGATGTCCCAATATAGAGTTTTAACACCTCTAGTTTCCAGCTCAGCAGTGAGAACTGATTTTGCATGTGCCCTAATTGGGATACGACCCAATTTGATAAAGTTAGCTTCATGTAGCAAACTAGTGCGCAGTTTCACCAGGATCTTTGGGGAGAAGGAACTAGGGGACTCAATAACTGTTGTAAGACCTGCAAAAATAAATGAAATCATTCTGGGTTCAGCATACAGTTTGTTTGTGTTAAATGCCCATCCATGTCTATTTCTTCTTGAGCCTAATTAGCAACATGTAACATCTGCAAACAAGATAAAAAGTGAAATGGAATATTCAAACTGCATAGTTTCTCACATAGACCCAGATGGCCCACTGTGTTGAAGGCCCCATAAATGTAAGCATAGCAGCAACATAGCTGCATCAACCACAATTTTTGCATAACTCTGCACAGGATGTTGCAGTGTACTATGACTGAGTGGATTTGCCAAAAGCATGTTGATCACAAGTAACTCCATCCAGAGTTGAGGTCCAAATAGTTTGGTGAACCAAGGCCAATTTAGCTTGTACTTAGGTATGCCATAATTCATACAGATAAATCAGTAGCAAGAAAGGTTTGAATTGTTGCTGTTGTTACAGTTCAATTTCAATATAGCCCCTAGCTTGGACTGACCATTGTTTCCAAAAGAGTTCCCAAGCTTAGGAAAAGACATAAGTGCTCAACTCAGCAGTCACAATTCTGGCAAATTATCCAGGGCACCAAAAACAAAATGATGAATGGAAATCTTTGATTAATTTTAGCCGCTGGCAATAGATTCAGAATGCATCCAAGCTCATAGTTTTTCGCCCACCATGCCACCTCATTTTGGACCCAGCCATATGGAAATCATTCTTGACCCTGCTCCAATGAAACAGTCCAGCCCAAACTGCCAGGTGCTCCATGAATAAGAAGACAATCAACCCTGGACCAGTTTGTTCCTCTCTAGTTTGGTTTCAGTGGCACAATGAGCAGAGGACCCACATCACAATTAGGGCATCAAAAAGAAAGTGATGGATGGAATGCTTGAATTAATCTCAGCTAATGAAAATTGCTCAGCCCGCATTCCAATCTATTATTTTTCACCCAAAATAACAATGGACTGGGAAGCAGTCCCGAGTAAATACTGTGGCTGAGATTAATTCAAGCATTCCAACCATCACATTTTTGTATACTTGGCAAATCATCCAGGGAAGCTTCACAACTTAGTTTTCTCAAAAGATTGGGGCTGTTAATGTTAAGGGTTCCTTCTGCCTCTGTTGACACCGTGGGTATTCCTACATACCAATGAAGTTGGTATTCAGGAGATCTTCTTCAGTCAGGGGGCCTACACAAAGTACAGGAAACCACATAGAGAGCAAGCACACAGTTGAATGGGGGATAGGGATGGTCAATGAGCTAAGATTTTCTTCTTTTTTTAAGGTGGCAGAAACAGACATCGAGGCTGGCAAAGATGTAAGACTGACTCAGTAGGCCACGCTTTCAATGACAGGAACAGAACTGAGTTAAGGACAAGCACTTCTGATCCGAAAATGAGAAACAGGGGCATAGTTATCATCAGTTCAACAGGGGCACTGGTGTAGGGTGCAGAAATGAGAGGGGTTCACTTCACCCTGATTATGGCTCTTTACTACCAAACCTGGGGTCAGGAGGACTCATTTCTCTGCTTGTATTAGGGCTCATGGGAGCCTCGGTGCACCACTGATGAAAAATGTATTCTCGAGTGATGAGATTGCACTCATTTCTTTGATAAACTTTTGCAAACGTTCTTTTTAAAATTCTTATAAACACTTCAATTATCACAATGGAATACATGTTCCAAAACTAATGCGGCCTAAACAAGTGGCAGTCTCCCCACATTGTTATGAGGCACCAAGCACCATTTTCAAATTCTCTTAATATTTGTTCTGCCTTCTATATCCAGACCTGGACTTCATTTATTTACAGTCTTGCTCAGTCTTAGAGCTAAGTCATGTGGTGGGGAGGAATAGCTGACATAATATAAATGCATACAATATCGAAACACAAAAATATTGGAAATAAATTTATCATTAACAAAAATATTGTCTTCCTATATTTAACTATAAAAAACACAGATATCGAGAACACAAATATTATTTAAAAAAATCTCGATTTTTACCTAGCATTAAGTCCAAACGTTTAAACACCAACCTAAATATTAATAAATATATGTATAACTAAATTAATGTAGGTTTGTTTGATTTTATTAGTTGAAGTTGTTTATAGTTTTATTTTATTGGTTGGTTTAGTTTTGTTTGTATTTTTTTTGTCAGTTGAGTCTTTCTATGGTAACCACTAAGACCCTGATCTATACTTTTTGGTGCAAAACTGCTCTAACGCAGTTTTGCACCAAAAAGTTTAGCACCTGCTTGCACCATTTCTGTGCACCAGCCGGGCACCGTATTTATGGAATGGTGCAAGCCGGTGCAAAGGGTAGGCTAGCGTAAAAATAAATATGTTAGTCGGGTGGGGCTGGTGGTATGGAAGAAGGGGGTTTTGCACCATAAAATTACTGTAACCTGCCTAGAGTCATTTTTTGATGCAAAACCATCCATACCACATGATTCCTGTCTTAGAAAAGACAGGAGTCATGCCCACCACCCCAATGGCCAGCACAGGGGACCAGTGTCCCCTGGGCATGGCCATTGCGCCCTGTGCCATGCAGGGTGCCCCAAGTTGCACCCCTAAGGGCACTTTAATTTAAAAAACAAAAAATACTTACCTATACTTACGCTACTCACCTGGGATGGAGTCCCCCATCCTCCGGTGTCCCTCTGGTGTGGGTGTTCCTGGGTCATGAGGAGGGCACCTGGGGCCCCATTCCATGGTGTTTAACCATGGAAATGGGCCCACTGGTCACCTAACGCCTGGTCTGACACAAGCATTAACTAATGGTGCAAAGCAAGCTTTGCACCAATATTTAGCCCCTCCTCCTACCCGTGCGGCATTTTAGCAAAGGGGGATAAACATGGGGCTATGGGGTTAGACCATTTTTTAGATGGGAACTCCTACCTTGCACCTCATTGACGCAAAGTAGGTTCATGCATCTAAAAAATGGTGTAAACTCCAATATTTTGACGTTATACATGTCTAACTTCAAAATATAAATATGGAGTTAGATATGCGTCGAATTTGTGTCAAACAAATTACACAAATTCGGCGCAAATGGAGTATAAATATGCCCCTTAATCTGCTAACCTTCCATCTGACACCGCGCAGTATTATAGTGTACTGATCTGAGCATGAGCTTGACTGCTCTTGTAGCTTAGCTTCCAAACCAGTTTCAGAGGCTTTGAAACAGGCTCTGTGGCTGTGAGAAATTCTAAAGCAGCCTTTTGACTGATGCCATAGTTTGCTATGCTGTCAAGCATTATTTAAAATGGCAATCCTTTTCAGTGTTGCGTGACGCGTAATGGGCCGCTGCAGCCTCTCTGCTCTGACAAGGTGTGAAGACTTGAGTGCTGGCATGCACGAAAAACAATTTAATTTGGTGCTGGTGTATTGCTCAGAGCAATACACCACTAAGGGCCAAATTTAAGAAACATGGCGCTGCGCACAGTGCAGTGCCACTTTTCTTGTGCCCTTTACCACCCCCTACCTCAATCATGTGTGCGACGTATTTAAAATACGGTACATCATGGCGCGGGGTATGGGGCAATAGCGGCTGATTTTGGGGCTACTCCTACAGAGTACATAGGAGCCCTTTGTAAACAATGGTGTACCCCCTTTTACCGCCTGCTCTGAGCAGGCATTAAAAATGCTGAAAAATATTACGCAAGGAAATCTCTTCGATTTCCTTGCAGTATTTTTGCAGCCACCCTAATGGCGGAACGCCCCCTTTGCATACATTATGCCTGGTGCAGGCATAATGTAGCCCAAAGGGTTACAAAGTGGCACAATGCATGCACTGCACCACTTTGTATTTATAACAGAGGGATTGTGGCCTCATTGGGCAACATAAGCGTAAAAAAATGATGCTAATGTGGCACAAGGAGGCGCTAGAGGCTTTTGAAAATGCCCTCCCAATATCTGAGTTTTTCCTGCGTGCACGCACTCTCTGATGAAAAGGTGTTCATTGTAAATACTAGAGTGGTGCAATGTGCATTAAAACAATACCTCGTATCTAAACAGGGTCCATGAGCTAGATACAGAGAGTAACACACAGGGAAGCAATACTATGAGTATAACGTAGTTTACTCTCCAGTAACATAGCAAACATAGGAATGGAAATCTTAAATTCAAATATACAACCTACAATATATTTCTATCTAGATATTTATTATAGCTAATTAAACATTCAGTTCACACATAATATAATCAACATAGAATCAACCAAAAAAATATAATACAACCCCCTAACCTAAATGAAACATACATATATGAAAACATAAATAACATACCAGTAGATACGCAAAAATAAACAAAAAACACAGAACCAACAAAATCACAAAATAGTATACATACAAATTTACAACCGCCTCATACATGAGAGGATATTTAAACAGCACAATAAAGTTACTGCTTTGATGCTACAATTATGCGTTGTAGTTTGGATTGTATAAAATTCAACATAATAACAGGCAATTCTAGGTTATAATTTCCTGATTCAAATTCTCGTGTTACAGGCCTGATGGTAGCCAATCCTGGTCAGGGCTTCAAATTTGCCAATTTCAAACACTTCGTGCCAATGTTCAAGACATGCCAATTTACAAGCCCAGTATAATTGGCATACGTACATCTTGTAATCTGCCTTAGATATGAAAGAATTTAGATATCCCTTACAGGCTGAATTAAACACTCTCCAACTTCAAATTTCGAGAGATCATCGTGCTGGTCATATGTCCTGGATCCTGTTGATACTGTTAGCAAGTTGTTCCCTACAAGTTTGGTATCCTTGTGGGTTTCCCCTGTGGATTACGTTTTTTAAACCATGTGAACTTGTAGAGTGAGAAAGCATAGCTTCATTTAGCTATATCCATGTGTCAGTCCTTCATTTTGGACTACAAATTTGAAGTTGGAGAGTGTTTAATTCAGCCTGTAAGGGATATCTAAGTTCTTTCATATCTAAGGCAGATTACAAGATGTACGTATGCCAATTATACTGGGCTTGTAAATTGGCATGTCTTGAACATTGGCATGAAGTGTTTGAAATTGGCAAATTTGAAGCCCTGACCAGGATTGGCTACCATCAGGCCTGTAACACGAGAATTTGAATCAGGAAATTATAACCTAGAATTGCCTGTTATTATGTTGAATTTTATACAATCCAAACTACAACGCATAATTGTAGCATCAAAGCAGTAACTTTATTGTGCTGTTTAAATATCCTCTCATGTATGAGGCGGTTGTAAATTTGTATGTATACTATTTTGTGATTTTGTTGGTTCTGTGTTTTTTGTTTATTTTTGCGTATCTACTGGTATGTTATTTATGTTTTCATATATGTATGTTTCATTTAGGTTAGGGGGTTGTATTATATTTTTTTGGTTGATTCTATGTTGATTATATTATGTGTGAACTGAATGTTTAATTAGCTATAATAAATATCTAAATTGAAATATATTGTATGTTGTATATTTGAATTTAAGATTTCCATTCCTATGTTTGCTATGTTAATGGAGAGTAAACTACGTTATACTCATAACATTAAAACAATACACCAGCACCAAATGTTTTATTTTTCTAAAACATTAAAACATTTGGTACTGGGGTGTTCTCCGCAGCAATACTCCACCAAATGTTTTAGTTTTTCAAGTGCCATGCACTCTATCTCTCTCTGACGAGTTGCTCGATGAGATGTGAAGAAGATGACATATATTATGGATTCAGCCTGAGGTCGCAGTTAAAATTAGTCACGCAGCCATCCTTCGTTGAATTTCTTAAACTCGGAGTACCATGCTTCATGTGCTGCTGGATCAGTAGAATTGCAAATCATGACAGAAAAGTGAAATCAAAATATATTTTTTTTATTATGATTTTTTTTTAACTCTGCTGTGTGGCTGCTTCTCCGAAAGTCCCCCCACTCCCTAGTCTTTCGGTTCCCGGCTGTTCTGTTTTTATCAATCTCCTCAATTGTTCTCAACTGCCTGAGCCAACAAGATTGTGTTACTTAAACCATCAAATACTGCTGCTGCCACAGAGTCCTAAAGTAGACCTCCAGTACACCTACTTATTTAATTTTGTACACTCACTGTATGTACCTCTGCGCTCAGCTGTGATCAGACAGGCAGGCTCATAATTTAATTTGAGTGCTTGCTTGCTACTGTGCAAGGCCTTGCGTGAGGCTCAGGTAGGCCACAAAGAGGAGGTCAGGTCAGGTGTGGTCTTCTCTTCACACTCCCTTGTGGGCAATGCCGCTGAGGCAATGCGCACAAACAGGGGAGGGAGAGAGAAGCTGAGCAGCAAAGGCATAACAGCCAATCACTGCACAGCTTCTCAATAAAGCCAAACCGCGATTGGTTAATATGCTCCCTTTACTCCATTGACAAGATTCAGCCTCCCACCCCCGCGCTGCCTGCCCTAGTAATAGGTATTTCACCCAATCCAGGTGTTGCTCCCTTGCTTCAACACAGCATGAGAGCAACACCACGATTGGCCTGGGCAGGCCACCTCACTGCTCATGAGGAGACCAAGGGGCTGCAACTTTCAACCCCCCAGCTCAGTACATTATGTAGGTGAGACCCCTGACGAGTGCGCATGTCGGGCTGATCAGGGAAAGGCATCAGTCCAACCAGACATGCGTACTTTGTTATTTACTGGTTGTGGTGGTGGTGACTGAGCAGAGCACTCTCTGCTCAGCTATCAATAATTCTTTAAGTCCCACACCCCCCAGCCTGACGACTTAACTTTGACACTCGAAAGGGAAATGAGCCGGCCCGCGGCTAACAGCTAACTGCGTGGGCTATAGTAACACAGTTTTTGTATTTAAATGAAATTAGGAGAAGGGGGCCAAAAATAAAAGCGAGACTACAGCCTAACTCTCAAACTAAGGAACCGCCCCTGTAATACACAACACCACATTGGATGGATTTGAAAACAACACAGCTGACACACGTTGCCACAGTCAACACCTGCAAAGCACACTATAAAACACACCCCTTCACACAACACAACCCTTCGCTTCTCCAACACCAGACACAGAAGCCAGAGCGCATCCAAAAACTTCTAAACTATAGAATAGGCACTCCTCCAACTTCTTCTAAGCACAAATCCCACACCCTCAACACCTTTCCATTCACATCCATTTGCACTACTCAACTCCATAAACTTAGGGTCACCTGTTAATTTCCTCCTTTTCATTTAACACCATCATGTCACCCCAGAAAAGTCCCCGTTTCACAGATGAAGAGTTAAGAATCATGGTGGATGAAAGCATAACAGTAGAGCCACAATTGTTTGGAGCACAAGTCCAAGATACTATTATCACCAGGAAAATGGAAATGTGGCAACGGATAGTCTACAGAATGAATTCTGTAGGCCCCACCCCAAGCACAAAGGACAACATCAGTAAGAGGTGGAACGACCTCAGAGGCAATGTCCATTCCATGGCATCCAGGCACTAGCTGTAGGTCCAGAAGACTGGTGGTGCCACTGGCTCCCTTACAAATAACATCCTTGGAGGAGGTGGTCTTGGCCATCCTGCATCCTGAGGGCTTGACAGCAATACCTGGGGGAGTGGAGTCTGGTAAGTCACAACACAAAAACATCTCACCAAAATGTATTGTCATGCATGCTCACTGCTCACCTTTTGCCACCTTTACTTTCACACCTGTCCATAGACCCATGTCTAGCATCTCACATGTGAAGTAGACTTACCTGGGGGAACAACATCTCTGTGTTGCATGTATAGTACAGGGATAGGCAGCACTACAATTCCCAGCAGGCACTGTCCCACAATTCTAAAAACTAGAACAGTATATCCTACTCAAAATTACTTTTTTTATCAACTCCCCATTGAAGTGTACCCACCTGAAAGGATGATATTTGTATAATGTGTGTAGTACAGGCACTGACAGGACTGCTAAGGCATGGAGGCACTGCTACTGTCACTCCACTCAGCTAGCCCAGTGCTCTCTGCCCCAAAGACCCCTGTTTGTCAAATCCCAATGGAAGTGTACTTACCTGGAAGGATAACATTTGTATAGTGTGTGTAGTACAGAAAGTGGCCTTACTGAAACTCCCAGGAGGCACTGTTCCTGTAACTCCAAAAACCAGCCCAGTGTCCTCTGCTCCAAAGACCCCTGTTTGTCAGCTCCCAATTGAAGAGTACTCACCTGGAAAGATAACATTTGTATAGTGGGTGTAGTACAGGCACTGACAGGACTGCTAAGGCAAGGGGGCACTGCTACTGTCACTCCACTCAGCTAGCCCAGTGCTCTCTGCCCCAAAGACCCCTGTTCGTCAAATCCCAATGGAAGTGTACTTACCTGGAAGGATAACATTTGTATAGTGTGTGTAGTACAGAAAGTGGCCTTACTGAAACTCCCAGGAGTCACTGTTCCTGTAACTCCAAAAACCAGCCCAGTGTCCTCTGCTCCAAAGACCCCTGTTTGTCAGCTCCCAATTGAAGAGTACTCACCTGGGAAGATAACATTTGTATAGTGGGTGTAGTACAGGCACTGACAGGACTGCTAAGGCAAGGAGGCACTGCTACTGTCACTCCACTCAGCTAGCCCAGTGCTCTCTGCCCCAAAGACCCCTGTTCGTCAAATCCCAATGGAAGTGTACTTACCTGGAAGGATAACATTTGTATAGTGTGTGTAGTACAGAAAGTGGCCTTACTGAAACTCCCAGGAGTCACTGTTCCTGTAACTCCAAAAACCAGCCCAGTGTCCTCTGCTCCAAAGACCCCTGTTTGTCAGCTCCCAATTGAAGAGTACTCACCTGGGAGGATAACATTTGTATAGTGGGTGTAGTACAGGGACTGACATGACTGCTAAAGCCAGGAGGCATTGTTACTGTTACTCTACTCAGCAAGCCCTGTGCCCTCTACTCCAAAGACTCCTGTTTGTCAATTGCCCAATGAAGTGTGCCCACCTGAGAGGAAGTCATTTGGATAGTGTGTGTGTAGTACAGGCACTGAAAGGACTGCTAAGGCCAGGAGGCCTGGCACTGTCACTCCACTCAGCCACCACAATGTAGTCGGATCAAATGACCCTAGTCCCTGAACTACCCATAGAAGTGTACCCACCTGAGAGGATGACATTTGTATAATGTGTGTGTAGTACAGGCACTGACAGTACTGCTACGGCCAGCAGGCACTGCTACTGTCACTACAGACAACAGAACAGTGTCATCTACTCTGAAGTCCACAGTACTTTAAAATATCATATGATGTGCACTCACTGTGGGAGTTTGCATCTCTATGGTATTGGGGATCAGCGCGAGTGTCAAGACTACAACTCACAGCAGGTACTGCTCCCCCAAACCCAAACATTAAGACAGTGTTCTCCCCTAAAATACCTCTGTGTACCAAATCATCATTGAAATGTCCTCATCTCTGAAGAAACCATTAGTAAAGTGTGTGTAATACAGGGGGTAACATGGCTGCAACTCAAGGGAGGCTCCCTTATTGTTACTCCAACCACCAGTCCAGTGTGCACTTGCAAATATACTCTTCTTTGGGAATTCACACATGAAGTGCACTCACCTTTGGGGATGACATAGAACAAGTGCATGAAGTACAGGGAGTGACATGACTGCCAAGGCCAGGTGGCTCTGGCTCACTTAATCCAAACATAAGCCCAGTGCGCATCTATCCAAATATCCTTTTTAATTTACTCGCAACGGAAGTTTACTCACCTGGGAGGACAACTCATGTATATTGTGTGTAGTTCATAGAGCAATATGACTGTAGATCCAAAGAGGGCTAGTCCCTGTAACTGCAATCACCAGGCCAGTGTCCATATGCCATAATGCATCTGTCTGTGAACACACAAATTAAGGTTACTCACCTGGGCGGGAGTAAGAGACAGTTCATGGTACACTCTGTGATGTGGCTAACCACTTACATTTATCTTGAATAGCTAATCCAAGATGTAAACATTGGGCATAGGAAGGACAGCTCAACTTGTATGCAACTTAAAGAATAACCCAAGGCCTCAATATGCATCACCTGATGGAATTGACCGCAGATACAGTCACAATGCACTGACCACATAATGACTACATTCACACATACAACAAAGTAGAGGGTGTGCTGCATAACAATCAACTAGGCCGTGAAAGGATCAACGCAACATCCTGCCCATTCACTGTTTTCCCTACACTGGTGGCAAGATGTAAGTCTGTGCCCATCCTCCCAAGTGTTAATGAATTCATACATTCAGCAGCTAGTTGACTGAAAAGGAGTTGGTATGTTTCACAAATTTCAGGTCAATACAATTGATAGCATGTGTACTGGTCACATAAGGAAAGCCTGGCAACCCAATGTGTACACAGACTTTGCTAAATGTCACTGTTAGCAATTAGAGGTAGATGTCACAATACAACCTGTTACATTGTATCTCTCACATCAACAGGTTGAGCTGCCACTGTGAACACCAAACTCACTGTAGAGACTGCCACTGCCCCCACGGATGAAGTCCTCAGTGAGGAAAACACTCCTGGATGTCTGGAGATTGAGGACGGCAACCTGGTCAGATGACACCAGTGATCCTTACCATGACTACATCGACTCCTCGCAGCCCGTTTGCATCAACATCACAGGCAGCCATTTGCCCCTCAACCTGTGCCCCTAGGACAGTGACTACAATCTTGTGCCCCCAGTCTAGGACCCTGAGTCACATCAACACACCTTCGACAATGATGGTCCTCGAACCAGTAGTAAGGGGCAATCTGTGGCAAGGGCACCGGCAAGAGGGAGTATGGTATGTAGGAGGAATATTGAGGGCCAGTGGCATGAGGTCTCTGGGGATGGCCCTGGCCAGGACACCATCAGCCAAGTCTTATAATCCTATTAAGAATCCCAAGGTCAGAAGGGCCAGGTACTTACCAAATTCAGGGAAATCAAGCAGCTGCAGAGGACTTCCACCGTGGGTCACTAGAGAAGTGGGAGGCCACCAACACCATGCTAGCCTCCCTATCAGGGGTGTTGAGAGAGATAAGCAACACCCTGATCAGGGACCATGAGAAACGCAAACCTCTTCCTTTGGCCAAGCAACTCCAGGCCCTTCTACATTTGTGGCAGCCACTGGAAGGGAGGCCCTGTCAGGAGAAGGACCCGCCTCAGACACACCTGCCCCAGCAGCAGAACTCCCCCTTAAGTGGGGACTTCCGCTTAAGAATCCAGGAGCATTGGATGGCAAGACACTGCCAGCAAGTGACCCCTTCCTGGAGGAACTCCTTTGTGTGCCACATATTCAATCTATTAACTGTTCTTCAACCACCTTCCATTTTCTATGGTAGTAGAACACTGGACTTTGGACTTCAAATGTTGTGGCTTCTACTACAGTGATTACATCCACCATGAGTGATCCCTTAACTTTCCTTTTATATTGCATCTCAATATTATTTTCTGCACCTATGACAATGAACTCACCTATCTGAATATTATTGCCTGCTTGCTTCCGTTCCACATTTTAAAATATTAAGATGTAAGCCCATGTGGTGCATATAAGGAAGGCACAAGATGGTAATGGAAGGAGGGATATGTCACAGGTAGTGTCATGCTAAGTATTAAGCTCTACACACTGATACAAGTGTCTGGTCACAACAAACATTTTATTGCACTGTACAGAACATAGATCTGTCAAAATGCCTGGACTGTCCTATCCAAGACTAGTTGAACCACAATGAGTTAGGGTAGATATTGTTGAGATGAGGCCACTCACCTGAAAAGCAGGATGTCTGCAGGGGCGATGGTATGCCCACTACCTCCTGGAACACCTCTTGGCACTTCCTGGTCGACACAGAAACCCTGGCAGGTGTTCCAAAAGGAAAGGGGGAGTGGAACAGAAAGAGACAAAACACTGCCCTGTCTTGCCAGTCCAGCCAGGCACCCTGTACCTTCGTGTGGGCAGGTTGTTGTTGACAGAGTGATAGTAGAGTTAGTGCACTCAACTTCCTTGAAACTGAATCTCTTTCTGATATGGGCACGGGAGGGGTAGAAGAATACCGGGATGCTCCAGCACTTTCCTTGGATAATAATAACTGTTGGCACAATTACTAACACTACATTACCAAAAACCCAAACTGAGTACCTAACAATAAGTACTGCGACACTAGGGCTGGCTTCACAGAGATTCACTGTTGCACACTACAATTAGAACTGTGGTTGCACTTATCATACACAAGAAAAACAAACAAGGGCATTAATTATATCACATATAACTTTCCTGCATGCATAGGGTTAAACTAAAAGAAACAAAAACAATCCAAGAAATACAAATGTCCACTCTGGGTTCAAACAGTTAGGGTGGCACAGTTTGGTTTGGTTTCACTCTGTGTGAAAAACACTTCAAAAAGCAAATTCCTCAAACACAGGCATGAATGACACAATTTAAATCCAAGAGTTATGCTATTGGAGAAAGAAAAGTCACGTAAATGCTCTTTTAAAATTGCACTGTCACTTTTTGTAGTACTTTACCTCAAGCAGATTTCCTAAGCACATTTAGGCAAGTAACTACAATAATAATGTAGAATGTTCAGAAATGCATTTGTCTCTTCAAGATAAGCACTATGCCAAAATACAAGGTCAGAAATACACCAGCTGTTCTAGGAAAGCACGGTGTTCAAAGAACAATACTAGTCACTTAGCTGCAGTCTTTCCGGTGTGCTGGAGGAATGCCTGGTGCCAGCTGGTACAAGAACAAAGAAAAGAATTGCCTCAAAAGTCCTGAATATGAGGATGATAGCAGGGGCTGGACTGCAAACTCAGATGCTGAGATCAGGAAGCAAAAATAAGCCAAGCAGGGAGGCATGCTTCACTCTGCTATTTATAGCCAATCAAGAAAGCAGTTGAGATGAGTCACCACGCCCAATTAGAAGAACATGTCTACACCTGCTCACATTAGCAAACAAGCATTGGTAAAACAAGCATTGATAAAACCAATTGTGTAACACAGCACATTATGTTTATTTAGAAACATGAAGGTTTAACCAAGAACAGATATATGATTTAACCCTAATACCTGGGGATGCTGACAGATAACGCAGGAGGCATCTTAGGGATTCCTGACAGATATACCAAGGTACAGTCCTCCAGACCACAGAAGTAAGGACTTTGTCAGACCTCGTCCCGTAGAATAGGCTAATTGATTAGTGGATGTTGTCACCAACTTGAGGCTTATCGCAACCAAAACCAGGTCTGCCAACATAACATAAGCCAAGGCACACAGAGAGGGCAGTACACAAATCCCATATCATGGGTTCATCCTATAATAATTACAAAGCATCTGGTGGTATGACACAAACTTATGTCAGTGTTGTGGCTCAGGCACTGTGGCCTGCAATGAAGAAACACATCTACAGCTACAAGCAGGTCATACAAGATCATTGTCGACACAATGTGAAGGGAGAATGCATGGTTTGCACTTGATGACAACATATCTCAAGGCCATTTGATCACACATATGAAACAATTGACTCAATACACCACATCAAACCAGTGTATTGTGCACTTCAGACATACACCCATCCACTGTCTAAGCTGCTTTGGTATAGGACTCATACACCCTACGTCTGTGACCAACATCACCTGGATCAATCCATGTTCACTTCCTATGTCAAAACAGCATCACATACCTGCCAATGTCACAACTCTGAAATGCCCACATGAGGATTTCATGGTGAAGGTACCTGGATAAAAACAATACAAGGCGTTTAGTTTGGAAATTTATACCTATGACCAAAACTGTATATCAGACATTACAATGGGACTAACATAACCCCAGCAAATAAACAAGGTAGTGAAATGTTCCAGTCTGACATAGCAAGCATCCCTTGGTGGATACTGCAAAGCACAAGGCCCCTTAATTCTTGGGAAAACAACCACCTCCACACATCCCGACAACTACAATTCCTCACAAAAAATCACATTACATACTTATACTCAGGTAAAGTAGTGATTGATGAGATCTGCCTGCAAGTCTTAACCTTCCTCTTCATCACTGTCATCCTCAATTGGCATTTCAGGATTCTCACCCGGTGGCATTGCTTGCTTCTCCTCATCTGGGATGTGTGGGATATTCCTCCACAGGGCTATGTTGAGTAGCATGCAGCACGCAATAATGATCTTACACACCTTTTCGGGTGAATAGAGGAGGGCTCCACCTTTCTTGTCTAGACACCTAAATATGGCCTTCAGGAGACCAAAAGCCCATTCTACGACACGTCGTATTCCCCCATGGGCTTCGTTAAAGCGGACTTCCCTGACAAAGTTGGATTGCTCACAGGTGTCAACAACAATGGATGGTTTAGGTATGCAGAGTCCCCTGTTATGGAACGGGACATATGTGCAACTATGTCTCCCTCTCATCGGAATTGTTGCAGCAGACATAGTACACACACAAACAGGAAATATGTGACCTACCAACTAGCCTGGTCCTATCTAGGTACAGTCATGACATCAGCTGGGGGATTGCACGGTTCTGAATAATGAAGGCATCATGGACTGAACGCAGTAAATGGGCACAGACCTGTGAAATGTAGAGATGCCCCCCCAAAAACTTGGACATTAATGGACATTAATGGAATGGAAGCCCTTTCTGTTGAGGTACACTTGTTCATCACCATGTGGGGGGCCCAAGGCAACATGTGTGCCATCAGTCGCTCCCACCACATGTGGGATGTGTGCCATACCATAGAAGTCTGCCCTTATGGGGCAAATCTTCACATAGAGGAAATCAGATATAGCTGTCCAGGTGTTTCAACACTGCTGAGAGTACATCCTTCAAGACCAGACTGAACATAGGCTGGGACATCCCAGCAGATAGGGACACTGTATTTTGGAAGGACTCTGTGGCCAGGAAGTGCAAAACTGCCATAACTTGTGCAGTGGGTGGTATGTTATTTGGATGATGAATGGCAGGCATCAGATTTAGCTCCATCTGAAGACATAGGTCCACAATTTTTTGATGATTCAGAAGGTAGATCTGGATGATGTGGTGTTCTTCAATGGTCTGACAGTCTGGCAGTGGGTGATAGAAAGGAGCTTGTCTAATCCTTCCCCTCCCTAGGTACCAAGGCACAAAACTTAATGAGTATTGCCTTATTTAATGTGTCCCTTGCAATATACAGGATGCATGTTAATGTTAAAATGTGACAAGGCATGTATTAAGGTGTGGACATGATACACAGTACACATCATAATTGATAATCACACAGAAGTCACATTGGCCCCTTGCTTTTCCAGACATGTCTAAACACCATGTATCTGATCATCACCACTTGCTGCATTATAAATACCACTCAGACTGTGACTTGATGTCCCAAGCTTTGAGATGACCTTTGTCAGGGGGTGCCCTAATGCAAATTGCCATATATGCCTAGTAATGTCCTACAGTGGCGTATGAGTAGTAGGACGTACATGACAGGACAAGACATGCACTTTTTGCAGCAAAAATCAACATTCTCGGAGGTGTGACACATTTTTCGAAGCGTAGTACAGGCCTCTAACATAACGGATGCCTGACCTACTCCACTGGACATTAGGGACCACCTGCGACCGCCAGCGGAAGTTGTGATAGCTGTAGACGGAGGCAACCACAGCGGACACAGCCATAGGCTAACGTTGCTGCCAGTGGCAGTCGCAAACCAATGGCTGTGTCTGCCGGTGGTGATTGTTACGTACGTGTTGGACATGACTGCCATTTTCTGCAAAATCCCTACTTGACTCCTGACACTGCTGCCAGCAAAACCTCCACTACCTGAGCTGCTGTGTACCACCTCTGGGAGCAATCATGCCATGCCCAGCAAGTGATGAGGCCCTAGCCTTCCCACCAGAGGAGTTGGAGAAGCTGGTGTCTGAGATTCTGCCCCTGTATAGACAGCTCTATGTTGCACCAGAGGAGAAGGTAAGTGCCTCAAGTGCACATAATTTCTCTGTACTTCACAGTATATTCCCTCCACACAGGCTAGAGTGGGCCCATGTGTGCCATTATGTAAACTCAGGGCCATATAGGTGCAGTCAGTGTGCATCAATGGAAGAGTCAATGTTCAGCTGTTTGTGTTCAGTGCTAGATGTTGTGTTCTAAAACATTGTAGTGTGTGTATTCAGTGTTCCCTGATCCACCTTGTGTTGAATGCATATAACTAGATATGATGCCATCCCCAGACATCTCTTACCTGAAGGATGTTGTCAATGTGAAACAACATGTATTTGCATGACAGCATGAGCTGTGTATGCCTGTTGTATGTGTCAGTTGTGTGTAAAGTGAGGGATCTGTATGTTGCCACAGAGATTTCAAAACATATCTGCCCTTGCTAAACTGTTGTTTGGAAGGCATAACCTGACTCATTCTGCCCTTCAGCTCGGCACAGACACACCACATGCCAAATTGCTGTTGGCTACATGATGTACTGTCATGCATGGAAGTGATGGGAATGAAGTTTCATGTAGGTTCTGTCTGCTCAGCCTGCAGAGACCAGGGCCTGTCAAATGTATGTCACAGTATGGGTCCAAGTCTACGCTGGTGTAAAATCACTTTTGGTATGCATCTGTGGCACTGTACCCACTCCATGTATCCCAGCTGATCCTGTTATGAAGCCAAATCTTGCCTCTGTGCATATATGCAGCTTATTGGGCCTCTTTCCTCTGCTTACAATGTAATTGCTTTTAGGGGGAATTAAAGATCTGTGACTGATGTGCACTTGACATCATTGTCAATGTATGTCACTAACCCCTGACAGGTCCTTTAATCCCACAGCCCTGTTGCCACCTCCATACAGGTCACATATGTCCAGTACAGGCTCATGGCATCTCTGACATTTCAAAGGGGCAAACAGTGAGTGGTTTCCTGGGAACCCATGATATGTGACTCAGTAGTCTAGTCACATTGTAGTAAATGGACAATTAATGCCTATGTAATTCTGATTTCAAGCTATGTAATTTAGACACGTGTCCAAAAGTGTGTTCTGTGATGATGATAAGACATACAGAACCCCACCTCCTGAAGTCGCATGAGTCTAAATTTGTATTTGCATATGGCCACACATGGACAGCCTAGAGCCTTTCTGTACCCACCATGCCAGTCCCTTCATTGTTACCCATGTGTAATGTTAGAGTTTGTACCCTGGCAGTAGCTTGTAGGGGCTGTTTGTAGAGGATCATTCTCACAGAGTGTGGTGTTTTGATGCTTTCATGCCTAAGGAGTCTCCGTTTCAGAAGGCACAGAGGTGTGATGTATCTCATAGTTTCTCAGATCTCAGTCAGATTGCTATATCATGTCCCACAAGATGTCAGTTGAGCTGTCTAGTCAGTTCAGGGCCTGAGAAGGGCTTTGGGTTGGTCTGCAGATTGCAAGGTGTTTGTAGTCATGACCCTTTACTCAATGGCTAGTATGTGCCACACTTGGGCAGTATGCACCAGACATTATATTCTCAACTTGGTGTACTGGCATGAATGTGACTCAGCCATTAAGGATGAGACTTTTGAACATAATTTCTTGTCTATTACATCCATGCAGGACAACGCCCATCAGAAGAAAGGGATATTGAGAGCCATCGTCAAGAAGGTGCGAACCCTAGGTGTCCACAGCCGGCGGAGCACCCACTGTCGCAAGAGGTGGGAGGGCCTGAGACACTAGGCCTGGAAGATTGCAGAGGCCCAGCTGGGGATGTCTTCCCAGTGTGGACGGGGTGCCTGTTGGGCCATGACCCCACTAATCGCCCGCATTCTGGTGGTGGCCTACTCAGAGCTTGATGGGCATTTGAGGGCAGCACAGGAGCCACAAGAAGGTGAGTACACAACAAAGTGCTTCCTGTCCCATTGCCAGGTGTTTGAATGAAATACTGTCTGCTCCGCTGACAATGAGGGATGAGCCATCTGTCACACAGTAGGAGAGAGATTGTTTCTGTTGACTTGTCATGTTTATTAAAGTGGTGTGCCTTGCCTTTTGGACCTAGGACAAAATTAGGGGGAATCCTCAAACCACCTGATCTGCAGGGAGCACAAAAGGCTGTGTACAGTGATCATTCATGAACTGTTTGTTGCTTTGGTGGGTGTAATATCTATCCAACAGATTACTACTCCTAAATGTTACACCGCCATGTGTTTGGGTAAATATGTATGTAGACCTCTGCCACCCAGAAGCTAGTTTTCTTCGGTGTATGATGGGTGCTGGTACCTCACTGCAGTCTGTAATGTGTAGGTGTCCATCATATATGTGACATGGCTTCCATGGCTAAATGTTTGCAGATGTAGCAAACTACTTTCCCTTGGTAAGTGGGGAATGTCTATTGACATGCATGATTTGTCATCACTGTTGCCAACACTCCCTGTGCCTACATGTCAGCAAATATCCCTTTCTATTTAGGAAACTTTAGTAAGCTGCAGTTTCATGCATGTTCTACCTATGTTGATGGGATGCTGACTGTATTTCCTCACATATGTGTATGTGTGCATGGCAAACAGTATGTGGAATTGTACATTAACAATGGGGGTACATTTAATGTTGTGCCACAGACTGAGTGTGTCACCATTATATTGTCTGACAAATACCTTCATACATCATAGTATGTCATTTGGCATGTAAAACTGCAGGAGCAATGAGTGACATGAAAGGTAGGCCCAGAGTGTGGAACCACTTTGTGTTCATCTATGCCCTTGATGTTGAATCATGTGGAAAACTTCACTGGACATGTGTAATAACTGTTGCCATGCATGATGGAGTCATTTGCAGTGATGTTGACATGATGTGTTTGGGTACAGGCATTCATCCACAGACAGACACCAGGGTTGGAATGTCCAAGATGTGGATAGTAATGTTGCTTCTCATTGGGCAACAGGCTACAGGCCTTCTATTGGTCCTTGCAAGTCCTGTGTCTCTCCAACATGCAAAGAACAGATGGCTTCTACAGAAACACTCAGAGTATGTCATTGTAATGAGTGTCAGACACTAGTGGAGACTGTCCTCGGTTTTGCTGATTCATAGTTTTGTTCATTCTGGGGACATCTCTCACTGGCATATTGAACCTCAACAGTGTTCCTTTCAATGCCACATGTGATGCCTATCTGAGTGACATTGATACTACCTCCTTAACTCTATTGGGACAGATGTCACTTGGTGAAGTGTACATAGGTGATATGTTTCCAATGTGACATGGGTATATCCATGTCACCTACTCCAAGATATAGTAATTTTGTAAGCAACAGAGCAGGATTTCAGGGCATCATTTCTCATCATTGGTTTGTCACGTATGTTCCAAATAGATGTGTGCATGACCTTGTGTGGGATATGTGGGAATGGACTTTACAATTAGATAATATGGTTTGCTGTTAGTTAACTGAGGTCTGTAGCATGTGGGACAGCTTTAAGGATGAAGAGGTCTTCTAGTTCTTCTATGGTTATTGTGGTTCCAAGGTTTCAGCTATGCTATTGCAGTTGTCTGAGATCCTGATTTTCCAGTGGGCAACTTTAGTAAGTTCAGATGGCATGCATGCATATGTTATGGCACATGTATGTGCCACTTAGGGGCAAGTTATTTCTGGGGCCTACTTCACTCAATGGTAATGTTTGTGAATCGGAATTCTGGTTCAAGTGTTCTCACGGACATGTGATGACCCTATTCCTCTTTGTCCTTGCAGCATCAGCACCAGCCAGCGGAGGAGACAGGGCAGAGCCAAGTGGGGAAGCATCTGGCCATGGGACCTCAGGTCAAGACCCCACTGACACAGAGGGATCCAGTGTCCTGAGGGCAAGGGGAGTGCCACGGGGGAGAGCAAAACATCCTCCTCATCTTTGGATTCCTCCTCCAGTGGCCACTCCCTAGTGGTGCAGACCCATCGGGGCATCCCCCGTACCATATTTGTCCACCACCCCCCCATTCTATCACCGCCCTCCCTATTGCTCCTACTCAGTTGACCGTGCCTGCTCACCTAAGAGGTTGGGAGTCTCCTTCGCTGCCGGCACCTCCGCCCCAGGACCTGTTTCCCCTGCTGCCCTCAGTGAGGAGGCTATTGACCTCCTAAGAAGTATCTCTGTGGGTCAGTCAGCCACTGTGAATGCCATCCGGAGATTGGCAAGTCAGCTGCAACAGACGAAGTCATTCATGGTGTGATGGGTGGCCTACAGAGATCTTTTCAGGGTCTGGCCTCCGCACTAACAGCAGCTAGTCATCCCCAACACCTTTCCCCCTCCAACTCACTCTTCCCAATCCAAATCCTCCCTCCCCTTACCAACCCAAGGCACACAGACAGATCCACAGACATCCACCTCAAACCCCAAGAGTAGCTCACACAAACACAAGCAGCACAAAACACACCAGCACACATCCAAACAACAGCCACCTACAGACACAACAACACTCACGACTTTCCTGGAGACTCCCACTTCCTCCAGCATCCCAGACACAACATCGAGCAAACCCACAGGCACAACACAAACAGTCACAGACACACCCTGTATTCCGATCAAACCTGCAGACACCAGTGCAGCAGACATGGGACCACATCCAAAGACACAGCATCCACCACATCCGCCAACCAGCTGTCACCACCTCAACAGAAATGCCACATCTGCCACTCCCACATCCTCCAGCACCTCCATCTCCCACCCCCAAAGACACCCAAACACCCACACTCACCCACCAACAGACAACCACCAAACACAAGCATACCTCGCATAAGCATGCACCCATGACATCCACAGCCTAAAACCACTCCCTCTACGTCCAAATCCTGTCCCCATTCTGATGACCCTCCCATTGTGTTAAAAAATTCTTTTTAATTGAACGTGACCTTTGCCCTGTTACATACCTGCCATTCCAGACCCAACAGCACCCCACCCCACTCCACTCCCAGGACATCCCTTCCACCTCCAAGGCCTCCTCTGCCCCCCCTGCACGTAGCCATACCTCCCCCACCCCCAAAGAAGAGGCCCAGCCCTTCCAAGAAGAAGACCCCCCCTCCTAAGCACAGGCCCAACCTCCCTCCCAAATCATATTCCCCCACCCCCAGATAATCCCTGAGGTGCCTGCCCCCTTTAGGCCCCTCCTGAGGAGGTTCCCTGGCAGTTAAGGAAACAAGTCTGAGCACAGTGATGTGCCAGTGATGGACCTATTAGACTGGCCAATGACCCTAGACTTTCAAACATTTTATCATAATAAAGCCAAACAGTACTTTTTTTGGGGTACACCTTTGTCATGCAATTCCTTTTCTAGCATTATGTTGTTCCTGAGTGACTTTGGTTGTGTATCTGCAGTTGTGTGTGTTTGAGCCTGCTTGCTGCTCCATGTGCTGTTATGTGCAGTATCTGAGTTTGTGGGCAGTGTGTTAAATAAATAAATTACTTTATTTTGGCTGAAAGCCGTAAAAGCAATTGCAGAACAATAAATACATGTGTTCATAAAGTTTGTTAAAAAAGACACAAAACATAATTAAATTCAATCCATGGTATCGCACAGTTAATAACCTCACTGACAGTCTCTCTAAAAAAGGTCAAAAGTAAAATCCATTACTGTTCAATGTCAATCTTAGTATAGTTACAAACCAGCCAAATGTGAACTTTCCCTAGATCTCACAGCCCAGGCACATTGAAGGTACCTTGTTACAGCAAACACAACCTTGTCACTAGAATCACTTGTCAATATGCAAAGTGATTCCCTGTGATTCCTTACTCCAGGGAGCCTGCATAAGGGAATAATCCACTTCCTCTTGGAAGTTAAGTATCTTGGGCAAAAAAATACAAAATGGGCCAGAGGCTCAACTTGCGGCGGGCAGTAATAACAAAAGCAAGGAGTATGATTAGCCTTATTCCACCCTGTAGTAAAAGAGTTCAGTGGCAAGATCCCCAATCTGAATTTGATAAAAAGGCTTTTGATGTGGGCCAGTTGTATATTGTCCATGTAGAGTTCAAACTTTGGTGAACATTTGTGGTTTAAAAATTGATCTGTTCCACTACCTGATTTCTGACTACACCATATCTGAGTCAAAACCATCTCCCAATTGCATCGCTTTATATGTGATATCGCTTTCTTTGTTAGAAGATGGGGAGATCTCCACACCTCCTCACACATGTCTCTGATATATTTCAACCAAGGGATTGATACCACACCTTCAAGTGCTACTAGCTCCGCTACAGCTGTTTGATAAGAGATCAAGTGCTCAGAGGACCAGAGGCACACCCAGTATATAAGTGGTCTCAAGGCAATTACTTTATGGATCTGGTTGAGTGCTGAATCAAACCTAAGAGGAATAAGTGGCGTACTTGTTGGTAAATGTAACAAGGAACGTATGAACTTGTTTTCAACCAGGGTCAGTTTCTGAAAATTACATGAACCCAGAGTTCAGCGCCATAAATTGCAGCTGTCACTGCAGCATCTTTGTATATCATGACAGCTGGCAAGATTTGCCCTCCCATGGAGTTTTTGATTTTCCTTCCGATCACCACTGACAGCTACTGGAGGGCAACAACACTCTTTTCGATTTGCGCCGACCATAACAGGTTGTCAGATAATCTTATCCCGAGGTAATCAAATTGACTAACCTGTTCTATGTATAGGCCCCCAACAGTCACCTACCCCGCTAAATGTCTTGTGCGGATTTAAAGCCATAAACCTAGTTTTATCTGTATTAATTTCAAGGTGCCTCTTCTCACAAAACATAGTAAATGCATCTAGTTCATTTTGGAGTCCCAATGGAGTTCTTGACATCAATAAGGTATCATCTGCAAACATAAGAATTGCGACAGGTACTCCTGCTAACTTAGGAGGGTCGTGGTTACACCACGTTAGTTGGTCTACTGCACCATTGATATAGAGGATAAACAGGGTGGGAGTCAAAACACACCCCTGTCTAACCCATCTTGCAATGGTGATTGAGGATGTCAGGTCGCCACCTTGGGTCCATCGGACCCTTGGGTAAGTTCCCTCATGGAGATGTTTTATCAGCCTCAGCAGGTCACTGTCTAAATTGTAAGATTCCAAGACGCTCCATAGGAGCTCACATGGAACCACATCAAATGCAGCCTTTCAATCAATAAAGGCAACATACAGATGATCCCTTTTTAACGTTAGATACTTCCAGCATAGACGTTTGAATCTAAGGACCTGGTCTATCGTGCTGACCCCCTTCCTAAAGCCGGCCTGAAAATCTGAAAGGATCGAATGATCATTGATCCAAGAGTACAGCCTAGCCAGAGCCTGTTTACAGAACACCGTTTGACTAATGTCAATTAGGCTTATTGGTCTATAGTTACCCGGTAAGCCTCTTTCACCCTTTTTATAGATAGGGACTATTGTTGCTCCCCGCCACGTTGGGGGGAAATCACCTCCTCTCAAGATAGCGTTGCTTAGAGTATTTAGGTACAACATCCAAATTCCAGGATGTGATGGATACAAGCCGCCTGGTATACCATCTGGGTCAGGGGCCTTCCCTTTTCGCAGTGATTGGAGAGCCAAAACGGTTTCCTTTGAAGCGAAAGGGGCCAAATCAAAGCCTGACAAACCTGGATTAGTGGCAAGTGAATTAAAGGTAGTGTAGTTCTCTGTGGGTGTTGGTGGAAATACATTGCTACTACTACTAAGGCCTACTCTATAAAGGTCCTCAAAATGTGACACCCAGCCTTCAGGCTGAATTGATGGATCACTCTCATATTTCTGGGGGTCTTTCCTCTCTGCCACCATCTTCCAAAACGATTTTGTGTCACCTTCACAGAGGGTGTCAACTAAAGTATCCTATTTAATGTTTTCCCACTAGTTTTTGGCTTTTTTCAAGGTCTTTTTTTATAAGTTCCTTTCCACCCTTATCTCAGAGTTGTTCCCTGTTTGCAATGCTCTCAACAACTGTGATTTACCCCCCTTTTCCTTGCTACCACAAGAGGGGTCTCAACCTATTCATCAGGCAGCACTGTAGCTGAATAAAGTCCACAGATAACAAGTCGGTAGACTTCAAGGGGGATAGACTCTCTTTAACTATGTAATATATTGCAGCCTGGACCTTTGTGTTGTTTGCCACCGCTGCCCACCCGACATTCTTATTATCATTAGTCGCCATTACATTGTTGCCCGTCACCCATAGGGACAAGTTGTTACTTCTAAATAAGGAGGCTGTTAAGACTACACATAGAGCTTGATGATCACTGTCAGCCCTAGGGATAGCTGCCATGTCACTAAGGGATTGCCACAGCATATCATCTACAAAAATGTAATAAAGAAGACTGAAGTAAGTTCCTTTTTTGTACGTGGGCGCAGCCGGGGTGTCTGACTTGGTGTTCCCATTAACCTGCCTTAGCGCTGCATTAGTTATTAAATTCTCTAGCAGGGCTGCTACTCCCAAAATGTGCCTTGTCACTTTCTGCACTGGGCCTGATCTGTCCCAAGGGTCTGCATATTGGTTTCCTAGTCATAAGGACTCTTCCTTAAAGCTTAATTGCATGCTGCAATCCCCTGCTACAATTAGGCCCGTTCCCCCAGGTCAGGAGATCCGAGAGATAATTCAGCATAGGGATCTGAGTGCTTTTTGACGCTGGTCTGATGTAAATATTTACAATCACTATACAAGTGTACCCCCTTTGTTTCTTGATACTTAGTTCCACAGCCAAAATGTCACTGTTTTGCCTTTGGGAAGAAGTCTTGTTTTAACCAGATTACCAAACCTCCCGAAGCTCTCCCAGATGGAGATGGGAGAGCAAGCTTCTGGAAGGTTAGGTAACCTATTCTATGCGTCACTTGTGATGCCCACGTTTTCCGGAGCAGAATGACTTGGTGCTGGTCTATAAAGTTACACCATTCTGGGTCACTTATTTTTTATTTCAGACCTGCCACGTTCTAAGATAAAAAAATGTATTGGATAGTCATCATGCCCCCCCAGCTCCAACCTCTGCTCCGGTTTCTCAGGTAGATTAGTGGTTGCTTCCCTCCCCCTCTGATCCTGGTGGACACAAAAGGGGTTCTTATATGTTATTTCCTTCACTCCCACACTGCTGGCTATAAACCTAGTTGTATCATAACTCGCCAAAGGGCTACTAGTTGTAAGACATGTGTCAGATTCAGTTGGAAGCTGGGCCTTCAGTCAATCAACATTCGATGTTTCACCCATTGGATCCGAGTTAAAGCAATGTGAATGTTGGGGAGGTGGGATTATTCGATTGTTCCCACAGCAACAATTACCAGTTGGAAGGGGAGTTATCAGGTTGACGCTTATTTGTGACAGGGTACAAGGTCTTGATCTTTGTTCAAGGGATAATAACCCCTCCACTAAATTCTGATTAGCTAATTTCAAGCCTATGAAATCTGACCCTAAGCCTTCACCTAAATATCTCTGAGCATGGGTTATGTCTACTCGTATGATTGAAATGCATTCCCTTGTTTTCCTGATCCAGTAGATTACTTAGTTTTTAAGTGAGTCCCAGGATTCATTAGTTCCCTGAGTTAACTTGGGGACATTCATCAGATATAAATCATACTGGCTTCCACCGCTGTGGGTCTGGTAGGATTTCCATGATTTGTCTCCATTCATAACAACCTGCCACTCTGGTTTGTGGTGAAAGACTTGCCCATCCTCTCCTTTTGATGTGTTGCCACTTAATCTTGTTGTGGCTACAGCTGGAGCTATGCACGCTTTCAGGTAGTATTTCGCACAATCTCTCACTGGCCCCACGTTTACTCTCTCTTCCCTGCACTCTTCGGGGGAGTGTATTTTGCTGGATTGAATCAGCGGTACAGGAGGCCGCTCGGGTTCAGACACGGGGGACGTTTTCCTTATCTTCCCAACGATAGCAGTTATGCTGTCTAGTTTCTCGTGTAGCATATTGCTCAAAGATATCGTATAGTCCTGAAGCATCACAATCGTACCCCTCAGGTGATTTAGGGGCATATTTATACTCCGTTTGTGCCGAATTAGCGTCGTTTTTTTCGACGCAAATTCGACGCAAAACTAACTCCATATTTATACTTTGGCGTTAGACGCGTCTAGCACCAAAGTTCATGGAGTTAGCGTCATTTTTTGGCGTGAACACATTCCTTGCGTTAATGAGATGCAAGGTAGGCATTCCCGTCTTAAAAAATGACTCCCAGGCATGTGCGTGGTATTTATACTCCCGGGCAAAAATGACGCCCGGGAGTGGGCGGGGCAAAAAAACCCGCATTTGCGCCTCTTTTTAACGCCTGGGTCAGGGCAGGCGTTAAGGGACCTGTGGGCTCAGAATGAGCCCAGAGGTACCCTCCCCTGCCCCCAGGGACACCCCCTGCCACCCTAGCCCACCCCAGGAGGAGACCCAAGGATGGAGGGACCCATCCCAGGGAAGAAAAGGTAAGTTGTGGTAAGTATTTTTTTAAAACATTTTTGTGGCATAGGGGGGCCTGATTTGTGCCCCCCTGCATGCCACTATGCCCAATGACCATGCCCAGGGGACATAAGTCACCTGGGCATGGCCATTGGGCAAGGGGGCATGACTCCTGTCTTTGCTAAGATAGGAGTCATGTTAATGGCGTCTGGGCACCCAAAAAAAATGGCGCAAATCAGGTTAAGACGATTTTTTTGCCTCAGCCTGACTTGCCCCATTTTGGGACGCCCAAACGCCATTTTTCCCTACGCCGGCGCTGCCTGGTGTACGTCGTATTTTTTCACGCACACCTGGCAGCGCCGGTCGGCTAACGCCGGCTAACGCCATTCAATAAATACGGCGCCCGCATTGCGCTTCAGAATGGCGTTAGCCGGCGCTAATTTTTTAGGCGCAAAACTGCGTTAGCGCAGTTTTGCGTCAAAAAGTATAAATATGGCCCTTAGTTTGTCAACTTGGTTGGGCGTCTCCTCTATTCGCATGGCTTTACCGTCATCGTTGCTGGTCATTAAGTCTTCAAGAGGTGCAAACTGATTAGAGTACTCTATAGTGGGATCTATATGCACTTGTGGAACTGGCAGCCTCACTTGTGAATAATCAGTAGGGGATACAGGGATTGTAGAAGAAGTGACCTCTGCCTGGTTCCTCTTTATTGACTTGACCTGGGACTCTCGGCTCGAGGATACAAAGACTGACTTAATGTCCTTCGTCAATGCGTCAGACCCCCTCTTTCCAGAAATTTTGGACTTTGGAGCTAGCAGCCTTTCCACTTCCTCAATGAGTTCATCTATTTGGTCCATGGTACAGTTCTCAGTGGAATGTCTAGGGAGTTTTCTAATCCCTCCCAGCCCATTTTGATTACCACTCACTTTCCTTTTTCCCATTCCTACTCACAGGGACTAGAATCAGGATAGTTTCAGGTGTCCCTCCTTAGTAAACTAGGGGGAAGAGCACTAAAGAGGGCTGAGATTTAAATGTTGAATAGTTTGCAGCAGCTCACTAATGTAGAGGGATTACTGTTGAAAGTCCAAGAGGGGGAGCCCAGCCCTGCCTCTTCCTGGCGCGGACGGGTCCGCCCGTGGCCCAGGCTTTGCCTGGGCGCATCCCGTGTGCGTCCTGCGCCGGGGGAAAAAAGTGTGCTAAAGTAGCGTGTCTGGTGTCCGGTGCTCAAAGCGCCCACCCCCGCGTTCCTAGGGCAGCGCGACAGGTAATGGGCGTTGTGGGCAGTGATGGTGTCCCCAAAGAGAAGGGTATATGTTTTGTATATAGGCATGTGTGTGTGAATGCAATGGTGGTGTAATGCCATTGCATACTGTTTGGTACTGTAAGTATTTCTTTTTGTGTTGTCCAGTGTGGGCATGTATGGTGTTAGACTTCTCCGTCTGATGTGGCTTATGTATTCATGTGATGTATGTCATCTTAAAGTTTAGTTTCTGTAGACATGGAGTGTGTAAAATTGGGCTAGCTCTCTTTGCATTTGCCTGGTCAAGTGTCCATTTAGGTATGTGTTCATTGCAGCTAGTTTCTGCAGAGGTATGTCCCATGCAGCTGGAGTTGTATGTGCTGTGATGACTTGCCCTTCCCCATTGTGCATATGTGCATGACATTTGGGTTTATTATTGTTTGTCCCAGAGACCCATGTATGGCCATTTACTGTGTACATGTTTCTTTGAGGGGACTGTTCAGAGAGATATATGTCCTAGTGCTGTCTTCTTCCCTGGGTGTCTCAGATGGCCCCCTCCCCATTGTGAAGGTATAGTTAACATGTTGTTGTTTGTCTATTTGTCTCTCTGTGTTTTGTGCTTGCCATTGTGCTTCCATTGTGCTGTGTGTGTGATGTGTGTGTCCATTGCAGGGCTGTTTGGTGTTGTTTGTGTTGCATGCACATCAAAACATTTGTGTGTTGTATGTGAGGGCCGTCTCTGACCAGTGTGGAATGTGAGTGTGTGAGTTGTATTTGTCTATGTGCTGTAGGTGTGTTGTTGTTGATGTGTGTGACAATGTTGTGTGGCCTTTACTGTCCCTGTGCCTGAGCTGTGTGGCCGTGTGCACTTGTGTATTGTTGCAGTGCAGTGTGAGTGTGCTGCCCTGAGGGGAAGTTTTATGAATGAGCGCTTGTCCGTGTCAATGTATGTTTGTGAGTGTATGGTTTGAGACATGTACCTGCTACCCGTGGAGTGCTACCCCATGAGGTGTATGCAGGTGATACAATCTGTTTTTGAGGTTAATGATACAGGTAGCTGTGTGTACTTTCGGTTGTCGGCTTCCACTGCAGCATTGATTTTGTTATCTTCCGATGACCAGCAGCTTCAGCATGACATTTGGAATGGCACAATGGCGACACCGGATGTGTGAGGCTTCTTGCGGGTGAGTGTCTCCCTTTATACTGTTCATTTCCGCCAGCTTGTACATGGTGGTTGGACCGTGATGGTTACATTGGCGGTGTACTACCTTGGAATAGAGCCGGCAGAAACACAGCGTCTGCTGGCCAGTTAGTGCTTCCTCTAAACCGTAGCGGTCTGTGCTGCCTGGCGGTGCCGGCAGACCACTGGCGGTCTTTTGTTGGTACGACCGCTAGACCAACGGCTGTTTGACCACACCACCATGGCGGCCCATGGACCGCCAAACTCGTAATGAGGTCCTAAGTGTAGAATATTTGACCTACAGCAAATTTGCCTGTGAAATTAAAAACATGACAGCACCAGCCTCTGTATCTGTCACAGAAGTAGCCAACCACTACAATTTACTAATAGAAAGCCCTTTCTACCAACAAAATGAATACAAACTTACTCTTCTAATGGATTATTTTAAAGACACTTGGATTGGCAGACTGCATTGCTTCGAATACAAACGCCAGCCCAAGTTCCAAATACTATGGTGGAATGTCTTTTAAAGCACCTTGGTACAGGAGGCCAAAAGAAACAACCCACTGGAAGGATGACAAAACGGCTTCAAATCCACACCAGCCAGAACTCAACCTACAATCTACAAATTTATAAAAACATTACAAAAAGAGCAAAGCTACCAAGAACTATGAATCGAACAGTATTGGCCAAATTGCCCCTAAACTTGACAAACAAACCAAAAGAATGTAGGACATGCTTTAATTTAAAGTCAATTCTTCATATATAACAATGGAGTAGATAACTTAGAAATCATAGACAAAGCATATTATAAAATGAGGAGTAATCTACCAAAGTCCTCAAAAACTATGGCAATGTCTAAACCAATATACAAACCTTTTTAAAATAATAAATATTCTATTTTATTAGATTAGTTACATAATTATTTAAAATCACAATGTTAAGAAAAGCTGATATAATACAATTTTATATAAAAAAAAATGTTTTAATGTAAGCATCACCAACCAAGACAGTTCACAACAAACTCAATCAATCAAATAAAATATTTACATCACATAAACAAAATAATTCCACATAACAATCACATAATTTTTACATAAATAATATAATATCATATTAAACACCAAAAAAATGAAATAAATAAAAACAGACTGTACTGTAGCTGCAGATCGTTCTCTGTATCCATGTAATAAAAAAATAGTAATCCACTAAAAATTAGGTAAATAATATCCCAAAAATACCCCAAAACTGGAAAAAATAAACGAATCCAACATAAATCTCTTGAAGCAATCCAAAGTATCTAGGATTCATGAATAAAATGAAAAAATGTTTAAAAAATGCTCCAGGAAACCCCAAAAAAGAAATAAAAGTAAAAACCATTGGTTAATTACAAACAAAAAATGATTTCCTTTAAAAAACGTAAACTCCAAATGCACACAGGGCACGTTCATAGAGAAAAACCTGCAAAGTAGATTAAAAAAACACCCACACAACACATTACATTCCCAGAAATACATATAAATAACAGTTTACAATCAAAATATTTCTAATATCACAACAATAGCAGCAATATATCACAATATACAACAAATCCACAAACAACACAATAACTGACTTCTAGGCCTCCCTCCTAAATCCTAACTACACTCAAAACCTTTAAGAAATCCTTAAAAGAGAACGTACCTGTTCTGATGAACAGCAGCACCATACCCCGACCTGTTTCAGGGAAGATAGGCTAAAAATACCAGAAAAAGATTACAAAATAGAAGGTATAGGTAAATAAATAGCCCTAAAATTAAATTTTAAAAAGTCTTTCACCCCATAATGGGATTTATTGTATACATTTTGATTAAGTGTAAAAACAAATGTAACAAAGTTATTAAACATGTAAAACATATCAAACAATGTTATAACAAAATTGCAAAGTATCAATTAAATAATAGTATGTGTGGGAAAACTGGACAGACTGCAGAAGCCCCTTCACTTTTTGCCCCCGTTTTTAGCTGATACTGGTGTTTTTTGACTGTGCCCTGGGCACTGCTAACCATTCCCAGGGCCATTGCTCTGTTTAAAATGGTATATGGAATTAGGCCTAATTATAATTGGCTCTGACAACCTACCTATAAGTCCCTAGTATATGGTAGGGCATGTAGGTTTAGGGACCCCAGTATAGTTAGAGCACCTATAGGTACACTACTGTGGTGTCCAGTGTCATTGTAAAGACAGGCCTGCCTTTCTGGCTGCTTTTAAGTTAAAATGTAACCCCAAATTCGACTTTGGCATTAAAAGTACTTCCAAAGTTTCAAATTACCTTATGTTTGCCTATGTCACCCCTAAGGTGTGCCCCAACGGTTGCGTGCAGTGTAAATATAACCAGGGACTTTATAAAAGCTGTAGTGTAAGCCCTGATGAGGGGTAAAAAATCCAAATTTGTTTTTCTCCATTGTAATCAGTGGGCTCCATGGGCTTACACTGGTAGACTTTATTTTAAAATAACAGAGTCTTATTTCTGATACAGAGGAGCTAAATATATCGAATTAAATATTATAATAAATCCAACAATTTGCCAAGGTTGAATTTATTATAACTAGAACAAGAAAGCGTTTCAGAACTTTTTCTGAAAGTTATCAAATTCAGCCCTGTAGTGCCCATTCCTATTTGGTCAGCCTCTGGCAGCCTGGACCAAACTACCATAATGAGGTTTGAAGTGGCTTAGGCTGAGACAAAGGAAGCACCTAGTGGAAGGAGAACTGCTGCAGCAGATGGCAGAGCAGGATGGGGAGAGAGTAGCCAAACTGGTCTTCAAAGGAGGGAAAGCCACTTGGGACAGAAATTGGACCTCCCAAATTTCCAGCTCCCCCAGACAGATGGGAACCCCCAATGATTAGATTAGATGGGGACTGAAAGGTGTGTGTTAAGGAGACTTAGCCACACCAGTGGGAGGACCTAGCCAGATCTAACCTCAAAAAAGGAATTTTCTCCAAGTTGTATTTTTGAAGAATGTTGCTTTCTGAGATTGATTTTTGCCACACTTCACGGGAAGTGGTCACCCCAGAGGCTGGATGCCTGCACCCCATTGGACAGGAGCACCCCCTGCTTCCCAACCCAGGAGCTAGGATAAATATGGCAGAGCTACCCTGCAATTCACATCTCTGCTGGAAGAAGATACTGGAAAATAAGGGCTGCCTTGCTGAACTCCTGGTCTGTGCCTGAAGGACTGCACCCACAAGGACTGCACCAGCTGCACACTTTGAGCTTCACAAATAAAAGGAATTAGCCTTTCTTCTGCAACTCCAGGAGTGGACTCCCTGTGGGCTACAGGTACAAAGGACCTGACCAGAGTCCCCTGCATCAAGTCCTGCAAGAACAGCCCAGCTGACCAGCATCCAGTGGCCATTTGAGGGTTCTGACCAGTTGCATTCTTGAAATTGTAGTCTCAACTCCCAGGGAGCATCTCAGAGCTTTTTGAACCTTAGATCAATTTTGTGGCTATGTCAAGGACACAAAAAGGACATCTGAAAGAAGATCCAGACGTTTGGAGAAGTTTGAATCAACTGTTGTAAAAAGCTCCATAAGTTGAATAGGTGCATTGTTTGGGGGTGGGGGTGGTAGTCGTTTACCCCAAGAGACAAACCAGAGCTTCTGAACCCTTGGCTGGTGCAGTGGATCACTCTCCTGAATCAAGAAACACTTCTGAAAGTAAGTGTAACAGACTTACATTGTGGGTAGCCTGAACTTTGGACTTTGTCCCTGTCCAGTGCAACCTTTTTTTAACCCTTTCAGCGCCATTTGCTTCTAAGTGCTAGTTTTACTTTTAATCTATAAAACTTCATATCTCTGGTTCCCTACATAGACTTTTTGTTATTTTGGTGCAATTTTAAAGATACAAATATGTCCTATTTTTGTAAATTGGTGTTGGGTTTTGTAGAAGGCTGGCCTGGCTTATAGTGGGTACCTTGTGGTACTTACACCTTGTGCCAGGTCCAGTTATCCCTTATTAGTAGATTAGAGGTGTTCTAGCAGCTTAGGCTGATAGAGGTAGCTATAGCAGAGCAGCTTAGGCTGAACTATGAGACATGCAAAGCTCCTACTATACCACTTATATCACTTAGCACTATATCACAAGAAAACACAATACTCAGAGTTACTAAAAATAAATGTACTTTATTTTAGTGACAATATGCCAAAAGTATCTCAGAGGATATACTCCCTTAGGAGGTAAGTAATATACACAAAATATACACACACAAACCAAATCAGGTAAGTAAACAGTTAGAAAAGTAGTGCAAACACTATAGAACACAATTGAATGCAATAGGGAAAAATAGGCCTAGGGGCAACACAACCCATATACTCCAAAAGTGGAATGCGAACCACGAATGGACCCCAGGCCTAGTGTAGTGTGTAGACAGTTGCTCAGAGTGTAAGAAAACACTAAGGGTGTCCAAGATATCCCACCCCAAGACCCTGAAAAGTAGGAGTAACGTTACCCTACTACCCCAGAAAGATAGTAAAGTCGAGATAGGGGATTCTGCAAGAACAACTGACTGCAAAGCACTGAAGACGGATTCCTGGACCAGAGGACCTGTAAAGGAAGGGGACCAAGTCCAAGAGTCACGCAAGTGTCCAGGCGGGGCAGGAGCCCACTAAACCCCAGATGAAGGTGCAAAAGGGATGCCTACGGGTGGATGAAACCGAAGATTATGCAACAACGGGAGGTGCCAGGAACTTCTCCTTTGGTCAGAAGATCTCCCACAGTGTGCTGGAGGATGCAGGGTTGTTTCCACGCAGAAAGACTGCAAATGAGCCTTGCTAGCTGCAAGAGTCCGGGTTGAAGGTTTTGGGTGCTGTCAGGGCCCAGGAAGGGCCAGGAGGTCGCCCGTTGGAGGAGGAGACAGAGGGGGTGCTCAGCAACACAGAGAGCCCACGCAGAAGCAGGCAGCACCCGCAGAAGCACCTGAACAGGCGTTCAGAAGATCTGAGCATGATGGACGACTCTGCACAACAAAGGAGGGTCCCACGAAGTCGGAGTCCAACTCAGCGACTTGGGCAATGCAGGACAGAGTGCTGGGGACTTGGGCTAGGCTGTGCATGAAGGAAATCTTGCAAGAGTGCACAGTTGCCCACAGCTGCAGTTCACGCAGTACACAGGATTACGGTCTGGCGTGGGGAGGCAAGGACTTACCTCCACCAAATTTGGACAGAAGGGTCACTGGACTGTCGGAGACACTTGGACCCAGCTCCTGTGTTCCAGGGACCACGCTTGTCAGGATGAGAGGGGACCCAGAGTTCCGGTGATGCAAAAGTTTGGAGCCTGTGTTGGCAGGGGGAAGATTCCGTCGACCGACTGGAGATTTCTTCTTGGCTTCCATGCAGGGTGAAGGCAGACAGCCCTCAGAGCATGCACCACCAGGAAACAGTTGAGAAAGCCGGCAGGATGAGGCGCTACAATGTTGCTGGTACTCTTCTTGCTACTTTGTTGCGGTTTTGCAGGCATCTGGAGCAGTCAGTGGTCGGCGGTCGATCCTTGGCAGAGTCAAAGAGGGAAGTGCAGAGGAACTCTGATGAGCTCTTGCATTCGTTATCTGGTGAGATGCACATAGGAGAGACCCTAAATAACCCTCAGAGGAGTATTGGCTACAGAGAAAGGTAAGCACCTATCAGGAGGGTTCTCTGACGTCACCTGCTGGCACTGGCCACTCAGAGATGTCCATTGTGCCCTCACACCTCTGCATCCAAGATGGCAGAGGTCTGGGACACAATGGAGGAGCTCTGGGCACCTCCCCTGGGAGGTGCTGGTCAGGGGAGTGGTCACTCCCCTTTCTTTTGTCCAGTTTCACGCCAGAGCAGGGCTGGGGGGATCCCTGAACCGGTGTAGACTGGCTTATGCAAGGAGGGCACCAGATGTGCCCTTCAAAGCATTTCCAGAGGCCTGGAGAGTCTACTCCACTCAGGCCCTTCACATCTATTTCCATAGGGAGAGGGTGTAACACCCTCTCTCAGAGGAAATCCTTTGTTCTGCCTTCCTGGGACTGGGCTGCCCAGGCCCCAGGGGCGCAGAAACCTGTCTCAGGGTTGGCAGCAGCGGTAGCTGCAGAGAAAACCCAGGAAAGTTAGTTTGGCAGTACCCGGGCTCTATGCTGGAGACCCGGGGATACATGGAATTGTCCCCCCAATACCATTCTGGTAGTGGGGTGACAATTCCATTATCCTAGACATGTTACATGGCCATGTTCGGAGTTACCATGGTGATGCTACATATAGGTATTGACCTATACTGTATGTAGGGCACGCGTGCAATGGTGTCCCCGCACTCACAAAGTCCGGGGAATTTGCCCTGAACAATGTGGGGGCATCTTGGCTAGTGCCAGGGTGCCCACACACTAAGTAACTTTGCACCTAACCTTCACTAAGTGAGGGTTAGACATATAGGTGACTTAAGTGCAGTGTAAAATGGCAGTGAAATAACGTGGACGTTATTTCACTCAAGCTGCTGTGGAAGTCCTGTGTAAGAATTGTCTGAGCTCCCTATGGGTGGCAAAAGAAATGCTGCAGCCCATGGAGATCTCCTGGAACCCCAATACCCTGGGTACCTAGGTACCATATACTAGGGAATTATAAGGGTGTTCCAGTGTGCCAATAAGAATTGGTAAAATTAGTCACTAGCCTGCAGTGACAATTGTAAAAGCAGAGAGAGCATAAACACTGAGGTTCTGGTTAGCAGATCCTCAATGATACAGTTAGGCACCACACAGGGAACACATATAGGCCACAAACTTATGAGCACTGGGGTCCTGGCGAGCAGGATCCCAGTGACACATATCAAACACACTGACAACATAGGGTTTCCATTATGAGCACTTGGCCCTGGCTAGCAGGATTCCAGTGAGACAGTAAAAACACCCTGACATATACTCACAAACAGGCCAAAAGTGGGGGTAACAAGGCTAGAAAGAGGCTACCTTCCTACAAACCCCCTCCCCCCCCCCCCCCAAACGAAGGTCATAAGGCTAACCTTGGCCAGTTGAGTCTTTATTGTCTAAGTGGTGATAATTGGCGAGTAGCTCTGCAATAGATTGGTTACTCCCTTTATCATCCACTATATGGTTACTTCCCTGTGGGGATGTAAACCACCCTGTTTGAAGTTTTGTAGCTAGCCAACAATGTAAAGGTATATTCTCAGAGTTCCTATTAGTATGTTTAAGTTTAGAGCAGTGGGAATTGTCCACTGGGCCTATATCAGGTGATGAGAATACCAGACAGGGGTGCTGTCTCAATAAAGCCATAGCTGGGCAAAAACTTTGTCCATATGGCTGTAAGAGAGAACCGGGTTGCTGTTTCTCTTGAGTTGGAGCAGGGCAGGGATGCTGTCTTATGAGTTCTACACTAGGGCAGGGCAGCTGTCCTAAGTGTTGTGAGGCAGTGCAGGGTTGCTGCACTAAAGTTTCTCTCAGAGGGTTGGAGGGACGCTCCATGTTAACTAAAATGGTGCACTTTTTCTCACCAATATTAGTTATCCCACAGAGAGGTACTTCTGCCTCAGGAAGTACTGCTGTCCTAGCTGATAGTTCCCTTGGTACAGGTGCCACCCCAGGAGAGGTTTATCCCACCATAGGAATGGTATCCTGAATGGCAGGGTGGGTAGCGAATACTCTGATGCCCTTTTTACCTGTTGTTGGAGAAGGATCCTGAGTTTTCAGGCCTTTTTCTCTCCTTTGCTTTTTCATTTCAGCATAAATGAGAGGAAGCAATTCCTCAGGGATACCCAACATGGCTGTATGGGTATTAAACTCTACCTCAGCCCAACCTGAGGCCTCTAGGTCATTACCTAAGAGACAGTCTACAGGTAAGCTAGGTGATACTACCACCTGCTTAGGGCCAGTAACTCCACCCCTTCTAAACTGAATTATAGTTAAGGGAAAGAACTTAGTGGAGTTATGGACATCAAAAATCTTGTACTGTTGTCCAATGATGTGTTGTGCAGGAAACACTGGGTTTTCAGTCACCAAAGTGATACTGGCACCTGTGTCCCTGTAGGCCTGAGCCTTAACACAATTTATTGAAACTGTCAGCCTGTACTTATCCATTGTAAGGGGACAAGCAGCCAGTGTGGCAAGGCCAATGCCACCAGGTGTGACAGAAACTGTCTTGGGACTGACTACCCCAGTTTCTATGATGGACCCATAAGTGAACCCAACTACACCCTTATTTTGACTGTTGCCAGCAGTCCCACCACTATTACCTCTACTGCTAGGGGCACTAGAGGTTGATGTATTAGTGGTGGTAGGCTCAGGTGGTTTACCTGGGCAGGACTTATCCCCTGGTCTATGGCCTTTATTTTTACACACATAGCACCAAGGCTTTTTAATGTGTATGGGTTGTGAAGAAGAGGAAGAAGATGATTTATCCTCACCTCCTGAAGAGTGTTTAGGATTTGAAGAAGGATCTTTAGTTTTACCTTTATCCCCATGCTTATCCTGAGATTTCTCATCATTTTCCTTCTTGCCATCTATGTCACCTCCTGTATGAACTTTTCTGTTCACTCTTGTTCTGACCCATTTGTCTGCCTTCTTTCCCAATTCTTGGAGAGAGGTCAGATCTGAGTCTCCCAAGTACTGGTGCAACAAATCAGACACATAATTGTTCAAAATATGCTCTCTCAGGATTAGGATTAGATTATACAGGCTTTCATAGTCAGTCACCTTACTGCCATGTAACCAACCCTTCAAGGCCTTCGTTGAACAGTCTACAAAGCTGTTCAGTCTTGAGAGGACTCTTTTCTGGTGTCTCTGTACGTAATCCTGTATTGTTCAGTGGTTAAGCCAAATCCATCCAAGACTGCATCCTTCAAAACTTTGTAGTTATTAGCACCACTTTCTCTGACACTGCCTTAGAGGGACCAACTGTACCATACAGGCCCTCTCAAGAGCAGCAAACCACTTATTAATGTCATCCCCCTCCATGTAAGGGGGGACTATCTTATGCAGGTTTCTGGAATCTTGCTCTCTAACAGGATTGCTGTCAAAACACTGCTGCTGCCACCATGGGGAACTAACCCCACCTCTGCCTTTCCCCTTCCACATCCAGAGATTCCCTGTCTAAGGCCAGTTGCTGCTGTTTAAGCTTCAGCTTGGCCCCTTCCAACCTCAGCTTTCTGAGTTCCCTTTCCATTAAGTTACCCTCAGGGTGGGAGGCTTGGGAATTGTGAGGCACAGAAGAAATGTGGGAATTGGCAGAGAGAGACCTGTCCCTAACTGACTGGACTCTAGTAAACTGGACTTTAGGAGTGAAAGGTGCCCTACTAGTGTGTGAACCCCTCCCAGTACCAATGTCACTAGGTGGCCTGTTAGCTGGCAGGTCCTTGGAAGAACCCTCCCCAGCAACCTCAGGGGACTCCTCTGAGTCTGACTGGGTACCCCCCTCCTCTACCTCCTGATCATTGGATGGACCAGACGGGTTCTGGTCACTTTCTAGGAGAAGGCTGAGGAGAAGTTCTTTTGTAGGATTCTTTCCAATTGCTAAACCTCTTTCAATGCAGAGACCCCTCAAACATTTAAAATTTAGATTCCCATATGTTGCCTGGACAACTGTGGGAGTAAGCTCCACTGTAGACATGACAGAAAAGATTTAGGACAGAGAGAGAAAAAAGTTTTTGGGAACTTTTGAAAGAACAGCAAAAAAAGGTTTCAAATTTTTGAAAACTTTAAAAAGTTTTCAGAAACTTTTTAGAAACTTTGTGGAAAGTTTTAGAGAAGGAAAGTTAAACTGTTTAGTTCAATGTGTATATCTTGAAGTATTTGGTATATGTTTTTCTTATGAAAAGCACCAATGACAAAGTGGTAAAGCAGTCACAAGTACCTATCCCACCGCTGCCAGAAATGTAGGAGGCTGGCCTGGTGTCAACATCAGGGCGGTGCGTGCTCTACGGGCAACTAGAATGCAAAAACCTAACAATTTTAAGCTAACATAATTTATGCATTGTGCTTATATGATGTTGTTTAACCTTTTGCGTTACAGAGTTCAATCCTGAAGACTTATGTTCAGCATGCATATAAATACTGTTCACATGCAATGTACTGCTGCAGGCTTTCAGACTGTGTCAGAGTGTGGTCCCCTTCCAGGGCCTTCTAGAAACTTTCCCTGCAGCATGCCTGGGTATGGTTGGTGGGCTGGGCTAAGACTTTATAAAAGGGAGCCAGCCCAGCTCCACGGGCTCACTATTCAGAGGTCCCGGTGCAGAGCAGCAGCAACTTCCTGAGCTCCTGTTCCGGAGGCCTACTTTGATCTTCCAGGCCTTTGCCCTTCATTTACATTGGTGATCCTTGATCAGGGCGGTAAGACGGAGGTCGGGCTGGGCCCCCAATCCCGTTTTCGAAGGCATCCAAGCTCTTGGGCCTAATTTTCATGTTGAGAGATTTTACCTTGTGCGTGTGAATATGCTCTGGGTTTTCTCTGGCATTTACATTTTACTATTCGAATTGGCAAGACGCGCGATTCGTTCCTCGTGCTTTAACCCTTGATATTCATTGTGCGCTACCATTTCTTGGCAGTTACATGGTGGCATTCGAATCGGCAAGACGCGCAATTCAATTCTTGTATGTAATTCATGTTATTCCTTGCACGCTACCATTTCTTGTTATTCATATGGTAGTCTTCCAATCGGCAAGTCGCACGATTCCTTTTCTTGTGTTTAATTCATGATATTCAATGTGCCCCACCATTCCTTGGCATTCACATGGTGGGCTTCGAATCGGCAAGACGCGCAATTCATTTCTTGTGTCTAATTCATGATATTCATTGTGTGTTACCATTTCATGACATTTATTGGCTGACATTCGAATCGGCAGAATGTGCGATTCATTTCTTCTGTTAAACTCATGCTATTCAGCGAGCGTTACCATTTCATGGCATTTACTTGGGGGTGCTCGAATCGGCAATACGCGCAATTCATTTCTTGTGTTTAAAATCACGGTGTTCATTATGCGATACCACTTCATGGCATTTCTTTGGTGACCTCCGAGTCGGCAATACGCGCAATTTATTTCTCGAGTCTAACTAATGTTATTCATGGTGCACAATCATTCCATGGTATTTACAACCTTTGTGAAAATCTGCAATGTGCGCAATTCATGTTCCTGCAATTTTGAGAAATTAAAAAAAAGCTAGAGTTCAAGATGTAATGTTGTATGTACATAATAAGTTCCTCAAACACGATTCATATGATGGATTAGAAATCATTCAGATTATTTCCTGATCCTCATGCAAAAGATAATACTTGAATTTGAAAGTTGCATTTAACCCTTTCTTCATTCCCTCACAGGTACCTAGTCATCTTGAAGCCTAGTTATTTAGGTCTATGCTTAGGTTGTCCATGTTTTCAGAATGACAGTCCTTAGAGTCATAGATTAGTACTGATTAATATGATATAATCTTGATATTGTGTGTTTTAACCTTTTTGCTTCCTACAGGTCTCCTGCCCAGCCGTTCCCTTCCTAATCCCCTTTTCCCCACTTGGACTCTCTTAGACTCTGTGACAATTCTAATCAGAGTATTGGAGCTGTTTTGTGGTGGAAGTGTTGGGAACGTGCACAGACCCCGAGGATCTGGTGACTCTGACAGAATAGTGAGCCCACGAATTATTATCCTCCTGGGTTGTGTATGTTCTCAACATGGCATCACTGGACGAGCTAGTCAAGGCTATCACTCAGCTCCAAGCAGAGGTGGTATCATCAAAAGATTTGGCAACTAGCCTAGCTGAGAGAGTGAGTCAGTTACAGGATAGGGTAGAGAAGACGGAACAAAATCCCACAGGATTGTCTTGGCCGGGTCCTTCTTCTCAGACTTCTGGAGGTAATCCGACAAACATTTCCTTAAATGTTCCTTCAGCCACTCCTTTAGCTCCCCTAGAACGTTTCTCAGGCGACCCCTTGAAAGTGCAATCTTTCCTGATTCAAGTGGAATTACCCTTCACCTGCAGACCACATACTTTCCCCGATGCCCAGTCCAAAGTAGCTTTCTTGTGGTCATATCTGACTGGAGATGCAGCTACCTGGGCTATTCCTTTTGTGTGTAAAGACAGTCCCCTGCTGTACAACTGGAGAAGTTTTGTTTGTGAGTTTGAACGAGTTTTTGATCGTAGAACTGTAACATTGTAGGCAGATCGAGAATTATTAGACTTGTGACAAGGGAATCAGGACTTAGAGGCAGATGTAGAACACATTTTGCATGGCGCAAACTGCGAAAATCGCAGTTTGCGCCATGCAAAACGCGCATCGCGATGCACATTCCCATTTTGCTATGCGACTCGCAAATAGGAAGGGGTGTTCCCTTCCTATTTGCAACTCGCACCGCGGTGCAGAATTGCTTTGTGACCGCGAACGCGGTCGCAAAGCAATTTGCAGTTACCACCAGTGTCACACTGGTGGTAACCCATTCGCAAAAGAGAAGGGGTCCCCATGGGACCCCTTCCCCTTTGTGAATGTCGCTATTAATGTTTTTTGGTTTTGTTATTTTTAGGGTCGAGCCTGCGTTGCATGCGCTCACGCATGCGTATCACAGCAAGACGCTTTTGTATTTAGAAAAGGGCTCGGTGCCCTGTCAACTTCACATCAGTGATTTTTATTGGTTCGTGGGCTTGCCTAATAAAATCTGCTTGCTTTTATTAGTCGAAGGCAAGCATACGTCATGCCTTTTCCGGTGACTAGCCCTCCTCGAGCGCAGCGACCAAGTACAGAAAACATGCGAGGCTCGCTGTTTTCCATCGGGCTCGTGGACTTCTTTTTCTCTAATTTATGAGCGCGATCTCGCTTGGCAGACATCGAGCGCTTTACTTAATTAATTTAACTTTTTCGGGTTGTGTACATAAATGCACTTTTGCCCGATAGGTGAAAAGTCGGGTTAGGAGTTTACAACGCGATCAGCTCTAACATGAGCAAATGCGAGACCCGTTGCATTGTAAATGCTTGTTTTGTATTGCAACTCGTTTTCCTTTAAGAAAAACGGGCTGCAATACAACAACAAAAAACTGCTTTCTGCTTTATTTAAAAAGCAGTCACAGACATGGAGGTCTGATGTCTCCAGCAGGCCACCATCCCTGTGAGTGCAGGGTATCTCAATGGGGTCACAAAATGCGACCCACCTCATTAATATTAATGAGGTGGGTCTTTGCGACCCCATTGAGATTCGCAGAAGGTGTCTGAGACACCATTCTGCATACGATTTTGCGAATCAGAAATTGCGAGTCGCACCGACTTGCAATTTCCGATTCGCAAAATCGATTTTTACTACATCTGGCCCTTAATGTAATATTTAGCCAACTTTAATCAGCTGGTCGCCGAGACATCCTGGCCCAAAGAAAAACAAGTGGCCTTGTTCTACAAGGGACTCAAAGAGGAGCTAAAAGATATTCTAGCTCAAAAAGACCCGCAGCCTACAGACTGTCAAGAATTGATGAACCTTGTTTTGAGGCTGGATCATCGTTTAACAGAATGAAAAGGTACACGCAAAAAGTCTGAAAAATATTCATGGCATGTTCATGATAATAGAGACTCAAGAACTCCGAAAGAAAGAACGCCGGAACCTATGGAAATTGGAACAATCAGGAGACCTTTGTCCAAAGATGAAAAGGACCTACGTAGAAAGAATGGACAATGTCTCTATTTTGGGCGCAAGGGTCATTTTGCTAAAGAATGTCCAATCAAACCAAAGAGCAAACGAGGTCCGGTCCAGAAGGTCGCAGCCAGTGCACAAGTCGAGTCAGAAAGCTAAACTAGATGCAGAGAAGGATTGCTCTTGGGTGTCACCGTGGACCCTTCACAATCTAGACATCTCAAACTAGGTATAAAAGTTCAGGTAAAGAAAAAGATCTATTTCAAGAAGGCTCTAGTCGATTCTGGGGCTACCGGGAACTTTGTTGATGCCCAATTGGTTTGTGCATGGGGGATCCCATGTGTTGAAAAAAAGACCCCAGAAATCATCCAGGCAGTAGATGGAAAACTCTTCACTGGAGGTCCGGTAACTCTTCAGACTGTCCCCTTGTCAGTGATTTGTGAAGATAAGAATCAAAGAAAGAAACATAAAGAGAAACTCATTCTTGACGTGATCCATGCTCGCCAGTATGGAATTATCCTTGGTTTACCATGGTTAACTCATCACAATCTAGAGATTAATTGGGCAGAACGAAAAGTCGTGTTCTCATCTGCGCTATGTAAAGAACAATGCCTCCAAAAGTTTGCAACTCTTACATAGCAACTGCCGCGGAGAAAGAAGTTAAATTGCCCAAACAGTATTCATCTTCCGAAGATGTATTAGATGAGAAAGAAGCAGAGAACTTACCTCCTCATAGATCTTATGATTGTCAAATTGACTTAGTTCCAGGTGTGATACTCCCCAACTGTCATGTAGAACATGAAAAACCAACATTTACGAAAGTATCTAGATCAATTCTTGGAGAATGGTTTCATTCGCCCTTCTAAGTCTCCTGCAGCTTCTCCTTTGTTTTTTGTTCCAAAGACGAATGGAGAATGGAGAACTTGTATCGACTATAGGGGATTGAACAAAGTCACCATCAAGAATAAATATCCTTTGCCCCTAATTCAGGTCTTGCTGGAACAAGTAAAGAAAGCAAAAATCTACACGAAGCTTGACCTTCGAGGTGCTTATCATTTGGTCAGAATGAGAGAGGGCAACGAATGGAAAACAGTGTACAAGACAAGATATGGCCTCTTTGAATACACCGTCGTGCCTTTTGGTCTGTGTAATGCTCCAGCAGCATTTCAATTTTTCTTGAATGATGTTCTTAGAGAGTACCTCAACATATTTTCCATCGTCTACATCAATGACATTTTGATCTACTCAGACAATGAAAATGAACATGTACAACATGTCAAGAAAATTCTTGCAGCCCCTTGAAAGCACCATTTATATTGCAAAATAACCAAGTGTGAGTTTCATGTTACCACAGTTGAGTTTTTAGGGGTTATCCTTACTCCTCAAGGTATGGTGATGGCAGAAAAGAAAGTAAAGGCCGTATCTGATTGGCCCACCCCAAAGAATGTTCGTGATGTACAATGTTTCCTAGGGTTTGCAAATTTTTACCGGAGGTTCATAAATCATTTCTCCCAGACAGTGGCTCCAATCACTAAGCTATTAAGAAAGAAAGAAAAATGTGTATGGTCCCCAGAAGCTGACCAGGCCTTTTCAACTTTTAAGGAAGCTTTCTCCACTGCCCCAGTCTTGACTCATCCTGATGCGGATCGCCCCTTCATATTGGAAGCTGATGCTTCAGATGTGGCAATAAGTCTTGGAAGTTGAACGAAGCCGAACAGAACTATGTCATTGCTGAAAAAGAGCTTCTGGCGATTTAGGATGCCTTTAAAGAATGGAGACATCATTTGTTGGGTGCCAAATATATTGTCACTGTATATACTGATCATCGCAAACTTCAGTTCATCAGTTCCGTCAGACTTTTGACTCCTTGGCAATTACGCTGGATGCTGTTTTTTGCCAAATTTGATTTTGTGGTAACTTTCCGACCTGGTAAAGACAATTGCAAAGCTGACTCCTTGTCCCGCCAAGAGTCTACCACGTTGCCTGCAGTTCAAACCTCCAGAGCTATCATTGCTCCAGACAAAGTCCTATGTCTCATAAAAACTGAAGATTTCTTTGAAGACATCCACAATTCTTTCACTGTTGAGAAATGGCAGACATGGGCCCAAGCAGATCCCAAAAGGTCGATCAAGCAAGGATTACCTTGTCATGACGCTCGTTTGTTCGTGCCCACTACCAAACTTCGCAAGATAGTGTTTCATTGGTTGCATGTTATAACTACGGCAGGTCATCCAGGTGCTCCTAAGACTCTTGAATTAATTCAACGCTATTTTTGGTGGCCTACCCTAACAAAAGATGTAAAAGCGATGCTAAAAAACTGCGAAGGCTGTGCTCGCACTAAAACAAGTTATTTAAAACCAAAAGGGTTGTTGCATCCACTCCCAACTCCAAATCGTCCTTGGGAGCACATTTCTTTAGACTTTATTACAGGTCTACCAGTGGTCCAACAACATTCAGTAATCCTGGTGGTAGTAGATAGCCTCACAAAATATGGACATTTCATTGCCTGCAAGAAATTGCCCACCTCCAGTGAACTGGCAACTATTTTACTGAAAAGAGTGGTTCGTTATCATGGACTGCCGAAAATGATCCTCTCCGATCGAGGGTCGCAATTTGCCTCCAATTTCTGGAAGACGTGGTGCAAAACACTCCAAGTGACATCCACACTATCTACTATCCACCATCCTCAAACAGATGGTCAAACTGAGAGACTAAATCAGACTTTGAAGCAATACCTGCGTGCTTACGCTGAAAAAGCACTTCATCTTGGACATCAATGCTCTGGTTAGCTGAGTTAGCCTACAATAACTCATTCCACACTTCTACTGCTGTTACACCCTTCTTTGGCTTGTTTGGCTATCATCCTGACACCTTGCCCATCACAATCCCTCAAGAAAGTTCTCTTACACCAGCTGTATCAGAAACCATTCAACATCTGCATCAAACCCAGAAATTGATTCAACAGCATTTAGAAAAGTCCAAACAAAAATACAAAAAGCATTATGATAAAAAATATTGTGAGGGAACGCAGTATCAACCAGGTGATAAAGTGTGGCTTTCCACAAAACATATAGACTTCAAGAAGAAGCACATGTTCAACCCCAAATTCATAGGTTCTTACACTGTCCTTCAGCAAATCAATCCTGTGACCTATAAGCTGCAATTGCCAAGATCATTACAGATTCATCCAGTGTTCCACACTTCCCTCTTAAAAAAGGCTGTCCAGAAGGTCCGCCCTCATCCAGCTCCACTTCTAGTACATGGGGAAGTCGAATACGAAGTCAAGAAAGTGTTGGATTCTAAACTGAGAGGACGTCATCTATGGTACTTAATCTCATAGAAAGGTAATGGCCCTGAAAGTAACTCATGGGTTTCTGCATCTGATATCCATGCTCCAGTACTTGTGAGACGTTTTCATCGTCTCAATCCAGACAAACCAGGCCCTAGAGCGCGTCTGGGAGAGGGGAGTACTGTCAACATCAGGGCAGTGCGCGCTCTACAGGTGACTAGAATGCAAAAACCTAACAATTTTAAGCTAACATAGTTTATGCATTGTGCTTATATGATGTTGTTTAACATTTTGCATTACAGAGTTCAATCCGGAGGACTTATGTTCAGCATGCATATAAATACTGTTCACATGCAATGTACTGTTGCGGCCTTTCAGACTGTGTCAGGGTGTGGTCCCCTTCCAGGGCCTTCTAGAAACTTTCCCTGCAGCATGCCTGGGTGTGGTTGGTGGGCTGGGCTAAGACTCTATAAAAGGGAGCCAGCCCAGCTCCACGGGCTCACTATTCAGAGGTCCCGGTGCAGAGCAGCAGCAACTTCCTGAGCTCCTGTTCTGTAGGCCTACTTTGATCTTCCGGCCTTTGCCCTTCATTTACATTGGTGATCCTTAATCAGGGCGGTAAGACGGAGGGCCCCCGATCCCGTTTTCGAAGGAATCCGAGCTCTTGGGCCTAATTTTCATGTTGAGAGATTTTACCTTGTGCGTGTGAATATGCTCTGGTTTTTTTTCTGGCATTTACATGTTAATATTCGAATCTGCAAGACACGCAATTCGTTCCTCGTGCTTTAACCCTTGATATTCATTGTGCGCTACCATTTCTTGGCAGTTACATGGTGGCACTAGAATTGGCAAGATGCGCGATTCGTTCCTCGTGCTTTAACCCTTGATATTCATTGTGCACTGCCATTTCTTGGCAGTTACATGGTGGCATTCGAATTGGTAAGACGCGCGATTCGTTCCTTGTGCTTTAACCCTTGATATTCATTGTGCACTACAATTTCTTGGTAGTTACATGGTGGAATTCGAATCGGCAAGACGCGCGATTCGTTCCTCGTGCTTTAACCCTTGATATTCATTGTGCGCTACCATTTCTTGGCAGGTACGTGGTGGCATTCGAATCAGCAAGACGCGCGATTCAATTCTTGTGTGTAATTCATGTTATTCCTTGTACGCTACCATTTCTTGTTATTCATATGGTAGTTTTCCAATCGGCAAGTCACGCAATTCCTTTTCTTGTATTTAATTCATGATATTCAATGTGCGCCACCATTCCTTGGCATTCACATGGTGGGCTTCGAATCGGCAAGACGCGCAATTCATTTCTTGTGTCTAATTCATGATATTTATTGTGTGTTACCATTTCATGACATTCATTGGCTGACATTCGAATCGGCAGAACGCACAATTAATTTCTTGTGTTGAACTCATGCTATTCAGCGAGCGTTACCATTTTATGGCATTTACTTGCGGGTGCTCGAATCTGCAATATGCGTGATTCATTTCTTGTGTTTAAAATCACGGTGTTCATTATGCGCTACCACTTCATGGCATTTTCTTGGTGACCTCCGAGTCGGCAAGACAATCGATTTATTTCTCGAGTCTAACTAATGTTATTCATGGTGCACAATCATTCCATGGTATTTACAACCTTTGTGAAAATCTGCAATGTGCGCAATTCATGTTCCTGCAATTTTGAGAAAACAAAAAATGCTAGAGTTCCAGATGTAATGTTGTATGTACATAATAAGTTCCTCAAACGCGATTCAAATGATGGATTAGAAATCATTCAGATTATTTCCTGATCCTCATGCAAAAGATAATACTTGAATTTGAAAGTTGCATTTAATCCTTTCTTGATTCCCTCACAGGTACCTAGTCATCTTGAAGCCTAGTTATTTAAGTCTATGCTTAGGGTGTCCATGTTTTCAGAATGACAATGCTTAGAGTCATAGCGTAGTACTGATTAATATGATATAATCTTGATATTGTGTGTTTTAACCTTTTTGCTTCTTACAAGTCTCCTTCCCAGCTGTTCCCTTCCTAATCCCCTTTTCCCCACTTGGACTCTCTTAGACCCAGTGACAATTCTAATCAGAGTATTGGAACTGTCTTGTGGTGGAAGTGTTGGGAACGTTCACAGACCCCGAGGATCTGGTGACTCTGACACCTGTCTTATAGTGGGTACCTTGTGGTACTTACACCTTGTGCCAGGTCCAGTTATCCCTTATTAGTAGATTAGAGGTGTCCTAGCAGCTTAGGGTGATAGAGGTATCTGTAGCAAAGCATCTTAGGCTGAACTATGAGACATGCAAAGCTCTAACTATACCACTTATATCACTTAGCATTATATCACAAGAAAACACAATATTCAGAGTTACTAAAAATAAAGGTACTTTATTTTAGTGACAATATGCCAAAAGTATCTCAGAGGATATACTCCCTTAGGAGGTAAGTAATAAACACAAAATATACACACACAAACCAAATCAGGTAAGTAAACAGTTAGAAAGGTAGTGCAAACACTGTAGAACACAATAGAATGCAATAGTGAAAAATAGGCCTAGGGGCAACACAAACCATACACTCCAAAAGTGGAATGCGAACCACAAATGGACCTCAGGCCTAGTGTAGTGTGTAGAGGGTCGCTGGGAGTGTAAGAAAACACTAAGGGTGTCCAAGATACCCCACCCAAAGAACTTGAAAAGTATGAGTAAAATTACCCTACTACCCCAGAAAGACAGTAAAGTTGAGATAGGGGATTCTGCAAGGACAACAACTGACTGCAAAGCACTGAAGACAGATTCCTGGACCTGAGGGCCTGTAAAGGAAGGGGACCAAGTCCAACGGTCAAGCAAGTGTCCGGGGGGGCAGGAGCTCACTAAACACCAGATGAAGGTGCAAAAGGGCTGCCTCCGGGTGGGTGAAGCTGAAGATTTTGCAACAACGGAAAGTGCAGGGTTGTTTCCATGCAGAAAGACCGCAAATTAGCCTTGCTAGGTGCAAGAGTCGCAGTTAAGGTTTTGGGTGCTGCCAGGGCCCAAGAAAGACCGGGAGGTCGCCCCTTGGAGGAGGAGACAGAGGGGGCGCTCAGCAATACAGAGAGTCCTGGGCTAGGCTCTACTCGAAGGAATTCTTGCAAGAGTGTACAGAAGCCCTAACAGCTGCAGTTCACGCAGTACACAGGATTACTGTCTGGCGTGGGGAGGCAAGGACTTACCTCCACCAATTTTAGACAGAAGGGCCACTGAACTGTTGAAGACACTTGGACCCAGCTCCTGTGTTCCAGGGACCACGCTTGTCAGTATGAGAGGGGACCCAGAGGACCGGTGATGCAAAAGTTTGGAGCCTGTGTTGGCAGGGGGAAGATTCCGTCGACCCACTGGAGACTTCTTCTTGGCTTCCATGCAGGGTGAAGGCAGACAGCCCTCAGAGCATGCACCACCAGGAAACAGTTGAGAAAGCCGGCAGGATGAGGCGCTACAACGTTGCTGGTAGTCTTCTTGCTACTTTGTTGCAGTTTTGCAGGCGTCCTGAAGCAGTCAGCGGTCGATCCTTGGCAGAAGTCAAAGAGGGAAGTGCAGAGGAACTCTGGTGAGATGCCCACAGGAGAGACCCTAAATAGCCCTCAGAGGAGGATTGGCTACAGAGAAAGGTAAACACCTATCAGGAGGGGTCTCTGACGTCACCTACTGGCATTGGCCACACAGAGATGTCCATTGTGCCCTCATACCTCTGCATCCAAGATGGCAGAGGTCTGGGACACAATGGAGGAGCTCTGGGCACCTCCCTTGGGAGGTGCTGGTCAGGGGAGTGGTCACTCCCTTTTCCTTCGTTCAGTTTTGCACCAGAGCAGGGCTGGGGGGATCCCTGAACCGGTGTAGACTGGCTTATGCAAGGAGGGCATTTCCAGAGGCCTGGAGAGGCTACTTCTCTCAGGCCCTTCACACCTATTTCCAAAGGGAGAAGGTGTAACACCCTCTCTCAGAGGAAATCCTTTGTTCTTCCTTCCTGGGACTGGGCTGCCCAGGCACCAGGGAGGCAGAAACCTGTCTGAGCGCTGGCAGCAGCGGTAGCTGCAGTGAAAACCCCGGAAAGTTAGTTTGGCAGTACCAGGGCTCTATGCTGGAGACCCAGGGATGCATGGAATTGTCCCCCAAATACCAGAATGGTATTGGGGTGACAATTCCATGATCCTACACATGTTACATGGCCATGTTCGGAGTTACCATGGTGACCCTACATATAGGTATTGACCTATATGTAGTGCACGTGTGTAATGGTGTCCCCGCACTCACAAAGTCCAGGGAATTTGCCCTGAACAATGTGGGGGCATCTTGGCGAGTGCCAGGGTGCCCACACACTAAGTAACTTTGCACCTAACCTTCACTAAGTGAGGGTTAGACATATAGGTGAACTATAAATTACTTAAGTGCAGTGTAAAATGGCTGTGAAATAATGTGGGTGTTGTTTCACTCAGGCTGCAGTGGCAGTCCTGTGTAAGAATAGTCTGAGCTCCCTATGGGTGGCAAAAGAAATGCTGCATCCCATAGGGATCTCCTGGAACCCCAATATCCTGGGTACCTAGGTACCACTTACTAGGGACTTATAAGGGTGTTCCAGTTCGCCAATAAGAATTGGTAAAATCAGTCACTAGCCTGCAGTGGCAATTTTAAAAGCAGAGAGCGCATAAACACTGAGGTTCTGGTTAGCAGAGCCTCAGTGATACAGTTAGGCACCACACAGGGAACACATATAGGCCACAAACTTATGAGCACTGGGGTCCTGGCTAGCAGGATCCCAGTGACACATATCAAACACACTGACAACATAGGGTTTCCACTATGAGCACTGGGCCCTGGCTAGCAGGATCCCAGTGAGACAGTAAAAACACCCTGACATATACTCACAAACAGGCCAGAAGTGGGGGTAACAAGGCTAGAAAGAGGATACCTTTCTACAGGTTTTTATTGTGTGTTGTGTTTTACATATTTACTTTTTTTATATTAAGGGCTGGATGTATCAAGATTTCGGTTAGCGATTTCCAAATTGCGATATTTAAGAAATCGCAATTTTAGAAATGCAAAATGCGATGTATCAAATTTGAAAATCGCAAATAGCGCCAGCGTCTAGTTCCAACTAGACGCAGTGCAAGGGTGTTACCACTGCCAGAGTACAACCTGGACTCAGATGAGATGCCAGAACATGACCCCACACCACCACCAGAGTTGAGTCCCACAGGAAAACACCGGTCCATGCACCAGCTCCAGCGCCAGTCTACTCCCCTCAGGAGGTGTCACGATGCAGGCAGACAGGGCACTGAAGAAGGAGTGGGCCCATCAATCTTTGGCAGCCTGGAAGCTTCCATGCTGAAGGTGCAGAGCCTGCAATGCAAACATTTGAAGTCACTGCACAGACAGTTTGTGTCTCACAATAACAATATGCGGTTACAAAACAAGCACTTGGAGACCCTGATTGAGGGACAGCAAAGAGTTGCTGAGAACACCAAGGAGTTGACACAGGCCATTGGGGAACTATGCTCAGAGATACGGCAGGAACGTGTCAGCCAGCGCTGGCGCCAGCACCAATATTTGGCTAAGTTTGACAGCTTCTGTAGATCAGTCAATCGGCTTGCAAGTTCAACAGCCCTGATATAACGGCGTGCCGTTGCCACACAGGTGGATATGGCACATTGCAGTAGGGACATTGCACAGGGACTGGTGCAAATTACCAATATAGTGGATGCCATGCAAACAGCACGCAGTGCCACAACCAGTGAACTGGGTGTTGGTGACAGTGAGGAGTCCTCTAGCCTCAGCAGTCTGACAGTCCCTGTGATTGATCTGAGGCGTCGCAGTGCCAGACACAGTACTGCTGGTGAACTTGCTACTAGAGGTGCCAGAGAGGACACTGAGCACCCGAGTGGAGTGCGTGGACGAAAGAAGTGATGTTGAGGGCTAAAGGGGACCACCTCAACATGTGTAATTAAATCATGCTATGATGCTAATAGTGTCACACTGTTAATAGATAATGTCTGCCCATTGTGAATAGCTATGTCCTACTGACACAATGTTTAGCTGAAGTCAAGGTAATAAAGACTACTGAAAAACATATTATCGAAGTGTATTTTTCATTACTTTCGTCAAAAAAGGTTGCGTGCGATGTCAGCCCGTCTTTGCCTTCCTTCTGTTGCATTGGTCCTGTCTGCTGGTAGAAGGGGTGGTAAGGGATCATCATCCTCATCTGAGTCTGGCTCCATGAGGTCCACTGGTATGCCACTGGTGGTTGCTATGTTGTGTAGGATAGCACATGTGGCCACAATTTTGCATGTCGTCTCAGGGCTGTACTGTGGTGCACGTCCACTCCTATGGATGCACTTGAAACGGCTCTTCAGCGGCCCAAAAGTGCGCTCCACCACGTTGCGGGTAGCCCTATGTGCACCATTGTACCTCCTCTCTGCTGGGGTGGCAGGGCTCAGGTAGGGCGTTAGCATATAGGTGCGCACTGCATAGGCACTGTCTACTGAATGCACAGAGAGTACAATGAGTACATTTGCTCTCTGACGTTATGCTTACATCAATGCATTATTGTGAAGTATCAAATTACTTAGTTGATATCCTTCCCCAAACTCCCCAGCTAGCAGTCTGGTGTGTATTCCACTGTGGCGAAAGATGTAGGCATCATGTGTGCTCCCTGGGTATCTGGCCACAAGATCAGTAATGATTTAGGAGGCATTGCATATCACCTGTATGTTTATAGAATTATGGTTTTTACGGTTGCAATACATATACTCGTTGGCCGATGGTGGACAGATTGCTACATGTGTCCCATCAATGGCACCTAGCACATGTGGGAACTGTGCTATCTGGTAAAAATTTACTTTGGTTTGTTGTACTGCCTGTGGGGTGTTAGGGAATCTGATGTACATTTGTATTCTGCTCAGCATGGCATTGATAAATGCATTGAAAAATCTAGAGAGGGCACTCTATGATACCCCTCCAGCTGCTGCTATGATTCCTTGATAGCTCCCTGAGGCTAGTAGGTGCAGGGAGCATAATACCTGCACATGTGTGGGTATGCTATTGGTCCTGTGTGTTGTGCGCTGCAGCATGGGTTGTAGCTCAGCTATCAGGTCAAGTATCATGGCTGAGCTTAACCTGTACTTATCATAAATTTCCTCCTCAGTCTGGTCAAAAAGGGTTATGCGCACTCTGAAAATGCGCTCCTGTCTCCTCCTCTCACTCCTCAAACCTGTCAAGATCCTCATTCTCCTCACCATGACATAGAGTGCAGCCATTGTGGAAGAGTGGCTGAGGCATTCTGGGCCTCTTTATATAGGTTGCACCTGGTTACCACCTGGTTTCAGTTCGTGGTAATTTGCATGTGCAAACGGCCATTCTGCGAATAATCGCAAATTGCGAATTTTTGCTACATCGCATTGCGAATCCATTTTTGCGTGTTGCAATCTGCATCTCGCAAATAGCGGCACGATTTTGGAAATCGCTATCTGCGATTCGCATATCTGTATCGCAATTAGCGCTTCGCTAACAGCGATTCGGTAAATCATGTCGCTATATGCGACACGCTGCTTGCAACATGCAAAAACGTCTCTCGTTCGCAAAAATTAGCAGTTTTTGAGATTTCTAGAAATCACACTGCAAATGCGTTTCATACATTGTGAAATGCAGTTTTGCATTCTCAAACGGACTTTCACACCGTTTGCGAATGCAAAAACCTTTGATACATCTAGCCCTAAATGCTTTACACACCTGTCTCCTAAGTTAAGCCTAACTGCTCGTGGGCCAAGCTACCAAGGGTTGGGCAAGGATTCATTTACTGCGACCTTGACTGGAGCTAGTGGGGGTTTGTGGTCTATTGCTAAGTGTAGGTACCTACCTGCCCCTACCATTAATTCACTTTACAACAGTATGAAATATACACAATCATTCAACATATATACTAATTAAACTTTTGTTAAAATAATGTTGAAAATATGTACATAAAAAAGTTGACAACTGTTAGAAATTTGTAAAACAGTGGAAAGTAAAAGTTTCAAATGCATACAAATTTATATAAATCAAATTTACATATTTTTATTGTTAAACAATAATGGATTTTTTTTTTTACTCAACTTTATACAATTGTTTCTTTTTTTACTTTAAGTATATATCATATATTATGTAAAAATATACAATGAATAAACATTGAAACAGAATTAAAAATAGAAAAATGTGTTACATCTTTATTATATAAAGAAATGTAATTAATAATATTATTGGCTACAAATATTCAATTAACTATTTTATTTATATTTCTAATCACCAACAACAATAATAAAATAACACAATATATATCTACTACAGACAAATAAAAGTAAAATACGTGATATTTGAATAAAATTATAAAATTATCACAATGCAACATAAATCATTTTTAAAAGGCTGTTGGACACTAAAGGGGTGACATTTGCTATTCCCATTCCAATCTAAACCAATTTGGGGGATTTGTTAGACACTAAGGGGGTGACATTTACTATTCCCACTCCAATCTAAGTGCCTGATTATGATTTTGGGGGGTTGAACCACCACAACTCCAATATGGCTGTGGTGAGTTGGCCATCAAGGCAGGAGCCTCACCACCGTCGTATTACGATGTTTCTACCAGTCTGACCAGTGGCATTTCCGCCAGTCAGCCTGGTTGAAACAGCGTGGCGGCATTGGCCTCGGCTCCCTAAGGGAGCCAAGGCCAATGCTGTAGCAAACAGCACCCTCGGAATTCGCTCTGTCTGCCATAGCAGACAGTGCACATTCCAAGGGTGCTGAGGTGGAGGGCCGTGCACTGCTTACAACATGGTCATGGGCAGTGCAGGGACCCCCAGAGGCCGCCAACTCTGCCTTTCCACCAGACTTTTCATGGCGGAGATCCCGCAATGGAAATGCTCATGGAAAGGAAAGACGTGACCATGACTTTAACTGCCGCCAACCCATCGAGATGTCTGATCCTGGCAGAGGTGGCGGTCTCCAGTCGATCCGATCGCCAGTAATGTAATCTGGTGGTCGGACTGCCAGGGTTGCGGTGGTGCGACTGCCACCGTTGGTTTGGCAGTCTGAGGACCGCCAAACTTGTAATGTGGCCCTAAATCAATTTGGGGAAGATGTTGGACACTAAAAGGGTGCAATGTGCTCATCCCTCTCCAAACTAACCATATTGGGGTACAGTGTTGAACGCTAAAGTGGTGAAATGTACTATTCCCACTCCAATCTAATCATAATGGGGAAAGGTGTTACAAAGTAAAAGGGGGACTACTATTCCCACTCTAATCTAATCACACTGGGAGAAGATGTTGAACACTAAAGGGGTGACATTTACTATTCCCACTCCAATCTAAGCCAATTTAGGGAAGGTGCAGGGATTAAAGGGGTGACATTTACTGTTCCTACTCCAATCTAAGGCTATTTGAAGAAGGTGTTGGACACTATCCACTCACAATAAACAATGTACACAAGTACTACAAATGTAATGGTTTACATACACAAACAATAATTCATTTTCACACATTTTTATTTATAATATTAACTAAAATGTCAGCTAAAATACACTAAAACTACAAACCTTTATATACATATTTAAATTTCATAATAAAAAATAAATATTTTAATTGCTATTTGAAATTAATATAGTGATGAAAATAGTACTTCTATTCATAAACTTCAAACAATATGCTGAAAATAAAATCATGATACAAAATTATCAATCATACATGAAAACATATTTAAATACATTTTATATTTAAAAAATAAAAATGGCAAACAAAACAATTTAAAATACAATTATTTTTTTAGATGAAGTTTTAACATTAAAAGTATTTCTAATATGCTACATTATGAAAATATTTCTGTTTTTAAATTGTATGTTTTTAAAAAATATATATTTAATACTGTTATTATATATCACAATTAACATAAAATGTAAATATATTACCAATATTAATATAATATTAATATAAGAAAATTAACAATCCAAATTATCCATTTGAATACCCTTAAAATTAGGAACTTATGTTTTGTTATTTTTTAAATCTTCCCACCTATATCCCCTAAAACCCCAATATCCTGCTACAAAATTAGTATTCAATAATTAATTATATACATTAATACAAGTAAAAATACAACTTTTAACAATTTCATAACTAAAAAATTGTCTTATTTGAAACACAAATAAAAAATAAGAAACATATACAATCTAACACATTACAATAAATATCATACTAATTAACACTTACAACTAATATTACATACACTATTTTCTACATCGATATTTTTTACATTAAAAACAACACTAAAAATTATACTTTTACCTTTGATATTCCTGTTGATTTTATTTTTGATATCCCAATATTCTTGATGGATATTTTTGTTTTCCAATTGCTCTGTGTGCTCAGAAACAAGACCTGTTCCTTCACTCAGCTACTACTTCCTGCCCAAAGGTAGGTGTTTTCTGTTTCAATATCTCAAGTGTGTTGCCCCGGCGAAGAACACTTATGTCACTTCTTAAAGTCTGTCTCCTGCTTTACAAAAGGTGAAGTACTCTGGCCCGGATTTATACTTTTTGCAGCTAAACTGCCCAACTACAGTTTTGCGGCAAAAAGTATAGTGCCAGCTTGCTCCATTCCACAGACCCAGCCGGGTGCCATGTTAAAGAAATGGCACAAGCCAGCGCTAAACTTGGGCTAGCATCTTAAAAAAAGGCACTAGCCAGGTGTGGGTGATGGTAGGGAAGGAGGGAGTTGTGCAACAGAAAATTACGCTAGCCTGGTTAGAGGCCAAAAAATTCCTCTAACCAGACTAGCCCCATTTCCTGGCACACAACCTCCAAAAACTTAGGAAAGACAGGAGTCATGCCCACCACCCCAGTGGCCAGCACATGGGACAAGTGTCCCCTGGGCATGGCCATTGCACACTGTGCCATGCAGGGGCACCCAAGTTAGGGTGCCCGATGGCACTTTAAAAACAATAAAAAAAATATGGTAAGGGTGTTCCTGGGACTTGGGGGAGGGCACATGAGGACCCATTCCAAGGTGTTCAACCATGGAAATGGGTCCACAGGGCCCCTAACACCCGATCTGACCCAGGCATTAAATAATGGTGCAAAGCAAGCTTTGCACCATTATTTAGCTCCTCCTCCCACCCGTGCGTCATTTTAGCACGGGGATAAATATGGGGCTATGGGGATAACACCATTTTTTAGATGGGAATGCCTACCTTGCATCTCATTGACGCAAGGTGGGTGCACACATCCAAAAAATGGTGCAAACTCCTATATTTTGATGTTAGACATGGCTAACGTCAAAATATAAATATGGAGTTAGGTTTGCGCTGAATTTGTGTCAAACACAATTACGCAAGTTTGGCGTAAACAATGCCCCTCTGTGCGCCTTGGCTGCCCTGCTCCCTGCACCTGAACTCTTGCTCAACAGTTAAGACAACATTATAGTTCCAAGATAAAACATGCCTACAAACTAAAAATAAAAAAGGAAAAAATAAGTTGTGTTTAGCTTATACTATAGTTATTGTGAACAACATGTGTAAGAAAGTACCCTCTTTCTTGACATGCTTACCCCATTTTCTGCCTGATGACAGTGTGTTTGACTGTGTTCACTTGGACCCTGCTAACCAAGACCCCAGTGATTATGCTCTCTCTCTCTTAAAATTGGTTGTTGGTTACTGTTAACACAGTAATTCACCCACAGTTGACATACTGGTGCCCCCTTATAAGTCCCTAGCATATGGTATCTAGGTACCCAGGGCATTGGGGTCCCAGGGGATCCTATGGGCTGCAGCATATATTTTGCCACCCATAGGGAGCCCATGCAAAGGCTTCTGCAGGACTGCCATTGAAGCCTGCGTGAAAAGGTGCAAGCAGCCTTTCACTGCCATTTACACTGCACCAGGTCACTTATAAGTCACCCCTATTGCAGGCCCTCCAGCCCTGAGTGCAGGGGTGCAAAGTACCTGTGTGTGAGGGCACCCCTGCACTAGCAGAGGTGCCCCCATGACCTCCAGGACCATTTTCCTGGACTTTGTGAGTGAGAGGATGTCATTATACGCATGTACTGGTCATAGGTCACTACCTATGTCCAGCTACATAATGGTAACTCTGAACATAGGCATGTTTGGTATCAAATATGTTGGAATCATTCCCCAAGGCTTTTGCAAGCATTGGTTGTATGATTCCATGCACTCTGGGGACTCCTTAGAGGACCCCCAGTATTGCCATTTCAGCCTTCTGAGGTTTTCCAGGCAGCCCTAACTGCTGCCACATTACAATAGGTTTCGGCCCTTCTGTTGCTTGAAAGGCTCAAGTCCAGTAAAGCAGAACAAAGGATTTCCTTTTGGAGAGGGATGTTACACCCTCTCCCTTTGGAAATAGGTGTTACAGGCGTGGTAGGGATAGCTTCCCCAATCCACCGGAAATGCTTTGAAGGGCACATTTGATGCCCTCCTTGCATAAACCAGTCTACACCAGTCCAGGGACCCCCAGTCCCTGGTCTGGCGCGCAACTGGACAAAGGAAAGAGGAGTGACCACTCTCCTGTCCAGAACCACCCCAGGGGTGGTGCTCAGAGCTCCTCCAGAGGGTCCCTGGGTTTTGGATTCAAAGTTGGCAGGGAACTCTGGGAGAATCTGAGTGGCCAGTGCCAGGAAGGTGATGTCACATTCCTCCCCTGATAGATGCTTACCTGGTTAGGTGACCAATCCTCCTTTCAGGGCTATTTAGGGTCTCTCCTTTGGATGGTTCCTCAGATTCAGAATGCAACAATCCAGCAGGAATCCTCTGCATCCTCCACTTCGACTTCTCACTAAAAAAAACTGCATCTGGACCCTCCAGAAACTCTATAAGCTGCAACGAAGAAGCAAGACACCTTCTGCGACATTGTATCTCCGGCTCCTGCCAGCAACTGCAACTGTTTCCAAGTCGTGCATAGTCTGGCAAAACCCACCTTCAGCCTGCACCAGAAGAGCAAAGGAATGTCCCTTGGGGTGAAGTAGTCACTCCCCTGCTTCAGCAGACACCAACTGCAAGGACGACTGGCTGCATGGATTTCCTCTCCTGCTGAGCTGCTTGGATCCTGCATCACAGGTGGTGCACTGAAGTGGTCCCTATGGTCCTCTCTTCAAACTGTCCAACTTTGGTGAAGGTAAGAGCTTGCCTCCCCACGCAAGACAGTATCCCTGTGCCCCGCGATTTTTGTAGCTGCCAAGGCTTGTTGGCATTCTTCCTCCAAGTCCTTCGTGCATCTTGTAGCTCCGGCCCCCACCACTCTATCCTGTGACGCACAGATTCCTGAGTGGTTCTCCAGCGACATGGGAGCCTAAGTTGTAGTGCTGCATCGGCCTCTTCTGCAACCTTGTTGTCCCCTTCCTGTAGGACTCCTGTGTGCACTGTCTGGTCTTGCTGAAGGCGCCCTCTGACTCCTCCTCCTGGGTAGAGACCACCTGTCCTTGCTGGTCCCGGGCAGCGCCATTTTACGCTAACCGCGAGCATTGTGTGTGCCAAGGCTTGTTGGCGGACTCCAGTGACGCAAACCAGACTGCAATCCTCCATCCTGCGTGGGACATCACTTGCACCCTCCAGGAACCCGACTTCGTCTTCTTGGGTGCAGTGCTGACTTTTCTTCCTCATAGGTGGTTCATCTCTTGCACCTTCATCCAGGTTAGCAGGGGCTCCTGTTCTTCCTGGACTCTTCTGTGCTTCTTGGACTTGGTCCCCTTCTTCCACGGGTCTTCTTGTCCAGTAATCCACTGTTGGTGTCTTTGAAGTCTCTTCTGGTTCTTGCATTATTCTTCTCATTTCTGTGTGTGTTCTAGGAAAGTTATTGTGATTTATTCCTGCTTTCCTGGTCACTGAGGTGGGTTCTAGTACTTACCTTTGGGGTTTTCTAGTACTCCCAGCTCCCCTCTACACACTACACTTGCCTAGGTGGGAGAGCGACTTTCGCATTCCACTTTCTTAGAATATGGTTTGTGCTCCCCCATAGGCCCATTTCTAACTATTTTGATTTTCACTTATTGCACTGTTTTCTAACCGTTGTTATGCCTATATCTGCATACTAGTGTATATAATTGGTGTATTACTTACCTTCTAAGGGAATATAGTCTTTATGGTATTGTTGGCATTTGTGTCACCAGATTAAAGTACCTTTATTTTCGTAACACTGAGTATTTTCTTTCTTGTGTGTGAATACTGTGTGACTACAGTGGTATTGCATGAGCTTTGCATGTCTCCTAGATAAGCCTTGGCTGCTCATTCACAGCTACCTCTAGAGAGCCTGGCTTCTAGGCACTGCCTACGTTTCACTAATAAGGGATAAATTGACCTGGTATAAGGTGTAAGTACCATAGGTACCCACTACACACAAGGCCACCCTCCTACACTATGCCATTGGCAGTCTCTTCATTAATGCCTTTTTACATTGTGTGTTAGAAAAGATTAATGAAATTAGGTGCTAGTGCAGATAATTTGTCATATTTTTTTCCCTCGACGTACAGCAATTATGGCTAAGAGCCCATTGCCATTTGCTGGTGGGCAACATTAGTCGCTCCACCGTGGAGGGGGTGGGGGTCCTGAGATGTGTTTTGACTGGATGTGGTCACGGGGTATGCAACGGAGGGGAGGGGTAAAGTAGTATCCCTTAAATGTGGGTGAGCACCTGATGGCCCCCTCTTTGTTCTCTGATGTGCTGCAACACTGATGTCGCTTACTGAGTCTTGCGATCTACCAGGTAAGTGACCAGCATGGAAGGGGGGCTTTGCGTAGCAGTAGGATTTGCGTTATAATTACGTGGGGATTTGGTTTAAAGTCAGAGCAGATTTGCGCTTCATGAGGCCTGTAATTGCCTCAACATATTAGGTTCTCTAGAGCTTCGCACGACACTTAGAGAGTGGCTCATGTTCCTGTTCCTGCGCAGAGTCACGGTGCGGGAGCAAAAATAAAGAGATGAGTGTTCATATGAAGAACGTTCTTTGTTCGAGGTGCTGAATATACTAGAATAATTGAAAATTATTAACAATGGTGACCAGTGTCTTTGGTTTAAGGAGCTGCGAGTGCCATAACAGCGTTTTAGGCTTGTCCTCAGCCATCGATGATTTAGCATTGATGTTTATTCAAGTGCCGGTATCTTGTACACTGGTTAAATCGTATCTGACTTCGACATTTGAAATTTTGGGTTGAAGGGGCATAGAGAAATTGTGCGTTGGCCCCATCTAGTGTCCACAATGAGCAATGGGCATCTATATTGTAGTTAATGGTGGCTTGCTGCTGGCTATTACAAAAGGGCGAAGCAGATTATTTTACTGAAGACCGAGAAGGTGAGGTAGTTTATTTTTACGGGGCTGTGATGATTTTATACGAGCTACTAACTATTCATTGTTGTATTCTAGTAACACCTATTGCTTCTAATCTACCCAAAGGATAACATTCTTGAGGGGCTAGGACCATTTTGTAAGGCAGGGTGTCTAGCTCACTAAGGCTATGAAAAAAAGTGCAGCCATGGCTAGGGGTCCAAGTTGGCTGAGATCAGATTGCATGTGAGTGCCTTTGGAGTTATCGGGGGCCAGGGGGCAATTTAGTGGCACAGATGTGAGGATGCGCTTAGATGGATTTTATCTTGGCTTGGACAGGGGGAGACAGACAGAAGGTCAATAATCATGTTCAGGGTGCGTAGCTATGGGGTAAGATGAGATATAAGGGAACCCCGCCTCTTTCACCAAATGCCTTGTACCATCACTCCTAAGAGCTCTTATGCTTGCTCATACTCTCCACCATGATTAATAAGAGGTTGGTACCTCTTAAATACTCTCTGTACCATCTGTAATAATGGTTTTGTTACCTTCTAGGATGGCACCTAAGCAAGTGCGCTCAGCAGCTGGGAAGCAGCATAACGGCATGGAATGGACTGGGCCCTCAGGAGATTTGAAGATGGTCCAGGATCGAAGGAGCCAACAGTTCCAAGAAGCCACCAAAGAGGGCAAGGCGGGCACCAGATGGGTTCAGGGAGGCCGCTGCGGGCTCAGGAGAGAGCATGTTAACAACAACATCCCCAAGTATAGCACTAACAAGCGCAGAGGGTGAGTTGCCAGCATCCAGTTTAGGAGCAGGGTGCAATGTGGGTACACAAGCCTTGATTCCCCCGGGGGGGGTAGCAGAATTGGCAACACCAACGAAGGGGTGGTAGGACAGCAACCAATTGTTATTTTGCCTACTGAACATGCCAAGGCAACTGAGGGGAAGGCGAGGCAACCATCTCAATCGCTTGACCCCAGGGGACAGGTGGCACTGCCACCAGTAGGGCAGAATCAGGTGGTAACTAACGTGCTGACAGTACCCCAGCTGGTACCCTCCCTGCCAGTTGGTTCCCCGGGGCCTCAGCAGCCTGTGCTTGGAATTGCAAAGCCTCAGGATATAGTGAAGAGCCATAACAACCAGGCACCTATAGTATGGGGGGGAACTACAGTACCCAGTGTGACAACCCAACTAGGCACACCCAGTGCTTCACAGAGCAGTTGTCTCGGTGGTGGCCAAGATGTTCAGGGGCAGGTCACAGTTCCAGGGAATCTTCCACCAATATAGTGCCAGCGACGCTGAGTGCTCAGCAGGGGCTGGCATATTGCAGGGAGGGGGCTTAACAGTCCCGCAAGCTGCCCAGATTTCCCATTTGCCAACATTAGTTTTCAGAAATACTATTCCAACAGTCTGCCCACCTGGGTCCTTAGCGTGGCATGTACCAGCTGAAATGAAAGAAAGAATATGTAAGGGAGAGTTTTGTGACTTTTTTGACCTTATCAATGCAGGGGAGCTGCCAGAGAATGGGAGGCAAGCTAGGAATGGGGATTTTCGTCCCAAGAAAATGTGGGTGGAGAGATCACTGAGGAACTGGGTGACAGGCTTTGCCATTTATGCAGCTATCCTTACTGAAATGTTTCCCTCCGTGGCTCCTAAAATCATGGGTTATATTTTCCTCATTCATAGTGCGGCATCAGACTTCCCTGGGACAGCCCGTATGCAGTATGACATGAAGTTTAGGCAGATGAAGGCTTTCTGCCCCGTAATTGTATGAGATCAGAAGGGAAATTAAACTGTGGCATGCCGAATTCAAAGTGATGTACAATACGGCTAAAGTGAACCACTCCTTTCAGGCTAGTAGACAGGGGGGAGATAAATGTTTGTTGGCAATTCAATTGGAAAGAATGTGCAAAGGGGGCTGCTTGTAAATTCAAGCACATCTGCTCCTTCTGTGGTGGGCAAGGGCACCCCGAAGCAAAATGCTTAAAAAAAATCTGAAAACCCGGGGACCAGGCAACTAAACCTCATTAGTCTGACTCAAGCAACACAGAAAGCCTTTCTTCCCCACGATGGTCACACATGCAACAGCTAGGTAAAGGCCTGTCCGTGGAAATAATCTCCAAAACCAGATTTTGGTGCAACATTCATTAAACAAAGCAGTATCCCCAATACGTTTGCATGTCCTGGCTCACCTGCTGGGGAGATACAACAAGACACAGGAGGCGCATATTCTTCACAATTGTTTCAGAGATGGATTTAGCATACCATCCAGCGAAATTCACAACCCTTTCCCCCCTCAAAATCAAAAGTCTGTCTTACAGCAGCCTGATATTTCCAAAGAAAAGATTTGGAAAGAGCTGCAGGATGATATGGTGGCTGGCCCTTTTCTCAAGCCACCATTAGAGAATCTAGCCTGCTCCCTACTGGGTCTAGTAACTAAGAAAGAGTTTGGCAAATACAGACTCATCCACAACCTCTCCTCTCCCCCAGGACATTCAGTTAATGATGGGCTAGACACCAGTGTTTGTGTGGTCCGTACAGGTCTTTTGATGAGGCTCTTAACAAGCTGCAAGCTCTGGGTATAGGGGCCCTTATGGCCAAGTCAGACATCCAGTCAGCATTCAGGCTGTTGCCAGTGAATCCACAAGATTTTCACCTCTTATGTTTTAAGTTTGAGGGCAAGTTCTACATGGAGAAGTGCATGCCCATGGGCTGTGCAGTTGCATGTGCACAATGTGAGACCTTTAGTCATTTTCTGGAATGGGCAGTTCGAGATCTGGTGGTGTCAGAGAACATTGTTCATTACCTGGATGACTTCCTCTTCATGGGTCCACCAGGGCCACAGGCTTGCAAACATGTCCTACAAGTTTTCCAAGAACTAGCTAAAGTAGTGGGGGTCCCACTATCAGCAGAGAAAACAGAGGGCCCCATGACTAGGCTGACTTTTCTAGGCATTGAGATTGATTCAGAGGAAGGAGTATGCAGGCTCCCACCTAATTAAGGTCAGGCATTCCAGACAACCTCATTGGATTCCCTAAGCTCAACCACAGTAACTCTCCATTAGTTACACAGGTTGGTGGGGCAGCTTAACTTTGCACTCAGGATCATTCCCATGGGGTGGGTCTTTAACAGAAACATCACCAGGGCCATGACTGGCTTGAAAGCGAGGCATCACCACACCCGTCTCTCAAGAGATGTTAGAGAGGATCTTCACATCTTAGGAGTCTTTGCAAGATTTTAATGGATCAGTGATTTGTCTATAACCGGTGCTGAGCAATGCTGGACTAGACCTGTACACAGATGAGGCAGGGAGAGTGGGTTTCGGAGCCATCCTGGGGAACAAGTGGTGCATGCAGCACTGGCCAGAGGATTGGTTCAAGAGTGGCTTGACCAAGAACCTGAAATTCCTGGAGCATTGCATATATAGAGGCCTCAGCTCTCTAGCAGCAGAATCATTTTTTGGTCAGATAACATCAGTCGTCTCTGCCATTAATAATCAAAGAGCACAGTGCCAACTTGTCCTGCACCTTCTCAAAGCTATGACTCAGGTCTGCCTCGCTGAGAATGTGCATTTCACAGCAAAGCATGTTGCAGGGGTCAAGAACACAGTTGCTGATGCCCTGTCTCATTTTAAGTTGACAGATTTCAGAACTCAACTACCAGAAGCAGACAAGGAGATGTTGCTTTTTCTGCGAGCCATTGAAGTTTGGTGTCCCATTTTCCCGGACCTGATAATAGCGGTATTAGAGCCTGGAACTAAGCGAGCATATGAAGTTGCATGGTGGACATATTGGGCCGCCATACCAACGTGTAGCAAAGAGGGTCTTTTTCTACCAGCCAGCATATAATTTTTTGGGGGTGTGTAACGGAAGGCGGGTACGTCTGTGGCAGCAGTGAGGTTCAGGTGTCAGCAATTGTCTTCTTTGCTTGTCTTTGGGGGGTGACAGACCCCACTAAGGACTTTACAGTGAAAAAGGCCATTAAGGGGTGGGAGAGGCTAGTGCCCGCCAGTCAGGACAACAGGAGACCAATTCATGTAACTAGACTACTCCAGCTTTTAGGAGTCTTATCCAAGGTATGTCCTTCCCCCTTTGAGGTCAGGCTTTTCAGCTTGGCTTATTCCCTGGCCTTCTTTGCAGCTTTCAGAATTTCAGAAATGGTAGCAAGGTCACAGGCTGGCACACAAGCAGGGATTAGGCGACAGGATGTGGTACTTGGTCTGCATTCACTGAGCTTGTTAGTCATAAGATCCACAGCTGATGCCAGGGGTAAGGTCTTATGGGTACAGCGAGGTGAGGCACCACTCAGCTATAGCTGTCCAGTTTCTCTGGCTAGAGATTACCTGCAAGTCAGACCACAGGAGGAACACCCCAATTTCCTGGTACATGCAAATGGGGCCCCCATGGCTAGGGCACAGTTCACACGGACCTGCCAGATGGCCTAGGAGTATTGGGGGTGCCCACAGAAGGGTTTACTTCACACTCTTTTAGGATTGGTGCAGCAACAACTGTAGTAGGAATGGGAATGTCTCCTGAGGGAATTAAAGCTATTGGAAGATGGAAGTCCAATTGCTTTAAATGCTACGCCCGACCTAATTTGGCATAGGGTGAGTGGGTAGAGATTTCCCCTCTCCTAACCCTCTTGTTCCCTCACCACTACTTTGAAGCAAAGTGAGTTGCAGCCTCTGTTTGTTTCGTTATAGGAAAAAACATCAAGATGTGTTAGCTTGGGGATTCAGTAGTCAGCAGTGCAGCAGAGAGATTCCATAACATCTGCTGGGAGATGAGTTCAGAAACAATGCGCCATTGGTTGGCTGTGGCTGGTCTTCAGTTAATACAACACTTGCCAGTCCTGTTGAGTGAAGCTCTTGAGGTTGGCTGGCTTCCCAAGCTGGACATTCACCTTGTTCATGTTGGGGGGAATGACATGATCCCAATGGGGAGGCAGGGAGTCCATGAAGGGCTCATATCAATGTTTTGTAAAATGCGCCGTTTGCTCCAAGGCACCATATTATTGTGGTCAGAAGTCATCCCTCGGGGACGATGGCCTGGTGATGCTTACCCAGAGAGTATTAACACGTCAGTGAAAAAGTGAAACCATTCAGTGAAGGCTAATACAAGGATGGCATCCATAGACATAATCAGGCATGGGCTACTACATATGGGTTATTTTGAATTATTTGACGAAGAAGACATTCACCTGTCAGGGGCTGGGCTTGAGACTTTCCTACAAACAAGCTTTGGGGCAATCGCAGAAAAAAGAGGAATCTTGGTGGGGGGAGGGCAGATTCGCAAGGGACCTTTCTGCCCTGAGGCCCGTTGTTGCCGAATAATTGCACTGATTCTTGAGGGCACTAAGTTGCCCAGTTGGCTGCCTCACTCGGAGAAGCCTTGCCGGGGTGAGGCTGGGTGGAAGGAGGGCTGACCTTCTGGTGGCCGTACACTTCTAGCCCTACCTCGGGTACCCATGAGATTATATTATGTTATGTGGGGTTATGTCCCCGGGAGGGACCAATGCACTATGCGGCCTCTGGAGCTGTCAGAAATGTTTGATTTGTCACTTTATCTCAAATGGTCTTTCTGCACTATGCTGCCCCCAAATGGGGATGTAAATAGGATATGTGCAATTCTGTGTCCATGTTTGCTGTGTATTTTGCTATCTTTTCTATTATGTAATGTTATTTATGGCAGTGGTTATTATACCACCTTGTTTCATGTGAAGTAAATTTGCTACATCCTGTCCCAAGAAGTTGAGTCTGTTGCCTTTGTGGGGGGAGAGAGGACTGGGCAGTTGGTAAGGGTGGTTGACCCCATCCCCATTGTCGTTAGGACAAGCACACATGCAGCTCGAGTAATATCCAGAAAGCTTATTCAGGGCCAGGCTTGCCATTCTACAACTCTGACATTTTCACGGAAGGCTGGAGGGTAAAGGGATGCTTTCAGAGATTAGTGTGTGGGCTGCCATGAAGCATAATGCTCCCATGACCTCTTTATAGTTGCAGACTCCTGCACAGTGGGGATGGATAAAACATTTGACCGGGGCTGATTTTTTCTCCTGTCCAGCCTAGCTTTAAGGTTACCAAAAGATTATGGCCCTCATTACGACCTCGGCGGTCTTTCCGCTGTGCTGAAGCCCGCCAGTGCAGGCAGTTTTCCGCGCTGCGTATTATGACTGCTGGCAGCCCTTCTTCCTTTTTCGGACGGAGAGCCGCCAGCAGCCATACTGGCAGTCGGCGGGGAAGTGGAGGTTGCTCCACCTCCACCGCCCCGTCATCAGAACACCGCCCACTGAATCACGTCCCATGATTCAGTGTGGCGGTGTTCTGGTGACGGGGAGCTGGCGGTGGAACAGCCCCCATGGATCCTGTCCCCTCCCGGAGGATCAACGGACAAGGTAAGTTGATCGTCCGTTAGGGGAGGGGGGCTGGGGGGGTTGTGTGTTGTGTGCGTGCGTGCATGGGGGTGTGCGTGTGAGTATGTAGAGGGGGTGTGTGAGTGCGTGTATGTATGTGGAGGGTGTGTTGTGTGTATGGGAAATGTGTGCGGGTCGGTCTGTGTGCATGTCTGTTTATATGTGTGCGGGAATGTGTTGTTGCAGTGTATGTGTGCGTGTAGGGGTGTGTGTCTGTGCATGTCGGGGTGGGGAGGGGGTGTGTGTTTGTGCATGTTGTGGGTAGGGGTGGGGAGCGGGGGTCCTGCCACCTTTGGGGAGTGTCAGGGGGGTGGGGGGATGGGGGGAGGGCTCAGGGATGGGGGTGAGGGGTGGGGTAGACCCTATCAGTGCCAGGGAAGCAATTCCCTGGCACTGATAGTGCCGACCGCCATGGATTTCATGGCGGTTCCAAACCACCTGAAATCCATGGTGGTATCGTCGTGATGGCAGGGTCGTGATACCGCCGGCGGTCTGATGACGGCCGGCGGGCTGGAGACCGAAGTCTCCAGCCCAGCGGTCGTCACCACACCGCCATGGCAATCGGAGTGGAGAAGTGGCAGATGACCATGGCGGTAACCACCATGGTCATAATTCCATTTTTTTTTTTTGCCGGCCTGTTGCTGGTGTTACCGCCACTTCTCCCCCGTCCGCCAGGGTTGTAATGAGGGCCTATATGTCACGACATATGTAAGGCTTTAGTGTTGTGTTTTAATTCAACAAATATTCGTGTGGTGGTTCACTTTGTTCCACAGATGTGATACACTTCTCAGACTGCATTAGCCCTTACATGAAAACACAGGAGCAGAGCACCGTGTCCTTGATGAAACAAAGTCATCTGGAATGATTGGACATCAAAGGTGCAGGAGGGCTACAGTCAGCTACTGGAAAAAGAAAGTTAAATGCAACTAGAGCCAGAAGCATTCGTGACCGATTTTTACATCCCCAATTCACTATCATGTATTATAGAAGGGGCTGCAGACACTTGTGTGGCCTCTTCTTTAATATGGATCGTGCCAGTGCTGTGTGCAGGTGCAATCACAAGGGTTTGTCCCCTCATTTTCATGGGGATGTGAGTCCATAAAAATGGGGCGATCTTGTGCCTTTGCACCCACGCCATATTGCAGTCACAGGTGTACCAGCAAAGAGGCCATCAAGAGGCAACCTGCCTGTGTGACAGAGGTGAAGCAGTCAGTGCCACCTCCCCAGAGTGCCCCTTGTGAAAGGGGCAGAGGTGCCCCGGACAATCCCCTCCAGGTGAGTGCAATCACTCACTGCTCCCGCTTCCATGGGGCTCTCCCAACATCCTTTTTGAAAACACAGCGGGTTGTTGCTTCCAGTGAATGGAAGACCAGCGACTTCAGACAATCAGTCTGCCTTTCATTAATGTGCTGGTCCTAGCTCAGTTAGGGGTTTGCCCTTTTGACATGGTTTACAACTATTTCAGAGGCACTGTAAATGTTTACAAGCCGTAATTCTAAGTCAAGGCAATTCCACAGCATAAGAATAATTGATAAAAGTACTAGTAAGTGAAACTCAAGGTTGGGGTCTAGAAGACAGAGAAATTGCCAATCATTGGCAATTTCAAAGGAGGTTAAGATGTTTACAGTATTTTCTAAGAAATACAAGACTTGCATCCCAGAAGATCAAGAAAGATATTAGTTACAACATTCCTTCATCGAGAAGTGTCTTCAGTGAGGGTTAGTGATTTAGGCAACAAATAGTAAAACACGGTGTGCCTCATTTACGAGGCCCGCAGCACAGAGCGGCGAAGCAAGTGCCTTTCTGTGCCACCCTGCACTAGTGGAAAAGGGCAGAAATGCGTCTTATCTATAAGATACAACACATTTCTGTCCTCTCCCCTGTGCTGGCGCACAAATTTATGCCATGCTCCAATGCAGACACATTTGCACCATGGTGCAAAGATTCCTGTGTTGTTGGGATGATTGTTTTTGTGCAGGAAGGGATACCTTCCTGCACCAAAACAATCACAAGAGGTGTTTCTCTTTTTCCATGTGTGCTGTTGAATCCAGCACACATAGAAAGAGGAAAAAATGGGAAGAAATAAAGATATTTATCTGTAACAGACCAGGGTGTGATGCACCTGCTGGTATTTATGCAACTGGATATGAAAGAGAGGAAACCGTGTTTGAAGATCAGCGATCCGCATGGATCCATGCCACACATCGGTCAATGTAGCAATCTCTATGCAATCCCAGCAATGAAAGCCCTCTAAACGTGACAATTGCTCCAGCCAGCAACCTCGCCACAGGGGTGTCTGCCCAGTCAGGCATCCTTCCCAACCCATGAAGCATGGGGCCCTCCTCCACATTAAAAACTACCACTATAGTCACATCCGGGAGCATAAGAGGAAGTGGGCGGCCATATAGGTAGGGCATGACCCCATGGAAGCCTAAGCCTCTGAGTTCCATATGGTATGCCGGATCTTCTAAGCCACCCGTTAGCCAGTCATATATAACCAGTAAGTGCACTGCCCAGTACCATAGGTAGATGTCCATCGCCCCACTCCTCCTTCGTGAACCGACTAGCAGCATTTGCTTTGGGCGATTGGAGAAGGGCAGCTGCACCAAAGAAAGGATCGAAACGTCTCCGCCACCCCAGTGAACCAGGTGTTGGGAATGTAGAGAGGGAAGTTTTCTAAGGTATACAGGAATCAAGGCAGCATCATTTTATTAGTGCAACCTTACCCAATAGATTCAGAGGGAGACCATGCCTCTAGGCTGGTCTTAGTCCCCTTCAAGGGGGTGTCAGGTTAAAAGCATGAGCGAGATCGAACAGAGTCACGATGTGCACCCCTAAATAATTAAAGCTTAGATGAAATATGGGGATGCCATCCTGCCAACTGCTCGATGAACTGACCCATGAAATGGGACAGGAAGGGACTTCTCTTTGTTCAGGCAAAGACCGGAGGCCTCTTCAATGAGACTGAGATGCTCAAGGGCACACAGGCCCAAAACTGCTGGATTTTCAAGATACAAAACAACATCATCCACATATAATGCAATTCTATTCTCAGCGACCCGTTCCCATTACCTCTCCCCTCATCCGGGCTTTGCATCAGATCAAACATGCCAAGGTCTCAATGGCTAGAGTGAAGAGGAGTGGGGAGAGGGGACAGCCCTGATAGGTACCGCGCTCAATTGGAAATGTACAAGGTAACACAGCATTGATCAGGACTTGCTCCGTCGGATGGGAGTATACAAGAGTTAGCCTTGCCCGAAACCAGACCTCAAATCCCATTTGGAGGAGCACTTCTCCAAGATAATCTCAACCTATTGTGTCAAACATTTTTTTTAAATCAACTAGGAGAAAGGCCACGTCTTCCGTGATGCCACTGACACAAGCGAAGGCAACATGTAGGCACCAAATGCAGGGCCTATTATTACTGCCTGGCATAAAGCTGCATTGATCTGGGTGCACCAGGGAGGTGATTGCTGTCTGGAGCCTAGTCACTAGAATCTTAGGATCAGGGTTAATTAAAGGGATAGGACGGTCGGACCCCCAGTCCGTCGATGGCAGGTCAGTCTTGGGGATGACAATGATAGTCACCAGATCAACCTCTTGGGGAAAAGATTTCCTTTGTACGGCCTCTGAGTAGAGCTGGAGCAAATGAGGGGCCACTACATCATAAAAATTGGAACAATATTCAAGGGGGAATCTGTTCGGGCCCGGGGTCTTCTCAGATTTCAAGTCACGGATGGCCGATTGGATCTTGTCTTCAGTGAATGATTCCTCTAGGGCTTTTTTCTGGGCCTCTGTTAGACAAGGAAGGGGTACATCTATGAGCAGCGACTGAGTGCACTCGACGGGTGTATGTTTGATGGGCATAGAGGTCCTCGTTGTAAGTATCAAAGGCTGCTGCTATTCCTTTGGCTGTGGTAGCTAAGGACCCTGATGAGTCAGTCACAAGAGGAATGTCATGAGCCAATATCACTGGTTGCCAGCCGATACAGAAGCACACCGCTCTCGGTGCCAGGTTCATGTATGTGCTGGGTGGTCATGCTCCAGCACTGGTGAGCCTTGTGGCAGACCAGCTGGCAAAGAGCGGTCTTATCCAGATCAAACTGTCAAGCCAATACCTCAGTGACACTAAGAACAATCGCAGTTTCGTTGCTAAGTATAGGAGTCTCGAGGCCTACAAGGTCTTGTTGCGGCGTATCTCTCTCCCTACATCTGAGGTAGGTCCTCACCACTCCCTGGATTGTCAGCTTACTGGCTTGCCAAAGAGTACAAGCACTCTGAACTGTCCCCCCATTAGTCTTGATGTAGAAATTCAACTCCTCAGACAAATGTTCGTCCAGTCCATCATCCACAAGAAACCAAGCATTAAGGCACCACATAGGATGTTTATGATGGGCCAGGGATCCCAGTCAAAAAATCTGTGGAGAGTGATCTGATATACCCCAGGAGAGCATGGAGGCTTCTTTTGTGGCAGAAATATCAGTTGCAGAAAGACATAGTGAATTTGGGACATTGTCTGAGTAGAAGGCGATGTATGGGTATATGCTTTGGCCCGTGGGTTCCTGACCTTCTAGGCACCATATAGCCAAAGTGAGGACTTCCAAAGGGTGACAAAATCTGGAGTGGGCATTACGGTTGCAAGTGACAGGGCCATAAACATCCAGAGTCGGATAAGCTACGACACTGAAGTCTTCCTCAGGGAGCAGCACACCAAAGGGCAGATTGGCGATCGCTGGGTCAAGTCCCAAAAGGTCTGTTTTTGCATTTGGGGGGCGTAAACGCTGAGATTATAGGGTTTAAAGCTCAAAACAAAGTATGCCTTAACCACAAAACTAATTTGTGGTTCTTCTTCCAGAGACCGAGCCACAACTACTTCCCTAAAGAAAATAAATAATTTTCTGTATAATGACCCTTAGCCACTCTAGCGGTAGCATGCTTCATCACTGGGTCTGCCCCAGCCCCTAAAAGCCAGGATTGGCTCTACTGACATTCCGGGAGCACTTGAAAAGATCCTAGCGGGGGTAAAGATTATAAATACCTCACTATTCACAAGAACATCCCTTTATTGATAGTGATAATGGGTATGATTAAAAATAATAATAATGGGGGGTACACTAAGATTTTATGGTCCTATGACCCTTTCATCAAGCTGTCCACATTTTTAAGTCACTGAAACTGGCCTGTAATGTCCCGGGTTTTTATCAGGATGTGTATCAAATACCAGCTCCAGTGTCAATCAGATTTGCCTATTAGGTGAATGCTTGGGCATGCAGTGATGATCAGATGCATGCAAGGAGTGAACTTTCTCGCCTGAGTATAGAAAATAGCACAATCATGGTAGATAGTGGCACAAGCCTGGGACGAACAGGCTGTATTAGGTGCATTTGCATCATGTTTTCCTTGATGACTGTGTGACTACAGGGGCACGCCCCCTGCCACCCCAAGAGGAGCTCAGTGGTTCCCCAAAATAGGGGTCATTGCTGTGCTCTTGATGGAGCATGCCGCTACTAGAGTGAGTGAGGATAATTATAAATAAAATAATTATTTTGCTTTAGGGATCTTATTGTGGCTAGGTCTCTGACCGAAAAACCAACAGTAAGTTTTGCAGTTTCGGAATACTTTGTTTTGAGTGTTATTGGTACAGGGAGAGTCTATTCCTTTGATTCCTCTGGGTTCACTTGAAAATGTCTTCCTTCTCTTCTGGGTGACGAGTCCAGTTTTCCGGCCTCAGCTCCCTCCTGTTGTGATTCCGATGGTAGGGTTTACCCTCAAGTGTACCAGTCACTCCCACATATCTACCTAGCAAGTCATTGCAGCACCTGGGTGACCACCAAGGGAAAGGTCTTTTGTAAAAGGATTGCCGTACCCCAAAGAACCCCTAGTGAAGCCGGAGTGAAAGACTCGATTATAGCCAAATCTGCAGAAAAAGTGTCACGAGTAACCAAGAGATGGGTCTCTTGCAGGAGGGCTACTCCAGGAAATGTTAGAACTATGGTGCATTTAATATGGTCAAGAAGATTATTTACATTCCAGGAGATGAGGCTGAGCGCCTTAGGGGTGTTGGTTTGTGGAGTGTTGGGAAGAACGGTAAAGGAGCATTTTGGGCAGGGTCTCAGAGATGGCAGGACATCGAAAGGAGCATGCAACCCAAAGAAAAACAAGGGCCTAAAACAAACAAAGATAATTCAATACCCACAACAACTTTTTTCATCCTCCCCCACCCCACTCTTCTGCCCCGGAAGCATCTTTCACCCAATAACACCCATCAACAATAGCAGAAACCATATTTGGGCCTTCAAAGAAGACCTCCTTTTATGCATGAATCACAATGAAAGGACAAGTATAGTGTTGGGCACCCTGGGTCAAGGGTAAGAATTTGGCAGTCTGCTGAGCAGACCAGAATCACTGTGTTTCCAACCGCTGCGCAGAAATTTTATGCTAATGGTAATATGTTTATATGCCCAGAATCAGTGATTACTTTCCTGAAAGAGCCATCAAATGTCAAATATTAGCCACCATTTGCCCAGGTACAGCAATCAAATGGCCATACCGATTAGCTTTTCACATCACTCTCTCTATTTTTTCGTGTTAACTACCAAAATTAAGTCCAAAAACTAGCTATGCATATTCTGGTATTCCCCTGAACAATGTCATGAGTACTGTGTTGACTTTGAACTCATTGTGCTACTTTGTTATTGCCTTTCAGCTGAGACTATTAAATTTAGTTTTGAATCTTTTGTAACTTACTGGACCAACATATGAACATGTTATTGAGCCAGGTTACATGTCATAACTCCCAGAAGTCACACACGTGCCTACCAAATTTTAGCAAATGACGAGATTCGAAAGTCTACTGGCTCATTTTTGGCCCATCACTGAACTTTCTGTTTTGCATAAAATCATGAAGAGATGCATAATGATTCAACATTCTTTTACCTAAAACATTTTCGTAGGGACCCAGCAATTCAAGTTTCCAGAAGATGTAGGACTAAGATAGCAACCCTGCAGATTCTCTGGGATATCCTTCAGATACCATTCAGGGAAGCCTCAATTTCTAATGGTGTTGGGCCTCTTGCTAGCTCTTTACTGATACAGCTTAAGGTCATTCCTATCTTCTTAGATACCCTTTTTAGTCTCAGGGATTTGTTGTTCAGTTCATTTTCATCCTTCTTTGACAGTTAATTCCAAATGAAGACAGAGGGTCAACCTAACTAACCACCAGGCTTTATCAATTTTGGTGCCCTACAGTGATTTATGATCTATGTCTCTTTTTTTTTTTACCTATACATAGAACCATCTGAAAATGTAGTTGAGTATCATGGATATCAGGGAACCACAGTGTGCTTAGAAGACACAGAAATGCCTTCAGGCCTCATAATTAGAGAATGTTCTTGATTGCGTGATTGTCTCCAGGTTGTATCCAGGCTAGATCACTATCATGTCATGAAACTGAAGCACAACAGCTTTGTTTCTCCTTTTAAGTCCTGTGTCTGTACAAATTAAAAGAGACCTCCACTGCAAGCTCTTTGTAAATGATTTCCACATGAATTTCAAGATTAAAAAGTAGCCTCAAAAGCTAACCTTAGATCTTCAAGTACATCTCTCGATCAAGGGTAAATTATACCATCCTGTACAAGATTTTGTAATGGCTGTCTAAGCTTCATTCAGATGCCAGCCCGCCAAACTGCCTCCGATCATTTTACGACCCACAAATCACTGGAGCGGTTCTTCCATTGCGGAAAACCATTGACTGTGGGAACCGCAGAGGTCTGAAGTCACATCAGTCAGAACACCACACCAGATTGGATAGTTTGAATACACCACACCTGACACACATTTACAAACCCAACACACCTACACAGCACTCTATAAGACACCCCTTCACAACCCACGATCCTTTGTAACCAGAGCACAACACACAACCAGAGAAAAGCCAAAAACTAAAGCTATAGCAAAACAATAGGCACCCCTACACATTTCACAACACACAATTTAGGATCCCACACATTACACAACAACTGTCACCTATTTACATCACAGCACCCACACTCATTACTAAATATGTTTTACCCATTTTTCACAAGCTCACCGTCTCTTCCACCACTACCATGTCCACACAAAAACATCCACGTTTCACCGATGAGTTGAGTGTCATGCTGGAAGACATTGTCAGAGTAGAGCCATACCTTTTTGGAGGACAAGTCCATCAAACATCAATAGCCAGGAAAATGGAGTTGTGGCAAAGGATAGTCTACAGCATGAATTCTGCAGGCCGTTACCCATGTACAAAGGAGGACAACAGAAGTAGGTGGAACGACCTCAGGGGAAAGTATGTTCCATTGCCGCCAGGAACCAGCTGGCGGTCCTCAAGACCATCTCCCCCTATTTTCACATCATGGGAGGATAAGGTCTTGGACATCCAGGAATACCTGAGGGAGCGGAGTCTAGTAAGTCACTACACCATTCATGTCACCAAAAGGTTTTGTCTTGCATGTTCATTGATCACCTTTCCCCACCTCATTGACTAAACCATCCACCTCCACTATGTTTAAATGTCTAAATCCCCCTCTCTGGCATGCCATATGTCAACTAAACTCACCTGTGGCCACAGTGTTTGTGTATGGCATGTGAAATACAGGGACTGACCGCACTACATTTCCCAGCAGGCACTGTTTCACCTGTAAGAAAACCAGAACAGTGTACTAAATTTTAAATTGTCTTGTATGTGAAACTAACAAGCAATGTACCCCCCTCCTGAACGCACCATGCACTTTGGCAATGACTGCAATGCTATGGCCCACTACCAGTACTTTTACAAGCAAAACACAGCTACATCTGTGTCCCCTACCAAATCGGTCTTTGCGAAAACCTTCCTAACAATGTAATTTACTCATTTGGGGGGGGGGGGGGCTATATGGGTAACTGGATATCCATACAGAGGCCAAGGTCAAGTGGTAACTCCCATACTGTTTGCCAGCTGTGTCACCATTGTGCATTGTCCAGCTATTAGTTGAATCAATGATGCCATACACCTTACTAGGAGATAAATGTACATTGTCATGTTTTAACTCAGACAAGATATAAGGGTATCAGCAGTCATCCAACATACTCCAAAAGCTTGGAGCATGGTGTATGCAATTGCAAATCTCTGTGTCCCACATTGCTCTAACCCAGATTTAGAAGCAGCTGTCATTGTCATATCAGGGGATCATGTAAAGGCAGTGTGTGCATGTCACATAGCATGTCCAGTTGTCAAAGTTAAACATCACTTGTTGCATCACTTACTGCAACTGTGTGTTCCACTTCTCCAACAGGTAACTTTGCCATTCTCAACCTGGAGAGGACACCAGAGACTGCCACTGTCCCTCTGGATCAAGGCCCCAGTGAGGAAATCACCCCTGGATGTTTGGACACTGAGGACAAAGCTGCCCCATCAGGGACGCCTGGTCAGTCAACAACTGTGAGCCTCACCCTGCCCACATCGACTACTCCCAGTCCAAGGGCAGTGTCTTCCATTGTGTGCCCCCCAGTACAGGTACCTGAGTCTCCTATTGTCACCCCTAACAATGATGATCCTGCCACCAGTGAGAGTGGGCACAGGTACGGGGTGGGGTGCGTGAGAGGGATAGTATGGTCCAGAAGATGGAGGCTCCAAGGGAAGCAACTGATCAGGACACCATCTGCCAAGTCTTGGGGGCCTACCAACATTCCCAAGGCATGATGGGCCAGGTACTGACCATGATGGGGGAGATCCAACAGCTGCAGAGGGACTACTACCAGGAAGCTATGCAGAAGTGGCAGGCCCAAAATGCCATCCTGGCTTCCATTGATGGGGTGCTGAGGAACATGAATACCACCCTGAATCGGTTTTGTAACCAACATCAGGCCTCTTCTGCCAGAAATGAAACATCAGGCCATTCTACATCTGTGGTTGCTAGTGGAATGGTGGCCCTGCCAGGGAAGGGAATGTCTGAGTCACCCCACCCTCTGTAGTAGAAGAACACCCCCGCAAAGAGGGGCGTCCACCCAGAAATCTAGGAGGAGCAGATGCCACGACCAAACCCACTGCCAGGAATTGAACCTCTACTGACTGGTTCCCCTGTTGTGGCACGGATACACCCTGTTGACTGTTCTGAAGCCTATCTCCATTTTCCTATGGTACAAGGACACTGGACTTGTGTTTCCAAATGGTGTAGCAGCTACCCTGAGGATTGAATCCGCCGTGACTGAACCCTTCACTATTTTGTTTGTGTTATATTTGTTTCTTATCACTCTTTTTGCTGTGTACTCCCCGATATATACCACTTAACCACAGATCATGTGTTAGTGTGATTTATCAACCATATACAACTTTCATGTATGACAAGCCATGTACCAAAATGTTCTTCTTTAATGTAAAACATTTGTCCTGGTCATTACACATGTACTGTATCACCATACATATTGCATTGACAATGTATTATATACACGAGACAAATCACTATTATTGTACATTCCCACATATTTATTTGGAGAATGTCATTTACCACATAGTGAAGTACTGCTGCTAACTACAGTGTTTCAAGATAGGTGTCTTACACTACCAACCCACAGACTTCTGAAGTTAAGGACATGTCAGTCTTTCAGTATCCCGAGAGGCAAATGGATTGGTTCAATGTATCATCAGCTAAAGCCTTATCACATACCCATGCCATAGCTCCCAAATTACCATACCCCATAAAACTTACAGAGGTCAGTACTAATGTCCCCAGTCATGGAACCTTCCACTTACTATGGTCAGGTATCTGTAGGCTTGCCACTCAACTATGTTAGTCTTCAGACACATGCATATTGGTCTGCAAAGTGGAAACACACTAACAGCTATGTACAAGCTAGTTCACGTACAACACAAACCATTATGATGTTAGAGGGTCTGGATACCACATAATGACATGTGTCAGAGACAAATGAACACACACATGGCACCATTGACCCCACCTCCAATACCAAGCAGGTATTTAGTGTGGAAAAGGGCACTACCATCCCAGTGTCCTGACAGTCTGAGCATAGAACTCACACACCACAAATCTCATGCCCGAGAGTAAGTACCTGGTTTAATCCAAGTTCACTTCACATGTCAGTCAGCAAATCCCATCTGCCTGTGACAGTGTCTGATATTGCCAAATGAGGATGAGCCAAACAGTCAATCTCTAATTGACAGACATAAGGAATAGGCCACATTGAGAAATGTGCATTATACTGCCAAATCATGTGTACAAATGTGAGTTTGATTGTGCATTGTGAAAACATTAGTCTATGTACATAACAGTTCTGTACACAACTCTAAGCAACAATCTGCATGCATATCTGAGTCATGGGCTTTGGAGCCACTTATAAACTATCTGAGGGTCATATTAAGAACTTTATCTGGCATTCCTAACCTCACCAATACCCCACTGAATCACTTCGTCACTTGGCAAATCTGCATTTCCACCCACAGGATCTGCTGGCTCTCCCTCATCTGGTAGGAATGGAATCTGATGTCTCAGGGCGAGGTTGTGGAGCATACTTCAGGCAACAGCAATTTGCGAAACCTTGTTGGGTAAGTAGAGGAGGGCTCCTCCAGACTTTTCACTGCTTCGACAATCTGCCTTCAGGGGCCTAAAATTCCACTCCACGACACGCATTGTCCTTCCGTGGGCCTCATTGAAAAGGACTTCACCTGGCGTGGTTGGGTACCTCATTGGTGTCAACCACCAAGGACGGTTTGGGTAGTCAGAGCCCCTTGTAAGGTAGACTAACAACAATCCAAACATTAATCTTGGACATCCACATATATGATAGCAGATACAAGGTAGTGACACACATGATATATTTGACTTACCAACCAGCCAGGCCCTCTCTGTGTATAGTCGTGTCATTAGCAGTGGGACACATGATGAAGGAATCATGGACTGACCCAGGCTACTTTGCACAAACTTGTGAAATATAGAGGTCAGCCAAACAGACCACTTGGACATTGATGGAGTGGATGTTTTCCTGTTCCTATATACCTGTACATCGGCACTTGGGAGAACCGAGGCTACATGAGTCCATCTATGGCTCTAAATACATGTGGAATGTGTCTGAAAGCATACAATTCAGCCTTTACATGGACTAACTCTTCATGTTGTGGGAATCTGATGTAGCTGTCCAGATGTTTCAACAATGCAAAGAGTACAGCCTTCAAAACCAAACTGAATATGGGCTGAGACATTCCTGCAGTTATGGCCATTGTATTTTGAAAGGCCCCAGTGGTCAGGAAGTGTAACGCTGACATGACTTGGACAATCAGAGGTATGCTATTGGGATTACGAATGGCAGGCATCAGATCTGGCTCTAACTGGTGCCAGAGATCCATGATTGTCTGCCTATCTAGGCAGTTTATTTGGATGACATGTCGCTCCTTCATTGTGTGCAGGTCTGCTAGTGGATGGTCCACTGGAGGTTGTCTTGCTTTTCTCATGCCAGGGTAACTATGTGGGACAACACCAGAATGTATGTGTATGACTCAATCTATACATCATAAGTATGATCACACCAATGTCACAGATAAAGCTACATTATGGCCCTCATTACAACATTGGCGGTAAAAGCCACTTACCGCCGTGCAGAAGACCGCCAACACACAGCCGCAGCTGCGGAATTCCGCCACAGCTATTATGACCCACATTTCGGAATCCACCATAATTCAGATACCCACACAAGGCCGCCACACCAAAGGACAGTGATAAACTGGCGAAAACAAAACCTCCACCGCCACGCCAACAGAAATACGCACACATTATCACGACACACCAATCCACGGTATTCCATTGGCGGTACACACCGCTGCGCTCAAAATACACACACACTTACAAAACACAGCCACATTGGACAATTTGAAATACACATACCTGATACACATACACACACCACTCCCACACACCCATTACAATATAAAACATACACCCACATCATCCACAAACCCCTACTACCAAAAATTCCGAAAGAAGGCCAGAGAGAGACAGCACCAGCAAGAACAACAGCATCCACAGGCACACAACACCATCACCCACAGAACTTCCACGCACCTCACACAACACACCACTACATATCAGCACACTTATCACCACACACTCCACCCCACACATCACCTACACCACCCCTCGGCACGGCAAGGCACCCCAGGTTCTCGGAGGAGGAGCTCAGGGTCATGGAGGAGGAAATCGTCCGGGTAGAGGCACAGCTATTCTGATCACAGGTGAAGCACACCTCAATTGCAAGGAAGAAGGAGCTATGGCGAAGAATAGTGGACAGGGTCAATGCAGTGGGACAGCACCCAAGAAATCGGGAGGACATCAGGAAGAGGTGGAATGACCTACGGGGGAAGGTGCGTTCCGTGGTCTCAAGACACCACCTGGCGGTTCAGCGGACTGGCGGCGGACCCCCACCTCCTCCCCCACAAATAACAACATGGGAGGAGCAGGTCTTGGCGATTCTGCATCCTGAGGGCCTTGCAGGAGTAGGTGGAGGAATGGACTCTGGTAAGACAAATCTTAACTATTATATCCCCCACTCTACCTGCATGCCAGGACATACCCCCACCCTCACCCCCAGCACTCCAACTCCTCACACATGTCCCAACATCACAAACCACCCATCCCAACACCAAGCCCTGCATGCAACAACAAGGCATTGACACCCATCACTAAAGCATGCCCACTGCACATGCCCATACAACCCCCTAAACCATCATCACACAAGGTCCCACACAGGAATGCAAGCACTGGGGTACATGGTCACCCACCCATTGCACACCATGACACACACAGATTAATAACCATCCTTTTATACCCCTGCAGGACCCCTACCCAACGTCACCGGACAGGAGGGTCCACACATGTCCACACCACCAACAGAAGAGGCCCACAGTGATGACAGCAGCTCTGTCCAACTGGATCTAGATGACCAGCCTGGCCCATCGGGGACCACTGGACAGTCGGTTCCCCTCACCCAGTCACAGGCCACCACAGACCTTCCCCCCTCTGGAAACACCAGCACAGCACCCACCCAGCGGGCCCATACCTCCGTCGTCAGGACACGTCAATCAGCTGTGTGTCCACCACTACAGGGAACCCAGGCTAACCCACCACCCCAACAACAACAGGGAACTGGGGGCAGTGGTAGTGGGCACACGGTCCAGGGGACGGAGGCCCAGGAACACAGGGGAACTGGGAGGGCTGCTGCGCGACAGGGGGTGGACAGGCCAAGGGAACCCACTCTCCACGAGGCCCTCTCCTCCATCATGGGAGCCTACCACCACTCCCAGGAGACGATGGCAACGGTACTGGCCAAGTTTCAGGAGACCCAGCGCCTGCAGGAGGAACAGTATATGGGCTTCAGGGAGGAACTCAGAACCATCAGCTCCACCCTGGGCACCATCGTAGGGGTGCTGAAGGAACTCGTCAACACCAGGAGGGACACTGTGGCACTACAAGGGGCCCCTGACACTAGCATGGACGATGAACTGCCCACGACCTCCACCGGCGCTAGTGGACAGGAAGCCCCGCCACAGGAGCACCACACCAGCACCCCACCCCTGCAGAGGGAGAACCACCCCGCAAATGGTCCCTGAGATCCAGGAACAAGACAGAGCTCGATGCCAAGACCCCGGCCAAGAAATGAGACCACCCTGATTGTCATCCTACTGTCCCACTTTGTCACCCTGTCATACTTAAACTGCCCCAGCTCCACTTCCTATGCCCATATGGGCAATGCACCTGTGAGACTAATAGACTGGACTCTGCCATGGACATTCCTCCGCCATCATCCCTCACCATTTTACTACCACCTCCAATACTGAGCACTTAAATAAACACACTTAAAGCACAAAACAATGCTCTTTCAATTGTAATGTCAACATACCTATGTCACACAGCTCTAGTCCATGAGGAATCTAAGCAGATGTCACACAGTGGGACCCACATCTGTGAAATCGTAAGGGAAAGTGAAAACTCAGTGACCATACACTGGGTGAAAACGACAGACAGTAGAGAGGTAGTAGTGTGAAAGTACAGGTAGTAGGCAGGTCTGTACTCTTACCTGTGTCTCACTAGAAATATTGCTGGATCACTGAGTCCCTGTTGTTCATGTCTTCTTCCTCTGCTTCCTCGTCTTCACTGTCCACAGGCTCCACAGCTGCCACAACACCGCCATCTGGACCATCCACCTGCAGAAAAGGCACCTGTCGTCGCAAAGCCAAGTTGTGAAGCATACAGCAGGCCACAATGATCTGGCACACCTTCTTTGGTGAGTAGAATAGGGATCCACCTGTCATTTGGAGGCACCGGAACCTGGCCTTCAGGCTCGATCACCCTCCTAGTTCACCCATGGGTCTCATTGTAGCGTTCCTCTGCCCTTGTCCTGGGATTCCTCACTAGGGTCAGTAGCCATGACAGGTTGGGGTAACCAGAGTCACCTGCAAATGGTGAGGGACAACTGTTAGACACTCACTAACCTGGAGGGATATCCCCAGACCCAGACAACCATTCCCACTGTCTTGCTTCCAGGTGCTCACCTAATAGCCACACACGGTGCCTCTGGAGCTGACCCATCACCTAAGGGATGCTGCTATTCTGCAGGATGTAGGCGTCATGCACTGAGCCAGGGAACATGGCATTCACATGGGAGATGTACTGGTCTGCCAAAAATACCGTCTGTACATTCATCAAATGATAACTCTTCCGGTTTCTGTACACCTGTTCACTCCTGTGGAGGGGGGCCAAAGCCACATGGGACCCATCAATGGCACCTATGATTTTGGGGATGTGTCCCAGGGCATAGAAATCACCTTTCACTGTAGGCAAATCCTCCACCTGAGGAAAAACAATGTAGCTCTGCATGTGTTTCAAAAGGGCAGACAACACTCTGGACAATATGTTGGAAAAGATAGGCTGGGACATCCCTGATGCTATGGCCACTGTTGTTTGAAAAGACCCACTTGCAAGGAAATGGAGCACTGACAGCACCTGCACTTTAGGGGGGATTCCTGTGGGATGGCGGATTGCTGGCATCAGGTCTGGCTCCAAGTGGGTTCACAGTTCCTGGATTGTGGCACGGTCAAGCCTGTATGTGATAATCACATGTCGCTCCTCCATTGTCGACAGGTCCACCAACGGTCGGTACACCGGAGGATGCCGCCATCTCCTCACATGTCCCAGCGGACGGTGCCTATGAAGTACAACAGCGAGCACAGAGTCAAACAACTCCCCCCCGATGTTCAGGATCCTGGCGGTGGCCTACCCGGAGTTGGATGGGCCCTTGAGGGCATCACAGCAGCCACAAGGGGGTGAGTACACTCTCATTCTGCTGACTTTGCGCGCAGTGGAGGTGTCTGGGTGGGGGAGGTGGGCCGTAAGGCAGGCCATGTGGCACCCCACCCTACTTCTGTAGAGTGACAACTACACCTAGTCATGCCCCTTTGTCATCTATGTGTGCAGATGTCGTCCATAGCCTTGTAGGCCATTTCCCAGGAATTGAACAGTGGAGCCCAAGAGCGCACCGTAGTGCAGGGGGCTTCTGTGTCTGTCGTGTCCGCCAACGGTAGCGGTAATGCATGCACTCAACATGTCTTTTTTCTGTCGTCCCCCCCCTTTTTGTGGTCTCCCTGTTCTTGTGTGCATTAGCATCATCAGGCGGAGGATCAGTGGCACCGGAGCACAAGGGGGCTGCATCCCACATGGCCATGGAGGGCCACACTATGGAATCGGACTTCACCAGTGGGACAGAGGGCGAGGGGAGCTCCATGGCAGGGGCAGGAGCTGAGACCAGTGACACGGACTCGTCCTCTGATGGGAGCTCCCTTGTGGTGGCGGCAACATCTGTGCCACCCCCATCTACAAGTACAGTTGCCACCCCCCCTTCCAGTACCGCCCTCTCAGCAGCCCCTCAGCCTTCGCCCCGTGCCCGCTCACCTTCGCCCCAGGCACCTCAGGCCCTGCCCCAGTCACCCCTGCTGCCCTCAGTGAGGAGGCCATTGACCTCCTCAGGTCCCTCACTGTTGGGCAGTCTACCATTTTGAATGCCATCCAGGGTGTAGAAAGGCAGTTGCAACAAACAAATGCATTCCTGGAGGGCATTCATTCTGGTTAGGAGGCCCTTCAGCGAGCTTTTCAGACTCTGGCCTCAGCACTGATGGCAGCCATTGTCCCTGTGTCTAGCCTCCCCCCTCCAACTTCCTCCACTTCCTCCACCCCGACCTAATCGCCTGTACCTCAGCCTATCCCAAGCACACCTACAGACCAGCATGCACACACGTCAACACACAAGGGAAGCTCAGGCAAACATAAGCACCACACATCCCACAGGCACTCACGCAAGCATCACACACTTGCAGACACACCAACATCCACTGCCTCCACTGTGTCCCCCTCCTCTTAGTCTCCCTCCTCCCTCCCAGTCTTGTCTACACCTGCATGCACTACCTCTACAGCCACTATGTCCCTCTCCAGCAAACCCACCACCACACCCCGCTCACGTGCAGTCACCACCCCCACTACCATTCACACGTCCCCTGTGTCCTCTCCCAATGTGTCTGTGATGCCTCCTCCCAAGATATACATACAAAGGCACACACCCACCCAACAGCCATTCACCTCACGACAGCCTCCAGCGCATGCACCTTCACCCAAAGTCACCAAACGTACACCTCCTACTACCACCACCTCTTCCTCCACTCCCAAACCCCCTCCAGCTACCCGTCCCAGTGTGTCCCAAAAACTTTTCCTGTCCAACCTTGAACTCTTTCCCACACCTCCCCCACCCCGTCCGTCTCATAGGTCCCGAACTAGCACCTCAGCCACAACATCTCCAGGACCAGTGGTGCCTGTAGTCACCGGAATCTGGAGTGCACCGGCCACCAGGGCAGCCAGTGTGGCACGGAGCCACAGCACAGACAGTCCCCCACCTGTGAAGCATCAGAAGTTGGCCAGTGCCCGGCGGGAGAGGGGGAAGACTCCAGCCACCAAAGCCGCTACCAGGGGTCCCGGTGGGAGTGTGGAGTCAGCTGTGACACCTTCCAAGGTGGGGAAGGGCCACAAGAAACCCGGCAAATCTGGGAAGAGCAGCACAGCGGAGAAGACTGCCATCATGCCCGCTGCCCAGGAGGCCACCTCCAGCACAAGCCCAGCTGCCCAGGACAGGCCCGCCAGCACAAGCCCAGCTGCCCAGGACAGGGACAGGACCGCCAGCACAAGCCCAGCTGCCCAGGACAGGACTGCCAGCACAAGCCCAGCTGCCCAGGACAGGCCCACCAGCACAAGCCCAGCTGCCCAGGACAGGACCGCCAGCACAAGCCCAGCTGCCCAGGACAGAACCGCCAGCACAAGCCCAGCTGCCCAGGAGGGGCCCGCCAGCACCAGCCTACCTGCCCAGGAGGCCACCGCCAGCACAAGCCCCGCTGGGCCATGAAGAACCGCCAGCACAAGCCCCGCTGGGCCATGAAGGACCGCCAGCAAAAGCCCCGCTGGGCCATGAAGGACCGCCATCACAAGCCCTGCTGGGCCATGAATGACCGCCTGCAAAAGCCCCGCTGGGCCATGAAGGACCACCAGCAAAAGCCCCTCTGGGCCATGAAGTACCGCCAGCAAAAGCCCAGCTGGGCCGTGAAGGACCACCAGCAAAAGCCCCGCTGGGCCATGAAGGACCGCCAGCAGCTGAGTCCCTGCAATGGAGACCGCCGCCTCAAGCACCGCTGAACAGGGCACCGCCATCTCAAGCACCACTGCGCAGGGCACCGCCGTTTCAAGCACCGCTGAACAGGGCACCGCCATCTCAAGCACCGCTGCACAGGGCACCGCCGTCTCAAGCACCGCTGAACAGGGCACCACCATCTCAAACACCGCTGAACAGGGCACCGCTGTCTCAAGCAACGCTGGACCATGAGCACCAAGGGCACTGACGCTACTGAGTCCGTCACGGGCAGAATGAAGCACTCTGGGCACCATGCACCCTCCAGAACCAGTGGAGACTGTCATCCTCTACCTCTGTCCTTAGCAGGATGAAGCACTCTGGGCACCATGCACCTTCCAGAACCAGTGGAGACTGTCATCCACTACCTCTGTCCTTAGCAGGATGAAGCACTCTGGGCAACCCACCCACTGTAGAGACTTGAGAGACTGTGTCTTTGCACTCCCCAGGATGGAACAGTGTGCAAACCACCCACTGTAGAGACTTGAGAGACTGTGGCTTTGCACTCCCCAGGATGGAACAGTGGGCAAACCACCCACTGTAGAGACTTGAGAGACTGTGGCTTTGCACTCCCCAGGATTGAACAGTGGGCAAACCACCCACTGTAGAGACTTGTGAGACTGTGGCTTTGCACTCCCCAGGATATGGCAGTGGGCACCCCACCCACTGTAGAGACTTGTGAGACTGTGGCTTTGCACTCCCCAGGATATGGCAGTGGGCAACCCACCCACTGTAGAGACTTGAGAGACTGTGGCTTTGCACTCCTCAGGATGGAACAGTGGACATGTGGCCCCCTCGTGGATTTGGCATTGTGCACTCAAGCGGCTGAGGTGACCCCCTTTCCCTCCCCCTGAGGTGCCTGTTTAGTTGCTCTCTGATGCCCCTGCAGTGTTGTCTCCGTCATGGTTGGGGATCTTGTGTGGGCCTCACCCATACTGTGTGGTGCCAGTGTTCCACAGACTTTCTTAGAGCACTACCTGGACTACTATGATTGGTATATATTTTGTACATGGTGTGTATATATATATATTTCTGCCTACTTGCTTTTAATATATTACAATGGTTACACTCATTTTCTATTTTCTTTGCATTCTTCCGGGGGGTGTAACAGTGATGTATTGATTTGCATTAGTGTGTGTGTTGTAGTCGGTGAGGGTGGGGTGTTGCGTGTGTATGTCCCTGTTTTTTCCCTCCCCGGTGTCGTAGGTGCAGTACTCACCGTGGTCTTCGCCGCTGGCGTTCATGCTCCTGGTAGAGGAGCAGGAAGACTATTGCAGGGAGAATTTGGAGTTCCGGATCCATGGCGTCCTCGTTCCTCGTGGGGTGTGTAGAGGTGGGCTTTTTTCCTTCGGGATTCCTGTTTCAGCTGTGTTTTTATCCGCGGTGAATCCGCCCTTGAAAAGGTGACGGATTGGCCTGTCATAATAGTGTGGGCGGTACATTGTCTCCCGCCTGTCTGTTGGCGGTGACCGCCGTGCTGTTTGTTTGTACCGCCGTGGCGGTCGGAGTGTTAAAGTGGCTATCTTTGTTGGCGGTTTCCGCCACGGTCGTAATTGCAATTTTTTTACCGCCGGCCTGTTGCCGGTCTTACCACCGCTTTAACACCGACCGCCAGGTTGTAATGACCACCTATGTCACTTGAAACAGTAAAAAAGTTGCACTCAGCACCTAAGCAACATTTGCCTAAATACTGTAATCAGATCCCCTAACCTCTACGATGTTCTTGAAAGGGAGAAACATGTCACTGACAGTAAAAGTGACAGCAACTTCCGCCTGACTTTTGCCCCAGTGCCTTGCTGCCCCCAGGGTCACGAGGGGTGGCACTGGAGGAGGACGCTGCAGCACACCGTTGCACTAAATAGCACTTACTATTCATGCGGCGCGGGACGCCTGACTTTTGCCCCAGTGCCTTGCTGCCCCCGGGGTCACGAGGGGCGGCGCCGGAGGAGGACACAGCTGCACACTGTTGTGCTAAATATCACTTACTATTCCTGCAGCGAGGCTGGGTTGGGCCATTCCTCTTGGCCATGAGGTACAACACCTATATGTGATCTGGCCAGAGGAGGAGGTGAAGGAGGGGGAAGGTACTCCTGTTAAATTCTATTACTTTCATCCTTGGTGAGGATTCCAGGTTGAACTAAGTGTTGCTAGGAGTCGCCTCTGCAGGGGAGGAGTTAGGCCTTATGCCCCTTGATAGCGCCCCCCCTGCTATAGATTGGGGTTGTTTTGCTAACTGGGTTGCTACACATAGAATTTTTAAGGTACGTGAACTATCTACTTAATGGGGAAAAGAAAGAATAGTGTGCAAAAGGGGGAGGGGTGGTCTGGGCTCTTTAGCCCAGACGTCAATTACTTGCTATTTATCAACTGTAATAGGGGTTCTACAATCTGAATTAGAGCAAGTAGAGGAAAAGATTGGGGATGTTCAGAAATGTGATCAGCGGCCACCCTTGGAGCTAACTGTTTTTATAAATTCTATTCAAGTGGATCAGTCACCTCTGAAGAATTCAAATTCAGGCATCTTCCAACCTGAACACATTGTTCCATCCTTGCAAGATTTAAGCAAAGATAAGGATCCAAATATAAATTTAATCATAGACTGCTCTCAGGTGGATTCTCCACCTCTAAAGAAGAGGAGAGAGGGAAGAAGGGCTCAGAGCATAAAACGAGCTCCAGGGTTTAAAAAGAGAAGCTATACTCTATCAGGAAACAATGTTAGTCCAATGGCAGCTTTGGATACAACAAATGAATGAAACAAGAAGAAATATATTTCAGCTGACCCTACCCATACAATTGATTCCATACTTAAACCGTTTTGTGTAGTTCTGGAGGAAAAACGTATTACATTGTTAACTATGAGACTCGATTGCTTCTGTAATAACATGATTAGCACACTTTCTCAAACTATTAATTTAGGGTCATCTAATTTTGGGAAATTGCATAGTCAAGACTTTGGGGGTAATTTCGACCTTGGCGGTCTTTTGACAAGACCGCCGAGGGACCGCCGTGCTGAAGACCGCCAGTGGTGGCGTTTTTCCGCTCGGCGTATTATGACTGCTGGCAGCCCTCCGTCCTTTTCCGGACGGAGAGCCGCCAGCAGCCATACTGGCGGGCGGCGGGGAAGTGGAGGTTGCTCCACCTCCACCGCCACGTCAACAGAACACCGCCCACCGAATCACGTTCTGTGATTCAGCGTGGCGGTGTTCTGTTGGCGGTGTGGTGGTGGCGGAGCAGCCCCCATCGATCCCGTCCCCTCCCGGAGGATCAACGGACGAGGTAAGTTGATCGTTCGTTAGGGGAGGGGGGTTGGGGGTGTTGTGTGATGTGTGGGTGCATGGGGGGGTGTTGTTTGTATGGAAATGAGTGCGTGTCTGCCTGTATGTATGTCTGTATGGATGTATGCGTGTATGTCTGAATGTGGGTGTGTGCGTATGACTGTGTGTGTGGCTGTTGGCATGTATGTTGGTGTGTGTGCTGGTATGTGTGTTGGTGGTGCCTGCGTGCGTGTCCGGTGTGAATGTGTAATGTAATGTTGGGGGTGGGGGGGGGGAGAGGGGTCCTGCCACCTTTGGGGGTGGCAGTGGTGGTGGGGGGTGTAGGGAAAGGACTCGGGGTGGGGGTGGGGGGTGGGGGAGACCCCTATCAGTGCAAGGGAAGGAATTCCCTGGCACTGATAGTGCTCACCGCCATGGATTTCATGGCGGTTCCAAACCCCATGAAATCCATGGCGGTCAGCCGGGTCATGATAACGCCGGTGGTATTGTGACGACCGCCGGGCTGGAGATCCAGGTCTCCAGCCCAGCTGTCATCTCCGCCCTGGCAGTCGGATCAGAGAAGTGGCGGATGACCATGGCGGTAACCGCCATGGTCATAATTCCAAAATGTTTACCGCCAGCCTGTTGGCGGTAAGACCGCCGCTTCTCCGCCGACCGCCAGGGTTGTAATGAGGGCCTAAAAAGAAAATGCATTACTTAATCCTCCATCAAATGAAATTGGTTTATCTCTGGTTCAACTTCCAGATGACCTGGGATCCTCACATATTGAGCATGAGCTACCCTTGGAAAATCGAAAGGAAACTCACTCCGGAGGCCTAAACTCCCCTTCTATTCATTCAACTAAAAATCATGAAGAGACATTGCATTTACCTCCCAAATGTGTGCCGTATGTTTTGGTGTTAGAAAATGTGCCCCCTTTGGACAGCCACAAAAATTAAGATACTCAAGCTTTAATGAGGAGGTCTGATTACTGGTTGAGGACTAAACTTAATCATCAAGAGGACTTAAATAATAAGATTCTTATGGCACGTAGAGTGAAATGGGTTGGTCTATCAAGAAATGCTTATGAGGGTGATTGTGTTGTGATTAATTTTGTTAATCCCTGTCTAGTCAAGTGTTTGTTGACTGATCCGGATTACTGTACCAGGACTAAAGAAGGGATCCAAATCTACTCATTAAGTCACTTCTATGACCCGACTACCTTATTTCTATGCTCTACTGCAGTTCATTGTAAATATAGTACAAGATTGGTTTTGCCGCAAGTTCGGGCAAGTGTTCCCACTATCACTCGGTTCCAGGTTCTTAATTCCTTAGATGGGAATGATTGACTCACAGATACTGATAGGCATGGTAGGGATAACCTGGAGGAGACAATGGTTGGTGATGGCTATGACACACTTCCACTAGAGGAAGGGGTGGTCTTGACAGGTACTCGTCCTAGTCCTATGGCTCATGTTATTACAATGAATGAATCGGTACCAGGATTAGAATATAAACCTTTAACATTAATTTGTTGGAACATTGCGGGGCTCTGGTCTAAAATAAAAAATAAACAGATTGGTTGAGATTTATATCGACATATGATATCATTTGTTTCCAAGAGACTTGGTCAAAGGAAACTTTTTGTTAGATGGCTATTTATCCTTACATCAATCAGAAATAACCTCCATAGCGGGAAGGGCAAGAGGGGGCCTTCTAGTTCTTGTTTCATTACAATTACCAAAAATTGAGGCAACTTTATTCTGGTCCTTACCTTATTTTATAATTGTTTTATTATTAATCGAGGGGAGTAAGGGCATCCTGTTAACAAATTTCTATAATAAAATGCCACGTGGTCTCCTGAAGGGAAGCCTTGAAGATGTAATAGATTTTATTGATTCATCTATTCAATTACAGGATAAAGAGCTAGTTATGCTATGGGCAGGTGATTTCAATACACCCCTATGCCACCAGGAAGCTCCACATTTGTGCAGCATTCCTACTGAGGGTAGAGAGATGTTAATTCATTTGACTCATTCAAATGAAGGTGAAGTTTTAAACTCTTTTATATGTAAGTTTGACCTTGTTTATGCAATGGGAAAAGTGCCTGCAAACACTCAAAAAATCCCCACATTTACAGGGAACTCAAAAGGGGCTCTTCAGATTTTCATTTAATTTATGATTTCAAGATTATACCCCATTGTGCCAGTGATCTTAATCCCTTATGTATCGATCTAGCTCATAATATTAAACTGGATTTAAAGAACAAGGAAGTGAGAATATTTTTTTTTTTTTTTTACTTGAGTGTATGCTTGAAATCGCAAAAAATGGGAAAAATAGATCCAAATGCTTTTAATCAGGAAATTATAAAATCAAAGTTAGACTCCATTAATATTAGTCTGTCACATCAGTTAACTTATGATCTCATAGTTCAAGAATATGAACTCTTAAGTAATGAAATCTCTGACGCACTGGTTACAGATAGGTTTTCTCTGGGCCCAGTGGTACATCAATGGTTTAATTCTGGTTGTACAGCTGCTCACAAAAACTTTAAAAAAGCTCTTAGAACTATTCCCTTTTCCTGCAATTTAGTTAAAATGGCAAGGGGTCAGTATAAGTCAACGCTGGAAGAGAGGAAATTGGAAATTAGAACCAAAGCATGTGAAGAGCTTTTGGAAGCTACTAAACTGAAGGATACATAAAAAATTTGGAAGGTGGTAAATCACCCGTATTTTTCTGATTATAATATTAAAACTGATGAATGTTTAATCTCAGAAGCTGTTTGGATGAAACATTTTACAAGAGTATTTCACCCAGGAAATGATTTTCCAATTGAGATGGATGAAAGTATTAAGCAGAACACTGTAGATCCCAATCTGAATATTCTAGATGTTTCCATTTATCTTCATGAGGTTATTACAGCAATAAATCGTTTGAGGCCAGGAAAGGCACATGGACCCAGTGGAGTCACTGTAGACATCTTTAAATCTATGCCTAATCTTTGGGGTCCATTAGTTACAAATGTGTTAAGAAGTGTTGTAAAGAGTAATATTCCCTCCTCATGGAAGCTGGTCATTATCATCCCTATATTTAAAAAGGGCAACAGACAAGATCCTACTTGTTATAGGCCAATCTCCCTTATTGATTCCATGGCCAAGATTTTGGGGAGTGTGATTCTATCACAGCTGGAGGATTGGGTTATGGAGGCACAGATTTTATCCCCAATTCAATATGACTTTAGTCCTGGCCTAGGCAGGAACAAGCCCTAAATTTGCATCTTATTCTCAGCAAATATGTAATTGCCAAAAAAGAATCCATTCATATGGCATTCATTGATCTCTCAAGCGCTTTTGATCTGGTAAACAGAGGGAAACTTTGGTAAATTATGGAAACCCTGAGGATCAATATGAGCCTGCTAGAGTTAAGATAGCGTTTACATATGGATCTAAAGGTTTCAGTTCAGTTTGGTTTGCATGGTGAGAAGCCAGGAGTAAGGCAGGGATGTATCTTAGCCCCATTTCTATTTTTGATATATATAAACGGGCTCTATGATTTCTTAATAAAACATAGGAAGGATTTCCCAAAGATGGGCCAGAGACTGCTCCCAGTTTTACTATACACAGATGATGCTGTATTAATCGCGTGCACAGCTAATGGTCTTCAAGGCCTGATCGATCTTTTTTTTTATTTTTATGCAGGACCTTGATTTGAAAGTAAACTACTCAAAGACGTATGTAATGACGTGGCCCTCGAAATACAATGTCCAAGCATTTCACCATGAGAGGAAATATTATTAATAAGGTGAAAGACTTCTGTTATTTAGGTATGCATGTGAGTTCCTCTATGTTATGGAACTCTCATTTTAAATTTGAGACCCAGCAACTGGGGAGAAATATAGAAGCAATATTTTGCTTTGCCAGGAAATTGGGCCATAGACCAATATCTCAGATTGTAATACTTTAAATTCTAAGCAGCAGCTTCATATTGGGCGGGTCTGTGGGGCTATGCTAAAGTAGATATGCTTCAGCGTGTTGAGAATAAATTTGCCCGCAGATTACTGATGGTACCTAAGAGCGTAGCAAATATCATTTGCCACGAGGAACTGGGTTTATGATATATAGAGGACTTGGTTTCTGTTGCCCTCCTCTTGCTGTGGATTAGATGCTGGAGAAACCCTGTGGCTAGCCTGGTACAAGATTGTATGACTGATTGCTTACAATTGGCCAAATTAAAAATAATTATTTGGCTCTCATATTTGCAAACATCTTTTCAAACTTTTGGGCTTGAGAACATGTTTGCAGATCCAGAGTCTTTGCCTATAAACTCAAAAGAGGAGGTGAAACAGCAGCATTCTGATTATATCTTGAACCTTAGATTTCATAGTGCCCTGAAAATGAAGACTTTTGAACCTTATGTCCAGATCTTAACTGTAGTTACTATGTAACCTTATCTAACTTGGTTTTCGAGTCCATTAGTATGTTCCTTGTTAATCTTATTTAGATTACACTTAATTCACTACAAAGTGGCCTTCCCCAAACAATGTATTTGGCAAAAGGATTTACCACCTTTTCCTTGTGATACCAGTTCTAAGCAGAGCACTTGTCACTGTTGTTTTATTCTGTACACTTTATACTACTCCCAGATGTGCTTTTATATTGCCTCTTTTACGTACATCAAAGCTCACACACTATAAGGATGCCATGACATTTTCAAAAACTGTCAGAAATTTAAACTTGCTATACTGTATTAAATGTTATTAGGTCTGCTATTGTTATAAGGAAACTATATGAATCTGCTGATATAGTTCTACAATAGGTTAACTTGGAAATAGATTTGACTTGAAATGCATCCGTGATTTTGATGCAAATGAGCATGTGCCACTTCATCTTGGATATTTTTAACAACCTTAAATAATTGTATACTGTTTTTATAATTTAGACAAAAGTTCTGCACTATAAGGCTGCTATGACCTCGCATAAACTTGAAGGGTATTAAATTCATTATTTTGTCTTAAATCCTATTATATCTGTCATTGCTATCAGGAACCAATGTGTTTAGGCTGATATGGTACTGTCATTAGCCTTGGCTTTGGGTCATCCTGTTGAATTGCTTTTTAAATGATATTTTGCATAGTCTTTTTTTAATGTATTTTAAATTTTAAGCTATATGAATTTTTTGTTCTTTTATTTCATCTGCTGAATAAGGACTTTTGACTGACTGACTGACATCAACTTACATAATATGTGAAACATATTTGGAACACCTATGCTATGTTCAGATCATCATTACTCTGCTGACAATACGGTTTCATTTTCATAACTCAGAATACATCTTTTTCACATCCTCTACATATTACATGCGCATTTCTACATGTTTGCATAAAGCCAGCAGTTAACACATTACCATAAATATGATTTTTAGTCAATGACACACCTTTCATAACCTTGATGTACATATATAAGTCTTAAAATGGCAGCTGCCTGACCTACTGTAATGGACATCAGGAAGTGACCTAACTCCGCCAGCGGATGTTGTCATGGTGGTAGGCGGTCACAACAGCGGTGGACATGCCATTGGAACACATTGCTGCCTTTGGCAGACTCAGGCAAATGGCAACAACCGCCAGTGGTGACGGTCCTGTACATGGCAGACATGACCACCATCTCATACGTCATCCCACACTTGACTCCTGACACTGCTGCCAGCAAGACCTCCACGACCTGAGCTGCTGTGTACTGCCTCTGGAGCAATCATGCCACGTCCTAGAGGTGGTAGGGCCCTTGCCTTCTTACCGGATGGGCTGGACAAGCTTGTGGAGGAGGTCCTACCCCTTTATGAACAGCTCTATGCTGCCCCAGAAAAGCAGGTAGGTGCAATGTAATATCAATGTTTGAAATGTTGAGTGTATGATGACGATGAATTGTGGTGGAATGAAGGATTGCGATAATATATGTGGGTAGATGGACATGTGCTTAGATAATTTTGAGCACTGATACATAGTAGGGAGTGTGTGATGTATGTACTCTGACCCACCTAAAAACTGTATAACATTATAATTGAAGATGATGTTAGAAATATTTGCATACTTATACCATGTTTAAATACATGCTTGTCGTCTGCTTATATGTTTCTAGCCAACACCTGGTACTGGATATTCATGTTGTATGCCTGACTCCACTTCACACGACCTGACTGCAGATAGTCATTCCACATAGAAGGGTATGTTAGAGGAAGTGTATGTATGGCTACTTGCACTAACTTTTGTTTCACCCTTCTTGTTTTGGGATAGTGCATGTGGACATGACTTTCTCCTCTTGTCTGTGTCATCCATGCAGGTCAACGCCCATCAGAAAAAGGGGATCTGGCTTGCCATCTCCGAGAAAGTGTCGACCCATAGGGTCCACAGCCGGAGGAGCGCCCACTGTAGGAAGCTGTGGGAGGACCTGAGATGCTTGGCCCGGAAGACCGCAGAGGCGCAGCTGGGGATGTGCTCCCAAGGAGGAAGGGGTGCCCGTCGGACCTTGACTCCTCCTAATAGCCCACATATTGGCCGTGGCCTACCCTGAGTTGGATGGGCGTTTGAGGGCAGCACAGCAGCCACCCAGTAAGTACTGACTTAACACATTTTCATCCGTATGCCAGGTCAGTGTATGAAGTGATAGAATCGAAGTGGTGACAATGTTGTAAGTGCAAATGGTCAAAGATCTCCAAAGAACACATAGATGGACAGTCCTAAACATCGTTATACAGGTGTGCACATTCTATTGTGTATAGGGACATAATACTCTCCAATGTTATCCCTTCTGTGAAAAGAAACATATGATGATGTACATCTGACTGTGCCATATGTGTACCACTATACTGCTTTATATACCATGCTAGTTGTTCCTTGCCAGCTACAGATCCATACTCCCAATATTATGATGGTAAGTTGTTCAGGTCTTTGTCCATTCTAATGCCCTTTGATCCATGTCTATGTTCATGAGGTTTATGATGAGTGATCTCTTCATGTGAGGCTGTAATGTCCATCTGACATTTCACATGCCATACTTTCTCAACTTACTCAGAGTTATTAGGAGGTAACCCCATTTGGTAAGTGAGGGCTGTACATTGGCCCCTGTAATGTCTCATCTGAGGGGGCATCCTACATGTTGGAAACCATGGAGGTATTGCTAGACTACTATTGCAATACATACATGGATATCAGAGCTCTGAATGTTAGTACCATGTACATGTTCTTTGGATGGTGAGTGGCTACACTGCTATTTCCTTGGCCATTGTGTTGTGTGCATGCTAAATAGGACAAGACATCTTATTAACAGTTAAATTCTTCACTGGTTTTTGACAACATCATGTGTACATTGTAAGGTTCTGTCATAAATAAACATTGTAATGTATCATGAACATACTTTCATTTGCTATTTTGGTTACGTTTTGAATGCTTTTAGTATGGAAATCTATTATTTGCACTGACTAAATTGTAGTGCAGGTGTGGTAGTTCACATTCACAGGTGGGTGGAATGGTATGTGTAGTCAGTCACTTGGTTTGCCTCAAGGTGTATGTTTCTATCATAGCATCCTCAGATGTGGTTTGTGTCATTTACATTTTCCTGGATAGATGTAAGACTACTCATGTCTGAAGTGTGGATAGTGATGTGGCCACTCAAACCTTGGTCTATTGATGTTGCCATTCATCATGATACATTGAACTGTTTGTGACTTTTATGCACATGGCATGTGTCCATTGTATTTAAGGAGTAGTTATGCTACCTGTGGTTGTCTGTGGGTAAATGCTACAGGCTGAATAAGTCCCTATGAGTGTGCAGGACTTTGTTTACAGGTGGAGAATAACCAAGAGGAGTAGGTCAACAAAGTATATATCATCCTTTCCTACATCACTATTGGTACTTGTGTTGGTGACATGTGTTTAGACTCTATCATACTCCAAATGTGGATCTGCCAAATATAGTAGGTGCATGTTTGCAAATTTCAATTATGAAGGTTCTGAACTCTGTGACAATAAATGGTGTAGGCTTATATGCAACATGCTGTCTTGTATTTAGCATATGATGAGGCTCCTTTCCTGGTACATGTCATCAGGTAATATTGTAAGTATGTGTAGATTGTGTGTATGTGATATGTGGAAATCACTGTTACCACTATTTCCCATAGCTTGGTTGTTGGTTGACCATGTTGCAGTGGAGAGGGACACAGATTCAAGTTGCCAAATCAGCTTGTCATGGAATGATTAATGTGATAGCTCTACTGATATAATGGTATTGTAGGTGTGACATAGGTGACTTAGCTGACATGTGACATTGTTGTTATATAGGGTTGAGATTGTATCTTGTTGTGACATGATTTTGGCACTAACCTGGTTCTACCTAGGGTGTAGTACAACTAGATTTAATGTAAATGATGTGTACAGTGTGATGTTAGTGTATTAAAAGAATGTGATGACCCTACCTTTCTTTCTGTTTTCCATCATTGGCAGGCAAAGGAAATGGGGCACAGCTGGGTAGGGAACCTGCTGGCCATGGGGCCTCAAGTTATGATACCACCGACACTGAGGGGCCCAGTGGCCAGGAGGGTGAAGGGGGTGCCATGGGGGAGACAGGATCCACCTCATCATCTTCGGAATCCTCCTCCAGTGGACACTCTCTGGCGGTGGCGGACCCATTTGGGACCACCCCAGCACCATCTCTGTCCTCTGCCCCCATTTCTACCACCGCCCTCCGTGTAGCTCCCCTCCTAGCTGGCCGTGCCTGCTCACCCAAGACGGTGGGTGTCTCCTTTGCCACAGGCACCTCTGCCCCAGCCTCTGTTAGCCCTGCTGCCCTCAGTGAGGAGGTTATTGACCTACTGAGGTCCATCTCTGTGGGTCAGTCGACCATCATGAATGCCATCCAGGGACTGGCAACTTCAATTCAACACAGTAAGGCATTCCTGGAGGGCATTCACAGTGCACTGACTGGCCTACAGAGACCCTTTTTAGGCTCTGGCCTCCACACTGACGGCAGTCAGGCATGCTTTGTCTACCGTCCCTCCTCCACCTTCCTCTTCCCAAACCCAAACCCCTCTTCCTCGACCCAGCCAAAGCACACAAACAGACAAGCATGCATCCACCTCAACATCCAAGGATACCGCAGACAATAATAAACACCACAGGACACACCACCGGCATACACACAAACAACGCTTAGATGCACACACAGCAATAGTCACAACCTGCCCTGACACCCCCACCTCCCACAGCATCACGAACAGCACATCTGACACACTTGCAGACATCACACCAACATTCACAGATACAGCCACTACACCTATCCTACCCACGGACAGCATCACAGCAGACCTTCAGACATCCACCCCAGTCACCACACCCACAGGCACCACAAACACTGACACTCCTACATGCAGCATATCCACCATACCTGCAGTCACCACCCCATCACGCCATCTCCCAGCAACTCTACCCCCCTCAGCCCAAAACACATAAATGCCCTCACTCACCCACCCAGCAGACACCCACCACCCACAAGCATAGTGCCCACAAACATGCACCCAAGACATCCACACCAACACCTCATACAATCACTCTCTCTCTCTCCACATCCAAACCCTTTTGCTGTGACCATTCCTGTGCTTGTAAAAAATCTTTCCTTCCTAAGTTTGCGCTTTTCCCTAATCCTCTCCCCACCGAAATCCCTAAATGTGCTGTTTCCCTCCAATAGTTCATCCTTTCCACCTCCAAGGCCTCCCCTCCCCGCAAGTACCCATGCCCCTTCCCTGCCAATACATTTACCCCTCCTCAAAAGGCCCAACCCTCCCCCAAGCCTAAACCAAAAACAAAACAGCCAAATCCCAAAGCCTCCCCCAAGGAAGATCAATTTTCTTACCAAAGCTGGAATTAGAAGATAAGGTGACTCTCTATTCCAGTTTTACATGTTCTCTGAGGATGATTGAGGCTGCTTTTTTATTGAATAGTTCCAGAGAATCAAGACCCCCCTTGACTTGATTATAAGTGTTCATCAAATCTAGCTCAAGTCCTTAACTTTGGCTGATTGGCTCCCCTAAGTGATACTAATGATTTCAAGGCTGTTCTCTATCCTTTGAGATAAGACAATTTGTGAAATGAAATAAATTCAGTCTCATACAACTGTGTTGACAGATTGTTTATAGCCTGTGCTCTGAGGGTGGCTACAAGTTGTTTTCTCTCTGCAGCATTATACAGTTTCTACAATGTATATCTGCAGTGCAAATGATATCTGACTTTAATGAAGTACTTCATATCTGGGGACAGTATTAAGTTACATCAGTAGTTGACGTAGTGAGGCTGGCCATTCTAAGCACAAGTTTCTCCGTTTTTTTTACCATAAAGACATGGATAATTCTTTTTCATTCAATTTCAGACTTCTCTGTCATGACCTTGATGAGCTCCATGTTTTGCTAGGCCCTCCATGACCTTTATGTCTTCCTATGCCTTCAGTGAGCTTGATATCTGGTGCTGCTTATTGTCAGAAACGCATTTTCTGCTCACTTTTGGACAGATGTGGATATTGCCCTATCATTGATGACCAGGTGAATTTTGTTAGTGTTCCTCATTGGAATAAGAGGTGTTGCAGAGTCTGCACATATTTCCTGTAAGTGAGTAACTGACAGTCTATCTGCTCCATGCTGTGTCACATTTTTAAGTCTTGCCAGATACAGCGTTTGCTGTCAGGATGACCTCATGTCAGAAATGTCATCAGGTGCAATAAGATGTTTAGGGGGATGATGGGGTTTTGGTCAGTCCAACAGTCCACTGTTTTTTATGCATTTTTCATAGTGTGTCATTGCTTATATGACCTGTCCATCAAGACCAAGGGAAATTGAGGACAGTTATACTGTCCCATTGAGTTCCTTTAATTTTGTTAATTGGTCATCAAGTAGTCCTTTTATTAGACTAAAGCCAGTGTGTGTTATATCATATCATATATTTACATTACCGACAGGTTCACATTTAATTGCTGGGTTCTGACTTTTTGTTTATTTTCTTCAAACATCTGAACAATTGTCATTGCTGTAAGAGGCAGGACTATGATCACACATTCTCGTGAAGCATCCCCGGTAGTAACTATGTTGCCTCTTTGCAACTGCCTGGATCGGATACAGGAGGGACTGCTGCACTTCATTGTGTTGTGTGATGACCATTTCACTAATATCAGGCACTTAGTTAAAGGAAATGTGTGTTTAGTATACACATTACAAAATGTTTTGTGCTATTGTTTTTATTATGTGCCACATCAATTACATTTCTTGACATAGATATATTAACAAAGGCGAACCATCCAAATACATTTCAAATTGGCACAAATTCTGAAACTCTCGTTTGCTTCACATATGTACTATTCACACAGCTCCAGAAACTGACAACCTACTTGTCCCATTTATAAACAAGAAATGTGACAAATGGACAGATATTTCAAGAAAATAAATTTTGCCTTCATGGCAATCCCCCGAGACAGTGCTTAATTTGTAAAAATGTGCCAATACCTTTGTCAGGTGGTCATTGGAGCTTGTACCATCAATTGCCTCCTCCAGCACTGCCAATGACTGTACTAACCCAACTACTAATCATTACACTCCTACAAGTGTGACAATTCAGACTATTCAGGTCCCCAAAGCTACAAGAATGGCTTGGCAAGCAGGTATTAGCCATTTTAATGTATATTTAATTAATAAACAACTGTTGTTCTGCTCATTTCTAAACTAGTCAAAAAGTGCAATATTGTGCTGGACTGTCAAAAGTTCTGATGTTGACAATTAAATTCAGTGCTGAGCACCCAAAACCACCAGCTCTAATCAAGCACTGCCTGGGTAAGACCCAAGCTGGCAGAACTAGGCATGGCTATCAGGTCCGATGCCACCTTAAACTTACGGATGTGCAAAATAGTGAACATTGTGGTTGAGAATAATAGTATTTGTTAGGAATTGGGTTTCTGGTTGGCAGAGGTATGCACCATGTCCAAGCAGGAACCACAATACTAGTCAGGGTATGTCATTAACACACCCTAAATACACCTGTGTTCACCCCTTGGGAGCAGGGCACAGAGCAGTCAGGCTTAACTAAAGAGGCAATTTGTTAAGTATTTGTGTAACACTTCAAACACAAAATCAGTGAAAACATCACACAAAAAGATACCACACTGTGTTAGGAAATTAGAGTTTAGCTTAATGAACAAAACAAGACCAAAACGTCAAAAATCCAATAAGTAGAGCAGGTGTTATGAATTTTTAAAGAATAATCTGGAAAGCAGTGCTTGAAAGCATAAAGCGCCAACTGGGACTATCTGGTAATGCTAGACGAGATCAAATCTGAAAGTTCAGGCCAGCCACAGATATAGGGATCAGCCTTGGCTTGCTGCAAAGTACCTTGTTTGCGTCGAGGGAGACACGTAGAGCAGAGAAGGCTTGTTGATCCTTGGAATGGAGGCGATGCGTAATAACATGGTAATATAGTTAATTTATTACCATTTTATTTTTCATCACCCGTCCTAAATGGAATGTCAGGATGGGGCGGGGCCAGCTGAGTGCTAGTAGCAGGGATGAGTGGTGAGCTACCTCTGCACTTATTTAAAGTGCATGTGTCTCTTTGGCCGGCTGTCTTGTGACAGCCATCCAGACATGCACACTTTAAACCTCTCAACCCAGCTGTCATAGGCAGCTGGGTTGAGAGCAACTACAGGACTCAAGTACCTTCGGGATCGCTGAGAGAGGCTGCTCCCTCCGATCCTGGCACTTTTCCCATGCTGGTCAACAGCATGAAAACAGTGTCAGAGTTTGGTTAATTGAGTTCGATGGGGCCCGCCCCGGAGCTTGGAGAGAAGAAAACCAGAGCGAGGACGACGTGTCAGTCAGCAACTTGCAAGGTAAGTTATTTTTAGGGTCGAGTCTGCGTCGCATGTGCTTGCTCATGCGTTTCACTAAGCGAGACGCTTTAGTAATTAAAAAGGGCTCGGAGCCCTGTCCACGTCACGTCAGTGTCTGTCATTGGCTTGTGGGCTTGCCTGTTAGAATGTACTTGATTTCATTAGTGGAAGGCATGCATATGTCATGCCTTTTCCGGTGGATAGCTCTCCTCGAGCGCATCGACCAAGTACAGAAAACATGCGACGCTCGCTGTTTTCTGTCCGGCTCGTGGACTACTTTTTCTCTATTTTCCCAGCGCGATCTCGCTTGGCAGAAGTCGAGCGCTTTACATAATATCGGCCCTGTTACACAGTTAATAGCACTTTTTCAGGTTACGAACATAAATGCACTTTTGCCGATAGGTTTCATTACCAGTGAAAAGTCGGGTTAGGAGTTTATAAGGCTATCAGCTCTAAAACGAGCAAACGCGAGACCGGTTGCATTGCAAATGCTTGTTTATTTTATGTACACCCTTACATGTAGTGCGCACGTGTGCATGCACCCACCACCCTATCTATTTTCTTGCCCCAGCAAACTCTATAGTTGCCATTCGCCCCTGACATGGGACCTTACTGAAGGAGAAAAAATGAGGGCTGGGTACAATATTAGTGTTAAAAACGTATGGATCCAACCCGGTCGAAGGACACCTGCACATTATGGCATATAAAGGCCGACCAGGCCGTAGATATATTAGTTCTCTAGGTTTACACAGAAGAAAGAGCGTTGGTTTGCACATTTTTCTAATCTGCACAAGTGCAATCCTACAATGCAGGAGAATTTACAACGAAGCCTGACACGAGATAATGTACTACACCTCGAACCCAGTACCTCCAGCTTCATAATTTACACTGGCTGAAGCTAGTAGAGCAGTGAACATTAAGAGTCTGTGTGGCAGACAGTGCCTAATTTGTAGAAATCTAAGTTCCAGCTCAAAGTATTTCTCAGGAGCCCTCTGCAGCTGGCATCACCCACAGTTGAATGCCAGTGCCAATGTTACCTTTCTAAGCAACACATTCAAGCAAATGTGACATTGTGGAGTATCCCAGCTTGTCTTAAGTTGGATGGAGGGCCTGGAAGAGCTCAGTCTAACATATTTTGAAGTATTTTGCTTTTTATGTAAAACTCTGTTCATGTGTTCTGCAACAAAGGGTGCGGGGGGACACAGCACCGTCATTTGCTAGACTCTGATAAATAAATGCAGATATTTATTTGGAAATAAGATCTAGCACTGGTAGACACCAGCAGAAATCAAGCACATGCGTCAAGCCTAGAAAGAAAGCAGCAGCTCTTTCTTAGTCCGAATCTACAATATGGACCCTTACTTTATAGTCCCAGTTAATGCTCCCTTCCAAAGTTGCTCCATCTCTCCTACTTGACTTGGGACTGAGAATGTTCCTATTTATAAAAAAGGGGCGTAGGAACGGTTGAGCTAAATAATCTGTCAAGCTGTATTTTTTGGACCATTGGGTTGATCTCTAGAATCCTGAAGGTGCTTGAGATATTGCAGTTATTAGTTCTAAAGTACCTATTAAATCCAACCGACTCCATTTCTTCCAACTAGCCCAGGGGCTTCTCTAGGTGCAGAAATATGCCAGCCGGCTTCTTGAATATGATGTCATGACATATATGATGTCATGGCATATACGTAGGTAGAGATTACACCATGTGCATCTTTGGGTTATTGTTGGTAAAGAAAGAAGACTAAAAAAAGAGTGGTGGCAAATTAGTTTCGCCTGCTGTAATACTTCTGTCAAAGCTAGTAGCTGTACACTGACTGCGCAACAAGAAGCAAGGGAACCAACTCTGTGTCACTTGGTTCCTTGGTGGAGACATGTGAAGCTGAAATAAGAGTGGTGAGGTGGTAAAAACAGTGTCATCTTAAGGAATTTCGGGACCCCGAGAACGTCATTTTTGGGGCTCTTGGTAGCAACTACTTTGAATTATATTGCCCGTTTCTTGCTAATTCAAGCAGGTACAATGCCAACAAAAACGGAACCATAACATTACATTTTCAGAAAAAGGGGTCACACGAAACTGGTTTGACATATGTCTTGGCTGGGGCTACAACATCTTTAAAATGACACCGGGTGCAGAGAGGCTGAGTAGGAGTAGAGAGAGAGGAAGAAGTTAAGAACGAGAAATAAAGGTGATATATGGAAAGAAAATCCCGCTTACCGCCGCGCAGCAGACCGCCAACACACCACCGCGGAATTCCGCTACAGCTATTATGACCCACAGCTCAGAATCCGCCAAAATCTATACACCCACACAAGTCTGCCACACCAAAGGTCAGTGATAAACTGCCGAGATCAAAACCTCCACCGTCACGACAACAGGAATACGCCCACACTATCACCACCCACGAATCCACGCGTCGGTCTCCACCGCCACGCTCAAAATACACACACACTTACAAAACACCACCACATTGGGAAATTCCAAATACACACACCTGATAGACATACACACACCACTCCCACACACCCAATACAATATAAAACACACACCCACATAACCCACAAACACTTACAACGAACAACTAACAACATGGGAGGAGCAGGTCTTGGCTATGCTGCATCCTGAGGGCCTCGCAGGAGTAGCAGGAGGAATGGACTCTGGTAAGTCAAATCTTTAACTACTTCATCCCCCACCCTACCTGCATGATATCACATACCCCCACCCTGGTCCTCACCCCCATCACTCCAACTCCTCACATATGTCCCACTACCACAAACCACACATCCCAACACCAAGCTCTGCATGCAACAACAAAGCAAGGACACCCATAACCAATGCATGTCCACTATAGATACCCACACAGAACCCTAAACAATCATCACACAAGGTCCTACACAAGAATGTAAGCACTGGGGTACTGGGTCACCCACCCATTGCACACCATGGCACACACATACAATAATCATTCCTTTACACCCCTGCAGGACCCCTACCCAACGTCACCGGACAGGAGGTTCCAGACATGTCCACTCCTCCCACAGAAGAGGCCCACAGTGATGACAGCAGCTCTGTCCATCTGGATCTAGATGACCAGCCAGGCCCATCTGGGACCTCGGGACAGTCGGTTCCCCTGACACTGGCACAGGCCACCACAGAGCCTCCTCCCTCAGGAAACACCATCACAGCACCCACCCAGTGGGCCCATACCTCTGTCCCCAGGACACGTCAAGCAGCAGTGTGTCCACCACTACAGGGAACCCAGGCTAACCCACAACCCCAAGAACAGCATGGACCTGGGGGCAGTGGCAGTAGGCACATGGTTCAGGGGACAGAGGCCCAGGAAAACCAGGGAACTGGGAGGTCTGCTGTGTGACAGGGAACCCACTCTCCACGAGGCCCTCTTTAACATCATGGGAGCGTACCATCATTCCCAGGAGACGATGGCAACGGTACTGGGCAAGTTTCAGGAGACCCAGCGGCTGCAGGAGGAACAGTATTTGGGGTTCAGGGAGGAACTCAAGTCCATCAACACCACCCTGGGCACCATTGAAGGGGTCCTGAAGGACTTAGTGAACACCAGGAGAGACACTGTGACACAACCAGGGGCCCCTGACACTAGCCTGGACGATGAACTGCCCACCACCTCCGCCGGCACTAGTGGACAGGAGGGACCGCCACAGGACCACGACACCAGCACCCCACCCCCTGCAGATGGAGAACCACCCCGCAAGCGGACCCTGAGATCCATGACAAAGACAGAGACAATGCCAAGACCCCCGCCAAGAAATTAGACCACCATGAATGTCATCCTTTTGTCCAACTTTGTCACCCTGTCCATCCTGAAACTGCCCTAGCTCCACTTCCCATGCCCCTTTGGTCAATGCACCTGTGAGACAAATAGACTGGACTCCGCCACGGACATTCCTCCACCATCACCCCTGACCATTTTACAACCCCCTCCACTATTTAGCACTTAAATAAACACCCTTGATTCACAAAACAATCTGCAATCATTCGGTGCTTTCACAAATGTGTATTTGCAACAAATGAGGGAAATAGACATGACCATTCTATTGTCAACATACCTATGTCACACGGCTCTAGTCCATGAGGTAAAATAGCAGAGGTCACCCAGTGGGACCCACATCTGTGAAATCGAAAGGGAAAGTGACAAATTAGGGTCCACACACTGGGTGAAAGTGACAGACAGATGATAGGTCGGACAATTTTATCAGATGTAGGAGGCAGTGATGTCTTCTTACCTGTGTCTCACATCCAAGGTGGAGAAGGGCCTGAAAAAGAAAGGCAAGTCAATGTCGCCGCCAACCTGCATGGCGGACAAGACCAGCACCGCCACATGCACCGCCACCACGGGCCCCGCCACCAGCACCCAAGATACTGAGCCCTTCACCAGCACCGCAGACACTGTGCCCTTCAGTAGAACCGCCGCTCATGTCACCGCCCCCAGCACCGAGGTCAGTGAGCCCCCCATCAGCAGCGCCGCTCATGTCAGCGCTGCCAGCACCGAGGTCAGCAAGCCCGCCACCAGCCCCGGTGCCGAATGATCGCCGCAAGCACCACCGCTACTGAGCCCGCCGGCAGCACCGCCAGCGGCCACGCCACATCCTGAGCCAGTGGCACCACCGCAGACATGGCTGCCATCCCCAGTGGCCATTCGTACGAGGCTGATGGTCAGTTCCATGGGCCTGGGCAGTTTCCGTGTTGCCCCACCGTCAGTGGAGTATCACATCCACTACCTCAGTCCTTGGCAGGATGAAGCACTCTGGGCACAAAGCCCCCTGCAGAACCAGTGGAGAAAGGCATCCACTACCTCAGTCCTTGGCAGGATGAAGCACTCTGGGCACAAAGCCCCCTGCAGAACCAGTGGAGAAAGGCATCCACTACCTCAGTCCTTGGCAGAATGAAGCACTCTGGGCACAAAGCCCCCTCCAGAACCAGTGGAGATTCACATCCACTACCTCAGTCCTTGGCAGGATGAAGCACTCTGGGCACAAAGCCCCCTCCAAAACCAGTGGAGATTCACATCCACTACCTCGGTCCTTGGCAGGATGAAGCACTCTGGGCACAAAGCCCCCTCCAGAACAAGTGGAGACTTTTATCCACTTGAGAGACTGTGGCTTTGCACTCCCCAGGATGCAGCAGTGGGCAAACCACCCACTGGAGAGACTTGAGAGACTGTGGCTTTACACTCCCCAGGATACATCAATGGGCATGGAGCTGACATTGTGCACTAATCCAGCTGAGGTGCCCCACCTTCCCTTCCCCCTGAGGTGTCTGTTTTTTTTCGATCTGATGCCCCTGCAATGTTCTCTCCGTTTCAACCGGGTATCTTGTGTGGGCCTCGCCCATGCATTTTGGGCCCAGTGGTCCACGGACTATATTGATGCAGTACCTGGACTTGAATTCTTGGTGTACATATTTGTTTATAGTGTATATAATATTTTTATGAATGGATTTTGCATGATTACAATCGTTCATCTCATTTCCTTTTGTCATTGCGTTCTTCCAGGGGGTGTTGGGGGGTGTAAATGTAATGTTTCAGCATGACTAGTGTGTGCGTTGTAGTGGGTGAGGGTGAGGGTGAGGGTGGGGATGTTGCGTGTTGCGTGTGTATGTCACTTTCATTTCCCTCCACCCTCCCCTGTGTTGTAGGTGCAGTACTCACCATGGTCGTGGCTGCCGTCGGTCGTGCTCCTGGTAGAGGAGCAGGAAGACAATGGCAGGGAGTATTTGGTGTTCAGGCTTCATGGCGTCCTGGTTCCTCGTGGGTTGTGTAGAGGTGAGTGTTTCACCTTCCAAGTCCTGTTTCTGCCGTGTTTTTGTTTGCGTTGAATCCGCCCCAGAAAAGGTGGCGGATTGGCCTCTCATAATGGTGTGGGCGGTACATTGTCTTCTGCCTGACTGTTGGCGGTGACCGCCATGCTGTTTTTCTGTACCGCCGTGGCGGTCGGAGTGTTAAAGTGGCTGTCTATGTTGGCGGTTTCCGCCACAGTCGTCATCTCATTTTTTTCCACCAGCCTGTTGGCGGTATAACCGCCACTTTAACACCGACCGCCAGGGTTGTAATGAGGGCCAATGTCTCCCTCCCCCAGTTAAACCAAAAAACCCTAGACCTCCATCTCACATATCTCCTCCACTCCCTCTAACATCCCGGGGCCAAAAGCAGAGTGTGGTGTTGAGTGACCCCATCCAGATTCACTCTTCCCAGAGCACAACATGGGAGCAGCAGAAAATGCTCCCTCAAAGATGCCCTACCATGCCTTCATCCCTGGTCTCAACTGTCTTTCCCGATGACATTCTCCATCTGCTATGAGTAGAGTCACAAAAGGACTTAGGGCCAGATGTACGAAAGGATTTTACCCATTCTGTGTCTATGGGAAAAAGCTTTCGTATATATGGCCCTTAGCCTCATAAATATGAGACAGAAGTTTCTGTGACTTCCTGCAATTTTCCTTTAGTCTATTGTTGAAATGAGCAGCAATTCGGATTAGTATCATAGAAGCTAAGATTTGGCTTCAGTTACATTGCCTGGCCTACACGTCGGAAGATCTCGACATACCTGTTATATCGATAATTTCCCTTCCGTTTGCTCTTGTGGTTTTTTTTCAGTGATCTGGGCATGGGGTTTACTCTGTGTGGGCCATTTCTTGACCTATCTGTATAAATTTAGTTGGAAAATGCATTAAATACTGGGTACTTTTTTCACTTTTTGTGTGAGTTCCTAATTGAGCACTCATTTGACAGGAAACAAGCATTTGCAATGCAAGGGGTCTCGCGTTTACTCGAGTTAGAGCTATTAGCACTGTAAATTCCTAACTGGACTTTTCTTGCCACATAAAATGAAAAGTAAAACAGTTGACATAAGCGAGCTGATTCAAAGCGCCATGGCCGCCATGAGCATGAGCGCGAAGGAGAGACACAAAAGGAATAAGAAGTTCACTCGCAGTCAAACATATCAGCAAAAGTGTAATTATACATGTAACAGGGTAGACGGCCAAGGCTGTAACAAAACTGCCCCAAGGAGGGACAAACTTAAAGCATTTACCAATATGATAACAAGGGAATTTTGAAAGGCAAGCACTTGAACAAGTGATAGTGAGCCCAGATAGATTACAACACGTCAGAACTCTTGCACGCTCGGCCTAATCAACCAAAAGCTCAACATGCCTGCTGTACTCCAGCCAAATAGTAGTGGAAGAAATCTTTGAACAAGCATTTCGCCTGCTGCAGAGAGGGCGACAGGGAAGCAGAGATCTAGGGGGCTGGGGCCCCATGCAGCTGCAGAAAGCTATGCCTTCTAGTGAGCTGGCAAGTATTTATAGAACATGCATCAGCAATATGTTTTAGCCTGACATACATTTTGAATCTTTTTATTTTACAGTTCACTGGGGTGTTTTAGAAGAGAAATGAGTAAGTTGCACTGTTAAACTGTGAGCATTGGGGAATTTGAGTTTAAAACACATTCCATCTTAAAACTATATTTTGCTAATGTGACAAGAGAATTGTGGCTAAACGATGTCACACCCACTAGTGCAGGCAATGCCAATTCCCACCCTCCCCTCTCTAGAAGTGCAGTGGAATACTTAAGGATCCCTGGGAGGCCCCACCCCATCCTCCAGTTAACCCAAAGCCTAAAAGGGACAGAGCAACTGGGGAGGGGAGGGACACCCTCTCCCCCTTTACAGTGGCAATTAGACTCTTAGTGGTCTGGCACCAATGCTGACAAAAAACGAATCTGTAGAAACTGACTCACCACAACCCCCATGAGGAGCTGCTACATTTGGGTACCAGCCACCCCATGTGCACCTTCACGACTTACACTTCACGGTATTTGGAGGCAAACTGAGGTCCGTGATGTACATGGTGCACGCTTTTTGCAGCAGGCACCTTAATCCCCCACAATACTTTGTGCTTAGTCAAAACTGCCAGTAGACAAAATTCTGATCACGCTAGCAGGAACATTAATCACCATAGTTATCTTATCACATTTTTTGTTGCCTGAAAATTGCTGGCCGCACCAGAAAGTTCACATGCTTGTAATTAATAGCTATTCTTGAACACAGCGCTCACCAGCGCTAGGTACAGCTGCACCGGTCGCACTGCCTTAAAGCTGGCCCTCTGTCAATGTCAGTGCCAGTGCAGAGCGGGCCAGTTCCGGAGAGGGGAGTACTTCAAGCACACCCCTGCAGTGCACCGGGTGCCCCCACTCCTACGGGGTCCTCCTGTTTCCTCTAAAACAACATCTTTGCTTCTTGCCTGTGGACCATGGTAGTCCAGTGGGTGGTAAATCGGGTGAAATCGCTCATTCATTCCCACCCATCATGCGCACTCCTTCGCCGGGTGGCTGCACATCAAGGGGCATATTTATACTCCGTTTGCGCCGAATTTGCGTCGTTTTTTTCGACGCAAATTCGACGCAAAACTAACTCCATATTTATACTTTGGCGTTAGACGCGTCTAGCGCCAAAGTTCATGGAGTTAGCGTCATTTTTTGGCGTGAACACCTTCCTTGCGTTAATGATATGCAATGTAGGCGTTCCCGTCTTAAAAAATGACTCCGATGCATATGCGTCGTATTTATACTCCCGGGCAAAAATTACGCCCGGGAGTGGGCGGGTCTAAAAAACCCGCATTAGCGCCGGATTTTAGCGCCTGGGTCAGGGCAGGCGTTAAGGGACCTGTGGGCTCAGAATGAGCCCAGAGGTGCCCTCCCCTGCCCCCAGGGACACCCCCTGCCACCCTTGCCCACCCCAGGAGGACACCCAAGGATGGAGGGACCCACCCCAGGGACATTAAGGTAAGTCCAGGTAAGTATTTTTTTTTATTTTTTTTTGTGGCATAGGGGGGCCTGATTTGTGCCCCCCTACATGCCACTATGCCCAATGACCATGCCCAGGGGACAGAAGTCCCCTGGGCATGGCCATTGGGCAAGGGGGCATGACTCCTGTCTTTGCAAAGACAGGAGTCATTTCAATGGGGGATGGGCGTCGTAAAAAAATGGCGCAAATGGGGTTGTGGCGATTTTTTTGCCTCAGCCTGACTTGCACCATTTGTGGACGCCCATACGCCATTTTCCCCCTGCGCCGGCACTGCCTGGTGTACGTCGTTTTTTTTAACGCACACCAGACAGCGCCGGCGGCTAACACCGGCTAACGTCATTCAATAAATACGGCGCCCGCATGGCGCTTCAGAATGGCGTTAGCCGGCGCTAATTTTTTTTACGCAAAACTGCGTTGGCACAGTTTTGCGTCAAAAAGTATAAATATGGCCCAAACCTTTCCTTTAATTATCCTTGCTCTCGTCCACATCTCACGCTGATGTGTGTTCCCTCAATTTCCTGTTTATGGCTGACTTACACTGACTCATTAAAGGAGTCTCTGGTTGGGGCCACCTGTAACTGCTATCGTCTCAACTGCAGCGTGAGAGTGAGTGCGCATGCGTGAGACAACGTCAAAGTGTACATGAGCCAGTTCCAAAAATGCTTGCTGTACACCAGAAGTTAATCTCGCCAAGATCTTGGTGCTATAAAACAAAGCCACTTAACGAGGAATCTAACAACCGGACCCTAAATATGTGTAGGGGCGGGCAGGGAAGGGGGTGTTGCCAATGCAGAGCATGTGGCAGTGATCAGCCGCATAAAGAAAACAATACTGTGTCGTGTGAGGAGTGTAGACTTTCTGTAAAGTGAGAACTGCACACATTTTAAAAGACCCACAAGTAGAGACCAAAGAGCATGAACAAACAAGAAACAGACCTTACTTTGAATGCACAGCAAATGTGAGGAGAGAAGAAAAAGATTTATAGCCCTGTTTACAGCGGAGCTCGGTAAACCACGAGCCCTTGAGTTCTCATTTCAAGAGATTTCAGATTAAAGAAAAAAGACGGGACTCATGTTTTACAGTGACCTTTATAAACTAGGCACAACAAACAGAATCATGTTTAAAGAAGAGAAAGAGAGCAACAGCCCCCTACTGTTTGCAGAGTGACCTGTAGTGTCCCTCTGGTGTGGGTGTTGCTGGGGCTTGGGATGGGCATCTGTGGGCCCATTCCATGGTGTAGCACCATTATTTGGGTCTGCCTCCTCCGTGTGTGTTGTTTCTACACCGGAGGATAGATATGGCTTTAGGGGGTTAGCGGCATGTTGTGGACAGGAACGCCTACCTTGCATCTAAATAGCCAAGGTAGTTTGCCACATCCACAACATGATGCTAACTCCAATATTTTGACGCTAGACGGGTCTAGCATCAAAATATATATATGGAGTTAGGTCAGCGCCATTTTAGTGTCAAAATAAATTACGCTGAAATTGCGCAACCCAAGTATAAATATGCCCCTTGATGACACAGGGAAAAAAACATTGACGTCAATCCATGACTCAATATAAGGTGTAGACCCTCCCCCCACCCCCAAGAGAGCAGCCTGGCACCCTCAAGTAATCACTCAATCTCTTCATATGCATGTTAATAAGGAACTCACAAGAAGCGATAATAAAATAGCCCGGACAAGGAGCTGCGCTGCAAAGCATGGGAGGCTTGAGACAGAAAGCACTAAGAGGGCAAAACGATCCAGATCGTTGTGGACTTATTCAAACTCTCTGAAAATAATATGCTATAGGGACTTGCAGATGTATTTACGGTGCCACAAACATTTTCGTTCCTTTGAGAAGTTGCTATGTGCACCAAGAAGCATTACTACGAAGTTCAGGCCCTGATTTATACTTAGCCCCCGCCCCATGGCACTTTAAAACATTTTTTTAAATACTCACCTGAACTTACTTGTCAGACCTGAGATAGGGTCCCCCATCCACTGGCACACCTCTGGTGGGGGTGTCCCTGGGGCTACGGAAGGGCACCATGGAAATAGGCCCACAGGTCCCCTAATGCCTGCCCTGACCCAGGTGGTAAACAATGGTGCTAAGCAAGCTTAGCGCCATTATTTAAGGCCTCCTTCCCCCGTGCTTGATTTTAGCACAGGGGATAAGTATGGCGTTAAGGCCATATCATCATTTTTTGCAAGGGAATGCCTACCTTGCATCTCATTGACACAAGGTCGTTTCCCGCAAGAAAAAAATTACTTTAACTCCATAACTTTGGCGCTAGTCGGGTCTAGCGCCAAAGTATAAATATGGAGTTAGGTTTGTACTGAATTTGCATAAGAAAAATGATGCAAATTTGGCGCGAACAAAGTATAAATCTGGGCCTCAATGCCTTGTACGCACTATGGAAATACCTATACCAAAGCTCTGTTAAAATAGAGCCATGATGTATCTTTACACATTGTGTTTAAATCCACTCAGCACCCTTAAAATGCGGGGTTTATTGCCAATACGGTTATCTCTCTCCAATCTTGAAACTCACAAGTGTTGGCGTTTCTGGTAGGAGATTTAGGGGCATATTTATAATCCCCCAGCGCCACTGGAGTGTCACTTTACGTGATGCTCCAGTGGTGCTAACCACTGCTCCATATTTACAAAGAGGTGTAACGCCAATTTTTGTGGCATTACGCCTCCTTGTAAATATTACCCCCCTCCGACATAGTATTCTGCGTCAGAGGGACGTGCAGTGGGTGTTGTTGTGGGTGTGCAACACCCATTGCTTTTTGACGCTGCCTCAGATTTACAAGATTTTGTAATCCTGAGTCAGCTCCAAAACCTAACGCCACCTCCAGGGGTGGCGTTAGCAAGGCACAACAAGGAGGAATACTTTTATTCCTGCTAGTTTTTTGCTTTTTCTATACATAGAAAGAGCAAAATGGCAGAAATGGTTGTTTATATGCGGAAAGTTATCCCTTCCTGTGCATAAACAATCATTTGAAAATGACGCTTTGGCACTTCTGTGTGTGCTGCATTCTGCAGCACATACAGAAGTGCCAAATCACCAGTAGTGATTGCTTATGTGCAGGAAGGGACACCTTCCTGCAAATAAACAATCACATCCCTCAATGCAGACATCCTTGCACAATGGTGCAAGGATGCCTGCGTTGGCGCTGGCAGCTAAATTTAGTGCCAGTGCAAGGGACAACACAGGGGTGCTCAGTATTCACTCAAATATGGCGCATCCCTGCATTGTGAAAATTATGGAGTGCGACGCTGACAATTTTGTCGCAGCGTTGCGTTCCGTTATTTTCCCATAAATATGGCCCTTAATTGGTTAGTGAAAACTTTTCTTTTCCATCCAATTCCTTCTCATTCTTGCACTGTTGCATAGAGTATAGGCATTTGCTTCCGCCTGCCTCTGCTTGCCACTTCCAATAGTTTAAAGGCAGTGTCACTCTTGTTGTGCTGCCTTCTAAGTGGTTTGGCAGCCGATACGTCACTTCCTGTACTTGGCTGAGGAGCACCGGCCAAGTACAGTTTACTTACGCCTGGAATTTTTTCTGTTGTTTGGACGAACTATTTTTCTTTGTTTCCTGTCTCTCATGTTTGTCAGTAAGCACTTGTGTTCACCCGCGTGGTTCACTTTCCACTTTTGCCTATCACTTGATCCTTACATTACATAATCAGTGATTACAAGTAGTTGTTTTGTACCTGTTTTTTGTACTTTTTTGTTGCTTTATATCACCTGAAATCGACCTAGGAATGAATCCTCAACAACGGCTCTGCTGGCACAGCGGCAGAGTTAATACTACAATATCCACTGCACTCAGGGAAACTCACCCCATAATGCTTTGCCGGCATTCGTCTTACAACACATATTTGGCCATAACTCAGCTTGCGGTGGTCCTAGGGCAAAGGGACCACCACCATTACAATCAGACGTATGTAATCTTTCTGTTCAGGACATCTTGGGCTGTCACACTATGTGAAAGGGGGGCCAAATATCATAACCTCTTCTACTATTCACTGTGCATTTAAATTCTATTGTAGCTGAATCTTTTGTTTTTGCAGCTGAACGTAGTATGTGTTATAAGGGCTTTCTGATAGTTGTGCTTGGCTTGCAAGTGAGTAATGTGCTAGGTTCTTCAAGGGCTGAAAGATAATAATAGTTCCAAAACACTATTAACCCTTTTGTTGCCGTGCCTTTTTCTTCTCAGGTGCCAAGCCTTTTTTTGGCTGTTTGGGGCAGTTCGCGCTTAGGCCCTCATAACTTTTTGTTCACATAAGCTACCCACGGTGAATTTGCATCCCTTTTTTCCAATATCCTAGGGATTCTAGAGGTACCCAGACTTTATGGGTTCCCTTGAAAGAGACCAAGAAATTAACCAAAATACAGCAAAAATGTTTTGGTTTTTTTTTAAATAGGAAAAAACGACTGTAGATGAAGGCTTGTGGTTTTTTCCCTGAAAATGGTATCAACAACGGGTTTGTGGTGCTACAATCACCATCTTCCCAGCTTTCATGAACAGGAAAACTTGAATCAGAAAAACAAATTTTTCAACAGAATTGTGGCATTTTCCTGCGGCATCCCCCATTTTAACAATTTTTTGTGCTTTCAGACTCCTTCCAGTTAGTGACAGAAATGCGTGTGCTAAACATTTCTGAAAAGTAGACAAAATTCTAAATTCAGCAAGGGGTAATTTGTGTAGATCCTACAAGAATCTCTACAGAAAAAACACCTGAAATAAAAAAATATTTAAATTGAGGTGAAAACAAACAGCCATTTTTCTCCACGTTTTACTCTGTAACTTTTTACTGTGATGTCAAAAATTTTAAAGGTATATACCATTACATATGCTGGACCCTTCTGGTTGCGGGGATATATAGGGCTTGTAGGTTCATCAAGAACCCTAGGTACCCAGAGCCAATAAATGAGCTGCACCTTGCAATGGATTTTCATTCTATACCGGGGATACATCAATTCATTTGCTAAAATATAAAGAGTGAAAAATAGGTATCAAGAAAACCTTTGTATTTCTGAAATGAGCACAAGATAAGGTGTTGAGAAGCAGTGGTTATTTGCACATCTCTGAATTCCGGGGTGCCCATACTAGCATGTGAATTACAGGCCATTTCTCAAATAGACGTCTTTTTTACACACTGTCTTACATTTTGGAAGGAAATAATGTAGAGAAAGACAAGGGTCAATAACACTTGTTTTGCTTTTCTGTGTTCCCCCAAGTCTCCCGATAAAAATGGTACCTCACTTGCGTGGGTAGGCCTAATGCTCACGACAGGAAATGCAACATGGACACATCTAATTTTTACATTGAAATTTGACGTGTTTTTTGCAAAGTACCTAGCTGAAGATTTTGGCCTCTAGCTCAGCCAGCACATAGGAAAACCTACCAAACCTGCACATTTTCGAAAACTAGACACCTAGGGAAATCCAAGATTGGGTGCCTTGTGGGGCTCTCACCAGGTTCTGTTACCCAGAATCCTTTGCAAACCTCAAAATATGGCCGAAAACACTTTTTCCTCACATTTCGGTGACAGAAAGTTCTGGAATCTGAGAGGAGCCACAAATTTCCTTCCACCCAGCATTCCCCTAAATCCCCTGATAAAAAAGTACCTCACTTGTGTGGGTAGGCTTAGTGTCCGCGAAAGGAAATACCTCAAAACACTATCTGGACACATCAAAATGATCAAATACAAAACTACCTATTTTTGCGGGGACAGCTGCGTTTTTGGTCCTGGGCTCAGCAGCCATCTAGGGAAACCTACCAAACCCAGGCATTTCTGAAAACTAGACACCTGAGGCAGTCCAGGGAGGAGTGACTTGCATGGATCCCCCAATGTTTTCTTATCCAGAATCCTTAGCAAACCTCAAATGTAGCTAAACAAATCACATTTTGCCCACATTTCTGTGTGGGATAACCGCACCAGGACAAATTTCCTATTACCCAAAGTTCCCCTCAGTTTCCCGGTAAAAAATAATACCACACTTGTGTAGGTGACAGGTAAGAACAAAAACATGTTGAAATTGAGGGGGAACCAAAGCGGGTCCAAAAGGGCAGGTTGAAAAAAAACATTTTTAGGCTGACAAGTGCAGCAGAATTGTTATCGGTATAGATGAGACAATGCTAGGCGGTAGGAATTTTGTGGATTCCTGCAGATTTTGGAAGGTTCCATCACAAAAATGTGGGGAAAATGTGTGATTTCCAGCAAAGTTGGAGGTTTGCAGGGCATTATGGGTAAGAAAATGATGTGGGGTGCATGTGAAGCACACCACCATGAAATCACCCAGATGTTTAGTTTTCAGATGTATCTAGGTCTTGTGGATTTTCCTACATGGCAGTGTCCCAATGCCCAAAAAGTGCAGCCCCCACCATTTCAAGTGGGACGATTTTGAGAGTTAGCCAAGTTCTCATGGCCCAAATGTAAAACCAAAGCCCAAAATAATCAAATGTGCTCTTGCTTGCCGTGGGATAAGATGTTTTAGTGTGCAGGGGAGAGCTGAAAGACTGTTACCCCCTTCAGTTGGGGTGGGGGCATAACCAGGCCCATACTGGTTGGTAGCCACCACCCCACTATTTTTTGTTTTTTTTCAAATTTCCTGGCATCTAGTAAACTTTCTGCCCCCCCGGCGTGTGGATCGAGGGCAATTGTCCCATCTGTCCACTAGTGGGCAGAACAACTTTGACCCCATTCATTTGGGGTGGGGGTATGGCCATACCCCCACCCTCTTATTTTGGAAAAAAAATCTTCACTGGTCTCCGGTGGGCTTTCTGCCCACCTTGGGGGCAGATGGGCCTTCCAAAAATGGCCAACAGTAATGTGCCCCCATGGGGAGGCAGACTTGCCCAAGGGGCTGCCCCCCAAACACAACACACACATACACACACACCAATCCCTGGTGCCTAAGTGGTTTTTGACCCCCTCCCGGGGCAGATTGGCCTAATAGAAATAGTCTGATCTGCCCCTAAGGGGAGGAGAAATGGCCTAAAATAAATTTGCCCCCCAAGGGAGCGACCCTTGCCTAAAGGGTCGCTCCCCTTGCGTGAAATTGGCGCAAAAACAAAATCCCTGTTGCCTAGTGGTTTCTGCCCCGCCTAATAAAAATAGTCCTATCTGCCCCCAAGGGGAGCATAAATGGCCTAAAAAAATGTTTCCCCAAGGCAGCGACCCTTGCCTAAGGGGTCTCTCCCCCTACATGAAATTGACGCAAAAAAATAAAAATCCCTGGCGTCTAGGGGTTTCTGCCCCCACAGGGGGGCAGAAAAGGCCTAAAAATATTTTGCCCCCTGGGGGAGTGGCCGTTGCCCAGGGGGCCGCTCCCCTCGTTCAATAATATATATTTTTTAAATCCCTGGCGTCTAGTGTTTTCTGCCCCCTTTGGAGACAGATTGGCCTAATAAAAATAGGCCGATCTGCCCCCAAGGGGGGCAGAAATGGCCTACTAGTAAATCTGCCCCCCCGGGGAGCAACCATTGCCTAAGGGGATGCTCCCCATATATAAAAAATAAAAAAATAAACAAAAAATAAAATTATCCCTGGTGTCTAGGGGGTTTCTGCCCCCGGGGGTGGGGGCAGAAAAGGCCTAAAAATATTTTGCCTCCCTGGGGAGTGGCCCTCGCCCAAGGGGCCACTCCCCTCGTTCAATAATATAATATAAAAAAAATGTAAAAAAAACCCTGGTGTGTAGTGCTTCCTGCCCCCCTTAGGGGCAGATTGGCCTAATAAAAATATCTGCACCGAAGGTGGGCAGAAATGGCCTAAAAGTAATTTTGCCCCCCAGGGAGCGACCCTTGCCTAAGGGGTTGCACCCCATATATGAAAAAATAAAATAATTATCCCTGGTGTCTAGGGGATTTCTGCTGCCCAATCGCATCGCTATCGGGCAGCAGAAATGCAGAGAAAGACTTTAAAGGAAAGTAAAGGCCGATCGAGGGGCAGGCCTCTGATGAGGTCAGCGCACAATTGTGCGCTGACGTCATCAGACACCATGGGGGGGCGGTGGGAGCTAGGGGTGGAAGGGGAAGCGATTCTCCTTCCATCCCTTCAGTGGGGGAGCCGAGGCGAGGCTCATGGCGAGAGAGCTAGCGCTCCCCGTGAGCCAGTCCAAGGACGTAATGGTTACGTCCTTGGCGCCTCAACGCCGCAGCCAAGGGCGTAAATGTTATGTCCTTGGCTGCCAAGGGGTTAACTCAGTTGGCTTCATAAGATCATCTAGCTATCACCTTATTGTACCTTCAGCTAATACACAGTTTATTTCTGATAAAAGTTTAATGTATGCATGAACACCCACCCCATAATGCTTTGCAGGCATTCCTTTTACAACTCATTTTTGGCCATAACTCAGCCTGTGATGGTCCTAGGGCATTGGGACCAACATCAAAACATTCAGAACGATGTGCTCTTTCTTGTGGGTCACACTAGGGCCCATATTTATACTTTTTTAGTGCCACTTTTGCGTCATTGATTGACGCAAAAGTGGCACAACCTTATAAAATAAATTGTATTTTGTAAGGTTGCGCCGCTTTTGCGTCAAAAAGCAGCGCAAATGCGGCGCTAACAATGTATAAATATGGGCCTAAGTGATAGGGGGCCCACAAATCATAACCTCTTCTCCATTCAATGTATATTAAAATGTTCTTGTAGCTAAAACATTTGTTTTTACAGTTGTAAGGATTTTGTGTTATGGTTTTGTAACTGTTAGTATTCTGACAACCCTGTTTGGTCTGTGCTTTGCTCTTGATGGATTGAAAAATGATAATTGTTCCAAGGCTTGACAGGAACATCTAGCCACCACGTGCGGTACTACACCTTCTGCTGTTGACTCTACAGGGACATCTAGCCATAACCATTGGTACTGCACCATCTGCAGTTGACTCTGCTGAGACATCTAGCCACGACCAGTGGTACTGCACTTTCTGCTATTGGCTCTACAGGGACATCTAGTAGCGACCTGCGGCACTGCACCCTTGTGCCACTGACCACACAGTTAAATGATATTTAAAAGGCCTGCTAGGCCTGAAACCGTGTAATACATTATGCCCTCAAAGGGCTGATTACATGATTACACTGCAATATTCTTTATCATTCTTTTTATGTGATTATTCCCTCTAGGGGATGAATATATATTTACATGACCATGGGGGTGATTCTCACCCTGGCGGGCGGCGGAGGCCGCCCGCCAGAGTTCCCCCCTCCAGAATACCGCACCGCGGTCATTAGACCGCTGCGGGTATTCTGGGTTTTACACTGGGCTGGCGGGCGACCGCTAAAAGGCCGCCCGCCAGCCCAGTGTAAAACAACCTTCCCACGAGGACGCCGGCTCCGAATGGAGCCGGCGGAGTGGGAAGGTGCGACGGGTGCAGTGGCACCCGTCGCGAATTTCACTGTCTGCAATGCAGACAGTGAAATTCATTGTGGGGCCCTCTTACGGGGGCCCCTGCAGTGCCCATGCCATTGGCATGGGCCCTGCAGGGGCCCCCAGGGGCCCCACGACACCCCATACCGCCATCCTGTTCCTGGCGGGCGAACCGCCAGGAACAGGATGGCGGTATGGGGTGTCTGAATCCCCATGGCGGATTCAGAAGGGCAGCGGAAAACCGGCGGGAGACCGCCGGTTTTCCACTTCTGACCGCGGCCGAACCACCGCGGTCAGAATGCCTTGCGGGGCACCGCCAGCCTGTTGGCGGTGCCCCCGTCATTTTAGCCCTGGCTGTGGACGACCGCCAGGGTTAGAATGACCCCCCATGTTTCTTCCAAATGCTATTTTTAATGTTGTGCTCTGTAGGGGCTCTTCAGACCATTACAGTCTAATGCCCATTGTATGAAGGAATGCACAACCACAGTTTATTTCTGATAAAGGTTTAATGTGCTGCATGGCTAAATATTTATAAGGTCCTAAATGCGAGGTTGTCATCATTTGCAACGCCGACAGCTCTAATTCTCGCTAATGCGAGACTTATTGCATTGAAAATGCTGTTTGACTTGTTGCAGCATTCGTGGCCTACTTCTGTGATACTAACTAATTAGCACAGCTACTGTTTTCAAAAGCCCGTCAGGGATAGGCACTTTGAGGAAACTGGACATCTCAGTCGCATAGCTAAAGTTGTGGCCTGGTTTCGGCATATTGTTAAGTAAGGAACTGCATTTAATAGTAAACTGGGTTGAGATGAATCAAATGTTTGCTCCCCCTGGTGGTCATGTCACCTGGTGAACATATACTGACATATGAATTAAAAGCTAGTGTTTCATATGCATTACAGAACATGGGGTCAGATTTAAGGAGCCCTTGCGCCGTTCCAACCCCACATTAGCGTAATTTATTTTACGCTAATGTAGCATTGGAAGGGGAAAAAACGCTGTAACATATTTACAAAGTGGTTCAATGCATGCATTGCACCACATTATGCCTGCGCCATGAATAATGTATGCAAGGGGGGCTTTCCGACACTAGGGGGGGCGAAAAAAAGGCACAAAGGAATCTATGAGATTCCTATGCACCATTTTTATCAGCATTTTTTAACATCTGCTAGGTACAGGCATTAAAAAGAGGCTCCCATTGATTACAATGGGCCTCTGGGTGCGTTGCAGGATTAGCGTCATACTTTTTGGTGCTAGTCCTGCAAAGCACCGGACTAGCGTCAAAAATTATGACGCTAGTCACCCTAACTACCGCCATGGAGTGCCGTATTATAAATACGGTGCTACCATGGTGGCATTAGGTGCAGCTCCACTTTTCATAAATGTACCCCATGGTGTGCTAAGCTAACCGTATTTAAATAACGTACTTCTGCCTTTTATAGGTCCTACAGGTGCTTCCTCTTGCTGTGAAAAAAAAATCTCAGAACACAATTTGTCATTTTTGTTTGCATAAATATGACTTAGAACTGCAGTGCTGTTTTCCCCATTGCCTGTGTTTGTGTATACTTGTATATAGGGAGGGATATTGGCAGTCACGGCTGGCGACTTCGAAAAGTGGTGTGGCGGGGATAAAATAAAAATGAAAAATATAATTTTTTAAAAAACTTACCTGGATATCACTGCCGCTCTCTGCTGCACTGCAGGCTCCCAGCCTGCTCTGTTGCCAATCATGACGCTGCTCAAAGCAGCATTATGATTGGCTCAAGTGCCCTGGCCGGGTGCTCCAATGCAGACAGGGAACCTGGGCTGGCTCTTTCCAACTCGGCAACACAGTGCCAAGTTGGAGAGAGCCTTTGCGCACTGAGGGGAGGGCTCTGTGCACTCCCCTCATGCTCATCACCCCCATTGCCCCACCCCCTTTAAAAATAAAACGATAATAAACATGGTTTATTATTGTTTTATTTTCAAAGGTTTTGCAGCTCCTGCTGCTGGCGGGGGGGCGGTGACACTCCTCTGCCCTAACGAAGGAGTCGCCCCTGCCTATTGGGTCGACATGTTTTGTCTAGTCAACTATGCACTTTAGGGTCAGGCAGCCTTAATCAGTACATTTGGGGCATATTTATACTTTGATGCAAAACTGCGCTAATGCAGTTTTGCATCAAAAAGTTCAGCACCGGCTTGCTCCATTCTACAGCACCAGCCGGGTGCCACATTTAAGAAATGGTGCAAGCTGGCGCTGAGCTTGGGCTAGCGTCAAAATTAAAGACGCTAGCCAGGTGGGGGAGGCATTAGAGGAGATGGAGGTTGGGCGTCAAACAATAACACTAGGCTGGTTAGAGGCAAAAAAAATGCCACTAACCAGCCTAGCGTCATTTCCTGACGCACAACCATCAATAACACATGAGTCCTGTCTTATAAAAGACAGGAATCATGCCCACCACCCCAATGGCCATCACAGGGGACCAGTGTCCCCTGGGCATGACCATTGCACCCAGTGCCATGCAGGGGGCCCCATGTCAGGGCCCCCAATGGCACTTAAAAACTTTTTTTTTTAAAACTTACCTATACTTACCCTACTTACCTGGGATGGGGTCCCCCATCCTCTGGTGTCACTCTTGTGTGGGTGGGGGTGTTTCTGGGGGTTGGGGAGGGCACCTGTGGGCCCATTCCATGGCGTTTAGCCATGAAAATGGATCCACAGGTCCCCTAATGCCTGGTCTGAACCAGGCATTAAATAATGGCGCTAAGCAAGCCTAACACCATTATTTGGGTCCACCTCCCACCCGTTCGACCTTTTAGCACGGGGGATAAATAAGGAGCTGTGGGGATAGCGTCATTTTTTGGATGGGAAGACCTACCTTGCATCTCATTTATGCAATGTGGGTTTGTGCATCCAAAAAATGACGATAACTCCAATATTTTGACACTAAACCGGTCTAGCGTCAAAATGTAAATATGGAGTTAAGTTTGCACCATTTCTGCATCAAAAAACATGATGCACAAACGGTGCAAACAGAGTATAAATATGCCCCAAGATCCCATCATCAATACCCCATACCTGTTTTTTATAGAAACTCAGAAAACAAGGTAGCTTGAATGCATAGTCCCTTACCAGTACACACACTTGGAATTACTGAGTTTCATTTCCCCTGTCACCTAACCTGGAGACCCGGTGGGAGCACCTCCCTGTATTCACACATTTGTCAAGGGACTAGCGCCTCCTCCCTCAGCCACTTGAGGTCCGTTAGCCAAAACATGTCGACACCATAGCAGACAATTAGGGGTGAATGGACAGTAATTTCCCAATATCACCACCAGTTAACAAGTTTTTCATCCTATGAGTAAAAATTGGGCAAGATAGCCATGAGATAGTTTTCACAGTTTTTTTAGTTCTGCGAAGTAGATCCCTGTATGTTTGTCTTGTATTGTCTCAACCCCCCTCCCCTATTGCTCCATCCCTGATCCATCCAAAGGGATGTTAAAGCAAAGTCCAATGATGAAGCATGCCAGGATAAGTGGGTGAGGCCAATTTTTAACAACCCAGCACTGCTTCTCACTTTGGTAGATCTCTGATTTGGTCTGTGAGGGTCTGCCAGTTTTTCCTTGTCCCTTTCTGTGGTAGAAGTCTGAGTGTTTGGGAGGACAGACAAGGGAATATTTCCTCTCTCTCCTCTTTGCTATGTACGAGTACATTTCTGAGATTGTGTTTTCCTGTTTGCATATCATCGCGTAAGATGCCAGCACAAATTTGTTTGTATCCTGCGCTCTACCCCCAAACATTATTTTTTTAAACTTCTCTTCAGGCACCAATGGTTTTATGAAACCATTTTTTTTTCACACTCTATAAAATGCCTCTGATGACGCTACAGAGTACTTTTTCGACTCAAAGGGCATGTTGCTGCAAGTATTAGTGTACATTCCCTGGAAACCTCAGAGTGATGCTGTTGTTGCTGCTGTGCAACATGGATGATAAAAACATTGCCATAGCCTGTAGCTCTTGCACAGGCAAGCACTGTTGACTTTGTAAATGTTTGTTCATTATATATTTAATTGTATTCACTTTCAAAGCATAGTAAATGATGACCTTACAGTGCACCAGGAAACAACAATCTTTACTGGGGCTCTTTAATGATTCCCTCACCATCCCCTTCTAACAGTGCCTCTCATCTCTCCATAGTCCCTTTCTCATTTATTTCATTTGTTTTATAGCACCTCTCACACCAGCATAGGGTGTTGGAGCACTTTACATCACACACATTTAAAGAGACAAAGAATCATGCACATGTAAATCAGTGTATAGTAAATGTTACCTAAGACAAAAGGGGACTTTAAGTTGAAGGATTCACATGCCATCCACACTGGTAGGCACTTTTAAATGTGCTTGTCTGGGGAAGCATAAACTCAAGATCCAGAATCAAACTTAGTGATTAGGGTTGACTTTACCAATAACAAATGTATTTCTACCCAAACAAACTCATTTGAGCAAAATTAGGATAATCAAAGACAGGGGAATAAAAATAACTTCGGTACCTGTACCATGCAATATGCATGCAGCTCTTTGATGATAGTTCAGAGCTCACTGTGCTAGATAATGATTATAACTTATGAACTGCACAGTAAACAAAAGACCTCTGTGTGAAAATCAATATCCCACTGAGGATTGCACATAAAATACTGCTCTGTGATCTGCATAGTACACGTTATTTGCAGCAGGGGTATTAACCCTCTGCGCTACCAAAGATGAGTCAAGACTGCCACTATACAAAACTCTGATACCTCTCCAGCAGGTACATTAATCCCTTTCATTGTTGCCTGAAAACTGTTGGACAAACAAGGAACTCTGCAGTGCTTTTAATAGTGTTGCACTGTTACAAAGCCAGCCCCCAAGTAACAAAAACAGTCCCCACCCTTGCACGGAAACACCCGGTGCCCGCTACAGCTAGTCAGGCCTTGCCTCTGACTTTTAGGAAAGTTTGCCATGATGAGAGAAATCTAAGCTGGCATTAGATGAGGGCAAAAAGGAAGAAGTGCCCATCTGCATAAATTATGTTCTCTGGAGCATTGACTGACTCACGGGGTCTGATTTACCAAGCATGTTCTATGAGTATTTGGCCCATATTTAACCTTCATTTTCACAACGCAGGGATGCACCGTATTTAATTGAATACGGCGCACCCATGTGTTGTTCCCTGCGCTGGTGCTAAATTGAGCTGCCCAGCACCAACGCAGGTATCCTTGCACCATCGTGCAAAGATGCCTGCGTTGAGGGGTTTGATTGTTTATGTGTGGGAAGGTGTCACTTCCTGTACATAAACAATCACTAATGGCGATTTGGCACTTCTGTGTGTGCTACAGAATGCAGCACACACAGAAGTGTCAAAGCATCATTTTGAAATGATTGTTTATTGGCAGTAATGGACAGCTTCCCCCACATAAACAATCATGTCTGGCATTTTGCTCTTTGTATGTGTGCTGCTGAATGCAGCACACATAGAAAAACAAAAAAAACGAGGAGGAATAAAAGTATTCCTCCTTGTTGCACCTTGCTATCGCCACTCCTGGGGTGGCATGAGATTTTGGCGCTGCCTCAGGTTTACGAAAAACTCATAAATCTGAGGCAGCATCAAAATGCAATGGGTGTTGCTGTAGCATGCCCACAGCAGCACCAACTGCAGGCCCCTTCCACGCAAAGGACTGCATGTGAAGGGGCCCTATTTACAAGGTGGTGTTAAGCCACAAAAGTGGCTTAAAGCCACTTTGTAAATATGTCACAGTGCTTAGCGCCACTGGAGCATCACGAAAAGTGACGCTGTGTGGCGCTAGGGGCTCATAAATATGCCCCTTTGTGTTTTACTCCTCTCAAGGGTAAATTATAAATGGAGATCAAGGTCTAATTCACGAAGTTGGGTATTACTTTGTGCTCAAGTGTAATGTACACATCAGTTTCCAAGAGTAAGACATCTTCGTGGTCCTGATTCACAAACCTTTTTTTTCAAGACTAAGCATATCTAACAACTTACAATTAAAGAGTAAAATTGATGAGCATATCCAGGGCCACCGGAATTATGCAGCTGGGAGCATAAATTATGTGGCACGGTTGACTAAATTGTATGGCAAGAAAAGGCAAATTATGCAGCAAAACATGGCACATTTTTAAATAGTATTACTTTATATATTTTTACAGATGGTAATACTGACTGAGCAACGATCTCATCTCATGAATACCAGTTTAACCACCAAATACAGAACTAAGCAACTGAAAGATGATCATTTAACACTTACGAAGGGCCTTCCATTGTGCACGAATAAACGTTGCACCGTTTTTAGTAACTTTTGATATGTTTGAGCTAGGAGCAATTTATTGTTAAAATCTTTGTCGGGAGAGGTACAGCACAAGGAACAGGAGTGCGCCAGAACGTTTGAGGAACTCGGAATTGAACTTCTATATTTCTACTTAAGCACGTGTGCGATTGTTGTAATACTATGCACAAAAAGCAAATGCACTTTTATTTGCAGCTCCGTTTATAGCTATCTGCTGCCATCTTCCGGTTATTGAAGGTAAGTAGCAGCGAGTTTAAATTGAAGGTAAGTAGCAGCGAGTTTAAATATAAATTCATCAAACAAATACATAAGCAATGTCGCTCAATGCTTTAACCTCTTAGCTGCTGGGCCTCCCCCCCACAAGTGCTGAGCCCTTTTTTGGCTATTTGGGGTAGTTCGCGCTTAGGCCTTCATACCTTTTTGTCCACATAAGCTATCCACGCAAATTTGCATCCTTTTTTTTTTTCCCAACATCCTAGGTATTCTAATGGTACCCAGAGTTTGTGGTTTCCCCTGGAGGAGACCAAGAAATTAGCCAAAATACAGTGAAAATTTAGTTTTTTTTTAAAAAATGGGAAAGAAAGGACTGCCAAAGAAGGCTTGTGGTTTTTCCCCTGAAAATGGCATCAACAAAGGGTTTCTGGTGCTAAAATCACCATCTTCCCACCTTTCAGGAACGGGCAGACTTGAATCAGAAAACCACATTTTTCAACACAATTTTGGCATTTTATTGGGACATACCCCATTTGTACTATTTTTGGTGCTTTCAGCCTCCTTCCAGTTAGTGACAGGAATGGGTATGAAACCAATGGTGGATCCCAGAAACCTAAAAATTTCTGCAAAGTAGACAAAATTCTGAATTCAGCAAGGGGTCATTTGTGTAGATCTTTCAAGGTTTTCCTACAGAAAATAACTGCTGAAATAAAAAAATATTGAAAGTGAGCTGAAAAAAACAACCATTTTTCTCCACGTTTTACTTTGTAACTTTTTCCTGCAATGTCAGATGTTTTAAAGCAATATACCGTTACATCTGCTGGACTCTTCTGGTTGCAAGGATATATAGGGCTTGTAGGTTCATCAAGATCCCTAGGTACCCAGAGCCAATAAATGAGGTGCACCTTGCAATGGGTTTTTATTCTATACCGGGTATACAGCAATTCATTTGCTGAAATATAAAGAGTGAAAAATAGGTATCAAGAAAACCTTTGTATTTCCAAAATGGCCACAAGATAAGGTGTTGAGAAGCAGTGGTTATTTGCACATCTCTGAATTCCGGGGTGCCCATACTAGCATGTGAATTACAGGCCATTTCTAAAATAGACGTCTTTTTTACACACTGTCTTACATTTGGAAGGAAAAAATGTAGAGAAAGACAAGGGGCAATAACACTTGTTTTGCTATTCTGTGTTCCCCCAAGTCTCCCGATAAAAATAGTACCTCACTTGTGTGGGTAGGCCTGGTGCCCGCGACAGGAATAGATCACACAACGGTCAATGTTGGTCCTTACATGAGGAAGCTGTTGACCCTGGGGTGATCCATTCCGGACGCAGGCACTAGGTATAGGCACTCAAGTGGGGTAGTGTTTTTTATCAGGACAGGTGAGGAATCACTGGGTGGTAGGAATTTTGTGGATCCCAGCATATTCCTGTAGTTTGTGTGACAGAAATGTGAGAAAAATAGAGTTATTATTCAACATTTCAGCTTTGCAGGGTATTCTGGGTAAGAAAACTTTGGGGAATCCACACAAGTCAGACCACTGTGGACTCCCCTGGATGTCTAGTTTCCAGAAATGTTTGGGTTTAGTATGTTTCTCTATATGGCCGCCGAACCCAGGACCAAAAACACAGGTGCCTGCCTTACAAAACCAGTTTGTTTTGTGATAGATCATTTTGATGTCTCCACAATATGATTTGGGCGGTGGAATTTGGGGCTGAACTAAATTGGGGAGCTCCCAAGAGAGCACTCTCTCTCTCTGCTTGCCGCCGCATTTACCTGCTCTCTGGGATGGGCTAACCCACTATTACCCCGTTGCACAGATTGTGCTTGCGAAGGGACAGCAGGACTGTCCTCATCACCTCCCTCATAATTTACTGGAAGAGGAGTTATCGAATGGGACTCCGCCGACTGAAAAATCACTCCCAGAGTCTGTGCCATTATCCTATCATTCAGATGCTGTCTCAGTATCTGATGTCTCAGTCTCTGATCCTATGTCAGAGCTGTCAGCAGTCATCCATCAAGATGCCATCTCTGCTATTGGCTAAACTGTTGCTCTAAAACACAAGCCTACGTAGACAGTCACAAAATCGATGGTGTGTGTGAGATACGTGCAACAGTAGAGGCTGCCTTACCTGCACTTCTTCCCTCAATCAGCACGTTCTTTCAAGACACTCAAAAAACACCTTGTCACATACCATTCGTCACAGTCTTTAGCACCTCCTGCGCCCAGTCCAACAATCATTATTGGTGCTCCCACTCCTTCCTCCTCGGATTCCCTCATTACTACCCAGCAAAAGTGCCCTTCATCTCTCCATAGCCGCCCCCCTCCCCGCAAATACATTTCATTTGTATTATAGCGCAGGTAATGGCTGACTTTACTAATGTTCTCAGCTATTTACATAAAATACAGATTTGCTCTTTGCAATAGGTATATAAATCTTCTGCACTTCTTTATTGCACTAAAACTGCCACTAGACAAAAGTCTGATCCTTTTGTAGCAGAAACATAATCACAATACTTACTTGACTTTTTTATTGCTGCCTAAAAGCTACAGTTGAAATGTGTCAGTTGAAGTATGTGCATTGCTTTGAAGACACAAGCTGCAACTGCAAGACAACTGGTGGCAAATATATATATATATATATATATATATATATACATATATATATATAAATATATATATATATATATATAGATCTGTCTCTATACAGTATAGATATATCAATCTACATGGATATATCTATATATATATATATATATATATATATATCTATATATAGATCTATCTATAGATATATCCATGTAGATAGATATATCTACATAGATATATCTATATATATAGATCTATATATATATATAGATCTATATTTTTTTTAGTAGTTGTATGGTTTCCTTGGGGGCCAAAATGCCCCCCAGGGAAACCCTACAACAACTAAAAAAAGAATGGCCCCCACAGGGGGTTGCCCTGCCCATGGACGACCCCCTGTCCATTTCTTTTTATTTAAAAAAAAAACAATTAGCCCCTGGGGGGACGCGATCGAGAGCGATCGCGCCCCACCAGGGGACACCTACCTTTTTTTTTTAAATATGCCCCCGGGGGGGCCTGTTTTCCGAGGGGGCCGACCCCCCCAAGTAAAACCCCTGGTGTCTAGTGGTGTTTCCTGGGCCCGATCGCAGCTGTGCTGCGATCGGGGGCCAGGAAACACTTTCAGGGAGGCCTCGTAAGAAAGGGGAGAGTCTCCCCTTTCTTACGAGGCCTTCCCGAACGTGGGGAAGGCCGTTTGGGGCCGCTTTCCCCGTCACAAAGGCGTGGGTGGGGGGCGGGGGAGACACGGAATAGCTTCTGTGTCTCCCGGGTATCAAAAAATAAATAAATAAATCCTCTGGTGCGATGCACCCGAGGAATTATTAACCCCCTCCCTGGTGTCGGCCACTGGTCGTGACCCGCACCAGGGAGGTAGCTGGCCAACGCCCGCATTAAAGGGGTTAACTTTTAAGAATGATTCTGGATGATTCACAGTGAATTTTGTGTTTCACTACGATTTGCGGCTGTTGCTCTGTCTAATGTAGAAAAGAGTCTGCACTTTGCTGAGCTGGGGATGGCCCTTTCAGTGAGCTCTGCAATGACGTTTAAAGCATACTTTTCAATAGACCCAATTCGGGCGGGAGACTCCCTATAAAATGGCTTTATTTTGGCTGTCTTCCTCCTGAAATTGCCTCTGCTTTACTAGAAGTCAGTGGGATGAGATACAGCCTCTCTCTTCATCCCCCACCCCGATGGCAACAAAGCAACATTGTGTGAAAATGAAGCCACTTTATGACTTTCGTCCGGTTCCTAAACATAATATTTGCTTAGTATAATGTGTCATAAAATATTTCATCACTTTTCCATCAGGTATTCATGTTATCAACATGCAGATTATTTTTTTTATAAGCAAAAGTCAGGTCCATTCCCAGGAAAGCAATTAATAACAACCATAGCTGCCAAGGTTTTAGATTGCTTTGTGTGACATTTTCATAATTTCAGTGTAATTTCAACGACTAAGAGAGACACTTTCTTGCAAGCAAAATCAAGTAATGAAGACTAGGGAAACATAAATATCAGAAATTACACCTATTTGAACAACGAGAAACTGTAGAGGCTGGCAGACACACCCTGCTCTGCATCTTCCCACCTGCCGTCCGCATGGCGGGAGGAACAGGGCATTTAGCTCCTGCCTGCTGAAAGCAATTCCGTGTTTGGTACCATGGTTGAAGCAGGGATGCTTTTGTACGCTAATTAGGTGGGTGTGTGGTTTGTGTTCGTCTTCAAATCTCTATGGTTCGGCTGGCTGGGATATGAGTGACGGCTTGAGTGTTTAGAGTCTTTGAAAAATAAGCGGTGTGGGGTGCCAGAGATACTTCTCATTGGAGGGGGCCCACAATATCCTGTACATGACTGAAGCCAAGCTCTCCCAGATCTCACACAGTTGTGTTACCTGCACTACAGCTCTATGAGTTATCGAATGGGACTCCGCCGACTGAAAAATCACTCCCAGAGTCTGTGCCATTATCCTATCATTCAGATGCTGTCTCAGTATCTGATGTCTCAGTCTCTGATCCTATGTCAGAGCTGTCAGCAGTCATCCATCAAGATGCCATCTCTGCTATTGGCTAAACTGTTGCTCTAAAACACTAGCCTACGTAGACAGTCACAAAATCGATGGTGTGTGTGAGATACGTGCAACAGTAGAGGCTGCCTTACCTGCACTTCTTCCCTCAATCAGCACGTTCTTTCAAGACACTCAAAAAACACCTTGTCACATACCATTCGTCACAGTCTTTAGCACCTCCTGCGCCCAGTCCAACAATCATTATTGGTGCTCCCACTCCTTCCTCCTCGGATTCCCTCATTACTACCCAGCAAAAGTGCCCTTCATCTCTCCATAGCCGCCCCCCTCCCCGCAAATACATTTCATTTGTATTATAGCGCAGGTAATGGCTGACTTTACTAATGTTCTCAGCTATTTACATAAAATACAGATTTGCTCTTTGCAATAGGTATATAAATCTTCTGCGCTTCTTTATTGCACTAAAACTGCCACTAGACAAAAGTCTGATCCTTTTGTAGCAGAAACATAATCACAATACTTACTTGACTTTTTTATTGCTGCCTAAAAGCTACAGTTGAAATGTGTCAGTTGAAGTATGTGCATTGCTTTGAAGACACAAGCTGCAACTGCAAGACAACTGGTGGCAAATATATATATATATATATATATATATATATATAGATCTGTCTCTATATAGATATATCAATCTACATGGATATATCTATATATAGATATATATATATATATATATATATATATAGATCTATCTATAGATATATCCATGTAGATAGATATATCTATATATATAGATCTATATATATATATAGATCTATATTTTTTTTAGTAGTTGTATGGTTTCCTTGGGGGCCAAAATGCCCCCCAGGGAAACCCTACAACAACTAAAAAAAGAATGGCCCCCACAGGGGGTTGCCCTGCCCACGGGCGACCCCCTGTCCATTTCTTTTTATTTAAAAAAAAAACAATTAGCCCCTGGGGGGACGCGATCGAGAGCGATCGCGCCCCACCAGGGGACACCTACCTTTTTTTTTTAAATATGCCCCCGGGGGGGGCCTGTTTTCCGAGGGGGCCGACCCCCCCAAGTAAAACCCCTGGTGTCTAGTGGTGTTTCCTGGGCCCGATCGCAGCTGTGCTGCGATCGGGGGCCAGGAAACACTTTCAGGGAGGCCTCGTAAGAAAGGGGAGTCTCCCCTTTCTTACGAGGCCTTCCCGAACGTGGGGAAGGCCGTTTGGGGCCGCTTTCCCCGTCACAAAGGCGTGGGTGGGGGGCGGGGGAGACACGGAATAGCTTCTGTGTCTCCCGGGTATCAAAAAATAAATAAATAAATCCTCTGGTGCGATGCACCCGAGGAATTATTAACCCCCTCCCTGGTGTCGGCCACTGGTCGTGACCCGCACCAGGGAGGTAGCTGGCCAACGCCCGCATTAAAGGGGTTAACTTTTAAGAATGATTCTGGATGATTCACAGTGAATTTTGTGTTTCACTACGATTTGCGGCTGTTGCTCTGTCTAATGTAGAAAAGAGTCTGCACTTTGCTGAGCTGGGGATGGCCCTTTCAGTGAGCTCTGCAATGACGTTTAAAGCATACTTTTCAATAGACCCAATTCGGGCGGGAGACTCCCTATAAAATGGCTTTATTTTGGCTGTCTTCCTCCTGAAATTGCCTCTGCTTTACTAGAAGTCAGTGGGATGAGATACAGCCTCTCTCTTCATCCCCCACCCCGATGGCAACAAAGCAACATTGTGTGAAAATGAAGCCACTTTATGACTTTCGTCCGGTTCCTAAACATAATATTTGCTTAGTATAATGTGTCATAAAATATTTCATCACTTTTCCATCAGGTATTCATGTTATCAACATGCAGATTATTTTTTTTATAAGCAAAAGTCAGGTCCATTCCCAGGAAAGCAATTAATAACAACCATAGCTGCCAAGGTTTTAGATTGCTTTGTGTGACATTTTCATAATTTCAGTGTAATTTCAACGACTAAGAGAGACACTTTCTTGCAAGCAAAATCAAGTAATGAAGACTAGGGAAACATAAATATCAGAAATTACACCTATTTGAACAACGAGAAACTGTAGAGGCTGGCAGACACACCCTGCTCTGCATCTTCCCACCTGCCGTCCGCATGGCGGGAGGAACAGGGCATTTAGCTCCTGCCTGCTGAAAGCAATTCCGTGTTTGGTACCATGGTTGGAGCAGGGATGCTTTTGTACGCTAATTAGGTGGGTGTGTGGTTTGTGTTCGTCTTCAAATCTCTATGGTTCGGCTGGCTGGGATATGAGTGACGGCTTGAGTGTTTAGAGTCTTTGAAAAATAAGCGGTGTGGGGTGCCAGAGATACTTCTCATTGGAGGGGGCCCACAATATCCTGTACATGACTGAAGCCAAGCTCTCCCAGATCTCACACAGTTGTGTTACCTGCACTACAGCTCTATGAGTTATCGAATGGGACTCCGCCGACTGAAAAATCACTCCCAGAGTCTGTGCCATTATCCTATCATTCAGATGCTGTCTCAGTATCTGATGTCTCAGTCTCTGATCCTATGTCAGAGCTGTCAGCAGTCATCCATCAAGATGCCATCTCTGCTATTGGCTAAACTGTTGCTCTAAAACACTAGCCTACGTAGACAGTCACAAAATCGATGGTGTGTGTGAGATACGTGCAACAGTAGAGGCTGCCTTACCTGCACTTCTTCCCTCAATCAGCACGTTCTTTCAAGACACTCAAAAAACACCTTGTCACATACCATTCGTCACAGTCTTTAGCACCTCCTGCGCCCAGTCCAACAATCATTATTGGTGCTCCCACTCCTTCCTCCTCGGATTCCCTCATTACTACCCAGCAAAAGTGCCCTTCATCTCTCCATAGCCGCCCCCCTCCCCGCAAATACATTTCATTTGTATTATAGCGCAGGTAATGGCTGACTTTACTAATGTTCTCAGCTATTTACATAAAATACAGATTTGCTCTTTGCAATAGGTATATAAATCTTCTGCGCTTCTTTATTGCACTAAAACTGCCACTAGACAAAAGTCTGATCCTTTTGTAGCAGAAACATAATCACAATACTTACTTGACTTTTTTATTGCTGCCTAAAAGCTACAGTTGAAATGTGTCAGTTGAAGTATGTGCATTGCTTTGAAGACACAAGCTGCAACTGCAAGACAACTGGTGGCAAATATATATATACATATATATATATATAAATATATATATATATATATAGATCTGTCTCTATATAGATATATCAATCTACATGGATATATCTATAGATAGATCTATATATATATATATATATATATATATATATAGATCTATCTATAGATATATCCATGTAGATAGATATATCTACATAGATATATCTATATATATAGATCTATATATATATATAGATCTATATTTTTTTTTGTAGTTGTATGGTTTCCTTGGGGGCCAAAATGCCCCCCAGGGAAACCCTACAACAACTAAAAAAAGAATGGCCCCCACAGGGGGTTGCCCTGCCCACGGGCGACCCCCTGTCAATTTCTTTTTATTTAAAAAAAAAAAAAATAGCCCCTGGGGGGACGCGATCGAGAGCGATCGCGCCCCACCAGGGGACACCTACCTTTTTTTTTTAAATATGCCCCCGGGGGGCCTGTTTTCCGAGGGGGCCGACCCCCCCAAGTAAAACCCCTGGTGTCTAGTGGTGTTTCCTGGGCCCGATCGCAGCTGTGCTGCGATCGGGGGCCAGGAAACACTTTCAGGGAGGCCTCGTAAGAAAGGGGAGAGTCTCCCCTTTCTTACGAGGCCTTCCCGAACGTGGGGAAGGCCGTTTAGGGCCGCTTTCCCCATCACAAAGGCGTGGGCGGGGGGCGGGGGAGACACGGAATAGCTTCTGTGTCTCCCGGGTATAAAAAAATAAATAAATAAATCCTCTGGTGCGATGCACCCGAGGAATTATTAACCCCCTCCCTGGTGTCGGCCACTGGTCGTGACCCGCACCAGGGAGGTAGCTGGCCAACGCCCGCATTAAAGGGGTTAACTTTTAAGAATGATTCTGGATGATTCACAGTGAATTTTGTGTTTCACTACGATTTGCGGCTGTTGCTCTGTCTAATGTAGAAAAGAGTCTGCTCTTTGCTGAGCTGGGGATGGCCCTTTCAGTGAGCTCTGCAATGACGTTTAAAGCATACTTTTCAATAGACCCAATTCGGGCGGGAGACTCCCTATAAAATGGCTTTATTTTGGCTGTCTTCCTCCTGAAATTGCCTCTGCTTTACTAGAAGTCAGTGGGATGAGATACAGCCTCTCTCTTCATCCCCCACCCCGATGGCAACAAAGCAACATTGTGTGAAAATGAAGCCACTTTATGACTTTCGTCCGGTTCCTAAACATAATATTTGCTTAGTATAATGTGTCATAAAATATTTCATCACTTTTCCATCAGGTATTCATGTTATCAACATGCAGATAATTTTTTTTATAAGCAAAAGTCAGGTCCATTCCCAGGAAAGCAATTAATAACAACCATAGCTGCCAAGGTTTTAGATTGCTTTGTGTGACATTTTCATAATTTCAGTGTAATTTCAACGACTAAGAGAGACACTTTCTTGCAAGCAAAATCAAGTAATGAAGACTAGGGAAACATAAATATCAGAAATTACACCTATTTGAACAACGAGAAACTGTAGAGGCTGGCAGACACACCCTGCTCTGCATCTTCCCACCTGCCGTCCGCATGGCGGGAGGAACAGGGCATTTAGCTCCTGCCTGCTGAAAGCAATTCCGTGTTTGGTACCATGGTTGGAGCAGGGATGCTTTTGTACGCTAATTAGGTGGGTGTGTGGTTTTGTGTTCGTCTTCAAATCTCTATGGTTCGGCTGGCTGGGATATGAGTGACGGCTTGAGTGTTTAGAGTCTTTGAAAAATAAGCGGTGTGGGGTGCCAGAGATACTTCTCATTGGAGGGGGCCCACAATATCCTGTACATGACTGAAGCCAAGCTCTCCCAGATCTCACACAGTTGTGTTACCTGCACTACAGCTCTATGACTCTTTTTGTCTCTGTGTCACTACATTCCACAGTTGATTCCATCCTCTCATTTCACCGGGAATCCTCAAATTAAATAGTGCCTGTGTCACTATAGCTCTTAAATGCCTTCAGTAGTAAGGGTTCACTGAAGCAGCCGTTCCGGCAGCACAGAACCAGGCCAAAAGTACCATAAACAAAGACCAGCCATTCCCAGATTAGGGACCTGATATTTGAAGAGCAGGGCTGTACACCAGCACCACCTTGTGGCCTCTGATAAAGAGTACTCGTAGCTTAGCTAGCAAAGTGGGAAACGAACTACATGGTTTGATCGCTCTTCAGGACATGTGTTATGTTTGTAATTCGGGAAATAACTCAGTGACAGCTGTATTTTTAGTGTAAAAGGTCATTTATTAGGACAGGGTTGCATAAGCAAAATAACCTTAACTTTTATAACGTAAACCGTAACTTTATTAACGCCCTCCCTTTAACATCTGCCTCGCTCATCCTTCCCCTTCAAACCCTTATTTCGTTTCCATTCCCCTACGCACTCCCCTTTTCCTTTCATGCCCCATTTGGTTCGTGCGTACCCCCACTCAGAGCCTTCACCTGCTTGTTTATTCCCTGGAAGGGTGGCCAAGCCCGCATCTGGCTCACCACCCTCCCCCATCTACTGCTCGCTCTCTGCTGCAACCTGCCCTAACTGACAAGTAAACCTCCCCCCTTTTTTGCCCTACCTCTAACTTCCATCCTTCAAAACTCCTCTTCCAATTGCCGGGTGGGTGGGAGGCCAAACTATCCGCACGATGGGTCCGCGCGGAAAGAGGCCGGTCCCTCCACCCCCAACCCTTTTTATTCCCACCCCTAAGACCCACCCCCACTTACCTTACTCCCAATCCCCTGTCCCGCCGTCACTTCCTTTTCCCGAACCGTCCCGCGGGGAAGACTAGAGCGTTGCTCTATGCTTCCCGCGGGCCCCCTCATTGCGTGGTCTAACCCACTACTGCCTCCGCAGGAGAGGTACCCTATGTAAAGCCCCGCTGTCCAACTATGGAATGATTGGGACGATGATGTGGGAGGACAAGGCTAATAAAAGGGTCTAGTTTTCTCACTGGAAGACAGATCGGAACTCCATAGCAGTGTCATAAGTTCTCTGTTTTCCCCGCTAGCGCAGCGTGCTACACTGATGTGTAAATCCCCCCCCTTTCTGGCCAATATAACAGCTGGCGATGAGCTGGTACCCACTGCCACCACTCTATCGTGGATCATGCTCAACTCAATCATTTCTGCTCACCTGTCACCCCGTTTTCATGCCTGGCTCCTCGCTACAGCCTCACCATCTTTCCCCCTGCAGCTGGCCCGAGGCGAATCTGCTCATCATCTCACAGCCATGTTGCCCTGGCGCTCCACACTCAAATGTCGTTGCCAAGAGCCATCAGCCCTCCTCACGTTAGGCCACACCCTGACTTCACCAGCAGACCATGTGTGGCTCACAGATTCTCCTCCCCAGCTGCACCAGAGAGTCAACCTATATTTCAGCCCTGCTGCGACGACATTGTCCCAAAGGTCAGTCTGTCTTGGTGCACTCTGTGCATTTTGTCTGCCATTACAAACTATCACACACACTGCTGCATCTCTCAGACGAAGTGCCTGAAAGAGACTCATGGCATTTTGCCACTTCTGACAGGAACACTACGTGGTCACAAAAGAAAAAAAACATACAATCATAAAGACATAAATAATTTTGTCCTCTGTCAGTACTCACCTTGTGAGGATGTCTCCACTGCAAAGGAAATACTACAGACTTTTGCCTGCTAAGAGAAGTGTGTAAAAAAAAAAGCAATACTAAAGTAAACGCATTAACACGAAGATATCAATATTCTAAAAGGAAACAGGGGTAGATAGAGGACTGCCAAGGACACCACACTGAGGTACATCTCAATGGTAGCACTCCCACCAAGAAGATGTTGATTCCTGCGCTCTAACCTTTTCTCTACGATGGGCCCCCACCTCCCTCGCAGCCAAGTGGAATGACTGTCTAGAATGCCTGGAAACATATTTAGTAGCCATGGCAATCGAAAATGCCAGGAAACACCCTTTTCTCCTGCACTATGGAGGTGTGGAAACTCACAAGATGGCCCGGTCTGTAGCAGAAGCGGGACCACTGCATACGTACAACACGCTAAAACAAGCACTCACAATGCATTTTGAACCGCTGGCGAACCCTGATTATGAGAGGTTTCTACTGTGCCAAGGGAAGCAACAACAGAATGAGTCAGTGGATGCATTCTATGCTCAGTTGAAAGACCTGGTCGGTACATGCACCCTGCCCGATGCCGAAGACGAGATCAGTACGCACTTCATACAAGGGTGCTCATGCACCAAACTGAGGGAAAACATACTCCAAGAGCCAGGAATGTCGATGGCCAATATCCTGACATTAGGCCGCTCCAAAGAACTGTCCAAAGAGTGAGAAGCACTTATGGAGGGTGCTCTATAGCAACCAGTTAAGATTGAACCTGTTCATGCTATCACAGCCACCACTCCGGACCAGAAGCAAATCTGTCCGAAACCAACCACAACTCCAAAATTGTGCCATTGGTGTGGGGGCTCATACCGCCACCAAGGTCCCTGTCCAGCACAAGGGAAGAGGTGTTCAGCGTGCAACAAAATGAATCGCTTCACAAAAGCTTGCAAGTCCACAAGCGCCAAGCCCACACAAAAGACCAGAGTTGCAAAGATCAGACAACTGCCAAGCACACCGGACAGTGGTGATGACATGGACGATGATCACATGGAAGGGACAGTTCACCATGCCATTATCCATGCCATGCAACCTGAAGATAGAAGAGGATGTTGCATTCCCAAATGCAAGGTAACCGTGGAGGGACACCCCATCTCGGTGCTTATTGACACCAACACCTCCATCAATATAATGGTGGAACCAGTATTCCTGACTCGCCCCAGGTCACCAACATTGAGACCCACAAGCAGGCAGGTGTATGCTTTTGTCTCGCAAACCACACTACCCATTGCTGGCACTTCCACAGCTCAGGTCGTGCATGAGGACCAGACCACAAGAGCAAGGGTGTACGTCACCCATGAGGGATCTGGAACGTTACTGAGGTGCAATATCGCTGAAAATCTTCAACTCATCATGTTCGTGTACAGTGTGCACCTGTCGGCAATTGATGTTTTGATAGCAGAATATTCCAGACTGTTTAAAGACATCGGCTGCCTCAAAGACTGAATGGTGGGCCTGCATATCGACGAATCAATCCAGTCTGTCACCCTCCACAACCGCCGGGTGGCATACCATCACCGCCAGAGAGTGGAAGCAGAACTGCAGAAACTAGAAGAGGCATACATCATAGAACGGGTTGAGGGCCCTATGCCCTAGGTGTCCCCAATCATCGTGGCTTGCAAGCCTAAAAAGCCTGGCGAGGGCAGGATATGGACATGTGGCTACCAAATCAGGCAATCGATAGAGGAAAGGCATCTGACTACAATGGTGGATGACATAGTAGCCAACGTGAGCAGCTCAGAATGTTTTTCGAAAGTGGATCTCCGGGCCAGCTACCACCAGCTAATGCTGAGGCCGGAGTCGAGGCCCATCACTACTTTCTCCACTCACGTAGGCCTCCGAAGGTACTAGCGCCTCAGCTTTGGAGTTTTAAGTGCAGCCGAGGTGTTCCATCTGGGGAGTGTTGGCAGGACTCCCGGGTGTTCTTAAAGTCAGTGATGACATCTTGATACATGCCCCAACCCTCTAGGAGCACATCAAATGACTTAGGGCCACCTTCCAACAGCTCCTAGACAACGGGCTCACATTGCACCACAAAAAGTGTGCCTTCCTCAAGAAAGAAGTCAGTTTATTCGGCTATAAGTTCTCGAAGCATGGGGTCATGCCCGACCTAGCCAAAGTCCAAGATATCCGCTCGGCACCGGCCCCCACCACCGCCACAGGGGTAAGGAGCTTCCTAGGGATGGTGACTTATTGCGGACACTTCATTCCCAACTTCACAGCACTAACAGCTCCCCTTCGTGAGTTAACGAAATCCACTGCTGTCTGGGAATGGGGTTTCACGCTAGAACACGCTTTCCAAGCCACAAAGGATGCCCTGTCTAAGACCACCACTTTAGTCTATTTCAACCCCTGGATGGAGTCCGAACTGTTGGTGGATGCTAGCCCCACAGGACTGAGAGCCGTGCTATCCCAGAGGCAAAACAATAGAGACTAGGCCCCAGTGGCATATGCCAGCTGAGCACTCATGGACACAGAGCAGAGGTACTCTCTCATCGAGTAGGCGGCCATCGCCATCCATTGGGGATGTTGCCATTTCCATCTATATCTCTACGGACAACCTATTCATGGTCCACATGGACCACAAGCTTCTTATCCCCTTGTTCTTGGGATCCTCTTCCAAACCACCTAGAAGATACAGAAATGGATTCTGCAGCTCCAGGAGTACTGATTCTCAGTAGTTTACCACTCCGGATCACAAAGCCCTGCTGACTATCTGGCCCAACATGCTTGTTTGTCCTGCTAGTACAGGGGAGAAGTCTGAAGCAGAGGTAGTCGAGGAATATGTCAAACTGGTAGTGGAAAGGTCAAGGCCACTGCTGATCTGGCTTGACGAAATTGTCACTGAAACTCAAAATAACTGCCTCCAGTTAGCGATGACCGCCCTGTACTCTGGAAAATTGGACAAAGTGACTCGAAACCTGACCCGTTGCACACCAGAGGCGGGACAGACCCTTATCTCTCTACGACATATCAGAGGTGAACTGGTGAGGTCTCCCGAAGGATGACTACTGAGGTGACCTCCCGTTGTGATACCCCAGGCCCTACAACAGCAGATAGTGGACCTTACCCACTTACCATTCAATGTGCCAAGCAACTGGTCCAGCAGAATCTCCATTACCCATCATCACAACTTACATTCCGCCGATCCCATGGCTCCGTGCTAATGCAGATTTTGGCAGCCTACCTGACGGTCCCCACATGCTTGTGGTGGTAGACGATTTCTCCAAGTACCCAGAAATAGAAATAGTTGACATCACATCAGCCAGTCAAACCATTCCTCGAATTTAGAAGATCATGGCCACCCATGGACTCATACACGAATTGCGCACTGATAATGGCCCCCCCATTTACCTGCCAGGACTTCACTGAATACCTGAAATCCCGAAATGTCTCTCACCAGAGAATCATGCCCCGGTGTCCACAGGTCAATGGAGGAGTAGAACAAGTGATGAGAACGCTGAACAAAACAATTCGCATAGCAGTAGCTGAGGGGGGAAATGTGGCCTGTGCCCTGTATGCTTTCCTCCGAGAGTATCGCTAAACACCCCATTCCACCACTGAGGTCAGCCCAAATTATTTGTGCCTCAATCAGCCAGTGAATGACACTATACTTCACCTAGAACCTCATTCCGCTCTCTGAGACAAAGCATCAGCCGCTCTTCATCATAGGAAGAAAAAAAGTGACAAGATGTCTCTCAAGAGAAGAGCCCGACACAGGCGTCTACAGAAAGGAGACTTGGTGCAAGTAAGAGACAGACATCCCGGGAGCAAGTTTCACCTGCCGTTTGAACCCAGTCGATGGACAATAGTGAGAGTTAAAATGTAATGTAATGTAATTCGAGATTTATAAAGCGCGTTCCTACTCAAAGAGCATCGAAGCACTGGGAAGAAAGCACGTAGTAAAGGATAAAGAGAAAACAAGAAAAACAAAAAAATAATAGAAATAGAAAGACATCCAATAAAAGGCAGAAAAATAATTTAAAACCCTGATCTTGATGTACCAAAAAGTTAACGAGGAAAGAGCCAAGTTTTTACCATTTTCCTAAATTTCATATAACCTGGTTCTTGCCTAATATTCAGAGGGAGAGAGTTCCATCCTCTGGCTGCAGCCACTGTAAAAGCTTTGTCTCCCCATTTAGCTTTATGTATGCGAGGGACCTGTATCCAGTAAGCTTGGGATGACCTCACGGTACATGCTGGTGGAGTCTAGAAGTCAAGTACCGTGGTCCTGTTCCATGAACTGCCTTAAAAGTAAGACAAAGCGACTTAAACTGGATAAGCTGCGCCACTGGTAGCCAATGTAATTTCCTGAGACTCACCCTAACTGATATGCATCGCAGGAGATTAAGGACCGCTCTGACAGCGGAATTCCGAACTAATTGGAGTCTTTTATTCAGCCCCTTATCCAAATTAAGGAACAGTGCATTGCAGTAGTGTATCTTGGACATCACTAGTGCCAAGATAGCAGCTACTCTCCATTCATGTAACAGATAAGGGAAGATTTTTCTGAGCATTTTAATTGACCATAAACTGATGTTTACCGCATGATTAATCTGCTTTTTAAAAGACAGCTGTTCGTCGAACAAAATGCCCAAATTTCTAGTAACAGTAGTAGGCACAGGGCAGTTACCACAATCAGAGGGCCACCACCGTGAGTTCCATAAATTTATTCCAGATCCAAAACATAAAACTTTGGTTTTGGTGGCATTCATTTTTAGCCAATTGGTCTTCATCCATTTACTCACTGCCAACATACAATTACTGAACCGATCTGCAACCTCCTCCCATGGCTGATTAATAGGAATAATAAGCTGGGAGTCGTCAGCATAAGAAGATGGAATGAAACCAAAAGTACGAATTAAACTAGTCAAAGGCGCTACATACACATTAAACAGTGTGGGGTTCAGGGAAGATCCCTGAGGAATCCCACATGGCAGAAGATAAGGCATAGATTTAAAATCACCACAGCTAACTGTGGTCCATCTGTTTGTAAGAAAGGTCTTCAAGAGTTTGAGTGCCTGGTCCCTCAATCCGACTTGATGCAAAAGGGACATTAATAATGTAGGCGAGATGGTGTTGAAGGCTGCAGACAGATCTAAAAGAACCAAAACGGTCCCCTTGCCTTTATCGACTATCCTCCGAATAGCATCAGAGGAAGAGATTAGGGCTGTTTCAGTACTATGCCCTGTCCTAAACCCGTGTTGGGAGATATCAAGAGCCTCTGCTTTTGCTAAAAACTCAATCAATTCAGAGTTCACAATTCTTTCTAAAATCTTTGCCAAAAATGGGAGACGCGCTATTGGCCGCAAATTACTCATGTCCTGACTATCCTCATCTGTTTTTTTCTTAAGGGGTACTACTATTGTTTCTTTCCAGATAGAGGGGTACACCCCGGACATTACTACCCCTTGGTAAATGGGGACCAACATCCGTGCCATTAAATCCGGAACCAAGTGAAAGATAGAAGGAGGACACGGATCAAGAGGAGAGCCAGATTTAATTTCAAGAATCTTCTTTTTGATAGTATCCATGGAAGGGGGTTGGAAATGTGACAACAGTGACTGGCCATCTGCTGTAGAACTCTCAGTTATCGTGGGGGGTAATACTTTGGGAATGATCTGGGTATCAAAGTTGCTATGTATTTGCAATATCTTATTTTCAAAGTGAAAAGCAACTTTGTCACAGAAATCCTGAGAGTTTTCTAGACCAGCAGGCTTCATGGGCCCAGTTAGACCCTTAATGGTCTTATAAAGTTCCCTGGGGGCATTAATTGCCTCCTTTACTTTGGTAGTATAAAATTTAGATTTGGCCATAAATTGTGCTGCTTTACAAGCCGTTAGGGTGGACTTAAGGGCCACCCTTTCCTCAGGTACTGGATTAAGTTTCCACCGTCGTTCCTGCTGTCGGTACTTTCTTTGAAGGAATTTAAGGTCTTTTGTAAACCAAGGGTGACCTGGTTTCTTCTGACTATTGGGTCTTCTAATTATAGGGGGTACCACTTCTTCCATGGTCATTTCCATTCCTTTCAGAAAGCTATCAATCAGGGGCAAGGCCATAGTTTTAGCCTTATCCCAGCCAGCTTCTAAAGCTGGGCCTAATTCCTCTGCTTTGACCTGTTTCCATAACCTGACTACTTTATTCGTTTCCACGTTAGCAACACAAACATTTATTTGAAGCAAGTTTAAATTTCAGCAGATGAAGATCTGTCCAACTCAACTGTACCATGGTTACCTCCACCTGTTGAGTAGCTCGTGCAAACACCCCATCCAGAATATGCCCTGCAATATGGATGGCTGACGAGAGTCTGGAGGTCCAATCCAGGACCTCCATAAAGTTAATGAACTCCCGGATCTTAGGAGTTGCCGTCTCATCAAAGTGCATATTAAAATCGCCCAATATAACCGCTTTTGAAGATAGAACCATAGGTTCTATCAGTTTAGGCCAAGACTGTAGGAAATTTTTACTCGGTACTGGTGGGCGATATATCAACAGACCCTCCATTTGTACCCCACTATTTTGGGAAATTGTAAATGTCATAGCCTCACACGCTTCTGTAGAGGAGCTGATACATGTGCATGCCAACGTGGACCTATAGATAATGGCCTGACCACCCCCCCTATTCTGAGGTCTATCAAGTCTATAAAAGGTCAATCCTGGTGGAGAGGCGACGATAAAATCTGGGTCCGATTCTACTTTACCCCAGGTTTCAGTAATAAATAGACTATCGATCTGCCAATTATCGATCATTTCGCAGATTTCCTGTTTATGTTTGGGAAGGGACCTAGCATTTATTAAGGCATACTGAAAGCTGTAATTATAAACTGCCTTCTGTTTCATTTTTTTCTCCCCCAACCCTACCGGCCTAATGTCTTGATTGCTTACCTTTGTTGCTTCTATGGGGACTTGAATAGCCCATTTGCATGTTTCACAGGTCCAAATAGATCCACCCTTACTTAAAGGCTTAGATACTACATAATTAGTAGGTTTGGGTAATGGTTTACTATATTCTTCCTCTCCCTCAGATACTGCACAACTGTGAAAAAGTCCAGCATTTCTGGCCCCGGGGCCCGGTCCGGGGGCATGGACGGGCGCAGACGGGCTTGCCTTCGGCGCACCTTCGGCGCGCCAGCTGCGCGGTCGCTCGTTCCGGCACATTTATGCCAAAAGGCACTATGGATTCTGCCAAAAAGGGAACAGAAACAATCAGGAGAAACCTGCCTCTCAGTCGTCCTCCAGATGAGGAAACAACACTGTCTGGTAAACCTGAGCACTATGATGACGAAGATAGGTGTACTGGCACTGAGAGCCCCGGGACATCTCATCCTGAAAAAGGAATGGGCGTTGCCCTTAATGACTACGCATACCTCCCACACGGCATGCCCCGGGACAGGTTGACGGCAGAGGGCCCAAGATCACCGTCTGTGGCCTGTCAGCGGTCTCAGAATTTGAGATATCACCACCACCCCAACCCAACAGTGTTGTTCTGACTCAAAGATTTCATCCAAGAATGAAGTCTAAAGACATCAGCACAACCATACTGATTTTTCTCTTTTATTCGCTCTCTCTATTTTTTCTTTCCCTCTCTCCTTTGTGTTGTTCATTGCTGTTCCTTCTGAATTGGGGAGGGATGTTATGTTTATAGTTTGCGTGGTCTAACCCACTACTACCTCCGCAGGAGGGGTCCCCTATGTAAAGCCCGGCCGTCCAACCATGGAATGGTTGCGAAAATGACGTGGGTGGACAAGGTTAATAAAAGGTCTAGTTTTCCTGTGGGAAGACAGATGGGAACTCCATAGCAGCGCCACGGGTTCTCTGTTTGCCGAGCTAGCACAGCACGCTACATTGATGTGTAGCACCCCCCCCTCTTCTCGGCCACCACAACAACATGGTTCTTTTGTGTGGCAATCTCAGGCATTGCAGTAATGCGGGAAAATGACCGAAAATGCATTATTTTAACGTGAGATGCTTGCCACTTGGCAGGGCTGAACAACCTTGTGAGAATGCAAGCCGTATCTTAAAATGGATGCCTTACAGCTGATTCTTGGGTTATTAACTGATAATATTACACTGAATTCCTCGCTGTAACGTGTATGATGTTAAAGCTCACTACTGTACTTAAAATGCACTCGTTTGGGTCATGTTAGTTCTTTCAAATCACGTAATTTGGTTCAAATGTCACAAGATAATTTCCTCCAATCCAGATCCCATGTCAAGTGATTTGATTCCCTGTCATGTCATCATCAAGCCAGGTTCCTGTGGTTTTATTTCCAGTGATGACATCATTATAGTAACAAGTGGCTTTGAGACTTTGAAAATCATACTTCTTTTTGGTCACGGGATGTCCGTACCTATATGAGTAGGTTTTGTAGAGATTGGAGCACACCATAAATTGGTAAGTACAGGTTTTATTGGAGAGCAAGCGTGTGGCACCCTATCACCACCAGTACAGACTTCAACTGCCATCACCCTCAACATTCCCAAACGTCTGTGATGACCCGGTAACCTAAATACCACCTCCCATGTCATAATAGAAAAACAAAAATAACACAAAACTAAATATTAAGAAACTATTAACAAATAGGAAATTTGATGCAGTAATCATTAGTGAAATAATATAACAATAACAATGCTCAAATCTGTCTTGTAATATTACAACCTAAAATAACACAAAAACTATAACAAATATAAAATTAAATGTGGTAACAGTGAAACAATATAACATTCCAGCAAAATAACAATACAATATTCATTAGTGAGAGGAATGTAACATTACAGCAGATTGTGGTACCAGTGAGACGGATGTAACATTGCAGTAGATTGTAGTATTACCACATTACAAAATTTTGAAATTTGTTTAGGCAATGCGATTGATCTACCAACCCAAGTAGATACATTGGTAATACTAGGTTTAGCATTACCAGATTCAGCATTACTAAATCAGGGTCTACCTAAGTATTACCTAAGTCTCCGCTGTTTACTCTTCTAGATGCTCTGAGACTATACATCATCACCCCACAACCATTTATATTGTGCTACACCTCCCTGGTTTCCTCTGTCATGTTCCCAATTCGGTACTTTGTTACATCGTGACATCCTGCTGAAATGCCAGATCTTTTTATCACTTAGCTATGCTGATTTTGGATAAACCTCCTTCACTAGAAGAGCTTCTGAAGATCTACTGCAACCTTTCTTAGTTTTGGGTCTCAACTTTACTGTCACCTAATCACCTGCCACAAAATATACCTCTTTTACCCCATTGATCCTGTTGAAATATTCCTTGTACACCATTTGTGTTTTTAGCAAATTACTTTTAACCACAGAGGGATATACTTTGCTACACAATTCCATGTTCATACAGGTGGCGTTGTCCTTAGTAAAGTGTTCTCTACACCTTAGAATCCTGAAAGGTTGGTGTGATTCTGTAGTCCCAAACTGTGCTTCTCAATTCCTTCACCCAATCTCAACCCATATTGATGGCAGCTTGCACGCTATCCATGACCCCTCTATTAAACTGTTCAATGGTTCCATTGCCTGTGGAATGACAAACTGGTGTACGTTTTCTTTTGATTCCATTTCTGGATAAAAACTTCAGAAACTTTTCAGCTGTAAATTGTGGTCCGTTGTCACTTAACATAGATTTAGGGATTCTTTCTCTCAAAAATACCTTTTCTAGAAAGGAAAGGAAAGGAAATTACAACAATGGTATCTGCAGTGTCACACACTTCGTACTCTGGCTATTTAGAGTAATGGCCCATGAGGACAATCTAATGTTTAAGTACCCCCCATCAAACTAAAATAGGTCCTAAGATATCAACACTCAAATCTTCCAATGGATTTTCTGGACATTTCTAAACCCCTTGGGGGTCAGAAAAACAATTGTGCCTTATCGGAGCTGGCACAAAACTGCCATTCTTTCACAAACTTCTCTGTATCAACATCAGTGCCCGGCCACCAATATGAGGACTTCACTTTCCTCTTCAGTTTTACTATACCTAGATGTCCCTCATGAATCTCTTTCTCAGGTCTTTGGGAGGTACAACTTTATGCACTCTTATAAAGAACCCTGCATCTCTCAGGTATAGCTTATCTTTTATCTCCCACATCTTGCTACACTCTTCATGTAATTTATTCTTATCAGCGCAAACCTGATTATGGGCAAGATAGTTAAAAGTGCTCGCACGCGGTCACCAGCAGTCTTCCTCAACTCCTCAATGTACACTGTGGACAATCCGGAGGAACTCAAAGACTACAACAAACACCGCCTAATGCCTCCAGGCAATACCAAATGCCGTCTAACACCTCCAGGCACTTCCGAGGCAATCCCCTGATTTTTCTTCTCTTCCGCCAGTTACACCCACACGACTCCACCTGCTCTCTCCCTTTTGATGCAAACGCGGCGCAAACTTACAGAATACAATTTTATTTTGTAAGTTTGCACCGCTTTTGCGTCAAAAAACGGCACAAATGCAGCAATAAAAAAGTATAAATATGGGCCATAGTACTTTCAGCTGCCTGGATTAGGGGCATCCCATCCTTGTTGCCAAATCCATAGAGATGGAAGCACACCATAAGTTGGCAACTATGAGATCTATTTGCGTGTGGCACCCTATGACATGTACAGACTCCAACTGCAATCACCCTCAACATTCCAGAACTTTTGTGATTACCTGGTTACTTAGGTACAGGTTACCTAGTTACCACAAGTTCCAGTAAATTCTTTGTGAATTGGGCCATCATGCTCTCTGGCCTTACAGGATAATCTAATCTTTCTAATTATTAATATTTTACTAGGTTTTAAATTATTTTTTTCTAAAAGGGTCTGAAACTGATTTCATAAACTGCCTGAAATTCCACATGGATACAATAGGCACGTATAGGCCTTGGTGGTCAGTCTTGGCTAAAGTCTCCTCCATATGCATGAACAGGATGAGTAAGACCAAGCTGGGGTAGCACTATGATATCCCGATTACCATTACTTGCCAGTAACCTTCACCACTCCAAGTCCAGGTTTCATCAATACAGTCCTAAACACACGAGGGTAAGTTCTTAAATGCAAGACACTCAAAGATGTTGCCTCAAACCTACACAAAGTTCACTTAAAAGATATTCCCCTGCAGATCCAGGTCTCAGTGTTTTGCTACCTTGGCTCTTCCCTCTTCATACCCATGAATCAAACCTGCCTCCAGAAAGGCCTGTTTTACTGTCTTTATCTGAGACAGGCTTCCCTATTCCTATTGATGTGCAGCTAGGTTCATGCTGTCACCAGGGGTGAGTTTTGCTTTCTTTGGTGCCAGTAATTGATAATGGTTTGTGCCTTAGAAAAGTGCAGTAAGTCTACCTAAATTCCCAATAGAATACATTAAACTACAAACCTCAGGAGAAACTGGTCCTGTTTTTAAATGGAGCCCAGGATGTAAGCAGCCCATCCACAATTGGAGTCACAAGAGCAAACAAATAGAAATTTTGTGGAATTGGAAAAGGGTGTCATAGAACAGATTGCTGCAATTTGGAACAAGCATGAGAATTTGGGAAAAGATATAGAAGTGTGAGTTGATTTCACTAACAATGAGCAAGTATGAGCATGTGACAAAGTTATGAATAATAATCTATGCAACGGCTTGGCGGGGACAGCTACAGAGATCATTGTGAACCAGGTTTACTTGTCATATATTAGAGGTATTGATAAGCCAGCTCTTCCATTTAAGTGTGCAGGTTAAACACAAAGGTTCTCCAAGGCCAAGTTTTGAAAAGGCAATCTCACCTTTGCTCCATCTGCTGCCTACTATAAAGGGTCATTCAAAGAGTGACAATGGACATCAATGGACTCCACCTTTATGCGCTTTTCATGAACAGTAAAATAAGACAATGACACACAGGGGGTTCCTCTGTGTAGGGGTGGTTTTGGTATCTCAATAATGGTGACATTACTGGTTGTTGCAATGGGGATAAGTTAATGGGCATAATGCAAGCTGCTGCTGTGCACAGGGGCCGCCACCCTTCAACCCAGGGGTATAGCTTTGGGACCCTCACCACATTCTTCAAGAGGTCCAATCATGTTTCATTCTGCACCTGCATAAATCCTTGCAAAACCACCCATGCTTCATCTCTCCAGCTCAATGCGACACTTTGGGTTCTGCGATTCTAATCAGAGGGGCAATACAAACATCAGTTTAGAGAATCAACATGCAACTAGCAAGGTGCACTGCTAAATTAACTTAAGAGTTATCATTAAAGCTACTTCACTTCAGTTTTCACTGATATTTGCACATAATAGAGGCAAACAACAATCAATTCCTCTGATGTATATTATCAAAATTTGACCAAATGGAAACTTGGTCATTTTTTGTGCAGCTAATTGTGGATCTTTGAGTGTGAGTCCATCACACTAAGCACCTAGTCTGCCACTTGCCTCCAGTTCCTGCTTGTTCCAGCCTGATCCAGTTGCCACTGTTTGACCAAGTGACACCTCCTCTGCCTGGGTTTTCCCGCCCAGGTTTTCCCACTCACTGTTCTTCCCACCAACAGAAGCCCTGGCCACCCTAGGACTAACTTAATGCAGGGTGCACGGCTACTGCGCAGTGACACACCACTGACTCACCAAAGGAAAGCCCATCTGCACCCATCTGTGCCTGGACCACGTCATGCTCCATTACCCCTTGCCCTCCCACCCCAGTAGATACACCATCGCCGAGCTCCATAACCTCAACCCTAGATTCCACGAAAAACACTGCCACCGCACTGACCCACACTCCACGGTAAAACCTTTCTCTTGCACCAACTGCCACTTCACTTACCACAACACACATACCAAGCCACTGACTAGTACCACCTAAAACACACCACACAAACCACCTGTACAAAAACACCAACTCGCATGCCCCCTTCTCAACACATGCTTACTATGCAGACACACCACCAAGATTTGGGACCTCATCTCCACCCTCACACCTGACGTCCTGTTCGTCACTGAGACCTGGCACCCGACATCGTCACCGCAATTCCACGTCATGCTCCATTACCCCTGGCCCTCCCACCCCAGTAGATACAGCATCGCCGAACTCTATAACCTCAACCCTAGATTCCACGAAAAACACTGCCACCGCACTGACCCACTCTCCATGGTAAAACCTTTCGCTTGCACCAACTGCCACTTCACCTACCACAACACACATACAAAGACATAGACTAGTACCACCTAAAAAACAATACACAAACCACCTGTACAAAAACACCAACTCGCATGCCCCCTTCTCAACACACACTTACTATGCAGATACACCACCAAGATTTGGGACCTCATCTCCACCCTCACACCTGACGTCCTCTTCCTCACTGAGACCTGGCACCCAACATCGTCACCGCAATTCCTGAAGGATACAAGATCATCCACTGCATCAACAAGCCTGGCGGAGGGATCACCATCATACACGGACATCCATCCAATGTACCACCACAAATGACAACATCACCTCAACTTCTGACTCCAAAAAGACAGAAAAACCTACATCAGGGGCACCCTCGTCTACCATCCTCCGAGATCACGACCAGCCTTCTGCAACTTCATCTCCAACTTCATCCCCCCCTTGCCATAGACTCCAACAAATACATTTCCCTCAGCAACCTCAACTTTCATCTCAACAAACACAATGACATCAACACTACCAACCTCCTTGACCGTATGAACAACTTCGGACTCACCCAACATGTCCATGACACAATGCACACCGCAGGCCACACACTAGACCCCATCCTCACCTCCAACAAACCACATCAGGTACAGCCACAACACAAAACACGTGGAATGGCCACTCCAACATCCATTTCAAGATCACCAGCTCAAGGACCTCTGTCCCCAGTCTGCTCAATGCCCCCCACTGCAGCTGGAGCAAAGTTTCAAAGGACACATGGATCAATGACCTCAACACCACCCACCCCATCACCTCCAACAGCCTAGACCAGAAAGTCAGAAACTTCAATAATTGGATCACCAACTGCGCTGAAAGCGTCACTCCCATCCACAACAACACTCACAGAAAGTCCACGAAGCAGGCTAGCTAGTACACTAAAGACCTCAGAACCACTAAACGATATTGTAAGCAACTGGAAAAGAGATACTGCACCAGCAAGGACACGAGCGACAAGATCACCTTCAAGACAGCCCTCAACCTCTACCAAAGACAATTGAAAGAACTGAAAAAGAAAGTCTTAGCCTCACGCATTGAATCAAGCTCCAGTAACAGCAAAGCACTCTTCAACATTGTCAAAGAATTCTCCAGTCCCTCAGCTGAAACAAAGAATAATAACTCCTCACAGGAACACTACAACAACCGTACAAACTTCTTCCACAACAAGATCACCAACATCTACAGCAACTTCATACCCTTGCCCAAGGCCACCAACTTCTTCAAGCAACACAACAACCCCACTACCACCACAGACATCCACAAAACCGAATGAAGCTAGCTTGCCCCACAGGACACCGCCTCCATCATGAACTGGGTCCACTCAATGGTCCCAACTGATCCCTGCCTCACCACATCTTCAACCTAAGCAAAGCCAGAATCAACCACGTACTCAACACCTTGTTCAGCACCTCAATTATCATGGTCACCTTCCCCAAGGACTGGAAACATGCAGAAGTCAACGCCTTACTAAAGAAACCATTGTCAGACCTCAGTAAATTCAACAACTACCGACCGATCTCCCTGCTCCTGTTCCCAGCCAAAGTATTAGAAAAGGCCGTCAACCAACAACTCTCCCCACATCTGGAACGGAACCTTCTACTCAACTTCTCCCAATCCAGATTCAGCGGCAACCAGAACACTGAGACAGCCCTCATCGTGGGTACCATAGACATCCGAGCCCTACTCGACTGAGAGGAGACTGAGACTGATCCTCCCAGACCTCTTGCCAGCCTTCGATACGGTCTCCCACCACACACTCATCACAAGGCTGTACAACATAGGCATCAAAGGAGCTGCTCTCAGATGGATCACCTCTTTCCTCACTGGAAGATCGCAAAAAGTCCACCTTCCCCCCTTTCACCTCCGAACCCAAGGCAATCATCTGTGAAGTACCCCAAGGATCCTCGCTCAGTCTCACCCTCTTCATCGTCGCCAACTGGATAGAGGACAACTGCCTGAAGCTCAACACAGACAAGACAGAGGTAGTGAGCTTTGGAAACAAAATCTCCCTATGGGACGCATCCTGGTGGACCTCAGAACTCGGACCTACTTCTACCCTCATTGACCACGCTAGGAACCAAGGCATCATTCTGGACAATAAGCTAACCATGACAACTTAGGTCAACTCTGTCTCCCTCTCCTTCATCCTACTCATGCTTCATAATATATTAAAATGGTTACCCCAAGGCTCAAAACACACCATCACGAGGCCCTAATCTACAGCCATCTGGACTATGGCAATGCTCTCTACACAGGGATCACAGCTCACCTCCTCCGACGACTACAGACCACACTAAACGTTGCAGTCAGATTTGTCCTGGATCTCCCTAAACAAACCCACATCACTCCTACCTCAGGGAACCCCACTGGCTCCCTATACAGAAAAGATGTCAGTTCAAGCTCCTAACCCATGCAAACAAGGCCCTGAACAACTGCAGATCCACCTACTTGAACCACCACCTCAACTTCCATCAGCCCACTAGACACCTCCGATCTGTTTCCTTTCTCTTAAACCTTACCCCCCACATCCAACGTTGTTGATGCAGAGGTCACTGCTTCTGCAACATAGCAGAGAAGACATGGAATGATCTACACTTTCATTTGCAGACCTCCTCATCTCTTCTAGAGTTCTGAAAGTCCTTGCAGACCCAGCTGTTCAGCTAATCAACGGGACCCTGCCGGTGCCTGGACACCCTCATGGGTGTCAAGAAGCACTCTACAAATCTACTGATTCGTTCATTCATTCATTCATTCCAACGAGGATTAGTTGAATCAACAGTTTTGCAAAATATAGAACTAATTATCTTCCTCTCCCCCTTACCAGGTTCAATGATACTATTGGTTTGAGGGAGGAAGATTGCATTGTTGGGGAGAATGTCATTTCGCAGGGTGATTAGGGCAGCAACTTTCACACAAGTACTAGCATGTGAAATTCTTGGTCATCTTCATGTTAAAGACTACAGAAATCCAATAAATATCACAAATTCTGTTTCAGAACACTAGCAACAATATTAAATTACTTATGACTAATTAATGTAGTGCAAAGAAACCTATAGGCAACCAAAGGTTTACTTTTTTGCGAACATACATTTGTAAGTCACCAGATATAACTTTGTGTTTCACAGTATAACACCAGATGTGAAAAAATAAAACATAAATGAAAACAAGCCCTAGCAAAGCCTTTAGGTCCGGCCTGGGCAAACTGTTGTGATGATTAAAATACAAAGAAGAAAGAAAAAAAACATGCTGCCGCATAAATGCTATGGGCATTTCTTTGCATGAATTAAATATTTTGTAAAGAAAATAATCCAATAGAATAGAACAGTACGAGTGCTGCCTAGCAGGTAGGTGTAGATAGAATAGGTACAAATAGAAACTAAACACATTTTAATTCAAATCAAGGGGAAATATGATTTTTATTCATGTGTTCAAGCAAAGAAAAGGTACTACTGGCTTAGAATTACTGAGCCCTAAATACATAGCTAAACATGCAATAATGAATAAATTAAAACAGGATAGAGAATTAGAAAAAAGCAATGGAAAAGTCAAATACTGGCCCGACAGCCCTGGTATCAAAGTGCACTTCTTTTTAGGTGGATGTGCACATGTGATCTGGTAAATTATAGTCACAGTGCAGTGGAGCCAATGGGTGAAGTGGATTCACCCATGGCCCCATGCTGTATGCTCTGTTGGGCGGAAGCACGATGTGATTGACTGCTGATTAACAGAGCTGACCTAAAGCCTTTTTCAGTAAGTACATGAGTATGCATTTTCTACTCATTCTCTTTTTGACTGTAGGAGTTGTGTGAATTAGGTAAAACTGTGTCTGTGTCAGGCACACATATATGTCTGCAGATGGAAATATAAAAAGAATACCGTAAAACTGTAAACTTGAATTATCAACCTTAGGTATAATTATTTCTCATCTCTCCATTTATTGTATTTCAATACATTTTCAATTGTCAATATGCAACACAGTATCTTGTTTATGAACATGACTGTGCTCTACATTTCTGTAATAATTCAATTGTATTGCTATTTAAGTTTCTATCACTGAATATGGCCCAGCACTTCCTGTCAATTTTGATTTCATTCATACTCCACAGGGCATACAAGGGTACTTAAAAGTATCTTTTGTCTTTGTGTGGTCCCACTAATATGTTTTAGTCTGGGAGTTTAGTTGTATCATTGGTCAGTCGTAATATTGGTCAGCTTCTTTCGTTGCCCTTCCCCCTCAGCCACTCTTCATCAATGTTTACTGTAGAAAAGATATATCAAATGACAATACTATCACATCCTGTACATCAAACTAATCACAATATCACAATGTAAGTGTAGGTAAGTAGATATGGACTTGAGAATAGTAATTACATACTTGTCATGGAGACGTAGTCCAAGCAACACCCTCCAGAAAGTATGTAAAATCAGAGCAACGCAGACTAGCTTGATGTTCTTAGTCTTTGTATTCTAGACAAAAGATGGCATTAACATGAAAACAACAAGCCTGCGTGATTTGAAGACACAGAAACAATTCAAAGTATAATTAGGAATAAGATAAATATATTTTTGCTTCTTTACTCAAAAGGAGTGCTCACTCAAAAAATTTAATATATATATATATATATATATATATATATATATATATATATATATATATATATATATATATATATATATATATATATTTCTTATATCCTTTAGTGATATAATCTGGTTGTGCAAAACATTTTCAGCTACAAAGAAATACTCTTTTGGATAAATAAATAAATGTCTCAGTTGTTTACGTCTTGCAAATCAAGTGACAAAAAACAATGCAAAAATATTAAATGTATTTGACCTTTGCAGAAGAAGGCAGTAACCTATTCGTTCACTGAAATGAATGGTACAATCAATACATTAGTACATCACTAAAAAAAAGGTAATTGGAAAATTGCCAAGTGCAATTTAGAAATAACTATGTCCATAAACCTCTGACTTTGGGGTTAAGACCTGTCAGACTTAGGGTGGTCTTCCCCCAAGCTTTTTGTCTCACTCCTCCTGCTATGCTGAATATGTTTTTGTTGGCTTTAGGATTCGGCACACATTACCACTGCTAACTAGTGCTTGTGCTTTCTCCTTTAAACATGGTAAAATTGGTATACACCAAATTGGCCCATTTAATTTACTTGTAAGTCCCTAGTACAATAGTACTACAAGTACCCACAGCCTGTAAATGTAATGCTACTAGTTGGCCTGCAAGGCTGATTGCCCACCCAAACATACCCCAGGCCTGCCATAGCAGCCTTTGTGTGCAGTTTTAAACCGCCATTTTAACCTGGAAAAATTAACTTTCTGCCAGGTCTAAACCTTTCTTTTTAGTACACATGAGTCACCCCTAGAGTAGGCCATAAACAGCCTTTAGGGCAGGTTGTATTGTATTTAAAGAGTTAGACATGTACTTGCAAGTTTCATATGTCCTGGTAGTGAAAAACTCACAAGTTAGTTTTTCATTATTGCAAGGCCTACCTCTCTCATAGAATTACCTTATTACATTTGATAAGTGATAACTCTTGATTGGGCGCAGTTAATTAAGCCATGTTTGGTGTCTGAGGAATTGTAATTTAAAACGCTCTTAAATGGTAAAGTTGGATTTTTAGTCATATGTCTGAAAATCCCACTTTCAGGAGTTGGCATTTTCTTGTTCAGCCAATTGATGCCTGCAGACTGTTCATGGAATACCTGACTAGGTGTTTTGGCATTTGGCCTTTGTGTGGGTCTCCTAGACAGTCTCACAAAGGAGAATGTAAGTGTTGGCAGGATGGGCATCTCTGACTTGATAGGGGGCGGAGCTGTCACCTACCACATTTGCACTTCAAGGGCACTGATTCAGTTCACATACTTCACATTAGCCTAATATGCCCCCAGACAGACTTGGACTTGGCAGGGAGGCAGGAAATTCCAGACACCTCCGTAGGGGGAAATTCCAGCAGCTTCTCCCACTTCCAAGTGGGCACTAGGTATGAAAAATGGAACCCTCAGACACATTCTTGAGATCACATCAGGACATGAGGAAGACTCAGAAGAGGAATTGCCCTTCTGCTCTGCTGCAAGAGGGACTGCTCTGCTGCCCTGCTGTCTGAATCCACAAACTCGAAGAAAGGCCACCAGAGTGTCTCCAAAGGCTAGGTAAACGGTCTTCTGTTCTGAGCTTCAAGGACATAATAGGCTTCTCTGCGCTGACACAACCTGGCACATCTCGATGCAGGGCCACGCACAGCAGCTTCTGATTGGCAGCTTTGCAAGTTTCAACCCAGCATGATGCATCTCGATGACAACAACAGGCCCAGCTTGGAGCACCCTGGCTCAGCCCCGACGCAGCTCGATGCAAATCCTTGAAGCACCAGCAGCTTCATCAACCTTGATGTAGCACGGTGCATCTCGGCGCCAGACTCAGCATCGCAGGTTCCGGACGATGGTTTAATCAACCTCGATTCAGCACAACACATCTCACAGCATGACCTTGCATCACAGCTCCCTTCGACCACTTCTTGATGCCCACTCCGCACAGGCCAATGCAAGGATTTTGCACCTTGATACACCAGGACACAAGGAAGTATGTATGCAAGAAAGTGCCACATCAGTCCACTTTTCTTGTGTCACCCTGCGCCCCCCTAACAACACCATGTGTGCATCATATTTACAATACGGCACACCATGGCGCATGTTAGGACAATAGCTCCAAAAATGTTGACGCTATTGTGGCGGTTTGCAGGATTAGCACAAAAAAGTATGACGCTAATACTGCAAAGTCAAGGGAGGCCCATTGAAAAAAATGGAAGCGGCACTTTAACACCTGCCTCAGGTAGGGAATGCTATTGATTTCATCCAGAAACTCTGTCACTCTGTTTGGTGACTTTTAGACTTAATAAGCTATCCTCACCCATATATATTGCCCTTTTCACTTCTCCTCCTTATGAGGGAAGTGTCCCCTGTCCTTTAGACGAGGTTAGACTGATGGCGATTCGACAGATGTCCTGAAGACGAAGACTGATCCTGTGTGCTGACCTAATCCTTGGAGGGTAATTATGACAATGCGACTTATAATTTGTCTGTTTGCTTTTCCTTTCTAGGTACAAACTGCTTATTTTTACAGAGGCCATAACTAGATATTTTTTCTAAATTGATGTTCTAAATTATTTTGCATGAAGCCCAACATGCTGATGCTAATTGGTGGTTAGGATAGGTAACCTCTCTGACTGACGAATATAGACAAAGACTGACATTGCGCTATGCTGAACTGAAATTTACGTGATATTATTTGCATTCTGATCTATGTTCACGCCGTGCTATGTTCTTATGTTCGTGATTCTCACGTTAATGAAACCTTATCACAGTTGCCATATTGTGACTATGCTCTTATGCTTCTGGTTTTGAGATTGACACTTCTGCTAGTAGATTGTAATCAATAGGGAATAAAATTCATAAAATTCTACCAAAAGGTGTGGTTATTCATGACTGAAAGGTCATGGTTGCGTCGACAATTTGATTAATGCCTATAACTGAAGTAAAGTGTATTGTGGTGGTGAATATTTATGACATTATTGATATATTGCTTGACATATTGATCAGCTATCTCGTCCTACGGTGTCTCACCATTGGGTCACAAGATTCATTGGCCTAAAACGAGTCCTAATGTGTATAAAATTGACATAAAGGGACGCGTTTACAGCAGCAATAGTTGTTTACCACTGCTAAAGTACTACTCAGAGGGATATATTTATTGCAAAACACGTCAGCATACGTACTAAAAACGTCGTAGGCCGCAAAATAAATTAAAGGTTGTTGACATCGGCCTGCGCACTGCATGGCAACAAGGCACCAGCTTGAAGAAACTGCCAAGAAATTGTACAACTAAACAAATAATTGTGCTGAGCTGTCGAATGAGGCTGAGTTGGAGTGACTCGAATGGAGCACACTGGATTTCTAATCATTTCAAGGCCCTGGATGTATATTGAGCCACATGGATGATGTAAATAAACAATGTTGAGTAGGAGGTCAAATTGGAAGAATGGAGGGTGAGACCTTTGCATCCCTGCGGTTACAGGACACACCGCCATTCCTAAGACCTCAAATGAAGGCACAAGTAGCTCTAGATGGGTTCATTAATCAAGACCTATAAATCTGCAGCAACTACAGGGCAGGAGGGCTATTTCTTGGCAGGTGTGCCCTACCTAAGGATTGGAAAAAACACAATGAGATGGGCATGCACATTGGTCCAGATGGAGAGTCAGAAGAAAATAGGCAGTATACCAAGGATATCTTCAACAGGGGACATTTCCACCTTTTGATGCAAATTTTACATTTTTTGCTGATCGCGTCAGAAGCTGGAGTCTGCATGGAAGTCTGTTCTTTTGTTACAGCAGTGGTACAGGAGAAATATAACCACACAACCTCCTACCGGCTGTGAAAACATGCTCAAATTATGATGAGTTGTCCTCGTGTGTACTCGTGAAGAGAAATGATAGTAACTGTATAATCATAGATTCACCAATGTATTAATTGTTAGTTAAATATGAATGTGGTTTCCTATTTGTTTGCAGCCTCACATAGTATTGTATTAGCTGAAAATCTTTCAGGGCCTTAGAATGTACAGGAACCAAAGTATCCCCGTTTGTACATTGGACACTTTCACTAAGTGCAACCTCCTTTTCATACCTGGCATGGCAGGTGAGGGTTTGTGAGAAGAATGGTGTTAGTATTTGAATGATATCGCCCCTTCAAGGCATTCCTGTGCTTCTTTGAGGGAAAGAACCTGGATCTACACTAGATAGTGTTTCCGTTGAGAATTTCTGCTACATGCACATACCACATTGACTTGTATGGAGGGAGACACTAGGAGAACTGTACATGCGTTCCAGCACATGGCTCCAACTTACCATTTTCTAGCAAGAGCCCTGGTCAGTTGAAATTGCAAATGTCTTTTGATTTTTTTGCTTTGCTGAATCCTATTTTGCATTCAAAGCTTGTTGGACTTTAGGCTTCCCGACGTGTTTTCCTATATTTTTAATACTACCATAAATTGTGGTCTTGGTACTATACACCTTCTGCACAGGATCTAGGCCTTCACACCATGAGTTGGATCACAATCAAAGACAGCCCCTTACCATTCACCATTGGTGTAGGTTTCTCCTAAGATAGCACACTGCCAATATAAATCCGTTGGTAGCTACATGATTGCAACCTCTCAAAAAATTACCTTTGTACAATCTTTCATAGTTGTAATGTTATACATGGACCATATACATTACTTTAGATATATGTATTAGTTTATTATTTGTGTTTGAATACATAAAGCCCCCTCTCACCAGACTTCACCTAACTTTAAAGTCTTGACTGCTGCCTTCCTCTAGTCTCTCATTGCTCCTGCACTGCTTCCCACTCCACTGAGTTTCTTCAAAGCTTTGTCTTCTTGTACTCCCCTACAATTCTACCATTCCTTTCTCCTGTGAACAAATGATGCCTTCTTTCTGTTCCTTTCCCTCTTCCCTTCATCGTCCAATCAAGTTGTGATACATTCCTAGCCCTTTCTTCCTCATGACACTCTCTCCGTTCTTCTTCTTGTTTTTCATGTCTCTAATTTTTCATGTCTCTAAATGTAAAGTGCCCACCTACATTTCAGTGATTAAGTGCTAAATAAAACGGCGAGGTATATAAATAATTGAATTTAAAAAAACTCCGGAATCCCCATCTTTAATCAATGTACGATTATTCTAAATGTAGCAAAACACATACATTGCAGCATCAGCATGGACCAGAGCTGTGTGTCTGCTGCCAACTAGACAATCTAAGCAGTAGCATTTTCAGTAAGAGTCCAGGCAATTAACACAAGCATTAAATAAGAAAGGAGCCAGTGTGATTAATCCCTGCTAGCTCTTTCTCAAGGAAAACATTCTGCCTGATGTAAGAAACTCTATACAGGTTTCAGCATTGTTGGGCCTCATAGGTATGGAGTAGCTTGAGTTCTTTGGCACAGCAAACCGGGCACATATGGGCAGCTCTTCTTAATTACTGAGACTCAGCATGAAAATTAATAGATTGAATTCCTGAATTATTCCCAGCCCTAACTAGTTTTCAGTTTCAATTTATTTATTTATGATACGGAACTCCCATGGAGGTCCACATAAAACATACATATAAAAAGACCGTAGAATAGGCACCCAAAACCTTCATGTACGATTTACTTTCCCCATTTCTACAAAATAATTTGATAATAAGATTAATACAAACGTAAAAAGCATTCAAAAAAATGTTAAAGATTTTGTAGCAGAACATTTCATTTGGGGGAGTAAAGAAGGCCTGCAGAACTTCAGATGCAGTACGTAGGAAAAGTTGTAAACAGATAGGGCGTAACCACCTACGTCGAAATAACAGCAAGGCCGGACAGATAAAAATAACATGATTCAGGTCTTGAACACCATTTTGACAGAAATTACAAATCACTGAGGAACCATACAATTTAGCCCATAAAGTATTAAGAGGGAGCAACCCCTGTCGCAATAGGAGCCAGAATCGTCTGACCCCGTGAGGCAGGGTCCAGCAAAGAAAGGGCTGCATTTTCTTCAATATTATAGTATTAGTCACAGATTGGAAACCCAGCCTGTGGGCACAAGCCTTCTTATCCAAGCGAAGGCCTGGAGACCAGGTTGCTTGCCTAATAATAGATTTTAGCTGTAGCGGAGGATGTGTATAAATAGAGGCAGGATCTAACTGTATTAGATCTGTGGCATGTGTGAAATTCCGGCCAATGGTGTATTTCGCCCTGCTGCGAACTGAGATTTCTTTTTTTAACAGTGACCTCAGAGAATCATCACCGCTATTCATCAGATTAACCACCCAGCGTACAACCCCGGCCAGTCCTTGCATATATGCACTTCACAAGCCCATTTCAAGCCTTTGCGTTGCTTCTCAGAGGGCAGAGTTTATGGATGTTAGGTTCCTCAGGATACGGCCCTCTATTTTATCTAAGAAAGCCCCTTTGGAAACCTCTACATGCTCTAGGCCATAAAGTAAGGACGGAGGATCTTAGCTCAATAAACCTCTAAGAGATGTTTAAAGTGTCTCCTACCGGTTGCCCTGTAGAGGGCATTCAAACCGTTGGTTTGAGATAGAGCCTTGCGTTAGTTGTGTTCTATGTGCGCCCTATTGCTAAAGTTCCTGCAAAAGACTTTACCCAAGAAAATATATGAGTTTACCCTTTCAAGTTGTTGAGCTCCCAGTGTCCAGCAGAAATTACCATATCTAAGCTTTTTTACCATGAAAACACACAATTTTGCTTTTGGAGCAGTTTATTTTTTTTAAATGGGCTTCTGTGAATTGCCATAAGGCTTGGAGGCGATTGTTTAGCCCTTTAGGTGTACGATCCGGAATGACTATATCGTCAGCATTGAGCAAACAGGATATTAGTCTTCCTCCCAATATGGGGCTAAACCCTCATCATGAGTTAAGTGAGAGGGTAAATCAGAGATCTGCAAGGAAACAGCAACGGGCCAACATGCACCCTTGTTTCAAACCATTCTGAGTTAGAATTTTATGGGACAAGCCTCTATCTCCCCCCAACAGCACCCAACACCAGGTAGAGGAATGGATGGTGATTGACAGATCTAAAAGGATACCTGGTATGCCTACACTTGAGAGATTTCTCCACAGAGTAGCCCGGTCTACTTTATCAAGTGCGGTAGGAAAATTTGATAAAGGCAGCATAGATTACCCCCCCATGTCAAGTAGACGTATTTCTCATTTATTACCTGGAAGGCCGAGATGTTATCAATTGTACCATGCTTTTCTCTGAAGCCAGATTGTTTCAGAGGGGTGATTTTGTTCCTCTCTGCCCAGTCACTAAACTGAGAAAGCAGATATTTAGCAAATATTTTGCCTACTGCATCCAACAGAGCGATCTGGCAGTAGTTCCCGGGACAGCTGCTATCCCCCTTCTTAAATAGAGGAACAATAATACTACCCTTCCAGGATGGGGGATTTTTTCTAGTTTCATAGCAGCACTGGAAGACCTGGTACAAGATTTTACTTAAGGTAAGAATATCATGTTTTTTTACCAGAACGGGGATTTCGTCTGGACTCATTGCTGCTGAGCTGCAAGTCTCTAATAGCATCCTCAATTTCATTCCTGGAGGGGTGAGTATATGAGGGATCGTTACAGCTGGCGGGATCCCCACAGTGATTCCACTGGATGCGTAGAGGCCAGATATAAAAGTGGACCAACTAGCTTAGTTGATAACCGTTGGAAGTGATCTAGCCCTTGAACCACACCCATCTGTTACCAATGACCAGAAATGCCTTGAATTGCCATTAAAAGCTGCTTCCATTACATTAATACCAAATCTGTCAATTTCATCTATTTTTAAACGCGCTCTTAAACGCCTCCTTCTTTTTAATAGGCCCAGCTGAATCTGCCTTTCTAAAGTGTATTCCCTGTATTGCTTGCAAGGAAGGGTATTGATTTCTCTATTCAGAGAAAGGAGGGGACAGGGTTTTACCATGTGCTTGTTCTGGTCCTTCTGGCGGGTGATTATAGGTAGCTGCTGCATAAACTCTGAAAATTTCTCCAAATCATTACCGGACCAGTTTTTGAGATTTCCAGACACGATCTCTAGAGTACCTTCCAGCCCCTTAATCCTGTCAGAGGACCAATGCGCTCTACCATTTATAATGTTAAATTTGAATTTCGACCCATCTAGGCTCCAAGGATCAGCAGGGAGAACTTTCAGATTAATAGATACTACCAGAGTATCATGATTGCTGAATACTGTCTCTATCACTTTTATGTCATGTACCAGGGAGAATGTCTGATAGCTAGTTACTACATAATCTAGAATAGCTGTGCCCCTCTGTGATTTTTGCGTGTAAAGGGCTGGCGAATCGGAGGGAAGTCTGCCGTTTGCTATGATACAGTCATTTGGTTTTAAGTGCTCAAGGAGAAACTTTCCACGCTTATCAGTTCTTATTTTATGGGGAAAGATACAAGTGGGAATTCCAAAAGCTTCCTCTTTGTCCTCATCCCCGAATTGTAAAAAGGCAGGATTAGAAATTTTACAATTTAAGTCTCCAACCATGACAATTCTAGTTGCAGGCTCACTGTTGCAAACCTCATTAATAGAGAGAAATATCTAGCCAAGAGGATATCATGTGAGGCTCCGAGAGGATATAGGAGTTTATCAGCGCCAGAGGAGCACCATCAGAACCCTCTCCAACACCATAAAAAATTATAACCAGAAATAGATTGCTAGGATCCCTAAGACATTCATAACACCAATTAAATTTATTGGACAGCAAGCAGGCTATCCCACCCTTAGCGTGGCCTCTCTTTGAGAGGGTAGCGTTACAGCAAAGAGAGTAATATTTGTCACACAAGAGCTCCCCAGTAGACCAGGTATCTTGTAGGCAAATTACGTCAGCATTTAAAGAATTCAAAAACTCAATTTGTCCCTCTTATTTTTTATAGAAGCAACGTTCCAGGATACGATGGTGCGCTCATTGCTAATATGATGATACTGTTGGATGAGACATTGTGCAAGAGCTGATTAAAGCAGCAGGTAACCAATTCCAGGAATAGGTGTTGGCACTTGATTCTAGGGGTAAACTCTTTGGGGGGTCCCTAAGTGACACTTACCTGCCGGGCTTCCCTAAAGAGATTAATAAACCCTGATGTCTAAGAGGGTAGATGTCAGGGTTACTTAGGTGTGGGGGAATAGACCCTTCATGGGAACACTGTGAATCCTTACCAGTGGGCATACTCCCCGCCTCCGTCAGAACAGGAAAAACACCAATACCTTTAAATTGCAGCCACTCATTATTATTTTTTTAAAAATTGACTATCAGTAATGAGTCTTGTTATTGGGCCAAAACCTGTGTCCTCTATAGATACAATGTTTCAATTAGTCTGAGCGACTATCTCTGAAAAACATTTTAAAAGTAGAGATCTGTTTAAATATAAATCTGTATCAAACAGAAGCATAAAATCTAAAACCAGAGTGTCCACAAGGTTGAGTCCCTCCTTCCTTCTTGTGAGTGGCGACTGATCCGGCAAGGGCTTAAGCCATGCTGGGGCCCCAAACAGTTGCGCCAGGGGATTCAAGAGTGGCATACTTGGTTGTGACGGTGGCATGTTTTGACTCACGGTTGGGCCATTCGTGCTTGGCCATTGAGGGGAATGAAGAGACGCATCCAATACTCGAGGTTCAGAGATCAAAGTATGGAGATGTTGAGCAGGATTCTCCAGGGATAAAGGTTCTTGTGGTGGAGGTGCCTCAATGAAATGCACCTTTCTTTGACCTTTTTTAAAAATTATTCAAGTCTGTTTTTTAGCCCTCTTGCGGTTCTTCTTTCAACACAGTGGCTGTTGCAATGAAAAACAAGTTTCTCTGATTAATGTATTAGATTTTGGGCAGACTTTAAAAATCGGGAATACTTCCTGCACTATGCTTTGGAGTTCACAATTCAGGCTTTTATTTAGAGAAAAGTCACTCAATAAAAATCTGATAGAGTCTACCGGGCTCTTCGTAGAGGCTGAGTTTGTGGGTAGTACCTTAATCTGAGGCATACCGGCCTGAGAGCAAAAGTAAATCCCAGTATGGGAACCCTTGGTCTTTACGATACAAGGCAGCGTTGAATCTACTTCTTTATGTAATGTAATTTGTTCATGGATACCTCCTTTGTTAGTGATTAGTCCTTTTAGTATAGCTGTAACAGTGTCAAAGATGCAGGCTGATCCCCCAACAAATTTTTCTAATAGGTTTAAAATGGATAATAGCAGTCTTTCGAGGCTAAGGAGAGAGGAGAAAACCTGAGTATTTTGATGGGGGTTACTTGGGAGATTAACATTTATGCTCAGATCAGCAGTCGCTGAGAGATGTGAGCACAATGAAGGATGGTTAGAGGGAGTGCTGCTAAAGAGCTGCAGTCCCGTAGACAAAGGTGGGGGAGATGAATGAAAACTGTTCACCCCCTGCTGAGGACCATATCTTTTATATAATTCTAATGTCTAGGTCTGGAAGGGTGAAATCATCCAACCGATGTACCAAATCTACACTTTTGGGGAGGCCTCCTCTGCGGCACCCACAGAAAAACCCACCCTATTATAGTCAAGACCGACAGAGTTGCGAGCGGAAGGATGGAGAAGTCTGTAGGGTGACGAAACAGCTTTACGTGAACCTGGAGCTCAGTGTGGGAGAGGTCTACTATGGAAGCGATGGAGACTTGAGTGGTCTTTTCAGAGATGTCTGCATGTGCTGACCCTTTGAGACTAGGGTGCGGTGTCACCCAGTGGCAAAACATTAGGAGTGACTCTGTTGCCGGAGAGCCTAGTCTCCAGTGGTTCCAATAGGGCCTTCTCCTTTTCCCAGAAAGAAAACATTTGATTTCTACATTTCAGCCCCGGGGCTACTGCATCCTTGTTGAGGAGAGGATTAGATTTGGTTTTGGAACAACACCTCCCCGGGAGTAGGTGACCTGATCTCAATTTTTTGGCAGTCATTGTGCCTTTGCCAGTGTCTATCAGTTGCAGATGTTGCGTCCCGCTTTAAGTGGGCGTCAGTGTGATATTCCGGGGGTCAAATGAATCTGCTAAAGAGGTTTGGGCTCGAGTAGCAGTTTGGCCAAAAGTAAGATGCTCCTCTTTGAAGGATTTCAAACAAGTGTATATTTACAATCTGGGTAGCGGCGCCCTTTTCCCAAGTTTGAGGAGGCAAGGATCTGGGCAAAGCGGGGTGGAGAAAAGGGTAGAAAGGCAACAAGCCGCATCTCGAGAGACCCGTGGCGTCTTCTGTTGCCCAGACACTGCTGACCTCTCCTGTGTGTAACCACCCCTGTGCCGCACTAGGAGCCCCGTGGGCAACCCAAGACTCCCAGCAGTTTTTTACCTCTTTTCCCAGATGTGCAGCTCCCGCAGCTGTAAGCCCAAAGTGTTGAGCATGTGTCTTCTCTAATGGCTGGTCATTCTGGGTAGGGCTTCGTGATCACAGGGCACTTGGTCCCTGCGGAGGCAGTCTGTAGGAACCAACCAATTCACTGGACCCGAGTGCGGCAACCCTCCACAGTCTCAGAGTCTCTGCTGCTCTGCTTGAAACTTGTGGGCGGTGACCTCCAGGCCCGTAACCCAAGTTGCTGATCCTCTAAAATACAGGCTGCACTGGCAGCAGGCCAGCTGCACAGCCTGTCTAGCCTGCACAGCCCCCTCAGAAGAGGCCTACGCTGCAAAGGGTCCCATCACAGGGACGCACAACCAGAATGATGGTATCCTTCAGTCTTCCTGCTGGCAAGCAGTCATCAAGGCTGCCCTGCCCACAACTCTGTGTCTCCTCTGTGTGGGCCAGCACCGGCCTGTGCTGGGTGAGTGATGGAGGGTGCTGTGGGGCAAGGGAGCACCTGTACGGTGCCCGCTCCTTCCGACCTCCACTTGATGCTGCCGGTGGGGGGCGGTCTGTAAGCAGCCTCCTGGCTCCTTGATCTGCAACTTCACAGGTGCGGTGCGGTGGTGGTGCAAAAGGAGTCCAGGGGGCTGGTGGGGCTGACGGTTAGCAGACAGGCAGCCTCCGCGGCACGGTAACGGCACAGTAGGGCAGCCGGGCGGCCGACAACCAAGCCTCCCAGCCGTTCAGATCGCGCCACCAAGTTACCGCGCCTCTGCTGCAGGCCGGCTGGCAGCACCCAAGGACGTCCGACACCCTTGCGGCTCTCGGCTTGCTGCGCGCTGCTCGCAGTCGCAACATCACAGCGTCACGACTACGCACCACCAATCTGTCCAGCTCTAACTAGTCTGGGCTTCTTTCTATTCTAACAATTTTAGCTAGCCTTTGAAATTACAGAGATGGGCCTAATGCATGTAAAGCAGTCGTGCCCACGCCCTGAAGGGGAAGTCCAGATAGAACTTCCAGCTCGGATCCCCACTCTCCTCACAAAAATCAACTCTGCAGGGGTTTTACCTTGTTGGAACACATCACAGATGTGCAGCTCAAATCCAGACACAGTGCTCGAGATGCACATCTAGGCATACTCCTCCCACTTAGGGAGACTCTCTTAGATCACACAAAAATTGATATGTGGATGGCTTGAATTAATCTTAAAAATAGGTAATTACTTCTATTCCATTGGTTGTAGCTCACCTGCTCCATTAGCAACCAGAACCAAATCAGTCTTGAAGAACTCCAAACAGAAGTATAAGCAACCTTATACCAGTTTCGCTCTGTAGGTCTCATTGTTGAGGGACCTTTAGAGCCCAGTAGGACAGTGCACAATACACACAATGGACAGGAATACAGCCTGACAGATTGCCTGTCCATGAGAATTTTGCAAGAATTTCAATAATCACTTTTTTCACAATCTAGAATGATGCTGAAAATAAGAGGCTTAACACCCTTTTATTGAAGGGTTAACAAAACAGGTTAGCCAATTTTCGGATGTACAACCCAAAGCCAAACCTATGAAAGCCACACACAGCGGCCCGCCTCCGTGGACAGTGACATAGTTTGAGCAACAAGGATACAAATATGATAACTCTGAGAGTTCCCAGACCCTAAAAAATCCTAGAGATTATTTGCTTGGTCCACTCCTGTGACCAGATCAACAAAATTTTCTCAAACATGCAACATTTCAATCAAAATGGCAAATGTGACGATAACTGTAGTTTAGTAGTTTATTTAAGCAATTGCTTTTTGACCTCACATAGGTCTACAATCTTCATCATAATATTAAAATGAAACCATTGCTTCACAAATAGAGGAGAAAACAATACATAGATAAAATTACACAATTTCTACACATAATATTTTACATTAAATATGGTTAAAAAGCGTTTAACAAATGTGTACACAAATTTTTTCATTGGGAAGGTTTCTAAGCATATCCATCAAAGCTTAGTGTGTATCTGTATTATATCGTATTAGTTTTAGGAGATAGGTATTTAGTTCTTGCCTCTTTTAGTGCTGTTCATATATGAAGCATGTGGAACATATCTTGATAACCTTTCTGACAGAGAACACAGAGAGAGGATTTTTTGGGGATTACCATCTTGCTGTTACAATATTTAGGAAAACCTTCTATAAATGAAGGCACATGATAAAATATATTATTTTAAAGAAGCTCAATGCCCGCAAATGACTTAGTCACAAAGACTGGGATCTAAGGAAGATTCGTAGATGCATTGGTGACCATCCATCCCAATGTCATAATAGATTAAAAATACTCCCCATCTCTGTTGAAATGTCGCCAACAGACAAAGGGACATATTTATACTGCATTTGAGTGGAATTTGTGTCATTTTATTTTATGCAAATTCAGCGCAAAACTAACTCCATATTTATATTTGGAGTTTGCACAATTTTTTTAGATGCGTGAACCTACCATGCGTCAATGAGATGCAAGGTAGGCATTCCCATCTAAAAAATAGTGCTAACCACATCGCCCCATATTTAGCACCCGGTGCTAAAGTGATGCACAGTTGGGAGGAAGGGCTAAATAATGGTGCAAAGCTTGTTTTGCACCATTATTCAACGCCTGGATCAGACCAGACGTTAGGGGACCTGTGGAACCATTTCCATGGTTGAACACCATGGAATGGGTCCACAGGTGCCGTCCTCAAGGCCCCGGAACACCCACACCAGAGGGACACCAGATGATGTGGGACCCCATCCCTGGTTACAAGGGTAAGTATAGGTAAGTATTTTTTTTTTTTTAATCAAAGTGCCATTGGGGGCCCGACTTGGGGCCCCCAGCATGACACAGGGTGCGATGGCCATGCCCAGAAGACACTGGTCCCCTGTGCTGACGATTGGGGTGGTGGGCATGACTCCTGTCTTTTATAAGACAGGAGTCATATGGTATGGATGGTTTTGCATCAGAAAATGATGCTAGGCTGGTTAGAGACATTTTTTTTGCCTCTTTGGTGCAAAACCCCTTTCTCCCATACCGCCAACCCCATCCAGCTAACGTCATTTTTTTACGCTAGCCCACCCTTTGCGCCGGCTTGTGCCATTCCATAAATATGGCGCCCGGCTGGCACTCAGGAATGGCGCAAGCAGGTGCTAAACATTTTGATGCAAAACTGTGTTAGTGCAGGTTTGCATCAAAAAGTATAAATATGCCCCAAAGTATTCTTAATAACTTCATCCTTAAAAACAGATCTCAGAGAGGAGTTAGAAGCATGAAGCAATTTATATCCCAACGAATAATGTTGGCTAAAGCCTGCACGATATGCACCAACCATACCAAATTCTAGTCTGAGTAGCTGAGTGACTATAACTGCTTTAGCCTACTGTTTTAAAAGGTACAGTTTCTGCAAAAAAATCTTTAAGTACATTTTTACGAATAGGAGTTCAGATATCGATGGAAATCAGAAGCAGATATTGCTCCCAGCCTGGGTGATTTATAATTAGTTGTTGCAATAATCAACAGACTTTTTGCTGGGTAAAATCGCCAAGTTCTTCATGTATATCATGGTACTGCATATGCAAGAGATGTGAGGGTGCTGATTGTGTAGCCTGGAGAAAATATATCCTTGGGCACGTCCAAGGCTTTTGAGCATCCTTACCTTGTGCCAGGGCTATTAATTTCTGTGTGTCAGCAACCATTTCCCAGAATAACCATGGTACTAAACGTTTTGGCAAGCTCACTGCAAGCCTGCTTTTGGCCACTCTCCTTCTTACTCCCTCTTCTTAACCAACTCTGTATACTAAATCGTTCTCCTCTATTTGGCTTTGTGAGAACTTCGAGTTATGTAACACCTCCAGCAAGCACACACTGCATTTTTCCATGAGGCATCAAACCAACTCTTTGTTGGAGCGCTTTTAGCAGAAAGCAATGAGGGTATGGTAAATGGCACAAAATGTCCACACTAAGGATTCAGTGGGCTTTAATGCAGCATGAGGACATATAGTTGGGTTTTGAAAAACAAAAAGTTTTGTTGCAGCAATAAGATCCACCTGTTCCAATTTCAATCTCATTAGATTGCTATAAGGTAAACTGTTTGAAGAAGAACACACCTGATGCTAGCATCAGGTGTAAACAGATAGCATGGGGGTATGGCCACGCTCAAACTTGGATTCAATTTCAAAATCCTTTTGACAATCGGAAAAGATCTGGGAAATTTAAAAATACACGATTTTGCTAGCCTTGTGTTTACTAACTTCAGAGGGTTTTGCATGGTTATGCAAAAGGAATCTTTCATTTAGGGCTCTTTGCCCGTGAGTAACTCTCAGGCTGCCTTGCTCGGGCCTATTAGATTAAGGATTATCTGTGCAACTTTATGTCAAGCAATGCCTGACTCACAGGAAGCACATAATACTCACAGCTCGCTGAACTGCCAATTACCTCGACCCTGGGCTTTGATTTTCAAGAGTGGCAAGGTGAAATAATCAAGGTACACTTGAAGGACTAGGTAGGGTAGAATGTCGGTAAAAGTAGCACACGGTTCATAAACAACAATTATATTCTGCAATTAGTGTCGTAAAGTGCTATTTGTGTTACATTTAGTTGCTTTATAACAACGTTCTACGGAGTCTGCAGTAAGCAATGTTTCAATTAAAAAAACAAGATGCGGTAAGACATTAATTGATTCTATTGGCCTAATATACTAAAAATATGGTTGCAAAAAACGTCTTTGCCATTAGTCCTTAATTTCGGGATGCAATATTTACCTTTATTTTTCTGACTTGCAAAAATGGGTTTAATACATGCAAGAAATCAATTTCTGTAGTCTTAACCCCTGCTATTTTCGGAATTGCAATCTTTTGCAACCACAAAGGGGGTCATTCCGACCCTGGCGGTAAAAACCGCCAGCGCCGCGAACGACAGAAAGCACCGCCAACAGGCTGGCGGTGCTTCCTGGGCCATTCCGACTGCGGTCGAAAAACCGGGTCTGGCGGTTTCCCGCCAGATTAACCCCGGCTGGCCGAATCCTCAGCGCCGCCATGGGGATTCTGACCCCCTTCCCGCCAGCCTGTTCCTGGCGGTTTTTACCACCAGGAACAGGCTGGCGGGAACGGGTGTCCTGGGGCACAGGGCCCCAGTATGCTTTTCACTGTCTGCCTAGCAGACAGTGAAAAGCGCGACGGGTGCAACTGCACCCGTCGCACACCTGCAACACCGCCGGCTTCAGTGTTGCAGGCCGCTTTCCCCGCTGGGCCGGCGGGCGCTATATTGGCTAGCACCCGCCGGCCCAGCGGGAAAGTTAGAATGGCCCCAGCGGTCTTTCAACCGCAGAGTGGCCATCTGGCGGTCCCCTCCAGGCGGGCGGCAACCGCCGCCCGCCCAAGTTGGAATGAGGGCCAAAGTGTTTAGGAACATCAGGCCCCAAAACAGTTAAGCCAGCAAAGTTGTAGTGTTGTACAGTGTAGGCAATGCTTCTGGCCAGGTGGAATGCCCATAGTTCTTATGGGCAGTATTACACAGTTCCGGTGCACAAGACGACGCTGTATTTTTCCTGTGGGTGCCCACTTGTTTCAATGGCTTGGTGTCGTTCATGGGCAAACATCCATGGTCTGAAGGCAGAGGCATGAACTACCCTGAGTCACAAACAAAAGGGTATGCACTCATGCAGTCATGGGAAGCCATAGGAGTCAAGTACAGAAAAGCACTCACTGCAGGAAGCACACAACAAAACGAAGCAAGCAAAATAACAGAGGGGAAAAGAGCATATCGGCCAGACTGCATCTCAACAACGGTCAGCCTCCCAGGCTTTGTGACCTCTTTGTTAATCACCTGGTGGCAGGCCACTAAGAGACATGAAAAGGATGTGGATAAGGCTGTTCTCAATTACTAGGATCCTAGGTTGAGCTGGACAATAGCACAAGCCACTGATCGCTGACAGCTTCATTCAGTCAGAAATCATCATAGTGGCACACAAAGTAGCTGTAGTTCTTGCATGCATAAGGCAGGTTTTTTAAACACCATGCTGTTCTTTTCATACGCTTTCAAGTCTCTCCAGAAGTTGGTCTTTTCTTCAGACCTGCATTATTATCCCTACCTCTCAATAGAATACAGCAATCACCCTGCTTCTGGTTCAGTCCTTTCCACTATTCTTGTAGATAAAGCCTGTACTTCTATGCAGACACAGTGGTAGCTGGTGACAAGTCAACTGGCCACAGATTAACTTTTAGGTTCATTCAACCATTGCCAAGTGCCTCCCCATGCAGTTACGGTCCAGTTCCATGCAAAGCAGTCTCCTACAAATGTTCAAATTCACTCTAGTACTTTTGGTGATGGCAGACTTCCCATAGTGTCAGTAGGTTTTGTGTTTCTGACCTAGAAACTCCTCCACTCAGTAACTGTAGCTGGGTTCAGCTCCTCTGGCTAGAGCCGGGCACATGATATGGATGGTGGCCCCTCTCATTTGTGAAGGGGTTTTTGCTCTTAACCAGTTTCAAAAACCTAAACTCTGAACATCAACAGAAGGAAGGCACAGTAGACTCTGGGCGCCAAGAGCATATTTGAAAAAATCAATGAAGTGTGAGCAGATGACCTGTGCCAAAGGCTCGACACAATTGAAGAAGAGATTAGAGGATCAATGCAGGACACGAGAAGCAACTCCATGGGACAGATGGGAAAGGGGCCATCATTATCACTAAGTTTGTTGATGTGATGGTCGGTGCTGTTGAGTTCCATTGATTGATTAAGTAGTATCATGGCACTGACACCATCATCAATGGTATAATGAAGATCATCGAGGACTTCCTTTAAAACAGATATGCTACAACGGTGTGGGCCAAAGCTAGCCTAGGGTCAGCCGGATGTACTTTATCTCAATTGAGCCAGGTGTAGGCTGAGAATCTAGGCAGCAATAGGAAGAGGGATGATGGCCTCAAATTTTCAGGAATTGACGGGTGCAGCACCCGTAGCAGTATAGCCATGGCCTCCTCAAACTGTGACGGTGCTACACATGTAAGGCATAGATTCAGAATAAAACGTATAGATGGAAAGGATGATAGAACCTATGGTTTTTATTTAGTAAAAGAAAATGGTATGTAGGGAAGAGCCCGATTTAAGACAGTTAATCCAGTGGCCAACTAAGAGAGCAGACGGTTAATCAAATGAACAGTACAAGACAGTGGGGAAAGATCGTAGGAATAGCAGGGGCTTGCCTACCTTCAGCAATATTGGAACAGGTATTAACTTTATATGTAAAGGGCACAATAGAGTCACAAATCATTTTAAAAGAGGACACAGAAGGTTTGTCTGAACATGGTTGGTCAGCTCTTTAGTAGTATGGAAGGCCTTCCTTTGTGAGTTACTAGGTGGTAGTACTCCAAAGGTGCAGTAGCTCCTGGCCCCATGTAAGCAAATATCATACATTCCAAAGACTTTCCTCTATTCCATAACCCTAATGAGCTTTAAATTATCTTTACCAACAGTAAATTAAAACCCCTGGAACAAAAATAACAAGATCAGAATGCTTTGCAGACACCTGCCTTACAACAGAAACTAGAAATGTTGGTCATGGTACTGCATGTCAACAATAACAGTTACATCAAAATCAAAACCCTGTCCAGACACTAACCAATGTTTCTAAACATTGAAAAACTTGTGAATAATGGAACAGACAAAATATTAATCGAGGAAAAGTTTGCATGAAGTTAGTGTTGAGCATATATAAAATGATGTACTGTGAAATGCATGAGATTGTGGTGGGTTCATTTTAGTACCTTGCTCAGTCACATATATTTTAGCTTAACTTGGGCCTGCGGCCTATGCCCTATTACCTAGATATTATGCTCGGTTTTTATTTATTCATTTTAGAATAGCCTGCTTTTCAGCTGGGATGTTTTTATTTCTCCTAATCAGCTTCTATTCCGCAAACTTGTTATTATTATTAGGCACAACATTTTCATGTTTCTTGCCCAAGTTGACAAGAACAGTACAAGGCCAACATGAGATGATGTTTGGTATTGCCGCACCAAGAGCACGCACAGAGTCTAACACTAAGGCACATGCCCATGTCAGGCCTATTTCACAGAACAAAAACATGCTTTCCTATAAAAACCCTAAGTAGGCCAAAGGGGGCTGAGAGGGGTCTTTCAGGCCAGGATTTCTGTTTATGTTGCATGCCATTTCACAGCTGGCACTGTATCTGCAAGCCAGCTAAGGAGAAGAAGGGCAGGCCTCCATTCTAAGGTAATGGGGATGGGTGCTCCACTCATGGTCTGAGTATGGACAGATTGGGCTATCACCACTATACTCTCGCTAGAAGCTAGATGCTAGGCATTAGGTAGGACTTCTAAACACATGTTCTTGTAATATGTTGGGAATGTTCACCTTGTTCTCACTAACCATCACAATCCTAATCTTGTTATGCCTCATTTTATGCAGCTCATACATTTTATTGTCGATTGCAGTCTTTTCAATAAATGTATTGAAAAATATCCTGCATCTCTTTATTTGCCTGTGTGTGTATGAGACCTTTTGCTACTTACCTGAGAGGTCATTCAAGTGCCATACGATAGGCTGCCACTAGTCACCTTTACTTTTTGGTTGGGTGATGTGCTGCTAGCAAGCCGGAAGGGTTGGGTCAACAGCTGCCAACTGGTGTGGGAGTGACCCAGTCACCCACAGCAGTGGTGCTGCTGCCCCAAATCCAGCAGTCCTGTTAGAACAACGAGAGTCCTACAGCTAGATCAATTAACTATTCAGACAGGTGCACCTTAATGTAAAAAGCAGACAAAAATGTGTTAATTGACTTGATTGAGACAGTCACAATATGCATACAAGCAGGATTTCCTCTATTAATTTTAATGCTGAGGTGATAAGGTCGTGTTTTAACTATTTCAAAGTGTGTGTGGTCAATAGAACACATCTCAATATGGACTAGTATCAATGAAGGGATAGGCACGCTACGTATTCAACAATGGGGAGACATTTGAATTCAGGAAGACCTTTGTCGACTCCTCAGTGCATGGCTTTTCCTAATAAACACCAGTTTTTGATTCACTCTAGTCATTCACATGGACATTCTCTGAAAATTCTCTCGTACTTAGCACCTGCTGAAAAACCCTGTGCTGTGCCTGCTGTGTGTATGTGGGAAAAAGTAAGCTTAAACTGCTGCTGCTTCTGCTGTACCTGCAATGTGTGTGTGTGTGTGTGTGTGACGCTGGCACTTGTGCAAGGCTATGAAGCACCTATTTTGCGGTGTTGGGTAATCATGTTTTGTTCACTTGTGTATCTGTGTCTGAGAGAAGTTTACGCTGTTGCTGACTGTGCATTACCTTTTACGTATAGAAGTATGACTTGCACTCCTGCTGTCTTCCATATATGTGTTCTGTGTGTGTGTGTGGGGGGGGGGGGGTGCTTGCCCAGAGCTGCCTGTGTTATATGTTCTATGTTTGTTAAGGAGGCTTGCTCTATTGCTGCCGTCTAGTGTATTTTCTCTCTCTGTGCATGTATGTGTGCTTGTGTCTGGGCATGTGCACGTGTGAGGGTATATATATAAATATATATACATATACACACATATATATATATACATATATAAATATATATATACATATATATGTATATATATATATGTGTTAATCTTGAACTGATATATATATATACACATGTATATATATATATATATATATATATATATATATATATATATATATATATATATATATATATATATCCAAGAAAGAAGTGACTCAAACAGATGATCTCATTAAAGAACAAAAATATATTTCTACTACAACGTTTCAGCTTCCGCCTTCCTCAGGTAGTACAAGATGGTTTGCTCAGTGGCTGCACAGCTGAGCAAACCATCTTGTACTACCTGAGGAAGGCGGAAGCTGAAACGTTGTAGTAGAAATATATTTTTGTTCTTTAATGAGATCATCTGTTTGAGTCACTTCTTTCTTGGATATTACATTTTCTTGTGGCTCTTTGTATCCTTTGGGATCCAGATTTTTGCCCTGGCTGGCTGTTGTTTTCTTGTGATCCTGCATCTTCCAGTATATATATATATATATATATATATGTATATATATGTATGTATATATATATATATATATATATATACACACAACATATCTGCACATAATTGAAGTAGAGAGCATTAACTTTTTCAAAGCAAGATCATTTTGTCAAATTAATGGTCCGAATTGTGCAATCTGATAATTTCTAGAAACATCAGACATGATTGATCTTAACTCGGCTTAATTCAGCTTCTTACTGATCCCCACCTCCAACAGCCATTAGATGTGAAAGTTCATTCTCCACAATTGTTTGCATAATTGCTTGTCACTACTCTTTATTGCACGCACATTCAACAAGATTGCTACTACAAACTTACTTTTGGCACGCACAGAAAATGATAATTTGGCGGAACACTGCCGCACCTCTAAGCAGTAGGCGAAGCGTTCATGTGCACTGCATTACCTCTGTAGTGCAGAAGGCGTGAATGGTGCTTCTACCACACTAAAGCATTATTGGGTGACGTTACCCAATTGAAACTGACAGCAGTCAGCGCTGACTGGTTTCAGTTTGATCTGTGCTTGGGGCCATAACTCTGTCCCTGATCACCGATCTGTGTAAGAGAGATACCTGAGGAAAGGAGCCAATTTCAGCTTTGCAGAGGTAGCTGGCCCAAGTGCATCTCTGCTTGGGGACTACCGCACGAACAAGATCTCCAAACAGGGATCCATTTTCATTTTGGGTGCTGTGGCCCTTCATGCAAAGTCAAGTGCTCTCTCTAAATAAAATTGGTCTTTCCACCCCAAACTGGCCCTAAAGACTTTTTGCTCCCCTGGGAGGCACATAGAGAGGTTTCACCGCCAATCTGATTACCCAGGACATACCAGATCTAATATAATTTAATATAATAAGAAAGGGGTGGCCCTATAACAGGTACAGCTGTCTGTCTGGTCTTCCGGGGGGCTGCTTTTAGGTATTCGCCCCTAATCTGCCCCAATCCTCTCACAAGGCCGGGAAGCCCACTAAAAACCAGGGGAAATAACATAAAAAAATAATGGTGGGGCAACCTGCCAGTGTACTGGGCTAGGCACACCTGATAACTTGCCTAGCAGTCTTTCTGTCCCTTATAGGCTCAACCACACAAGTGGGGTGCATTGTTTTTGGGAGCACTGTGGGAATGCTGAGTGATAGCATGTTTGTGGATACCTGCAGATTCTGGAACTTTCCATCACAGAAATGTGAGGAACGTGTGATTTTAAACAAAGTTTGAGTTTTGCAAGGAAGTCAGGGTACGAAATATCATGCAATCTACACATGTCACACTGCCCTGGACTCTCTTGCGTTTCTACTTTTCAGAAATGTCTAGGTTTAGTAGGATTCCCTGGGTAATGGCCGGGCCCAGGACCAAATGCTGCAGCTTCCCAAAATGTGACACTTTTAATGCTAAAAAGTTTGTGTCGCTGTCAATATGCCCATCCACACAAGTGGGGTACTATTGGGAGAGGTGTGGTAATGTTGGTTGCTAGGAATTTAGTGGATCCCTGCACGCTCTAGAAATTTCTTTCATAGAAATGTTAGAATTTTTTTTTATTTTAGCCAAAGTTTAAGGTTTGCAGGGAATTCAGAGTTATCTAGGAAAATGGGTTCTCTTGTGACAAATGAGCCGCGGGTTAAAAAAACACTGCAACACACTGCACTAAAATTCATCAATTGTAATTGTGAACTTTTGATGTTGCCACATTGTTTTGGTGCATAGAGCTTTGCATTGATAGGCCAATCCATACAAGTGAAGGATCACTTCACTCGAAGAAGGAGACGGGTGGGAATGATGAGTCAAAGGAACCTTTGTGGGTCCAGAAAGATTCCAAACATTTCCTTCACTGAAATTTGTAGAAAATGTGTGATTTTAGAAATAGGTTGAAAATTTTAGGGCATTCTTGATAAGAAAATGTAGTGGGATCCGCACAAGTCACACACCAATTACTCCCCTGGGATCTAGTTTTGTTTTTGGAAATACTTAGGTTTAGTAGGCTTCCCCTAGGCCCCAATACTGCAGTTATCCACTTTGCAAAAACAGGCCAAATTTCATGGTGAAAATGTCATGTCGCCATCTTGCATTTTGGGCGCAACTTTGTTGCGGATGACAGGCTCAGCCACACAAGTGGGGTAGTGTTTTTTATAAGGAGGCTAGAGGTTTACAGGTGGTAGAGTGCTTGTGTTCTCTCCCTAAAAGATAGTGCAGTTGGTTTAAACCTTATTGGCAAATTTAATTTACTTATAAGTCCTTGTATATGGTACTGCATGTACCCAGGGCCTGTAAATTAAATGCTACTAGTAGATCTGCAGCACATGTTGTGCCACAGCACTTTTAAAACATGTCTACCATTACAGCCTGTAGTGCAGTTTCAAAACTGCCAACTCACCCTTGCCAGGCCTATTCCTTCCTTTGTGAAATATATACGTCACCTCTAAGGTAGGTCCTAAACAGCCCACACGGCAGGGTGCATTCTATTTCAAAAGCAGGACATTTCTGTTAAGTGTTGCATATACTGGTAGTGAAAAACTCCTAAATTCTTTTTTCACTATTTTAAGGTCTATTTCTCCCATTGGATAACATTGGGTTAGCTTATTACATTTTATAAGTGATAACCTTTCATTTTAAACATATCAGGGCATCAAGTTTGGACTTGAATTGTAATTTGAAATCCTGTTTAGTGGTAAAGTCGGATTTCAGGCCAGAATTCTGAAAATGCCACTTTTAGAAAGTTGGCATTTTTTTGCCCTATTTGGTGCCTGCTGCCTGTGATCTGAGTCATATGACTGTGTATAGCTCAGCTATTGGCCTTTGTGCATTCCTCCTAGGCAGTCAGACAAAGAGATCCTAGGTATAGGATGGTGGGGGCGGAGCTGTTCCCTCCTCCACTTACATTTCAAATGTCTACCGCCTGCACAAACACAAGGGAACCTGGCACTAGTCTTTTGTCAGACCAGACGTCTTGGAGGCTTCGCTGAGGAAGAACTTCCCAGAACCAGATGTTGGGGTAACTTGTTCCCCCAGAGGACTGTCATGCTGCTTTAGGCCTGCCTTGTTCCCCAGAGGACTGCCTTGCTGCTTGAGGCCTGTTCTGCTCAGTTAGAAAGAAGATTAGACCTGTTTCCTTCATCCCAGTCTACCTGAGTGTCTCTAAAGATCAGTTGGCTGACCTGTTCTGAGCTATAGGGATACAAAATACTCCAGAGGCCTCCTTGCAACTGCCCAGCTGACCTGCAACAACTGGACCTTCTGGAGCACTGCTGGCTTCTGCTAGAGTTAGTCACTGATTCCCAAGACGTACCTCCCAAGGTCCTGGACCCGGTAAAGAGTGCATTTCACTGGAAGAAAAGGAGAAATCTGGAAATTCTGTGGCAAGGCTCTGCTGGCGGTGACGACCGCCAACGTGAGGCTCCACTGAGCATGATCCAGTTGCCAATGCGAGATCTGCACTTCAAAGTACAGCAATGATAGCCCGCAATAACTACAAATGCAAAGCTCCAGCAACAACCGAACCTGACGCCTCACCAGATCTTTGAGCTACAGCAATGACAGTCCATGACGCCAGGCCAGCTCTGTGCACTACAGCGGGGACCATCTACAACTCCTTCATTGCTCCATGAGGCCTCCTCCTCCTTAAACTGGACACTTTGCACTGGGCTTTCACAAGGTAACTTTTTAAGCTGGACTAACTTGGTCCCTGTATCTGACCCAAGCTCTATTGCAGTCAGCCTGAACTTGTGACTTCCCCCCAGTGGATGACCACAAGTGGCGCTTTACTTACCTGAATAAATTCTTTACACAGAGACTTTAAGTTAAGCCTGACTGCTTTTGTGTCGATCTACCAGAGGGTTAAGCACAGGTTAATTTTGTGACTCTTGTGGTTTACCCTAACAAGGATTGTGGTTGTCGCTGGAGTACATTTTTCATCCCCTTCAATCAATAACCCGATTTCTTATATTTTATGGGATTCAGCATGCCATAAACTTGGACTGACCTGGGTATAAATTTTTTATAAATGTCTAGGTTTAGTATGTTTCCTAGGTGATGGATGAGCGTGTACCCAAATACCACAGCTAACCACAACACAAAATGCATACATTTTCAAGGTGCAAATTTAATGCCGCTACATTGTGTTTTGGTTACAGGTCCATATACACAAGTGGGTACCAGCGGGTACCAGTTTATTGGTGGAAATGTTGTGAACCTCAACAGATTCCAGAACTTTCCCTCTCAAAACTATGAAAGAATGGATGATTTTAGCCAACATAAAAGGGTCGGTAACACATCCATACTGGATGTAGATGAATTTGTCCCTCTTAGCAAAGATGTGCTCCGACTGTCCTGGATGTCACACCTGCTTGGGCTTGCAAATAGGCAATCATGTTATTTATTCAAAACATGGGAAAACAAAGCTTTTTACAAATCTTGGGGCAGCACTGCTCAATGAGGAGCATTCTTTCCGCTTTGCTTGCATGAATTTTTTTTGATCTACAAATTTTATTAAGTTTTGCAATAAAGATACATAGAAGGCATATTACTATACAAAGGCACAGGGAGAGCAGGTATCCTGTTTAAAAATAAAATCACCACCTCTGATCCATTACTTTCCCCCCACCAACCCCAAGGGTCATCAACATCACATAACATATAATCTAATTTAACAGATAAAGCATAGTATTTCCACCATGTACCCCAAATGCCTGAGAATTTTTGGGGGCATCCACGAGCTCTGTAGATCGGTTCCTCCTGCCTGATACACCAATCCATACCAGTATGACACCAGCTTAAGAGTGGGGGGGGGCAATGTTTTCAGGATTGCGCTATGTCCCTTTTAGCCACCAGAGTTGCCCAGCCCACTAAGGCTCTATCTCCACAAGAGTCCCCAGGTCTCCGACCCCACCCACCCACAATGCCAGTTTAGGAGTCAGATGGATCTGGGTATCAAGGATATCTGAGAGTGTGTTTCCAATGTTAGACCAATATTGGGCAATTTTCAGACACTGCCAAACCAAGTGATAAAAATCAGCTGTAGGAGTGCAGCAGCAGGTGCATATAGGATCAGAAAGAATGACCGCCACACCAAGGTCCCGGGGAGACATATAGGTTTGGTGTAGGTACTGCAATTGCATCTGGGAGAGGCAAGCCAATATCACCAGCTCATGAGGAACCATGCATGCCTCTCACCGTGCAGCCTCCTCCATCTCCCCGACCCACTCCTCCCACCTCTGGCGGAGCCTCTCCATAGTCTCCGGACTGTTGTTTATCAGGGTGCGGTATAGCTGGGCAATTCCACCCCGTCCCACTCTTCCCATCAATAGCTTAGCCTCGAAAGGGTTAAATTCCGGGAGATCTTCATGGTGTGGCATATAACAATTAAGAGCATGTTGCATCTTGAGACACATATGGAATTGAGTGCAACAAAGAGAGAGCTGGGTTTGGAGGTCAATGAAGGAGAGCCTGTCACATTGGGAGATACTTATGCAATTGAGTGTGACAAAGACAGAACTGGGTTTGGTGAAGAAGTCCTTCACTGACCACCAGTGGTGGACCCTCACCATACGTGAGCTAGTGTAGGGATCTCCACCAAGTCCCATTTGTGGAAGCCCCCCAGTTGTGCCAATTACCCCAACATGTGACCTCTCCATAGAGGGGTTTGTCCTGTTATCCAGCAGTCCCAACCCATAAAATGGAGGACACCCTGCCATGTCAAGAATATCCCCCGCTAACCTCCGGAATTGAGAAGGGAAGTGGTCCACCATAAAGGTAGTGCATCACCCCATCCAGGCCCTAGTCACCCAGCTCCAAGCAATATGTTGGATCATCCCATCCACTCATCAGCAAGATACAGAAGAACATTATCAGGCGTACAGTGCAATTCGGTCTTCAGGTGCTCCCTCCCACCCATAGCCCCTCACTCGCGCATCGCAAACGGTTTAATAGCAAAGGCAAGGAGGATGGTGGAGACATGGCAGCCCTGTCAGGTGCCATGTTCAATTGGAAATGTTTCAGACAACACCCGTTGGTCATGATCTGGGCTATCAGATGGAAATATAGGAGAAAATATTATCGCACAGAAGCAGGTACCAAATCCCATTCAATCCAGCACTGTCCTCAGATAATCCCAGTCAACAGTGTCAAAAGCTTTTTCAAAATCGACAAGTAGTAGGGCAATGTCTGTATGAAGCTCATGTATGTGGGCGAAGGTGACTTGAAGGCGTTGTATACAATGTCTCGTGCTGCGACCAGGCATAAAGCTGCATTGGTCTGGATGGTTTAAAGACCCAATGACCGCATGGAGTCGTGACATCAACATTTTTGCAAGTATTTTAATGTCTGTATCAATTAAAGAGTTGGAGCTGTAAGCCCAACACTCAGTGGACCAGTCGTTAAGTCAATTTCCCACTGAAGGATCCAGTACGTAGCGCTTCTGTATACAGTTGGAACAGGTAAGGGGATACTACGTCACAGAAGGTTGCGTAGTATTCAAGGGGAAGGCCGACAAGGCCGGGGTTTTCTCCAGGAGTTAAATCCCTGAAAGCCCCTTGAATTTCCTCAATTGTAATAGGCTTGTCTAAGGAGACCCGTTGGGCCTTATTAAGAGCGGGGAGCGGTATGTCTGCTAGTAGTGGTTGGGCCCGCTCTGCTGTGGGGCATGGTCTATGGGTGTAGAGGTCTCTATAGTAGGTAGCAAAAGCAGCTGCTATGTCTTCAGCTGTGTTTGCAAGTGCCCCAGACGTAGTTGTCACAGAGGAAATAAAGTATGATTTAAGGTTTCGCTAGTCGGTATAGAAGGATGCTACTCTGGTCACCATGTTTGAATACACACTGGGAGGTCGCTTCATATAGAAGGATGCTACTCTTGTCACCTTGTTCGTATATGCATTGGGTGGTCACGCTCCAGCACTGACGGGCCTCATACGAGAACTGATGTCAGAGAATTTGAATGGGCAAGTCAGGGTTTCAGTAGCATGTATTGCAATCCCAGTTTCAGTGCTGAGGATACATGCCTCGTGGTCAACCATGTCCTGTTGTCTCTCTCTCCTGTTGTGTGTGTTTCTCTCTCTCTCTCTCTCTTTCTCTCTCTCTCTCAGATATCCTTTCGCCTCTCCCTGGATTGTCAGTTTACTCACTGCCATTAAAGTGCTAGCAGTGGCAACCATGTCTTTACTGGGATCGAAACAGAATTTGAGTCCCTCAGTCAAGTGTGTAAAGAGGTGCTCATTATGCCAGAGAGATCGACTGCTGGGAGGAAAATATAGTCTATACCGGGCATATTACGAGTGGATGCTGAGGTATGTGTGTAGGCAGTAGTCTTGGGGTTCCAAACCCTTCAGGCACCGCAGATTCCAAAGGAGATAGCAAAGAAGCAAGAGTGAGCTAGGCGATCCTGGGTGACTTAGCCAGAGACATCCAGAGTGGGGTATGATACTGCATCAAAATCCCCTCCTAGAAGGAATGTGCCCTGAGGAAGGTTTGCTATCAATTGAGTTAGGTCTCAAAACATCTGCTTATGGAGTTGTGGGGGAACGTAAAGACTAAAGAAGGTGTAAGGCTTCCCCTCTAGTGTGCCCACCACACCAGCATTTCTCCTCAATGGGTCATGTACTACCGGGGCAATCACCAACAGAAAGGACTTGTGGAGAAGGATTGTTGTACCCCTGGAGCCTCTAGTGAAGCCCAAGTGAAAAATTTGATTGTAGTCAAATCAGCACAGGAAGGGACAGTGAGTACCTCTTGCAGGACAACTATAGCAGGGTGGTGACATAGAAGGGACTTAAGGACAGTAGTTCATTTAATACGGTCCAGTAGACAGTTTACGTTCCAGGAGAGGAGAATAAACTCCATGGTGGGGCTAGAAGTAGGTAGGTGGGTACCCCTAGATGGAGTAACAGCAGCGGGGTTAGGGAGCAGATACAAAAATCAGAAAAGTATTCCTTCACAGTAATTTTTAGTACAAAATCAATAACAACCAAACAGAACACCCAATAGAACGATCCCCACTACCCCTACCCCACACTTCTAATTCAGGAACCATTTTTCACCCACAAAACTTCCAACAATAAATGAACACGAAAATTGGGGCAATTGAGAAATACCCCCATCCCCTTCAACAAACGTTGCACTCAGAGTATATATATGCTCAACAAGACCCCTAGGCCAAGGGTATGGTCTTACATTGAGTACTCAGAAACAAGTGTTCTGCCATGAAAAACATTAAAGGAACAATATTAATATGGTTATGGGATTCACATGAAAAATATTTTTGGGTAAACAACATTGAGGTATTGACAATAGTCACAACTTTTGATGCTTCAACATAATATGTATTTTTGAAAGCATGTACGTATAGTAAATTATTGTAGAAGGCTGGCCTGGCTTGTAGTGGGTACCTTGTGGTACTTACACCTTGTGCCATGTCCAGTTATCCCTTATTAGTAGATTAGAAGTGTTCTAGCAGTTTAGGCTGATAGAGGTAGCTACAGCAGAGCAGCTTAGGCTGAACTAGGAGACATGCAAAGCTACTACTATACCACTTATATCACTTAGTACTATATCATAAGGAACACATTACTCAGAGTTACTAAAAATAAAGGTACTTTATTTTAGTGACAATATGCCAAAAGTATCTCAGAGGATATACTCCCTTAGGAGGTAAGTAAACTACACAAAATATACACACAAACCAAAAATCAGGTGAGTAAACAGTTAGAAAAGTAGTGCAAACACTGTAGAACACAATAGAATGCAATAGGAGACAATAGGAGACAATAGGCCTAGGGGCAACACCAACTGTATACTCCAAAAGTGGAATGCGAACCACAAATGGACCCCAGGCCTAGTGTAGTGTGTGGAGGGTCGCTGGGAGTGTAAGAAAACACTAAGGGTGTCCAAGATACCCCACCCCAAGACCCTAAAAAGTAGGAGTAAAGTTACCCTACTACCCCAAAGAGTCAGTAAAGTCGAGATAGGAGATTCTGCAAGGACAACAACTGAATGCAAAGCACTGAAGACGGATTCCTGGACCTGAGGATCTGCAAACGAAGGAGAACAAGTCCAAAAGTCACACAAGTGTCCAGGGGGGCAGGAGCCCACTAAACCCCAGATGATGGTGCAAAAGGGCTGCCTCCGGGTGGAAGAAGCTGAAGATTCTGCAACAACGGAAGGTGCCAGGAACTTCTCCTTTGGTCAGAAGAGTTGTTTCCACGCAGAAAGACCACAAACAAGCCTTTGGAAGCTGCCAGGGCCCAGGAAGGACCAGGAGGTCGCCCCTTGGCGGAGGAGACAGAGGTGGCGCTCAGCAACCCACAGAGAGCCAATGCAGAAGCAGGCAGTCCACGCAGAAGCACCTGAACAGGCGTTCAGAAGATCTGAGTACGACGGTGGACTGAGCACAACAAAAGGGAGTCCCAGGAAGTCGGAGTCCAACTCAGTGAGTTGGGCAATGCAGGATGGAGTGCTGGGAACCGGGGCTAGGCTGTGCAAGAAGGAAGTCTTGCAAAAGTGCACAGAAGCCCTAGCATCTGCAGTTCACGCAGTACACAGGATTACTGTCTGGCGTGGGGAGGCAAGGACTTACCTCCACCAAATTTGGACAGAAGGACCACTGGACTGTCGGGGACACTTGTATCCAGCTCCTGTGTTCCAGGGACCAAGATGAGAGGGTCCCAGAGGACCGGTCATGCAGAAGTTTGGTGCCTGCGTTGGCAGGGGGAAGATTCCGTCAACCCACATGAGATTTCTTCTTGGCTTCCAGTGCAGGGTGAAGGCAGACAGCCCTCAGAGCATCCACCACCAGGAAACAGTCGAGAAAGCCGGCAGGATGAGGCGCTACAATGTTGCTGATAGTGTTCTTGCTACTTTGTTGCAGTTTTGCAGGCGTCCTGGAGCAGTCAGCGGTCGATCCTTGGCAGAAGTCGAAGAGGGAAGTGCAGAGGAACTCTGGTGAGCTCTTGCATTCGTTATCTGGTGAGATACCCCCAGAAGAGACCCTATAAAGACCTCATAGGAGGAATGGCTACAGAGAAAGGTAAGCACCTATCAGGAGGGGTCTCTGACGTCACCTGCTGGCACTGGCCACTCAGAGCTGTCCATTGTGCCCTCACACCTCTGCATCCAAGATGGCAGAGGTCTGGGACACACTGGAGGAGCTCTGGGCACCTCCACTGTGAGGTGCTGGTCAGGGGAGTGGTCACTCCCCTTTCCTTTGTCCACTTTCGCACCAGAGCACGGATGGGAGGATCCCTGAACCGGTGTAGACTGGCTTATGCAAGGAGGGCACCATCTGTGCCCTTCAAAGCATTTCCAGAGGCCAGAAGAGGCTACACGTCTCAGGCCCTTCACACCTATTTCCAAAGGGAGAGGGTGTAACACCCTCTCTCAGAGGAAATCCTTTGTTCTGCCTTCCTGGGACTGGGCTGCCCAGCCCCCAGGGGGGCAGAAACCTGTCTGAGGGTTGGCAGCAGCGGTAGCTGCAGAGAAACCCCTGGAAAGTTAGTTTGGCAGTACCTGGGCTCTATGCTGGAGACCCAGGGATGCATTGAATTGTCCCCCTAATAATGGTATTGGGGTGACAATTCCATGATCCTAAACATATTACATGGCCATGTTCGGAGTTACCATGGTGACGCTACATATAGGTATTGACCTATATGTAGTGCACACGTGTAATGGTGTCCCCGCACTCACAAAGTCCGGGGAATTGCCCTGAACAATGTTGGGGGCACCTTGGCTAGTGCCAGGGTGCCCTCACACTAAGTAACTTTGCACCTAACCTTCACTAAGTGAAGGTTAGACATATAGGTGACTTATAAGTTACCTAAGTGCATTGTAAAATGGCTGTGAAATAACGTGGACGTTATTTCACTCAGGCTGCAGTGGCAGTCCTGTGTAAGAATTGTCTGAGCTCCCTATGGGTGGCAAAAGAAATGCTGCAGCCCATAGGGATTTCCTGGAACCCCAATACCCTGGGTACCTAGGTATCATATACAAGGGAATTATAAGGGTGTTCCAGTGTGCCAATCAGAATTGGTAAAATTAGTCACTAGCCTGCAGTGACAATTTTAAGAGCAGAGACAGCATAAACACTGAGGTTCTGGTTAGAAGAGCCTCAGTGATACAGTTAGGCACCACACAGGGAACACATATAGACCACAAACGTATGAGCACTGGGGTCCTGGCTAGCAGGATCCCAGTGACACATATCAAACACACTGACAACATTGGGTTTCCATTATGAGCACTGGGGCCCTGGCTAGCAGGATCCCAGTGAGACAGTAAAAACACCCTGACATATACTCACAAACAGGCTAAAAGTGGGGGTAAGAAGGCTAGAAAGAGGCTACCTTCCTATAATTATGCATGGATTTATTCTTATACAGAGACTGATCTGTCAAAACAACAGTGGGCAAAGTGACGGCACAGTTAATAGTGAAAAACAATGTGCCAAAACAAATTAAGTGAAACAGAATTGAGAAAAAGAAAACTTATACAATATGTACCAAGGAAAGGTTAAGTCAATAAATGGAACTTCATGAAAATCATCAAATAAATGTATAAATCATGTTAATGTCTAGTTCTGAATGAACAGGGATTGATCATATATTAGTTAAGGTTTCGACCCCTAATGGAATTAATTGTTTGGGGTCTTCTTCAGGACAAATAAATGACAGGAAGTCACCAGACCAGAACCAATCTTGGTCACTATAGTACAGATCTGCTAAAGTCTTGATACATGTATGCTGTGTCTGTATAGTAAGGCGAAGGGTAGCCACTGTGCACTGAACCACGGACATCAATGGCACCACAACTTCCCAATTAAATTATGAATCTAACATTGTGTATTACCATTGTTAGAAATTGGGTCTGTGGTTGGCAGTCAGGTTACCCCCTGTCCAAGCAAGGACCCTCACTCTAGTCAGGGTAAGTCACACAATCCAATTTATCCTGTGCCCACCCTCTGGTAACTTGGTACTAAGCAGTCAGGCTTAATTTAGAAGGCAATGTGTAAAGTATTTGTGCAATAAATCATGCAATAACACAGTATAAATACCACAAAAATACACCACACAGGTTTAGAAAAATATAGAATATTTATCTGATTAAATGCAGGTCAAAACGATCCAGATTTGATAAGTACACTTTGAAATATTACTTTAGAAAATGATAAAAAAGAGTCCTAAGTTCTTCAAAGCAATAAGTGTCTCTTGCAAGCACAAAGTACCTGGTTTGCGACTAAATTATCCACAAGGGACTGCAGAGGAGGCGATGCGTGGAAAACTGGGAGGTGTGCGTTGGTTTCATCGGGCGCACACAGACGATACGTTGATATTTTTCACGCAGCAAGGGCCTTGCGTCGATTTCCGGCACGTGGACTTGGATCCTCTTCGGGTTGCGGGGTATTTGGACACCCCGGGAACGATGCAGAGAAGTCCTGGGCGTGGAGGATGAAGTCACAGGAGCTGCGTCGATCTGGTGGGCGATGAGGAGAAATTTCTGTTGCACGGCAGGCACTGTGTCGATTCTTCTCACAGGAAGTCAGGCTACGTTGTTCCGGCTTGGCTATGCGTTGATGCAGTGGGCTGTGCGTCAATGTTCTGGTCTCAACGCTGGCGCTGCGTCGATATCCACTCGGGGAGCCGGGCTACGCTGTACCGGTTCAGCGTGCAGTGATTTTCTCACGGCGATGCAGGCTGTGCATCGTTTCTGACAGGCTGTGCGTCAAAATCTCACCTCACAGGGAGCTCTTTGCAGAGAGGAAGCCTTTTTGGCCCTGAGACTTCAGAAAACAAGAGGCAGGCTCAATACAGGCCCTTAAAGAGCACTTCTCAGCAGAGCCAGAGGGCAGCAGGGCAGCAGGGCAACAGCAAGGCAGAAGTCCTTCTCAGCAAAGCGGTCAGGTGAGTCCTTTGGGCAGCCAGGCAGTTTGCAGGTTCAGGGTCAGAGTTTCTTCCCCAGTGGTATCTTGTCCAGAAGTGTCTGAGTTGGTAGGGACAGAGGCCCTGTTTAAATACCCAAATGTGCCTTTGAAGTGGGGGAGACTTTAAAGGGTGGCTTAGAAGTGCACAAGGTCCCTTTTCAGTTCCATCCTGACTGCCAGGTTCCCCGTAGAGGGTTTGGCAGCTCATTGTGTGAGGGCAGGCCACTGTCCTTTGACATGTAAGTGTCGAGCCCTCCACCCTCCCAGCTAAGGAAGACCCATTCAGTATGTAGATGTGTGCAGGTGTGACTGAGCATCCTGTGTTCGGGGTTGTCGGTGTGAGATACACAAGGGAGCTGTCAACTAACCCAGCCAGACGTGGATTGTAAGGCACAGAAGGATTTGGGTGCACAGAAATACACACTTTCTAAAAGTGGCATTTCTAAAATAGTAATATTAAATCCAACTTGACCAGTCAGCAGGATTTTGTATTACCATTCTGGCCATACTAAATATGACCTTGTTACTCCTTTCAGATCAGATTCTACCACTCAAGCAGTATATGAGGGTAGCCCTAATGTTAGCCTATGAAAGGAACAGGCCACACAGCAGTGTAAAACAAATTTAGGAGTTTTACACTACCAGGACATACAAACTACACAGGTAAATATCCTGCTTTTTCCCTACATAGCACCCTGCCCTATGGGTTACCTAGGGCCTACCTTAGGGGTGACATATGTGTAGAAAAAATGGAGTTTAAGGCTTGGCAAGTACTTTTAAATGCCAAGTCGAATTGGCCGTGTAACTGCACACACAGACGTTGCAATGGCAGGCCTGAGACATGGTTAGGGGGCTACTTATGTGCGTGGCACAATCAGTGCTGCAGGCCCACTAGTAGCATTTAATCTAAAGGCCCTGGGCACATGTAGAGCACTTTTGCTAGGGACTTATAAGTAAATACAATAAGCCAATTGGGTATGAACCAATGTCACCATGTTTTAAGGGAAAGAGCATATGCACTTAAGCACTGGTTAGCAGTGGTAAAGTGTGCAGAGTCCTAAAACCAGCAAAAATGGTGTCAAAAAGTGGAGGGAGGCAGGCAAAAAGTTTAGGGTTACCACCCTAAGGCTGTAAGGTCTAACATGTGTCCCCCCCAGCTGAAAGTGGGGAGAGCTACCCAACCTCCTGCGATCTCTCATCGCTAAGGCGGAAGTATCAGGAGATACCATCAGCGTTGGCGTGGTCAGTCCCCGGGCGAAGCTCCACCGTAAAGTCCATCCCCTGTAGGGAAATGGACCACCTCAAGAGTTTAGCATTTTCCCCAATTGTTTGCATGAGCCATCTGAGGGGCCTGTGGTCTGTCTGAACCCAGAAGTGAGTCCCAAACAGGTATGGTCTCAACTTCTTCAGTGCCCCAACCACAGCAAATGCTTCTCTCTCAATAGCAACTCACCTCTGTTCCCGTGGTAATAGTCTTCTGCTAATAAAGACTACTGGTTGGTCTAGGCCCTCCTCATTCAGCTGTGCTAGGACTGCCCCTATGCCATGCTCTGAAGCGTCTGTCTGCACGATGAATTGTCTGGAGTAGTCAGATGCCTTGAGCATGGGGCCGTGCACATGGCTTCCTTCGGGGAGTCAAAGGCTTTCTGACAAGCCTCTGTCCAATTCACCAACCTAGGTTGTTTCTTGGAAGTCAGTTCTGTTAAGGGGGCTACTATGGTGCTATATCCCTTAACAAATCCGGGGTAATATCCGGTGAGTCCTAAGGAGGCCCTCACCTCTGTCTGAGTTCTAGGTGGTTGCCATGCCTTGATAGTTTCAATTTTGGCCTAGAGGGGCTGCACCTTGCCACCACCTACTAGGTGTATCATGTATACCATGGACCCCTGCCCAGTCTGGCACTTACTGGCCTTGATGGTCAGGCCTGTCTGTTGCAGGGCCTGAAGCACCTCCTTGAGGTGGAGCAGGTGTTCCTCCCAGCTGGAACTACAGACTGCATTGTCGTCTAGGTAGGCTGCGCAGAAGGCATCCTTGCCAGCTAGGACCCCGTTAACCAACCGTTGGAAGGTAGCAGGGGCATTTTTCAATCCAAAGGGAATTACTCTAAACTGGTAATTGCCATCAGGAGTAGATAAAGCAGATCTCTCTTGAGCCCCTTTAGTCAAGGCGATCTGCCAGTACCCTGGCGTGAGGTCAGAGGTACTAAGGAACTTGGCAGCACCTAACCTGTCTATGAGCTTATCAGCGCAGGAATGGGGTGAGCATCTGTCTTTGAGACAGAGTTGAGACCCCGGTAGTCCATGCAGAACCTAAGTTCTGGCTTGGCACCGGGAGCAGCAGCCTTGGGAACCAACATCACTGGGCTGGACCAGGTACTGCTGGTCTTCTCTATCACCCCAAGAGCCAGTATCTTGCCCACTTCATCTTTGATGCTGGACCTTACTTTATCTGACACCCTGTAAATTTTATTCTTTACAGGTGGACTGTCTCCTATGTCAATATCGTGGACACACCAGTGTGTGAGCCCAGGCATGAGGGAGAACAGGAAAGAGAACTTCTCCAACAACTCGTAGCAGTCTCCTCTCTGATCTAGAGTCAGGGAATCAGAGAGATTAACACACCCCACTGACCCATCACCTTCCTTGGCAGAGAGGAGATCAGGGAGAGGCTCACTCTCCTCTTCTGTGTCCTTATCTGTCACAAGAAGCATGCTGACCTCAGACCTCTCAAAATGAGGCTTCAGTCGGTTGTGATGGAGAACCCTAAGGGGTGCTTCTGGGGGTCTTGAGGTCCACTAGGTAAGTGGCCTCCCCCTTTCGCTCCTTGACTTCGAATGGGCCTGTCCAGCGGTCCTGGAGAGCTCTAAGCTCTACTGGCTCCATCACCCATATTTTGTCTCCAGGTGAGAATTCTACCAGGGTAGCCTTCTGGTCATACCATTCCTTCATCGCCTCGAGATTGCTCTTGGCCTATTTCCAGAAACGCTGCGTCCGGTTGCGGACGGCCAGCATGTAACTGACCACATCCTGAGGAGGTTTCTCGGGAGCTTTCATCCATCCTTCCTTGACTATACTTAGTGGTCCCCTGACAGGGTATCCGTAGAGAAGTTCAAAGGGGCTGAACCCCACCCCTTTCTGGGGCACCTCCCTATAAGCAAAGAGAAGGCATGAAAAGAGGACGTCCCACTTACGCCTCATGGCCTCAGGCAGGCCAGTGATCATGCCTTTCAGGGCTTGTTGAACCTTTCAACAAGCCTATTGGTTTGGGGATGGTAAAGGGTGGTAAACTGGTAGGTTATCCCACACTCATCCCACATGGACTTCATGTACGCTGACATGAAGTTTGTGCCTCTGTCACACACAACCTCCTTTGGAAACCCCACACGGGTAAATATCTCCATTAGAGCTCTGGTCACCACTGGTGCAGTCACTGTCCTTAGAGGGATTGCCTCTGGATAGCGGGTGGCATGGTCCACCAAAACCAGGATAAACCTGTTGCCTAGGGCGGTTTTGGGGTCCAAGGGACCAATGATGTCGATGACCACCATTTCAAAGCAGGTCCCAATGACGGGGAGTGGGGTCAGGGGGGCCTTGAGCCTTTTCCCTGTCTTCTCACTAGCCTGGCAGGTTGGTCAGAACCTACAGAAAGCATCTGAGGAGACCCGCATTCAGGGCCAATAAAAGTAGGTGACAAGCCTTGCAAAGGTCTTGTCTTGCCCCAAATGTCCTGCCAGGGGGATGTTGTGAGCCAGGCCCAGTAGGAAGGCCCGGTAACACTGGGGGCCCAACAGCACATGTGCTGCCCCAGCTGCCGGTACCTTAGGCTCACTGTAGAGGAGATCCTTCTCCCAATATATGTGGTGATCGCCAGAGGCATCACCTGCTGCTTGGGCTGAGGCCTGTTGCCCCAGACCCTCAAGAGTGGGGCACTCTTTCTGCGCTTGGCATAATTCCTCCCTGGTTGGCCCACCCTCTACTCGCCAGCCAGCAAGCTCAGGCAGGTTACTCAGGGCAGTAATGTCTTCCCCAGTTGCCTCAGGGGACTCCTCTTCTGGGGCCCCGTCAACCACCTCATCTCCCAAGGATACTAGTGACACCTCTATCTGTTCCTCAAAGCTAACTGGGACTATCTCACCCATGAGCACTACACTAGCCAAACCAGATGTTTGCCCTCCAGTGTGGGGCTGTACCCTCTTGGGACAGTGAGGCCTGTATTTCTACTTTTTTAGTGCCGCATTTACGCTGCTTTTTGATGCAAAAACGGCGCAAACATACAAAATACAATTGTATTTTGTAAGTTTGCGCCAATTTTGCGTCACAAAATGACACAGATGCAGTGCTAAAAAAGTATAACTATGGGCCTGTGAGTCACCCTTAGAGTGTCCATGCTTGAAGCACTCTAAGCATTTGGGGATAAATTTCCCTTGTTTTTTGTCAAAGAACCCTGGTTTCTTCCTAAATTCAGGCGGGCACTGGTTACCACCCCCATCCCCCCCGGGAATTGTTTTGGGGGCTTTTGAGAACTCATTATTTTTAAGTTTGTCTCCCCCCTTTCATCTGGTGGGAACCTGACCACCTTTTTGGGTGTCCCCCCCAGGTACCTTCTTGGGTACTTACCCAAAGGTCCGCCTCCTCAGCAACCTTTCTAGAATCAGTCAGCTTACAGTCAACTAGTTGCTGGTGTCGTAGTTGGACTCTTGCTCTAGGCAAGACTGCTGGTTTAAGGATGACAGAACTTATGTCTGTAGGTGACTATGCCAATCCTACAACAACTTGCAACTGTCGTCCCAACTCTCCCGGCTCACAAGCAGCACCTCACCAAAAACCCAAACAGTAAAAGGTGATTTGTGGCAGCCTTTACGCCTGGATTCAAGAATGTGGCATCTCCGGGAGTGTCGTGGTTAAACGGAGATTACCCCTTTCTCACATAAACACCAGTGTCAGTCAAACACAGGCAATAAAGAAGATGCAGTAGAGTTTCAATAGGTTTTATTTAGCAAAACTGCAATCTGCGATAAGTTGCATTGGCTATAATGATTAGGATAAGGAACAGTGCAAGAAACAGAATGGTAAAGACAAGAGTCATTAATACAAAGACCCCCACCATCTTGCAATAATATGTAATGACATAAAGTATGAGATATGTCCTACTACCCTAGCATAATGAGCCTAACCTCTAACCTAAAAGAGAGCTAGTATGTTAAACCTAATCTGCCAATGCTATGTCCATGAGAAGAGCCCCGAACTCTCGTTACCTTTGAATGAGGTCCCTAGCTCAAACTCCGTAGGGACACAAAGACTGGGTCAGCGTCAAGGCGACATGCAGCATCGATAGCAGCGATGACATCTGGTCGGAATCCCACTGACTATCTGTTTAACTGAGGAGTATTTACACAGATCTGCTTGGACCCCTGACGTAGATCTGTTCCCAAACAATAGATAACAAGACTTGCTTGGGACACTAATTTATATAAACAATTCCCTCGAAAGTGTGAAGAGGGAAAGTACCTAATGTGAACACCTACAGTTCGTTTATCTTTGTCGCTTGATATTGACGCCTTAGTGTGGTGGCACTGATAACGCAAACTAAAACATGGGCCTAACTAAAAACAAGGCAGCCATCTTAAAAGATTTGATTAAATAAATGTGCTAAAACAGAGCAAGCTAAGTAGGATAAAAGTCACTAGGTGACGGTGGCCCGAGTCTGCAAGTCAAAGGCTAAGCTAACTCCTGTATCCCATTAAAACAAACTAGGATTCACTACACCCTCCCCATTGCCGTAACAAGTATGACGCTATAACTTGATGCTACCGAAGGGAATGAATTCAAATGTTAAAAATGTTCTGGACTGAAAGCATAAAACTAGATTTAAAAAAAATTGCATTTAAAAACGTGTTAAAATCAATAGCTAAAAAACATAGAAAGAGATATTATGTTGCCCATGACAAGCACAGCAGGCCAAAGAAAGGGCATTAAATGCAAACTTTGAATTTGGTATAATAAGCCAATCATCAAATCTTTCTAACAATAGTCAGGATCTCGAAGAGCATCTTCGAAGCCATCGAATGGAAAGGACCTCAGGAAAGAGGCCGCATCGTCAGATGTTAGATCGATCACAGGATGGGCAGACGGATCCACAGAGCAGTAGTGCATAGTAGTCTCTTGTGCAGGTCCACCTGCAGTGGAGGCATCCTCCATAGCGCAAAGAGCCAAATCATTCAACAAGAAAGGCTCATAAGTAGTCTCAAGGGCCATGGCCGCTAATGAACCCTCATCGGGAACATCAGCAGTTCTTGGTCCACAGGAGGCACTGGCATAACAGCAAGACACACTGTATGCAAGTATTTGAAAAGGCACCATACGCAGCAAAAGACTGGTTGCACGCAGCATAGGAGTGGTCGGAATGACAATGACAATGACCAATCACGCTCCAATTCCTCCACCAAGGAAGCATCGAAGACCTGAACCATCCGTTCACTGCACAGTTGAGCTGGTGGCAGCGGCTCCATTGCTTTGTGTAGCTGGAAAGACACAACCCCTGGGAATCAGAAAAAATAGCAGTATTATTCCGCCAATCAATGCCAAAATTAGAGGAAAGCCGCCAAACACACTTGAAAAGAGTGAATGGATGGCTGATGGGATGTCTCCGAAGACACAAATCAAGACCCAACAGCCTTAAAGAAGAGGAAAATCCCATTAGTGCTCGGGGTGTTGAAAATTCTGGATACCAGCTCTCCAAAGTGCTTGGGGAAGTTGGTATTTAATAGGGATTGTATCTCGGTTGATGATCTCGCTATCTGGATACGTCTCTCTAGCTGATGTCAGTGCAACTTATTTTTGGAACAGTAGCGCCTTTAGGCCCATATTTATACTTTTTTAGTACCACATTTGCGTCATTTTTTTATGCAAAAGCGGCACAAACTTGCAAAATACAATTGTATTTTGTAAGTTTGCTCTGCATTTGCGTCAAAAAGCGGCGCAAATGCGGTGCTAAAAAAGTATAAATACGGGCCTTAGTCTGCTCAGCTCGTCATAATTTATATTAACAGTATCAATGTGAGGTCACATTTCTGATACTTTTATCTCTCGAGTTGTGGGGACTTGTTCACAACACGTAACAACCTTAGAGACTGAAATTGCGTAGGCAATTCCTGGTCGCATGCCACAACAGCTTTGGTCACTCAGCACCACATAACTTCCATTCAAAAGTACATGAAATGCTGGTCGGATCTAAGGGATGGGAGTAACCTTCAGAAAACAGGCCAAGTTTGTGACCACAGCATTGCAAAGGCTGTGAAGGGACACCTGCTTGCAGATTATTGAATGACTAAGAGTAGTCTCACATTCGCTTCCGCTAAGAAAGACCTTTGTTTCGCCGTTCAGACATTTATAATCAAAGGGCAACTCCCGCTCTTCTTTAATATAGCTATCGCCTAGTCGCTTGTACCTGCACACTGCAACACGTTTCAGGCATTTAAAAAAACAACTGTGAAAGGCAACTTTTCTAACTTCTCTATATGAAGCATGGTGAAACTCGCTTCTCTTTTAGCCATTGTCTGCTGGTCCCTGGATAAATTAAAAGCGGTGAACAATTCACTACCGTTAATGTACTTACATGGAAGTCGTCCATTTTTCAATGTCTGCAACGTCCAACCTAAATGCATGATGGAACGCAGTTGACTTTGTCCATGATATAAAAGGGACATGTCTGTCTGAATAATATCAATCGCAGACATGTTCATGCTGTTGTCAACAACAACTAAAGTTAGGTTTTCCTTATCTATTTGCCTTAAACACACAGCAGCTTCTATCTGAGAAAGCTTCCAGATCTCATTGTACATAGCATAGATTAATCTTTTTGAGCGTGGCTTCCTGGACCTAACAAAAAGTCCTGCAAGTCTACATCTTCAGAGAGAGTGTTAAGATGTTTTTTAACTGCGGCTAACGTGTTAGACTGTACCCATTCATGGCATAGTTTACCCACACTATATGTTGTAACTATACCCGTGTGTTGACCCGAGATGAAGCGAGGGTCTGGCCTCCTAAATTTGAAACCCCCTGAGGAATTAAAAAAACAAGCCTGACATCCATTGGTGTCTCTTGGCCAAATTAACCACCCACTAGGACTGGAAAGTGAAGAGTTATAGGTACCAGCCTGAAACTTTGCATCAATCTTTTCCTCTGTGACATCCAGGAAGAATTGGCAATAATTAAACTTCGCCCGTGTGGGGATACTGGGTGTATTCATTTCATTTATTTTTGCTAACACCAGACAGGATACCTGTTGAATGGTATCATTTTAAAAGATCATTTGCACAGGAATCAGGCATGCTCTAAATAAAGCTTCACTACCCTGTATTTGCCAATCTTGTGTTCCCCATACACTCTTTAAGTCAACAGTGTTCCTCCAGTATTCGTAACCTTCAACTGCAAGACGGGAAACAAGGGAGCCTGAATAAATCAGTTTTGTATCAGTTAGAGAAATCTTCCTAATTTTGGAGGGAGGTAACTTGAAATATTATGACTCAGGATCTTTTGTGTCATACCCAGAAAAATGAGTACATTTATCTGTATAACGTTTTGCCCCCCCACCCACTGGTAATGTTAAACAGTGTTCCCACTGTGTTTAGTTAAATACTGGTCTGTGTCTAGTGGCACGGTGCAGGTAGTAATGTCCCCAGTTATTGTAACATAACATTTCCCAAAAATTCATTGTATGTCTATATACATCATCACTTTCAAACACTGAATAGTCCTTCATTTCAGTTAACATGGAATCAACTGTCTGGACATCCCAATCATCAGATACAACACCAGGTGTAATTACACCTGTCATAGAAATTTTGAATGCATATGGAATTTGAATGACCTCAGTAGACCCGTATATATCAAATGGAACGTTGTCCCACACAATCCCATCAGGAATTGGTACAGCAGAAATGTTCACAAGGGACAAGTCCCTTTGGACCTTATGTGAGGAATTTTATGAAGTTAAGACTTCATCCACAAGTTCAACTGAGGAGCGTTCTGGAAGGTAATGACCATTTATGAGTAAAAAGAAAACAGTCACAAAACCAATCCATGGGAACAATGCAAAAAATGTCAAGCAGAACCATAAATAGTTCCATGGGTGAATTAATAATTATTTTTGAGCCATAGGTACAGCTGACGTGTCTTTGAAACATTTTGAATCACTGGAGTGGATGAGTCTGAAGAAAAGTTATCAATGTCAATGAAATAACCAGAAGCAGATTCTGCAAATGCACTAGCAGGTGGATTACTGGTGGATGGATCCACTTCACGTGGAGGCTCATATTAGACGATATTGTCAGTCTGTGTAGTGTTGGTATAGAAAACCGCCAAATCTTGTACAGGTGCTGTTGTGAAAGTGATAACTGGATACAGCAAGAGCTCATTTTCCACCCTCCCCATGGTCGAGGGGGTATTTGTAGCATTGTTGGACATTGTTGTGTAGTCCGAAGTAGTGTTATTATTTCTACTTTGAAGAGGTATGTCTTGTGGGTAGTTAGAGTGGACTTGGAACCACCCAAGGGACCTCTGGGTCTATTGTGGAGGATCGGCCACATGGTGAAGTTTGACGTTGTCAATGGAAATGAATCTGTTTCCTTTGCAACCAGGCAACGGTGGTAGGATGACAATTCTGGTACCTTGTACTCCCAGGATTGGGACCGGTGCTCTGTAGGAAGGACCGATCTTCTCACAAACCAGACCCAGACTTTACGAATCCAGCCAGTGGAAGTTGTTGGTAAATCCCTTATTCCTAAAATGGCAGCACTGGCGGATGATTTATCATCACGAAATTGCTGAAGCTCCTGTAAAACAGTGAGATGTTTATGTATGTCAAAAGGTGTGTCTGCTGCCACCAAACCAGGGCCATCAAGATCTGGGACGTACATAGGTATCCCAAAGAAAACCTCATAGGGAGTGCGCCCCCCCCAAGGATCGTCTTGGCAGATTATTCAGTGCTCTCTGGACCCCATATAGGTGATAAAGTCAGCTGCGTCCAGAACCTAATACTCTAGCTGTTTAGGAATGCTTTAGATCACGGTTCCGCCTCTCCACGACCAAATTTACCCTGGGATGGTATGGTGAAGAGTAATGGCGTTCAACACCCATCGTCCTCATGGTGTCCCTGAATGGCTTAGAGACAAATGCAGGGCCCTGATCGGAATGGAATACTGCAACCGCATTTGTACCGATAAAGATCAGCAAGTCTTTTATAACAGTTTGAGCGTCAGCCGACCACTGAGGCCATACCCACAGGAATCTAGAACAAGAATCTACAGTGACTAAGATGTATTTGTATGCACCATCAGGTTGGAGTGGACCACAGTGGTCCAGGTACATACATTGTAGTGGCCTGCTGGACACTAAGAGGGATGTCTGTGGTGGGTGCTTGAGGTTTGAGCCCTTGATTTACTGGCAAATGTCACAACAAAGGACTTATTGTGTTGTCTGTTTGTATAGACCTGGCCACCAGAAGCGTTTCTGTAAGAGTGTTGCTGTGGCTAAGATACCAGCATGAGCAGAAGCGACACCCTCATGCACTGCTTTTTATTAGATCTAATCTCTGGTCTTGATTGGTGATTGCTCAATCTCCAACCCCAGGAATTGTTTGCGTAGGTAACATTCTGCGCCCTGATCTGGTAAGAATATTTTATAGGATATGCTTTTGGGAGAGACGTGCCTTCAGCCGAAGCTTTCACGGAAGTCATAATTTCATTATCCAACCTTGTCTGGGACTGAGTCACTGCAGCCACAGAAGCCGTAGCTATTGCAGATTTGGCTGCTTCGTCAGCCAAAGTGTTGCCGATAACATGTACTGCTACACGGACACATGGTAGCTTATCCTTAAGATCAGCCACCCTCCCCCATAATGTTTTGTGTTTTATGGTGTTCCCTTAGGAGTCTCTAAACCCGTTCAGCTTCTAATGATTGAGGTAATCATTGTAGGACTGGATGCAGTAGTATGAGTCACAGACAATTAAAGTCAGCAATCATGGCTTTGTGTGTTCTAGCACTAGAAGAAGGGCTTTATGTTGAGCCAGCGGAGCTGTGCAGTCCCCTAGGGTCTGCATGTAGGTATTGTGAGGGTGGAAAACTCCATCCTTCATCACTCCACTCATGGCTGTTCAAGCGGCTGAATATTGATGTTTGGTACCTACAGCCGGTTGTGCTGAACCATCAGTGTAAATGACAGTATGGTATCTGTCAAGTGGCAATATATCTAGAGGAGCGGGGTCCTCCTGTTCATATTGGAGAAATTCTTGTGTCTGAAGTTTTGGATCAAAAATGTAGTCAACATCTGTGGCAGTCAGGGAGGTTGCCCACTGAATCCAGCGTGGATGTAATGCTTTAGGGTTAGGAACGCTGGCTTTGGTGACAACGTTTAAGGCTGGCACCGGGTTAACGACAATGATGCATTTCCCTTGGGCAAGTGGCCTTTCCTTAATGACAGCCATTTGAACTGCAGTTAGAAGTTTTTCTTAGGTGCAAAACGTTGTTCTTCGTTGGAGTATAAATGTGATTTATATGCTATAGGCACTGTTTCGCCTTCGTTAAAGGTGATATAACTAAGCCCAATGGCACCAGCAATTATTCTGATGACCAAATTTGTTTTAATATCGCGGTGTGCAAATGTTTTGTTACTAGCATGTCCTGTTGCAAATCCCTAAGGATGCGTGTGTGTTCAACTGTCCAGTGTCTGCTAGAAAAATCAGGGCATATTAAGTCATAGAGTGGCTTGATATGTTGTGCATAGTCAGGAATGTATGTTCTGCCAAAATTGAAGAAACCAAGTAAAGACAGTAGTTTCTTGAGAGTGGAGATGAGCACATTTTTGCAGAAAGTGTGGGGCAAAGCTCTTCCCCTCGTTTGATAGCTCGTATCCCAGGAACAGTACGCTGAGAAAGGCTATGTTAGTTTTCTAAAATTGAATTTGTAGCCAAGGGCTGCGAATCCTAGGACGATCCGATCGACCCTGGCAAGATGAATGTTAAGGTAGTCATCTGTGAGATAGATGTCATCCACATAGGACAACGCCTCAGAATCAATATCATGTAACAAAACATTAACATGTGAGGCACTCACTGAAGTAATGCATACCAACAATAATTAGTAAGAGAACTTAGTAAATTCAATCTTTTTGTAACCTATCAGGGAAAATGATAGTTTAAACCACCTTGCATGATATAAATCATTTATGCGAGTACATTCAACTGGAACAATAATCGTATTGAGTCCTCCATGTGGTTCTTCAGTCTTTTTGATTTATTCCAACAGTATTGCACATTTCATACTAAATAAAGTGGCAGTGTTCCTTTAGCTCAATGTTTACAAGGTTCTTCTGATAAAGCCAAACAGCCAACACGTTTTTCGTCTTAGGGGAAGACCCCTATGACTTCCTCAGGGCTGAAATTTCATCAAAACAAAACCAAATGAAAATTATGGTACAATAAAAATATGTGTGAATATCCATACCAACAGCACCCAGTTTGCGGGCCGGTAACTACATTACACATGTAGAATGACGTACTGGGTTTTCACATTTAGGAATTTGTTGTTTGTTTGGAGTTTATCAGGTATTAACGGTGTGTGTTGTGTTTGTCTTACTAACTGCACGTGATCACATTTTGTTGACAAAGGGGTTAATTTTGGTGTCACTGTATTTTATTTATTTTTACATTTGGTTTTGTTTGCTCTTTTAAAAGCTTGGGTTTTGTACTTGCTCTAGTACAACTTTAGATATGTCATTGGGTTAATTGGGATCTTTTGTTAACTTTATGAGGTGCTTCGGTCGTTTTTGGTGAACAGATAGGGGTATTTTATACTTTGTTATTTTTTTAACATTACATTTTGGGACTTTTCTAAGGTTTCTCTCATTTTAAAAATAATTTTCTTACATTGTGGTCATCCATACCCACTGGGTGTTGGTATGGGTATTCACACATATTTTTATTGTACAGGGCAAATATAAGGAATCGCAAAAAATAGCGATTCCTTGCAACTGCGACATGAATTTGCGGGTTGCATTCTGAGTATCGCAAATAGCAACATGATTTTGCGAATCGCGTTCTGCAATTCGCAAATTGCTCCCCGGATTTACGAATCGCAGAATGCGAATTGCAAAATCATTTCACTGTTTGCGATACGCAGAATGCGACCCACAAAATCATTCTCACAATGCAATGCATCAACAATTCGCAAATAGCGAAAATTCGCAGAATGGCATTTTGCATGTGCAATTTACCATGAAGTGAAATCAGGTGGTAAACAGGTGCAACCTATATAAAGAGGCCCAGAATGACTCAGCCTCTTTTCCACAATGGCTGCCCTCTACGTGATGGCAAAGAGGAAGAGGCAGGCTTGAGAAGAGGTAATCGGCAGAAAAAAAAGAAGGAAAGTACTGTTTCCCGAAGCGATAAATGTAGGAGGCTGGCCTGGCTTGTAGTGGGTACCAAGGGGTACTTACACTCTGTACCAGGTCCAGTTATCCCTTATTAGTGTAGAAGAGGTGTTTCTAGCAGCTTAGACTGATAGAAGGTAGCTATAGCAGAGCAGCTTAGGCTGAACTAGGAGACATGCAAAGCTCCTACTATACCACTGGTGTCATATGCACAATATCATAAGAAAACACAATACACAGATATACTAAAAATAAAGGTACTTTATTTTTATGACAATATGCCAAAAGTATCTCAGTGAGTACCCTCAGTATGAGGATGCCAAATATACACAAGATATATGTACACAATACCAAAAATATGCAGTAATAGCAAAAGGAAGTAATGCAAGCAGTGTAAAGTTACAATAGATTGCAATAGGAGCACATAGGTATAGGGGCAACACAAACCATATACTCCAAAAGTGGAATGCGAACCACGAATGGACCCCAAACCTATGTGAGCTTGTAGAGGGTCGCTGGGACTGTAAGGAAACAGTGAGGGTTAGAAAAATAGCCCACCCCAAGACACTGTAAGGTAGGTGTAAAGTGCACCTACAACCCCCAGAGAGCACAGAAGTCGTGATAGGGGGATTCTGCAAGGAAAACCAACACCTGCAAAGCAACAACAGTGGATTTCCAGACCTGAGTACCTGTAAGAGAAGGGGACAAAGTCCAAGAGTCGCGACAGTGTCGAGAGTGGGCAGATGCCCAGAAAATGCCAGCTGAGGGTGCAAGGAAGTTGCCACTGGATGGAAGAAGCTTGGTGTTCTGCAAGAACAAAGAGGACTAGGAACTTCCTCTTTGGAGGATGGATGTCACACGACGTGAAGAAGCTTGCAGAGGTGTTCCCACGCAGAAAGACCGCAATCAAGCCTTGCTAGCTGCAAGGGTCGTGGTTAGCGTTTTTGGATGCTGCTGTGGCCCAGGAGGGACCAGGATGTCGCCACTTGGATGAGGAGACAGAGGGGGTATCCAGCACGTCAGGGAGCCCTCACAGAAGCAGGCAGCACCTGCAGAGGTACCGGATCAGCCACTTAGAAGAGGAGTGAACCGGAGTCCACCCGAAGTCAGAAAAGGGAGTCCCACGACGCCGGAGGACAACTCAGAAGGTTGTGCACTGCAGGTTAGAGTGTTGAGGACACAGGCTTGGCTGTGCACGAAGGAAATCCTGGAAGAGTGCACAGGAGCCGGAGCAACTGCAAATCACGCGGTACCCTGCAATGCAGTCTAGCGTGGGGAGGCAAGGACTTACCTCCACCAAACTTGGACTGAAGAGTCACTGGACTGTGGGAGTCACTTGGACAGAGTTGCTGAGTTCCAGGGACCACTCTCGTCATGCTGAGAGGGGACCCAGAGGACCGGTGATGCAGTCTTTTGTTGCCTGCGGTTGCAGGAGGGAGATCCTGTCGACCCACGGGAGATTTCTTCAGAGCTCCTGGTGCAAGAAGGAGGCAGGCTACCCCCAGAGCATGCACCACCAGGAAACAGGGGAGAAAACCAGCAGGATGAAGCGATACAAGGTTGCAGTAGTCGTCTTTGTTACTTTGTAGGCGGTTTTGCAGGCGTCCTGAGCAGTCAGCGGTCGATCCTATGGCAGAAGGTGAAGAGGGAGATGCAGAGGAACTCTGATGAGCTCTTGCATTCGGTATCTGAAGAATTCCCCAAAGCAGAGTCCCTAAATAGCCAGAAAAGGAGGTTTGGCTACCTGGGAAGGAGGATAGGCTAGTAAGAAAGGTAAGAGCCTATCAGAAGGAGTCTCTGACGTCACCTGATGGCACTGGCCACTGAGAGCAGTCCAGTGTGCCAGCAACACCTCTGTTTCCAAGATGGCAGAGGTCTGGAGCACACTGGAGGAGCTCTGGGCACCTCCCCTGGGAGGTGCAGGTCAGGTGAGTGGTCACTCCCCTTTCCTTTGTCCAGTTTCGCGCCAGGGATCCCTGAACCGGTGTAGACTGACTTATGCAGAAATGGGCACCACCTGTGCCCATCAAAGCATTTCCAGAGGCTGGGGGAGGCTGCTCCTCCCCAGCACTGACACCTTTTTCCAAAGGGAGAGGGTGTAACACCCTCTCTCTGAGGAAGTCCTTTGTTCTGCCTTCCTGGGCCAGGCCTGGCTGGACCCCAGGAGGGCAGAAACCTGTCTGAGGGGTTGGCAGCAGCAGCAGCTGCAGTGAAACCCCAGGAAAGGCAGTTTGGCAGTACCCGGGTCTGTGCTAGAGACTCGTGGAATCATGGAGTTGTCTCCCCAATGCCAGAATGGCATTGGGGTGACAATTCCATGATCTTAGACATGTTACATAGCCATGTTCGGAGTTACCATTGTGACACTATACATAGGTAGTGACCTATGTATAGTGCACGCGTGAAATGGTGTCCCCGCACTCACAAAGTCCGGAGAATTTGCCCTGAACGATGTGGTGGCACCTTGGCTAGTGCCAGGGTGCCCACACACTAAGTAACTTTGCACCCAACGTTCACCAGGTGAAGTTTAGACATATAGATGACTTATAAGTTACTTAAGTGCAGTGGTAAATGGCTGTGAAATAACGTGGACATTATTTCACTCAGGCTGCAGTGGCAGGCCTGTGTAAGAATTGTCAGAACTCCCTATGGGTGGCAAAAGAAATGCTGCAGCCCATAGGGATCTCCTGGAACCCCAATACCCTGGGTACCTCAGTACCATATACTAGGGAATTATAAGGGTGTTCTAGTATGCCAATGTGAATTGGTGAAATTGGTCACTAGCCTGTTAGTGACAATTTAGAAAGCAGAGAGAGCATAACCACTGAGGTTCTGATTAGCAGAGCCTCAGTGAGACAGTTAGTCATCACACAGGGAACACATACAGGGCACACTTATGAGCACTGGGCCTTGGCTGGCAGGGTCCCAGTGACACATACACTAAAACAACATATATACAGTGAAATATGGGGGTAACATGCCAGGTAAGATGGTACTTTCCTACAATAACTGATGGGTCAATCTCTCCTCAAATTCATATAGAGCCATACGCGATGCAGACTAGTATGCCCTCTCCGCGTAGGCCTTATTTTACCAATAGGGGTCCTGTAAGCATGCACTTAACCGACCTTCCTACTATCCCAGCCTTGAATCCAACCGCCTCCCCATTTTTGCCCCCCAGACGGGAGACCATTTCCATCGAATCCTCTATCTTGTTGTCCAGGGAAGTAGCTCCTTCAACAGGTTGTAACTCAGATTCTCAGGTTATTGACTTTTTCCCCATTTTTTATCCCGATTTAATTTTAAATAGGTCCACCTTATTCAAATGCTTGTCTGAATCCAGTTTTTTTAATCACATCTCCAGCAAAGATATTGATCTTGTCTCTCTAAGGTTGGTCGGCGGTGGTCTCAGGGCTAGGGTCGCCTTCTGCTCATTGCACACGGCGAACCTGGTCCTCTCTCATGCTGACTCTCTGCAGTGTCGGGGGATTGATGTGTTTCCATTCTTGTCCCACACTGCTTGTGGAGGGGAAAGGTTTGTGGCTAAAAGCTCAGAGAGGCCCCATCCCCCGGCCCACTTTAAAGACACTGCTTTTACGATTTATAGACCTAGAGTAGATCTACATGCTCTCAAAGTGTCCTTAACAGGGAAGGATAGGCGGGTGCTACTGCGGGAGACACGACACGCTCCGAATCTTCTAGCCACTTCTGCCCTGGAAGACTGGGGTTGGCTCCCGGGAGCCCTTGCGCAAGATCGGCCCAGGGACCCAGTCCAGCCTTCTTCCTAATAGAGGTTTAAAAATAATTTCCTGGAATGCAGCCGGGGTAAAATTTAGTAGGGAAAAACTATCTTACCTCAGCACACTCAAACCAGATTTAATTTGTCTTCAGGAGACTTGGTCAGATGCGGACTTGCTGTAGGATAATTATTTTGTAGTTGATTGTAAGGCCTCTTCGTCTCGAAGGGGACATGCTAAAGGGGGGGCAGCTTGTTTACTGTCTAACACCCTCAAATGGGATTATTCCTGCTATAAAGACCTCAGCAACCTCTTCATGGCTCTTACGATTCGATTGAATAATACCTCGCAAGGTCCTACCTCTTTGTTATTAATTAATGTGTGTGTGCCCCCAGAGGCCGCGTACGATTCTCTGTTAGAAAGGGTGCACGCCTTAGATACCGAGTTCCCGCCTCTGATAGCACTAATGGGAGATCTAAATTGCAAAATTTCCAACTTTGCCCTATGTCAAATGCGCGACGTAGAGAGAGAAACAGTGCTGCGTATCCCAGACTGTATTTTCCCCCCTCTAATTAAAACAAACAAAAGGGGTAAACTTCTCCTTAGTCTTCTTAAAATAAACGACTGTATTATTGCTAATGGAAGGTCCACTTCGGATTCCCCTGCCTCTTTTGCGCATATTTCTCCGGGGGGAATGGCCATTTTAGACTATTTAGTCCTGGGTTACTCCTCATTCGGTCTATTGGAAGATCTTAGGATAATAAGTACCCCTTATAGCGATCATATTTTGCTTTTTATCACCTTAGAAACTTCCATATTGTAATTAGACTCTTGGATATCTGGTGGGTTTACCCAGAGTTTTTCTTATAAGACTGGGAGGACCCAGTGGTATTTTAAGAGGATTGCTGGTGTTTCCGCAATTTTAGCTCCAGTGGTTGCTAATCTTATTAATTGGGTGGGAACTGAGTTGCTAAACTTTTCTGATCTCCTGAAGCAATTGGTGGCTAACTGTAGGAAAGTACAATTTTTCCTGGCATGTTACCCCCATATTTCACTGTATATATGTTGTTTTAGTGTATGTGTCACTGGGACCCTGCCAGCCAGGGCCCCAGTGCTCATAAGTGTGCCCTCTATGTGTTTCCTGTGTGATGACTAACTGTCTCACTGAGGCTCTGCTAACCAGAACCTCAGTGGTTATGCTCTCTCTGCTTTCTAAATTGTCACTAACAGGCTAGTGACCAATTTCACCAATTCACATTGGCATACTGGAACACCCTTATAATTCCCTAGTATATGGTACTGGGGTACCCAGGGTATTGGGGTTCCAGGAGATCCCTATGGGCTGCAGCATTTCTTTTGCCACCCATAGGGAGCTCTGACAATTCTTACACAGGCCTGCTGCCACTGCAGCCTGAGTGAAATAACGTCCAAGTTATTTCACAGCCATTTAACACTGCACTTAAGTAACTTATAAGTCACCTATATGTCTAACCTTCACCTGGTGACTGTTGGGTGCTAAGTTACTTAGTGTGTGGGCACCCTGGCACTAGCCAAGGTGCCCCCACATCGTTCAGGGCAAATTACCCAGACTTTGTGAGTGCGGGGACACCATTTCACGCGTGCACTATACATAGGTCACTACCTATGTATAGCGTCACAATGGTAACTCAGAACATGGCCATGTAACATGTCTAAGATCATGGAATTGTCACCCCAATGCCATTCTGACATTGGGGAGACAATTCCATGATCCCCCGAGTCTCTAGCACAGACCTGGGTACTGCCAAACTACCTTTCCCGGGGTTTCACTGCAGCTGCTGCCAATACCTCAGACAGGTTTCTGCCCTCCTGGGGTCCAGCCAGGCTTGGCCCAGGAAGGCAGAACAAAGGACTTCCTCAGAGAGAGGGTGTTACACCCTCTCCCTTTGGAAAAAGGTGTCAGGGCTGGGGAGGAGTAGCCTCCCCCAGCCTCTGGAAATGCTTTGATGGGCACAGATGGTGCCCATCTCTGCATAAGCCAATCTACACCGGTTCAGGGATCCCCCAGCCCTGATCTGGCGCGAAACTGGACAAAGGAAAGGGGAGTGACCACTCCCCTGACCTGCACCTCTCAGGGGAGGTGCCCAGAGCTCCTCCAGCGTGCCCCAGACCTCTGCCATGTTGGATTCAGAGGTGTGCTGGCACACTGGACTGCTCTGAGTGGCCAGGGCCAGCAGGTGACGTCAGAGACCCCTTCTGATAGGCTCTTACCTGTGTTAGTAGCCTATCCTCCTTCCTAGGTAGCCAAACCTCCAGAGACTATTTAGGGTCTCTGCTTTAGGGAATTCTTGAGATACCGAATGCAAGAGCTCACCAGAGTTCCTCTGCATCTCTCTCTTCACCTTCTGCCAAAGGATCGACCGCTGACTGCTCAGGACGCCTGCAAAACCGCAACAAAGTAGCAAAGACGACTACTGCAACCTTGTATCGCTTCATCCTGCCGGCTTTTTCGCCTGTTTCCTGGTGGTGCATGCTCTGGGGGTAACCTGCCTCCTTCTTGCACCAGGAGCTCTGAAGAAATCAAATCAAAACAAAATCATTAACATTTATAAAGCGCGCTACTCACCCGTGCGGGTCTCAAGGCGCTAGGGGAAAAGGGGGGGTTATCGCTGCTCGAACAGACAGGTGTTTAGGAGTCTCTGGAAAGCGGAGTGGTCCTGGGTGGTCCTGAGGCTGGTGGGGAGGGAGTTCCAGGTCTTGGCCGCCAGGAAGGAGAAAGATCTCCCACCCGCCGTGGAGCGGCGGATGCGAGGGACAGCAGCGAGTGCGAGGCCAGAGGAGCGGAGGAGGCGGGTGGGGACGTAGAAGCTGAGGCGTCTGTTGAGGTATTCCGGTCCCTTGTCGTGGAGGGCTTTGTGTGCGTGGGTGAGAAGTCGGAAGGTGATCCTTTTGCTGACTGGGAGCCAATGCAGGTGTCTCAGGTGTGCGGAGATGTGGCTGCTGCCGGGTACGTCGAGGATGAGGCGGGCCGAGGCGTTTTGAATGCGTTGCAGGCGATTTTGGAGTTTGGCTGTGGTCCCGGCGTAGAGGATGTTGCTGTAGTCCAGGCGGCTCGTGACAAGGGCGTGGGTCACGGTTTTTCTGATGTCGGCGGGGATCCAGCGGAAGATCTTGCGGAGCATGTGGAGGGTGAGGAAGCAGGCGGAGGACACGGCGTTGACTTTCTTGGTCATGGTGAGAAGAGGGTCCAAGATGAAGCTGAGGTTGCGGGCGTGGTCTGTGGGGGTCGGTGCGGTGCCGAGGGCCGTGGGCCACCAGGAGTCGTCCCAGGCGGACGGGGTGTTGCCGAGGATGAGGACTTCCGTTTTTTCAGAGTTCAGCTTTAGGCGGCTGAGCCTCATCCAATCTGCGACGTCCTTCATACCCTCTTGTAGGTTGGTCTTGGCGCTGGCGGGGTCCTTGGTGAGGGAGAATATAAGTTGGGTGTCGTCGGCGTAGGAGGTGATGATGATGTCGTGCTTGCGTACGATGTTGGCGAGGGGGCTCATGTAGACATTGAAGAGTGTCGGGCTGAGCGATGAGCCTGGAGGTACGCCGCAGATGATCTCGTTGGGTTCTGAGCGAAATGGAGGGAGGTAAACTCTTTGGGAACGGATTGCGAGGAAGGAGGCGATCCAGTCCAGGGGCTGGCCTTGGATCCCGGTGGAGCGGAGGCGGGTGATTAGGGTGCAGTGACAGACGGTGTCAAAGGCAGCCGAGAGGTCGAGAAGAATGAGGGCGACTGTTTCACCGTTGTCCATCAGGGTTCTGATGTCGTCTGTGACTGAGATGAGGGCGGTTTCAGTGCTGTGGTTGGTTCGGAATCCGGTTTGTGAGGGGTCGAGCAGGTTGTTGTCTTCCAGGAAGGTGGTCAGCTGTTTGTTGACGGTCTTCTCTATTACTTTGGCTGGGAAAGGCAGAAGAGAGATGGGGCGGACGTTTTTCAGGTCGCTCGGGTCAGCCGTAGGTTTCTTTAGTGGGGCGTTGACTTCGGCGTGTTTCCAGCAATCGGGGAAGGTAGCAGAAGAAAAAGAAGAGTTGATGACGGTCTGGAGGTGTGGGGCGATGATGTCGTCGGCTTTGTTAAAGATGAAGTGCGGGCAGGGGTCCGAAGGGGTGCCGGAGTGGATAGAGTTCATGATGGATTTGGTTTCTTCTGTGTTGATGTGGGTCCAGTTGTTGAGGGTGATGGCCGGGGATGCGGGTTCGGTGGTGTTTGGTTGGGTCTGGTGTCCGAAGCTGTCGTGGAGGTCGCTGATCTTGCGATGGAAGAAAGTGGCGAGGGATTCGCACAAATCCTGTGAGGGCGTGACGGCGTTGGCGTTGGCGCTGGGGTTGGAGAACTCCTTGACGATGCTGAAGAGTTCTCTGCTGTTGGGGCTGTTTTTGTCCAGTCTGTCGGTGAAAAAGTTCCTTTTGGCAGCGCGGATCAGGTGGTGGTGTTCGCGGGTAGCGTTCTTGAGGGCGGTCATGTTGTCAGCTGTGTGGTCCTTGCGCCAGGCTTTCTCAAGGGCGTAACAAGTCTTCTTTGATTCTTTGAGGGTGTCAGAGAACCAGAGAGGTTTTTTTAGTGTTGGTCTGTCGATGCATGCGTTTGAGGGGAGCAAGGTTGTCTGCGCAGTTGGAGATCCAGTTTGTGAGGTTGAGGGCTGCGTCGTTGGAGTCGGTGGTGAGGGTGGGTTGGTTGGCGGCGAGTGCGGAGAGGAGTTGCTCTTCAGGGATCTTGTTCCACTGTCGACGAGGGATGGGTTGAGTGCGGAGGTGGCGGGTCTCGCGTCGGAATGTGAAGTGGACGCAGCTGTGGTCGGTCCAGTGTAGGGCGGAGGTGTGGCTGAAGAAGACGTGTTTGCTGGCGGAGAGGATAGGGTCGAGCGTGTGTCCGGCGATGTGGGTGGCGGTGTTCACCAGTTGTTTGAGGCCGAGGTTGGCGAGGTTGTCGAGCAGGGTGGTGGTGTTGGGGTCGTTGTTTTGTTCCAGATGGAAGTTGAGGTCGCCTAGGAGGATGTAGTCCGGTGAGGCGAGGGCGTGCGGGGAGATGAAGTCGGCGATGGCGTCGCTGAAAGGGGCGCGTGGTCCGGGAGGACGGTAGACGAAGGATCCTCTGAGGGTGGTCCTCGGGTCGGTGCGAATCTGAAAATGCAGGTGTTCAGCGGCGAGAGGGGTGTCTTCGGTGGAGGTGGTGACGCTGATGGAGTCTTTGAAGACGATGGCGATACCTGCCTCCTTCTTGCACCAGGAGCTCTGAAGAAATCTCCCGTGGGTCGACAGAATCTTCCCCCTGCAACCGCAGACAACAAAAGACTGCATCACTGGTCCTCTGGGTCCCCTCTCAGCACAACGAGCGTGGTCCCTGGAACTCAGCAACTCTGTCCAAGTGACTCACACAGTCCAGTGACTCTTCAGTCCAAGTTTGGTGGAGGTAAGTCCTTGCCTCCCCACACTAGACTGCATTGCTGGGTACCGCGTGATTTGCAGCTGTTCCGGCTCCTGTGCACTCTTCCAGGATTTCCTTCGTGCACAGCCAAGCCTGGGTCCCCCACACTCTAACCTGCAGTGCACAACCTTCTGAGTTGTCCTCCGGCATCGTGGGACTCCCTTTTGTTTCTTCGGATGGACTCCGGTTCACTCCTCTTCCAAGTGCCTGTTCCGGTACTTCTGCGGGTGCTGCCTGCTTCTGTGAGGGCTCCCTGACTTGCTGGGCACCCCCTCTGTTTCCTCATCCAAGTGGCGACATCCTGGTCCCTCCTGGGCCACAGCAGCATCCAAAACTCCTAACCGCGACCCTTGCAGCTAGCAAGGCTTGTTTGCGGTCTTTCTGCGTGGGAACACCTCTGCAAGCTTCTTCACGACGTGGGACATCCATCCACCAAAAGGGAAGTTTCTAGCCCTCTTCGTTCTTGCAGAAACCAAAGCTTCTTCCATCCTGTGGCAGCTTCTTTGCACCCTCAGCTGGCATTTCCTGGGCATCTGCCCACTCTCGACATTGTCGCGACTCTTGGACTTGGTCCCCTTGTTTCACAGTTACTCAGGTCCGGAAATCCACTGTTGTTGCTTTGCTGGTTCAGCCTAAGCTGCTCTGCTATAGCTACCTTCTATCAGCCTAAGCTGCTAGAAACACCTCTTCTACACTAATAAGGGATAACTGGACCTGGTACAGAGTATAAGTACCCCTTGGTACCCACTACAAGCCAGGCCAGCCTCCTACATTGGTTGTGCAGCGGTGAGATAAGTACTTGTAACTACTTACCACTTTGTCATATTGTATTTTCCATAAGAGAAAAATATACAAAACAAGTTCAGTGTATGTACACCTAACGAAAAGGTTTGCTTTTCTTCTCTTACACTATCTGCTAAGTGCTGAAAAGTGCTCCTAAACTTTCTAAAAGTTTCAAAAAGTTGAGAAAGTTTTTTTTCCTGTTCTTTAAAAAGTCCTGAAACTTTTTCTCTCTTTTATCTGTTCCTAAACCTTTCTCTACCATGTCTGGTGTAGGAACTCCTCTTAATTTGGTTAATACAACTTATGACCACCTTAACTTTAAGAGCCTAAGGAGTCTCTGCATTGATAGAGGTTTAGTGGTAGGAAAGAACCCTTCTAGAGATTTTCTGTCTAATATGCTTACTGAGAATGATAAGGCCCAGGGTGGCACCTCATCTGAAAAGTTGATAGATAGCTCACACTCTGACTCAGGGGATGCCCTTGAGGGAGTGTTACAGGGTTCCCTTCCTAACCTGTCCCTTAGCAGACCACCTAGCAATGCTGGTAGTAATAGAAGCTCCCATCACAGTAGGGATGTTTTTGTTCCTGGAGGCCAGGTTGTTAGAGTGCCAACTGTTAGGGACAGGTCCCCCTCTGCTCATTCAAATCTTTCTTCTGTGTCAAAACATTCCCAACCCACCCACCCGGATGACAAAATGTTAGAAAGGGAACTCAATAAGTTGAGAGTGGAAGAGACCAGGCTGAAGCTTAAACAGCAACAGCTGGCTCTAGACAGGGAATCCCTAGACTTAGAAAAAGAGACACAGAGGTTGGGGTTTGGACCCCATGGTGGCAGCAGCAGTATTCCTGATAGCAATCCTGTTAAAGAGCATGATTCCAGGAATCTGCACAAGATAGTTCCCCCTACAAGGAGGGGGATGACATTAACAAGTGGTTTGCTGCACTTGAGAGGGCCTGTATGGTACAGGGGGTCCCTCAAAGGCAGTGGGCTGCTATCCTATGGCTATCTTTCAGTGGGATGGCTAGGGATAGGTTCCTTACTGTGAAGGAAAGTGATGCCAATCATTTTACAGTTTTGAAGAATGCACTCTTGGATGGATTTGGCTTAACCACTGAACAATACAGGATTACGTTCAGAGAAACCAGAAAAGAGTCCTCACAAGACTGGGTAGACTTTGTTGACTATTCAGTGAAGGCCTTGGAGGGGTGGTTACATGGCAGTAACGTTTCTGACTATGAAAGCCTGTACAATCTAATCCTGAGAGAGCATATTCTGAATAACTGTGTGTCTGATTTGTTACACCAATATCTAGTGGACTCAGATCTGACCTCTCCCCAAGAATTGGGAATGAAGGCAGACAAATGGGTCAGAACAAGAATGAACAGAAAAGTTCATACAGGGGGTGACAAGGATGGCAAGAAGAAGGATGGTAAGTCTTCAGACAAGGGTGGGGACAAATCTAAAAAGGAGTCTTCATCAGGCCCACAAAACCTCTCTGGTGGGGGTGGTGAGTCCAAATCATCTTCTAATCAAATAAAGAAACCATGGTGCTATTTATGTAAAGTAAAAGGCCATTGGACAACTGATGCCAGTTGTCCAAAGAAAAGCACCAAGCCTCCCACTACCACAACCCCTACTGCAACCTCTAGTGCCCCTAGTAATAGCAGTGGTGGTGGGATCAAACCTACTAATAGCCAATCCAAGGGAGTAGCTGGGCTCACTTTTGGTAATTTAGTTGGGGTTGGTCTTGTTAGGGAGACCACAGAGGCTGTGTTAGTCTCTGAAGGTGCCATTGATTTGGCCACCTTGGTTGCTTGTCCCCTTAATATGGATAAGTACAAGCAACTTCCCCTAATCAATGGTGTTGAGGTTCAGGCCTACAGGGACACAGGTGCCAGTGTTACCATGGTGTTCAGTGTAGCAGTAGGGAAAGATGCGGAAGACATTGTAACGCGAAGGGTTAATTAGCTTGAACAGTGTAGATGAGCGTGATGCCTGCCGAAGCCAGAACAACGTGAAAGAAATTCACGATGTTCGCTTTCAAGCTTGTTTTCTTTTGACATTCCGTAGATAAACTCATTCGCAGCTGCATGTGTGAGAAACAGGCTGTAAAGGAGAGTCAGTCTCAGCCTTGAGAACGAGACCACGGTAAAAGATGGAATGAAAACAATGGCCAGGGAATGGCAAGGCAGCCAAGAGACATGTATGATAACATACATAGCTAGAAAATACTGGAAGGGGGTAGAATCCAAGCTTCAGGTTATTTAAACACTGAAAGGTGGGTGAGGGAATTTTGAAGCTCACAGATGGAGTTATGAAACTGTCATCTTCAGACCCAGCGCTGCCTCCCTGTTTTGCTGTTCCAAGACCGTGACGCTCGAGGGGGAGAGAGGTCCAAGCGGGCGGTAGAGGGCTTCCCAGCACTCGTGGACTAAGTGACTAAGTTAAGTTCCACCCAGGGATGAAAGGCTTTTCGTTTCTCTGCTCTATTATTATGATTGATTATTATATTTGCACTGTGTTTATAATCTGAGAAATTCAGCTCATTTATAGTTTTTTTTCCTGCTTTACTGAACATCGTAGTGTAAATCTGCCACAGTAATTGAAATGTGCATTTTAGTGTGCAGTAAATCAAAGCTTATCTGAAGTGTTCAACTCGTTAATATTCTGCTCCCTGAACATCGTAGGGTATCACATGTTTGTATGCAGTTATTCCAAGTTTATATCTGTCAATGAACTCTTTACCCAGACGTATGCATAGGTGCTCTCTGTAGTGTACTTATATATAATCACTTATGTAGATATTGGTTTTTTTTATTTACTAATCTTACTCTGTCAATGAACTCTTTGCTCATTCATATACATAGATACTATCTGTAGTGTACATATATATAAGTAGGTGCTTTTGATTGCCATGCTTATTTCACTATTGTTAATGTGCTAAATGCCTGCATTTATATGAAATTATAGTAAAGCCAAATTGATTCATAATTTGCGTGTGGTCCTTCATTGAGCGCCCTTATTGACTTATACCAAACAGGTGAACCAGCCACCTGGATACGACACATGGTAATAGAGAAACTGGTACACCCTGAACAACACCTACTTGGTCACCAGTACCAAGTGACAGGCGCTCATAAGAACACTCTTAGCCACCCCATGGCTGTTGTGAATCTCAACTGGGGGGGGGGGGGTTACTGGTCCAAAGAAAGTTGTGGTTGCCTCAGATTTACCTGTAGACTGTCTACTAGGGAACGATTTAGAGACATCAGCTTGGGCATAAGTGGAGTTGGAGGCTCATGCAGCAATGCTGGGCATTCCTGGGCATATTTTTGCTTTGACAAGGGCTCAGGCCAAAAAGCAAAAAGGACAGGGTGACTTGGATCCTGGAACAATGGACCAAGTGCTCCCTAAAGCTAGGGTTAGCAAGGGTAAATCCCAACCCACTAACCCTCCCTCTACAGACGATTCTACTTCTGAGGAAGAAGAATTTCCCCCCTGTGCAGAACCTTCACCAGAGGAGCTGGCAGCAGACACTCCAGAGCTTTTGGGTGGAGGGGGGTCTGCCAGGGAGGAGCGGAGTGTGGCACAGCAATCCTGTCCAACATTAGAGGGTCTAAGACAGCAAGCTGTCAAACAGCAAAATGGGGATGTCAGTGACTCACATAGAGTTTACTGGGAGGACAACCTCTTGTACACAGAGGCAAGGGACCCAAAACCTGGAGCAGCCAGGAGATTGGTCATTCCCCTGCAGTACAGAAAGTTCCTCCTAACTCTGGCACATGACATTCCTTTGGCTGGACATTTGGGTCAGATTAAAACATGGGAAAGGCTTGTCCCCCTGTTTCACTGGCCTAGGATGTCAGAGGACACAAAAGACTTTTGTAAATCTTGCGTGACCTGCCAAGCCAGTGGCAAGACTGGTGGCACCCCAAAGGCTCCCCTTATTCCACTGCCTGTGGTTGGGGTTCCCATTGAAAGGATAGGGTTTGACATAGTTGGCCCCCTTGACCCTCCTACTGCTTCAGGCAATAGGTTTATCTTGGTGGTAGTGGACCATGCCACAAGATATCCTGAAGCTATTCCTCTAAGGACCACTACAGCACCTGCAGTGGCAAAAGCCCTCCTGGGAATCTTTTCCAGGGTGGGTTTCCCAAAAGAGGTTGTATCAGACAGGGGTAGCAAGTTTATGTCTCCATACTTGAAGACCATGTGGAAGGAATGTGGTGTAACATACAAATTCACCACACCTTATCATCCACAAACAAATGGACTGGTAGAGAGGTTTAATAAAACTCTCAAAGGAATGATAATGGGACTCCCTGAAAAACTCAGGAGGAGATGGGATGTCCTGTTACCTTGCCTCCTTTTTGCTTACAGGGAGGTACCCCAGAAAGGAGTGGGCTTCAGCCCCTTTGAACTCCTATTTGGACACCCTGTAAGAGGTCCCCTAACACTTGTGAAGGAGGGTTGGGAACAACCTTTAAAAGCTCCCAAGCAAGATATAGTGGACTATGTACTCGGCCTAAGATCCAGAATGGCTGAGTACATGAAAAAGGCCAGTAAAAACCTTCAAGCCAGCCAAGAGCTCCAAAAGCAATGGCATGACCAGAAGGCTGTTCTGATTCAGTACCAACCAGGACAGAAGGTGTGGGTATGGGAGCCTGTGGCCCCAAGAGCACTCCAAGACAATTGGAGTGGACCCCACATCATTGTTGAAAAGAAGGGTGAGGTCACCTACTTGGTTGACCTGGGCACTGCCAGGAGTCCCCTTAGGGTACTCCATGTCAATCGCCTAAAACCCTACTATGATAGGGCTGATCTCACCCTGCTCATGGCAACAGATGAAGGACAGAAAGAAGAGAGTGACCCTCTCCCTGATCTCTTCTCTTCCACAGAACAGGATGCTCTAGTGGAAGGTCTAGTTTTGGCAGACTGTCTTACTGCTGAGTAGAAAGACAACTGCATAAATCTCCTAGGTCAGTTTTCTGAACTCTTTTCTACTGTGCCAGGCACCACTTCTTGGTTTGAGCACACTATAGATATTGGAGACAGCATGCCTGTCAAAAGTAAGATCTATAGGTAGCCTGATCATGTCAGGGACTGCATAAAACAAGAAGTTCAGAAAATGCTTGAACTAGGAGTGGTTGAACATTCTGAAAGCCCATGGGCCTCTCCTGTGGTGCTTGTACCAAAGCCTCACTCAAAAGATGGGAAAAAAGAGATGAGGTTTTGTGTAGATTACAGAGGTCTCAACCAGGTAACTAAAACTGATGCTCACCCTATACCCAGGGCAGATGAGCTCATAGATACACTGGCATCTGCCAAGTATCTAAGCACCTTTGATTTGACTGCAGGGTATTGGCAGATCAAGTTATCAGAGGATGCTAAAGCAAAAACTGCATTTTTGACTATTGGAGGGCATTACCAATTCACAGTAATGCCCTTTGGTTTGAAAAATGCACCTGACACTTTTCAGAGGTTGTGAATACAGTCCTGCAAGGGTTGGAGGCTTTTAGTGCAGCATATCTGGACGATATAGCTGTCTTTAGCTCCACCTGGGATGATCACCTTGTCCACCTGTGGAAAGTTTTGGAGGCCCTGCAGAAGGCAGGCCTCACTATCAAGGCTTCAAAGTGCCAGATAGGGCAGGGGAAAGTGGTTTATCTGGGACACCTGGTAGGTGGAGAACAGATTGCACCACTTCAGGGGAAAATCCAGAAAATCATGGATTGGGTTCCCCCTACAACTCAGACTCAGGTGAGAGCCTTCTTAGGCCTCACTGGGTATTACAGGAGGTTAATTAAGAACTATGGCTCCATTGCAGCCCCACTTAATGATCTCACTTTCAAGAAAATGCCTAAAAAGGTATTGTGGACAGCTAGCTGTCAGAAAGCTTTTGAGGAGCTGAAACAGGCCATGTGCACTGCACCTATCCTAAAAAGCCCATGTTACTCCAAGAAATTCATTGTTCAAACTGATGCATCTGAATTAGGGGTAGGGGCAGTCTTATCACAACTCAATTCTGAGGGCCAGGATCAACCTGTTGCTTTTATCAGCAGGAGGTTGACCCCTAGAGAAAAGCGTTGGTCTGCCATAGAGAGGGAGGCCTTTGCTGTGGTCTGGGCACTGAAGAAGATGAGGCCATACCTGTTTGGCACTCACTTCATTGTTCAGACAGACCACAAACATCTACTTTGGCTAAAAGAAATGAAAGGTGAAAACCCTAAATTGTTGAGGTGGTCCATATCTCTACAGGGAATGGACTATACAGTGGAACATAGACCTGGGAGTACCCACTCCAATGCAGATGGACTCTCCAGATATTTCCACTTAGACAATGAAGACTCATCAGGTCATGGCTAGTCTTATTGTCCTTCGTTTGGGGGGGGGGGTGTAGGAAAGTACCATCTTGCCTGGCTTGTCACCCCCATATTTCACTGTATATATGTTGTTTTAGTGTATGTGTCACTGGGCCCCAGTGCTCATAAGTGTGCCCTCTATGTGTTTCCTATCTCACTGAGGCTCTGCTAACCAGAACCTCAGTGGTTATGCTCTCTCTTTGCTTTCCAAATTGTCACTAACAGGCTAGTGACCAATTTCACCAATTCACAGTGGCATACTGGAACACCCTTATAATTCCCTAGTATATGGTACTGAGGTACCCAGGGTATTGGGGTTCCAGGAGATCCCTATGGGCTGCAGCATTTCTTTTGCCACCCATAGGGAGCTCTGACAATTCTTACACAGGCCTGCCACTGCAGCCTGAGTGAAATAACATCCACGTTATTTCACAGCCATTTACCACTGCACTTAAGTAACTTATAAGTCACCTATATTTCTAACCTTCACCTGGTGAATGTTGGGTGCTAAGTTACTTAGTGTGTGGGCACCCTGGCACTAGCCAAGGTGCCCCCACATTGTTCAGGGCAAATTCCCTGGACTTTGTGAGTGCGGGGACACCATTTCACGTGTGCACTATACATAGGTCACTACCTATGTATAGCGTCACAATGGTAACTCCGAACATGGCCATGTAACATGTCTAAGATCATGGAATTGTCACCCCAATGCCATTCTGCCATTGGGGAGACAATTCCATGATCCCCCGAGTCTCTAGCACAGATCCGGGTACTGCCAAACTACCTTTCCCGGGGTTTCACTGCAGCTGCTGCTGCTGCCAATCCCTCAGACAGGTTTCTGCCATCCTGGGGTCCAGTCAGGCCTGGCCCAGGAAGGCAGAACAAAGGACTTCCTCAGAGATTGGGTGTTACACCCTCTCCCTTTGGAAAAAGGTGTCAGGGCTGGGGAGGAGTAGCCTCCCCCAGCCTCTGGAAATGCTTTAATGGGCACAGATGGTGCCCATCTCTGCATGAGCCAGACTACACTGGTTCAGGGATCCCCCAGCCCTCCTCTGGTGCGAAACTGGACAAAGAAAAGGGGAGTGACCACTCCCCTGACCTGCACCTCCCAGGGGAGGTGCCCAGAGCTCCTCCAGCGTGCCCCAGACCTCTGCCATCTTGGATTCAGAGGTGTGCTGGCACACTGGACTGCTCTGAGTGGCCAGGGCCAGCAGGTGAAGTCAGAGACTCCTTGTGATAGGCTCTTACCCATGTTACTAGCCTATCCTCCTTCCTAGGTAGCCAAACCTCCTTTTCTGGCTATTTAGGGTCTCTGCTTTGGGGAATTCTTGAGATACCGAATGCAAGAGCTCACCAGAGTTCCTCTGCATCTCTATCTTCACCTTCTGCCAAAGGATCGACCGCTGACTGCTCAGGACGCCTGCAAAACTGCAACAAAGTGTCAAAGACGACTACTGCAAAATTGTATCGCTTCATCCTGCTGTCTTTCTCGCTTGTTTCCTGGTGGTGCATGCTCTGGGGGTAACCTGCCTCCTTCTTGCACCAGGAGCTCTGAAGAAATCTCCTGTGGGTCGACGGAATCTTCCCCCTGCAACCGCAGGCAACAAAAGATTGCATCATTGGTCCTCTGGGTCCCCTCTCAGCACGACGAGCGTGGTCCCTGGAACTCAGCAACTCTGTCCAAGTGACTCCCACAGTCCAGTGACTTTTCAATCCAAGTTTGGGGGAGGTAAGTCCTTGCCTCCCCATGCTAGACTGCATTGCTGGGTACCGCATGATTTGCAGCTGCTCCGGCTCCTGTGCACTCTTCCAGGATTTCATTCGTGCACAGCCAAGCCTGGGTCCCCCACACTCTAACCTGCAGTGCACAACCTTCTGAGTTGTCCTCCGGCGTCGTGGGACTCCCTTTTGTGTCTTCGGGTGGACTCCGGGTCACTCCTCTTCCAAGTGCCTGTTCTGGTACTTCTGCGGGTGCTGCCTGCTTCTGTGAGGGCTCCCTAACTTGCTGGGTGCCCCCTCTGTCTCCTCATCCAAGTGGCGACATCCTGGTCCCTCCTGGGCCACAGCAGCATCCAAAAACCCTAACCGCGACCCTTGCAGCTAGCAAGGCTTGTTTGCAGTCTTTCTGCATGGGAACACCTCTGCAAGCTTCTTCACCACGTGGGACATCCATCCTCCAAAGGAGAAGTTTCTAGCCCTCTTTGTTCTTGCAGAAACCAAAGCTTCTTCCATCCGGTGGCAGCTTCTTTGCACCCTCAGCTGGCATTTCCTGGGCATCTGCCCACTCTCGACATTGTCGCGACTCTTGGACTTGGTCCCCTTGTTTCACAGGTACTCAGGTCCGGAAATCCACTGTTGTTGCTTTGCTGGTGTTGGTCTTCCTTGCAGAAACCCCCTATCACGACCTCTGTGCTCTCTGGGGGTTATAGGTGCACTTTACACCTATTTTTCAGGGTCTTGGGGTGGGCTATTTTTCTAACCCTCACTGTTTTCTTACAGTCTCAGCGACCCTCTTCAAGGTCACATAGGTTTGGGGTCCATTTGTGGTTCGCATTCCACTTTTGGAGTATATGGTTTGTGTTGCCCCTATACCTATGTGCTCCTATTGCAATCTACTGTAACTTTACATTGCTTGCATTACTTCCTTTTGCTATTACTGCATATTTTTGGTATTGTGTACATATATCTTGTGTATATTTGGCATCCTCATACTGAGGGTACTCACTGAGATACTTTTGGCATATTGTCATAAAAATAAAGTACCTTTATTTTTAGTATATCTGTGTATTGTGTTTTCTTATGATATTGTGCATATGACACCAGTGGTATAGTAGGAGCTTTGCATGTCTCCTAGTTCAGCCTAAGCTGCTCTGCTATAGCTACCTTCTATCAGCCTAAGCTGCTAGAAACACCTCTTCTACACTAATAAGGGATAACTGGACCTGGTACAGAGTGTAAGTACCCCTTGGTACCCACTACAAGCCAGGTCAGCCTCCTACACTAACAACTTGTCGGGGGGCATAAAGTAGCCCAGAAAACAATCCCCTGCGTATTGCTTGACTTAAATAGAGAAATAAATAACTTGGTCAGGGCCCAGTATTTAGTTTTCTCAGAGGAAAGGAAAATCAGGGTTGTCATATTAAAAAGGAGAAAGAAGCGGCTGAAGATTCACCTTGCAAAAGAAGCGGGGGATAGGCTCTGGATCCAGCTCCGGGAAGCTGCTACAAAGGGCCAGGCACGACGTTTTTGGGCATTAGTGGGTGAAGGTTGTGGGTCAAGAATCTGTCCCTCCCCTGCTGCAATCACCGAAGCCCGCTGGTCAGAATCCATCTCCTCCCTGTATGCCTCCAATTGGGTTGCACCCTTCCGGCTCCCAGAAATTCCAGGAATTCTCACTCTTTCTCCCTGTCAATAAAAGAGATTGACTGTGCTATTGGTGAGATGCGTTCTTCCGCTGCAATGGGGCCAGATGAACTTCCTTTATCAGTTATAAAACAGGACAGGAGCTCTTGGTCTAAGATATTATACGTGGTCTTTAGAAGATGTTTCCTCTCTAGATGTATTCCTCCCTCGTGGGTTGGTAGCATAATTGTACCCTTATATAAAAAGGGCGACCGATCCTGTCCTGGTAATTATCGTCAGATCGCCCTCCTCGATGCGGTGGGAAAAATTTTCACCAAATGTCTGCTTTCTAGACTGATGTCTTGGGCAGAGAAGAATAACATCATCCCCTTGGAACAATCTGGATTCAGGCGCAAACATAGTACCCTAGATAACTTCATGGTGCTTCAAACTATTACAGAAAAATATGTTAAACTGAGAGGTGGGGTTGTTTATGCCGCCTTCATAGACTTCTCCACGCCCTTCAATAAAGTAGATAGAGCTCTTCTATGATCTAAGTTATGCAGCTTGGGGATACCTTTACCCCTCCTGGAGTTAATAATAGCTTTCCACTCCAATACCTGGTGTAGAATCCTCCTTGGGGGTGATAGAGGTTTATCCCATAAGATTTTTACATCTAACAGGTTAAAACAGGGCTGTCTACTGGCTCCCCTGCTTTTTTCCCTTTACATCTCAGATCTCCCCTCCTTTTTGTCTAAGGGTAATGGTTTTCCCCCGCTAGTGGGTGGGCGCCCAATTTGCTGCCTGTTATACGCTGACAACATCTTAATTTTTGATTTAACCCCTGAAGGCCTCCAGAATCGCTTGCAGCGTTTGTCAAAATACTCTGACTCATTATCTGAAGATCAATGTATCCAAAAGTAAGGTTCTCTGGGGGTCATTCTGACCCTGGCGGTCAAAGACCGCCAGGGTCGCGAATGACGGAAGCACCGCCAACAGGCTGGCGGTGCTTCCAAGCCCATTCCGCCGCGGTCAGAAAACCGGGGCCGGCGGTTTCCCGCCGTTTTTGCCCCGGCTGGGCGAATCCGCCATGGCAGCGCTGCCATGTGGATTCTGACCCCCTTACCGCCAGCCTGTTTCTGGCAGTTTTCACCGCCAGGAAGAGGCTGGCGGTAACGGGTGTCCTGGGGCCCCTGAACTGCCCATGCCACTGGCATGGGCAGTGCAGGGGCCCCCTAACAGGGCCCCATGAAGCTTTTCACTGTCTGCCTAGCAGACAGTGAAAAGCGCGACGGGTGCAACTGCACCCGTCGCACGCCCATTCGGAGCCGGCTTCTGTGTTGCAGGCCTCCTTCCCGCTGGGCCGGCGGGCGCTAACATGGTTAGCGCCCACCGGCCCAGCGGGAAGGTTGGAATGCCGGCAGTGCTATTTTGGCCGCGTGGCGGCCAAATGGCGGTTCCCGCCTGGCGGGCGGCAGACTTGGAATGACCCCCTCTGTCTCTTGGGAAAAAAAGACTACCATCCCCAATTGTCATTGGATATTGGGCAATCAAAATCTTGAAATCGTGAAATCTTATCCCTTCTTAGGGAAAATCGTGAGCGGGAACCTTAGCGATGTTGACCACATCGCCTCTAATAAAGCAAAGGCTGAAGGTCAGGCAAGAGGTTTGGGGGGCTCTATATACAGCCACAGGGAGAAGGCATTTCCTTTACCTTTTATCAGCGTATTGAGTTGAAATTCCTGCATCCCTATTATATGGGGTGGAACTCATAGGCATCGCCAAATGGGGGTTCCTAAATCAAGTAGAAGGTAAAATTCTCAGAAAATTATTATCTGTTAACACGGCAGCCTCAGTGGCGGCTCTGAGGCTGGAAATGGGGCTTAGAAGCGAGTATGCTCAAGGATTAGCGGGGGTTATACGATTGGCCATCTCAATTTTAAAGAGCGGAGAAAACGCTATAAGATCACTTTTACAGAAAGAGCTCATTTTAGATAACGGTAAGGCTAAATTCGCCTTTTGTTAGAATTTTTCCATTGCTCTGGAAAGGTTGGAGCTAGATTGTAGCCAAGTCCTAGAATTTTCCCCATTGTACTTGAGGGCGATTTTGAAGAACGCTTCGTGGACCCTGAGCTTCCGCCAAGACTTGGAGAGCTGTAAAAAAAGAAGCTCCTTTGCGAACATAGTTAACACTCTAGTAATAAAAAAATCACAACTGTATCTCATTTGGAACATCCCTCATAGCGTTAGGCGCTTTTGGTCGCTGCTTCGACAGGGATTACTTCCTTTGAACACCTTACTAGCAAAATGGTATGGTACCGCAAAGGAGTGTACCTTTTGTCCGGCAGAATCTCAAGATTTACGCCATGTATTATTTGTTTGCCCTTCTCTTGCCCCTTTTCGGCGTAAATGGGTAAAACCAATTTGTCTTCAGCTCTCTCTGTTGTCAGTGTCTGAGTTTTTCCAAGCCCTGTATGATCCTCTGAATGAAAGATTCTGTTTTAAAATATTTAATTTTTTCAAATGTATTTTAAACTTATTTTAAGAAAATTGTGTAGCACGGCTAGTCAGGTGGCTTGGTTAAATAAATTATTAGGATCACTGATTTTAACTTGTTCATAATAATAATAATATTACTATGATTTAATATGTGGGACTGAAGAAAGCAGGTCCCTTTTGATAGTGCGCAAGATTGGATTGTGAAAATGCTGATTTTGCACAGGTATATACCACCAATACTATGGTTAACATGGTTCTGTCTTCCGACAGTACGGTATTCTTACCTCTTTTGAATTGGAGTTTCACTGAGTGTGTATACACAAAGTCGGTACCCAGGATTTTGATGTAATATTTTATTGTATATATATTTTAATTTTAATTTTTTGTACCTGATTGGTTGTAAAGTATAAATAGTAATTTTGATTCTTGGCGTATTTATACTATAAACTTTTATATGGTTTTCAGCTAGATGTAAAGGGTAAATTTGATTTTTTGTTTGGCTGTAATACAAATTCTTTTTTTCCTCTTTTTTTCTTTTTCTCTTTTGTTGTTCCCCTTTTTATGTGGACCTCATTTGAGTTCCAAATCATAAATAAAAATAAAATTGAAAAAATTGAGAAGGAGACAGGAGCGCATTTTTAGAGTGTGCATTACCCTTTTTGACTAGACAGAGGAGGAGATATATGATAAGTACAGGTTAAGCTCTGCCATGATACTTGACCTGATAGCTGATCTACAACCTATACTGCAGCGCAACACACAGAGGACGAATAGTATACCCACCCATGTGCAGGTATTATGCTCCCTGCACCCATTAGCCTCATTGAGCTATCAAGGGGTCATAGCAGCAGCTGGAAGGGTCTCACAGAGTGCTCTCTCACGATTTTTCAATGCATTTCTCAATGCCATGCTGAGCAAAATTCAACAGCGCATAATATTCCCCAACACCCCACAGGAATTACTACAGACAAAATTCGATTTCTACCAGATTGCCTAATTCCCACATGTAATAGGCGCCATCGATGGGACACATCTGTCCACCATTGGCCATAGAGTATGTTTATTGGAACCATAAAAGTACACATTCCATGAACATACAAGTAATTAGCGTTGCCTCCAACATTATAACCAATCTTGTGGCCAGATACCCAGGTAGCACACATGACTCCTACATCTTTCAGCACAGTGGAATTTACACAAGACTACTTGCTGGGGAGTTTGGCGAAGGATACCTACTGGGTAATGTAATAGTTGACAATGTCGCATTGATGTATATATGATGTCACAAATAACAATTACTCATTTTACTCTCCTGTCATTCCAGGAGACAGTGCCTACGCCATGCGGTCATTCATACGGACGCCCTACCTGAATCCTGCAACACCCGCCGAAAGGAGTATAATGCTGCTCACAAGACAACCTGCAGCGTTGTGGCGAGGACCTTTGGCCTGCTGAAGAGCCGCATCAGATTCACACATAAGAGTGGTGGTCCACTACAATACAGCCCTGAAACAACATGCAAAATTGTGGCTACATGTGCGATGTTGCACAAAATTGCTACAACGAGGGGCATACCTGTAGAACCCACCGAGCCGAACTCAGATGAGGATGATGAGCCCTTGCCACGCTTTCCCCCAGCAGACAGAAGCAGTTCAGCAGAGGGCAGACAAAGACATGCTGAGATCACGTGCAACTATTTCTGATGTAAGTGATGACAATACCACGTCTATATTATGTATTGCTGCAGGTAGCATCTTTATTGCCTTGACTTCAGGTAATATATGTGTGATTAGGACATAGCTATGCACTATAGATAAACAGGTGCGAGTAACAGTGTCGCACTATTAGCATCACAGTATAACTGTTTTGCTACATGTTAAGCTAGTCCCCTGTACCCCTCAACATTACTTCCTATGTCCACGCACTCCACTTGAGTGCTCAGTGGCCTTGTGGCACCTCTTGTAGCGGGTTCAAAGACAGTACTGTGTCTGGTACTGCAACTCCTAGGATCCATCACAGGGGCTGTGAGACTGCTGAGGCTAGAGAGCTCCTCACTAATCCCCACCACCCAGTTTGCGATTTGTAGCACTCCGTGCTGTCTGCATTGTCTCCAAAACATTGGTTATTTGCACCAATCCTTATGCAACGTCCCGACTGCAATGTGCCATCTCCACAGGATGTTGTGATATTAAGGCAGTTGTGGTAGTGAGCCAATTGACAAATCTGCAGAACCCATCCAACCTGCCAATCAATTGGTGATGGCACCTACGGTGGCTGAAATGCTCCTGCTGCATCACTGTGCAGAGTTCCCTAATGGCGTTTGTCATCACCTTTGCGTTTTCTGCTGCTGTTTGCTGTCCCTCATGCAGCTTGCACATGTTTTCATTAAGAGACTCAAACTGCTTGTGAATTACTCCCATGTTTTCATTGAGAGACTCGAACTGCTTGTGCATTGCTACCATGTTTTCATTGAGTGCATCCACCTGCTTGTGCATTGTTCCCATGTTGTCATTGTGATACTCAAACTGCCTGTGCATTGCACCGATGTTATGATCGATTGACACCAACTCATGTGTTTACATTGCAGGCGCTGCACTTTCAGCATGGAAGCCTGACGGTCCCCAAAGAGTGATGGGCTCTCACCTTCCTCTGTGCACTGTCTGCCTGCTTCGCGATGCCTCTTGAGGAGAGTGGATTTATGCTGGGGCAGGGACTGCTGTCTTACTGTGCTTCTAGCCTCTAGGGGTGGTGTGGGTTCTTCATCCGGTATTTCATCAGAGTCCAGGGAGAGGTAGCACTCTTGCCCTGCGTCTAGTTGGTGCATGTATGAAGGACTCACTGGGGTTTGAGTTGGACTGTGGCTACGTTTTACTATCCCCCACATTTGCACCTTCTGCTCGGTCAGGGCCAGGAACATCTGCATCAACAATGTGCAGCATGTCATTTTGATTAGTACTCAAATAGTTGCATAATAGTATTAAATGTACACTGGCATAGTATCACTAAGAGTCTTTTGTGTTGTTTCTCTATTTGGCTTCACACTATATTGATATTTATGTTGTATTTGCACTTTAGGGGTGTGGACTACCACTCCCATAAGGCATTGTTGCGTTTTATGTAAGATGTGGCATGGACTACTTATCACACTGCATGGTGCCAATAGCTATTTTCTAAGGGGCATTTGTACATGCACATATGAGGAGACACATCATTACTGCCCTTGCCTTTGCTGGTGCTGGGTGTTCCTTAGGTGTCAATGTCAGTGACATCACTGACAGCTTCAGGAAGCAGTGTCGACTCCACCATGTCTTCCATTGGTGTGGACGGTGTCTGGGTGGGTGGTCCTCCTCCGGTGCTCCTGGCCTTCCTTAGCCTGCTGGCTACCCTCTCTTTGGCGCGTGAACACAAGTCGTACCATCGCTTGTGTATCTCCTCAACGGAGCGCTGCACAACTCCCACTGCGCATATTTTGATCTGGATGTCTGACCACAGTTTCCTCTTCTCACTTTCAGGTACCTGGAGTGAGTTCTTCCCAAAAAGTTTGCTGTGGTTCCTGACCACCTCCACAGTGAGCACCTCCAATTCCTGCTCGATGAATTTGAGCTTGCGCTTCCTGTCACCTTTCTCATTCACATTCCCATCAGTAGCCATGTTCCTGTTTGGTCCTGGCTGGCTCTCAAGGCTGCCTCCCTGGTGCTGGGCTGTGTCTCTCTGCCTGCTCCTGTTGTTGGCGCTTCTGGAAACAGCATGGGCTGACTTACTTCCTGGTTGTAATGTCATCAGGCTGTTCCGGTTTGCCATTTTCACAATTTGCGAATACCAATCTGTTATTTTTGCGATTCGGTATTTGCAATTCAGAAATTGCAATTGCGGATTTTAAGAAATTACTATTACCGACTCGCAGTTTTCATACATCCCATTTTGCATTTCTAAAAAAGCAATTTCTTAAAATTTGTTATTTAAGAAATGCAAACCGGGAGCTTGATACATCTGGCCCCAAGACTATTCTGTAGGAATGGTCTGATTTTGCAACGGGGAATAACGGGTTATTCATTGCAGAGAGACAGGGCTCAATTACTCCCTCGTACTCCAGCTGAGTGAGGATCTCCCTCACTGGAGCTTTTGCTTCGTATTTAATAGAATATTGTGGCTGAGGTTGGAGTGTAGACCTGATAGGTATTACATGACAAGGAGAGTCCTTGCCCTAACCTACATGATTGCGGTCCAACTCAGGTGCCTGCGCTAGAGCCCAATTGACAGCGTAGGCTTGTTTTACCGCCTCCGGAACAAGATCAGAGAAAGAAGGTAAAATAACATCTTCCCCATGCGGGAGCTTACGGACGTGCTAAGGTGGCCAGTCCCTTTCAGCCAGCAGGATATCACAACTAAGTTCATCCCAAAATATCACACCAATGGTGCGCTCCATGTCTCCCTCAATTTCGATATTTAAATCATAAACCCTGTTGGGCGGGAGGACGCGGCCGTCCGCAGACTCAACTTCAATGAAATCGCTAGTTGTTGTTGTATCCAGATGATCTTTCAGACTCTGGCGACATATCGTGACCTCTGCTGCACTGTCACTGCCCACGTCCTGTTCTTCAGTAATGTTCTCAAGTGTACTGGCATTTTTAATTGACATTGCTGCCACCTTTTTCTTTTTAAACTGTGGCTTTTGTTGTGGGGACTTAGCTTCTTTTTTGTCTGAAGACCGCGTTGAGTCTTTCCTCAGTTTCACGTATTTAGGACATCGATCAGGACGGCTCCCTCTCTCGCTACATCTATCCCATGCATCCTGAAAGGAACAAGAGGGATGTGCATCAGTATATCGGTCAGGATCTTTTATATTTACTTTATTTCTGAGAGTATATCTTCTGTCAGAGGTCTCCGGGTGTGGAGAATCTGCTCTCTGATTTCATCTATCCTTAAATAGTTTTTGCTTATCCCAGCACGTCTTATAACCCTCCTGTGCTTGTTTAGTAGCTTCCTTAAGGGTGGTACTCTCTAATTCAAGTTTCTTCGGCTTGGCTCCCAAACTATCCCGTCCTATACTCGTAGAGGTATCGGAAATTATTTGTGGTAGCTTCTTTTCCCAGTCCAAATGTGGAATCCCTCGGAGACGCTGGCGTATAGCCAATGCTACTGTTTCCCCTTTGATATTACTTAGTATTATTGAGGAGACTGCCTCGAAGTTCCGCATTAATTTCATCCCAAATCTAGGAGTGGTGCAGCCCTGTGCTCATTCTGTATTTGTTTTAACACTTCCGGTAAATTGGCAAGTGTCGGGGTACCATATGTGGTAGTATAAATTGCAGCAAAGACTGTACCCTGTGTAGCGCAGTCAACCACTGAGGGATCCATCCCGAAGGGCAAGCACATTGTGATAATTCTATTTTTCTCCTGTGTTCCCATATAGGGACACACTGCTTCTAGTTGATTTGTTTTCTAGGATATCCAAAACTGTATTTTCTCCCGTTCTGTGGGTACCTTTCCCATGATAGTATGTACTCTTTGTGGAGTAATCCCAGTAGCCAATTGGTATCCAGCAGGTGCTGGTGGTGCTGGACGCGCTGGTGTAGTGTTCAAAGTTCGCATTACGAACTGAACAAGTCTTCTGTAGAGTCTTGCTAGTTCAAGATATAAATTTCACAGGTCTGCTGCCTGCATATTTTGTATACCTGGGCGAGGTGTGTACGTGGCAAACAAAGGCCACGTCGGTCCTTCATTACCTAAGGGACCTAATCTCACGGTTTGTATTACATTTGGTAGGGCGCCTTCAAACCAGTTTTGGTGGTCCTGATAAGTGAGTGGCATTTCATGATACTGATATGCTTGGTACTGTATTGGTACGTTTGCAATTCTATATGTGTGGAATGTAAATGCAGTGTTAGGAAAGTGTACCCAGGAATAAAATGTTTTTGTTTGGGAAGCTTTACTAGCTTCCACTATGAATGTAACATCCCCGCCCTCTTCTCTTAAGCCATGCGGTACTAGGTGTAGAGTTAGTTCTTGTCTAGCATTCTCAGGAATTTATATGGCGTTAGCCATATTGTGAGATGGCTAAGAGAGATGGAACACCAAATGGAGAGCAAAGTCCTTTTATGAGTTTGAACAATCTACAGCCTAATTAGGTGGTCCCTGTTCAGGTGAGGAGGATCTTCCCCAAGACCACGTCTCAGTGTAAAGGTACTTAGGGTACCTGTAGTATGTGAGACAGTTATAGGGTATCTGTAAATTAGTGCCTAAAGACCATCGTTGCTAGCGCCATGTCGTAGCTGGACTCTTGCTCTAGGCAAAACTGCTGGTTTAAGGATGACAGTACTTATGTTTGTGGGTGACTATGCCAATCCTACAAAAACTCGCAACTGTTGTTCCAACCCTTCCGGTTCACTAGCAGCACATCACCAAAAACCCAAACAGTAAAAGGTGATTTCTGGCAACCTTTACGCATGAACTCAAGAGTGTGATATCTCAGGCAGTGTTGTGGTTAAACAGAGATTACCCCTTTCTCACATAAACACCATGTCTCAATCTAACACAGGCAATGAAGAAGATGCAGTAGAGTTTCAATAGGTTTTATTTAGCAAAACTGCAATCTGCAATATGTTGCATGGGCTACAATGATTAGGATAATGAACAGTGCAAGAAACAGAATGGTTAAGACAAGAGTCAGTAATACAAAGATCTCCACCATCTTGTAATAATATGTGATGACAAAGTATGAAATATGTTCTAATATCCTAGCATAATGAGCCTAACCTCTAACCTAAAAGAGAGTTAGGTATGTTAAACCTAATCTGCCAATGCCATGTCCATGAGAAGAGCCCCCAACCCTTGTTACCTTGGAATGAGGTCTCTAGCTCAAACTCCGTAGGGACACGAAGACTGGGTCAGCGTCAAGGCGACGTGCAGCATCCATAGCAGCGATGGCATCTGGTCCAAATCCCTCTGACTATCTGTTTAAGTGAGGAATATTTATACAGATCTGCTTGGACCCCTGACGTAGGTCTGTTCCCAAACAATAGATAACGAGACATGCTTGGGATGGTAATTTATGTAAACAGTTCCCTCGAAAGCATGAAGAGGGAAAGTACTTAATGTAAACACCTACAGTTTGTTTATCTGTGTCGCTTGATATTGGCGCCTTAGCGAGGTGGCACTGATTACGCAAACTAAAACATGGGCCTAACTAAAAATAAGGCAGCCATCTTAAAAGATTTAATTAAATAAATGCGCTAAAACAGAGCAAGCTACGTAGGGTAAAAGTCACTAGGTGCCGGGCGCACAAGTCTGCAAGCTAAAGTCTAAGCTAACTCCTGTATCCCATTAAAACAAACTAGGATTCACTACACTGGCACAACTCTGTAAAGCAAACACTGAACATATGCTCTTTCAGGATCAAATTATATAACCCCAAATAGACATGTACTTTACTGCCCCGCACCCATCCATTCAGTGCCTTACTGGAGAAATCCAAAAAGTCTACCAAGTTCTGTGTGGAGAGTTTGGTGCTGTCCCTGAAACTCTGACAGTATTTCTCAGGTGTCAGCCCAAACTTGGCAAGTAAAGCTTTTTTCATGGGTGCGTATGTGTTTTGATCCCTAGGATCCAATGCAAGGAGTGTGGCCCTCCTCACTACAGGTACATACCACCACAAGGCTGCCCCCTATTGCTCTTCTGAAACCCCAGGAGCCCTTAGTGCAATTTCATAAGCAGCCAACCACTTATCAATGTCATCTCCCACCACATAACTTGGCACCACATTTTTGGGTCTACAAACCTTCTTTTTCCCAGCAGGTCCTGCATGTATGCTGCCACAAATACTACTGGACTCAGACTGCCTAGCCTTGATATCCAAGTCTTTGAGACTCAGTTCATGACCCAGAAGAATCTTCTTCTCAGCCAAAGCTTTTTCAGCCTCAGCTTGTTTGGCTGCTCTCTCAGCTTCAGTCTGTTTGGCTTATCTCTCTGCCCTCCTTTCCTCCTGTTGAGCTTCAATTTTTAACTTTGCCATTTGCAGTTGAAATTCTCTCTCCTCCCTCCTTTCCTCTGCGGTCAGGCCATGGCTAGAGACACTGTTCCCTGGTTTAGCAGGGGGCACAATTCCAGGGGTAACATCCCCTACTGCTGGCAAAAAATCCTCTGAGTGGCCGTCCTCTGGCTCCTCCTCAACATCCTCTTCTGAATGGGCTTCTGCCCTGGCCCTCAGCGCCTTTTGGTATCCCTCCTTTCTGGAGGCCCCCCCAGGTAGGTACTCCCATCCCCTTGCACAACCCCTTCAGCTGGTTGCCAGTGTATGTCTCCAGCTTGGCTAGGTCAAAATCTTCAGCTCCTGCTTGAGACACAGCAAGATACATGTTGAATGAGGATTAAGTTAAAAATGTCAGGCAGAAAACGAAATTGTAGAAAAAGATTTAAAAAAATCAAGTTGACCTTCAGCTCTGAGTAGGTGGTGTACAGGTAGCTATTGTATATCACTGCACAAATACAAGTCCTATCCTCACCGCTGATCACCAATGTTAGAAATGGGGTCTTTGGATGGCAGTCAGGATACTCTCTGTCCAAGCAAGGACCCTCACTCTAGTCAGGGTAAGTCACACACAATCCAACTTATCCTGTGCCCACCCTCTTGTAGCTTGGCAGTCAGGCTTAACTTAGAAGGCAATGTGTAAAGTATTTGTGCAATAAATCATGCAGTAATACAGTATAAACACCACAAAATTACACCACACAGGTTTAGAAAAATATAGAATATTTATATGAATAAATGCAGGTCAAAACTATCAAGATCTGATAAGTACACGTTGAATTATCACTTTAGAAAATGATACAAATAGGTTCTTAAAATAATAAGTGTCTCTTTCAAGCACAAAGTACCTGGTTTGCGTCTAAATTATCCACAAGGGACCGCAGAGAAGGAGATGCGTGGAAAACTGGGAGGTGTGCGTCAGTTTCTCTGGGCACACGCAGACAATGTATTTCACGCATTAAGGGCCTTGAATCGATTTTCAGCATGCAGACTTGGATCCTCTTCGGGTTGCGGGGTATTTGGACACCCCGGGACGATGCAGTGAAATCCTGGGCATGCAGGATGAAGTCACAGGAGCTGTGTCAATCCGGTGGGTGATACAGGGAAATTTCTGTCGCACAGCAGACGCTGCGTCGATTCTTCTCACAGGAAGTCTGGCTGCGTCATTCCGGCTCAGCTATGTGTCAATCCAGTGGGCTGTGCGTTGAAGTTCCGGTCGCAACGCTGGCACTGCGTTGATCTCCACTCGGGGAGCCGGGCTGCGTCGTTCCATTTCAGCGTGTGGTGATTTTCTCACCGCGATGCAGGCTCTGCATCGTTTCTGGCAGGCTGTGCATCGAAATTTTGCCGCACAAGGAGTTATTTGCAGAGATGAAGTCTTTTTGGCCCTGAGACTTCAGAAGACAGGAGGCAAGCTCAATCCAAGCCCTTGAAGAGCACTTCTCAGCAGAGTCAAAGGGCAGCAAGGCAGCAGGCCACAGCAAGGCAGCAGTCCTTTTTAGCAAAGCAGTCCAGTGAGTCCTTTGGGCAGCCGGGCAGCTTCTCTTGGCAGTTGCAGGTTCTGGGTCAGAGTTTCTTCCCCAGTGGTATCTTGTCCAGAAGTGTCTGAGTTGGTAGGGTCAGAGGAATATGTGACAGAACGACTAGGTCCTAAACAACTATAGCCTAAACCACTACTGCTAAACAAATAAAAAGTCTCTACAACTAAGTACTGAACAACTACTGTCTGAACAACTATTGTGTCTGAATAACAATTGCCTGAACAACTAATATATATATGTATTCTAAACAACTAATAAACCATAAAAACCAAAAGGAAAACCTTACCTTAAAATTAGTTGTTCAGGCAATTGTTATTCAGGCACAATTGATGTTTAGACAGTAGTTGTTCAGTACTTAGTTGTAGAGACTTTTTAGTTGTTTAGCAGTGGTGGTTCAGGCAAGTAGTGGTTTAGACCTAGTTGTTCAGGATGTTTCCCGGGTCAGAGGCCTTGTTTAAATACCCAAATGTCCCTTCAAAGTGAGGAAGACTTCAAAGAGTGGCTTAGAAGTGCACAAGGTCCCCTTTCAGTTCCAGCCTGTCTGCCAGGGTCCCAGTAGGGGGTTTGGCAGGCCACTGTCCTTTGACATGTAAGTGTCAGGCCCTCCACCCTTCCAGCCCAGGAAGACCCATTCAGTGTGCAGGTGTGGCTGAGCATCCTGTGTTTGGGGATGTCTGAGTGAAATGCACAAGGGAGCTGTCAACTAACCCAGCCAGACATGGATTGTAAGGCACAGAAGGATTTAAGTGCAGAGAAATGCTCACTTTCTAAAAGTGGCATTTCTAAAATAGTAATATTAAATCCAACTTCACCAGTCAGCAGGATTTTGTATTCCCATTCTGGCCATACTAAATATTACTTTTTCACTCCATTCAGATCTGAATCTACACTGAAGCAGTATATGAAGGTAGCCCTAATGTTAGCCTATGAAAGAAGCAGGCCTCACAGCAGTGCAAAACAAATTTAGGAGTTTTACACTATCAAGACATACAAACTACACAGGTACATGGCCTGCTTTTTCCCTACATAGCACCTTGCCCTATGGGTTACCAAGGGCCTACCACCTTAGGGGTGACATGTAGAAAAAGGGGACTTTAAGGCTTGGCAAGTACTTTTCAATGCCAAGTCGAATTGGCAGTGTAACTGCACACACAGGCCTTTCAATTGCAGGCCTGAGACATGGTTAGGGGGCTACTTATGTGGGTGGCACAATCAGTGCTGCAGGCCCACTAGTATAATTGAATCTACAGGCCCTGGGCACATGTAGTGCACTTTTACTAGGGGCTTATAAGTAAATTTAATAAGCCAATTGGGTATGCCAATGTTACAATGTTTTAAGGGAAATATGCACTTTAGCACTGGTTTGCAGTGGTAAAGTGCACAGAGTACTAAAACCAGCAAAAACAACATCAAAAAGTGGAGGGAGGCAGGCAAAAAGTTGAGTGTGACCACCCTAAGGCTGTCAGGTCTAACACGTGCGAATTATGAGGCTGGTGACTCCATCGTAAGATCCAGTCGTGGCTGTTGCATCCCCTTCAGACTCAGAGGGGGCCTGGGAGGGCAGAGGCTTGACCCTATCCATGGAGTCTGGCTGGCAGTCATTATGGTCTGTTATCGTCGTCACTGGGGGTCTCTTTCATTCCCTTTCCTTGTTCCTAGATTTGGGTCTATTTTGAAATCTGGATCGGATACGTGCAGGCTGTGGATTGGTATGGGCAGGTTGTAGATCTCTTTTTGGGGGGTCATATTTACATAGTGATCTTTGTTCAGTGGCCCATTCCAAGGCAGCCTAGGGGTGTCAAAGAACTGAGTACAGGAGCTATGCACCATCCACGGTCTTGCAAGGAAGAGTAGTGCATAAGAAATGGGCCTCACCCTGAGTTTCTGCTTGATGATGTCAAAGGATTTGAATTGGGCTTGTGTTGTTTTGATTAAGTCAGGAAATATCATAATGCGTGAGGATTGATTTATACGCTGGTTACGTGTCCAGGCATCTCTAAGGATTCAGTCGTGATAACAAAAGTTCAAAACTTTGACGATCAGAGGTTGCTGAGAGGCCCCAAGAGGAGGCCGTTGTGACTGCTCACGGTGTGCCCCATCGATTATAAAACAGGGTGACAGTGAGCCCTCCATCATCAAAGAGGAAAGCCATGTCTTCATGAAGGTCATCAGATATGGGGACACGACCTCCTCTGGGAACCCCACCAAGCAGAGGTTACTTCTCCAGGAGTAGTTCTCTGCGTCCTCTGTCCTCGCCTCTAGGGCACGAAACTTTGTCGTCAAGGAGGACACTGTGGATTTGAGGTCAGAGGAATTGTCCTCAAGCACGGATATTCAGCCCTCGACTTCTGTCACTGGGACCAAGACCACACTCAGGTCTTGTCTCAGCAGGGCAACCTCAACACAAACCTCTCCAATTTTGGACTACAGGGCCTCTCAAGATGTCTGAATGGCCTTTAGGATATGTTGCACGTCAGAGGGCGATGAATATACCAGATTAGGGTCTCCATCAGGTAGACATTTAATTGCCTCCAGAATATTGGTGGTGTATTTATCAATTTTGGATTGAGAGGTGGAGGCTGGGGGTCTATACTTGCCCATGCTGGCACCAGGGTGAAAGGAAGGGGAGGGCTGGAGGAGGCAGAGTCCACCCTGGCTCACAGGAAACCACAGAGATACTGATAAATGGTAAGAGGTGGAAGTCAGCAGAATGAAGAGCTTCACCTCAGTCTGGGGTCATCAAACACTTGTGCATAAGAGATTGTAGACGTATTACCCAGGACCCTCTTGCCCTTGGGAGGCAGCACAAGCAGTCAAGGGAGGCAATCAGAGGGGTGACTCCACTGAGGTAGGCTAAGTCTTCAGCCCAATAGTCTGTGAAATCTCAAGTAATTGTTGCCCAACAATTTCAAACAGTTCCGAAAAGCAAACCCCCCTCTCCTGTCAGGAGCGGGAGATCTGTGGAGCCAGGAGATTGTCTACAATAATTTGCATCTCCCATCCAGCACCCTCATGGCATCCAAAACAGCGACAAGGGGTGGCAGGGCCAGGTGAAGCAGTAGTGGGGTATCACTTGGCAGCTTGGCCGGATCAGAGAAATGGCCTCAGCTGTTTAGCCCCGCAACCCCGAGTTGCTGGTGGTAAGTAGTTCCAGTTTTCAGCTAGGTATCTGGGGAGGGGCATCGGGGCACACATTCCTTCAGCCGAGCCACGCAGCAACTCCACGAGGGTAACTTCAGCTTCCGGTGCAGTGCACTGTCATTGCAAGGGCCGCCTGCATCCAGAAATCAATGGGCGCAATGGGCCACGTAGAGAGCAGCAGAGCACTAGAGAGTAAATCACAGCAGGCCTCTCACCTTTTAAATCCCTTGTGGATTCAACTGCGCTGTCTACTGCAAAGTCCACACCTCAGGGTAACCGTGGCCCCATGGCATACAGTCGTCAAGCGGGTCAGTGGGCTCCACAGCAAAATTCTTCAAACTGTGACTGTGGGCCACGTGGTTTATTTGGGCCATTGGGAGTCCGAATCGCCGCACTCCTGATGGCCAGCAGCCGCACAGCAGTGCTGTAAGTGGGGCCAATGCAGAGCGAGGCGGCAGGATCCTCTCCTATGCCGCCCTCCCAGCAAAGGAGATCGCACCCCTGGGCCTCGCAGTAACCTGGGACGCTGGCAGAAGCAGTCCAAGCCGTCGCGCAGACGGCCCTGCCCTCTCCCCCCCCCCCCCCTCCAGAGGGGCAGTGATCAGGCCTACGAGGTCCACAACAAGACCCTGATAAAGGCTGCAGTCGGTGCAGGAAGGCTAGGCATGCAAAGTAGGAAATTAAGGTGTGCATCATGCCCCTGGGAGCTTGAGGTCCTCTCCTCCAGCATCTGGCCTGTCTGCAACGGATCTGGGCAGTCACCATGTTGAGGGCAGGAGAAGCGTCACAGCCTCAATGTCGACAAAGTCATTCTACAAGGGGCAGCGTCATGGGTTGGTTTCTTTCTCTAAGGGGGACATAGCTTCCCATTTGTACAGTTAAAGGGCCCCAGGATGCTGGGCTTATCACAATCGCCAGGGAAAGTGCAGAAACATTTCTAAAACACACCTGCAAACTTGCCTGCTAAGGCCATGTCCCCTCTGCATTAATTTTTATTAATGTTTTTACTGTGACAGGTACAGTGTTTAGTTTAAGTCTTTGGTTGCTGATGGGGCCGACTAGCACTTGTTTTTAGGGACCAGCCCTTATTTTCCCTCATCAGACACTGTCTGAGAACACCTGAGGGAAAAAACAAACACAGGGGTAAAGGACGAGGAGGAAAAAGATGGATATCCTTCACAAAGGGAGAAAGCAGGAACCTGCGAGAACAAGGTAAAAGGGTCTGGTGTGTCTGGTAGTGGAATAAAGAAGCACAAGGTGATGAGCAGATGTGTAATAGCACTGGTTGTGGGCTTCTGAGCAGGGCTTTGGGCACCGGTACGCACTGGACAGGTGATGCTGCACATTCTCCCTCTACAGTGCTCTTCAAAATAGGCCCGTTATTATTTTCTGTCTAACTTAGTTTTTAATTCCTAAGGGGAAATCTGTCATCATTGAGGCACATTTCAGACAGAGAGAGACTCCATCATCATATATGGGATTTCATGACCCCTTAGGAGTCCCCAAATGAGAAGAATTTAACTACAATGTTCCTGATTACTGGTATTTGCCATCTAGCTTTCCTTGTGGTAGATGTTTTAACCTCTTGGAGATGCTTTTCACCACCCAGTGTTGAGCCCTTTTTAGATGTTAGAGGTAGCTAGAGTTTAAACCATAATAACTTTAGTTCTACAAAAGGTATCCATTCCAAATTGGAGACTTTTTCTGCAATGTGCTGGGGATTCTAAAGATTCTCAGGGTTTGTAGATTTCCCTGGAGAGAACCGAGGGAATCACCAAAATATAACTATTTTCTTTTTTTGGGGGAAGAAAAATAGGAAAACGTGCTGTGTAAGAAAGTATGTTTTTTTCTAAAATTGCATCACCAAAAACTTTTCTGTGCTAGGATTATCATATTCTCAGCTTTTGGGATAGAAGCAGAGTGGTACCAAAAACAATTATTCATCATAGTTTTTGCATTATTGTAAGACATAGTCCATTTTTCCTATTTTTTTGTGGTTTGAGCCTGCTTGCAGTTTGTGGAGGAAAATGAGGTGAAACCCATGGGTTATCCTGGAAATCTAAATTTCTGTAAAGTTGACAAGTCTGAATTTTGCAAGGGGTTGTTTATATAGATCCTTCAATGTTTTCTCAATACTAATTGTTGAAATAAAATAATAGAGAAAGTAAGTAGGGAAAAACAGTAATTTGTGGCAACTTATCAATTTCCAACTTGTTCTCACAATGGCTGATTCACAAGAGCTTTATACTGTTACGTCGGTCAGACCCTTCTATCTATAGAAATATATAGGCTCTGTAGGTTTTCCAAAAAACACCTGGCTCCCTGAGCCAACAAACTAGCTGCACTGTACAACAGTTTTGCACAGTATACTGACTATACAGCAATTCATGTGGCAAAATACAAAGAATGAAAAATAGGTAAGAAGGAAACCTATGTATTTCTGAAATGTACACAAGATACTGAGTTTAGAAACAGTGGCTGTTTGTACAACTCTGGGTTTGTGGTTACCAATACCATCATGTGGTTTAGATAGCCTTTTGTAAAATGTCTTTCTTGTGCAGTGGCTTACATTTGGAAAGCACACATGCAGAGAAATTCAGTTGGTAATAAGAAATGTTTTATTATTCTGTGGTCCCAAACATCTTCATGTGTATGGCTGGGCTTAGTGCCTGTGACAGAAAAAAACACCAAAATGCCTCAAACACGACCTGAAAACATCAAATAACCCCCAGCAAATCCAATGATTTTTTTTTTTTTTTAAATAACGTCAGTAGCTGCGGAATTAGGGATCCAGTTCTGCTGATACCCAGGGAAACCTACCATACCCAGACACTTTAGAAAACTAGACACGCAGGGGAGTCCACGATGGAGTGACATTGGTTTCAAACCTCAAACTTTGGCTAAAAACACACATTTTCCTCACATTTTTGTGAGGGAAAGATCCGGATTCTGAGAGATCCACAAATTTCCTACCACTGAGTGTTTCCACATATTTCCATATGAAAATAGTACCCACTTGTGTGGATGGTTCTAGCACCCAGGATAGGAAAGGGTCTGAACCACAACATGAACACATCTATTTTTTTCTGCTCAAAACCAACCTGTTTATTTTTTTTATTTATTTGGGTAGCTGTAGGGTATGGGGCCTAGCTCAGTCAGCACCTTGGGAGACCACCAAATCCGAACCTTTCTGAAGACTAGACACTTGTGTGAGCCAGTGGTGTTGTGACTTGAGTGGCTCTCACAAGCTTTTCTTACCGAGAAGCACTCACACTTTGGCTGAAAACACACAATCTCCTCATATTTCAGAGAGGGAAAGTTTTGGAATCTGTAGGGAGCCACACATTTCCTACCATCCAGCATTCCCTATTGTCTCCCATAAAAAATTATACCCCACTTATCTGGGTGGGCCTAGCACCTACAATCGTAAATGGTCCAAAATGCAACATGGACACATCAATTTTTTCCACTCAAGCCAACCCTTTTTTTTTTGCAATTTAGGTAGCCTCAGATTTGGGCCCAAACACAGCCTGCATCCAGGCAAATCTACCAACAACAAACATTCCTGAAAACTAGACATCAGTCGGAATCCCAGGTGGTGTGATTTGCATGATGGATCTCACAAGATTTTTGTAGCTAGGATCCCTTCCAAACCTCAAACTTTGGCTAAACACACACATTTTCTTGACATTTCTGAGAGGGAAAGTTCTGGAATCTGTGAGGATACACAAATTTCCTACCACGCAGCGCTCCTGCACATCTCTGGATAAAAACTGAACCCTGCTTGTGTGTGGTGCCCTAGCACCTGCAACACAGGCCTCAAAACGCAATGTGGAGACATCAGCATTAGGGGTAGCTGCGGTGATTGGGCTGCAGCTAGAGAAACCTACCAAATCCAGGTATTTCTGAAAACTAGACGCCCAAGGGAGTCCAGGATGGAATGTCTTGCCTGGATCCCATGATGTTTGCTTACATACAAGTGTGGTAGTTTTTTTATTGGAACAAGTGGGATAACTCTGGATAGCAGGAACTTTGTGGATCCCTGTGGATTCCAAATGTTTATGTCAAAGGAATTGAAATAAAATGCATGACTATAGGAAAACTTTGAGGTTTGCAAGGCATTGTGATAAGAAAATGTCATGGAATCCACATTAGGCAACCCATCCTAGAGCGCCCCAGGTATTTAGTTTCTGGAAAGTCTTTGTTTAGTAGATTTATCTAGGTGGCAGACAATTGCAGATGATTGCTTTTCCCTTTTGGAGTGGGGGTATAGCCCAATGCCAGGATGGTACCCTCAAACGTTTTCCCTAATATAAAATCCCTGGGGTCTAGTGGTCTTTTTATTTGATCCCTCCACTCGGCGGACAGAATAGGGGAAACCCCCTTTCTGCTCCAGGAGGGTAGACTCTATTGTCCCTTTTGGAGTAGGGGAGGTGGTCCAATTGTTTTGTTTGTTTGGATGCTATTATGAAATCCCTGCTGTCTTGTGGGCTTTCTGTTTCCCGATTTACAAATTGATGGGAAACCCCCTCTTAGCTCCACCCAGGTGACAGGAAAACTGGTTTGTCCTTCTTGGGGTTGAGATATGGCACAATGTCAAGATGAGACACCTGCACCCCTTTCTTTTGCCTAAAAATAAAATACGTTGTGGCTAGTGCACTTTTCACTCAGCTGAAGGTAGATTTGGGGCAACCTCGGCAATTTGAGCAAACTTCTAATTTGTCACTACTGCCCCTTCTCTAGGGGATATGGCTCGATGCCAGAGTTGGCCGCCCCATCGTATTGTTTGTCTTCGATCCATTTTGAAATCCCTGGTGTCTAGTGGTCTTTCTGCCACCACCAGATACAAAATCCGGGCAAACCTCTCTCTGCCACACAGTGGGCAAAAAAACAGGTTTGTCCCTTTTGGGACAGGGTAAGGCCCAATGCCAGGGTGAGACCCATGGACCACTTTATTTCGTCTGTATGTAACATTATTGGTGTCTAATGGGATCTCTGCCCTACCATCTTCCTCCAAAGAGGAACAGAAAAAACGTATTACCCCCTCTTAGGGTGGGGGCATCGCCCTAGGCCATGGTGTGCCACACCCAGTGCTTTTTTTTTTGCTTTTTTTTCTCACCAATATGCCCCCCTGGGGGAGAATGCAGAAAAACTGTTGTGCTCTTTTTGGGGAGGAGGTGTTGCTTTGCAGGTGATGTGCTGTCAGCATCCCTTCTGTTTCTAATTTTTTACTTATTGCCGGTGTCTAGTGGACTTTCTGTTCCCTTGGTTGGGGGCAGGGGGTAGACTAGGAGCAAACCCCACAAATATGCCCCCCTCCAGGGGTTGCAGCAGAAAGAATGTTGTGTGTGCCTTTTTGCGATGGGTGCATGTGGGCTGCCCTCACCGCCTCTTTTTAATTTTTATTATCTTTTGTGTCTAGTGGTCTATGAGCCTGGGGCAGATTGGGGGCACACCCTTAGGGGCAGAAGAACTGCTGTGCTCTGTTTGGGTTGGAAGCAAGGCTGTATGCCAGTTTGCTTTTATTATTTTCCCTGATATCTAGTGGGCTTTCTAGCCCCAAGGGGACAGGTTTTGGGGCGTAACGTACCTCCCAACTGCAAACAAGAAGTGCAGATAGACCATTGTGCTCTTTTCAGGGATAGGGCAATGGCCCTACTCATAACGGCCTATCCCTATTCCCTCATTTTTTTCTATTATTCCCTGGTGGACTTCTGCCACAAATCTGCCCCCCACGCTAAGTAGAAAGACTATTGTGCTCTTTATAATCCTATCTGCCCTCTGCTTTGAGGGTAGGGGGTGCAGAAAGACTGAGTTTATTAGCGGGGAGCAGAGGCCCTTGACCGAGGAGCCGCTCCGTCATTCAAAAAATCCTTGGTATCTAAAGAAGCACCAGGCAATCACATCCCATTGTGAATGCCTGGCACTTTACACTAAGAGGGAATTATCATTGGAAAGCTGGGTTTCTCAGCTTTCCAGTGATCCCTCTCTTTTAGATCAATTCCCTGGGAAAATAAGGCTGGTTTCAGCACAGATGGCAACACTATGGACATGGAGGTCATGTCCTTAGCACCCTAGAGTTTAAGATAAAACAAAAGCAAAGCTGTATGGTTTTGCCTGAGGCCACTGTTGCTGCTGACGTATGTATTACAGAGAGCAGCACTGAGCTTCTTTATGAAGGATCAGGCATCTGAGTTCCTCTTTCGTTACACTTGGCCTGATTTAGAGTTTGGTGGAAAAGGTCTCTGTTGCAAAAGTGATGGACTACCCTGTCTTCCAAACCCTAAATCTGCCTTCTTCATTTAGGGAAGGGCACATGTAACGTTTTCTGTCAACAAAGCCCCCTGTCAATGTACACAGATGACTGCTGGGCATCTCTCAAGTTGGTAGACAGTAGTGTATCTGGGTGGTGGAGGAAATGTTCTCCACTACTCCGATGGACAGAGTACCATCCGTCAAACCACAAAGCATGCCCTTAGGCAAATTGGTTAACAAGGGGCAATAACAAGATTTCTTAGTGACCATGGAAATTGAAGCTCATCGCTGAATTGAAGACTATTTGCAAATCGAGAGGAGAAGCAAGTTTACTTTATGCCCATTGGTTAGGTGGGGCAGTTGTTGCTACCGCAGACTGCTTGCAGATTATGGACCAACAAGGGTGGAAAAGAACTTGCTAAAGAGCCACAATATTTTCTTATTTCAAACATTAATCAAACGTTTCCAAGTATTGCCTTACAGGCACTTCCTTGTTGGAGGTGTCTGCAATCCTTAGAATTTTTCTTTTAATGAGAGTGTAAAAGCTTTTGAGATTGTGACTAATGGGAAGTGTCCTATGCTAATTTGCTTACATTTATTAATGTTTTTATGAAAGTGCTGAGTGCTGTGGTAATGTTCTGTCCAGTAGTGAGTGTGTGGGAAAGATTATAGCATTCAGAACATGAAATGAGTGTCCAAAACTACTTCGCAGTGCTGATCAAAGCAGGCTATCTTATGCTCAGATATTTTACACTGTAGCAGCGAATCTGCCATTGTGGATATAGACTAATCCGTCACCAAGGTTGTTCATTGCATTTGGAATATATTACATTTTTGTTTTTCAATCATTTCTTGATACTCCGATCGCTAATTGCAAACAAAATTTACATTTTAAGAAATTTGTTTGAGCCCCCCAAAAAAGTATTTGTGAGTGAAAGACTTCTTAATTACTGCATGTGCTCTGTTTAAATAGAAATCAATTACATAGTACCTGCCTTTCTAATTAACAAAGCCTTCTTTCGGCTGAATGCGAATAATCTCACCTAAATGGCTCTTTTTGTTCTGAAAATGACAGGGCTTTCTAGAGAAATGTCTGTGGTATGTTGAACACGACTTCATTCTCTATTTCTTGTGAACTGGCTGTTAATGGGAGCATCTGAAGATTAAAGCAGGTCTCTTTTCAAGAGACGATTTGATGGTAATGTTGCTGCACAAAAACTGATATTCTTCGACATTGGACATTGATCGATGGTTACAAATAAAAATGACCTTTAGGGCTCTACTGAGCTGCTCAAAGCTGGAAGCCTATTGAAAACCATACACTGCTCACCTGTCTCTTGCTCCTTTCGTCCACCACACTGCTAAATGCTGTATCACATTTCATGATAACCACACTTTTTGTCTTCTGGCAAAGCTTCTACTCAATACAGCAGGACTGACTTGGTATTGGTGGCAAACTATAGGTCTTATTGGTGCCCTGGGAAACATTGTGGCTCATGCCATCGGTCAGATCTGCTTATTATGAAAAGTTATGGGAAGGAAGTAGGCCTAGCCTATTTATTGTGAACAGCATTAGTTAAAGCCGGTAGACCTTTAACACTCGGCTGCTATTACACTGTGGTATAGGTAATAGACTGGTATTTTGTTACATGTAACCTCACAGACTACCTTAGTAGGCAAAGGTTTTGGTGTTGGCCAACCACTTGACAAACGACTAGGTTTTCACTATGGTGATTCTTGTTAGGACTTAATGAGAAGGGCTGTATATTGTTTTGAAAACTACTGTCCTGCATTTTAGAAATGTAATAACTGTATTTGCATGATGATTGCCAGTTTAATTGCACTTCAATACACCTGTGTCGGTTAAGGTGTAAAGCTAATGGTAAAAGCTATAGGCCTTATCAGTTCATTGGAAAAAGTCATGCCAGATTGCATACGTTTGATCTGCTTATTATGAAGCGTTAGGACAAAGCCAGTAGGCATGGCCTACTTAATGAGACAAGCATGTGTCAAAGGAATTGGATTTCAAGGGTGAATTGTTATTACACTATGCTAAAGCCTCTAGGCAGGTATTTTGTTACACAGAATCTCGCAGTTTACAGTAGTAGGGAGGGGTTTTGGTGTTTGTGATACTCAGTACCACCCATTTGGATAGAAGATTGACACTAAGGTAATCCTTAACAGGCTCTATTAGAAAGGATTTTATATTGTTTTGACAACTGCAATTTATACATATTTGTAATTATATCACCATATGCCTGATGACTGCCTTGTGGGAAATCTTATGTCCAATACAACAGGTCTGAATTGGTTATGGTGACAAGTCAATGATAAAGGTTATAGGCCAGACTGTTTATTATGAAAGTTTGCGATAAATAAGGGCAATGGGCCTGACATATTGTGAAAAGCATAAGTTGAAGTCAATAGGCATGTATGGATGAATATGTTAGTACTCTGTAATAAAGCCTACAGATATGTATTTTCTTACATGACATCTCACATATTACCTTTGTAGGGAAAGATTTTGCTGTTGGTTACCCCCTCTGACAAACTCTAGCGGCAGAAGACTAGCACTATAGTCATTATTGCTAGAATGTCTTTGGAAGGACCAACAGATGTTGGCCACCTGCCAGGAGCTTGAAAAAAAACATAATTAAATTATATATATATATATATATATATATATATACACACACATATATATATATATACACACATACATACACATACACACACACAGTGTCCTTTACACTCCACTTCTCTTCAGCCTACATCAATCCTGCACTCTCTTGCCTGGTGAATGATAGCATTTTCGGATCAGATGTGCACATTCACTTGTAGATTAACACACTTTTTGTTAGGGCTGGATGGCAGTCTTCTACTTTTCAATTTTCTTCTTTTACAGTTCCCCTTAAATTGTTGCTTCTCCTCTTGCTATTTTATTTTCTTCTTAAGAGGCTACAACAACTTTCAAGACAGTGCCAATGGACTGCTTGCTTGCCGTTCATTTGTTCTGAAGTGCACAGCATCCAATGAGGCTACTTCCTCTAAACCAGGTCAACTCTTCATTTGAACTTTTGAAGATAGGCAACATGTTGTTTTGAAGCCTAGTAGCCAAGTACTAACATTAAAATAATAGACTATGTACATTACCTCTGCAAGACAGACACCCGTTACTATGTTTAGTTTAGTTATTTTAAGCATATGCCCACCATGTTACACTGCAGTATGTTTCTTTTTTTTTCTACTTGTACTCTTCTAATCTATCTTTCATATGCTATGGAGTATGGTGGACTATTGAGGATGCATCAGAGGATGAATGTGAGGTTTGTAGTGGGTACCAGTGATCCACCTTAGTGGAATGTAGGCAGTGTCTAGAATCCACGCTATCTAGGGGTAGTTGTAGCAGAGCAGCCAAGCTGAACTAGGAGACAAGCAAAGTTCTTGCAATATCACTAAAGTCACACAGTACTTATACACAAGAAAGACAATACTCAGTGTTACCAAAAATAAAGGTACTTTATTTTAGTGACACGATGCTAAAAATATATTAGAGGCTATACTCCCTCTGGATGCAAGTGCTATACACAATATACACACTAGAGACATAGTCCAGAAGTCGATGAAGAGTCCAGGAAGAACAGGAGCCCCTGCTAACCCGGGTGAAGGTGCAAAAGTGGATTCTCCATTTGGAAGAAGAAGTCAGAAATGCACCAAAGAAGACAGCTGCAGGTTCCTGCTTTGTGCAAGAGATGTCCCACTTCGAGTTGTTGGATGCAGGCTAGTTTTCTTCGATGTATTCCACCAACAAGCCTTGGTTCACCCAAATGTCGCAGGTGGCGGAAAAGGGCGCTACTTGGGCCGAGAAGGAACCTGGGTGTCTCAACTCAGACTGAGGAGATAGAGGGGGCTCTGAGCACTTTAGAGGGCCCTCGTAAGAGACCAGGCAGCACCGGCAGGAGTCCCAGATCATGGGGACAAAGGAGGAGCAAAATTCGGTTGTCGCAGCACTACACAAAGGGCTCCCACTCTGCCAGAGAACAACTCAGGGAGCTGAGCGTCGCAGGTTAGAGTGCTGGGGACCTTGGCTACGCTGTGCACGAAGGATTTCTGGAAGAAGCGCACAGAAGCCCTAGAAGCTGCAGAACATGCAGTGTACATGGGTACTGTCTGGCTTGGGGAGCAAGCCCTTACCTCCACCAAATTTGAACAGCTGGACCTTTGGACAGTCAGGATCACTTCGGTCCACCATCTGTGTTTCAGGGATCACGCTAGTCAACAGGAGAGGAGTCCCAGAGTAAAGGTTGTCGTTGCAGAGAGGTGCCTGCTGAAGCAGGGTAGTGACTCAGTCACTCAACTGGAGATTCCTTCAGTCCTTGTGGTGCAGAAGGAAGACAGGCAGTCCTCAGAGTATGCACAACCTGGAAACTGTTGCAGTTGCTGGCAAGAGCTGAAGTTGCAGAGTTGCAGTAGCCTTCTTAGATACTTTGTTGTAGCTACAGTGTTCCTGGAGCAGTCTGCGGCTGATCCGACGGTCAGAAGCTGAAGAAGAGGATGCAGAGGAGCCCAGGTGGAGTCCTGCAAACCAAATCTGAGGAAACACCCAAAGGAGAGACCCTAAATAGCACTGAGGGGGGGGGGTTGGCTACCTAACCTGGTATGCTCCTATCAGGAGGGGTGTCTGACGTCACCTGCTGGCACTGGCCACTCAGATGCTCCCAGAGGGTCCCCACACCTTGGAATCAAAGATGGCTTACGCCATGGACACTCTGGAGGAGCGGTCGGCACCACCGTTGAGGTGGTGATGGACAGGGGAGTGGTCACTCCCCTTTCCTTTGTCCAGTTTCGTGCCAGAGCAGGGACTGAGGGTCCCTGAACCGGTTAAGACTGGATAATGCAAGGAGGGCACAGTTTGTGCCCTTCAAAGCATTTCCAGAGGCTCTGGGAGGATACCCCTCCCATGCCTGTAACATCTATTTCCAATGGGAAAGGTTGTAACACCCCTCTCCTACAGGAAATGCAATGTTCTGCCTTCCTGGGATTGAGTTGCTCAAGCCACAGGAGGGCAGAAACTTGTCTGTGAGGTGGCAGCCGCTGGGGCTGCAGTGGAAACCTCACAGAGCTGGTTTGGCAGTACTGGGGGTCCATGGTGGAGCAGCAGGGTGCATGGAATTGGTCCCCCAATACCAGAATTGGATTAGGGGGGGACAATTCCATGATCTTAGACATCTCACATGGCCATATTTGGAGTTCCTATTGTGAAGCTACATATATGTATTGGCATATGTGGTGCACGCTTATAATGGTGTCACCGCACTCACGAAGTCCAGGAAATTAGTCATGGACAATGTGGGGGCACCTTTGCTAGTGCAAGGGTGCCCTCACACATAGTAACTTTGCACCTAGCCCTCAGTAACTGAAGGTTAGACACATAGGTGACTTATAAGTTACCTGGTGCAGTGAAAATGGCTGTGAAATAGTGTGTGCACTATTTCACTGAGGCGGCAGTCGCAGTACTGAAGGAGTGTTTGTATGAGCTCCTTGTGGATGGGATACGAAATGCTGCAGCCCATAAGGATCTCCTGGAACCCCAATGCCCTGGGTACTTAGGTACCATATACTAGGGATTTATAAAGGGGGTCCCAGTGTGCCAATCTGGATTGGAATATGGAGTCACTAGGATATAGTGGCAAATTTGGAAACAGAGAGCGCATAAGCACTGGAGTTCTGGTTAGCAGGACTCCAGTGACAGTCAAAAATACTGACAAAACAGTAAAACCTACTGCATATGGGCCACAAACTATGAGCCCTGGAGTCTTGACTAGCAGGATCCCAGTGAGACAGTAAAAACACACTGACAAACAGGACAAAAATGGGGGTAACCACGCTAGAAAGAGGCTAGTTTCTTACAATGAATGCAATAATAAGTCACGGGATGGATGAATGGATGCCTGAGTGAAAAGATGAATCACAGAGTATGTAGGATGGCTTGAGTGCCTAACTCATCAATGACCCAAAAAGCTTTTTCATTCATAGGTCAGACCTACTGGCATTTCCAATGCTTGTTGATGTGTTGAGGTTAGTTTTGTTTACTTTGTTGTTTGGGCAGTTGTGCTAGGAAACTTTCAAACTGCTAGATGGCTTCTATACTCACCAAAGAGTTGCTGCCAGCTGCTGCTCCTGAAAATAATGTGCCTCAATAAATTCAATGGAAGCACTCCCTGTGATGCCAAATGATACACCCAACAACCATCATGAAGGTAAGAGATAAATGCCCTGCTAGGTTATCCATGACGTGACTGACAAAGTCCTACTGCAAAGGAGGAAGAATGACGACCCAAATCCCACCCTTTATATACTGAAACAACAGGTCAAACGTCTTAGATGTCTAACCACACCTAAATAGACCCTTCCCAATCATCCATACACAACAAAAACAGGGTATTCTTCTTGCTAAACAACCCAGGAGAGCTCTTCAAGGACCACAATAATAGCATGAAGAAGTAGAGAAATAGTACAATATAACAGATTACCATAACTGTATTGAGCACAAAATAAAATCTGACACAAATGAAAACTACACACCAAATAGACGACGTTGAAATGTAAAAGCACTTTTCATATGAATTATATGTCTGAAGCTTACGTTTTGATAATATAAAGAACAGATTTGCAGAAATGCATTTCACACTCTGGAGATGGATTATTAAGCAGATAAACACATTTAGTAAATTGGCGAAGCTGCCTTTGATTTTCAATGAAATCTAAAAACCACAACGTACAAAACCATAAATGAAAAGTTAATATTTTTATTTATCAGCAATCGTAAGTAGAGGATACTGCGACAATATTTTTAAAATATACATACAAACTTACGAACAATGTTGTAAAAAGACCGACACTGGGCCTTGCGACATAAATATCAAGCTAGCACAAAGGCAGCTTATGAGGAAGACCAACGCAAAACTTTATTTGCTGTGTTCCAGTAATTCCCAGTTCTGGTAGTAGAATCCCATTGTGTACCTGTTAACATATTTATATTTAAATACGACATTTAGGTGCAGATGTCTATTTTTATTCCTCCATTTCATTTCATTTCAGCTTCATTTCCAAGTTAAAAGGAACACTTCACGGAGTCTGAGGGAGGAATTCATTTGAAAAAAAGCTCTTCACAGGTCCGTTTCGTGTCCTCTGGCGATGCTACTGAATAGCCCACTGTTCTTGGGTCAGCATAGATCTCGTAGTCATTGCCTCCCTGCAAAAAGAAACAACGGAAGGTATTGATGTAAAATGAGGAGCCATGACTAAGGGCCTGAATTTGAGTTCGGTGGGTGGGTCACCATCACAAGCATGAAGGATATCTCGTCTGTCCTATTACAGGTACCGTTGGATATAATGCACTTTAATAAGGAGGACAGGATAAACGTCACGTTTGTGACAGGGGAACCCATCCCCTGATCTTCAAATCAGACCTCAAGTGCTTAATGATTCTGTCTTCAAAGTATCAGGGACCAGATTAAATGCACCGATACTTTTTTTAATCTTGTCTAAAGGGAATTGTCTTTTATATATTCCAATTGATGTTGCCAAATCTTTTTATTGTACCTTGTAAGACTAATTAATATTCGTAGTTACAGTGTTTTCCTTCGCTTGTCTGCACAGATTGTAAAATATTACAAAGGCACATTAACCTCTGCAGATGAGGGACGTCTTATGCTATCCAAATGCCTTGAGCTCTATGTCCAGTACCTCTGTACCTTGACACAAGAATTAAATGGGTCAAGATGGCTCATCATCACACTTTTTCTATGCACCAGGAGCTGCCCCACACACAAGACCCTCGACTCTGATATTCTTATTCCACTGTGCAGAAGAACTTCTAACTTCACTTTCTAATTCAACTTCAAATTCATCCTTACTAGTAACATACTCTGGATCTACTTTACTGCCCTATCAGTCATAACTCTCCTCTTCCCTTTCTATTTGAATGTTTTTCTTCTTGCCTGCTTCCCCCCTCCTTTCCCAGCTTAACCCAATAGCGAGGGCCGACAGTCCCTCTTGTGACCCATCTTACTCCTTCATCTCCAAAACAATTAAGGATGAATTCCTAAAGTGCTATTTTGCCTCTCTGACCTTGTTAGTCTATGCCTCACTGGTACCTTTCGACAATGCTTTAGATCTCCAATGGTACAGCTCACTATTACCATTATCCAGTATTTCAACTCCCCTTCTACATGAAGAGTCATTAATGTCTGGCATGTAAACACTCACCTCAAAATATGGATGCTGCATATTCCTCTCCACTCAGACTATCACTATTCAAACAACTGGAGTGCAAATGGAGAATGATCCGGGACAATACAGACAGAAGCATGTTAAAAACTTACTTGAGCTATTACCACCAAATGACTGAGACCACCAAACTTGCAGAGCTGGCAGACCATATCGATGTCAGCACCAACAGAAGCAAAGAAATATTCACCATTGTGAAGGACTTCACCTCACCAACTGCTGCATCCAACTACATCACCCCCTCACATGACCTCTGCAACAATCTATAAATTCTTCAGAAATTCTCAATTCTTCAACAACAAAATCACCACCATTTACAGCAACGTCAACCAACCGGACAAGACAGACCTTGCAAAACTCCTTATCCAAAGACCCAGTGCTAACCACATGGCCAGTTATCACCCCAAAAGATTCTGCTGCCATTCACTCATTGGCCCCATAAGACCCGTCCCCACCACGCCTTTTCCAGAGGGCTCTAACCCATCAATGACATGCTCACACTTGTTCTGAATACCTCCACTTCTTCTGCGACCTTTCCAGATGCTTGGAAACACACAACTGTCTCCCATGGCTGAAGAAATCCTCCATGGACCTTTCAACGCTGCCAAACTACAGTCAAATCTCCCTGCTACCATTCCCAGACAAAGTATTAGAGAAAATCATCAACAGACATTTCATCAAATATCTCAATGACCACCAACTCCTCTATTCCACTCAGACTGTATTCAGATCCAATCCCAGCACAGAAACTGTCCAAATCGCCGCCACAGATGACATCCGCATGACTCTGAACAGAGGTCTGGACAGAGGAGACATGGAGACCTTCATCCTCTTGGACCTCTCCACAAAATTTGACATGGTTCTCATCCAAAGACATCAGAATCCAAGGACACACATCTCCGATGGATCTGGTCCTTCCTGACTGCAGCAACCCAGTCAGTCAGCCTGGCCCCGTACACTTTGGACTCCAGCAAACTCATCTGCGGAGTTCCACAAGGATCCTCCCAGAGTCGACCCTCTGTAATGCATACATGCTCTAACCAGCATCATCCACTCTCACAATATTACCGTCCCCTCCTACACTAACAGCACACAACTCATTTTCTCCCACACAGCCAAGACACCCAGTGCCCGGATCAAGTTCAATGCCTGCGTAAGTTAAATTGGCCACCGGATTAAGACTGCCTAAAGCTGAACACCATCAAGACTGAAATTGTGATCTTAGGGATGAGCACCTCACTGTGGGATTCCATCTGGTGGCCAACAGTGCCAGGAACAAAACCCACCCCAGGAACTTATCATTGACAGCAAATTTGACAAGTCTGCCCTAGTGAACTCTGTCACCGCCTCATGCGCCCACACCCTGAAAATGCGGAGGAAGATTTTCAATGGCTCCCAATCATCACCCTCAGTCATGCATGCCCTTGTCACAAATACGCTGGTCTACAGGAACACATTCTATACCGATAGTAACAAAAAACTCACCAGAAGGCTGCAGAACATTTAGAACGCGGCAGCCAGAATGACTCTCAACCTTCCAAGCCATACACACATCACACCACACCACACCTGAAGGAGCTCCACTGGCTCCGCATACATAAACGAGCACAATTCAAACTTCTCATCCACACTTTTAAAGCACTACATAACACTGGTCCAGCATACCCCAATAATCACATTTGCTTTCAAAAACCTTCCAGAAACCACTGCTCAGCCAGATTCCCACTTGCACATCCCAAGCATTTGGAAATCCAGATCCTGCAGTGGAGCCTTCTCCTACATTGTTCCTTGAACGACCTGCCACTACACATAAGAGTCTCCCCCTCATTCCTTCAATTCTGCAAAAAGCGGACAATCTGGCTTTTTGAGTGATTCAACTAAGTCCTAGGTTTGGCTAGGCTCACACCTGCTCAGTGTTAGGTTACCCTCCCTGGTGATAGTGCCCTCTCCAAATCTACATGACTTGACATGACTGCACTCAAGCAACATCTTCTCAGCAAGCTTGCCAAATTCCAACCCATTCTCACCCTTCTTGATCTCTGAGTAATATTCTGAGTTGTTCACCACCCCTTCATATTGGTTTATTTTGGTTTTATGAGTACCATCAGTGCAATTCTGAACTGGTTCTCCATATACCTGTGTTTGGTTCCTGTTTATCTCCTGGTGCTCTCTGCACTCTCTGCCCTCATTCTATCAGTGAGTGTTCCCCCAATTTTCCTCCCCGGTCATTTTAGTTTTCTACTTTTTATCTTAGTAACACCTTTCTGGCAACATTACCTCCTCCTATGGCTTCTATTATGAATTATTTGCGGATGACACACACCTTCATCTAAAGGTAATGTTCACACATTTGCACACCAGCACATGATAGGTAGATTGTGCACCAATGTAATATGCCTCCCTGGGAGTAAAGGAACAAGATTTTTCACAAAGGTGGTTATCAATCACACACAAAATGATGGTGTAAAAAATTTAGAAAGCCCTTCACTTACTGGGACGATCCCTTGGTTGAATCATCAACCAGATTCATAGCCAGCTTTTTTCTGAGCAGATGTGTTTAAGGCTGAAACCTGTCATGCTCACAGATAGAAACCAAACCATACAATCTCCCCTCTTTGCTCTCCCCCTGTGTTATGAACCTTCCTTTGCATACCAAGATCCCTCCTAAGGTCCACCGTTGGGTATTGTTTGGTGCAACAGACCAACTATGTTGAATCATCCGAATCTGCAGCAGTACTTTGCTAAAATGTTTTATGATTTGACCAAATACTCAAAATGTTGCTATTTTTTTGTGTCTGGTCTTGGACCTGCAGGTTGAAATGGCATAGAGGTAATTAGGTTCATAGCCTGTGCGCGGACATGGGGGGTGGCACCATCATTAAAAAAAAAAAAAAAAAAAAAGACGCTGCAGATTCACATGCTGTGCATATCCCGCCATCTAGTGTTGGGCTCGGAGTGTTACAAGTTGTTTTTCTTCAAAGAAGTTTTTTCGAGTAACGAGATCGAGGGACTCCTCCCCTTTCGGCTCCATTGCGCATGGGCGTCGACTCCATCTTAGATTGTTTTCCCCGCAGAGGGTGAGGTAGGAGTTGTGTATATAGTAAAAGTGCCCATGCAATGGAGTAAGTATATATGTACATAATGTGACTAAAAGTGATATATTTACAAATTTACAAGTTTTATTTTTATGAACTTATAACGGCTACAGGCTCCCGGGGAGGGCGCATGTGAACCTGCAGCGTCTCATGCCACGAACAGATGTACACTGGGTAAGTGAAATTTTCAGTTCGATGGCATGTGTAGCTGCAGATACACATGCTTTGCATAGACTAGTAAGCAGTTATCTCCCCAAAAGCGGTGGTTTAGCCTGTAGGAGTTGAAGTTGTATGAAATAATGTTCTTAATACTTCTTGTCCTACTGTGGCTTGTTGTGTTGTTAACACATCCACACAGTAATGTTTAGTGAATGTTTGAGGCGTAGACCATGTGGCTGCCTTACAGATTTCTGTCATTGGTATATTTCCTAGAAAGGCCATGGTGGCGCCTTTCTTTCTAGTGGAGTGTGCCTTTGGTGTCATAGGCAGTTCTCTCTTTGCTTTAACATAACAGGTTTGAATACACTTAACTATCCATCTGGCAATGCCTTGTTTGGATATTGGATTTCCTGCATGAGGTTTTTGGAAAGCTACAAACAATTGTTTTGTTTTGCGAAACTGTTTGGTTATATCAATGTAATACATTAGTGCTCTTTTTATTTCTAAAGTATGTAATGCTCTTTCAACTACAGAGTCTGGGTCTGGAAAAAACACTGGGAGTTCCACTGTTTGGTTTAAGTGGAACGGTGATATAACTTTTGGCAAAAATTTGGGATTTGTGCGTAGAACCACTTTATGCTGTGTATTTGTATAAGGGGTTCCTGTATGGTAAAGGCTTGTATTTCACTTACTCTCCTGAGAGGTGTGATGGCTATTAGGAAGGCTATTTTCCAGGTTAAGTATTGCATCTCACAAAAGTGCATGGGTTCGAATGGTGGACCCATGAGTCGTGTTAATACAATATTGAGGTTCCACGAAGGAACTGGAGGTGTTCTTGGTGGAATGATCCTTTTTAGACCCTCCATAAATGCTTTTATGACTGGGATTCTAAATAGTGAAGTTGAATGTGTAATTTGCAGATAGGCAGAAATTGCTGTGAGATGTATTTTAATGGATGAAAAAGCTAACTTAGATTTTTGTAAATGTAGTAAGTAGCTTACAATATTTTTTGCGGACGCGTGTAATGGTTGAATTGGATTATTATGACAGTAATAAACAAATCGTTTCCGTTTATTTGCGTAGCAATGTCTTGTAGTAAGTTTTCTAGCCTGTTTGATGACCTCCATACATTCTTGTGTAAGGTCTAGAAGTCCGAATTCTAAGACTTCAGGAGCCAGATTGCTAGATTGAGCGATGCTGGATTCGGGTGTCTGATCTGCTGTTTGTGTTGAGTTAACAGATCTGGTCTGTTTGGTAGTTTGATATGAGGCACTACTGACAGGTCTAGTAGTGTTGTGTACCAAGGTTGTTGTGCCCAAGTTGGTGCTATTAGTATTAGTTTGAGTTTGTTTTGACTCAATTTGTTTACTAGATACGGAAGGAGTGGGAGAGGGGGAAAAGCGTAAGCAAATATCCCTGACCAACTCATCCATAACGCATTGCCCTTGGAGTGAGGCTGTGGGTACCTGGATGCGAAGTTTTGGCATTTTGCGTTTTCTTTTGTTGCAAATAGATCTATTTGCGGTGTTCCTGAGTTTTGGAAGTAGGTTTGCAGTATCTGGGGATGAATGTCCCATTCGTGGATTTGTTGGTGATCTCGACTGAGATTGTCTGCCAACTGGTTTTGAATTCTTGGGATGTATTGCGCTATTAGGCGAATGTGATTGTGAATCGCCCAATGCCAAATCTTATGTGCTAAGAGACACAGTTGTGATGAGTGTGTGCCTCCCTGTTTGTTTAAGTAATACATTGTTGTCATGTTGTCTGTTTTGACAAGAATGTGTTTGTGGGCTATTAGTGGTTGAAATGCTTTCAACGCTAGAAACACTGCTAGTAGTTCTAGCTGATTTATATGAAGTTGTTTCTGCTGAGTGTCCCATTGTCCCTGGATGCTGTGTTGGTGGAGGTGTGCTCCCCACCCTACCATGGAAGCATCTGTTGTGATCACGTCTTGAGGCACTGGGTCTTGGAAAGGCCGCCCTTGGTTTAAATTTACAGGATTCCACCATTGAAGCGAGGTGTGTGTTTGGCGGTCTATCAACATTAGATCTTGAAGTTGACCCTGTGCTTGTGTCCATTGTGTTGCTAGGCACTGTTGCAAGGGCCGCATGTGTAATCTTGCGTTTGGGACAATGGCTATGCACGAGGACATCATGCCTAGTAGTTTCATCACTAATTTTACCTGACACTTTTGGTTTTGGTGCATGCTTTGTATTACGTATTGGAATGCTTGTACCCTTTGTGGACTTGGAGTGGCAATCCCTTTTTTTGTGTTGATTGTTGCTCCTAAGTATTGTTGTATTTGACACGGCTGTAAGTGTGATTTTTGGTAGTTTAGTGAGAACCCTAGTTTGTGAAGGGTTTCTATGACATATTTTGTGTGTTGAAGACACTGTTCCTGAGTGTTGGTCTTGATTAACCAATCGTCTAGATACGGGAACGCGTGTATGTGCTGTCTTCTGATATGTGCAGCTACTACTGCAAGGCATTTTGTAAATACCCTTGGTCCTGTTGTTATCCCGAATGGTAACACTTTGAATTGGTAATGTACTCCTTGGATTACAAACCTTAAGTATTTCCTGTAGGAAGGATGTATAGGTATATGGAAGTAAGCATCCTTGAGGTCTAATGTTGACATGTAGTTTTGTTGTTTGAGCAATGGAATTACGTCTTGAAGTGTCACCATGTGAAAGTGATCTGATTTGATATAAATATTTAATGTTCTGAGATCTAATATGGGCCTCAGAGTTTTGTCCTTTTTTGGTATTAGAAAATACAGGGAGTAGACACCTGTTCCTTTCTGATGTTTGGGTACTAGTTCTATTGCCTCTTTATGTAATAACGCTTGGACTTCTAGTTGTAATAGATCCAAGTGTTGTTTGGACATGTTGTTGTTTCCTTGGAGGCACATTTGGTGGTAATTGTATGAATTCTATGCAATAACCATGTTGGATAATGGCTAGGACCCACGTTCTGTTGTTATTTCCTCCCAATTTTTTTAATAATCTGTGAGTCTCTCCCCCACTGGTGTTGTGTGTTGGGGATTTGTGACACTGAAGTCACTGTTTAGTTTGAGGTGTCTTTGGAACTTTCCTCTAGTTTTAGGGAACTGTCCACCTCTGTATTGTCCCCGAAAGCCTCCTCTTTGATAATGGCCCTGGTATGTGGGTCTGGCTTGTGAGGTTGAGGGTTCTGTGCTTTGGGCCCGAAACCCCCCTCTAAATTGTGTCTTCCTAAATGTGCCTCTGCTCTATGGGGACTAGAGCGCGCCCATGGCCTTGGCCGTATCAGTGTCCTTCTTCAGCTTCTCTATAGCTGTGTCCACCTCCGGCCCAAACAACTGCTGTCCATTAAAAGGCATATTAAGCACAGCCTGTTGGATCTCTGGCTTAAATCCGGAGGTGCGTAGCCATGCGTGTCTCCGAATAGTGACCGCTGTATTCACAGTTCTTGCGGCTGTGTCCACTGCATCCATTGCCGATCGTAACTCGTTGTTGGAGATACTTTGGCCCTCCTCCACCACTTGTTGTGCACGCTTTTGAAACTCCTTGGGAAGATGTTCTATAAAGTGCTGCATTTCATCCCAATGAGCTCTGTCATATCTTGACAATAAAGCTTGTGAATTGGCAATGCGCCATTGATTGGCTGCCTGTGCTGCAACTCTCTTCCCTGCTGCATCAAACTTTCGACTTTCTTTGTCGGTGGTGGTGCATCTCCAGAGGTGTGTGAATTAGCCCTTTTACGTGCTGCGCCTACTACCACTGAGTCAGGTGTCAGTTGTTGCGTGATGTACACAGGGTCTGTAGGGGGAGGCTTGTACTTTTTCTCCACCCTAGGTGTGATGGCTCTGCCTTTGACGGGCTCTTGAAATACTTGTTTCGCGTGTTTCAACAGCCCTGGTAACATTGGAAGACTTTGGTACTGACTGTGTTGAAGACAAAGTATTAAATAAAAAGTCATCCTCAATGGGTTCAGCGTGCAGTACCACATTATGAAAAGCAGCTGCTCTGGATACCACCTGCGTGTAAGCAGTACTGTCTTCAGGTGGTGATGGCCTTGCTGGGTAGCAGTCTGGACTATTGTCTGATACTGGTGCATCATATAGATCCCATGCATCTGGGTCATCCTGGCTCATCCCTGTGTGCATTGGAGATTGCATCATAGGGGGGGGTTGCAATTGGTGACAGTTGCGGTGAGTGGTGTGGTGAAGAACGAGGTGGAGTTACTTCTTTTGCCACTTTTGCTTTTGGTTGTTTTTCTGTGTCTTGGAAAACAAGTTTCCTTCTCATCTTAATAGGAGGTAGAGTTCTTATTTACCCTGTTTCCTTTTGAATATGGAGCCTTCTTTGTGTATAATCTGGCTCCCCCGCTTCTAGCTCTTGTCCAAATTTATGGCCTTGTAGTTGTGCTGAAAGGCCTTGTTCTTCGGAGTAGGAGCTTGTTTTCGGCTCCAAAGCTGGGTGTTTCTGTACCGAAACTTTTCCAACCGTCTTTTTCGGCTCCGAAGCCACTTTTTTCGGTTTCGGGGTGCCGATCTCTCGGTGCCGACTTTGGTCGGAGCCAGTATCTCGATGTTGAGTTTGGTCGGAGCCAGGTTCTCAGTGGCGAGTATACTCTGTGCCAGGATCGCGACCGCAGTCGGATGACTTCGACACATGTGTGCCCTTTTTCGGTGCCGATGGTTGGTCACCGATTTTACGGGTTAAGCCATGGCCTGCCGGCGGTGGCGTACCCTGGGCCTTCATGATTTTGGCGTGAGTTTTGGCCGGGGCTGGTTTACACACGGTTTTCGTCGTCTGAGTCCGAGTCAGCAATGGAGAAAGTCTCCTCTTCTTCGACGTCGTGGTGTCCTGACGGCTCCGATGCCATTTGAAGCCTTCGTGCTCTCCGGTCCCGTAGCGTTTTCTTCGACTGAAATGCCCGACAGGCCTCGCAAGTATCCTCTTTGTGTTCGGGGGACAAACACAAATTACAGACCAGATGTTGATCTGTGTAAGGATACTTGTTGTAGCATTCGGGGCAGAAGCGGAATGGGGTCCGTTCCATGAGCCTTGAAGACGCACGCGGTCGGGCCGACCAGGCCCCGCCGGGGGATAGAAGCCCCGAAGGGCTACCGGAGCTCTTCTTTAATTCGGTGTCGATCTGTGATAACTAAACCAATACCGAACGCAAACAATACCATTGAGATTTAATAAACTTTCCGAACCGAAACACGGAGCGAAGAGGAACACGTCCGAACCAGATGGCGGAAAGAAAACAATCTAAGATGGAGTCGACGCCCATGCGCAATGGAGCCGAAAGGGGAGGAGTCCCTCGATCTCGTGACTCGAAAAGACTTCTTCGAAGAAAAACAACTTGTAACACTCAAAGCCCAACACTAGATGGCGGGATATGCACAGCATGTGTATCTGCAGCAACAGATTCATCGAACATATATATATTTTATTTCTGGGGCGAATAGGATAACTTGGCTGGCTTTGCAAATCTTGAATGCTTGGATCAACTTAAACAAGCTCGAGAAGGGAAGTGAAAGCAGATCTAATCTGACGAGTTGTAAAAGCTCTATTTTGCGAGGGAGAGACAGAGATGAGTATTTGAGGGAGTTGTGAGATAACTGTCATGCTGGATATGAGGAGTGTGGTGATGTCTATTGTGGTAACAAAAGCTGTAAGGGTGGAGGGTGAGAGCATGCACGTGATATGTGTAATGGAGAACCGTTTGAGTCAGGGTAGAGGCATGGTTGAGCTTTGGAATGTGTTTTGGGAACAGGTAGTGTGAAATCTCTGCTGTAGGACAGATGATAGTTTAACAGAGGGGTGTGGTACCGGAGATAAACAAATGCATTTACAATTAAAGTAATTATGCTTCTGACACACACACTGATATTTCCTGCTAGCTCAAACACACAAATACACATTATTACCAGGTTGAAATGCTGACAACTTTTTAACAGCAAGGAGGGTGTGCAAGAAAAAGCTCACTAGCATAATGCAGTCAGTACTGACCTGAAGTGACAGCACTGAAGTTTCTAAGGACCCCACCTAGGAGTCTGCCCTTGAAAACATTCTGATGCCACCATCCCAGATCGAGCAGGTGTGATTTACTACAGCTTATATTGCAGAAGAGTGGAATCTTATGCAACTCTTAATTTTTAGCACAATTTTAGCACACTTACACTTTGGAGATGTTAATGTGGTGATGGATTGGGCCTACTTGTGAAAGTTACAGTATTCATGGACTAATTATTATGAGTGGCAAGGCAGTTATGAAAGCTACATTATGCAACATTTAGCTTGTTGAATTTTTACCCTGGGGAAGAAAACCAATTAGAGTTCTTTGAGTCAAGAAAACCTAAGAGGGAGATTTGTTGAGCATTTCGAATTAGAGGAGGCCTACAAGAGTAACCAGACTTTGAGCTACCTGTAGTAACGTGTAGTAACGTGGGGGCAAGCCGATCCCCTGGGGTCTATCAAACATGATATAAGTGGTGGAAATAGAGGGTCCGATTAACAAAGGGCCTCTGCACTTGTGGCAGAGGCCCTGCAGTTGTGGCAGGAGGCCCGCACTAGTGGGGGGGACCTCTACACTGCAGTTTCTCATTGCAGAAGTCCCGCCACTAGTGTGGGCCCTTGTGATGAGTGTGGAACCCCTCCCATCAGTGCAGATGCCCTTTGTAAATCAGCCCTCAGTCTTAAAACTAGATAATTTGAAAGCTGAAGATCTAGTGTTTCTGCAGCGTAAACACCCTGGTGCTTTCAACCTTGATGAGGAAATAAGTGTACTTTTGAACTAGATTTTTCAGATGATATTAAGTAATAACTGCAATCGGTCGAATATTAATACTGCTGTAAGAACTCTGTAATTCATGACTATTGAGAAAAAATAATTAGCCAATAGCTGTTGGTGGACTGGTACAGGACTGTAGTATGTTAAGGAATAGAATAGTTGGCATGCATTTTCTTCTTTTTTAAAGGAAGGCATTTTTAGTAGGATGAGCTTATTATGATCTGATACTAAACAATTATCCATGGTGTTATTTTTAGTTCACTTTACACCCTAAAAATTATACGTACTATTTAACCATTTGAGTTTTGGGTCCGAACTCTGTGCTTACATTGCGGTCTGTTGTCCTCTCATAGTCTCATGAGATCATAGCCTTTTTACTATTGTATCACACTGCACTTAAGCCATTTGCTGTCACAAATTGTTTTTGTTTTACATTAGTTTGAAGAAGGTACGATCAGGACTGTAACGCGCTACTGGCTTGCTGCTATCCAGCAGGGGAGAAAGGAATTCTCTATATATGGTGATGCTGGGAATAATGAGGTTTACACAAGATAAGGAAGACGGATACCATATGAACAGCAGTATTAGCGACAAAACTCAAAGACCAGGGTGCATGAAGCAGCTGCGCCTCCTGCTACTTATGTTTATAACAAGCATAAACTGGGATCAATCCTCACACTCTCTGGAAAAGAGAAAAGTAGTGAATGTTGGTCATACTATTTTCCAGCAACAAATTAAAGAAGCAGATAGTTGCCCGATAATTTCAAATGCATTGACTTGCTAGGACGATGTAGTTATGTACACTACTAAATAGGGGGAAGTATACTGCATTGACTACATAAGATCAAGGACCTCAGAAATGTTTCTACCAACAATATAATAGCCCACGAGCAATCAAAATTGTAATGATTAGTGTGAAACATTCCATATGAACAAAAGCTCCTTTATTCGCAAGCATCACAATCTTCAACCAGCCCAGATACATCATAAGGCCAACATGTGTTTCGTTGCTGTGACAAGTTCACCAGCGACTTAGTCAGGGCAAGCACAATATGTAACTGTAATATGGCCAAAAACTCCAGCACCAAAAAAGGCGAAATTGAGTTCCGGAAAGAAACCCCTAATCTATATTAACCATGGGAAATGACAGGTTCATATGCACAGTATAATTTACGATATGTTCAAGAGTCTCTTGCAACAAAATAGAGGGGAGAGTACTCTTAAATTCACGTATGCAGAACCGACCTGTGGCCATCCTCAAATAAAGGGGAGAGGTGAAAGACTAGCCCGCTATCTGAGAAGTCCCCTACAACCCCAAGTTGGTGACTAAAAATTAAAGTAATGAGCGGGTCACTTAAACGTGTGTGCTTCGCTCGTAATGCACCAACACAATGCCAATAGACAGCGAAAATGGCCTCCGTACTCCTCCGTAAAAATGATCAGCACAAACTTTTTCAAAACAATTAAAAAGGCCCCAGATTCCCCCAAACAGTATTTAGAAGCACAGTCTTTCAAAAACAAAGTAAGAAACAGTAGAAAAAGTAGCGTTGCCCAAATGACACCCTACCTGCCTTGGCATGTGCATAACACACTCAACAGTAGCTATTAAGAGAGCCGCTGATTAAGTATGATTAATTTTCTCTTCTGAAATATTATGGTCTGGGCACCAAAACAGGAGAATGGTGAATTTTTGGCATGCATTGCTAGATATGGCACTCTGCCATGATGGTCAGCTTGAATGATTGGGCCTCTGAAGTGCCTCGTGTTGAAGTTTCCAGAGTCCAAGAAGTCCGTGGAGACAGGAAAGGGCAAAGGCGGCTAAATTAAGACACTAAGGTAGAATGTGTTCATGAATAATATTAGATTAACTAACTCGTCTGGATCAAATGTTTAAGGATGCTGCAGAGCTGCTTGAAACGGTCCTGGAGGTAGAGTGGTCTTACCTGGCGAATTTCATGTCAGGATATTTGGTGAGGGAAAGAATTTAGAAGAAATTAATAATATTAATCACATATTGGATATAATTTGGGACATTATGAGGCGCTCTGATTGATAAACGGTTGAAATCATGAGTTTTCTAACAGTCCATAAGATATTTACGTTGAATGGACATTTTCCACGTGACAGACCAGCTAAAGGCAGTGCTTTAAATAGGCATATACGGTCATGTACTGAGTACTTGCATTTTTCCGAGGTAGGTTACTAGCACTTCTCACCGGGGGTGCAATACTTTTAACGAGGGAGCACTGCTCAGTACCATACATGTACTGTGGAATAGTATCTGAACTTTATATTTTGGTTTCAAGTACTTGCTAAAGTCACTAGGATGGGTCAGGCGTAAAAATTAACTCAGCCCTCTACAATATGCAGGTGGAGAAGGTTGAGTTTCAAACTTATCTATGACTTACATGCCTACTCTTATGATAAAAGTTTAGCTATGTGCCTACCTCAAGTTGATCTCTAAAACTCCTTGGAGACTGGCAGACAGTTGTTGAAAAGGTTATTTTTCTGATTGTGGTTTAACCCTAAAAATGGACTTGCCTCAGTTATTATTTGATCATCGATGTTTCAGGATCACAAAATAGATTATCTGATCCACTCATTTTCCAGTGTGAGGTTTTAGGAAGGCAAGATGCCCCAGAACTACCGCATATATTTGTCATATGTTAGTCTTATGAAAAATGTACTGAATGGAGGCGTGGCATGGACTTTGAGATTTACCGAATTTTTAAGTTTCAGTAAGATTGATGGCCAGCATATTATGCCGGCTTCTTTCTTTGGAAATTATTTTAATAATCCAAGCAAACAATTACATTTTACATTAACAAGCTTGATGGGTTTTGCTCGCTTGCAGTAGGAGTGGTAGATCTGCGTGGCATGTAATGCTCCCACTCACGCAATACGAGCATCATCAACTCGCGTATGGAAAATCACTTGCCATCTGTCTCACATGAGAAATTAACGGAGCTACAAATTAAGTTTTATAAATAGCTTGATAACCTTTGTAATGCTAAAACAGTGTGTAAAAAATGCTGATATACTTAATATTTTGACAGCTACAGATACGTACAGGCATTGTTTTATCACCAAAGAAATAGATTATCTTGAATCCTTCCTCAGCAAGAAGTCCCAAACAGTATCTTTTATCCCAGCCTTCTGGAAATACGTCAATGCTGATCTGGCCACCTGCAAATGAAAAGCACTTGATGAGAAAAAGGTAGAAACTTGAACCTTTACTGCCCATTTAAAAAACGCGCCCTATGAATGTAGGGCTCATTTTCGGTGCCGATGTATTCACTCGGATTTATCTGAAATACACACAATATCCAGTGACCATAACATTCTAATTTTCAGAATGGAGGGAATAAATTCAGCTGCTACCTGCCATTTCCAGATCTAAATCAGGGCGCGATCCACATAGTTATGTGTACACCTACGAATAACCGGAATTCACAAATAGCGCACTTTGCACGGGCAAAAAAATCGTTCCTGATATGCCTAATCAGGAAAAGGAGGCATTTTGCACTACCAAATTGAATTACTCACACTTGAAATTCTGCCAGTATGGAGAAGCCAGGAAAGGAGGTATTTTGCACTACCAAATGCTATTATGCACACGTAAAATCATGCCAGTATGGTGGAAGCAACATGCGAGTGAACGTACGCAGGGCGGCAATTTGTGGGAAATTCATGGTAGGTAAAAAGGTAATCTAACTGCGTTCACAAACACTTTCAGTTATTTTCTTACCCTGAAGACGTACAGAGTAAGTCGTGTTTGCATGGTGACAAAGGGGAGGTAATGCACTCAAAATCGATGTGCTTGGGTGTAGGTCAGGTGGCTGTTGAATGGAAAAACTATTTTCAATCACGGAAAAAAATAAGGGTACACATTTAAAAAAAAAAAAAAAACTTTGTATAATTTATGGATGTGAGGATATAGAATCGGAAGATATCAAAGTGAGGCAGTGAATGCTAAAAGTCTCTTTCCAGCTAATTATCCATAAGACCCAAAATGAAATTTAAAACCATATATATGATTTCTAGCGTTCATAATATGCATATTTTAACCAACTGTGATAAGTCCACTTAAATTTAATTTGACTATTCAGATATACATTATACATTAAAAATGTGCAAACCGAAAATCAACATGCATTAACACATTCATCCACAGACACAGAATATGAAAAACCATTTGATCCATCAGGCCTTAAATTATTACATCTACCATATATGTAAACCAAAAGCCAACAAAGCATGTCAAATGTCCATTAGTAGGATGCATTCTGTAAAGAATAGCCTAAGGAGCAGTATTAAAAGTGCCCCCTTGCCAAAGGAGAAAGGCCTAGATTTGTATTATTAGGAGTGCTTCTTTGATTGGGTTGTTTGTGCAGTAGTGCAAGTGTGTGTGTGTGTGTGTGTGTGTGTGTCTGGGGTGGGGTGGGAGAATAAAGAATGAAACAACGGGTGGCTGGGTGGATGGACAGGTCACTATGTGGAATTGTGAAGGGGCAAGTGATTGAAGGTATGGATGGATCAAAGTACGAGAGGAGAAGAAGGGGCAAGTGGCTGAAGGTATGGATGGATCAATGTATGAGTGGAGGAGCAGGGATGGATGAATTTGTGCATGGATAAATAAGTGAACAGCAGTGGATGACAAGGACAACATCTTCTTCTGACAATAGGACCCTGCCCATCTCAGCATCCTTCCTTCAATAATCCATGCCTGAACTTGACATATACTTAGTTATTTGTCTATGAATGCACTCATTGACCTATCCATGTACTGATTATTACTGGAGCCATTGGTACAGCTGTTCGCTCACATATTCACCCATCCATATATTTAATCATGTAGTCATTGTTAGACCTGTCAGCCTTAGGGTGGTTTTCTCACAAACTTTTTGCCTTCCTCTCCCATTTTTGATGTTTTTGTATTTGCTGGCCTTAGGACTGCACACTCTACCACTATTAACCAGTTCTAAAGTACCTGTGCTCTCCTGTTAAACAAGGTAACATTGGCTCATCCCCAATTGGCATATTTAATTTACTTTTAAGGCCTTTGCAAAGTGGTACTAAATGTACTGAGAACCTGTAAATTAAATGCTACTAGTGGGCCTGCAGCACCGACTGTGCCACCTACTTAATTAGCCATTTAAACATGTTTCAGGCCTGCCATTGCAACCTGTGTGTGCAGTTTACACTGTCATTTCGACTGGCAAAATAAACCTTTGGACATGCCCAAACCTTTCTTTTTTATGCATAGAGTTCATCCATAAGGTAGGCCCCTAACAGTCCAGAGGGAAGGGTGCAGTATATTTTAATAATGGGACATGTACTTTTGAGTTTCATATGTCCTGGTAGTGAAAATCTCCTAAATTTGTTTTTTTACTACTGCAAGGTGTACCCCTCCCATTGGATAACATTGGAGTTACCTTATTACGTTTAATAAGCTGTAATTTCCAAATGAGAGCAGTTAATTAGTTCATGTTTGGCGCCTTTGGAATTGTAATGAGAAACTCTAACTTATAGTGAAGCCCGATATTAAATTACAATTTTGAAAATGCCACTTTAAGAAAGTTGGCGTTTTCCTCCCTTAGCCATTTAGTGCCTGTAGCCTGTCCCTGGTCACACGACTGGATGTAGCTGACGGTTGGGCTTTGTGTATTCTTCTGAGAAAGCCATACACAATAAAGAGCATATTTGTGCCTGGATGGGACATTACTGGCAGAATGGGAGGGAAGAGCTCAGCACAGCCCTACTTACACCTAAACAGGCTGTGTCTTGCCTTCACACAAAGGGCTGCATACCCAATGTAGTTAGTCTGGAGCCTGGACAGGGAAGGCAGGATGCCTGGGAACTTTAAAGGGAAACCTCTAGAAGCTTCTCGCACACTTCAAAGGCAAAACTGGGTATAAATACTGGACCTAGGACACCAGCTTTTCAGTATATCTCTGGACCTGTGGATACTCTACCAGGAAAAAGGACTGGTGTGCTGCTGAAGTAATGCCACTCTACTGGCCTGCTGCACTGCTGGACTACTGCCTTGCTGTGCTGACCTGCTGCCTTCTGGCCTTTTGCCTGGGTGAGAAGAACTGGACCTGCACCAAGGACACGGAGAGATATTCCAAGGGCTAGTCTGCTGGTCTCCTGTTCTGAGGCACAGGGGTATCACAGGCTCCCAATCACCTGCATCAGCACCCAGACCCAGCTGGAGCAGGCCACTGACCCCAAAGTGGTGCCTCTTAGGTCCTGGATTCTTGGTGTGGCCACAGAGGCTGAATTGAAGTTTTTGTGCTCTTTGCAACCGTAAGCAGGCCCAGTGGTACTGAATCCTTGTCACTCGGACATACTGGCAACAAGACGTTTTGTCAACCTGACACTTCGCGCTACAGCGGAGTGACACTGAGAAGCACCAGCCTGACCGTCTGCAACAACAATAAGGATCTTCATGCTACAACAACAACCACCTGTGACACCCGGCTGGTTTTTCATGCTCATGCTCCATTGACGGCCATCCACAATGCTATCCTGCTCCTCACAGCCCCCTCCACCATGAACAAGACTCCTGGTGCTGGACTGGGAATATAACTTTGCAGCATTACTAAACTGGTCCCTGTATTCAGCCCGTGCACCATTGCAGTCGGCCTGAACCTGTGATTTTCTCCTGGTCTCACACGATCAGATAGCCGCAGTTGGTGCTTTGTCCTTTTTTGTGCTACTGTGGAATTGTATTTTATCTGGAATCCATCTTGGGTCTGCTAGGCCCTGTGATGTTCAATAATAAGGCCTGTTTGTTGAACAGCTCATGACCTAGTGAACTGGGTTTACTGTTCTCCTCTTCTTGCTCGGAATGCATTAAGATGCAAGGCTTGCTATCAGGACAGCCCTTATGAGATATCATTGCATGCTAGCTGGAACAATATGTATTAAAAAAAGTACTATCCTGTGTATGGGCTGCTCATGCCGTGTGGAAGATCCCACCTTACAATATGAGGCACGTAGGCTATGTTTTGTAATTTCCTTTACTGTATTTTACTTGACCTTTTGTACTGAGTTAGGAAAGGTTAAAGGTAACACCTTCTGCAATGTTCGAGAAATTATCATGTGTTAAGATAGAGAATTCATGAGATGCATGAACACGCCCTGTGGTTTGCACAAATAAAAGATTATGGGGGTTATTCTAACTTTGGAGGAGTGTTAATCCGTCCAAAAAGTGACGGTAAAGTGACGGATATACTACCAGCCGTATTACGAGTTCCATAGGATATAATGGACTCGTAATACGGCTGGTGGTAAATCCGTCACTTTTCCGTCACTTTTGGGATGGATTAACACCTCCTCCAAAGTTAGAATAACCCCCTATGTATGAAATCCTTAATTTGGACTGCTTGGACTTGGCTTCTCAAGCCAGTAGTCTCCGTGCACGTCAATAAAATATCTTTCTTTACTCTTACTGGGCTGGTTGGTCTTTGGATTTTGTTTCTGAATCAAAAAAGCTTTGATACTATGTTACCCTAAAATCTTGAATGATTCATAATTCCAGTTCTACCGATAGGATTTTTGTTGGTTTGATCTTGTTTTATTTATTAAATGTTACTCTATTATTCTAAACTGTGGAATCCTATTGTGGTGTGATTTCACTGTGTTACTCCTTGAAGTGTTGCAAAAATACTTACACATTGCCTCTAAGCGAAGTCTGACTGTTCTGTGCTAAACTACCAGAAGGTTAGCACAAGTTAATATTAACTAGTGTGACTTCACTCTGGGAAGAATTGTGTTTCCTGCTTGACCAGGGCTCACACCCCAGTCAGCCAATAACCCAATTTCTTACAGTCAGCCATGCGGTCCTGTAAGGAAATGCCTCCTTGGCATGGTTACCCCCTGACTTTTTGCCTTTGCTGATGCTATGTTTTGATTTGAAAGTGTGCTGAGGCCTGCTAACCAGGCCCCAGCACCAGTGTTCTTTCCCTAACCTGTACTTTTGTTTACACAATTGGCCCACCCTGGCATCCAGGTAAGTCCCTTGTAACTGGTACCCCTGGTACCAAAGGCCCTGATGCCAGGGAAGGTCTCTAAGGGCTGTAGCATATCTTATGCCACCCTGGGGACCCCTCACTCAGCACAGACACACTGCTTGCCAGCTTGTGTGTGCTGGTGAGGACAAAACCAGTAAGTCGACATGGCACTCCCCTCAGGGTGCCATGCCAACCTCACACTGCCTATGCAGTATAGATAAGTCACCCCTCTAGCAGGCCTTACAGCCCTAAGGCAGGGTGCACTATACCATAGGTGAGGGCACCAGTGCATGAGCACTGTGCCCCTACAGTGTCTAAGCAAAACCTTAGACATTGTAAGTGCAGGGTAACCATAAGAGTATATGGTCTGGGAGTCTCTCATACACAAACTCCACAGCACCATAATGGCTACACTGAAAACTGGGAAGTTTGGTATCAAACTTCTCAGCACAATAAATGCACACTGATGCCAGTGTACATTTTATTGTAACATACACCCCAGAGGGCACCTTAGAGGTGCCCCCTGGAACCTTAACCAACTAACCGTGTAGGCTGACTGGTTTTAGCAGCCTGCCACACTTGAGACATGTTGCTGGCCACATGGGGAGAGTGCCTTTGTCACTCTGTGGCTAGTAACAAAGCCTGCACTGGGTGGAGATGCTTATCACCTCCCCATGCAGGAGCTGTAACACCTGGCGGTGAGCCTCAAAGGCTCATCCCCTTTGTTACAGCACCACAGAGCATTCCAGCTAGTGGAGTTGCCCGCCCCCTCCGGCCACGGCCCCACTTTTGGCGGCAAGGCCGGAGGAGATAATGAGAAAAACAAGGAGAAGTCACTGGCCAGTCAGGACAGCCCCTAAGGCAACCTGAGCTGAAGTGACTCTGACTTTTAGGAATCCTCCATCTTGCAGATGGAGGATCCCCCCAATAGGGATAGGAACGTGACCCCCTCCCCTTGGGAGGAGGCACAAAGAGGGTGTAGCCACCCTCAGGGCTAGTAGACATTGGCTACTGCCCTCCCTGACCTAAACACACCCCTAAATTCTGTATTTAGGGGCTCCCCTGAACCTAGGAACTCAGATTCCTGCAACCTAAGAAGAAGAGGACTGCTGAGCTGAAAAACCCTGCAGAGAAGACGGAAACACCACCTGCTTTGGCCCCAGCTCTACCGGCCTGTCTCCCTCCCTTCTAAAGACACTGCTCCAGCGACGCTTTCCCCAGGACCAGCGACCTCTGAATCCTCAGAGGACTGCCCTGCTCTAGAAGGACCAAGAAACTCCCGAGAACAACAGCCCTGTTCACCAAGACTGCAACTTTGTTTCCAAAGGAGCAACTTAAAGACAACTGCGTTTCCCGCCAGAAGCGTGAGACTTGCAACTCTGCACCCGATGCCCCCGGCTCGACTTGTGGAGAAACAACACTTCAGGGAGGACTCCCCGGCGACTACGAGACCGTGAGTAGCCAGAGTTGCCCCCCCTGAGCCCCCACAGCGACGCCTGCAGAGGGAATCCCGGGGCTCCCCCTGACCGCGACTGCCTGACTCCCAGATCCAGACGCCTGGAAAAGACTCTGCACCCGCAGCCCCCAGGACCTGAAGGATCCGAACTCCAGTGCAGGAGTGACCCCCAGGAGGCCCTCTCCCTTGCCCAGGTGGTGGCTACCCGAGGAGCCCCCCTCTTGCCTGCCTACATCGCTGAAGAGACCCCTTGGTCTCCCATTGATTCCAATTGAAAACCCGATGTGCGTTTGCACACTGCACCCGGCCGCCCCGTGCTGATGAGTGTGTACTTTCTGTGCTGACTTGTGTCCCCCCGGTGCCCTAAAAAACCCCCCTTGTCTGCCCTCAGAGGACGCGGGTACTTACCTGCTGGCAGACTGGAACCGGGGCACCCCCTTCTCCATTGAAGCCTAGGCGTTTTGGGCACCACTTTGAACTCTGCACCTGACCGGCCCTGAGCTGCTGGTGTGGTAACTTTGGGGTTGCTCTGAACCCCCAACGGTGGGCTACCTTGGACCCAAACTTGAACCCCGTAGGTGGTTTACTTACCTACAAAAACTAACAAATACTTACCTCCCCCAGGAACTGTTGAAAATTGCACTGTCTAGTTTTAAAATAGCTGTATGTGTTTTATTTGAAAAGTATATATGCTATTGTGATTATTCAAAGTTCCTAAAGTACTTACCTGCAATACCTTTCATTTGAGATATTACATGTAAAATTTGAACCTGTGGTTCTTAAAATAAACTAAGAAAATATATTTTTCTATACAAAAACCTATTGGCCTGGAATTGTCTGAGTGTGTGTTCCTCATTTATTGCTTGTGTGTGTACAACAAATGCTTAACACTACTCCTTTGATAAGCCTATTGCTCGACCACACTACCACAAAATAGAGCATTAGTATTATCTCTTTTTGCCACTATCTTACCTCTAAGAGGAACCCTTGGACTCTGTGCATACTATTCCTTAATTGGAAATAGTGCATACAGAGCCAACTTCCTGCATTGGTGGATCAGCGGTGGGGTACAAGACTTTGCATTTGCTGGACTACTCAGCCAATACCTGATCACACGACAAATTCCAAAAATTGTCATTAGAAATAGATTTTTGCAATTTGAACTATTTTCCCAAATTCTTAAAAGTCCTGCTAGGGCCTTGTGTTAGTCCCTGTTAGCATTTCTTTTAGAGTTTAAAAGTTTTGTGAAAGTTTGAATTAGATTCTAGAACTAGTTTTAGATTCTTAAAAAGTATTCCAACTTTTAGAAACATAGGGGGTTATTCTAACTTTGGAGGAGGTGTTAATCCGTCCCAAAAGTGACGGAAAAGTGACGGATTTACCACCAGCCGTATTACGAGTCCATTATATCCTATGGAACTCGTAATACGGCTGGTGGTATATCCGTCACTTTACCGTCACTTTTGGGACGGATTAACACTCCTCCAAAGTTAGAATAACCCCCATAATGTCTAGTGCAGATGTGAATGTGGAGGAACTCGACCTCACACCTTACCTCCATCTTAAGATGACGGAGCTAAGGTCACTCTGCAACCTAAAGAAAATCACAATTGGCTCAAGACCCTCCAAACAACAGCTCCAGGAGCTTTTGGCAGAGTTTGAAAAAGCCAACCCCTCTGGAGATGACAACCCAGAGGATGATGATAGTGAACTGGAGGAGAATTCCCCCCTCCCAGTCCTAACTAGGGAACCCAGGGACCCTCAATCCCTGATTCCAACTGTGATAGTCAGAGATGCTGCTTCTCTCACAGGAAGGACCAGCACCTCTGAAATCACTGAGGATAGCCTCAGTGAAGAGGACCTCCTGCTAGCCAGGATGGCCAAAAGATTGGCTTTGGAAAGACAGATCCTAGCCATATAAAGGGAAAGACAAGAGATGGGCTTAGGTCCCATCAATGGTGGCAGCAACATAAATAGGGTCAGAGATTCTCCTGACATGTTGAAAATCACTAAAGGGATGGTAACTAAATATGAAGATGGTGATGACATCACCAAATGGTTCACAGCTTTTGAGAGGGCTTGTGTAACCGTAAAAGTAAGCAGATCTCACTGGGGTGCTCTCCTTTGGGAAATGTTCACTGGAAAGTGTAGGGATAGACTCCTCACACTCTCTGGAAAAGATGCAGAATCTTATGACCTCATGAAGGGAACCCTGATTGAGGGCTTTGGATTCTCCACTGAGGAGTATAGAATTAGATTCAGGGGGGCTCAAAAATCCTCGAGCCAGACCTGGGTTGATTTTGTGGACTACTCAGTGAAAACACTGGATGGTTGGATTCAAGGCAGTGATGTTAATGATTATGATGGGCTGTACAATTTATTTGTGAAAGAACACCTATTGAGTAATTGTTCAAATGATAAACTGCATCAGAATCTGGTAGACCTAGGACCAATTTCTCCCCAAGAATTGGGAAAGAAGGCGGACCATTGGGTCAAGACTAGGGTGACCAAGACTTCCACAGGGGGTGACCAAAAGAAAGGGGTCACAAAGCCTCCCCAGGGGAAGAGTGTTGAGACATCCAAAAACAAAAATAGTAAAGAGTCTTCTTCAGGCCCCCAAAAACCTGCACAGGAGGGTGGGCCCAGAGCCTCTTCACAAAACAATTTTGGGTACAAGTGTAAAAACTTTGATCCCCAAAAGGCCTGGTGTTGTAGCTGTAATCAGCCTGGACACCAAACTGGAGACCAGGCCTGTCCCAAGAAACGTACCACTTCTAACTCCACTCCAGCTAACACTGGAATGGCTAGTCTCCAAGTGGGATCAACAGTGTGCCCAGAGCAAATCAGTTGTCACACTGAAGCTACATTAGTCTCTGAGGGTGGGGTGGATTTAGCCACACTGGCTGCCTGCCCCCTAATATGCAAAAATACAGGCAGCAGCTCTTAATTAATGGGACAAGTGTAGAAGGCCTGAGGGATACAGGTGCCAGTGTCACCATGGTGACAGAGAAACTGGTTTCCCCTGGTCAATACCTGGCTGGACAAACTTATCCAGTCACCAGTGCTGACAATCAAACTAAAGTACATCCCATGGCTATGGTAACTTTAGAGTGGGGAGGGGTCAATGGCCTAAAACAGGTGGTTGTCTCCTCAAATATCCCAGTAGACTGTTTGCTTGGAAATGACCTGGAGTCCTCAGAACTGAAAACCCATGCAGCCATGCTGGGTATCCCTGAACTGGTGTGTGTCAAGACAAGGGCACAGTGCAAGGCTCAGGGTGAAAACGTAGAGCTGGAGCCTGGAAAAAGGGCCCAGCCTACCAAGAGGAAAGGAAAGACAACTGGGAAACCAGCTGCAACACAACAACAAAAAGAGAACCTCTCTTCCCAGGAAGAAGTTCTGCCCTCTGAGGGAACTGAGCCTATGGAGTTGGAACCTTATCAGGTTGAGCTCTTAGGCCCAGGGGGACCCTCAAGGGAGCAGTTGTGTAAGAGGCAAGAAACCTGTCCCTCTCTTGAAGGCCTTAGGCAGCAAGCTGCTGAAGAGTCCAATGGCAAGAAAACTGGAACACATAGGGTCTATTGGGAAGATGGACTCCTGTACACTGAGGCAAGAGATCCCAAACCTGGTGCCACTAGGAGAGTGGTAGTGCCTCAGAAGTTCAGAGAGTTCATACTGACCTTAGCCCATGATATTCCTCTTGCTGGGCATTTGGGACAAACCAAGACGTGGGAGAGACTAGTCAACCACTTCTACTGGCCCAACATGTCCCAGAAAGTCAAGGAGTTTTGTGTCTCCTGTACCACCTGTCAAGCCAGTGGTAAGACAGGTGGACATCCAAAGGCCCCCCTCATTCCACTTCCAGTGGTGGGGGTACCCTTTGAAAGAGTGGGTGTGGACATAGTGGGTCCACTTGAACCTCCCACAGCCTCAGGAAATATGTAGATACTAGTAGTAGTGGATCATGCTACTAGGTATCCTGAAGCTATTCCCCTTAGGTCGACTACTGCCCCTGCAGCAGCCAAGGCCCTCATTGGTATTTTTACCAGAGTGGGCTTCCCTAAGGAGGTGGTGTCTGACAGAGGTACCAACTTCATGTCAGCATACCTGAAACACATGTGGAATGAGTGTGGAGTGACTTATAAATTCACTACACCCTATCATGCACAAACTAATGGCCTTGTTGAGAGATTCAACAAGACATTAAAAGGCATGATCATGGGGCTCCCTGAAAAACTCAAAAGGAGATGGGATGTCCTCTTGCCATGTCTGCTTTTCGCTTACAGAGAGGTGCCTCAGAAGGGAGTAGGGTTCTCACCCTTTGAACTTCTGTTTGGCCACCCTGTAAGGGGACCACTAGCTCTTGTGAAAGAAGGCTGGGAAAGACCTCTTCATGAGCCTAAACAAGACATAGTGGACTATGTACTTGGCCTACGTTCAAGGATGGCAGAGTACATGGAAAACGCAAGTAAAAACCTTGAGGCCAGCCAACAGCTCCAGACGTTTTGGTATGACTAAAAGGCTGCAATGGTTGAGTTTCAACCAGGGCAGAAAGTCTGGGTTTTGGAGCCTGTGGCTCCCAGGGCACTTCAGGACAAATGGAGTGGCCCTTACCCAGTGCTAAAGAAGAAGAGTCAGGTCACCTACCTGGTGGACCTAGGCACTAGCAGGAGCCCCAAGAGGGTGATCCATGTGAACCGCCTTAAGCTCTTCCATGATAGGGCTGATGTGAATCTGTTGATGGTAACAGATGAGGACCAGGAAGCTGAGAGTGAACTTCTCCCTGATCTCCTCTCATCAAACCCTAAGGATGGCTCAGTAGATGGAGTGATCTATTCAGACACCCTCTCTAGCCAACCACAATCTGACTGTAGGAAGGTCCTGCAACAGTTTGCTGAGCTCTTTTCCCTAACCCCTGGTCAGACACACCTGTGTACCCATGATGTGGACACAGGAGACAGCATGCCTGTCAAAAACAAAATTTTCCGACAGTCTGACCAAGTTAAGGAAAGCATCAAAGTGGAAGTCCACAAGATGCTGGAATTGGGAGTCATTGAGCACTCTGACAGCCCCTGGGCCAGCCCAGTGGTCTTAGTCCCCAAACCTCACACCAAAGATGGAAAGAGAGAGATGAGGTTTTGTGTGGACTACAGAGGACTTAATTCTGTCACCAAGACAGATGCCCATCCCATTCCAAGGGCTGATGAACTGATTGACAAATTAGGTGCTGCCAAATTCTTAAGTACTTTTGACTTAACCAGGGTACTGGCAAATCAAAATGGCACCTGGAGCAAAAGAAAAGACAGCATTCTCCACACCTGATGGGCATTATCAGTTTACTGTTATGCCCTTTGGTTTAAAGAATGCCCCTGCCTCCTTCCAAAGGTTGGTGAATCAAGTCCTTGCTGGCTTGGAATCCTTTAGTGCAGCTTATCTTGATGATATTGCTGTCTTCAGCTCCAACTGGCAGGATCACCTGGTCCACCTGAGGAAGATTTTGATGGCTCTGCAATCAGCAGGCCTCTCTATCAAGGCATCCAAATGCCAGATAGGGCAGGGAACTGTTGTTTACTTGGGACACCTTGTAGGTGGAGGCCAAGTTCAGCCACTCCAGCCTAAGATCCAGACTATTCTGGACTGGGCAGCTCCAAAAACCCAGACTCAAGTCAGGGCATTCCTTGGCTTGACTGGGTATTACAGGAGATTTGTGAAGGGGTATGGATCCATAGTGACAGCCCTCACAGAACTTACCTCCAAGAAAATGCCCAAGAAGGTAAACTGGACTCTAGAATGCCAACAGGCCTTTGACACCCTGAAACAAGCAATGTGCACAGCACCAGTTCTAAAAGCTCAAGATTACTCCAAGCAGTTCATTGTGCAGACAGATGCCTCTGAACATGGAATAGGGGCAGTTTTGTCCCAAACAAATGATGATGGCCTTGACCAGCCTGTTGCTTTCATTAGCAGGAGGTTACTCCCCAGGGAGCAGTGTTTGAGTGCCATTGAGAGGGAGGCTTTTGCTGTGGTTTGGTCCCTGAAGAAGCTGACACCATACCTCTTTGGTACTCACTTTGTAGTTCGAACCGACCACAGACCTCTCAGATGGCTGATGCAAATGAAAGGTGAAAATCCAAAACTGTTGAGGTGGTCCATCTCCCTACAGGGAATGGACTTTATAGTGGAACACAGACCTGGGACTGCCCATGCCAATGCAGATGGCCTTTCCAGGTTCTTCCACTAAGAAAATGAAGACTCTCTTGGGAAAGGTTAGTCTCATCCTCTTTCGTTTGGGGGGGGGGGGTGTAAGGAAATGCCTCCTTGGCATGGTTACCCCCTGACTTTTTGCCTTTGCTGATGCTATGTTTTGATTTGAAAGTGTGCTGAGGCCTGCTAACCAGGCCCCAGCACCAGTGTTCTTTCCCTAACCTGTACTTTTGTTTACACAATTGGCCCACCCTGGCATCCAGGTAAGTCCCTTGTAACTGGTACCCCTGGTACCAAGGGCCCTGATGCCAGGGAAGGTCTCTAAGGGCTGCAGCATATCTTATGCCACCCTGGGGACCCCTCACTCAGCACAGACACACTGCTTGCCAGCTTGTGTGTGCTGGTGAGGACAAAACCAGGAAGTCGACATGGCACTCCCCTCAGGGTGCCATGCCAACCTCACACTGCCTATGCAGTATAGATAAGTAACCCCTCTAGCAGGCCTTACAGCCCTAAGGCAGGGTGCACTATACCATAGGTGAGGGCACCAGTGCATGAGCACTGTGCCCCTACAGTGTCTAAGCAAAACCTTAGACATTGTAAGTGCAGGGTAGCCATAAGAGTATATGGTCTGGGAGTCTGTCATACACGAACTCCACAGCACCATAATGGCTACACTGAAAACTGGGAAGTTTGGTGTCAAACTTCTCAGCACAATAAATGCACACTGATGCCAGTGTACATTTTATTGTAACATACACCCCAGAGGGCACCTTAGAGGTGCCCCCTGGAACCTTAACCAACTAACCGTGTAGGCTGACTGGTTTTAGCAGCCTGCCACACTCGAGACATGTTGCTGGCCACATGGGGAGAGTGCCTTTGTCACTCTGTGGCTAGTAACAAAGCCTGCACTGGGTGGAGATGCTTATCACCTCCCCCTTGCAGGAGCTGTAACACCTGACGGTGAGCCTCAAAGGCTCCCCCCCTTTGTTACAGCACCACAGGGCATTCCAGCTAGTGGAGTTGCCCGCCCCCTCCGGCCACGGCCCCACATTTGGCGGCAAGGCCAGAGGAGATAATGAGAAAAACAAGGAGGAGTCACTGGCCAGTCAGGACAGCCCCTAAGGCAACCTGAGCTGAAGTGACTCTGACTTTTAGGAATCCTCCATCTTGCAGATGGAGGATCCCCACAGTAGGGATAGGAATGTGACCCCCTCCCCTTGGGAGGAGGCACAAAGAGGGCGTAGCCACCCTCAGGGCTAGTAGCCATTGGCTACTGCCCTCCCTGACGTAAACACACCCCTAAATTCTGTATTTAGGGGCTCCCCTGAACCTAGGAACTCAAATACCTGCAACCTAAGAAGAAGAGGACTGCTGAGCTGAAAAACCCTGCAGAGAAGACGGAGACACCAACTGCTTTGGCCCCAGCTCTACCGGCCTGTCTCCCTCCCTTCTAAAGACACTGCTCCAGCGACGCTTTCCCCAGGACCAGTGACCTCTGAATCCTCAGAGGACTGCCCTGCTCTAGAAGGACGAAGAAACTCCAGAGAACAGCGACCCTGTTCACCAAGACTGCAACTTTGTTTACAAAGGAGCAACTTAAAGACAACTGCGTTTCCCGCCAGAAGCGTGAGACTTGCAACTCTGCACCCGACACCCCCGGCTTGACTTGTGGAGAAACAACACTTCAGGGAGGACTCCCCGGCGACTACGAGACCGTGAGTAGCCAGAGTTGCCCCCCCTGAGCCCCACAGCAACGCCTGCAGAGGGAATCCCGAGGCTCCCCCTGACCGTGACTGCCTGACTCCCAGATCCCGACGCCTGGAAAAGACTATGCACCCGCAGCCCCCAGGACCTGAAGGATCCGAACTCCAGTGCAGGAGTGACCCCCAGGAGGCCCTCTCCCTTGCCCAGGTGGTGGCTACCCCCTTGCCTGCCTGCATCGCTGAAGAGACCCCTTGGTCTCCCATTGATTCCAATTGAAAACCCGACGTGTGTTTGCACACTGCACCCGGCCGCCCCCGTGCTGCTGAGGGTGTACTTTCTGTGCTGACTTGTGTCCCCCCCGGTGCCCTACAAAACCCCCCTGGTCTGCCCTCCGAGGACGGGGATACTTACCTGCTGGCAGACTGGAACCGGGGCAACCCCTTCTCCATTGAAGCCTAGGCGTTTTGGGCACCACTTTCAACTCTGCACCTGACGGGCCCTGAGCTGCTGGTGTGGTAACTTTGGGGTTGCTCTGAACCCCCAACGGTGGGCTACCTTGGACCCAAACTTGAACCCCGTAGGTGGTTTAATTACCTACAAAAACTAACAAATACTTACCTCCCCCAGGAACTGTTGAAAATTGCACTGTCTAGTTTTAAAATAGCTATATGTGTTTTATTTGAAAAGTATATATGCTATTGTGATTACTCAGAGTTCCTAAAGTACTTACCTGCAACACCTTTCATTTGAGATATTACATGTACAATTTGAACCTGTGGTTCTTAAAATAAACTAAGAAAATATATTTTTCTATACAAAAACCCATTGGCCTGGAATTGGCTCTGAGTGTGTGTTCCTCAATTATTGCTTGTGTGTGTACAACAAATGCTTAACACTACTCCTTTGATAAGCCTATTGCTCGACCACACTACCACAAAATAGAGCATTAGTATTATCTCTTTTTGCCACTATCTTACCTCTAAGGGGAACCCTTGGACTCTGTGCATACTATTCCTTAATTTGAAACAGTGCATACAGAGCCAACTTCCAACAGGTCCCTTATCCATTTATTCACATTCTGACTCATTCTCACTTTCACCTACTCAACAATCGACAGAACCATACATAAAACTGTTAATAAAGGAGGCACATTCATAAAGAAAGCCGAACAGACTGGCTTTGCCTAAGCTTACTATTTTCTAGTGCAACTGATCCTCTCATTTTAACTGTGAATGTAATATTATGTATAGTCAAAACTTTTTTCCACCCTTTTTAAACAAAATGTCTATTTCAGACCTGAAATGAAAGTACCATTAACTATGGTCTGTTTGATTAGCTTGCTAGTTTCTGTAGTTTACATTGTTCAATGTCTTTTAAAAATATATTTCGTCATATGTGATGTGTGTTGCAAATGTTATAGGCAACCCTTGCACTGGGTGTGTGCTCGCAATACTCACACAGGAGCCATCCCTGCCCCTGATATTTCTGCACTCTCAAACCAAGACTTGAGTGAACCTGTCATTGGTTCTCCCCAGATAATTTTGCATGCACGTTTGATTAGCCACATAGCACCACAAATCACCTGTGATTACTTCTGGACAACTCTTCTAGGTTTACCACATTTGTCAAGCATATGTGTGCATTTCAGAGCCCCGCTTACGGGTGAGGGTGGCTTTCATTTTTTGTAGATAATGACTACACAAGATGTTTCACATTCAGGAACGCTTATGAGCTATGTGCTGTTTCTAGTTAAAGTATATTACTGTGTCTGGTCAATGGGCCGATGTGTTGATGTCTTTGATTGTTCCACATCAGTTATATATAAAACAAGACAACTTATGCTCTACTGAGCCAGACCCAATAGACATGCTGTCCACTAATCGTCAGTCCCTATGTGCTGCTAATACTGTTGAAGGACAGGGCGCATTATGCCTGTTTTGCATATATTTAGATAGAATTTCAGTCCATGAAACTTCCAACCTCCTGTTAATGTGTGTAGAAGTTTGGCACTGGTGCATTTAACAGGACCAATAATCTTGCACCCAGTTTGCTTTTTGTGTAAGCCGTTATGCAAAACCGATTTTGTTCTGGTTGAAATGAAGATGTTTGCACAAGGGTACAATTGACTGTGAACCATGGGCAAAACATACTAGTGGGATACAATGGATTGTGTACCTTAGGCAAAATACACTGCTTCGATATAATGGATTGTGAACCACAGGCAAACCGTACTGATGGGATACAATGGACTGTGAACCATAGGCAAAACGTTCTGCTGGGATTCAATAGTTTGTGAACCACAGGCAAAACATCCTGCTTGGAGACAGTGGATTATGAACCACAGACAAAACTTACTGCTGGGATTCAATGGATTGTGAACCACAGGCAAAAGGTACTGCTTATAAATCATTTTGAGTAAGTCAAAAAGGTAGACAGAACAAATCCATGAATAAACTGATATCAGATCCATATTCCACTTCAGAGAAGTGGTGAAAAGTGTGTGGTTTTAAAATGCTCTTCAACATCTACATGGCCCCCCTTGCAGCCATCGTCAGAGGCCACGGAATAAACATTGTGTCATACGTCGATGACACACAACTCATCATATCCCTCACTGAAGACCCGGAAAAGCTAAAAGGAACTTTCACACCAGAATGAAAGCCGTCGCCGCCTGGATGAGGGAGAGCTGCCTTATGCTCAACTCAGACAAGACCGAGCTCATCATCTTCGGAAACTCCACTTCAGCCTGGGATGACTCCTGGTGGCCCACATCGGTCAGCGTCCCACCTACTCCAACTAACCACACCCACAACCTGGGAATCACCCTTGACTCCTCCCTAACAATGACCCGACAGGTAAACGCAGTCACCTCTTCGACCCCGGCAACGCACTCTACGCCTGCACCACGACAAAGAACATCAGGAAACTACAACTCATCCAAAACGCCAAAGCCAGACTTGTCCTGAACCTCCCCCGCCAGGAACACATCTCCCAACACCGGAGACTCTTCCATTGGCTCTCTGTGGAGAAGCAAATCAACTTCAAACTACTCACCCACACCTACAAGGCCCTTCACAACACTGGACCGCCTCAATCAATCAATCAATTTTTGTGAAGCACGGCTACTCACCCGTGAGGGTCTCAAGGCACTGGGGGGGGGCCTCATCTGAAGAGCCACGTCGCATCTCTTTCCATAACCCTGCCAAACTCCTCCGATCTTCCCAGCAGGCACTAGCCACCATTCCACGCATCCCGAAAACCTCCACCGGAGGGAGATCTTTCACCTACCTCGCAGCCAAGAGCTGGAGGAACTTACTAACACACCTCAGGCAAAGCCCATCACTCACCATCTTCAGGAAGAACCTCAAGAATGGCTCTTCGAATGAGGCCCAGACCCACCACCAGCGCCTTGAGACCCTCATGGGTGAGCAGTTACGCTTTATAAAAACTGATTGATTGACTGATGGAAATCCTACAACCTGCAAAACGGGACCAGCAGTCAAACGGGTGTGCTAAAGCCCCAGGATCTGCATAATTCCCAATAGATGCACGCAGCAGGGAGGTGCACAGCATTTTTATCAGCCTTTCTTTAGCAAAGACTTGCTGCCTGCAATGCATGCTCTTTCACAATAATAACTGGTGCTCATGTAAAGTGCTCCAATACCTTTGGGTCTTTTACCCCTAAATAAAAACTGCAAAAAATAAATCATGATTTAACAGGTGCTACAGAGAGTACCACATGGAAACGTGGAGTCACGGTTACCTCGCAGTGTAATTGTGATAGTATTTATATAGCGCTTACTACCCCTGATGAGGCGTTGAAGTGCTTTTCGGCAAGTAGCATGCTGCTCCGAAACCCAAAGGTGGATAAGGGATGTTGGAGCAAAACGGAAACCTTGAGTTTGTAAATATTTATCAATGCTTGCACACGTGGAACTTTATCTAGTACAATTTTATACCACCCTATTATTTCCCATATGCATTTTATGTTAAAATATCTATGTACATATACTTCTTACATGTGGTTTTGTGTCAACATATTTAACTATTTTCCTCCCACGGCAGAGAAGAAAAAAAAAGGTTAACTAGTCTCCCCTAACCACACTCTGACTCATCCGAGCGCTCTTCCAAAATAGCATTGGTGAGACAACATGTGCTACAGAGCGCACAGTACTGGAATGTGGAGTGATGGTTGACACTCCTGGTGTCACCCCGGTGATGTTCGCAGCGCATGATGAAATTTGTAGTGCTAGTGCGACAGAACATTCATAGCACGCAGCATGGGAACACTGAGCGATGATAGCCTTTCTCTGGGCTGCTCTGGCGCGGTTTGTGCGGCACACTGTAATTCTTAGAATACATGCGAATGCACAAATGCTGCAGTCAGCATGGATGTCACTCGCTGTGTACGTTCCTGCGGCGTTTGCGGCACAAGCTGTATTTCGCAATTAGCTCAACTACATGAAAACATGGAGGGACGGTCGCCTCCCCGTGTTGCTTCAGTGCTGTTTGTATTGCATGCTGTAATTCACAGACTTAATGTGACAGAACATGTGCTACAGACAGCACAGCTTGGAAACATGGAGTGAAGGTCAGCAGGCCGTGTTAACGCACGGGCAAAGTGGGCGCTGGCCGGGGCCCTATTTTTCAGGGTCATACAGCCAGCTCTGTTCTACAAAAGATCTTGCCCTGATGACCTCAAATAGTTCTTGAGCAGCTTGTTTTATATACCGTTTTCCTTTAATTTATTTTTTAATGTGGGTGATGTGTGGAAGTCTGTTACAGGTATTTAGCAGAGAAATGCAGTGTTATGGTTTCATGTAACATCCATGAAAAATATTTTTTTAGAACAAAAGGGGAGTTCACATATGAGAAATCGGAGAGGGTCAGAGAGGTAATTTGCAATATTATTAGAGATCTGCGGCTGTGTTTCAATGTTGAAAGCACGTCAATATACCTGAATATTAAATGTAGACACATTTACAGTTTGATCCAGTCAGTCTGCACTGTCAGTGACCTGGCCAAAGAGGGCATGAAAGAGCTGAAACTGGGGCATACATTTCAAAGCTGTTCCGAACTGGGACCCAAAATCCTTAAAATGTCCCTGAGCAGGCCCTGTATTCCTCCTGAGGTGTTTGCAGCCCATGTTATAATTCTCAGAGTTACTGCGGCGGCACATCCACCGAGGACAGCAGCACGGAAAAATTGGACCACTCTGTGTCGCTACAGCGCTGCTTGGACTGAATTTCGTACAGCTTCCTAATTCGTAGGGTTATTGTGCTGCAGGCAGTGCAATTTTGTTTAAAAAAAAAAAACGGCTTCACACCTGCTTCTTAGGCCATTATACATTTGCTCACATGATGATACTACAACAGGTGATACTAATTGGGTAGCATTTTTTGGCTGGCTTCATGAAATCATCAATGCTCCTGTTAAGATAATGAGCAAGCGTGAACCAACTTAAACTGGGGGGGAGTAAAGTTCCAGATGACATCTGTGAAAAATACCGTAGCGCTGCTACCCCTGGTCCCTTAGTGGGTTTGCACTTGGCGTTTATCACAATATCATGCATGCAACATAATAAATGCTAGGACAACTTTTGTGGGTATAATATGTCGCAAGTTTATTATTTACACAGGTTGGGTTAGCTTACGGGCGATCCCGGTGTCGGAGATGAGTTTCTTAAACATTGGCCGACACCCATCCTGAGAAAGCTAGAGCTGTTCTGTCTGGTGTTCTCTGCACCAACACTCTTATCATCTTACAGCTCGTTCCTTTATTGTGGTTTACCACTTTATCAATTTGTCATGCTCCTGACAAGTCAGAGCGAGACCCAGGCCAGTCTCCACAGTTGCTCAGGATTCCAACTGTCCCTTGCGGGATTAAGGAGCGCCGTCACGTCATCCCAGACCCCGCCGTAAAGGCTCCCAGTAGCCTGAGGAATACCTTTTGGCTCCAGGAATCACCATCTGGAGGCCTTTTAATCATTTATCAAGCTTTAGGATCGCCCTGTAACTCCGCTTGGGGACGTTTCTTGAGGTTCCTGTAAAGAAATTCATGTTGTAAACACCTCTTTCACATATGTGACCAACTCTTTATTTCTGCCTGCCTGAGCTTGTTTCCATGTCGTAGGGGCGGGTGGGCAGTTGCTCGCCTTTCGGAAAAAGAGGCCCAGCCCTGCGAGGTCACCCCTTAAATGCACCTCCTGGCCTCACTCCTCCCTCCTCGCACCTTTTGGGGCCATAAACGGGGGTGGACAACCCTCCCTAGGTACGGAGGCCCCTCCTGGCCAATTTCCCTCTAACAGGGGAGCGACGCTACGACGCTGTCCCCTTTATTGTCGCCCTACGTGCGACGTGGCCAGCCACATAGCGCTGCTACCCCTAGTCCCTTAGTGGGTTTGCACTTGGCGTTTATCACAATATCATGCATGCAACATAATAAATGCTAGGACAACTTTTGTGGGTATAATATGTCGCAAGTTTATTATTTACACAGGTTGGGTTAGCTTACGGGTGATCCCGGTGTCGGAGATGAGTTTCTTAAACATTGGCCGACACCCATCCTGAGAAAGCTAGAGCTGTTCTGTCTGGTGTTCTCTGCACCAACACTCTTATCATCTTACAGCTCGTTCCTTTATTGTGGTTTACCACTTTATCAATTTGTCATGCTCCTGACAAGTCAGAGCGAGACCCAGGCCAGTCTCCACAGTTGCTCAGGATTCCAACTGTCCCTTGCGGGATTAAGGAGCGCCGTCACGTCATCCCAGACCCCGCCGTAAAGGCTCCCAGTAGCCTGAGGAATACCTTTTGGCTCCAGGAATCACCATCTGGAGGCCTTTTAATCATTTATCAAGCTTTGGGATCGCCCTGTAACTCCGCCAAGCCTCGGGGATGGCATCTCGCGATAACCGAGGCCCCCCCACCTGTGCTCCTCCCTTGCTTATTAATTCTCAGGCTGTTATCTCGAGAGGGTCTCTACTCTTGTATGAAGTATCTGTGCCCTCCTTCCGCCTGGTGTACCCATCTGCTGGACACAAACCGTGCTGATTCGCACTAGCGCGGGTTGATTCCCTGCTGGACATTCCACTTGTGGCTGGAGACCCGGCTCCCTGACTCGTCACCCCTGGGATCATTCTTTCCCCAACTGTTCCCCAGGCCTCCCCCGGGCGACAGCCCAGGCCAGACCCCGTGTTAAGACGGCCTGCCACCGTGGGCCTCTCCCACCAGTTGTTTAGCTGGTTTCCCCCAGTAGGAATCTGGAAAGCCTGGCTTAACACCTCTTGGCCCCATCTGGCCAATTCTAGCATGCATATGGCACATCCCCCTCAAGGGGTTCCCCTCCAGGTGAGTTTGCTGTCGCTGAAACCGGGGTTCCGGCCCCCCCCCCACTCTGGCTAGGTGTTCTGCTCTGGCCACCAAGGAGTGGGCTCATCGTCATACCAGTCCGCCATTACCGTAATCAGTAACTCGCTTTTGCTATAGCTCCCCACCTGCCCCCCTTTTCATGGGCCTGCTTTAAGGTCGGCCTTCTGGTGAAGCGGCGGTATCTCGGGTGACCTTAATGCCAGAGCTCAGCAGAGTTCCTCTGCATCCCTCTTTTCACCTTCTACCAAAGGATCAACCGCTGACTGTTCAAAACGCCTAGAAAAGACGCGACCAGGTAGCAATGACGACCACTGTACCTTTGTGCCGCCATGTCCCGCCCCCTCTTGAGCTCACCCCCTTCTTTGGGCCCTACTGAAGTGTCTCCCCTCGCCTGTGCCACAACTTCGTTTGTTTGTAAATTTTGAACCTGTGATTCTTAAATAAACTAAGAAAGATATATCCTATACAACCTATTGGCCTGGAATTGCCTCCGAGTGTGTGCTCCTAATTTGTTGCCTGTGTGCGAACCACAAGGCCCCAGCACAGCCCTCTGAGAAGCCTACTGCTCGTAGGGTTATTGTGCTGCAGGCAGTGCAATTTTGTTTAAAAAAAAAAACGGCTTCACACCTGCTTCTTAGGCCATTATACATTTGCTCACATGATGATACTACAACAGGTGATACTAATTGGGTAGCATTTTTTGGCTGGCTTCATGAAATCATCAATACTCCTGTTAAGATAATGAGCAAGCGTGAACCAACTTAAACTGGGGGGGAGTAAAGTTCCAGATGACATCTGTGAAAAATACCGAACTGCATCTCAACCTGAAGTTTTTACTCTGAGCGCATTTAAGCACTAAAGTGACCGAGAAAAAAACACGCTTTTCATGCTACAAATATAAAACAAATCTATTTAGATCGCGTATTAATAAATGTACTATTTTTCAAACAGAACTCCTCCTGTTTGTCAGTCTCCCCCTGCCTACGTGTGCGGAGAACATTAAAGATCTCATTAAACTAATCCAGCTAAATTTTAATGCCACCGAAAGTCACAATTCAGCGGTGGATGCAACGCTGCCTGAGAGGAATAAGTATTTCCAGAACTTAACTATGCGTAAATAAAAACAGAAGTTATCATTACCCTCACGTCCTACAGTCCTCGTCCCACTTCATTACTAGTGAGGTGTAATCCGCCTCACAAGACAGAAAAAGAACAGGAAGTTCTTGTAAAGAGTGTTGCGCCCTCTTAGGCAATAGCCTATAAGGGTACACATTACCCAGCACGGCTCCTGGAAAAGCTGAAAATGCCTTTACCCTTACTCTTGGTACATTCCATTCCATAGTCTTCTGCCCATGGTGAGAGTGCACCAGAGGAGGCACCCCAGGTCCAACTGTAGGTGGCATCCAACACAACTAATCACGAATAAGTTTTGACTTTATTGGGTTTCATGCGCACCTGGACTTACGATGTCCGTGATCCGCAGACCCCTCAAAATGCATGCGGCAATGAGAATGCTGCAAGCGTTACAATAATGGCTTCTAGTTTTAATCAGCTGCCTTTAGTGGTTTGGGCCAGTGGCGTAGCGTGGGGGGTGCAGGGGGGGCCGGCCGCACCGGGCGCAACATCTGGGGGGGCGCGCGCTCGCGAGTGCTAAAATCCACGGGTTAGGGGGCGCAAATTACTTGCCTTGCCCCGGGTGCTGACAACCCACGCTACGCCACTGGTTTGGGCGTGCCCAGACGTGGGCCCTGTAGCTTGACGTGCAAAGCAATTCAAACTGCACCTGCCCACGTGTCAGCAGTTGCTTGTGCTCCCATTCAGTGGGGACATGGAGGAGTAGCTGCGGCTGGATTCTTCCGTTTGGGTAAGGTCTGTTCTGTCTTTTGCGTGCGCAGCGCGCATGGAAGTGCACCGGCCGATCGGGGCTTTACATTCTGGTAAGTAACGCGCGGGCCGTAAACACGCGGTTGAAATGACATGGACACGGGACACACAGGTAGATCGTTACGCTTCCTCGGCCGGGGGTCTTAGTCCCACCCGCCTGCCGAGTCAAACACTTGATTAGCTCCCTTGCGTCACGGCGCCCATACCATCTCGCTCACATAAACAGGGAGGTTGGAACCTTCCGGCATGCACGGGGTTTAGACATACAAAACACCCCTGTGCGCCGAGAACTGTGGGGCGCCCCTCCCAAACATAACATTCCTCCTCAACTATAAATTAACTTACAACTAAACAGCAGTGTGTTCTTCCTTGAATACGTGGTTGTAACCTTGCACACACTGACTTTTCCACTAGCATTTCGACCACCATAATACACACCCCTTACAGTGTCCACTTTACTCACACACATAGTCCTTCAGCCACTCTGGGGGTGATACGCGGGACCTCAGATAATACCTTCCTTCTCCTCTTCTTTGACTCACCACCCGGCTGTCTTTCTCCACCAGCCCCTCTGCAGATAGGCTCTCCTCAACCGGGGTTGACACCCCCGTAGGTGCCAGATCTCCCACTCTGACATCCTCCCCGTTGCCGGTATGACTAGTCTCAAGTTCACTCCCCAGGAAAAACCCTGGTCGCTCTATATCTTCATCTTCTACCTCATGACTGCGATCACTTTCGCTCCTGTGATGAATAAAATGATCTCCGTGGTATTTTTTGAAACAAGAAATGTTCCTGGTTACCATCTCGCTTCCTCGGGTGACGGTCACTAGCGTCCCCTTTACTCGAGTGACAGTCCACAGGCCCGATTCGAAAGTTGTTCTGAACTTCCCGGCCAGATGTCGATTTTTCATGAGTACCACATCCCCTATACTCAGACGTCTGGGATGCGCTCTCCTTTTCCTTGACATTCTCTCATTTTGGACCTGTCTCTGTCGTAGTCTCGCTTCCACTTGTTTGTGCCTATTCTTTGATTGTCCTGATGCCTCGGTGAGGGTTTCCACCTGGGGAATGGTATCCCTTATTTGTCTTGGCATGCAGATCTGGCTCGGGGAGACACCAGTTGTACTGTGAGGGGTCAGTCGATACTCTCTCAAAAACTCAAATATCGCGCAGTCTATATTTTTCTCCCTCGCTACCGCAATCCGCAATACCTTATTGAGGGTCCTCATAAACCTTTCGGCCTCGCCATTGGCTTGTGGCCATCGTGGAGTGATTTTTCTGTGGTGGATGCCATGCGATGCCAGATATGCTGCAAACTCATTGCTCGAAAATGGGGGACCGTTGTCAGTCCTTAGTTCCTGCATCAAACCATGCGTAGCCATTATTTTCTCTATACATGGTATGACCTTTTCCGTGACTGTCGATTCTAAAACTTCGACCTCCAGATATTTGGAGAAATCGTCAATCACAACTAGCATGTGTCTTCCATCCGGCAAACTTCCAAGATCCGCGCTGGCTCTTTGCCAGGGCTTTGCCGGGATGGATTCGGTGATGATGGGGGGCGGCGGATCCGTCGGCCCTACCATTTGACATGCGTGGCACCTCTGTATGATCTTCTCTACCCAGATGTCCAGGTCAGGGAACCACACTTTGCTCCTCAGTCGAGCTTTTGTTTTAACCACGCCCTGGTGAGCACTGTGGGCCAACTCAACAGTTCTTTGTCTCAGGCGGTCCGGAATAACTAACCTACTTCCTCTCAGCAGGCAGTTTTCCGGCGACACGGCCAGCTCTTGCCTGACTCGAAACAAGGCCTGCATATCGTGGTTGGCTTCCTTGGTTCTTAGATTCAGATTCTGCTTCAACAAATGCCATCTCCCATCGCTTACACAGGATATTGCCAATTGCAATACCTCATCTTCCTTTGTTGCCTCTTGTATTTCTTTTAGGGATATAGGCAGTGGCCTCGACCTCTCCACTATCAACCTCACGTACTCCTCCGTACTCTCGATCTCCTCCTTTTCCTGTTCAGTAAACGGTCTTGCATGCCGAGACAAATAATCTGCTGGGTTTTGTGCCCCTGGGCGATATACCACTGCAAACTGATACCCTTGCAACTGGAGAATCCATTTTTCAATTCTAGGGGGAGGCTGTGAGGCTGTCTTGTTGAATAATGGTATCAGCGGCTTGTGATCGGTGTATACCGTGAATGGGTGACCATTTATATATAGATGATAGTGGCGACAGGCCCAGTTGACTGCTAGTGCCTCCTTTTCTATGTGTGAATATCTTTGTTCCGTTTCTGTCAATGCTCGACTGGCATATGCCACAGGGGTCCAGTCACCTTCCTTTTTCTTTTGAGACAACACTGCTCCAAGACCTGTTGGGCTCGCATCCACTGATATTTCTGTTTCTTTTGCTGGGTCAAAGAAAACTAGCGTCGTCTCTGCTGATAGTGCCTGTTTTGTGTCCTGAAATGCCTTCTCTTGTGTCTCATTCCACTCCCACGGAGTGTGGGCCTTAGTGAGCTCCCTGAGGGGAGCCGTGAGGGAGGTTAGATTGGGAATGAGCCTCCCGCAGTAAGTTACCATCCCCAGGAAACTTCGCACGCCGGTGACTGAAGTGGGTGGTTGTGCTGATTTTATGTCTGCTACTTTCTCTGGGTCCGGCCGAACTCCTTTTTCTGAGAAATGATACCCAAAGAAAGCAATGTCTTTTCTCAAAAACTCGCACTTCTTGCGATGCAAAGTTAGTCCATTTTCCTGCAGTCGTTGGAATACTGCCCGTAATCTCTGCATGTGTACCTCCACTGTGGGTGCATGTACCAAGATATCGTCACTCACGTTTATGACTCCCTCCAGGCCAGCTAGAACTCCTCTGATTGTGTCCTGGAAGACTTCTGCTGCGCTGGCAATCCCAAAACTCAAACGTCGGTACCGGCGTAGTCCCACATGGGTAGAGAACGTAGTGATCGCTCTAGACTCCGGAGCCAACATTATTTGGTGGTATCCTGCTCGTAGATCCATTTTTGAGAACCACTTGGACCCGCTGACCTCTGCCACTATATCGTCTACCGTCGGGGTGAGGTGGCGCTCCCTCTTGATGGCTACGTTTGGGAGGCGCATGTCTACGCATATGCGTACCTCCCCTGGTTGCTTCGGCTTTCTAGTGACCACTATGGGTGACACCCATGGGGTTGGCCCTTCTACTTTCTCAATTATGTCCGCCTCTTCCAGTTTTTTTAGTTCCGCCTCCACTTGTGGGCGGAGATGAAATGCAATGCGTCGGTGTTTCAGCGCGACTGGTTCTATTGATTTATCTATATGTAGCTTTATTTGGCGGCCTTCTAGGCAGCCAATTCCTTGGAAGATGTCTGCGTATTCTTCCTGTAGACTGACTAGCCCCCCGACGTGAATGCTAAATGCGAACGTCACTAATTTCAACTCTTCTGCAGTGCGGCAGCTGAGCAGCATTCCGGTTCCTATTTTGGTGACGTACACCTTGGATTGTACCTTTTCTTCCTCATGATTGATATCCGTCACGAAGACTCCCGCCATTGGGAGAGGCCTGGTTGATCCGAATGCGAAGACTTGTACCGTGGTGCGTCGCAAAGGGGGGCGACATGGCATTTTATCGAAGTCAGATTGTGCCAGTATATTTATTGACGCCCATGTGTCAATGAGGGCCATAACCTGGTGTCCCGCTACTGTGACTTGGCATCTGGGAATTTTTTTCCGGCTTGTACAGCCTGGTTTCGTTGCATGGATTATGTACACAGTGTCTTCTGGCTCATCATCATCATCCATGTCAGGACTGAGATCTGGTGGTTGTATCGCCTTGGCCCCTTGACTTGTCTTTTGTCTCTCTCCTTTTGTTCTGGTGTTTGATCGACAAACTTTTGCAAAATGATTCAGCTTTTGACAATTGGCACATTGTTTCCCTTGAGCTGGACATTTTCCTTGGTGTGGGAATGATCCTCCACACATGTAGCATGATCGTTGCGCCCCTGTCAGTTTTGTTCTGTCTTTCTTTTTTGTCATGCTGTTTGATGCTATGACGTTTACCGGTTCTGTTTTTATAGTTTGTGCAAGCGCTGTTTCCATGTGTGCGGCTCTTACCCTGGACAGTTCTTTTGACCTGCCCATCGTCAGCATGTTCGCCATCGTCATGCCTGGGACCTGAAGGATGTGCTCTCTTAGCTTTGTTGAGTGGCATCCTTGGATAAATTGTGCTCTTATCTCATCATCTGGGTCAGGCAGTGTGCACGTGCTTGCTAATTCCTTTAACCTTGCATAGTATGTATCTACTGATTCATCTGAGCTTTGTTTGGCCTGGCGCAGGAGGAATCGTTCATAGTCTGGATTTGCCATTGGTTCAAAATATGCAGTTATTGCCCTTTTTAGCGTTCGGTACGTGAATGGGGGCCCTTCTTCAGCTACTGTCTTGCTGACTGTGCAGCATCGCTCCTCCCATGTGCAGAAGCATTGGTCTTTGTCTATCCGGGTCTAGTGCAACCGCTGCAAAGTAGTTTTCCAACCGTTCCACCCATGATTTCCACTTTGCTGCCTGTGCTGATGGGGGTCCTTCCATAATAAAAGGCTCTATGACCGGGAATGTAGCCATTTTTTTAATTTATTTTTTTATATATGTGTCCCCTCTTTATGTCCTTAACTTTTGTCCAACTTTTCCGGCCTTTTATTGTTGTTCCCCTTTTGTTTTCTCAAAATATGCTTTGTTTTTCTTTTCCTGTCCCTTCTTCTGTTAATTCGACGTTTTTTTTTTTATTTTTTTAATTTATTGAAAACCCAGATGTCTGTGCCCCTTCGTTCGTGAGCCGTACTCTCTCTCACCTCCTTTCTGTGCTCGGGCTGTCGACCAGTCTCCACAGGCCGTTGTATTGTCTTAGGACACCGTCTACTTTCTTTCTTGCTGAGCGCGCGTTTCTCCGGGGCTGCAGCTCACTCCAGTATGGGCATGTGGAGGATAAATTTCGCCTCGCTCTGATTTGCTTCAGCGGCTCTTTTTTTTTCACACCGCCGCTTTCGCCACGTGGGTTCGCCGCCTCGTCGCCAATTTGTTCTGTCTTTTGCGTGCGCAGCGCGCATGGAAGTGCACCGGCCGATCGGGGCTTTACATTCTGGTAAGTAACGCGCGGGCCGCAAACACGCGGTTGAAATGACATGGACAAGGGACACACAGGTAGATCGTTACGCTTCCTCGGCCGGGGGTCTTAGTCCCACCCGCCTGCCGAGTCAAACACTTTATTAGCTCCCTTGCGTCACGGCGCCCATACCATCTCGCTCACATAAACAGGGAGGTTGGAACCTTCCGGCATGCACGGGGTTTAGACATACAAAACACCCCTGTGCGCCGAGAACTGTGGGGCGCCCCTCCCAAACATAACAAGGTCCAGGTGTGATTTGCATATGGTCGGTCCCCCTTTATTGTGGCACGGCCAGTTAGAAATGAACAACGGCGTACAAAAGTGCACAGTTGTTCAAACTGAATCAAGCATTTCGTCCACCATTTTGTTTTTCACATTTTATCTGTACATATGTGCAAATCATTCAGAAACTATGATTTTAATGCTTAAGACCCTCAGTACTTCAAAACTGTATGTTAAATTGTTACAACAGGAAATTCATAGCAATAATTAAAGCAACGTGGAGGGAAAAACGTGAAGTGTTCCTGTTCAAGGTGCCCTTAACCAAGCATCCTTTCAGTTTGTGACAGCAACATACATTTACAATGAGGTGCAGATTCATGAATATTAAAGTTGGTTAGTGTATGTGACATACAGATAAACATGTAAAAAATGGAATGCTGGGGATGTACAAAGTGCTACTTATCAATTCTATTTAAAAAGCATCAAAGCGGCAATGTCTGGAAGCCCACTGTTGTGCCAGTGAACTCTATCTGTTATTTGTAAGGAAACCAGAAAGGGAAAGGCACATCATTAAGAAGAAGGAGTATCTTATGATTTTGGACTTCTTGTGTTTTCGTTTCTCTCCCTAGCATTAATTTATTTACATGTTCTCAAAAAACCACTTATGAAAACTAGAAAATAGTTTTCATTATGAGGTTCAGCCTTACCCTGAAAATTTCACTGAACATTTCGCTGAGCATTTCACCCTATTAGAATACTTCTCCAGAAAGAAAAAAAAACTTTTGAGTATGCTTGCACTGTAGCACAGAGAACTGCCTCAATTTCATATATGTAATAACAAATTAAAATATAAAGTTTCCAACTCTGAAAATACTCAGGATACTTTTATTTTTCAAATTTTGGCAATTACTCGGACGATAAAGAGAAGTTTGGGAATAATGACAAAAAGAGAAGAAAGTTGTGAATATAAAGACTTAATTCAGGAAAAATAACATACTTATTAAAATCAGAGAGTAAAAATGAGTAAAACTATATTATTGCGTTTATATTCTGATTTTTACAAAGTACTGCTGAGTGTGGCTTGGTTGCTGAAGCTAGAGGGAAACTTAGAAGCAAGCTCCCACCAAGGAAGACCACATCTAGAGTGGATCTGCCAACTCAGGAGGGAGGCAGAATCCTGATTTCGCAGTGGTGGCCGCATTGGGGAAGGCTGAACAACCAGGGTCAGGATGGAATCCACTGCTGAACAAGGGTCTGTCAGGACTTGACCACTGTCCTGGTGGCTCCTCTTCTCATTGCCCACGCAGGTGCTGAATTGAAATTGACAAGCCCCGGGACAACTTCTGGCCAGATGCAATGCTGGGGGACCAACTACAGGCAAGGTCACAGCAAGAGTCCGCGCTCGAGACTGAGGTGGTCGGCTAATATGGTGAGGATGCCGAGCCCCACTGCTCCATGACTCCCATTATGTGAAGGTACAGGGATGGCCCTGGCACTTACAAAGGAAGTCAACAATAAGACTTGCCAAAAAGACAAGGGAGTGGCGGGAGGAACTGTTTTGGAACCCTCCCCTCCGTTTTCCACGATCACCTAGAGCTCTGGTGACAGCAAAGGGGAGGCCTGGCATATATGAAGCTGAGGAGACAAGTAGACTGATACCTACCCCGACACCAAGAGATGCATGGCTGGAGGAGGCATAAGTAATTGCACCAGTAGGGCACCGTAGGGATACATGCAAGCAGGCACCACAGGAGTGCAACTTCCAGCATCAAAAAAAGGATCTAGATCCATCACACAGGGAGGTGCTGCAGGCAGCCAGATATCAGGTATGCTTTGGGAAAAAATAAAATCAACAGTCACAGTAGATATCAACCTCTTACAAACTGACTTCAAGGTAACTGTGAGGGTGACTCTAATGGAATGTACACTGAAGGAGCATGCAGATCATATCAAGCACTTGAAGGAGGAGGTCTGCGATCTGAGAGAAATCACCCAAAACCTACACACTACAGATGAAGATATGGAGTGGAGATTCAGGTGCAATAATATATGATTTGTGGGTTTTCCTGAGCGGGTGAAGGGTCCAGCAGCTGAGTAGTTTCTGGAGAACTATATTAAAAGCACGGTAAAACCAGAGGACCTCTCTAACCACTTCACAAATGAAAGGGCACACATGGTCCATCTGGTGCCACTAAAACACAGGGCAAGACCGAGGACAATCATAGCCTGTGTCCTCAACTTTAGAGACTGCATCACAATCTTGGTGGTGGCACACTAAAACATTCCCATACAGTTTGAAAACGGCTCAATCATGCTGTTCCCAGCCAGCAGTCAAGAAGTACATACCAAAAGATGGTCCTTTGATAGGGCAAAAGCAGGACTTCACAAGCTAAACAAAGGATATGATGTTGTGTCCTGGGAAGCCACCAATCATGTGAGAGGGGAGATTATGGTTCTTCTCAACCCTGAATGACACCTGGATTGGCAGCAAGTCAAATAAAATAACAAAAGAAAGAACAAGGTTAGAGTCGAGACAATAACCCAGGAAGCAGTGGTGTCTTGAAGGAGCAGGCTGAGGAGTGGTGGCAAAGGAGGAAAAATCTGAGACCGGGAGGCACAAACCCTGAAAAAATGTGTACGACCACAGCCACCAGAGGCAGGCCGAGACAGACAAGCCCAGATTAGATCAGATGCAGGAGATGATACACCAGACACACGCACAACATCCCATTCTCCTTTCTAACCAGAAGGAGGCATGAGAAACAAACTGGGACACATTTAATGGCTTTATGTTATTGATGGGGTGACGAGGCAACATGCACCTGAGGCATTAGGAAAGAAGATAGTTCAAAACTTGCAGCATGTGTCAGACTGGAGTAAAAAGTTCAGGATGGGTAGACAGTTCTGCACCAATAGGTACAATGGGAGAAGATGTCAGGGAGGGCACAGAGGAAAAAAACTTAACACAACTGAGTCACGACCATATTGTGAAAAGGGCCCAAAGGGTAGGTGTTAACACAGAATGTCCATGGCCTGGGTCACAAGCTGAAAAGAGAGGCGGTACTGAAATGCCTGCCAGATACAACCTGGTTTTAATACTATTACAGAAGACTCATTTAGAGGGCAACAACTGTGGGTTCCTAGGCAGAGAGAGATACAGAGTATTGGTGCACTCGGGATTCATGTTCGGCTCCCAGGAGTTGAGATTACAGTCTGTAAATCTCCCCATTGATGGTCACCCAAACACTGTCATACCCAGATGATTGCTAGGGAGAAAATCTTGATGGCTTTAAATGTTCTGCCATGAACACAGACAATTGTACTAGAACAAGTAGATAGTTCAATTACTTGACACATCCCTGGGGGAGGGATCAACCTCACAATGCAGGGTTAACTTGGTACAGTGAACATAAACATGCAGACAGACATGAAGGTATAAGACTCTACAACTTCACAAAAGCCCTAGTATTTGTGGGCCACTGGAGGAAAGAGCACCCTACCACACAACATTATTCACTCATGTCAAACTGCATAAAATCATTGTCCAGACTGCACTATTTCTGGTGATGTGATGCAGGGGAGGAAGATACAGGGACATGCATTCTCTGTCAAGGATCGTACCAGACCACCCCCATTAACCATTGGGCTTGGATCAAGGATGGTTAGAAATCAAGTGGGGTGGAGACTAGATCCATGACTCTTGAAAAACTGGGACACCAGGAAATGACTGACACAAATAACTACTTTCAAGAAAACGAGAGGAACTGTACAGTCATGGGTCACCAGTGGAGAGGCCTACAATGTAGCCATAGGGGAACAGCTTATGGCTAACAATATTGACAGACATGACAAACACATGCAAAGATATAGCGAGGCAAGGGACATTGAGCAACAGCTGGTCCAAAGGGAAGTGGATCAACTACAAGATATGGAACCTGATCTGTACCACCGGAGTGCACTGACCAGGAATGAAAAGACAGTACGTGGAGAGGGAAGTGAAGGCACACTGCCAGGCATAACAGCATATACTATATGAAGTGGGCAACAAAGCAAACAAGCTTGTGGCATGGTTGTCCCAATGGAAGGAAGGACAGAGATGGGTGAGAAGGATCAATAAGAAAGGGAAAGTGATGATGAAAGAAATTGGGGCACTCAAATCTGAACTTTACACCTTGTGCAATTATATCAACCCAGATTTCACTGTCCAACTGACAAACTGCTAAAACTCATGAGGGGGCATCCTGGCTCAAGCCCTATCCTAAGTAGGCAGGGAAATCCTGGACCAAGGCACATAAGTGGAAGAAATCATAGAGGCACTCAATCAGCTAGTGCTCAAGCTGCTTAGGAGTGGGCAAAATACTCTAGAACCCAATGGTGTACCACGAGAAATCTTTAAATGCATTAGCAGGAAACTGGGGGTCTCTCCTGGATGTATTTTATATGAAGGTAGGTGATAAGACAGCTTGCCACCAGACTTTGCAGCAGCTACCATTGTACTTAACAAAAACCCAAACCGCTGGATGAGTGTGCCTCCTATAGACCCATCTCACTGCTCAATGTGGATGTCAAAATACTGCCAAGAGTATTGGCCTATAACTTATGTAAGGTAATTGATAAACTGATAGCAACGGACCAGTCAGGCTTATGCCCCGTAGATACACACACCACAAATTCAGACGCCTGTTGGGTTGCCTAGAACAACAAATTTATACAGGAAACTGCTGTAGTATTAGCCTTTAGATGCTGGAAAAGTGCTTGGCTCACTAGGGTGGCCATATCTGCTGGCAGTCTTAATGAAAATAGGTTTTAGATATGCAGGTTTTTAATCATTGATTGAATTATACTCATACAGTTGTGAGGGTTAAGGTTAACAGCACAATTTCAGTGGAATTCCATCTGGGACAGGGCCCAAGGCAGCTGCGTCCTCTCTCTCCCTTTTTGGCTGCACTGGCAGTAGAACCCCAAGTGAATCGGGAGAGGAGAGACATATTGATCCGGGGTCTCCATTGGAATTCAGACTGAGACAACATCACCTTGCTCCATGCTGATGATCTCCTTCTCCTCCAGGTGGATTGCGAATGCTCAATACCTAGAATCCACCAAATACTGAATAGAATATTAGGGATACTCAGATGTACACCACATGAACTAGCATAAGTTGGTTTTGTACCCACTAATACTTTGGCACCTCCCAACAAACTGGGGATGTCCAATGCAAAGGCCACATGAGGGGGTTCAGCTATTTGGAGATATATATATATATATATATAACAAAAGATCCTGCCAAATTTATGTGATAATACCTGGCAAGAATCTTGGGCGAATATAAATAGATGTGTGGCACTGGATGAAGTTCCCAGTCTCTCTGTTGGGAAGAAGCACCCTACATAAGATGATTACATTACCTAAATATTTCTATAGGGTGAAGATCATAACCGATGAAGTGCCAGAAACCTTCTTCCAAAGGGCAGGAAACATCAGACAGTCCCACTTGTGGAATGGAGGTGGGAGGAGTCCCCAGAACAGCCTGGCTACCCCGTCAAGGAGTCCATGCGAGAGTGGGCTCACCCTGCCAGGCCTCAAGTTGTACTACTATGCAGCTCTGCTGTTAGTAGTGAATGACTGGGCATTAGACTCACAGAGAACTCTCACTACAAGCACGCAGAACAGCCATCCCAGGGCACCCTATGGCAGTTGATGACTGGGCCGGAAACCCTCCCCAATGGCCAAATTAATCAGGTCTTGGAAGAAGGCTATTCAAAAAAGGAAATAGGAAGGGAGTTAACTTTGAAAGAGCTCTGGTACTCCAGCACCCTTAGTGATCTGAGAACACTAGAAAACCTTAGAAATTAGGACCTTTCAGACATCTCCAAATAAGGGTCAGGTTCAAGGCTTGAGAGAAAAACAAAATAAGTTTGAATTGGCAGTCAACATTATAAACGCCTAAAGGTACAACACACACTGACTAAATATAAAGACCAACTCTAGGACAATCAGGGCGATTTGTCTCTGGAATACAAGGCATTAGAAGCACAACTACAAAGATGGGCCAATGCACAAATATTTAAAACTTTAATAAAGAAAGCCAGAAACCTTTATATACCCTCAAAAACAGGCAGGAGCAAGACCTTAACACTGTTTTGATGGTGACATAGGGGGGATATTGTGAGACTATCTGGGTCCAGGTCAACCCCATCACCAGAGCAATGGGTTATAAATATGAACTAGAGTATGCAAGCAAAATAGACCCTGTACAAAGCACAAAGGTGCCCACAGAAATTTGGTAAATTGTGGGGTCCATGGAAGTATGCTGTGGATTATGACTGAAGGATCACATTATCTTCTCTAGAATCTCAGATACAAAATATGTATGTGACTATGGATTAGGGCAAGTTTGATGGTAAAATGAGTCAGGGCAAGGACAGAGTCATAGGGGGGTTTTAAGTACCAGAAGGAAACACTGCCTCTATCCCTCACGCCATAGGATTACAAATACAGCTAGTGCAATACCGATGTCTCTAGAAAGTGTTATTACTCTTTTTGCCTTTTCTTCTTTGTTTCAAAATTAAAACATTTAAAAAGTATATAAAATATTGTTTGTTCAGCGTAACTGCTATTAAAGCAACACAGAACAGGTAGAGCCAACATGAATCCACCCTATGACAATTTGTTGTGGTTAGAATGCATCACTTCACCAAACTGACTGGCTTAGGAGAAAAAAATGGGATGGTGTTCCCCAAGGGCTGTACTTTCTCTTAACAACACATTTTAAAATGTGGAAACTGTACCACTTCTTTGAGTTGTGTTTACAAGCAGAAAACTATTTCCTTGTGAAGACAGAGTCCAGAGCCCATCCTCTACCGAAGTCCACTCTTGACTCGTTCTATGATATAATGGAAATAACCAAAGCAAAGATATTCTCACGTTTTTTCACTTTTTAGAAATGACAATAATATGAAAACACCCTCATGAAACGTATTTACAAGTTTACCAAGTTTAGGAAATATGAGGCAATATACACAATGCACATACTGTTATTATACAACAAACACACATGCACCAAAACAGTAAATACCTATAGAAAATGTGAGTCCTTTTCCAGCAAATTCTTTTCGCAGTTCATCAACAAACTTCTCTCTGATATGTTCCGTCTATGAAAAACAAGGGAGAGCACCAAAATAAGAAAACTGCATCCTGTCCAATTATTGTACCTAGAATATCAGATAATTCAAACTACTGTCTTACATCACTGATTCCAAGAGTCTCAACTAAACTAACTGTTGTTTTTCTAATACAACCAGCTACATTTCATGACCAACATTACCAACTAATGTTGTGACTGGGCAAGTGTCAATTGCAAACACTACAGGGGCAATTATTATATATATTTTTTTTAATCACAGTTGTATTTGTGCATTCATTATGCATCCCACATTATACCAATATGTAAATACAAAATATTAACGTGTATTGTATGGATGGACATTTTCAATATAAACGCCTAGCTAAGGTTGGAGGCATCACCCGATTTCTCATACTTGGTGCATGCTTTATCAAAATATGACATCTCTGGATAGGGTCGGTCACCCTGTGTGCACCACCAACACACATATATACTCCCAACAATACACATTAAGGAGATGCAGAACCCAGACAAAAAGACTTCTTTTGTAGAACACAGTACATTGAAATAATGTTCCATTTAAATTCAACACCTCATATGTTTCTTATTGCTTAAGAATATAATAATTCTTTCCTATAAAGGTCTTTTCCATTTTATATATACCAAGCGTACATTTCGATACAATGGAGAAAATCATTTAATGTTATGACCTAGCTTGTTTTGATCTTCCAGCAACACAAGATTATAATAACATTTTTCTGAAGTGTTTCGAAATTTCCCAACAAGAATAATTAACATTACCAGACTCAAATTAAGGTCAGAATACAATATCTTAATTACTTCCGGGTCCCAAACTGTTGAGTCACATGAGAAGTAGCATTCACTCTGGAATTACCTTTAGTGAGAATTAAGTGACAGGAGGCTTCCATGGCTCAGCTGAAGGACCTGCTCATCTGTATCAGTCCACAAGGCATTTCCACATAAAGGAATTCTAGCAGCCCTTCGACCAATCTGCATCAGGTGACAGGGAAAGGGTGTGGCGTAATGGCCGACTTTGGAGCTGGGGAACCAGGGTTGAATTTCTGCATCGGCTCAACACCCTGTGATTCTGAGCAAATCACTTAATTTCCCTTACCTTTTAGTGCCTTGAGACCCTCACCGATGATTTGCCGCACTCTATAAAACTTTGATTGATTGATTGACAGGCTCTGATATTTAATAAACACTTATTAGCAACCAAAAAGGGCCTTTATATGTAAATCACATTTTAATTTCAATATTGACCAATTAATGCCCGACAACGTAAATCATACATCATTTTCTACGTACAGACCTTGTCTAGTTCATGGAATTCAATTCGCTCCTCTTGGCTGCAACTTCTTCCAATTGGAGAAACGTTCAGCATACCGTTACGAAATTCAATAAAGGTGCCTCTGAAAAAATGCCCAGTGAGTAATTTTAGATAATGGAAATGTGATATAATTTGCACAAGCACAGTCATTAAAAGTGGAATTCACATTCAATATATTTAGTTACTTTGTGGAGCATCACATGCCACCCTTAACTACATTTTTAACCAACATAAAAACCATTAAATCAGCAATGTCAAAGAGCACAACTTAGGATAACTATTGTCTGAGACGGTCTTAGGGGCAGTACTTTGGTTTGGAGTCAACACATCCACTCAAGTGCTGTGCATTTTTTTTGGGGGGGTGGGGGCTGTGTGCACTTAATCCTTCATACTTTTTGTTTTTCTACAAAAGTTATTAAGTCCAGATTTGTGCCCCCCCCCCCTACATTCCTCCCCCTGTCACCCCCCCCACCCCAATGTGCCGGGGATTCTAAAGGCACTCAAGGTTTGTGGATTCCCCTAGGTCTGAGAAAATAGGCAAAATACAGCATTTGTTTATTGTAAAAATGGTATCAACAAAATGTTTTCTGTCCTAATATAACCATTTTCATAGCTTTCAGGACCAACCAACGTTGTAATAAAAAAGATTGCCATCGTTTTTGGATCTTTCTAAGTGGCAGTTGATTTATCCAATGTTTTGGGCAGTCAACCCACGTACCGTTTGTGGTGGAAGACACAGCTGCACATTCCATGGGCAAACCCTGAATGCGCTACGTTTCTGCAAACTAGAAAAAATTATAAATTCAACAAGTGGTCATCTGTGTAAATCACTCATGATTTACCTAAAGAAACTAACTCTTGAAATAAAAAAATAAAACAAAACAAAACAATAGGAAAAATAGTTAAATAGTTGACATTTGTATCAATTACTACACAGTTACATCAGTTGACAGAGTTAATAACCAAGCTGCAGCTTATAATGGTTTTTCATTGTGTATGGACTGTGCTTCAACTTATATAATAAAATCTAACAAAAGAAAAGTATAAAGAAAATCAACCAGTTTTGGTAAAGTGGGTAGCAGATGTATTTGGGTCCGTGCTCAGCAACCACCAAGGGACACCTCCCAAATCCAGACTTTACTGATAGTCAGACACCCAAAGGAGTCCACTGTGGTCTGACTGGCGTGGATATCCCACCACGTTTGCTGACCCACAATGCCCTACAAAACTTTGCAAAAAACAAACATTTTCCTCACTTTTTGTATGAGAAAATTCTGGAATCGGCCGGGCCTCCTAAAAATTCCTACTACCTAACGTTCCCATACTTTTCCTGATAAAAGGAGTACTCCACTAATGTAACCAAATGTTGCATGCCCAAAAGGAACGGATCAAACCATGGACAATGTGAAGACTATATTGAGTTTGTATGGTCAGTTTCATCAATTCTTGTTGCAGGCGCAAAGCTTAGCCACACAAGTGGGAACCATGTTTATCAGGAGAATTGTGGGAACACTGGGTGGTAGGGATTTTGTGGCTCTCTGAAGGTACTGGACCCTTCCTTGACAGAAATATAAGGAAAATACACTATTTTAGCCAATGATTAAGGTTTCCAGGGCATTATCGGTAAGAAAATGTTGCAGGACTCATGCCAGCCACACCAACCTGAATTTGACTTGGTCTCTTAGCTCCATAAATGCCCAATATCTGTACGGTTCCCTGGAAACAGGCTAACCCAGAGCTCGAACAGTACAGTTATTCAATATGGTAACTGAGAGGAAATTTGATTGACCCGGTCTTTGACAGCCCTTAAGTCAAAACCACACTCAAAATAATCCAAATTTCTTCTTTCTTGCCATGGGGATGGGGGTGCTAAAAATGGTCAAGTCTACTGGGGCTTTAGGGATAAGGGTTCTTCATAATATCCATACGAGTGGGCTCGAACCCCCATTTTTTAAAACTGTCTACTACTCTGGGATAGATTGGAGGTGACTGTCCAACTGTGGGACAGAAAGACTACTGGGCCTTTTTTGGGGTGTGGGCATGGTCCGATGCCTAGGCAAACATCCTCGGCCTCCTTTCTTTTATTTTTGACGATTTTTCCCTGGTGTCTAATGGGCTTTCTGCCACATTGAGGGGGGGGGGGGGGAAACTGGTGGCCATTACGGGGTGGAGATGTTTTAGCACTTTTTAAAATATGCAAAATGTCCAAATATTTAGTGAAAATTATCTTTGAACAGTTTGCGTTTCAATGATGCACAAATGAGCTAATGACTTAGGGGGTCATTACGACCTCGGCGGTCTTGCAAAAAGACCGCCGAGGCCGCTGGAGACAGAATACCGCCATTACAGGCGGTATTCCTGGCTCCCTATTATGACATTTCTGCTGGGCCAGCGGACGGTAACAGTGTTACCGTCCGCTGGCCCAGCGGAAATGTCACATCAACATTGTTGCCGGCTCGTAATAGAGCCGGTGGCAATGCTGATGGCAATGCTGATGTGCAGCTGGTGCAGTAGCACCCGTCGCGCATTTCACTGCCCGAAATGCGCGACGGTCTATGCCTGGGGGCCCCTGCACTGCCCATGCCAAATGGGCAGTGCAGGGGCCCCCAAGGGCACCCCAAGTCCCCTTACCGCCAGCCTTTCAATGGCGGTGTTTACCGCCACGGACAGGCTAGCGGTCGGGGACTCATATGACCACCAGGCGGAATCCTGGCGGTATATTGGAGGGGCCGGCGGTATGGCCGTGGCAATTGCGCCACGGTCATAATTGCTGGCGGAACATCGCCAGCCTGTTGGTGGTGTTACCGCCACCTTACCGCCGGCCGCCAGGGTCATAATGACCCCCTTAGTACTTAAAACAAGTTACCTAGTCTCTTAGTAAATAATGCTTCCGATATTTATGCCACACTTTTGGTTAGTGTGCCACTATTATAAAATGGACTCCTAATCAGTTTCCCGTTGCAAAGCCATCTCTCCCCTTATTTCCGCAGAGTATTGAGTGAATAATGTCAATATATTAGCAATGTTCAAAATATGTTAGAAAGCATGTATTGTGAATCAGGATTCCATGATGTACCCAAAGTATCATTTTTAAGGACTTCCGTTGGAAGTAGGAGATGTGCTGATGTTACTTCTTTGAGCCATTGTTCAAGAAATGTTTCATTTGTATTAAACATTTTCGGAGTGCAGTTGCTGAGGAAGTAATTAGAAGATTTCCCTTATCGTAGGAATGGGTTAGTGCTAAACAATTGTGTCGTTTTTTATTATTACATTGTTGTTTCTGATGTGCCAAATGCGACCCCAACCATGATCATACCAAGCTGAATTTGCAGAAACTATTAATAAATGGTGTGATTTGTCTATAAAACCTCTAGAATTCTGTGTTTCATGGGATTTCTTTTGGCATTTTCTTTGTAGACGACTTGTTAGGCTGTTGGTGCTCTTCATTAGTCTGACACGTAGAATGTTTGCTTGGAATATGCCTAACTAACATTTATTTCTATGACTTTGAATTTTTCTGTACTTCTGTATTGGGCCTTCATGGCAGTTCATGCCTTTTTTCCTCTGCACCACATTTTGATTATTCCATAATAGACTTTCTGCTCTTTTTTTCAACTAGAACTCGACCCTTTATGTTTCTAATATTTTATTACATTTAACTCTGCTAAATTGTGTTTTTTCTGATGAGGAATGTAATCTCTACAACACCAGATCAACTGGAGGTTCTGGAGCTGAAAGATTTTGGTAACTACTAGGGTGCTAAAATATTGGGTTTCAGATGATTATTGGGGTTCAGTTCCCACAAAGTTGGTAGGTGAGAATGTTTGTCATTAGAGCAACTCCTCTTTAAGGGATCCCCAAAAAATATTTGGAGAATGTTTTGCCTTGAATGGCCAGATTTAAGGAGAAATTAGTTTTGCAAATTCCTGGTGCTGGATCCTCTTGCAGGGTAACAAGCTGTATTACTGTGCATTCCTGAATGAACTGGGAGTGTAAGTATGAATAGGGAGTACTTGAATGCATGAGGATGTGTGTTACTGTGAATTGTGGATTTCTTTTTTTTTGTGGTAAGATGTGTGACATCTTCCCAAGCCTGAGACCCGCAGAATGAGTAGGCCACACAAACTCTCAAGCATTCTAATCTATCAATTATGTCACACACTGATACTAGGTTCTCAAGGAGCCATAAAGGGTTCGTTCAAAATCATGCAAGACACTACATCTCCCCTTGTTAAATAAAACATTGCAATTGTTTTAGAAAATCTTTAAACATACACAAAATTGATATGTACAGAAATATATACAAGTATAGCTCTTCAACTAGTCTTCTTGACACTTTGATGTGTCGATCTGACCTGGCTACACGAAGCTGTAAATGTTGGAAACTGCCAATGATGGTAAGGAATCAGCAACAGTCATTGAGTTTTCAGTCAGTCTTTTGTTCACCATTTTGAGTTGAAGACCGATGAAATACAGGCCTGAAGTGGGAAGCCTCTCTGGTAAGAGACTTTCCTGGTCGGCAGGCAATCACCATGTGTCCTTTGGTAGACACTATTTGAAAAGGTTCAGCATCGTAAAAAGTATCAGATTTTCTTTTCTGTAGCTGTCGAGCAAGTACCAAATCTCCTTTTTGGAATGAGAGGTCTTTTGCATGTCGCCTCTTCTCTGCAAACATTCTCATGTTCTGTTTCTGAACCAAGTCCCTCGTACAAATCAAGTTTCCATTAGTATCTCTTTTTGTGGATAATAAGGGCAGCTTGGTTGCCACTGCTCTCCCAAACATCAAAGTCGCAGGACTTTCACCTGTGGTCAAGTAAGATGTCAAACGTTTAGCTAGCAGAGGAGTTCAGCACAGTTTTCAAACTGAGCTTCTCAAGAGCTGCACAATGTACTGCTTTCTTTAGCTTACCCATAAAACACTCAACAAGTCCAATGGCTTGTGGCCACAAGGGGGTGATCTTTTTATGTTTTAAGTTCAGATGCTCCAGAACATCCTTGGATTCCTTGCTATTAAAGGGTGAACCATTATGCAGTTTCACAGCTGGCATACCCCATGTTGCAAACATGTCATCAAATGTATTGATTAGAAGTTCATGTGTTGTGGATGAGAGATCTTCGGCTATTGGAAAATGTGAATATTCAGCCAATATCACCATTGTCAAGTGGACCTAGGAAATCGAAGGCTACTTTCTCCCAGGCATGTTTGGGGAGTTTTGACATGTTTAGCTTATGTTGAGTGACTTTGGATGATAGGCAATTGCTTAGGTGATAGGCCTTGAGTTTCTTTTCAACTCTTTCGTCTAGGTATGTAAACCAAACTCAGTCTCGAGAGCTCGCTTTGTAGCAACAATACCTCAATGTCCTTTTTGAACCACTTCCTTCACTTTTGTCGTAGACTCTCTGGAATCAGGATCCGGGATCCTCGCAGAATAACTCCTTCCTGAGTTATGGATAATTCATCCTTGACATTCTTGTACTTTTGATAGTCGCCATCAGTACTGAGAGGTACAACATGTTTGTTCCACGACTGATGTGTACTTGATCTTTTAACTTTAGTGTGTCACTATCATGACTCATAGCAGTGACAATCTGAGCAAATGATACAGCATCTGGTTTACTTGACAATGAAATTGATGTAGGCTTCAGCTGTTTTGCATGAAGTGTGATGACCTTGAATGGGCATTCTCGAAAAGCAGTCATCAGGATTTTCATCCTTTCTCAGTCGATGTACAATGGTATAATCGTATTCTTGCACTTGTAGTCCCCATTGTTCATTTTGAGGAGGCACCTTGGCCTTTGGATTGCCAAATGTAGTCAGCAAGGCTTGATGATCAGTCACCAGCGTAAAAGGCATACAGGAATATACTTTTCAGGCTGCTGTCTTGCATTTGGGCATCCACTATGGTGTGCAAGTATAGTGCTGTAGGAGGGATGAATGGATATATGGAAGCCATGGCTAGGTTGTTTTACTAATTTTGAGAATTTTTTTGGGTTCACAGTACAAAAAAATGAAGGACTACTGTCACACATGGTTTTTCGTGGGTGGCCAATAGCTATCATCCTTTTTGATGTAGACTTTGTCTTTTCCTCTTTCAGGTCCTTCCAGGAGGCTATCACCGCCTATACCCTCAGGGAAAGAAAGTGCAGTAAGTATCCACCCTTCACCAACACCCACATGAAGAACCTTACTAGGTTCTTTCATACACTGAGAGGGTTTCTTTACAATAAGAAAGAGAAGAAGGTCAACAAGGGCTCTCCCTCACTGTAGCCCAGTTAATGCCCTCTATCAGTTATGAACTCCAAGGAAGGTTTTCCCTTGCAGGAAAGAATTTGTTACAGAAAAGGGTTCACTTTGGGGAGGAATATAAGATCTACAGCCAGCGGATACAAAGAAAGGTGATGCTGTCATCGCACCCCTCATTGTTTTAAAATGAAGGGGCAAACACAGTGACCCCAGGAGTAAGCACAAGTGACCCCAGAAGCAAACACAGGGACCCCAGGTGTCAACACAAGTGACCTCTTGCTGTCTATCAGAAAGTATAACCAAAAAGTTACAGTGCAGTAAAAATAAAGAACACCCTCTTTTATATACCTGTGTTTCCTACCCGCTTCTCCTCCCCACAACCTCGCCTCCCAAAACACTCACCACAATGCCAAGACTCTCCTGAGTTGTGGCTGGCATCCACCACTCCTCAGGCCACGTCTCTGCAGTTTCTTCAGGGCTGTTGGTGTAGCTCAACTGGGCTCCCGACTCACACTCTCCACAATAACTCAAGGTTCCACTCTCCTTTGGTTCTTATGGCTTTCCTGTCATCGTACTGTCCTAGCCTCTGCGTGCTTCTGCTGCATGCCGGGTCTTTCCTCTCCTCCGCATTTTACAACGGTAGCTCCATCCTCTCTGAACAGAAGGAGAGAAGTACTTCTTGTATTTGTCGGTTTGTTGTGCTGCCTCTGCCCCTCCTGATCATTCAATTTTGTTTTCTCATTCCTGGTCCGCCAGCGACTCCCGAGAAGAGAGGATCAATTTTAGGGATGCTCTTCAGGTAAGTTGAGAGGTCATGGGGGCGGGTTCTCCCTAAGCACCTTGCCTAATAGTACTAGCGTCAACTATAATCTAGGAATGGAGCTATAGATTGAAGTACTCCATTTCTGTAGCATTTTCTAATGCATGATTAATTCTCTTGAAACTCTCTTCAAATTCTCTTGACAATATAAAAGAAATATTCTTCTTGGTTAGCTCTTGAAGTGGAGCATTCACAGTGGCAAAGTACTTTGTGAACAATAGTTGGCCATTCCAAGAAAAGAACATATCATTGAAACATCTTGTGGGGTTCTGCATTTGTTAAAGCTTATACTATTGCAGGGTCATGCATCATACCTCATCAGAAAATGTATGGCCATAGATTTTCAATTTTAAAGTCAAACCTGTATCACTTAGTAACTGACATGCTTGTGTAAGGTCTACATCGTGCTCCTTCTGTGTAGATTAAAAAAAAATATGTCATTGCTATAGTTACATGCGTTGACAACAGGTTGTATGATGTGTCGTATGACGTCTCAGAAACGTTCTGCAGCCAAAGACACACCAAAGAAAAGTCTCTTGTATCTAAACAAACCAACATGTGTTGCAAAAGTTGAAATATATCAGCAGTTTTCTTCTAGTTCTAACTGATGATAACCTTTATTAAAAATCAAGTCGAGAAAATATCTTAGTCCCATGTAATTGCTTAATCATGTCTACAATGTACAGCCCTAGATGTCACTCTTGTTCAGTTGCTTTGTTCGCTTGAGGCATGTTGTTAGAAATGGGGTCTCTAGTTGGCAGAGGTATACACTCATGTCCAAGTAGAGACCACAATCCTAGTCAGGGTAAGTCACACACAATCCAAATTATTCTGTGCCCACCTTCTGGTAGGTTGGCACTGAAGTATTTGTGCAATAAATCATACAGTAACAGTGAAAACACCACAAAAATACACCACACAGGGTTAGAATAATATTTATCTGTTTAGAATAAGGTCAAAATGATTAAGATTCAATAAGCACAAGTTGAAATATCACTTTTGCAAGTTTAAAAAAAAGTCTTAAATCTCAGGAATCAACAGTCGTCTCTTGATTAAACAAAGTACCTGGTTTGTGCCAAAAATAACATGCAAGGAGACCGCAGAGGAGGAGATGCGCGGAAAACTATGGTGTGTGTCGGATTGGCCGATGTGGCACAGGCAATGCGTTGTTTCTTTCCACGCTGCAAGGGACTTGCATCATCTTTCGTGCAGTCTTGGTTCCTCACTGCAATGCGGGGATCTATTTAACACCCAGGAACAATGCAGGGAAATCCTGGGCGTGCTGGAAGAAGTCAAAGGCGGTGCGTCGATCCGGAAGGGCGATGAGTCTAACTTTCTGTTGCACAGCAGGTGCTGCGCTGATTTTCCTCTTGGGGAATCAGCTGCATCGTTGCGTTTTGGCTGTGTGTAGATCCAATAAGGTGGTGCGTTGAATTTTCTGTCGCAAGGCAGGCGCTGCTTTGAATTTCCACTCAGGATGTCGGGTTCCGTCTCTCTGGTTCTGCTGTGCAGTGATTTCTCAGTCGCATGGCAGGCTGTGCGTCATTTCCAGCAGGCTGTGCATCAATTTTCGGCGCACAAGGAGTTTCCTGAAGAGATGAAGTCTTTTTAGCCCAGAGACTTCAAAAAACAGGAGGCAAGCTCAATCCAAGCCCTTGATGAGCACTTGTCAGCAAAGTCGGAGGTCTGCAGGGCAGCAGTCCTTCTCAACAAAGTAGTCCAGATGAATCCTTTAGGCAGACAGGTAGTTCCTCTTGACAGGTTGCAGGTCCAGAAATGTCTGAGTTGGTGGGGTCAGAGACCCAGTTTGTATACCCAAAAATGCCTTTTGTGGGGGAGACTTCAAAGAGTGGTTTTGAAGTGCACAAGTTCTTTTAGTACAGGCCTGCATTCCAGGGTCCCAGTAGGGGGTTTGGCAGTCCACTGTGTGAGAGCAGGCCACTAGCCTTTGAAATGTAAGTATCAGGCCCTCCACCCTTCCAGCCCAGGAAGACCCATTCAGTATGCAGATGAGTACAGGTGGGACTGAGTGTCCTGAGTTTGTGGTTGTTTGGGTGAAATGCACAAGGAAGCTGTAAACAAGCCCAGACATTGATTGGAGACAGGCTGTAAGGCACAGGTGGTTTTTAAGTGCAGAGAAATGCTCACTTTCTAATAGTGGCATTTCTAAAAAAGTAACATAAAATCCAGCTTCACCAATTACCAGGATTTTCTATTACCATTCTGGCCAAACAAAATATGACCTGGTTACCCCTTTCTGATCAGAATCTACCACTAAAAAAGTATATGAGGGCAGTCCCAATGCTAGTCTATAAAAGGAGCAGACCTCACACTAGTGAGAATTTAGGGTTTGTTCACTACCAGGACATATAAAACACATATGTACATGTCCTGTCTTTTACCTACATAGCACCCTGCCCTATGGGTTAGCTAGAGCCTACCTTAGGGGTGACATATGTAGAAAAAGGGGAGTTTAAGGATTGGTAAGTACTTTTAAATGCCGAGTTGAAGTGGCAGTGAACTGCACACAAAGGCCTTGCAATAGCAGGCCTGAGACATAGTTAAGGGACTACTTATGTGGGTGACACAATCATTGCTGCAAGCCCACTAGTAGCATTCAAATTACAGGCCGTGAGCAAAAGTAGCGCACTTTACTAGGGACTTACAAGTAAATTAAATATGCCAATTAGGTATGAACCAATGTTACCATGTTTGATGGAGAGAGCATATGCACTTTAGCACTGGTTAGCAGTGGTAAAGTGTGAAGACACCTAAAACCAGCAAAAACAGTGTCAGAAAAGTGGAGGGAGGCAGGCAAAAAGTTGGGGGGATGCTGACCCTAAAGCTGTAAGGTCTAACACATGTCAACACGTGTGCACACAGCTCCTTCGTGGTCCTTTTCAGGCACTACCACTATGGGAGAAACTTAGGGAGTTAGACCAGTGTGACGTTCAGTAATGTCATGCTTAAGCAATGATTGAAGTTCTTTTTCAACAGCTTCTTGTAAATGGAGAGCAACAGGACAAACATCCTCATTAACATGCAGTTTTACTTCCGTCGTCTTTAACTTTCCCAAACCATTAAACAATGAGGGGGATTAACTTACTATACTGTAATTATAATAACTATCCTGTAATTGTAAATACCTGAAATCAGTCCCATGTCAGCAGTTGTGTTGAAACTGAGTAAGCAGGCGCCAGCTTCTGTACCATGAAGTACATAAATTGGTGCTTGGACTTTGATTTTCTTATGTTTCACTGTCGCCATAAATTAACCTTTACTCTTCATGGTGTCTATGCAGCAGAGGTGTATTCTTTGGCCTCTAATGGTATGAGTCGTGGTACCAGAAACAGTTCATTTGTACTTTTCTTTAGGCATTATACTTCAGTGTAATCTTTGGACAGTGTTTGTGTGATTTCGTTAGTTTGACATGCCAACTTTTCGTTGACTGACTCTCCTCCTCAAAGACAACCAGTCCAACATCTGCACATCTTGGCGCAGTCACTTTCTTCATTTTCACGTATTATTGAAGCTGACAAACTGTTTAATGATGGATAAAATGGTGATCAACTTAGTTTAGTATCTGGTTGCCTCAACTGATGTCTCGCTTGGCCTTGTGGGCACAAGTCGAGCATTGCTTCTGGAACGTTTTGGCAGCCATTTTGTCATCGCGCCATAACAAACTTACTTTTTCCTTCATTCTGCACATTGTCACAAAATGGTCCCCTTTACAACTACCTTTGCATATCTGATCAATGGCATGACACTTTTCTTCATGTGGAAACGCAAATCCACATCCGAAACAACTTCTTTTTGCAGGTAGACATCACTTTGTGTCCTTCAGTCTTGCCTTTCGAATAACTTTTCACACTTACGACCGACTCGCTCTGGGCACCCCCGGCCTCCATATCGGTAGCTTGTTTTTCAGCACATTCCTCAGCTCTGGTAGCCATCAACATGCTCCGGACTAAGAGTTTCTCTCAGTATTCATTGTCTGAATTAATCCGACAAGCATCCATCGATCACTCTAAGCCTCTAGGCTTCTTCATCATTAAATTCACTGAACTTACTGTGTTTGATGAGTGAGTCAAGCCTTTCCACAAATTCATCGATTGTCTCGCCAAGTCCTTGATATTCTTGAATTAAAACATGTAATTCATAATTGACCTTCGTACTGGATTGATCTTGAGATTCAACGTATTCTGAATCTGACGGTATACGACTTTGTCAGTTCTTGGAATTTTCTTTTTGACTTTTTTGAGACCATCACCAGCAAGATTTTTGAGATATTTGATAATCTTCTTGTTATCAGTTTCGAAGTGCATCAATTAAATCTTCGAATGTCTCTACCCATGCAGTCAATCTATCACCAATATTTTGCTTTTTTGCAGTGTTGAATAGTGGTGGTGGTTGTTTGAGGAGGAGGAGGCAACATTGTAAACCGGTGTGGAACTTACTGATGTTGAGAGTAGCGCTTTCCTTGGCCTCTCTGACTGGAAATCAGGATCAGCTCCATTCATGCCCTAGTCCTGTGATGGGCTGGCCTCGGTGTCTTCCTTGAAGGGCTCCATCGGCAGAGTGGCTTTCTGCTGAGTTTCTGGCTGTTGTGAATATGGACCACTCCTTCAGCACAACCCTGGTGCTTCTTCTTGGGCCCAGCGTTGACTGTGATGCAGCAACTCTTTAGCTGGTAGCGGGCTCAGCAAGTCCTTTATTTTTTCTATACTTCAGTTTGTATTGTTGTGCACCTGATTGGTCCACATTTAGCGCTATTTGACAATTATCTTTAACTGCGCTTTATAAAACTGGTTGAATCCATGTTTAGCATTCACGTTCCATATACTGTATAACTTTATTTTGCGTGAGAGCGCAGTACCTTTTTGTAGAATCTTGGCCATAGTATCTTGACTAACGATGCGTAGATTTTTCAGTGAAGCTCTCTTTCCATTCACAGGCTTTACACAGACTGGAGCTGCACTGTGCCTCCACATTCACCAACCGTCGACTCAGCACTTCAACGAAGGCACACATAGCATGTGCCAGCAGTTCAACTGGGCCACACAAGGAGCTGTAAATCACATGTCTTCATTTCTCTGCATGTACCTGTGAACTCAACATTCTAAAGCAAACTCTCAAGAATTCTATTCCTAGCGATTACGTCACTGATACAGAATTCTCAGGGAGCCATAAAGGTTCTGTTCTAAATCATGCTAGACACTACAAGAAGTATGGTTATGTGATGATGACTGTAGCTCAATTGGTGGGTTAATTATACATACTTGTGAACCCACTTGATGCTGTTTTGTCTATAGACGATTAAGCTGGTTATCGGGTTTCGTTAAAGATCGAGATATTGTTAACTTGTCTCCATTGAGGAGTGTACAGCGAAGTTGATAAAATACTAACTTTTCCTCTTTAAGGTTTGAGAGTTCAATTTGGGTTACTACAATTACCCTGAGGAACCGGAAGTAGTACATTAACTTAGGAGGCAGAAATCAGGTCGTCAGACATTCGCCTACACAGAACTCTGAAGGCTGTTTGAGATTCAATCTTGTTTTCTTGTACTGGTTTTCTAGGTTTGCTCAAAATTGTATTTCTTTGTTAGAAAGTATCCGTACTTGTGAAATACTGATTTGTTTTACATTCTAGGGTAAACAGACAAGGGTTTATTATTTTCTAAAGGTTTAATGTGCTTCTGTAGTAGTTTCCCTGTTTACAGAGAAACCTCACTGTGATTGGCTGTTCAACCAGGGAGCCGCCCTGTGGTTGGTGAGTCGTTGCTATTAGTTGTGCTCTGATTGCCTGCGGTCGGTATAGTCAATTGGAGGACTTACTGGGGCCAGCAGGCCCGCCTGCCCCGGGACTTGTGGAGGGGGCATCAGCTGCCTCGGCCACCTCAACACCCCTCCTCCTGCCCCTGGATGGTTGATGATGTAAGAAAAAAATGAGAAAATATTAGTGGTACTGTTAATAAATAATCTCTCCAATCATATAACTTTTTTTTTTTCAGAAAGTACTCAATAAATGAGATCAAATAGCAACAGAAAGAAAGAGAACAAAGACAGCTCTATTACGAAATACCTCAGGGGATGGTTAGAAGCCAGACTAGACAGCGAAGAAAAGACATGGAGAATGGAAAAATGAAAAGGGGTAAAATATTTCCTGTTATCCTACAAAAACAAAACAGAACAAAACAGACAAATCAAAAGGGAACAAAGATGATGGAGAATCATATGATGATGATGATGACAATGTTTTCATGAGTTGGGGATTTCAACATCCCCTCCTTACACAGACGAACTGACCTAAACTACTGTTGGGATTGGTGGAGGGGAAACACTGCATGCATGCTCCTACTGGAGTTGTACCAAGTACCTCGTGAGAAAGTCCAGTGACAATGGAACCGTCTAGCACAAGTGGAATACAGCAGTCAGCAGAGATAGTGGTGATGGAGCCACCTCCTAAAGAGAGTTGTTTTGGGATCCTGAGGATATAATTTGGACAAATCCTTACAAGTCATGTAGATTTGAACAGACTACTGACATATGATGCTGATGAAATTAAATAGTTGATCAAGGAAGAAGCAAGGTGCACCAATGAAGCACATGAAAGATTTGAAGAATTGGCTGATGAATTAGATGGTGACATAGGTAGAATGAAAAATGTCAAGCAAAACTACAAAATGTATTTAACACATGATAAAATCAAGGTCTCGTTACATTGAGAGCCCATATTGAAGTTTTGATTGAGAAAACACAAGACTGGAGTGATTTAAAGAAATAGAGAAAAATGGAGAAATAGAACAGTAAATTCAGAAGTGGAAGAAAATATGGTGCATATTCCTTGGACGAGGGTGGATATGTTTGCCTACACGCATACATTTCCGTAGTTGAGAAAAGATCAAGCAAATCTGTATGATGAGGCCCATAAATTAACACATTTTTTCAATGCTTTGGATGGATTTAAATTATTTGTTTGAAATTGTTGTTCAAGGAGTTTTGTGGTTGGAGTGTTAGGTGATTGCAGGGTGGCCGACACAAGAACCACCTAGAGAGGGTCCTCTCAATGCACCATAGCAGACATGGCTGACTGAACATGCAATCCTTCAAGTGGTCCTTGGCAGTCTATGCAATCCTCTTGTAAAGAGACTTAGGCAACCAAGTGGTAAATGGAGAATTGTTAAAGACCACTGGAAGATTAATAAAATGGTGTTTCCTTGTTTTGCTGTGTTACTGAATCCAACAGTAATAGTGTTCCAAATTCCAGCACAGACAGGATGGTACCCAGTCATTAATTTGTGCCATGTGTTTTTTTTAAATACCACTACATTAGAATTCACACTTCCTCTTCGCATTTCAATTTTCGAATAAGGTTTTTGTGTGGTGTAGAATCCCAAAAGGGTATAAAGAAAGCCCTTCACATTGTTTGACCTAATTATAAAGAAAGATCTAGAGAGATTAAAATGGTCATGTAATTCAGTCCTTGCCCAGTACATGGACCTTTTGTCGATAACCAAGACAAAAAATGATTGCAAACTTGGAACTGTTGCATTGTTGAATCATTTGGCAGATAATGGGCATAAGGCCTCCTCAACAATAATAGAGTAGGAAGTTATCTATCTTGGACATCTTATTGAAAAGGGTGTGTGAAACATTTCAATTGAAAGCAGTTCTGAAACTGAATCCACCTATCACCCAAAGGGAGGTTCGGATACTTCTGGGAATTCTTAGATATCGTCACCAGAAGATTCAGAAATTTGATTGCAAAGCCTTTAGTACAGCTGACATGTAATGATTTCAGGATATGCTACCATCTGATGAAAAGAGCCTTGAATCATTTAAGAAACTTTAACACAGTTTGTGACATGCACCTGCACTATGGTTATTCCTGACTACAATATGATTTTCTATTTGTTTTATCATCAGAAAGATGGTTGTACACTTTCAATACTTGCTCAGAAACATAGAGGACCCATGGGGCCATTCGCTTATCTTTTAGGAGTTTTGGATCCAGTTGCTGTAAGTCTATCCAGATGTTGAAAATCGATTGTACCAGTTTGCCTGGATGAAAACTCAGCACATCACAAACAGGTTGACACAACATGAGCAAATAGTACTTGGAACAGAGAACATTTCAATTTGAAGGTGCAATGCCCTGAACCCAGCAACACTGCTCCAATTTCAGACAAATGTGAAGGCAGGAATAATATTGCTGATGGCAAGTTGGAGCATGACTGTATTGAGGTGACCGAGTCACCACCAAGCCAAGACCAGATACTAAGGAAGTCCCAATTAGAGGATTCAGAGTTGACACGGTTCGTTGATGCTTTCGGTCTTAGGAATCCATATGGAGAATTGAGAGCTGCTTATAAAGAGTGTTCTATTTGCGAAACATTGGAGGCCTCTTTCTTACTAAATGTGACTCAAGCTGAATTAATTGCTCTAAAGAGGGTTTGCTACTTGTCAGAGAACATGAATGTGACTACCTATACAGATAGCTGGTATGGTTTTGCTGTTGTACATGACTATGATCCACTCTGATGCAAAGAGGGTTCATTGCATCATCAGGTGCTCAAATCAAAAATAGTGTGTACATTCAACAACCAAAGAAATGGCAGTTGCAAAATGTCAACCCCATAAGGCTGGCAAGGATATGGTCACATTAGGAAACAGGTATGCTGACTGTTAGAAACTGGATTTCTGGTTGGCTAGAGTATGCACCTAAGCCAGGCAGAGCCCATCACTCAAGTCAGGGCAATTATGTTACACACTAAAGATAACTTGTGCTCACCCCCTTGGTAGTTTGCACTGAGCAGTCAGGCCTATCCCCAGATGCCAGGTTTTAAGAGTTTGCACTACAAACCCACCACACCTCTGACTCAATAAATACTTCACCAAAGAGTCTCCACACATGATTATACAAAAATATATATTTATGTTGTACATAAAATATAGACCAACAGACATTATTCATAAGTACTGTGCATATTATGCTGTCACTCCTATAATACTGATGATCTGAAACAACGTAAAGCAAAATGGCATATCAGTGAATACAATGAGCCTAAACTACAAAGATTATCAACAGTAAGATACATAAATCATCACATTAGTGCGGATAATATAACCTTGATTGGGGGCAAAATTCATGAGGCCCCAGAGGTCTCCAAACATCCTCACAAGAACCTAGGGAGTAGTACACCTGCACTCGTTTTAAGTATTATTCGGCAATTTTTGGGTGGGTTCCTGAAGTAGTAGACCAACTTAGTAGAGTGCAAAAGTACTGGTGCTTCTGTCAGGAAAAATATGGTACCTCACTGTCGTTCCTAAACGATGATCCCTTATCCCTTTTGGGGCCCTCCTATGGGCTACCCAGCAAAGCAAAAAACAACAAGTGCCCCCAAAGTGAGTCCAAAAAGAGGGGAAGGGGCACGCACAATGTGGTTGGCAGCGGGGAACCTTCTCTGGGTCCCTCCGCCCGTTGGTAATGACAGTGAGGGCAGCTGGCAAGAGCATGTGGCACAGCAGCTACACTGCGAGATCCCTCTCTCGCCACTTGGCGCCCATGGCGTCTTCCAGCTACTCGGGCCCACCAGAACAGGGAGCAAAACTGTGATCCTTCCTTTGCGGGTCTGCCCAGGTCCGCACCGATAATCCCAGCAGTCCTTGGGAGAGGGCAGGACTCGCAGTGCCGGAGTCATAAAGATTCCTCACTGCCTTGGCAACATGTTATGGGCAGAGTGCTGCTCTAGACTGAGCCTGCACGGAGACTTCGCACAGGAATGCTGGGCCCAGGAAAGCATGTCAGGCTGGGTGGATCCCTACCACATGGAGACCCCACCCCACGCTGATGGAAAAGGAAGCGGTTCAAAGATGGGGTGCTCAGCAGAGGCTTGACCTGGGGATGCATAGTAAACCACAGCATTCCCCACACACTGACTGGCAGGACCCCAGGTGGGCCACCAAGCCCTGGAACACTTTGAGGGGGACACAACCAAAACAAAGATACACAGCTCTTCTCCATGCACTAGATTAAGAGCCAAGGAGCAGAAAAACAACACCCTTTCTGCGCTGGGCTCCTTGGGAGGCACTCAAGAGGCACAAATGTGCAGGCAGGCCAGCACAGCTAAGTAGGTGGCTGTTCTTCCTGATAGTACTTGTAGTGCCTGGGTCATCCAAGGTCAGGAAGCAGCTGGTAGCTGGAGAACAAGCAGAAAAGCAGTCCAGATGAGTCCTTGGTGCACCCCAGCAGTCCATCTGACAGAGGTTCAGCCCCAGTTCCTAAAAGTGCTCTCAAAACAAGGGGTCAGAGTCCATGTATTTATACCGCAAAACAGCTTTGTTCCAGGGGTAACTTCAAAGGAATCCTTTCAAGGTAACACAACCCCTTGCAACCCAGCCCTGGCTCCAAACATCAGTAGAGGGTAAATCAGCCCTTTGAGTGAGGGCAGGACACAGTCAATTGACATGTAAGGTGTGAACAACCGCTCCTTCTCCGAGCCCAGGAGGACTATCAGAATGCACATGGATGCAGATGCCACTCCTGTTACACTCAGCCCCTACTGTGTTGTAGCTGTCTGGAAAGTATGAACAAAGTGTAGCTGTCACTCTGCCCTAGATGTGGACTGAAGTCAAGCTGCAAAACAATAGAGTTATAAGCACAAAGAATTGTCCACTTTTTAAAAATGGTATTTCTAAAATAGTAATGCAAAATCCAACTACACCAGTAAGCACGATTTCTAACTACCGTTCCAAACATACCCATGCTACTCTTTCCAGATCAGAAATTATCACTTAAACTTACATAAGGGAATTCCCAATGCTACCCTATGAGAGCAGCAGCCCTTATAGTAGTGAAAAACAAAATAGGCCGTTTGCCACTACTAGGACAGGTAAAACGTAAGTGTCCTAGTCTTACCTTTTACATACACAGCACCGTGCCCATAGAGCATCCTAGGGCCTACCTTAGGGGTGACTTAGGTGTAGTAAAAGGGCAGTTTAGGCCCTGGAAAGTGGCTTGAATTGTCAAGTCCATGTGGCAGTAAACTGCGCATGCAGGCCCAGCAGTGGCAGGCCTGAGACAAGTTTGAAAGGCTACTTCTGTGGGTGGCGCAATCTGCGTTGCTGGTTGTAAGGAAATGCCTCCTTGGCATGGTTACCCCCTGACTTTTTGCATTTGCTGATGCTAAGTTTTGATTTGACAGTGTGCTGAGGCCTGCTAACCAGGCCCCAGCACCAGTGTTCTTTCCCTAACCTGTACTTTTGTTTACACAATTGGCACACCCTGGCATCCAGGTAAGTCCCTTGTAACTGGTACCCCTGGTACCAAGGGCCCTGATGCCAGGGAAGGTCTCTAAGGGCTGCGGCATATCTTATGCCACCCTGGGGACCCCTCACTCAGCACAGACACACTGCTTGCCAGCTTGTGTGTGCTGGTGAGGACAAAACGAGTAAGTCGACATGGCACTCCCCTCAGGGTGCCATGCCAACCTCACACTGCCTATGCAGTATAGATAAGTCACCCCTCTAGCAGGCCTTACAGCCCTAAGGCAGGGTGCACTATACCATAGGTGAGGGCTCCAGTGCATGAGCACTGTGCCCCTACAGTGTCTAAGCAAAACCTTAGACATTGTAAGTGCAGGGTAGCCATAACAGTATATGGTCTGGGAGTCTGTCAAACACGAAATCCACAGCACCATAATGGCTTCACTGAAAACTGGGAAATTTGGTATCAAACTTCTCAGCACAATAAATGCACACTGATGCCAGTGTACATTTTATTGTAACATACACCCCAGAGGGCACCTTATAGGTGCCCCCTGAAACCTTAACCAACTACTCGTGTAGGCTGACTGGTTTTAGCAGCCTGCCACACTCGAGACATGTTGCTGGCCACATGGGGAGAGTGCCTTTGTCACTCTGTGGCTGGTAACAAAGCCTGTACTGGGTGGAGATGCTTATCACCTCCCCCTTGCAGGAACTGTAACACCTGGCGGTGGGCCTCAAAGGCTCACCCCCTTTGTTACAGCACCACAGGGCATTCCAGCTAGTGGAGTTGCCCGCCCACTCCGGCCACGGCCCCACTTTTGGCGGCAAGGCCAGAGGAGATAATGAGAAAAACAAGGAGGAGTCACTGGCCAGTCAGGACAGCCCCTAAGGCAACCTGAGCTGAGGTGACTCGGACTTTTGGAAATCCTCCATCTTGCAGATGGAGGATTCCCCCAATAGGGATAGGAATGTGACCCCCTCCCCTTGGGAGGAGGCACAAAGAGGGTGTAGCCACCCTCAGGGCTAGTAGCCATTGGCTACTGCCCTCCCAGACCTAAACACAACCCTAAATTATGTATTTAGGGGCTCCCCTGAACCTAGGAACTCAGATTCCTGCAACCTAAGAAGAAGAGGACTGCTGAGCTGAAAAACCCTGCAGAGAAGATGGAGACACCAACTGCTTTGGCCCCAGCTCTACCGGCCTGTCTCCCCACTTCTGAAGACACTGCTCCAGCGACGCTTTCCACAGGGACCAGCGACCTCTGAAGCCTCAGAGGACTGCCCTGCATCTAGAAGGACCAAGAACTCCTGAGGACTGCGGCTCTGTTCACCAAAGACTGCAACCTTGCAACAAAGAAGCAACTTTGAAAAAAACAACTGCGTTTCCCGCCGGAAGCGTGAGACTTGCTACTCTGCACCCGACGCCCCAGGCTCGATTTGTGGAGAAACAACACTTCAGGGAGGACTCCCCAGCAACGGCGAGACCGTGAGTAGCCAGAGTTGCCCCCCTGAGCCCCCACAGTGACACCTGCAGAGGGAATCCCGAGGCTCCCCCTGACCGCGACTGCCTGTCTCCCAGATCCCGACACCTGGTAAAGACTCTGCACCCGCAGCCCCCAGGACCTGAAAGATTGGAACTCCAGTGCAGGAGTGACCCCCAGGAGGCCCTCTCAATTGCCCAGGTGGTGGCTACCCCGAGGAGCCCCCCTCTTGCCTGCATCGCCCATTGATTTTCATTGGAAACCCGACGCGTGTTTGCACACTGCACCCGACTGCCCCCGTGCTGCTGAGGGTGTACTTTCTGTGCTGACTTGTGTCCCCCCCTGGTGCCCGACAAAACCCCCCTGGTCTGCCCTCCGAAGATGCGGGTACTTACCTGCTAGCAGACTGGAACCGGGGCACCCCCTTCTCCATTGAAGCCTATGCGTTTTGGGCACCACTTTGACCTCTGCACCTGACCGGCCCTGAGCTGCTGGTGTGGTAACTTTGGGGTTGCTCTGAACCCCCAACGGTGGGCTACTTTGGACCCAAACTTGAATCCCGTAGGTGGTTTACTTACCTGCAAGAACTAACAAACTCTTACTCCCTCTAGGAACTGTGAAAATTGCACTGTGTCTAGTTTTAAAATAGCTATATGTGATTTATGACAACAGTATATATGCTATTTTGATTATTCAAAGTTCCTAAAGTACCTACCTGCAATACCTTTCATTTGAAGTATTACATGTACAATTTGAACCTGTGGTTCTTGAAATAAACTAAGAAAATATATTTTTCTATACAAAAACCTATTGGCCTGGAATTGTCTTTGAGTGCGTGTTCCTCATTTATTGCTTGGGTATGTACAACAAATGCTTAACACTACTCCTTTGATAAGCCTACTGCTCGACCACACTACCACAAAATAGAGCATTAGTATTATCTCTTTTTGCCACTATCTTACCTCTAAGGGGAACCCTTGGACTCTGTGCATACTATTCCTTACTTTGAAATAGTGCATACAGAGCCAACTTCCTACACTGGTCCACTAGTAGCATTTAATTTACAGGCCCGGAGTATAGGGTATACCACTTAACAAGGGACTTACAGGTTAAAATATATATGCCAAACAGGTTTAAGTCAATCATACCAGGTGTTAGGGGAGAGAACACATGCACTTTACCACTGATTTGCAGTGATAAAGTGCCCAGAGTCCTAAAGCCAAAAAAAGAGGGTCAGAAAAATAGGAGGAAGAAGGCAAAAAGCTTGGGGATAATCCTGCAGAAATTGTCATTGCCAACACTGACCAAACTGCAAGGTAATTGCGCCTTGCAGGAAGGGACTGTTATTCAGGAAAATTATGATTAAAAAATTGTAAATTGTGATGTTATACAGAATTAACATAATGTAAACTGCAGGGAGATGCTCCTGGTGATGAAGCATTAAAATGGATGAAATTGGGTTGTAAAAAGAATTTCCAGAATTTACATATGAATAAAGATTAAAAGTGTATTCTACCTAATTCAATGGTACAGCCTATGTGTAAGTATTTGTATAATCAAACTCCTGCAGGGAGAGACAGTCTAATCAGGATTTTCAAGAAGTATTAGGAAAATACAGGATTTTACATGTTTCTGAAGATGTATGTGGCCGATGATTAGTTTGCCATCTAAAAAAAAAAAATCAAGGAAAAAAGTCTTAGTGTTGTGAATCACATTGGCAAATCAGCAGGCCCATTTACGAGATTACGAGCAATCTTCATTTCGATGCCACTTTGCAATAGCCGTAAGTATATCTTGGTAGTACTCTTTCTTTTCTAAATGGTTCGAGGCACATCATATTAGGAGAGCAAATAGCCATACAGTTGCTAAATTGCTCTGGAGGGAGTTGATACCATGATTTGTTCCCGCTGCTCCCCCCCCCCCCCCTCGACTTCTGTTGAGAAAGACTGCGGCACTCATTTTATAAATTAAGTGCTACAGATGATTAGTAAAGCTTTTGAGATCAAGCAAATACTCCATTGCAGTTACTGACCACGATCCTCTGATGTGGTGGAGAGAACAAATGGGATGCTCAGGACAACTGGCAAAATCATGTGCCTGATCACTCTTGAAATGACAAAGCACTTTCCCTTTGTTGACGAATATGAAATGTACTCCAAAATGTAAGACTGATTTATCACCCCATGAAATCATCATGGGTAGAGCAATGAGACTTTCACATATACTTTCATCTGCATTAATTTTAAAAAAATCTGATGATATTGTTCTGGGTTATTTCAAAGACCTGGTTGATGTGGTAAAATATGTCTCTCGTCAGGTGGAAGCAGTCACTGAAGACTACATAGGCACTCCTTGTCACAGCCTGAATGCAACACATGTAAACATATCCACAATGGGGTAGACACACAATAATCGGCCAGGAAAACTGCAGAGCTTCATAATGGAAGGGAAGGTGTTAAAGTGTCCAAAACCAATGGACAAATGAGAAACATGATGTGTACAGCAAAATAAATACATGGCTCAACGTCCAACACAGCCCAAGATATATTTGTTATAATTAAACCAGACACATTAGTTGACAAAAATATAAAAAAATGTGGGTTTAGTACAGTAGGCTTAACGTTATACATAAATTAGAATATTGTCCATAATTCATAATTTACATGGTATACATACCTTTTCTTTGGTAATTTAATCTTGGCTATATAACCCAGGCAAAAGTTGATAACATCTTGAACTAAGTCCTCACCAAGGTGGGCTTGTATGCTCTAAGTACACAAAACATGGTGATGCATCATTTTTTCGGTCCATTAAATAACTACATAGCATTAGCAAGCAAAATATTTAACGCCCGATTTAGAACTTGGCAGAAGGGAATACTCTGTCACAAACGTGATGGATATCCCGTCCGCCGCACTACGATCCCATGATATCCGACGGGGATCGTAATACGGCGGACAGGATATCTGTCACATTTGTGACGGAGAATTCCTTCTGCCATGTTCTAAATCAGGCCTTTAGTCTGAAGCAATATCCATCCAATCATATTTCGTTTTTTATGTAGGTGGTACAGAGAAATAATATCAAAGTGCGATAGCTTGTGTGAAGGTGCCTGAGAGAAGGACATCTTGGATTGTCTTGCTCTACATACTTTTCAAATCGGGGAACTGGAATTAACATTTGCATCAGGGCGTGCAGCAAACAAACCACAGAAACAAAAAAGCAATTACAGTGCTTCCTTTGAAAAAGGTGCTCTCTTTGCAAACGCTAGTATTAGCTGTTGGTGATATGCGTTCTTTTAATTGGATAGTTTACACTCTTAGCAGTTGTGCGTCCAATCAAAGAGAATGAAGGACTGGAGACCGATTTTCCGCTCAGCTCACAGATAAAAGAAATGTATATCGAACTAATATGAGTCTGTGCTAGTTTGGAAAAAGGAATATATCACCTCCCACTGGTAACGTTATTTTTCTGCCTGCATCTGATCTGGGAGGAGTTCACACTTGTGTTGCTATATGTAGTGCAATAGATAACATGTCCCTATCCCCCACAAGTTAATTCATAGTATTTGTTGGCACTAATACTGTACATCTGTTGAAGATTGGTATATTAACAAGGTGTTCCACTGCTTTACATGCATGACGTGTAGGGCAATTAAAAGCCATTTTTATGCCTGAACTGCGCAATTTGTTCTGTCCCCTCCCCCACTTTAGACTCTGGTTTGTAGAAATAGCCCAATGGTAGCAGTGCAATTTTCCAGACACAGATTTCTCACCATTGCTCGTTGAGTAAAGGTTTAAGGAGGAAAACTGACAAATTGGTGATTGTGAAAACGTATGACTAAACAATCTCCCATACAAGTTTTAATCGATTTCCCTACCCAGGAAACTCTCTTCACCGTGACGATATATTTATACATAAGGTGTACACACTTAACCCTAAATTCCAGCCAACATACACGTTTGCTTTTTAAATCCATTCATTTTTCAGTAGAATCAGTCTGTAACAGGGGAACCGCGTTGTGAACTAGCACATAGGGCGTACAATTAAAGGGCAACTGCAGAAATATATTAGCCCCTAACCCCCCCCCCCCCCAAATTGGGGTCTAGTGAGGCCATCGCTAAAAAATTCAGGATAAGATGATTAGGCTTGTCAACCCCCCTCTCCTCCTCCCACTGTTACACTTGTTCCAAGGTAGCCTTTTTAAAAATAACATTCACTGTGTTGTGTCTGTCATGGGCCCGCCCATGACGCTCGCTGTTTGGGGGAGATGAAGTTGGTCTCACCTACAGCGTGCTAAAAAGTGGTATGACCAGTGACATAAGCCGAGCTAATAAAAAGGGACGAGGGAAATCTCCCTCGTGTCTAGTGATTACGAACCATTGTCTCAGTGTCATTAATGATACCACTATTCTTAAAGCAGTTTGAGTCGTGAGGCGTCGTAACATAGCGACTCAACACAGTGCAGCTCCTCCTTTTATCTCAGCTAAGTAAGTAGAGTCAGCATGCCTATCGTTGGTGCTGGTGCCTCTCTTGTATTCGTTAGAGGGGCAGTGACCAGCGGAAACATTGTTCCAAGCAGTGCGGGACGCATCTTTCTATTGCTGAACAGCTGGACTTTGCGTCCTAGGATTCTAGTGGCAGTATCCACAGGTAGAGAGGGAGTGGTAAGCAAATATGTCAGACAATTCACCCACATGCCAGGGGTAGCGGAAGTGACATCACACACCCTTTAACCTTCTCTTTCACTCACACACACACAAACACAAATTCGCACTTACATACACTCTCTCACATAACCACACTCTCACCCGCAAGAATGCACACAACATACATTTAAAAGCATTTTTTACTTACCTCAGCTGCCATGGAAAGGCATACGCCAGCAAAGTATAATTTTCTTACACTAATATTGAATATTATATTATTCAATATTAGTGTAATAAAAATTGACAAAAAACAAAGAGGGTGGAGCTCCAACTGACGTCCATAAGGAGGAGCTACCACTGTGTTCCTGGCACTGAATTTGCCACCTCTGGGGTTAGGGGTCGCAAAGGCAGTGCCAGAGGGTAGCCCAGGGCAATGCCGAGGTCGCAGCTGCGAACCCTGGCACCACCTATGTCATATCCGCTATGGTGAGCCCTTCTTGTAACTGGATCGCTTAAAAGTGCATATTCTTTTCCGTGGTGTGTGATGCACGTTTCTATTGCTGAACAACGGGACCTCAAGTCCAAGGATTCCAGTGGCAGGATCCACAGGTGAAGAGAGTAGGTGATGAGATGGTGGTGAGCCCTTCCTCCTTCCTTGATGCTAGAGCGCTTAAAAGCCCTTACTCTTCCCCGCGGCAAGGCAGGCCCATATGACACTGAACAAGGATGGGCTGGGCCACACCTCTGATATCAAACACTTAATACCTGATGATTGGATTGTTTGGTAGGGCTGCAGAGATCTGCAGGGGTCAACTATTCAAAAGAAAAAACATACAGAGTGTATGGGGATGAATCACTAATTAACTGTGCCTATGTGACTTATTAAAAGCCAGCTGGAATTCGTGGAAGAGAGGCGGACGGCGACTCAACTGCCTTGAATGAAGAGCTGTCTAGTCCACCACCTGCAGCATTAGCAGAAACTAGCACAAACTTGACCATATAGGAGCTATTACTACTTCTCCCTCCACTGTTTCTAATTTCCTGCTGGCAAAATAAGAAGAAAGCAGTTAGGGTGGTGTGGTCAGAAACCAAGCAGTCTGTCTTTAGAAAAACGGCAGTCCTCAAGTGTCTCCCAGGGCCCAAGCAATGCAAACGGTGACATATAAAGTTAAAATCCACTAATTAAAGCTCTTTACAAGAGACTTGAAAAATTGGAACTGGTTGTCAAATCCTCAATGTCAGAAATAAGTCGAAAAATAGATTCAATTAGGGTTGCTTCTTAACCCCTTCGCTGCCAGGCCTTTTCCCCTCTCAGGTGCCAGGCCCTTTGTTTGGCTGTTTGGGGCAGCTCGCGCTTAGGCCCTCATAACTTTTTGTCCACATAAGCTACCCACACCAAATTTGCGTCCTTTTCTTTCCACCAACATCCTAGGGATTCTAGGAGGTACCCAGAGTTTGTGGGTTTCCCTGAAGGAGACCAAGGGCAATATGTACCAAAGCATTTTCCCACTGACACAGAATGGGTAAAACGTCAGATATTTGAAAGCAATAAACCGTTATGTCTGCTGGATGCTTCTGGTTGCATGGATATATAGGGCTTGTAGGTTCATCAAGAACCCTAGGTCCCCAGAGCCAATAGATAAGCTGCATCTTGCAAAGGGCTTTCATTGTATACCGGATATACAGCAACTAATTTGCTGGAATATAAAGAGTGAAAAATAGGTATCAAGGAAACCATTGTATTTCCAAAATGGACAAAAGGTAAGGTCTTGAGAAGCAGTGGTTATTTGCTCATCTCCGAATTTCGGGGTGCCCATACTAGCATGCGAATTACAGGGCATTTCTCAAATAGACCTTTTTTTTTACAAACTGTCTTACATTTGAAGGAAAAAATGCAGAGAAAGACAAGGGGCAGTAAGTAACACTTGTTTTGCTATTCTGTGTTCCCCCAAGTCTCCCGATAAAAATGGTACCTCACTGGCGTGGTTAGGACTAACGCCCACAACAGGAAACCCAACATGAACACATTTTTACACTGAAAACGGACGTGTTTTTTGGAAAGTGACTAGCTGTGGATTTGGGCCCCTAGCTCAGCCTGCACCTAGGGAAACCTACCAAGCCTTTGCATTTTGAAAACTAGACACCTAGGGGAATCCGAGATGGGGTGACTTGTGGGGCTCTGATGAGGGTCCGTTACCCAGAATCCTTTGCAAAGCTCAAAATGTGGCCCAAAAATGCTTTTTCCTCACATTTCAGTGACAAAAAGCCACAAATTTCCTTCCACCCAGCATTCCCCCAAGTCTCCCGATAAAAATGGTACCTCACTTGTGTGGATAGGCCTACTGCCCGCAAAAGGAAATGCCCCAAAACACTATCTGGACACATCAAAATTATCAAATACAAAACTACCTGTTTTTGCTGGGGGAGGAGGGGGTCACTCCCCTTATGCCAATTTCATAGAAAAAATAATATTAATCCCTAGTGTAGTGGCTTCCTAATCAATATAGGCCGATCTGCCCCCGGGGGTGGAGGGGGGCAGAATAGGCCCTGTGGAGCGACCCTTGCCTAAGGGGTTGCTCCCCTTATGAAACAACAACAAAATAAACAATACCTGGTGTCTAGTGCCTTTTACCCCTCCTGGGGGCAGATCTGCCTAAGCAATATAGGCCGATTTGCCCCCGGGGGGGCAGAAAAGGCCTGATAATAAAATGTTCCCCAAGGTCACTCCCCTTTATATGTAAATACATTAAAAAAAAAAAAGTCCCTGGTGTCTAGTGGGCATTTCGGCTGCTCGATCGCATTGCGATCAGGCAGCAGAAATGCTCAGAATTACATCTAAAGAAAGGAAAAGCTTTTCCTTTCTTTTGATGTCTCTGCCTGCCCCCTCCTCAGCATTTCTCTTCTGCATTGCGCATGCTTCCAGCGCAATGGGAGGTGACCTCTGATGAGGTCAGCACGCGATTGCGTGTTGACATCATCAGACGTCACTGGGGGGGTGGGGGGAAATCAGGGGTCAGGGGTGGAAGGGGACGCAATTCCCTTTTCATCCCTGATGGGGGGTGTGGGTGGGCCTGGTGCAGGACGAGCTGGTCTCGTCCCCGGCAAACAGGAACCGTGGCTGAACGCGAGACCAGCTCTTCAAAGGCACCATAGGGGTTAAAGGCCTGGTGGTAGCACTGATGGTGATCCTGTTATATATATATATATATATATAAAAATAAATATATATATTTTCACTTAAAAAAAACAAACTAAAGGTTACAGGGACGGTATAGTTAGGCCCTGAATTTTCTCAAAACCATAGAAATTCATCAGTTATAGTTAGTGTGATTTCAAGAAAATATAACTTGCGCCCCCCCCCCCCCTGGAATATCTGGGGTAATAAGCAGTGCATGAGTGTGATTTTATTTTTTTAATGTATTTTTTTCTTATTTGCACATTTGACACAGGGTCACTAATTTGACCCTCGAAGACCCCTATATCACAGCCCTGAGGTCAGGGCGTCTCCACCCTGACCCCTTATTTCACTTTTCAATTCACTTTCTGGTCAGGTTGTGGCCAGCCAATCACAGCATCCCTGTTGGTGTGCGCATTCAAGAATTCAACACGATAATCGCAGAAACGTCTCAATGGATCCGCAGCCCTAGATATACACATTTATTTCCCGTTAATTATCTCAAAACCTACTCAACGGATTTACACCAAATCTACAGAAGCGTAATCTGCGCACCAAAGTCCACCTTTATGCCAAATTTAGTGTAGTTCCATCCAGCGGTTTGGGCTGTAGCCGTGTTCAAAACTCCTATTGAACTTAACATGGGAAACACAAGTTTTTTTGACCCCTGATTTTTCTCAGCCCCCACTCGACATATCACCACAAAACGTCCTATGCGCAACAAGAATCACCCATAGACTTTTTGGGGAAAATTTGGTTTAGATTCATCAAACGGTTTCAAACAGCAAGTCAAACAACGATTTTTCTATAGAAGCATGGTCCTAAATAGAACTACCTACTGGCGACCGAAAAACCCCTGCAAAAAAACAAAGGTTATAGGGATGTTATAGTTAGGTTGACGTTTTACCCATACAAAACCATAGAAATTCAGCAGTTATAGTTATACTTATAGCTATAATAATCATGTACTGCTGAATTTCTATGGTTTTGTGTGGGTGAAACGTCAACCTAACTAAAAACATCCCTGTAACCTTAGTTTTTTCAGTGAACTTATGTTTTTTTTGACACGCAGGTTAATATTTCTGTTAGGGCGCGGCCAGCCTATCAGTGCCTTACTTTTCCATACGAGGAGGATCCTAGGATCTGCTGAAAAAATAAGATGTGCATAAAATATCCCTAAGGACCCCTCTATGTTTCTTATAGGGTCAGGAACCCTGCATCCTGATCCCTTATATGTTTTTATACTGCTTTTTTCCTAACCCCCAGTCAATGCGAGAAACAAAATGGCAGCCACAACTTTTCTGTCCGGTTGCTGACAGCCAATCAGGGCTTTGCTTTTACTCCAGATTCAAGGAGGATCTGCGCCTCTAGATATACAAAGTTATGTTTCCTTTAATAACTCCGAAACTACTGAAAGGATTTACACCAAATAACAAAAAGCGTGATCTTCGGACCAAAAGCTACCTTTCTGCTAAATTTGGTGTAATTCCGTCCAGCGGTTCGGGCTGCACGCATCTAAGGACATTACATAGGAAACATACTTTTTGACAACCACTTTTTTTTTTTTTCTCAGCCCCAGCTTCACGGATCACTCTGAACGAAACTTTGCATGCAGAACAAGACTATACAGGGAACTTTTTTTTGGAATACTTGGTGAAGATTCGTCAAATGGTGCCAAAAATGGAGGCAAGTCAATAAACAGTTTTTCTATGGAAACTAGGTCATTACTATAACTACATACTAGCAACAGCCAGTAGGTAATTATATATATATATATATATATATATATATATACACACACATATATACACACAGACACATATATATATATATATATATATATATATATATATATATATATATATGTGTGTTTTTTTCCTCCGGTGCAAATAGTGCCTCTGTAGTTATGTCTTCGAATCATTCAACAAATCTGCACCAAACTTCCCAAAATAAATGGTCATCCATGGCAAGTTTTGTTCAGATCTGTCGGGTGACTGAAGGAGGAGGCAAAAGAAAGCAAGGTGCCAAAATTAGATTTTTCTTTTTTTCATTCCCATAAAAGTGTTTTATTCTCTGACACAGTAAAAACTAGTGAATGGTTTCATGTAAACGTGTTCAGGAATTTCTGAGAAAATAGGATTTAATTGGAAAAGAGAGCTTTTTCTCCGGTCATCCATTTCAGGTCTGTGGACCCAATATCTAAGACTGAGTGGACACTACGGAGAAAATAATTGTTGCAGCCACCATTACAGGACTAAGAGATGTAGGCTCCAGCTCTGCTCCCCGAGTTTGCAAACCCTGTCTTGGGGTCCACATACCCCAATAAGTTCCTGGACCAGCTGGATTTCCTGCTGGTTCTGCGATTCTGGTACTGGGTCCTCAGCTCATTCATGAGGACCAACAAGGGCAAACAAACCTGTGTAGGTTTATGGACTCAACGTGGAGTCCATGATAACCTCCCATCCCCAAAAAAAAGAAAATAGCAGGCTAGGCTTTACTTGTCTTCTTAAAGGCTGTGCAATATTCACACCAATAAGTAAAAACACACAACATAATTAAATAACACGATAAATAACAACACATACATTGTGCAGATGACAGGGGAAGGACTTTCAGACTAGGATCACCAGTGATAGGAGACGGGGCCAGGCCCTTTAAATGTTGCTCAATCTTAAGGCAGAGTGGGATGCACAAGGGACGTGCCCGGGTGTGCGCCTGGCTGAAGACTGTGGTAGAGTACATTAGGGACTGCTTAGAGCCTCCATTTTAACTTAGCACTTCTTGCCTGTCACTAACCTTTTACATGGCTTTTCATTTATGTGATAATGTACTGAGAAATCATTGTACATGTTGCTTACTTCTAGTAAGCATTGAAGCAAACTTGCCTGTACACTCCGTCCAAGGAAGAGCACGCAGAACGCAATGGCGTAAGTATTTTTATTGTCCATGGAGACAGCTCCGCATTTGCAGACATATCATGGCTTCGAGCTTGCACATCTGACACAGTTTGGCACGCACTGTGCTTGTGTTACAATATCTGCATCTACGCCATATTCAGGCAGAGGAACACTTCCACTGGGATTATCCTGGAACACAGAATTCGGGGCCCGAGATGCAGCTTGGCTGACTCTGATGCGTATCTGAATCTGACCTATACCCTTCACAAGACTAATAGCCTGCACTACACTAAACAGGCTTCCTGGCTTCCCTGTACATCTTACCTAGGTACGGGGGTCGGGTTGTCTCAACTGATCTGGCAGAGGGTACGCCAACTATGCCCTCAGTAATATAAGTAGTTACAGATAGGAGTGTACTAACACAATCACATAACCATGGTTGAATTGTTAGTTTTTCTCACCACCTTTGTAATGCTGGTTACCATGATCTGTCTCATTTGCCTAATCATCGTAGCTCATGTTTTTTATGCAAGAAAAATATTGTTACAATAAATGCTCTAAAAGACATTTTTGCATCTTTCTTGTGTCTCACCTTGAGTACGCTCCGTGACAGCAAAAGGGTAACTCTGTTTCCACTATTTCCTTTGGAATCTGAGAGGTTGTGTTTGAGGTTGAGAAGCCCGTCCGGTACCCTGGTGTGTTTAGGAGTTCAGACCGGGCACTGTGAGCTAGCTAGGAACTGTGTGAATATTTCCTGATGGTATACGCAGGCAGAGTTCCTATACTCTAACATTTATATTGACCAGATACACAGTCCTAATTGATTCGTAAGAACAGTATAAGACGGGCCAAGAGTGGGACATCTTTGTCCGGTATCGCCCGGAAGAGGCTGTGCCTGGCTACCCCCTTGGCAGTTGGCTCTATCTGAAAGGTATGCACCCCAAGTCCCCAATAGAGCTTGAAGGTCTGAAAAGAAGCTATCCTGCTGTAGGATCTGATACTTGTGTTTCATTTTCTGCATTTTTGCTGTTTCATCAATATTAGCCTCCTTTTACCTCCACTTCGTATCTCAGCTCAGAAGTGAGAGCGGCAAGTTCCTTTTGCTCATCCTACTTAAAGAGAATGGGGAAAATTAAGGCTTCAGATACCCCTTTGGGAACATCTTCACTAAAAAAGGCAAAACAGTCTACCAACAGCAACACACTGAGAGATTAACAAATTGACAAAGTTGAGACAAATTTAAAACCAGACCCTTCTACCTCTACTTCATCTTCTGGAAATTTCTTGAACCAAGGAAACCAAGTTCTTACAGCCAACCAACATACCCCACCTCCCAAGGGCAGCCACCTGAGCCCCCAGAGTGTAGTAGCAACTGCACCTGCTCCCCCAAGGGAAGTTTCTAAAATCAGGGATGGTATGGCTTCCCACAGAATTCTTCCACCTCCTTTGCATGGAAGACCTCACTCTTTTGGAAATAGGTGCATTTACTGCAGCTTGTCTAATGCGGTGGCTTGATCAATCGCTACTTATGAGTATACTCCCAAGCAATGTACCAGCCCTCTAACTTCATCTAATAGTGCTTCTTCTCAAATCCCGCAGGCAACTGGAAATGATTTGTGTGAAATATATATATATGCATAATGTACCTAGACTACCTCGAGCCACAAGAGAAGATAGCAAATCTATGATCAACAAAGTGATTCACTGGATCCACAATGTTCACGTCTTTCATTATTCCATCCAAACATGGTGAGGGCCACACGCTGTGAAACACCTGGTGAAGCATGTTGAAATATTGCTGCCATTACGGGATCTGACAGATGAGCTAATTGCATTGGAGGCGTGGTTTTATGGCCGGGCAATTAGCAACACCTGCTTAAAGTAGAACTCTCTTTCGGCAAGGGCCGATACTAATCATGCTGTCCAAAACATGATCCCAAATTCCCCCAGAGGCTTTGCACCAGGTCGTTGTAAGAGATGACTGACCCTGCACACATGAACTCAGACAACTTGCTCTCATTCCCTTTACGAGCCCTAATGATGAATGGAGCATCCTTACTTGGAACATTGCTGGTCTTAAATCCAAATGATTAGATATTCGAATATAGATTATTCGGCATGGGGGGAATTGTGTTGATTCTTTTGATATCTGTTTATTCCAAGAATCGTGGAGTGTGTAGCCGCTGTACAGGTCGGACTTCACAAAGTTTTATTGTGAAGCAATGTCACAGGGGAGAGGGTGGCATGCTGGCGGACTAGTAATAATGGTCTAAACCACAATTAACTGTAGAATTACGAGGCTCCCTCTATACTCTCCCAACATACTCTGTTTACTAATTAACTCAGTAGATGATAAGCACCTTTATAGTTATAATGTTTATAACAGGATCAGTGGGTACAACAAGCAATCTAGCATTCTCACTAACCTTGAATATTTTATGGACTATCTTCCCCCAAGGGGGCTGTAATAGTTGCTGGCAACTTTAATGTTACCTTTGAGCCATTTGACTATTCTGAGTTGGGTGCATTAGAGAAGAAAGACTCTGTATGGAGAATCCTACGGTTAGCTCTCACTACAGCAAAAAGACGGTCTGTCCTATCTACCCAACCACTGGTGCAGACAATGAACCTTGGCCTGAGAGCCTGCAATGACAGATCCTCGCTGCACATAGTAGGAGCCATACTTTCAAGAGCCTGAATCAATACACCAGCATTGATTATATCTTGTTGTCTCTACAACTGTGGTTGCAGATAGCAGACATGAAGATGTTAGAATGAAGTGATAGTGATCATATTGCATTAAAACTAATAATGAAACTGCATCTGCTACCAAATCGCAATGTCCATAATTCTCGGTTTCCTGGGGAACGTAATCTTTCAAACAACACAAAGGCCCTATACTGGTCAACGTATCTGCCCAACCTAACTTAAAGGGTTACATTTACAATAAAGTGGCTGAAACCTTTGAAATTAGAAGCAGTACCCGCCTCTTTGGAGAAAGTGTAAATTCTTTAATCAAGTATCATGATGACTTGTTTGATCACTTATGTGAACTACTAACTAGCGAATGTAAAAGTTCAACCAAAAAGAGACCAAAATATCCCTGGTATAATGGGCAGTGTAGACTTGCCAAGGATGCTTTAATTAAATCTATTAAAGCCAATAATTGTGAGCAAATTCCATTGGCCACGAGAAACTATAAGGGCAGGCTGGGTAAAGCTAGATTAGATTGTGAAGAAAAAGTATGGAGTGATTTGGCAAACGCAGTTAGAGCAAGGGACAACAAGTCATTCTGGAGTATACTTGCTCATGGAGGCCATCATGCTACATCTCAGTTGAACTTCTATCTGCAGCCCCAGATATTGGTCGAACACTTTGAAAGACTATATTCAAACACCAGAAAGATCCCAGGTGATGTACTAAATCAGGGATAAATGAAATCCAATGAAACAATATGCCCCACATAATATCACTTAAGGAGTCTCTTGGAACCTTGTTGCACATAGTCCCAGGAAAGGCCCCTGGACCTGGCTGCGGTCCAAGTGATTTGTTTGCTGCAGGGCCATTTATACAGGGCCCATTTCTTAATTTGCTCTCAAAATCTAACTTGGAGAGTGGGCCTCCCTTGAAATGCTGGCATCATGTTGACAATGTCCCTATCTATAAGAAGGGAAGCCGAGAAGATCCCTGTAACTAAAGGTTTATCGGCCTGATTGATGGATTTCAGAAGCTCTTCTGCGTGCAGATTTCAGAAAACTGACATACTGGATTACCAAGAACAACACTCCAACAGATCTCCAAGCAGGTTTCTGCCAGAAGAATAGTAGAATAGATAAAATCTTTCGCTTTTGTGCAATTTATTGGAAAACTGTGGTAATGGGAAGGGCCACCTGTTTGTGGTCTTTGTTAACCTAAAATTGGCTTTTGAGTCAGTCCCCTTACGCAACATTTGGTGTGTCTCAGGCCATATGGGGGTCTGAGATAATATTTGATCTGTTTTAACAAGATTGCACAAAATGAACTATACCTGTGTTAAGTGTTGCACAAAGGGTGAACTGACTAAATGTTTAGAATTGAGGCGAGAGTCACACAGGGCTGTGTTTTGGCATTAATTCTCTCTATATATAAAACAACCCAGTGCAATGTCTAGATTTCCCTGGCAATGACACTCTAAAAATAGCTGCTTTAAAATCCGTAGGCTATTGTTTGCAGACGACACGCTTCCCATCTCTAAAACCCCTGTCAGCTTGCAGGCCTTAGTCAATCATTTTCAAATTTTTTGTTCTGAGAAGGGATTAGAACTAAACATTAAGAAGACTAAATTCATGTCCTTCAACCCTTATAAATCTGAAGAGCTCAATTAAATCACAGAATCAGTTGCTTAAACAAGTTCAGCATTGTAACAAACAAATTCATCACTTGGATGTTGCAGATCAACATGAGTACATTAAAGTTGCAGCAGGAATGCAGGGCTGTTACAAAGTTGGTCAAGAATACCAAAACTAGAATCCTCTCCTCGCAATAGAAATATACATGGTTAAAGTCAAGGGGTCAACTTTGTATGGCTCAGATCTATTGGGGGGGGGCAAGGGAGTAAAAGGCAAGAGGCCTGCACCGGCTAAAAATACGTTTATTAGGTCTCTATTATATCTTCTGCAGAGTACTCCTTGTGTTACCAAGATACTTGATGTAGGCATGTATCTAATTTCCTCAAAAATGAATTTAAGACATCTACTGTACTGGCACAGACTGTGGTCCACTGATGTGTTAGCCCCCTATAGGTTACCACTAATGGAATTACTACACTCTAATGACCATTTGAAAATCTTCGGGCCAGCTTATAATATTAAAAAGTATGTTATACAGCCTGGATCTTGCCACTCTCTGGGAATCTCCCACTGACGCTAGTTTAAAGACACTATCAGGAATTAAGGAGAAAGTCAAGGTTCTCTTTCGGGAAAAGGAATTATATAGCTGTAAGCCTGGCAGCTTGACGAACAGATGTTTAGATCACAAAGCCATTCCATCATACAAACTTTTTTTTATAAGACTACTTGTCCCCTAGCCAAACAGCTCTATACCAAATTTAGATATGGGATTCTGCTTACCAATAGATTTTGCATTCGCTGGGGAGAGAAATATTGCACTAGCACTTTGTGTCTGGCATGCAGAGCTGAGATTCAAACCTTGCACCATCTTTTTTCTGTAACGCCTACTCAATCCCTTGCAAGAAGTGGATCAAACTTGTTTGTCATCTTTTGGGAATCACACAACATGAAATTGCAAAGAGAATTTTGAGAACTGACACTAATTAAGCGATTGTCATCTGTGTTGCTAAATTATGATTCTCTGCATGGGTAATACGCAAGAATGTTTTTAGATTCTGATGTGGACCATCTTTTTAATGCTCATTGTCACTTACTATTGGATTTCAATATTGTTTTCTATCTTAACATGTTATTAGCACTTTAGAATCTTCAATGTACAATATTTACATGTAAGGTTTATGTTTTAAAAAATGTTTTCAGAAAAGGCACATTGGACTATCAAGATTAGCATTAGTGTTGTCAACATAACTTACATTTTGCTGCTTTGCACAATATATTAATAGCATCTTGGTTTTTATGCAATTTAATTTTGGCTAATTAGCTGAATTTGTTACAAGCTCAATGTCTGTTTACCTGAGCTTTTATTGTGTCCAATGTTGCCGTAGCTAGCATGTAATGATTTTATAAATTATCTTTGTATGTTTTATGGATTTTGAATCTGAAATAAACAAATTGAATTGAAGACATATTCAGACCAATAAATAATTCTGCTTCCATACAGTTGTCTGTTTCATAGTGTTAAGAAGAATATGATTTGTGATCTCATCTGTATTATTATACATTATTTGCGAAGTTTGTAATTGTATTAGGCACATGAAAAGCGGGAGCTTCAGCACTTCATATGCTGTTCGAGTATGTTTTGCATTGTTGTTGTGAAAGTTATAGCTGGCAAAATTACCATAACTTGTGATGTTTAGCTGTGCTTTCGATTACAGTTTTAATTTGTAACCATAACTGTAACTGTACTTTAACTGAACATGTATGTGTGTGTGGGGGTCCCTGTGTGCATGCATGCAATCAAAACATTTTAATGTGTATTTGTTTTAACAGAAAATACTCAACCAAGACCAGCATGCCAGGTGTTAAATTAATGCAGCAGAGTAAAATCCCACAGAAGTGATATCTTAGGACAGTTGTTTCCCTCTGTAAAATAAATGTTACATGCAATTGGTGAGACAGTAATTCGTTTTTTTTCTCAATGCAAGTATTCTGTACTGTGCTAATAAACTCGAATTTGATGCACTGTAATAATACATATGGATGCATGTTTATTAAGTAATTTATTAAGTCATTTGCTCCGTATAACATAGGTTATTGTCCCACATTTATTTTCACTGCCATGGCATAAATGATAGAGTGTTTATGTGTGCCTGTGTGTAATATAGATATGTATTTTATATATAAAACTCTTGATCCTGAGGGTATACGCATCACTGAGAAGGTTTGATAAAATTAGGCATTACTGAAACTGAACAGAATGACAGTCAGCTACTTTTTAGGATCGAGCCTGTGCGTGCATGTGCTAGCGCATGTGTTTTGCATGCAAGACACTGTTGTGTTCAGTAAAGGACTTGGAGCCCACCTGACGCTCACCATTTGTTGGTTTGGGTGGCACTGTTCTTTGCGTTCCTCTGTGTAGAGCAGGGATCAGGCACTAATTAATTTCAACTTAATTAGTGCCTGGTTGCTGCTCTAGACTTGATCAAGGTACTATTTTTTTCATTTTAACTTCCAGTGCTCCACAAACAGAAGGCTTGTGACTGGGACCCAGCAGGACAAACAAAATTGCAAAGTTTTACTTTTTAAAGCTAACTTTCTTTTATTTTGTTAAGTCGTCTTTTCTCAGTTTCCAGTCAGGTTTTCTTTTGTATTTGCTTGTGGGCGCTTTTGTCAAAAGATGACAATTATCTTGTTTGAAATATGCAAGACCTATTGCATTGAAAATGCTTGTTCCTGAATATTCTATTTTTATGCCATTAAAATCATTGCCCTGTAACTTTAAAAAGCATTGTGTTTGCATAACTAACCTCTAACAAGACTTAAGAGGGCATATTCTCCAACAGTGAATTTGGTCCGATTTTCCTTTTAATGGAAGTATCTAGTGACTCCTGTGTCCTATCAAATCATGGGATCGGGTATTCTCTGTGGCCTGACAGTAACATTCTGGACGAGGGCAGCAGCGGGGTCTGCTTGACCTGTGCCAGATGGCCCCCTGCTCCTGCTATTTATGCTATTCTCAGGCCTAGTGGTCCCGGCAGTGGATCAAGTAATGCAGTGAGGAACCAACATACAATTGGGAATTATCCTTTTTATGGGCGAGCGCAGAGTCCTCCATCCATTCTGTAATCTCTCTTTGGGCTTCAAACCACGCCCATGTCACGTCAGTCACTTACATTGGTTTGTGGGCTTGCCTTTTAAAATCTGCTTGCTTTCATTTGTGAAAGGCATGCATAAATCATGCCTTTTCCGGTGTTTAGCCCACCTACACAGCACCGGTAAACTACTAAAAACATACGTGGCACAATGTTTTCAGCCTGGGGTCTGGACTACTTTATCTGTTTATTTTCCACGCAGTGCGATCACGCTGCATTTTACATAGTGCGATTGCGCTGCGTTTTTTTTTCTTTACAACGCTAATAGCTCTAACTCGAGCAAATGCAAGACCCATTGATTGAAAATGCTTGTTTACATAGTGCCTGCCTGTTGGGCTGCTGAGCTGGAGATGCACCATTAGGCACTGTGGTGCACCAAATACACCTCTGGAGACCATGGCAACCATGTTCATCCCCATGAGTCCCAAAAAGAGGCATGATCGTAAAATTGTTTTGTGCCTGCCTCCAATCCCCAAGAGCAGAGCACCGAGGGAAAAATGCTTTATTACTTGCACCCTGAAAGTGGGCAGAATCTTAAATTTATCTGCACAGCTAAAACTTCAAAGGTGACAAAAAGACAAACTTTACATTTTACAACACTGATACCACAGAATGTTGACATGTAACCATATGTATAACACTTTGTTAAATAAACCCTGGTTTGTATGGGAAGCATGAGTAAGAAATGATCAGATTAGTCAGTGCCTTTGTTCACACTTACTTGCTTACACAAGAATTTGTGTTCTTTGTATGCGACAAGGCCATTCTCAGCAAAGACGTAATCAAATTTCTCAACCACTAAAATAGGGACAAGAAACAATGAATTACCTCACAGAAATTATGCCTTTTAATTTCCACCTCTATTCACCACCGAGGGAGCACAGAGACAGTACAGACTGATAACGGTGGGATCTATCTGAAGGATTTAGAAACAAACAATGGATAACTATTAACGTGTATTTATACAAGTGATGTAATAGATTACTACAAAACATATATATAGTTAGCTATTCAACCTGTCAGAAGTAAAACGTAAAGTCCCTTTCTTACAGGAGTGAAACCCTAAGGTAACAACTACCTGAACCCGGTGCTTACATAAGTACACAAATGAAAAATGTTCTCCTGCAATGGAACCCCTTTCCAAGAACATGGGACCAGACACTTACTTTATAAGGCCTGGCAGTAACTTCCCCACTCATCTTACATGGTAAAACAATGTCCCTGAGAAGGGGCTTTGTCGGTATGGGATGGCAATGTTGAAGATACCAAGAGCAAATACAATCAGGTTTCTTAATCGCCAAAATGAAAACAATTCAAAGTCGAAAATCATTACATGAATTTATTTGGAAAGTTCCATTTTGGAAATCCTGAAAACCCTCTGCATAATTTAACTTTGATTACACCTCTCCTGAAATCATTGATATCCCTCACTGTCAATTTAAAGTTTGTCTAGTTTGCAAACCACAGAGACTGCCTTGTAACCATATAGCATACATCAGTGATTTTTTAAACTTTTGACTTCTGTGGACCCTCACTTAATCGTTATTGAAAGCAGGAGACCTCCACAGAATCAATATTTAAATCTCGTGATCCCCACAGTCATTACTTGAAGCCGGGAAACCCAGCCTAAGCATTTTAAATTATTTGAACTGTAAAACAATACACTAAAAATACAGAAACAAGCAGACATCAAACAAATACGGAAATGATGAAATATGCACAAAAAAATACATGAAAAAACTAATATTAATGGGAAGGTTGGAGGTTTACTAAATTAAATTAAGGCCTCATTGCTGCACACTGCACCACTCCCACAAATCAGTTTGAGAATACTATATTTAATTTCTAGATTCCAATTTTGGATTCCTTCACATTTACGTTTTTTTACATGTTTACATTTTGTTTCTTTGTTTATATGCACTTTATTAATCAGTTAAGGGTATTTGATTTTCTAAGCACTTGTGAACACCCTGAGTAGGCTTCACAGACCCCCGCAGGGGTACCCAGATCACTCGTTAAGAACCACTGGCACATAAAATCAATTGCAGAACCTAGGATATGCACATGGACAACCCAGGGATCCATGCCTTGGCAAAGAATTGATCTGTGCCCAGGTTAAACTGAATTGGAACATGTGAAACCCATCACTGGTGCATGGCTCGATCTGAAAAATAAGCCTGTAAACCACAAACATATACATTATATGTAATAATCCCAAATCAAAGAAACTGAAGGACATAAACAATACTGTGACCCTAACACTACCCAACTACAATGTACAATAAAAGCCCCACCCCTCCTTCCTCTATTAATTAGATATCCCAATAATATAAAACACCAGGTCTGCTATTCTGTTATGCTAGAACACATTAATGCCTTAGGATGAAGTTATCCACATTTGGAGGGCAAAAAGCACCATCACCAATGGCCGAAACGTTAATTCCTGTATGAATTATCCCCACAACACATGCATGGTAGAAAAGAGAACATCCTTTAGCATAATGTGGTTCCAAAGATGCATCAGCAGCAATTAAATCGTGTGAGCATATAGCATTTGTTTTTTAGAAGTTCTTTCTTCCAACTTGGTAGGTCAAATTGCAAATAGACTTGTAGAGATCAGCTCTATGATGCATGAGGTATCTTTCCTGTTGTGGGATACTAATGGCAGTGAAGAAAAGCACTTTCAGTTCCAGGAGTATGGCCAACCAGTACAAAAGTGCAGACAGGACCCATGCTTAGAAATGGACTGAGAACTTGCACAGGATACAAAAGATTTTGGTGTCACCAAGTGCTTTAGAGCCAGACACCTGCACCGTGGATACAACCTTTTCTACTTTTTAGGTCGAGGGGGCAATTGTTTTGGCCTGTTGTAAGTATTGTGGGCTTTTAACCACGCCCATCTCACACCCATCACTTTCACTTGTTCGTGGGCTTGCCTTTCAAAAATCCCTTGATGCCATTGGTAATTGCTTTACGTTTGTCCTGCCTCGAGGCGGTTTTTGTCACGCCCTGCAGGCTGGCCCTATTACATGGATTATTGCGCAATTGCCGATATACTTCAGCGTGGGCAAACTATTTTTTTTGTCTCTCCCCTTCGTGATGCATGGCGGCCACGGCGCTCACAGCACAAACAGGCACAACAGCATGAACTGGATCGGTGCTATTGAAGCACTGGTCATATTTTTCACAGTTACCTAATCAGAGTCAATTCGTGTGGCATTCCCCTTAAAACACTTCAAATTGGTAAATTCTTTACAAAAAACAGAAATCCTCAAAGGGGAACCAAGACTACAATAGTCAATGCACTCGGGAAAACTCAACCGATAATGATTTTCAAGCATTCTTTTTCACAACATTGTTACCCATAACTCAACCTGCGGTGGTCGTAGGACAATGAGACCATCACCAAAACATTAGGCACAATGCACTCTTTCTGTTTAGGTCATCTTTGGTACCCCAAAATAATAAGCCCTCCCACCATTCAGTATATTTTAAGCATTCTTGTGGCTGTAACTTTTGTTTTTTAATAGCTTGTGTTTTAAGGGCCTTGTTAGTAATATCATTGGTAAAGGCCTGCTACTCCTAAAAATATCTAATGCACTATGTCCACTAGGGGCTACATATAAAGTTACTCTGCATTATTTATTGCCATTTTTGTGTGGTTATCCCTCTAGGGGGTAACTATACAGATACATGACAATGTGTCTTACACATGCAAGTTTCATTGCGGTGTCCTTTAGGGGCTGTTCTAAGCATTACAGTCATTTCAACATATTGAAATATTTGTGGCATGGAAACTTGCCCCATAATGCTTTGCCGGGCACTACTTTCACAAAACATTATTTTTGCTCATTACTCATGGTGGTACTCACTATGGTGGTCCTTGGACAATGGGACCTCCTTCAAAACATGGACTACAATATGCTCTGTCTACATCATCTCTGGGTTCCCACACTATGTTAGTGGGGACTCCAAAATAATAACCCCTCGAACCATTCAATGCCTTTTAAACTTTCTCATGACTAGAACCTTTGTTTTATAGCTAGGATAAGCTTTATTTGAAGGCCTTGTTTATAATAGCATTGCAGTAGGCCTGCTAAACCTAAAAACACCCTCTAGGGGCCAACTATATGGTTATACTGCACTACTTTCTCCTGTTATTTTCATGGGGTTCTGTTGTTTAGGGGTTAACAATATGGCTACATGACCATGTTTCTTACAGTCAAATGCCAAAAGTTTATTTCTGATAAAGGTTTAAATGATAATTGTATATGTTTAAATAATCTCTCCTTATACAATTATGACCATAATTCAGGCCAACTTAACACCCTTATTACACCATGACTGGTTTAACACTTTTGATATATGTGGGTGACCCTTCCAGTTTATTTCTCCTCTGTGGCAGTCTTGTGTCTTTTTTGGGGGGGAAAGTGTTAGCCAGACAGCAACTCTGACAGTAGGGTGGTGAAAGTGGTATTCCACTGGAATTAACATGGCAGTTTTAAACTATGATACTAAAAGGCAACATTGTCATTATTTGCTGCAGATGGAGGAAGAAGGTAAATTGAAGTGCTTTAGTTATATGCAGGGCCAATGGAATTATATGACAGGAAAAAATAAATTATGATGTAGGGTTGACCAATTTATGAGGCACAAAAAGTCCAGTTATGAATGCACAATGCCAACAGCTCTAACTCAAGCAAATGTGAGGCCAATTGCATTGCAAATGCTTGTTACTTTCAATTTCTTTGGCTGGGTGACTCTCTAAAGACGTTAAAGAAAGTAGTAAAGTGACGATCGGCTGTAGTTTCTATTACTAACCAAGTTCTGCATTCCTCCATTCGTGTAGTAACCTTATAGTTTTCTTATACTGCCAACAAAATCCCTTCTGAACTTTTTAGAGCTTAATTACTGACATATAACCACAATTAAATTTAACATAACATTCTACAGAAACCCAATACAGACTAAACAAATACGTTTTCAGGGCTTTCCTGAACTCTTGCTGGTTCTTTTCCAGTCGTATACGGTAGTTCAGTGCATTACAGCCTGAGTTCCCTGGACAGAAATAGCCCTGCCCAAAATGTAGTATTTTCAAATTGAGAGTAAGATTCTGATTAGAACACAGAGACTCACCTTTCTCCTCAAGAAGGTAAGGTCAGTCTAATGAAAAATGTTATGCACTACACCCTTTTCCTTAAAGCCAGGGCCACTGGAATAATGCGGCATAATGCAGCACATTTTGTGAAAGTACTCCCTTCTTTGTTTTGTCATTTTTACACGTTGACACTATTTGGGCAAACGTTTCATCTCATTAGAACCAGTCTGACAACCAAACACGGGAATAAGCAAAAGAAAGGTAACCATTCAGCCTTTGCAGCTCCCACCACTGCACAGACAAACATGCCACAGCATTTTCAGTCACTTTTGAGATAGAAACAATGTTTTTGTTAAAATCTACAGATTTTACAGCAGATGATAGATTATGTAGCAAAGTCGCAAATCCATAATTATGCAGGAAAACTGCAACACAATGGCCGCCAACTTGCAAAATTCCAGTGACCCTACTTAAAGTATACTTTCTTCTTAACTGGAAATCAGTGCAATTCTGCTAGAGCCTGGGTGATTAACTTTCATTTCTAGATTACAATACTGATCGTGCTGAATTCTATACATTTTGAAGACAGATAATATATAAATAAATCTGCCATATCGTCCATTCACATAGTCAAACTTGGACAGTCCTAATGTGAGAACAGGTTAGACCTTATGTCTTGAAATATTGTTTCAATAACCCAAAAATGAACAAGCCAGTTTTAAAGCAACTGGATGTCTGAGGTTCTGAGAACAGTTCAAGGTCCATCAGAAACCGTACATTTTTAAAACGTGGACTAGGAGGTGGACATGGTCACAATGTAGCTGGCCAGATCTTTTGCTGCCAATCAACTAATGATATCCCACACCATCAAAACTCAATTTACAAGGGGTTCAACAATAAAAGGTGTTCTTCCATTCACTGATCAGTGACTGGAAAACAGTTTGTAAAGTTGGCAATGCTGGCATTATCAGACAGTTGTAGTGTAAAAATATGATGTGGTCATCAGCATAGTTATAAACTGCTATGTCAATGACTGGGAGGGGAAAACAAATAATTTGTGAGTAGTCATGGAAATACTTGGTAATCTATTTTAACACTGTGTTTCTGAGTCGCACCTCCTACGGTCTGGTTATCAAGATATTGAGATTGACAGTGTCAAAAACTGCTGACAAGTCCAACAGAAGCGGCACCCCAATTTTGCAACCATACATTAGCATTTTAAGATCATCTTGGAGGGAGCTCACCACTTCTGTCATTTGAGTGAATCTGAAAACGTGCCAAGGCTTTAAGCGATTGAATCCAACGAAAGATGCAGCTGCCAATTACTGCATTGGCAGTAATTCGAAAAAAAAAAAATGAGAATTTGGGAATGGTGGCAGTTATAACTCTGGGGCTTTCTGAGCATCATTGTACATACAAATGTGTGTTTTCCTGACAAGCAGTCACTTAACGAGTTGTTAGGTCACGGAGTCAGTCTCACTGTGTTGGCACGATTCAACACTGCAAGGCACCTTAACATTTTTTGCCATATGGTTCTAGCTTATCGACTGAATTGATGATGACTTATTTATTTATGGGGAGACTCTCAATATTCCCTTTATTTCCTATTTTTCACCACTCCTGAGGTATCCATTCGTTTTACTATCTGTGCCTTCACCAGTTTCCGCTGCCCTTTGCTTGTGTTCCTTTGTAAGTCTGTTTACAAACAGCATTAGCTGGTTACCAGAACTCATCTCATCAACAAGCTGCAATGGGCAAAAAGCGGGCTTTGGGTCAGCCCTCTTCAGACAGTGTTTGCTTGAAGGGTCTTTCACTTTTTGTATCAGCACACACGAGTAGTAAGCAGCTTTACATTTTGCAGTGGTGCTTGTACAATAAGTCGAATATCACATATATGATGTTATGGGAAACTAGGCAGCAACCGAGCGGTGCAGCATCTACATTTCTGTTGTCAAAATATTTTAAAGTAAGGGTGTCATAATAGTTTAAAGTAAGGGAGAATAGAAGCTGCATTGCCCATGCCAATGCTGCCCTGACATTAACAATGACTACATGACTTGTGTGCAAAGAGTAAGCATTTCATAATATATTTTAATATCTCTGCATAGCACTGTATCATTATATGAGACTACCACCAAATGCCAAAACTTGTAATATCTGTGGAATCTTGCATGTTATAAATGCAGTTGGATTCATGGATGGCCTTTGCATCATATACATTTGAAAACTCGGCTTAGAGGTGTCTGCCGAGACTGGCAGCAGGTATCAATGCCAGCCTCATCATTAACAGCACCAAGAAGAACTGTTGTGTGTTGCTCATAGAGCAGCAGGAGAATGAAGAATGAAGACAATCGCAGCAGATGGCGAGTACTGCATCTGAGACTGAAGTCTCAAAGACTGGGCATGGATGCGCAGACACTGGGGATGCCAGCCAGGTCGTATTCTGGGATATTGTGCTTGTATGCATTAGGGCATATGGCAAAAATCGGTACACCATGCAATAATGGCAACATCAACTAGACTAGACAAATACAGCAAAAGAATTTACTAGTTCTCAGAGAAGTAGATATTGCAATCACTGAGGTGGCCTGTGTCATTCGCATGGTGTGAATAGACTTGGGGTTGGGGAGGGAGTAAATAGACTTGGTGTTGGGGACTTCCAAATGCTGATTTTTAGCCATTAGTTCACTCGTTACAAAAAATTCCAAACTTCATTTAGTTTGCAGTGTTTTAAAAACAAACAGCAAGTGAAAACCTGATGAAATAGATGTTTGCTGATGAACCACCTTTGAAAAACGCTGAATTGTTCTGCAAAAAAAAAAAAAAGTTTGAGAAAATGTCTCCAGCTAAAACATTTTAGTGGAAGGTTTGTCTGCAGATAACGGTAGGTGTAATCGTGTCAACGCCACATAATTTGCAGCTTCACAAAGTACAAAAGTGGTTTATTTCACTAAACCTTACTGGAAGAAATGTAATTTTATGGCAAGACCGGAAGCTCCTATTATGCTTTAGTCTTTTCTTTATTTTCAACAGCAGCTGCAGTCAAGAACAAAACTACTGATCCCATAAGGCTAAGGGAAAGTAGCCAATGAGGATCAAGAGGTAGTTCAAAGTAATGGACCAATCACTAACAATGCATACTAATAATACCTATCTTGACTGGGAACAGTCCTCTTTTCTTGCTGCTCCCGGTCAAGATAAGTACTATTTCCTCTTATATTCATTGAATACTTTATACATGTTCTGTGTTTCACATATGTAATTTAGTTAGGTGGTATCTGAATTGCCTTTAACATGCCTTTATTCTAGGTTATTTCTTCTTTCAAAGTCGGCTTGTAGCCGCATTCCATTTCTTGAGTGCGCGGCGCGCGCCGCTTGCTGCCGTTACTTTTAATTTCGTTCTCCTAAGCGAGCGCCGTTATCTCCGCCGCCCACTGAGGAGAAGTCCAATACTGGTCGACACGCTTCTCAGAGCGCGTTTCTTCAGAGCGGTATCACATTTTTTCCTGCCGCTCTCTGCGTTCATTTTCAGCGCCTAACGACAAGCTCCATTACCTGCTGCCTCTCCCAGTGACCCTTTAGCGTGCCTAGTGACATGCTTCATTAATTTAATTGCTTTCCTCTACAGGCGGTATTTCTTCCTTCTCCTGCCTCCTTCCAGCGCCGGACTCCGCGTTTCTGTGGAGGTTCCCGGTTTAATTGTTTCTGGCAGCCTTTTCAATCCGCCCAGGGGCGGGGCCATCTCCTTATTCTCACTTCGGTGAGAACTTTAACCCTTTCCTCAGTCAATTTTTGTATTCCCTTGTGTTGAACTACTGCTAGCACCATAGACAGCTCTAGCCACCCAATGTTGACTCAGGAGGAGGAGGAAGACGTCCTCAAAGGGAATCTAAATGACTTTATTCAGTCCTCAGTGGAACAAGCTACGGCAGTTTTCTGGCAGAAATTATCAAAGAATTTGGAAAATTCTGTAGTCAATCTAGGATCAAAAACCATGCTGGCCCAATCTACGTGGGAATGCAGAAAGCGTCACAATCCATCAAAAAACACTAAAGCGACTCTATTGGTGAGTGACAAAAGTTAACATGTGGCAGAAGACGTGGTTCCTCAAAGGCCTCCTATTAAGGAGGGGTTAATGGCTAAAACATCAAAAAAAGCATGGTAAAATCCAAACATATTTACATTAGTACTTACCGGGCAATCTCAACTTTGTTGCGGATTGGTACTCTCGCCATTTCCAGGACTCCAGCGACTGGATGCTCAATGTGCAGGTCTTCAACAACATTCTCCACAAATGGGGTCCCTTTGGCATAGATCTTTTTGCATCACGTCTCAACGCACAGCTCCTGAAATTCTTCAGCTGGCATCCGGATCCGCTAGCTCTAGCATTCAATGCTTTCTCTCAAGACTGGTCATCCTCCCTCAATTACGCTTTTCCTCCCTTCATTTTGATTTCCAGAGTTGTGGCACAGGTCAGGTGTCAGCAGGCCTCAATAGTACTCATAGTTCCCTTCTGGCACTCCCAGGTGTGGTTTCCCTCTCTCTTAGAACTATCGATAGAACCTCAGTTCTTGATCCCCTTGTTCCCAGATCTCTTAACCAACCCTAAAGTTCTCTGCCACAATCTGATACTCCAGGATGCCCTCACCCTCTCAGCCTGGAAAATCTCAGGGAATCCCAGCTTGGCGCTTCTATTTCGACAGAAGCTTCAAACTTCTTGGATTTGGCAAGAGCTCCAGGAACAAGGAAAGCATATACATCAGCTTGGGCTCTCTAGCATAGCTGGTGTGTGGGAAAACAAGTTGATCCCTTCACAGTGAATGTAACAATGATTATTAATTTCCTGGCGGGAGAAGCCTGCAAAGGTAAATCGTTCCGTACCATTAACCTATATAGATCTGCTATTTCTTCCTCACATTGTTTTTTCCAGGGAAAACCTGTTGGAGAACACCCCTTGGTCTGTCGCCTTTTAAAAGGAGTAAAATTTTCCAATCCTCCAAAAGCAAAATATAGTTCGTTATGGGATGTTAATGCTGTGCTAAAACTGTTTGTGTCTTGGCCAGACAATACTTTTTTATCATTGAAACAGCTTTCCGCTAAACTTACCATCCTTTTATGTTTAGTGTCTTTCAAACGTTTATCTGACGTTAGAGCTTTGGAAGTTACAGCTCGTCATTTTACACCCTCTGGTGTTGTGTTTAATGTGTTTAGGCGTACTAAAACTAATCTTACTTCAGTTTTTTATCCCTTTTTTCCAGATCACCCTAAACTTTGTGTAGGTCAATGTTTAAAAGTTTATGAACAACAGACAGCCGGTCTGAGGAATTCCTCCTCTACCCAGCTCCTGATTTCTTTCAGGAAACCTTTCATACCTGTGTCCTCTCCAACCTTGGCGCGCTGGGTCTATTGGGTTATGTCTTTAGCTGGCATTGATGTCTCCGCCTTTGGGGCCCACTCGGCTAGGGGAGCCATGGCGTCCAAAGCTTTTTGGGCCAGCTCCCGCTTGGAGGATATTCTCAGGTCGGCTGACTGGTCCAATGACAATGTTTTTAAGGTTTTCTATTGTAAACCGATTCAACATGCCTCTCTAAATGTGATTAATACCCTTTAAAATAGCATAATAGGAGCCTCCGGTCTTGCCATAAAATGTACGTTTTCCTAGTAATTTAGAAGGAAAGTCTTAATTTTATTAAAGACACAGAGGCGAGTATTATCCCCCCTCTACAAAGATTAACTCTGTTATTTTGTCTCCCTCCCTTTTCAGCATCCACATCAAGACAACAGTCTGCTTCGTTAGGATTATTCCTTGGTTTCAGGGGCTACTTCGTCCTTTGCCACGCCTACCTTCATGATTTATCAACCATTGGATCAGAACACCCTTCCAGAGTTTGTTCAAAGACTGATTTTCTTTTTACAAGAACTTTTGGCACTTTGCCTGGCTACTTGTATTTGTGGTTTCATTATTGCATTGTTCGTTAAGGTTTGACCTCGCACAAGAAAAGAGGGCTGTTCCCAGTCAAGATAGGTATTATTAGTACGTATTGTTAGTGACTGGTCCATTACTTTGAACTACCTCTTGATCCTCATTGGCTACTTTCCCTTAGTCTTATGGGATCAGTAGTTTTGTTCTTGACTGCAGCTGCTGTTGAAAATAAAGAAAAGACTAAAGCATAATACTCGCCTCCGTGTCTTTAATAAAATTAAGACTTTCCTCCATAAATTACTAGGAAAATCTACATTTTTGCACATTCCTAGAAAAAAACCTCATAACATCTTTTTTGCCTAATGCACTATCGGCTTCTGAGAGCTCTGTGAATCTATACTTTTGGTATCAAGTGGACAGGTGTTTACTGAAAGTAACAGAAATGCAATTACGACGTGGTAGAATTGCAAAAGTTGATGTAATTGACCAGTGTACGGTTGTCATGTACACCAAGGGACACTGTGAAACATCATCAAGCAAAGATATTCTTCCTCTTAAACATAACACAGCGACCCCTTAAAGCGAGAATTAATGTATTTAAATAAAGAAAACTGGAGTAGGTGTGAAAAGAAAAAAAGAACCATTTGAAGGTTCTACCTTTCTGGGCAATCAATGTGATACATTTATAAAATGGTAGGTTGGAGCGAGTAAACAGAATATTTTTATGAATGAGTTGCTGCTTCCAGAATTACATTCACAAAGCGGAGACGTGAAGATAAAAAAAGAGTGAGTTAGAGTATAGGGACAAGACTGCTGTTCAAGGCGAGATGTCACTTTCAAGAGGGGTGGCTTTTTTATTTGTTCTTGTTAATGATTAATTATTGCAGGGAGTCTGGTTTTCCGTAATTTAGCCTCCTTTTGTTTAAAGGGTCAATAAAATAATAATAAAATCACTTATAAAACGCATGGCTACTTTGAGCAGAAGTATCCAAGCGCTAAGTAAAGTGTCCCAGACCCTGACACAATGACCTATTGCTAAACACGGCCTATTGGGCCGACCTAAACAGCCAGGTTTTTAGTTTTGTCTGAAACAATGATTCTGAAGGTTCCTGTCTAATTTGAAGAGGCAGGGAGTTACATTGTTTGGCTACTAAGAAGGTAAAGGAGTATCCACCAATCCGTGCCTTTTTTACGGTGGGAACAGAGCAGATCTTAACCTTCTTATAGGAACATGGGCCCAGAAGTACAACGACTTTGCATTTCTTAACAGACCAAATCACTATTTCGAGCCATTAGGAAATGCAAAATGCGCATTTGTTGTGTACAAATGCCCAAAACGTATTCGCAAAATGTGATCTCTTCCTTGTAGGAATCGCATTACGGAAATTGCTAAAATAGGGACTCGCTACTTGCGATTTCCTATTTGCAAATCGCAACCGCATGCATTAAGGATTTCCTATTTGCGAATCGCAACCACATGCACTAAAGATTTCCTATTTGCGACTAGGCAAAAAATGGTCTGTTATGAAATGCAATTACCACTGATTTGATACATGTGCAAACTATAAAGAGAATCCCAAAATGCATCTGGCTCTATCACAATGGCAGCATTATACATCCTAGCGAGGAGGATGAGGATTCAGGCTCTGAGGAACAGGAGGAGGTGGAGGAGACAGAAGAGGGTATTTAGGGTGACACCCACCTCAACCTGACAGTGGAGGAGATAATATACAGGTACAGACTGAACAGCCAGGTCATACTTTACCTGATAGCAGATGTACAACCCCAGCTACTGGCCAATACACGAAGGAGCAACATCATACCTCCCCATGTGCAGGTATTGCGTTACCTATATCTCCTTATGTCAGGGAGTTACCAGTCAGTCATAGCAGTTGCGGGGGTGTAACAGAGCGCATTGTCAAGGTTCCTACACAAGTTCCTGGATGAAATTGTTGGCAAGCTGAACCAATATATCTATTTTCCAACTACCCCCCCAAACATTGCACCAGACAGAACTCCATTTCTATAGGGTGGCACAGTTACCCAATATTATTGGCTATATGGATGGCACACATATTGCTATATGACCCCTGTCAGCATCAGAATACATTTACAGGAAGGGCAAACACTCACTGAATGTACAGGTGGTGTGCGATGCTTCCTGTGTCTTCACCAACCTTGTGGCCAAGTACCCAGGCAGCACACATGACTCATTATGTTCCGGCAGTGGAATACACAAATGACTGGAACAGGGGGAATTTGGCCATGGGTTCCTGCTAGGTAAGGGGATCTCAAAATCTGTGAATGCACTGGGCAGTAGTGTATGTGTGATGTGACTTAATAGCTTTCCCTCTCATGCTCTAAAAGTGACAGTGCATTTGCCTTACGCCCCTGGATTCTCACACCTTACCTGAGCCCCCAGACACCAAGTGATAGACGTTACAACAGGGCACACAAGTCAACACGCTCAGTAATAGGGAGGACATTTGGCATACTCAAGTCCTGCTTCAGGATCATCCACAAGTCCGGGGGGGTCGCTTCTCTACAGGCCACACACATGCTGCAAAATAATAGCGATCTGTGTCATCCTGCACAACATTGCAATGAGGAGGGGACTACACAATGTTATCATTCACCAAGAATCTGGTAATGACTGATGATGAGCAACAGCCACTACAGGGACAACAGGACGGCACCCATGCAGCTAAGGGACGGGCAAGATGCACAGATATCACAAACAGCTGTTTCTGAGGTAAGACGTGACATGACAACAATGGAACACCACATGGGGATAGTGCCTGGTACACAACTCTGTAACCACCTTTTATTCAGGTGCGTGTGTGTGTGTGTGTGTGTGGTACATATGTGCTTAACAGAGTGAAACCCAAAAAAGGTACAGATGGGGTTACTTTTTCCGTCCCCTTGTTGTGCCTCGCTTCTCTGCTGCACTGTGTCCTGGTGTAGGAGGCTGGACTGGCTTGTAGTGAGTACCAAGGGGTACTTGCACCTTGCACCAGGCCCAGTTATCCCTTATTAGTGTATAGGGTGTCTAGCAGCTTAGGCTGATAGATAAAGGTAGCTTAACAGAGCAGCTTAGGCTGAACTAGGAGACGTGTGAAGCTACTACAGTACCACTTAGTGTCATATGCACAATATCATAAGAAAACACAATACACAGTTATACTAAAAATAAAGGTACTTTATTTTTATGACAATATGCCAAAGTATCTTAGAGTGTACCCTCAGTGAGAGGATAGGAAATATACACAAGATATATATACACAATAGCAAAAATATGCAGTATAGTCTTAGAAAACAGTGCAAACAATGTATAGTTACAATAGGATGCAATGGGGAAACATAGAGATAGGGGCAACACAAACCATATACTCCAAAAGTGGAATGCGAACCACGAATGGACCCCAAACCTATGTGACCTTGTAGAGGGTCGCTGGGACTATTAGAAAATAGTGAGAGTTAGAAAAATAACCCTCCCCAAGACCCTGAAAAGTGAGTGCAAAGTGCACTAAAGTTCCCCTAAGGACAAAGTAGTCGTGTTAGAGGAATAATGCAGGAAAGACACAAACCAGCAATGCAACAACTGTGGAGTTCCAATCTAGGGTACCTGTGGAACAAGGGGACCAAGTCCAAAAGTCACAAGCAAGTCGGAGATGGGCAGATGCCCAGGAAATGCCAGCTGCGGGTGCAAAGAAGCTTCGACTGGACAGAAGAAGCTGAGGTTTCTGCAGGAACGAAAAGGGCTAGAGACTTCCCCTTTGGTGGACGGATCCCTCTCGCCTTGGAGAGTCGTGCAGAAGTGTTTTCCCGCCGAAAGGACGCCAACAAGCCTTGTTAGGCGCAAATCGTGCGTTTGGCGTTTTTGGGCGCTGCTGGGGCCCAGGAGGGACCAGGAGGTCGCAAATTGGACCTGAAGAGAGAGGGGACGTCGAGCAAGACAAAGAGCCCTCACTGAAGCAGGTAGCACCCGGAGAAGTGCCAGAAACAGGCACTACGAGGATGCGTGAAACGGTGCTCGCCGAAGTTGCACAAAGGAGTCCCACGTCGCCGGAGACCAACTTAGAAAGTCGTGCAATGCAGGTTAGAGTGCCGTGGACCCAGGCTTGGCTGTGCACAAAGGATTTCCGCCGGAAGTGCACAGGGGCCGGAGTAGCTGCAAAGTCGCGGTTCCCAACAATGCAGCCCAGCGAGGTGAGGCAAGGACTTACCTCCACCAAACTTGGGCTGAAGAGTCACTGGACTGTGGGGGTCACTTGGACAGAGTCGCTGGATTCGAGGGACCTCGCTCGTCGTGCTGAGAGGAGACCCAAGGGACCGGTAATGCAGCTTTTTGGTGCCTGCGGTTGCAGGGGGAAGATTCCGTCGACCCACGGGAGATTTCTTCGGAGCTTCTGGTGCAGAGAGGAGGCAGGCTACCCCCACAGCATGCACAAGCAGGAAAACAGTCGAGAAGGCGGCAGGATCAGCGTTACAGAGTTGCAGTAGTCGTCTTTGCTACTATGTTGCAGGTTTGCAGGCTTCCAGCGTGGTCAGCAGTCGATTCCTTATCAGAAGGTGAAGAGGGAGATGCAGAGGAACTCGGATGAGCTCTTGCATTCGTTATCTAAAGTTTCCCCAGAGACAGAGACCCTAAATAGCCAGAAAAGAGGGTTTGGCTACCTAGGAGAGAGGATAGGCTACTAACACCTGAAGGAGCCTATCAGCAGGAGTCTCTGACGTCACCTGGTGGCACTGGCCACTCAGAGCAGTCCAGTGTGCCAGCAGCACCTCTGTTTCCAAGATGGCAGAGGTCTGGAGCACACTGGAGGAGCTCTGGACACCTCCCAGGGGAGGTGCAGGTCAGGGGAGTGGTCACTCCCCTTTCCTTTGTCCAGTTTCGCGCCAGAGCAGGGGCTAAGGGGTCCCTGAACCGGTGTAGACTGGCTTATGCAGAATTGGGCACATCTGTGCCCAAGAAAGCATTTCCAGAGGCTGGGGGAGGCTACTCCTCCCCTGCCTTCACACCATTTTCCAAAGGGAGAGGGTGTCACACCCTCTCTCAGAGGAAGTTCTTTGTTCTGCCATCCTGGGCCAGGCCTGGCTGGACCCCAGGAGGGCAGATGCCTGTCTGAGGGGTTGGCAGCAGCAGCAGCAGCAGCTGCAGTGAAACCCCAGGAAGGGCAGTTTGGCAGTACCAGGGTCTGTGCTACAGACCACTGGGATCATGGAATTGTACCAACAATGCCAGGATGGCATAGAGGGGGCAATTCCATGATCATATACATGTTACATGGCCATATTCGAAGTTACCATGGTGAAGCTACATATAGGTAGTGACCTATATGTAGTGCACGCGTGTAATGGTGTCCCCGCACTCACAAAGTTCAGGGAATTGGCTCTGAACAATGTGGGGGCACCTTGGCTAGTGCCAGGGTGCCCTCACACTAAGTAACTTTGCACCTAACCTTTACCAGGTAAAGGTTAGACATATAGGTGACTTATAAGTTACTTAAGTGCAGTGTAAAATGGCTGTGAAATAACGTGGACGTTATTTCACTCAGGCTGCAGTGGCAGGCCTGTGTAAGAATTGTCAGAGCTCCCTATGGGTGGCAAAAGAAATGCTGCAGCCCATAGGGATCTCCTGGAACCCCAATACCCTGGGTACCTCAGTACCATATACTAGGGAATTATAAGGGTGTTCCAGTAAGCCAATGTAAATTGGTAAAAATGGTCACTAGCCTGTCAGTGACAATTTGGAAAGAAATGAGAGAGCATAACCACTGAGGTTCTGATTAGCAGAGCCTCAGTGAGAAAGATAGTCACTACACAGGTAACACATTCAGGCACACTCATGAGCACTGGGGCCCTTGGTTACCAGGGTCCCAGTGACACATACAACTAAAACAACATATATACAGTGAAAAATGGGGGTAACATGCCAGGCAAGATGGTACTTTCCTACACAACCCCCCCCCCCAAACGAAGGACAATAAGACTAGCCATGACCTGATGAGTCTTCATTGTCTAAGTGGAAATATCTGGAGAGTCCATCTGCATTGGAGTGGCTACTCCCAGGTCTATGTTCCACTGTATAGTCCATTCCCTGTAGGGATATGGACCACCTCAACAATTTAGGATTTTCACCTTTCATTTGTTTTAGCCAAAGTAGAGGTTTGTGGTCTGTCTGAACAATGTAGTGAGTGCCAAACAGGTATGGCCTCAACTTCTTCAGAGCCCAGACCACAGCAAAGGCCTCCCTCTCAATGGCAGACCAACGCTTTTCTCTAGGGGTCAACCTCCTACTAATAAAAGCAACAGGTTGATCCTGGCCCTCAGAATTAAGTTGTGATAGGACTGCCCCTACTCCTAATTCAGATGCATCAGTTTGGACATAGAATTTTTTAGAGTAACAAGGGCTTTTCAGGACAGGTGCAGAGCACATGGCCTGCTTCAGCTCCTCAAAAGCTTTCTGACAGTTTGCTGTCCATAATACCTTTTTAGGCATTTTCTTGGATGTGAGGTCATTAAGAGGGGCTGCAATGGAGCCATAGTTCTTAATGAACCTCCTGTAATACCCAGTGAGGCCTAGGAAGGCTCTCACCTGAGTCTGAGTGGTAGGGGGAACCCAATCAATAATAGTTTGGATTTTCCCCTGAAGTGGTGCAATCTGTTCCCCACCAACAAGGTGTCCCAGATAAACCACCTTACCCTGCCCTATCTGGCACTTAGAAGCCTTGATAGTGAGGCCTGCCTTTTGCAGGGCCTCCAAAACTTTCCATAGGTGGACCAGGTGATCATCCCAGCTGGAGCTAAAGACAGCTATATCGTCAAAATATGCTGCACTGAAAGCTTCCAGCCCTTGCAGGACTGTGTTCACCAACCTCTGAAAAGTGGCAGGTGCATTTTTCAAACCAAAAGGCATTACAGTAAACTGGTAATGTCCTCCAATGGTAGAAAATGCAGTCTTAGGTTTAGCATCTTCTGATAATTTGATCTGCCAATACCCTGCAGTCAAATCAAAAGTGCTTAGATACTTGGCAGATGCCAGTGTATCTATAAGCTCATCTGCCCTGGGTATAGGGTCAGCATCAGTTTTGGTTACCAAGTTGAGACCTCTATAGTCTACACAAAACCGCATTTCTTTCTTTCCATCTTTAGAATTGGGTTTTGGTACCAGTACCACAGGAGAAGCCCATGGACTGTCAGAGTGCTCAACCACTCCTAGTTCCAACATTTTCTGAACTTCTTGCTTTATGCAGTCCCTGACATGGTCAGGCTGCCTATAGATCTTACTTTTGACAGGTAAACTGTCTCCAGTATCTATAGTGTGCTCACACCAAGAAGTGGTGCCTGGCACAGTAGAGAAGAGTTCTGAAAATTGTCCTAGGAGATTTATGCAATTGTCTTTCTGCTTAGCAGTAAGACAATCAGCCAAAACTACACCTTCCACAAGAGCATCTTGATCTGTGGAAGAGAAGAGATCAGGTAGAGGATCACTATCTTCTTCCTGTCCCTCATCTGTTGCCATGAGCAGGGTGAGATCAGCCCTGTCATAGTAGGGTTTCAGGGGGTTGATATGGAGCACTCTAAGGGGACTCCTGGCAGTGCCTAAGTCAACCAAGTAGGTGACTTCACCCTTCTTTTCAACAATTGTGTGGGGTCCACTCCATTTATCTTGGAGTGCTCTTGGGGCCACAGGCTCCAAGACCCACACTTTCTGCCCTGGTTGGTACTGAACCAAAACAGCCTTCTGATCATGCCATTGCTTCTGGAGCTCTTGGCTGGCCTGAAGGTTTTTACTGGCCTTTTTCATGTACTCAGCCATCCTTGATCTGAGGCCAAGTACATAATCCACAATATCCTGCTTAGGAGCTTTTAAAGGTTGTTCCCAACCCTCCTTTACAAGTGTGAGTGGACCCCTAACAGGGTGTCCAAAAAGAAGTTCAAAGGGGCTGAAGCCCACTCCTTTCTGGGGTACCTCCCTGTAGGCAAAAAGGAGGCATGTTAGAAGGATATCCCATCTCCTGCGGAGTTTTTCAGGGAGACCCATAATCATGCCTTTCAGAGTTTTATTAAATCTCTCCACCAGTCCATTTGTTTGTGGATGATAGGGTGTTGTGAACTTGTACGTTACACCACACTCCTTCCACATGGCCTTTAAGTATGCAGACATGAAATTGCTTCCCCTGTCTGATACTACTTCCTTTGGGAAGCCCACCCTGGAAAATATTCCCAGGAGGGCCTTTGCCACTGCAGGAGCTGTAGTGGTCCTTAAAGGAATTGCTTCAGGATATCTTGTGGCATGGTCCACTACCACTAAGATCAACCTATTGCCTGAAGCAGTAGGAGGGTCAAGGGGGCCAACTATGTCAACCCCTACCCTTTCAAAGGGAACCCCAACCACAGGCAGTGGGATAAGGGGTGCCTTTGGAGTGCCACCTGTCTTGCCACTGGCTTGACAGGTTTCACAGGACTTACAAAATTCCTTTGTGTCCTCAGACATCCTAGGCCAATGAAACAGGGGAACAAGCCTGTCCCAAGTTTTCATTTGTCCTAGGTGCCCAGCTAAGGGAATGTCATGTGCCAGTGTTAGGAGGAACTTTCTGTACTCCTGAGGAATCACTAATCTCCTGGCAGCTCCAGGTTTAGGATCCCTATGCTCAGTGTACAAGAGGTTGTCCTCCCAGTAAACTCTGTGAGAGTCACTGACATCCCCATTAGCCTGTTTGACAGCTTGCTGTCTGAGACCCTCTAATGTGGGACAGGTTTGCTGTGCCACACTCAGCTCCTCTCTGGCAGGCCCCCCTTCACCCAAAAGCTCAGCAGTGTCTGCTTCCAGCTCCTCAGGTGTAGGTTCTGCACAGGGAGGGAATTCTTCTTCCTCAGAATTAGAATCCACTGTAGAGGGAGGGATAGTAGGAAGTGGTTTGCTTCTACTAGCCCTAGCTTTAGGGAGCACTTGGTCCATTGTTCCAGGATCCAAGCTTCCCTGTCCTTTTTGCTTTTTGGCCTGAGCCCTTGTCAAAGCAAAAATATGCCCTGGGATGCCCAGCATTGCTGCATGGGCCTCCAACTCCACATCTGACCAAGCTGATGTCTCCAAATCATTCCCTAATAGACAGTCTACAGGTAAATCTGAAGCTACCACAACTTTCTTTGGACCAGTTACCCCCCCCCAGTTGAGATTTACAACAGCCATGGGGTGGCTTTGTGTTATGTTGTGAGCATCGGTTACTTGGTACTGGTGTCCAAGTATGTGTTGTTCAGGGTGCACCAGTTTCTCAATCACCATTGTGACACTGGCACCTGTGTCCCTGTAGGCCTGGACCTCAACACTATTTATTAGGGTTAGTTGCTTGTACTTCTCCAAGTTATGGGGGCAAGCAACCAAAGTGGCTAAATCAATAGCCCCTTCAGAGACTAAAGTAGCCTCTGTGGTCTCCCTAATTAGACCAACCCCAACTAAATTACCAAAAGTGAGCCCAGCTACTCCCTTGGATTGGCTATTAGTAGGTTTGCTCCCACCACCACTGCTATTAGTAGGGACACTAGGTGTAGCAGTAGGGGTTGTAGTGGTAGGAGCTGTGGTGCCTTTCTTTGGACAACTGGGATCTGTTGTCCAATGGCCTTTTATTTTACATAAATAGCACCATGGTTTCTTTTCCTTGTTCTGATTAAAGGAGGATTTGGACCCACCACCCCCACCAGAGTGTTTTTGTGGGCCTGATGAAGACTCATTTTTAGATTTGTCCCCACCCTTGTCAGAAGACTTACCATCCTTCTTTTTGTTGCCATCTTTGTCACCCCCTGTATGAACTTTTCTGTTCACTCTTGTTCTGACCCATTTGTCTGCCTTCTTTCCCAATTCTTGGGGAGAGGTCAGATCAGAGTCCACCAAGTACTGGTGCAACAAATCAGACACACAATTATTAAGAATATGCTCTCTCAGGATTAAGTTATACAGGCTGTCATAATCAGTAACTTTACTGCCATGTAACCACCCCTCCAAGGCCTTCACTGCCTGGTCAATGAAATCAACCCAGTCTTGTGAAGACTCCTTTTTGGTCTCTCTGAACTTTATCATGTACTGTTCAGTGGTTAAGCCATAACCATCCAGGAGTGCATTCTTAAGAACTTGGAAATTATTAGCATCATTGTCTTTCACAGTAAGGAGCCTATCCCTACCTTTTCCACTAAATGATAGCCATAGGATAGCAGCCCACTGCCTTTGAGGGACATCCTGTACAACACAGGCCCTCTCAAGTGCAGCAAACCACTTGTTAATGTCATCCCCCTCCTTATAAGGGGGAACTATCTTGTGCAGATTCCAGGAATCATGCTCTTTTGCAGGATGACTATGGGGAATACTGCTGCTGCCACCATGGGTATCTAAACCCAACTTCTGTCTTTCCTTCTCCAATTCAAAAGACTGTCTATCCAAATCCAGCTGTTGCTTTTTAAGCTTCAGTCTGGTTTGTTCCACCCTCAACTTATTGAGTTCCCTCTCTAACATTCTGTCATCAGGGTTGGTGGGAGGGACATTTCTAGAAACAGAGCTATGATGGGAATGAACAGAAGGAGACCTGTCCCTTACAGAAGCCAACCTAACAGCTTGGTTTACAGAAACATTACTACCAGTATGGTGAGAATAAATGCTTTTGCTATGATGTGAGACAACACTATTTATTTGGTGTGGCTCATCATCATTACCATCTATGCTAGATTGCCTAGTAATGGGCAGGCTAGGAAGTTTCTTTCCTGAATCTTTTCCTGGGGGAGTCCCTGAATCAGATTGGGAACTATTAGGTACTTTTTCAACAGATGGGGCACCTATGGCCTTATCCTGTTCTCTAAGCATGTTAAGTAACAGTTCCAAGGACGGATTCTTCCCTACACTCAAACCTCTCTCTATACAGAGACTCCTTGCTCTTTTCCAGCTAAGGTTGTCATATGCAAGTTTGGACAGATCAACACTTTGGCCTGTGCCAGACATTTTTTAGAGAGAGTTAAAGTGATAGAAAAAGAGAAAAAAGTTTTCAGAACTTTTTGGAAAGACAGAAAAAAACTTTTTAAACTTTTAAGAACTTTTTGAAAGTTTAGGAGTACTTTTCAGCACTTAGAAAAGAGTGAAAAGAGGAAATGCAAAACTTTTTGGCTATGTGTATATACACTGACCTTGTTTTGTATATTTTTCTCTCATGAAAAGTACAATTACAAGAGTGGTAAGTAGTCTCAAGCACTTATCCCACCACTGCACAACCAATGTAGGAGGCTGGACTGGCTTGTAGTGAGTACCAAGGGGTACTTGCACCTTGCACCAGGCCCAGTTATCCCTTATTAGTGTATAGGGTGTCTAGCAGCTTAGGCTGATAGATAAAGGTAGCTTAACAGAGCAGCTTAGGCTGAACTAGGAGACGTGTGAAGCTACTACAGTACCACTTAGTGTCATATGCACAATATCATAAGAAAACACAATACACAGTTATACTAAAAATAAAGGTACTTTATTTTTATGACAATATGCCAAAGTATCTTAGAGTGTACCCTCAGTGAGAGGATAGGAAATATACACAAGATATATATACACAATAGCAAAAATATGCAGTATAGTCTTAGAAAACAGTGCAAACAATGTATAGTTACAATAGGATGCAATGGGGAAACATAGAGATAGGGGCAACACAAACCATATACTCCAAAAGTGGAATGCGAACCACGAATGGACCCCAAACCTATGTGACCTTGTAGAGGGTCGCTGGGACTATTAGAAAATAGTGAGAGTTAGAAAAATAACCCTCCCCAAGACCCTGAAAAGTGAGTGCAAAGTGCACTAAAGTTCCCCTAAGGACAAAGTAGTCGTGTTAGAGGAATAATGCAGGAAAGACACAAACCAGCAATGCAACAACTGTGGAGTTCCAATCTAGGGTACCTGTGGAACAAGGGGACCAAGTCCAAAAGTCACAAGCAAGTCGGAGATGGGCAGATGCCCAGGAAATGCCAGCTGCGGGTGCAAAGAAGCTTCGACTGGACAGAAGAAGCTGAGGATTCTGCAGGAACGAAAAGGGCTAGAGACTTCCCCTTTGGTGGACGGATCCCTCTCGCCTTGGAGAGTCGTGCAGAAGTGTTTTCCCGCCGAAAGGACGCCAACAAGCCTTGTTAGGCGCAAATCGTGCGTTTGGCGTTTTTGGGCGCTGCTGGGGCCCAGGAGGGACCAGGAGGTCGCAAATTGGACCTGAAGAGAGAGGGGACGTCGAGCAAGACAAAGAGCCCTCACTGAAGCAGGTAGCACCCGGAGAAGTGCCAGAAACAGGCACTACGAGGATGCGTGAAACGGTGCTCGCCGAAGTTGCACAAAGGAGTCCCACGTCGCCGGAGACCAACTTAGAAAGTCGTGCAATGCAGGTTAGAGTGCCGTGGACCCAGGCTTGTCTGTGCACAAAGGATTTCCGCCGGAAGTGCACAGGGGCCGGAGTAGCTGCAAAGTCGCGGTTCCCAACAATGCAGCCCAGCGAGGTGAGGCAAGGACTTACCTCCACCAAACTTGGGCTGAAGAGTCACTGGACTGTGGGGGTCACTTGGACAGAGTCGCTGGATTCGAGGGACCTCGCTCGTCGTGCTGAGAGGAGACCCAAGGGACCGGTAATGCAGCTTTTTGGTGCCTGCGGTTGCAGGGGGAAGATTCCGTCGACCCACGGGAGATTTCTTCGGAGCTTCTGGTGCAGAGAGGAGGCAGGCTACCCCCACAGCATGCACAAGCAGGAAAACAGTCGAGAAGGCGGCAGGATCAGCGTTACAGAGTTGCAGTAGTCGTCTTTGCTACTATGTTGCAGGTTTGCAGGCTTCCAGCGCGGTCAGCAGTCGATTCCTTATCAGAAGGTGAAGAGGGAGATGCAGAGGAACTCGGATGAGCTCTTGCATTCGTTATCTAAAGTTTCCCCAGAGACAGAGACCCTAAATAGCCAGAAAAGAGGGTTTGGCTACCTAGGAGAGAGGATAGGCTACTAACACCTGAAGGAGCCTATCAGCAGGAGTCTCTGACGTCACCTGGTGGCACTGGCCACTCAGAGCAGTCCAGTGTGCCAGCAGCACCTCTGTTTCCAAGATGGCAGAGGTCTGGAGCACACTGGAGGAGCTCTGGACACCTCCCAGGGGAGGTGCAGGTCAGGGGAGTGGTCACTCCCCTTTCCTTTGTCCAGTTTCGCGCCAGAGCAGGGGCTAAGGGGTCCCTGAACCGGTGTAGACTGGCTTATGCAGAATTGGGCACATCTGTGCCCAAGAAAGCATTTCCAGAGGCTGGGGGAGGCTACTCCTCCCCTGCCTTCACACCATTTTCCAAAGGGAGAGGGTGTCACACCCTCTCTCAGAGGAAGTTCTTTGTTCTGCCATCCTGGGCCAGGCCTGGCTGGACCCCAGGAGGGCAGATGCCTGTCTGAGGGGTTGGCAGCAGCAGCAGCTGCAGTGAAACCCCAGGAAGGGCAGTTTGGCAGTACCAGGGTCTGTGCTACAGACCACTGGGATCATGGAATTGTACCAACAATGCCAGGATGGCATAGAGGGGGCAATTCCATGATCATAGACATGTTACATGGCCATATTCGGAGTTACCATGGTGAAGCTACATATAGGTAGTGACCTATATGTAGTGCACGCGTGTAATGGTGTCCCCGCACTCACAAAGTTCAGGGAATTGGCTCTGAACAATGTGGGGGCACCTTGGCTAGTGCCAGGGTGCCCTCACACTAAGTAACTTTGCACCTAACCTTTACCAGGTAAAGGTTAGACATATAGGTGACTTATAAGTTACTTAAGTGCAGTGTAAAATGGCTGTGAAATAACGTGGACGTTATTTCACTCAGGCTGCAGTGGCAGGCCTGTGTAAGAATTGTCAGAGCTCCCTATGGGTGGCAAAAGAAATGCTGCAGCCCATAGGGATCTCCTGGAACCCCAATACCCTGGGTACCTCAGTACCATATACTAGGGAATTATAAGGGTGTTCCAGTAAGCCAATGTAAATTGGTAAAAATGGTCACTAGCCTGTCAGTGACAATTTGGAAAGAAATGAGAGAGCATAACCACTGAGGTTCTGATTAGCAGAGCCTCAGTGAGACAGTTAGTCACTACACAGGTAACACATTCAGGCACACTTATGAGCACTGGGGCCCTGGGTTACCAGGGTCCCAGTGACACATACAACTAAAACAACATATATACAGTGAAAAATGGGGGTAACATGCCAGGCAAGATGGTACTTTCCTACACCTGGCCCCTCTGACCAAGAGGGATGTTGGCCGGTACGCTGAGTGGGGCAGACCTCATGAGCAGAAACACCACTCATGCTAGATCCCTCCTCGCTCTCAGGTGGCTGTGGATTGGGCCAGACACAGGCTGTGTGTTTGGATGTTCTTGATCGCAGTTGTGATGTGCACCAGGCCAAACACAATATCCTGGCAGCAGTGGGACATCTCTGTTTGGATGTTAACAGTACGCCTTGCCAGGCTTGATGCTGCATTGCCCATGTGGTTTATTGCCCTGGAGAAGGTGTCAATGTGCCCATTATACGGCCTAGGACGCATACGCTGCAGTCTGTGCTCCCGCTCCATCGCTGTATGCCAACGCTCCGCCCCTTCTCTACTGCCATTTGTCAGGAGCTGCAGCTCTCTGTTAACACCACTTGTTTTCTTGTTTTGCAGGTGCTGTGTCCTGAGAATACCTCTTTTAAGTCCACCAGAGATGCTTGGTGTTACTGCCACTCTTGCAATGGGCATGCTGATAGGCCTTGACTCGCTGTGGTGTGCTCGCTTGTGGTAAACTGGTCACCATCGCTGTTGGGAAATGGGGGGCCGTGGTGAGGTCCTGACTCTCCTGCCTGTTGGGGTGGATGGGCATGGTGAAGTTGATGGTGGTAGTGGTGGCTCCAGATTTACATCACTCACAGTAGCAGGTGCAGAGACATACGGGCTGTGATCCGTGGGACATATGTACCAAAAGGTTGTAAATAAATGTAATTTTTTTGTATCACTGTGTTGTGACGTTTCTACATGTGTGTATGTGTTGTTGGAGATGTGTCTCTTTGTTAGATATGGCCATCAGCACTCAATACAGCATGCTGATTGAGTGCACTACAATTCCCACAGTGCATTGGCTGGGTGGGCCAAACACCTCAATGGAGTATTTCAGAATGTGATGTATGTGATGTGGTTTGCCTAGCATTTTCCTGGATGGAACATGAAGGTATATTGCTTATCCTGGCTGGTGTCTGCTGGGAGAGAGGTGTCAATGTCCCCAACACAGCTGACACTCACTGGTTCGAAGGTCCCCTTAATCAGGTGCTCCATGGCAGGGGGGGTTTTCGTAGATGGCCCTCCAGTCCCATGCTCCTCGGCCATCCTGCTGGCCAGCTTATCTTTGGTCCAGGAGAGCAGGTCATACCATTGCTTCCTCAGTTCAGATATAGTCCTCTGTGTGACCCCTTAGGAGTTTACTTTCTCTTGTATCTCCTGCCACATTTCATTTTTCTGGGCCTCAGGAACAGAAAAGGGGCCTTGGCAAACAGTTAGTACACTTTCGCCACACATTCCTCAGTGAGGACCTCCAGTTCCCTCTCAGAAAACGTTTGTTTTCTTTTCCTGCTGCCTCCATCTTTCCTGCTCTCCTCTGCAGCCATGGAGGGTATGCTTTGGGTTCCCTGTGTTTGCAGTAGTGTATCTGGACCACTCCCTGCTCCCAGTAGGTGTGTCAGGCCTCTGGGTAGTGGTCGCATCCCTGTAATTACCTTGCACCTGGGCTGTGATATCATCAAACAGCTTTCAGGTGCATTTTGGGCTTCGTTTCTTAATTTGCGATTTCTTATTAAAAAAAAAAAAAAAAAAAAACAAACAAAAAAAAAAAACAATCGCAATTTTGCAATTTCTTAAATACCAATTTCCTAATTGTGATTTCTACTCTATAGAAATCACTATTAGGAAATCACTAGTTTCGTACATACTAATTTGCAACATGCAAATAGCAAATTCTATGGAGTCGCTATTTGCAAGTTGCAAATTTAGAATATCATACATCTGAGCCATAGAGCTTAAAGAAGAGTTGCAAGTAGTGGGGCCCTCGTTCCTAAGGATCTTATGACAGTAGCACATCTCTTTGAATGTAAGGAGTTTCTCAAGCAGTAGCCAGTGCAATTTTGAAAGAGCAGATTCCAAAGAATACCACCTAGGAAGGTTCAATAGCAGACAAACTGACACATTCTGTACCCACTAAAGTCTCATCAGCCGACACTGTGTAACTCCCAGATAAAGAGCATTACAATAGTCCAGCCTTGAAATGACTAAGGTCTGGACTACTGTCTTTCTGACAGCTTCAGGGAAAAATCCAAAAATCTTACTAAGGGTTTTTACAATCCTGAAGTACCTGCTAAGGATGTGATATGACTATCAAAAGAAAGCTTGGCGTCAAACCATGTACCGAGATTCTTGACCTTCGGTTTAGAATGCGGCAAAGGTCCAAGCATGTCCAGCCACCAGGCAGAGGACCAGATTGATGGTTGATGCCCCAGAGTGAGAACCTCAGTTTTCCCTGCATTTAATTAGAGACAGTTAAGGTTCATCCACTGGGCCACATCCGTCAAGCAATGATGTTAAATCCGTACTGCCCGACGGTTTCAGCCAGAGGGCACACATACAGGCAGAATAGTGTAGGACTCAAAGAGGAGTCCTGCTGCACCCCCTGCGTAGTGGAAAAACCTGAGATTGGAAAGGCTTTAACAACACCTGAAAGGACCAGTCTTGCAGAAAATAAGCCAACCACTGCAAGACAGTGTCCTCAACACCACATCTCCACAGTCGTTCAAGCAGGAGTTGTGTGATACCATGTCAAAGGCTGCACTGAGATCTAACATAAACACTGCAGCAGTATTTTTGATTTAAAGTACGGACTCCGCAGCTAGAGGCAGTGCTAACTCTGTACTATAGAGGAGGTGAAAGGCTAAGTCCTATGAAGGTAGTCTTTGGTCTCAATGAAAATGGAAAGCTGCTGATTTACTAATTTCTAAGCCACCTTAGAGGCATAAGGAAGCAGTGAGAATGGCCTGAAGTTTTCAGGCTTGGTTGGATCCAGACATGTTTTTTTTTTTTTTTAAGGAAAAGCACCGCAGTGGCATGCTTCCAGTATTGAGGGACCATATCTGCCTTAAAGGATATGATCAAAAGGTCACAAAGCAAAGCTGCTATAACTGATATTCCTCGCTCCAGGACCCCTGGGGTAGTAGGGTCAGAGGGGGAACCCAACTTCACTGCTGCCACCACGGAGGACATCTCCTCAAGTTTAATGGCTTTAAACAAAGATAGCCCTGAGCTGCCCAGCAGCGGTTCAAACCACAGCCTTAGGCAAGAAGCGTCCCTGGACACAGCCGTATAAATTAAATAATAGAATACAGAGATGCAAACTTGGAAGCAATCTGTTTGGCTGTGAAAGTTCAACAGTCTGTTGTTCACCCAACATTGCATATCTGCCAGACCAATCTAGAGGCCTTTCTCACTTTATTACAGCACTCTTATTCCCTGTTGATGAACATGGTTCAAAAAGCATTTTGTTTCCCCTTTTGTTTTACACTTGCATGTAAGTGCTAGCCATTCTGCTCTCTTCTTTTGTGACTCCTCTCAGTAATTACTTAATAAAGAGGCACTTACGTTTCTGGGGTAGCTCGATTCACTTGTTCATTTTCACAGACAAGCATTTGGAGTAACACAGCCCCTCAAATCAGATTCTGGTGCAATAAATCATAGGCACTTTTTCTTTGCTGCCATGCCCCTGTCTACCGCTCAGAATGCATCAGGAACTGATTCTCCAGGCAACAGTTATGCAGGCTCAGTTATCTTGCCCTCTGTGCAGTGGTTCAGCGAGAAGTAAGGTTTTCAAGTAATCCAGAAAGTACTGTGCACACTTAAAGATTCAGGATATTGCTTGGGTTTTTGCTGATGGTGCCCTCTGCAGCTGATGTCATCGCTCAGTTATCACTGGTCACCAAATCCCCAAAAGAGCTCTTAAGACAAATGTTGAAACCGGCATTCAAATTACTGAATCAATCTTTCATCTGATCGGTCTGCTCCACCTTCTGCTTCTTTAATTGCCAGGACATGGAGTTGTTTTAACTACTTATTTTTCTGTTTAAGTGCTGAAGTATATTTTCAAATACTATTTCAATTAGGGGACCAGGGACTGAGTATTCTTTGGAGGGGGTTAAAATTCTCAACAAGAATTCTTTCACAATTACATATAATCAGTTCGCTAGGTCTGGCATTGCAACTGGACTGGAGGTATTTCACTTCAAACTATTGGGGATTCTTATTTGAGCAGTCACAAATCTGTCAGTCATCAGACAATAGTTTTTGATGCTAGGGCTACATTCTATATTTTCTCCGTTCGGTTTCCATTTCGCATCTTCTTAAAATAGTGTAGTACAAGTGGGTGCTGGTTGAAGTATTTCAGGGAGATTCAAATTTCAAAGTTGACTAGCGTCTGCTTACCACACAAGTTCCACAACAGAGTGTGAACGGAAGGATGATGGGATGGGGGTTGGCATTGCCAAAGAATCAGTGAGTGAAAGTCAACCTGACAACTTAGTGGCGTCAGTGCTTCCCTCCCCACAACACAAACTTCACTGTAGCAGCCTCTGCGCTTAGTGATTCCCATCATACATTTTGCTACACTTTACACAGGGCTGTGGCATTAATTTTGCAACTTGCAGGCACACCATTATTCACCAGGAAGACCTTACTCCTCACTAGCTAACTTCCTTTTCAGCAACTTGTCACACAATTTACAGCAGTCACCAACATCTTGTTTCTAAAGTCTATAAAACTGCAACTGCATCCCTAAATCTCACTCTGTGGTGGATGTCCAACGTTAATTTGAAATTGAACCCACCTAAAACCAAGCTTCTCCAGACCTCTATCAATGGTCCAGTGATAGACAGAATCTCCTATTCAGTCTCCAGCCACATCAGTTATAACACCAGGCATCCATATTGATGTCAATTATACCTGAAAACACGGGCTACCCATCTACCCAAAATCAGCTTCTGGCAGCGTAGGAATCCGAGGTCCTTATTTCCCTTTCGCAACTAATCATTTTCATGTACCTCTCATGAACACCCTTGTTGAGTCGAGATAGGACTGCAGGAACTCCATGTATTTGGCTTCCCCAGAGACACTTCTGCACCAGTTGCAATAGGTGAGGACCACCGCTGCCCACATGATCTTCAATCTATTTAAATGGTCAAATATTTCCCTTGTGCTGTGTATGAAAATTACTCTTTTACACAATCGCACCCAAAGCTTTTGAATGATGCAGCTGGTTTTTCGACTCAGAGTGCACAAACGCCTGCCTGCTAGTGCTCTGACCATTTAAAGTATATATTTGATTGACTAATACCCAATTGGTATAACTTTACTTCTTTATAGTTCCCTAGTATATGGTACCAGGGGTTCCCAGGGCCTATTCGCAGATGCTGGCCTTCTACCTTTCTGGGGAGAAGTGTGAAGGACTCCCACAAGCGGGAACAATAGATTTCCGCTATTGAAAGATATGTTACCACTCCCTGGCAGGAAGCAGGAAGCCACATACGGTGTGAGCCCAAAAAGCTGGCTTCAAAGGGGAAGCAATCTTTGAAGGGCAAATGGTGCATAAACACAAGAAGGCCTGCTCTTTTGTTCAGTTAGATGGGTTGCCGTCAGAACAAGGAGGGAAGAACAGTTCCTAAACAGTTTTTTACGTGGGCATGTAGCCCTCAGAAAGCAACACAACTCCAGGGTGGGCTACAAAGCTCCACACACCGAGAGAAGAGTTCAGTCATCTTGGGAGTGAGCAGAATAGTGCAGTATGGGATAGCTAGCTGTCACACATTGAAGGAAGTAGTCATCAGGTAGGAAAAATTCTGGTAGCCTACTGTCTATTTACCATTACTTCCTCTGTGGGCACTTTCTGGCAATAAATATGGCACCTGTGGCTTCCAGACTTCAGATCGCATCTGGACTTGAGAGAGTACAGAAGAGGACTTCCCTGCCGTTCCCTGGACCTGGCAAGCGAGGCTACACCTACTGTTTGACTGCACCTGCTGTTCCCTGGGCTAGCATAGAGAAGACTGTGCCTGTGGTGCCTAGCTCAAAGAAAAGTTGCTCTTGAGCCCCAAAACAGAAGAAGTAAGGTCCAAGAGTCAGTTGGCTGACTTCCGGTTAAAGCACCAGGGCCACGAAAGCTGAAGAAATCCATCCTGGCTAGTCAGTAGCTACAGTCGCCTGTTCGCCAATGTCCACTGAAGTGCAGCCCGGCAGACCAACTCCTGACGTGCAAAATTTGCATGAGCCTGCTGGACTTAAGAGAGTTGATGGAAAACAGTTTGGTCCCCTATGACAGACACTAGCCTTTATCACAGGGAACCACTGGTATCGCTGTGAACAGAGACTAGCAGTCTAGTGCAACTTGACTTTAGCTGGACCCATGAGGACTTCGAAGGACAGCGACACTTCCAGCCAGAGTCACCCCAACAAGACCGAGGAGTAGCCCCAGGACACCCCGCATCGACTGTACACCACCCTTTGCATCCTACAGCATTTTCGGCATCCTATATCCCTTTCACCATGACCACTAAATTAGTCTATGGCAGTTCACCCATAGAGCCTGGAACTTGACTAGACACTCCTTTGTTGGCAGGGCAACTGTATTAAATCTCCTTTCTGGCCACTTGACCTCCCCCCTACTGCAGTTAGTCGCCCAAATCAGGACGGAATACCCAAATACAACTCAGAAGTTGCCAATGCTTGTTTGCCTTTTTAATGAAAAGCTGTGATTTATGTTTTCTTAAGCATCTCTATCTAGAGGAACCCTCTGGTTGATTTTGTTCATTTTGGTGTTTAAAAATTCATAAAAACAATATTTTTTATAAATTGGCGTCTTATTTCTTTTGTGTTGTCTGTCTTTTCTATTCCATTGGATCATTACTCTTACATGCTTTACTCGTGTTCCTTTGTTCAAGCCTGACTGCTCGAAGCCACAGCTACAAGCATTGAGCTAAGGTTTAGCAAACCATCCTAACCAGACCCAATTAGGTATTGTGAGTGTATTACATGGGTGGTCATACAACCACACCATGTAATACAACACATTCCTAACATTCTGCAACAATGACACTTGTTGCCAAACAAATGTCTAGTCATGTTTAATGCTATGATTTATCAATTATCCCCCTGTTTCCTAGACTGAAAGTACTCCTGGTACTGCCCTTCTTGTGCTCTCTGCTCTTATAATAAATTATGAATAAAGGTCCCTAGTACTATCACATTAGGAGACAAAGGGGGGCATTATGACCTTGGCGGGCGGCTACCGCCGCCCACCAGGCGGTAACCGCTGTGCGGCCGCCAATGCGGCCACACTCCCGCGGCCCCCATTATGACATTCCCGCTGGGCCGGCGGGCGCAAACCAAGTTTGCGGCCGCCGGCCCAGCGGGGATGAGGCCGCACATAGGAGCCGGCTCCTGATGGAGCCGGAGGTGTTGCGGCCGTACGACGGGTGCAGTTGCACGCGTCGCGCTTTTCACTGTCTGCTATGCAGACAGTGAAAAGCTGGCCGGGGCCCTGTTAGGGGGCCCCTGCACTGACCCATGCCAGTGGCATGGGCAGTGCAGGGGCCCCCAGGGGCCCCAGGACACCCCTTACCGCCAGCCTCTTCCTGGCGGTGCAAACCGCCAGAAACAGGCTGGCGGTAGGGGTGTCATAAACCCCAGGGCAGCGCTGCCCTGGCGGATTATCACCGCCGGGGCTAAAACGGCGGGAAACCGCCGGCCCCGGCGGTGCGACCGCGGCACTTCCGCCGCGGTCGTAATAGGGCAGGAGGCACCGCCAGCCTGTTGGCGGTGCTTCCGTCATTTTAGCCCTGGCGGTCTTGGACCGCCAGGGTTGTAATGACCCCCAAAGTCTTCTTAGGGGCAGCTTGTAACTCCTTGCTTCTGGGCCATCATTCAAAAAACATCCTTCCTCAGTTTAGACAACTTATGAAAACCCCATTTATTCATCATTAGCAGTTAGTTTCTGAGTCAATTGTGAACCGAGGACCAAGAAGCTAGCATGGACATGTGCTTTATAAATAATCTTCCATGGAGCATAAGCTCCAGAAACCTATAAAATCCATTGAGTCCAATGAACTTACATGATTCAAGGTTGCTTTGTGAGTGTGGGTGGTTGTGTAACTAAAAGAAATTGGCTTCATGATTGTTAGATCTGGCAGCTTTTTGGCTTGTCTCCCCTGTCTTTTCTAGTACTTACCTCCTGTTTTTATGGTTTACTGCAGTGCTTAATTTGTGCTTGCTGTATCCGGTGCAGAGCACCGGCAATTATTTATGAGGGCGCTTAATTTTCTGCCCCAAGCATTTACTACGAACAAAAGACACATTTGGGAAAGACGGAGGAAGAGAAAAATGAAAACACGTCACGAAGGGAGGGAGCAGAAAGCTTCAGGAGTGAGCTAAAGGGGCAGGAGTGGCTGTAGATGGAGTAAAAAGGCCCGAGATGGCTTCAGATTATGCTGCCTCAGTATTCCGTGTTCGTACATTTAATTGCAGCATGCGCGCATTTAAGAGGAGGGCTTTAGGCACTGGCATGTTTTTATTCACAAATTAATCACTGGTTTACTGTACACTGTTATTGCTGGTTTATTGTCTCTGCGCACTTTACCACTGCTGATCAGTGCTAAAGTGCAAGTGCTCCCTAGGTAAATTGTACTGTTGATTGGTTTATTCATGATTGACATATTTGATTTACTGGTAAGTCCCTAGTATAGTGCACCAGAGATGCCCAGGGCCTGTAAATCAAATGCTACTAGGCCTGCAGCACTGGTTGTGCCATCCACATTAGTAGCCCTGTAACATGGCCCAGACCTGCCACTGCAGTGTCTGTGTGTGCAGTTTTAAACTGCCAATTCGACTTGCCAGACCTAAACCTTCCCTTTTGGTACACGTAAGGCACCCCTAAGGTAGGCCCTAGGTAGCCGCAGGGGCAGGGTGCAGTGTATGTTAAAGGTGGGACATGTACTAATCTGTTTTATATGTCCTGACAGTGAAAAACTGCCAAATTCGGTTTTCACTGTTGCAAGGCCTCTCTCTCTCATAGGTTAACATTAGGGGCTGCCTTTAAATGTTATTGAAGTGTAGATTCCCTTTGGGAGCAGATAGAAATATAGAGTTTAGGGTCTCTGAGCTCACAATTAAAAAATACATCTTTTAGTGAAGTTGGTTTTTGGATTGTGTGTTTGAAAATGACACTTTCAAAAAGTAGGTATTTTCTTGCTTAAAACACTCTGTGACTCTACCTGTCTGTGAATTTCCCCGACAGGGTCAGCTTGACAGATGGGCTGCTAGCACCCCTCTATAGACAGTGACACGAAGGGAGCTGGGGTGTAGCCTGCATATCCTGTTGAGCCATCTGTGCTGGGAGGGAGGGGAGGAGTGGTCAATCACACCTGAAAGGGTTGTGCCTGCCCTCACATAATGCAGTCTCCAACCCTCTGGTGTGTGTCTGGGGCCTGACCTGGGCAAGGCAGGATCTCACAAACAAGAGAGACTTTCCTTTGAAGTTTTGCCTACTTCAAAGGCAGAAAGGAGTATAAGTAGTGGACCCAAAACCCCTGAGGGTTAGAACCTTTCTGGAATAAAGAGGAACATCTGCCCAGGAGAAGAGCTGAAGAAGGAGTACTGTCCCTTTGCTGGGCTGGCCTGCAGTTGCTGCTTCTGCCTGACAAGAGTGCAAAGGATGAACTTTGCTGTGTGTCCTGCATGAGAAAGTTCTCCAAGGGCTTGGAGTAGAGCTTGCCTCCTCTTGGAAGTCTCAGGACACCAAAGACTTCAGTTTCCTCGACCTGCAGCACTCGGAGCGGTGTGTCTTGTGCTGTTTATGAGGAGAAACCACTGCGAAGCCGCCAATGAGCCACTGGCCTGCACCGTGACCTGCCGACATTGCATGGAGCTGCACTGCCCCTCTTTGCACCGCGACCCTGGTCTCACCACGCAGTCATCGGACGACTTCACTGAGCCACTGCTCGCACCACGACCTGTGGGCCCTGCACTCTGGCATCGCCTTGCTCACACCGCAGCCTAGGCATCCTCAACAACAACTCTCCTGCCGACACCGGAGCCATTGCCTCCACCGTGGCCTGTGGACACCATTCGTGAGGTATACAAAGCACAGTCCCGTCCCGCACCGCAGCCCTGGTCCACTGACGACAGCACCATCGACTCCAGTGTCATCACAAGCATCCTTGCTTGCACCATGGCCTGTGGACACCGCTTGTGAGGGTCACGAAGCACTGTCCCGTACCGCCGGCTTGGGCCTACCGACGCTTCAGCAACGATGACGAGGCTGCCTGCACCATGACCTGATGACACCGCACATCACACTGCCCCACTTCACACCACAGCCCTGATCTCACCGATGCCGCTGGATGCCATCACCGAGCCACTGCCTGCACTGTGACTGTGGGCACCACACATTGCATCATCCTGCTTCGCACTGCAGCCCCGATTTCATCCAAGCCAACGCTCCTGACTTTATCCGCCCAGAGTTCGATCTGCAATACGCGTGGCTTCAAGGGCCTGATGACTCCCACATCGACTCCGGAACCGACAACGCAACACCAGCGACGCTGCTCTCCGGAGCTCACCGTGAGGATCACGACACCCTACAATTCCAAAGGTACTGTTTGCGGGTCTTTCCCACACCGTAGTTGGCACGCAACACCGCGGCCGGCCTGAACTGTTGGCTTTGTTGATCACGGCACCGTGATAGCCACAGGTGGAGCTATCGACTTCAAGGAACTGTATTTTTAAATTAAATCTTGCAAAATTCATATCTTTAGCACTTTATGTTGGATTTTTATCGTTTTCGTTTTGTTTTACACAGATAAATATTGCCTATTTTTCTAAAAATGGTGTAGTGTCCTTTTGTAGTGTTTTCACTGTGTTATGTGCAAATTCTTTACACATTGCTTCTGAGATAAGCCTGACTGCTCATGCCAAGCTACCAAGGGAGTGAGCAGGGGTTGAGTGGGTATCTCCCTTATGCTGACTAGAGTGAGGGTCACTGCTTGGACAGGGTGTGAACTGACTGCCAACTAGAGACCCCATTTCTAACACGGATCCTTCTCTTACTACTGTGATGCATCCTTAGAGGGGCAGCAGAGCCGGAACTCACTACCCGAGTGGCTATCTCTTCCCAGCCCACTGCTCCCGCTGTTGCGTATGTCAGAGCTACTCATTAATTTGGAAAAAAATAAGATGGTGGTTGTCAACAATGCAGGCAAGTAAAAATAAGCCTTTTACCTTAATGAGAGTATCTTGCAGAGGCGTTCCTATGCACAAACATCAGGGAATGTTTACTGCTACTGGCTCATTCATAGTACAGAGAGGAAATGATGATATCAGTTGTGAAAAGGTAGAGGTGGGAGAGGTGGCAAAGGGTAGGGGCTGGGATTTTGCTATGTCACTGTGCACATTGTAAGAATAAATAAATTAAATAAAACTGTTTATGCACATGCATGGCCAATTCCACCATCTCAGGACCCACATTGTTTTGGTTTGCTGCCTTGTGTCCAACACTCTCTGGTGTGCTTACCATCATCTCCGAGTTGTTCCTTAATTTTCTCATAATCCGAACCTCCAACAACCCCAACTTTCACTTTCTTTCTTAACTGCTGCAGGAAATCATCTATTTCTGATGTGACTTTCTGAAAACCAAACAAATTAAAGGGCGTTGAATAACATAAAATTGCATTTAAAGAAAACATAGTGACATTTAAGAGACCCTCTGTGATAGGTAAAATAATTTTGTTGTGCCTCACTGAATGTCCCCAAGATTGTGGCTCAAGGCTTTTGTGTTCAAAGTACCAGCTTGTTCTTTATATCAGCCTGACAGTTTTCCTATTGTTGCCTTGTGTGAGGGCGCAAGAGCTATTTCTTATGTTCTCCTTCTTACCATCTGTCATTATTAAACCTGTCATACGCAAATGCATCCCTTGGAAATTCAGATGGGATAGAATTATTTTTACATTGCACAGCAGTAGTCACTACTTTCCACAGAAAAGGTATTTCTGGATTTGCCAATGACATATGACCCCATACCCATTTTGGCAGCAACACTGGCAATGACTTGGTGGAGCCAGCAAAGGTCCAGGAAGCCAATTTTGACTAAGATCCATGCACGTGAAAAAAGAGGGGTGGTGAAAAAAAGTTGTGATTTTCCATTCTAGCTCCAATAGAAACTTTTTCTCATGTTTACAGTAAAAACCAGTGAATGGATTTACACCAAATGTGGTGCGACAGTAGAACTTTAGTCAAAAAGCTTGTTTTCTGTGATTTGGTGCAAATCCATTCAGTAGTTTTGAGATATAAATCTTTGAAAAGTTGTCAGATGGCCTCGAACGGGTGAACACTTATCTCTGCAATTAAATCATGAATCATTTTCAAAACATCAAATACACCATTTTGCACAAATTCCACTTTTCATTTAAATACTTGTAGTGGCGGCTGGCAGCCTGTGGTGGGTTTGGATGCAAGGTTGACGACAGGCCAAGGACTGTGACCAACCCATTTCACACGCTTGAAGCCCATGTGCAGCAGAGGTTGCAGCACATAGTGGGTGAAAGGCAGGTCTGAAAGTGCAGCCAACCCCGACAGTGGTGGGTTTTCTGACAGTGGTGGGTTGGGTAGAGGGCCTTGCTGCATGTTAAGCCCCGAGGCCAAGCCCCGCTGTGCACGGCCATAGGTTGTGTGCAGTGGATGTTGAAAAAGAATTACATTTTTCTTTTTTAAGTAAAACTTGAAATTGACAGAAAAAATAACCACATTCAAACCTAAGTGCCTAATTTAGATCATGGCGGGGGGAATACTTCATCACAAACATCCTGGATATCCCATCAGCCGTATTATTATCCCATTATATCCTTCTATGGAGATCGTAATACGGCAAACAGGATATCCATCATGTTTGTGACAGAGTATTCCATCAGCTGAGATCTAAATCAGGCCCTAAGTCATGTTTGTGGCTCAAACACCTAAAGCCACTGAACCCCCAGCAGCCATGGTTAACAGCACACACCATAAATCAAGCTGTCTGCCATGCTCAAAACAACAATTTGCCAATCAGTCAGAAGCACAAAAAATAAGGTTACAAAACAACAACGTGGTTGACAGTGAGTTATGGCGTGTGATGTGTACATTTCTGGCAAATTTCTGTGGTTTTGGGTGTTTGAGCCAGAACCATAATTCTGTTTTTAACTATGATTTTTTAGATTTATATCAATAGATTGATAGATACCTGAAACCAACTCGATGTTTTGATATCTGTGGTCATTTAATTGAGAGAGGTGCAGGAGAGGAAGCAGACGAGTCCAGCTACTTACTATTTCCGCTTGTTTGTCCACTGAACAAACACCTAACTCTGCAATCCAGATAACAGGCAGTCGACCATTTACATATTTTTTAAGTGCAAACATGATGGCAATGCTTAATCCCAAAGCGTTTCAGCCTCACGTGGTCTTGTTCACAAGATACATGAAGAGCTGTGCACAGGTCTGAGGGCTGTAAACAGTATAATGTGACCACCTAAATGACGTGTCTTTAAAGGGTGGGCTTTCTCTGAAGAGTTTTGCATATGGTGAAGAATGTGTGTATTAGGGCTTTGGACTTCTGATGGGGCTTGTGTGTCTGGAGGTAGTGGATTCTATGTGAAAACTTGTGCCCATGCTGAGGGATGAGCGAAGTAGGAACTTGGTCACCTGGTGGCTACTGTGTCATGAGGGAATGGGCTCCAGTATACTTACTTTATATAAACATATTTATGTAAATTATGCTTTACGTGTTTCTGCATCATTTAGTACTTATTTACATATTGGAAAGACTGCACTAGTTTGTCCAATAAATAGAATAGCACACATTGTGCATAATATTGAAAGATGCAACATTTTTTAAACTGTTGCAGCCAGGCAATCAGAGTGTGAGCTTCCACACTGCTGTTTTGCTCCTGCGGGAGCAAGAGGCCACTGGGTGGGTGTTATAAATGGGGTCTCCAGTTGGCAGTCAGTTTACAACCTGTACTAGTAGGGATCCTCACTCTAATCAGGGTAAGGGAGTAACACACATAAGATAACCCCTGCTCACCCCCTTGGTAGCTTGGCACAAGCAGTCAGGCTTATCTCAGAAGCAATGTGTAACATATTTATCCAGACACACACAGTACCACAAAGAAAACACCACAAAAGGACTCCACACCAAATTAGAAAATAGTCAATATTTATCTAAATCAAACAAGACCAAAACGACAAAAATCAAACATACACAAGCAAAGATATGATTTTTTAAAGAAAACAGTGTCCTAATCCATAGAAATCAATGGATGCGTTGTTTTAGCGCAAAGTACCCGGTATGCGTCAAAAATAAAGCCGCACGGGCGACTGTGCATCAGAAAAGCAAGTGATGTGTTGATTCCTTACTCGCAAGTGAGGCTGTGCGTCAATTCTTTCACCATCGGGTAAGCAATGCATCAGTTTCCAGACAAGCAGCCTCAGGTCTGTGCGGTGATGTTGAAGATTTTGTTGCCCAGGGACGATGCTTGGAAAATCCAGATCCACAGCAGCGACTTCAGAACAGGGGGCAAGCTCAGTCCAAGCCCTTGGAGAAACTTCACAAGCAGGATTGCAAAGAGCAATGTCCAGTCCTTTCCCTCTTAAGACAGAAGCAGCAGGCCAGCACAGCAAAGCAATAGGTAGAGTGACAGGTCCTCCTCAAGCATCAAGCTCTTCTCTTGGCAGAGGTTCCTCTTGATCCAGAAGTAATCTAAAGTTGTGTGGTCAGCAGTCCAATACTTATACGCATTTCTGCCTTTGAAGTAGGCAAACTTCAAAGGAGAGTCTTTGTAGTGCACAAGACCCTGCCTCTTCCTTGCTCTATCCCAGACACACTCTAGGGGGTTGGAGACTGTATTGTGTAAAGGCAGGCACAACACTTTCAAGTGCAGGTGTCAGCTCCTCCCTCTTACTCTAGCCAGGAAGCATCATCAGGATAAGCAGAGCACACCTCAGCTTCCTTTGTGTCACTGTCTAGAGTGAATTCACCGACAGTCCACTGTCAGTCTGACCCAGACGTGTATTCAGCAACCAGGTAGAGGCACAGAATGGATAAGCAAGAAAATGCCCATTTTCTAAAAGTGGCATTTTCAAACAGACAATCTAAAAACCAACTCTAGCAAAAGATGTATTTTTAAATTGTGAGTTCAGAGACCACAAACTCCATATCTCTATCTGCTCCCAAGGGCAACGAGATTTAAAGGCAATCCCCATGTTAACCTATAGGAGAGATAGGCTTGGCAATAGTGAAAAACAAATTAGCATTATTTCACTATTAGGACATGTAAAACACACTAGTAAATGTCCTATCTTTTAAATATACTGCACCCTGCCCAAGGAGCTACCTAGGGCCTACATTAGGGGTAACTTACATGTAGTAAAAGGGACGTTTTGGGCCTGGCAAGTGGGTATACTTGACGGGTCGAACTGGCAGTGAACAACTGCACACACAGACACTACAGTGGCAGGTCTGAGGCATGTTTACAGGTCTACTCATGTGGGTGGCACAATTAGTGCTGCAAGCCCACTAGTAGCATTTGCTTTACAGGCCTTGGGAACCCCTAGTGCTCTTTACTAGGGGCCTACTAGTAAATCAAATATGCCAATCATGGAAAAGCTAATTAGCAATATCATTTAGACAGAGTGCACTTGCACTTAAGCACTGGTTAGCAGTTGTAAAGTGCCCATAGTATCAAAACCAGCAAAAAGGAATTACAGCACAGGATCCAAAAACAGGTAAACCACGCCAAGAGCAGCAAGGTGTAACAATAGGAAAAGGCCCTCTTGGCCAGTCGAAACGCTATTTTTTTTTTCATTAAAAAGACAATGATGGATAGAATGCTTGAATTAATCTCGGCCATTGATGGTCAATCATGTCACATCCTAACCATCCTTTCTCATCGATCATGCAACCTCAGTTTGGACCCAGCCATATGGAAATCATTCTTGACCCTGCTCCTTATGATTAGAGTCCAGCCTGAACTGCCCGCCAAGTCCTCCCAGCAAAGGAACACAAACAACCTAGGACAGGTTTCACCCTAGTTACGGTTCATCAGCCAGGTATAACACAGTTCCAGTGGTACTGTGAGCCTGGAACCGACATCTGGGGATACCCGGTCGAACATCAAAAACATAGTGATGGATAAAGGGGGCACCCTAAATGCGGCGGGAACGGCCAGAAGTGGGTCTGGTGCTCACTGTGCCAACGGAATCAAACTATACCTGGCTGATGCACCCTAACCAGGGCAAAACCGGTTCTGTTTTGATTCAGGAAGCAGTTCGGATAGGCTGTCCCGCTGAAGCAGGATCAAGACTTGTTTGCATATTGATGAGCTTGAACTGAGGTAGATGTTGGGTGAAAAACTATGGACTGGGACGAGACCTGAGCAATTGCCAGTGTCAGAGATTAATTCAAGCATTCCATTCATCACCTTGTTGTTGATGCTATGGTTTTTAAATCTGAAGCCCTGTAGGCCTCCCATTGGATCATCTGTCGAAATATATATATATATTACATTTTCTTGTGGCTCTTTGTATCCCTTGGGATCCAGATTTTTGCCCTGGCTGGCTGTTGTTTTCTTGTGATCCTGCATCTTCATATATATATATATATATATATATATTCAAAAAACAAGATTCTCTTTCTGTTTTAGCAAGAGAAAACCGCACTCTGTCGTTGTGCCAAAAATACCTTAACTTTTAATACATTAGTGAGATCATAAACAAACAAACAGGAATCCCCTGACGCGTTTCGGTCTCACCAGACCTTGTTCACATGGAAAATATGGTTGTCCTGCCTCAAACCAGCACCACCGGAGAATTAAGTGCGCCGTAACACGCAGATCAGGACATCTTTTCTTTTATATATATATATATATATATATATATATATATATATATATATACACACACACATATACATATACATATATATAGAACATATTCCCAACAAATCGCAAAAAAGCACGCTTCCTGGGTAAACATCTAACTTTCTGCCAAATTTGGTATAATTCTGTTTAGCCATTTTGACTGCACCCAAGTCTAAATTTCCTTATAGAAACAGCATTTCTTTTCACCCTCTCCTGGACAGATCACCGTTAAACTTCCCAGGAAGGAGCTGAGGTGGAGAACTTTCTTTTGGACAGTTTTGTCACACAGCACCAATGTTATTATTAGTGAAACACAAAAAACTCTCTCCCTATGGAAAAACGAACCCAGCTATCACTATACAGTGGTGAACACTACTGTGTAACATATTGTATATATTATTATATATATTTTACCTACTGGTGACAGCCAGTAGGTAGTTATAGTTAGGACATACTTTCCACAGCAAAAGCATTTTGCATTAGGGACGTTTAACGAATCTTTACAAAATTTTCAAAATTAGTATGACAGTCAGTTAAGCTGCTGTCCTAAAAGTTTCAGGGTAATTCATCAAGTAGGGGCCAAGAAAAAGGGAGTACACGACTACAGCCCGAACCGCTGGATGGAATCACACCAAATTTGTCAGAAAGGTAGCTCTTGGTCCCGGAAGTGACCTTTTTCTTACTTGGTGTAAATCTGTTCAGTAATTTAAGAGTTTTTATTTCAAAATCAAATTTGTATATCTAGGGACACGGAGGCTCTGCGATATCGGAGATCTCATGCTAAGATCCGTTTCGCCGCCAACACTTACCAGGAAATGTTGGCAGCCATTTTGGGACTCGACCTAAGCCAAGTCCCAAAATAATGTAAAAAAGAAAAGGGGGCAGAATTTGAATACCATGATCCCATGGCCTTGGTGCTGGGGTCCCCATGGGAACTTTCAAGGGCAAAAAAAGCATGTTTTAAAAATATTTTCACCAAAAATCGCAGAGGATCAGAGAATCCGGTGAAATTTAAAAAAAACGAAAAAAAACAAGTGTGGTCTCCCACAATTCTTAATTTTTTTTTTTTTTTTTTAAAGCCTCCATGTAAGCCAGGTCCTGAGGGCATGCACAACCATTTGCATCTTTCTGGCTTTATATTGTAAATTTGTTTTGGTCCGTTAGTAAAGTATGGTATATGTCCAAGTGTAATAGGCATCATACAGAACGAAACGTCATATTATAGATTGAGTAATAAATGTTGTTTCATAATAAAAATGGCTGCATAATTAAATATTCTTTGCGGTATGACATGTGTAAGAAAAGCAGTGTGTGAGCCATTGCTGCGTTTGTGTGCATAAAATGAATGTGTCCTGTAAGTGCCTTTTTTGAGAAGCTAATGACTACCTAATTGTGCGAGAGAACAAACTGGCCACCCCTTTCGGTCAAGGAGCAATACGAGGTGTTACTTGGCAATCTTGTTTTTTTCCTTCCTGATCGAACAAGCCCAGTGCATTGCAAATCACGGTACCTCTACCACTGGGCCAGTGAGCCCTTCTGACTGATTTTCCAAGTCGCAGGCAGAAGTAACTGGGCCCTTGATATTCCTGCTGCTGCTGCCACACACCTGGTCAGAAACTGTCTCCTCTTAACCTAGGATTCCTCAAAGAGGGACCAGCTCTCAGTTTCTGTTATTACACCGGGAATATTCTGAGAAAGAGAACTAATCGCAGTTGAAGTATCTGACAAGACATTTTCATAAGTTAACTGTATAGAAAGTGGTCTCTCAAGTGGTGTCCGCTCTGCTGTTAGTGAGCAGGTTTGCTCCCTCTGCCACTGTTCTAATTTAGAGCGAACGCAAAGTTAAATGACACTAAACATTTGAGGAAAGGCAATTAAACCTCAACGTGTTAGGGTGCACAGGTACCAAAAATACAGTCGCAGCACATCTTCTAAACAGGTCAGATGCTGGACGAGTGAAAAATAAGGTTGAAAAATGCAGCTCGTGTTCCATAATGAGGGCATTTCTAGCTGTGCAACTCAAGATGTCATTCACAGAAATGGGCTTGAGCGCGGTTTCCCACATTTGTATGAAAACACATCAGTATTCCCCCGGCTGCTGGAGATGATAGTCCGCACTTCCTGGCTCTGATCATTGTTCATTCTGTGCCTCGCCGTCATTGTCGGGTGGACGGACAAGCAGCATTATAATAGGTGACACTAGTTGTATTCTGGCCTGCTTTGAATCCACTTTTTTTTCACCAAACGAATGTGTTTTTTTATTGTTTTGCAGCAGAGCCTTCAGCCGGATAACGAAAACAATTTATTACACAGGTAAAACACATAAATACAGTTTCTAAAATAGTGCTAACAAAATCTGAAGGAGCTTCTGCCATGTCACCTTCAGTCAGTGTAACAGGAAAGCCAGAAACTAAAATATGCCATTGCAGGCACAGCTGCAGACAAACATTCTTCAAACAGGTGTACCAAATTTCATCATTGTCTCAGTAAGCACCCTAATATACTGTTTCAAAGGCATCATCTTCTCCCAATATGTTGTGCTATGCCATAGTAAAAAAAAAACATTTTTTGCTGAATGCCATAGGACAGCAGCCCATTTTGGCCAACAAAGCCATATTCCTAAGCAGAGTGGAATTCATAAAGCAGTCCGTTTACGTGGTAAAATGGACCTAGTGGCCTGTTTAACAATTGCCTGATTCACCTTGCACCTAATTAGAGTGCCAGGCTGAGATGACAGCGCTTAGCAGTGGTGAACTTAAAAAACGAATGCTGGTGTCCAGGGCTCAGAGCAGCATCAGGATTGGCAGGGAGTGCCCAGCCAGGGCACTCCCCGGCAGACTGGGAGGCTATGCAGGCTCTCTCCAGCCCTACAACTGTTTTGCTGGGCTGGAGAGAGCCTACTGCGCATGTGTGTTTGGCTGGCCAAACACACATGCACTCTGAGGGGGAGTGCAGTGCACTCCCCCTCACACTCATCACCCGTGGCACCGCCACTATACAAGGAAACGATAATAAACACTGTTTATTATCGTTTCCTGTAGGAAAGTACCATCTTTCTTGGCATGTTATCCCACATTTCACATGTATGTCAGTATGTTTTTGCCTGTCTCATGGGGATCCTGCTAGCCAGGACCCCAGTGCTCATAGTTTGTGGCCTAAATGTGTATGCCTGTGTAGTGCCTAACTGTGTCACTGAGGCTCTGCTAGTCAGAACCTCAGTGCTCATGCTCTCTCTGCCTTTACATTTGTCACTATAGGCTAGTGACTATATTTACCAATTCCAATTGGCATACTGGACCCCCCCTTATAAGTCCCTAGTATATGGTACCTGGGTACCCAGGGCATTGGGGTTCCAGGCAATCCATATGGGCTGCAGCATTTCTTTTGCCACTCATATGAAGCTAAGACAAACCTTTACACAGGTCTGCCATTGCAGCCTCAGTGAAATAATGCACACATTATTTCACAGCCATTTTCACTGCACTTAAGTAACTTATAAATCACCTATAGGTCTAACCTTCACTTGCTAAAAGTTAGGTGCAAAGTTACTAAGTGTGAGGGCACCATTGTACTAGCAAAGGTGCCCCCACATAGTTCAGGGACATTTCCCCAGACTTTGTGAGTGCGGGGACATCATTACACGTGTGCACTACATATAGGTCAATACCTATATGTAGCTTCACAATGGTAACTCCGAATATGGCCATGTAACATGTCTAAGATCAAGGAATTGTCCCCCCCCCATTTCAAATCTGACATTGGGGAGCCAATTCCATGCATCCTGGGGGCTCCACTATGGACCCCCAGTACTGCCAAACCAATTCTCTGGGGTTTTCTCTGCAGCTACAGTTGCTGCCACCCAACAGACAGGGTTCTGCCCTCCTGGGGTCTGGGCAGCCCAGTCCCAGGAAGGCAGAACAAAGCATTTCCTCTGAGAGCAGGGTGTTACACCCTCTCAAGTTGGAAATAGGTGTTACAGGCTGGGGAGGGGTGGCCTCTCTCAACCTCTGGAAATGGTTTGAAGGGCACAGATGGTGTCCTCCTTGCATAAACCAGTCTACACCGGTTTAGGGAACCCCTAGTCCCTGCTCTGGTGCGAAACTGGACAAAGGAAAGGGGAGTGACTACTCCCCTGTCCATCACCACCCCATGGGTGGTGCCTAGAGTTCCTCCAGTGTGTCTCAGACCTCTGGCATCTTGTTTCCAGAGGTGTCGGGGCACAATGAACTGCTCTGTGTGGCCAGTGCCAGCAGGTGATGTCAGAGACCCCTCCTGATAGGTGCATACCTGACTAGGTAGCTAATCCTCCTCTCAGGGCTATTTAGGATCTCTCCATCAGATTACGACTTGCAAGAATCCAGCAGGACTCCTCTGCATGTCTCTCTTCGACTTCTGACAAAGATCGACCGCTGACTGCTCCAGAACGCCTGCAAAACTGCAACAAAGTAGTCAGAAGACTGCCAGCAACATTGTAGCGCCTAATCCTGCCGGATTTCTCGACTGTTTCCTGGTGGTGCATGCTCTGGGGGCTGCCTGCCTTCACCCTGCACTGGAAGCCACGAAGAAATCTCCCAAGGGTTGACGGAATCTTCCCCCTGCTTTAGCAGGCACCAAACTTCAGTTTCACTGGTACTCTGGATCCCCTCATCCTGACAAGTGTGGCTCCTGGAACACAGGTGGTGGACCCAAGTGATCCAGACTGTCCAGAGGTCCAACTGTCCGAATTTGGAGGAGGTAAGTCCTTGCCTCCCCTCTCCAGACAGTAATCCTGTGCACCGTGTGATCTGCAGCTACAAGGGCTTCTGTGCACATTTCCAAAGGTAGGATACCTGGAGCCGAGGTCCTCAGCACTCCGCCCTGCGACGCTCAGCTCCCTGAGTTGACCTCTGGTGTCATGGGACCTCTCTTTGCACTGTTGAGACAACCGCTGTGTTCAGTCTTCTTGAACCCGTGTTCAAGGGTTTCTGTGGGTGCTTCCTTCCTGTCCGTGGGCTCTCTACGTTGCTGAGAGCCCACTCTGTCTCCTCTCCCAAGTGGCGACATCCTGGTCCTTCCTGGGCCCGGGCAGCACCCTTTTTCTCCAACCGTGACCCTTGCAGGTAGCAAGGCTTGTTTGCGGTATTGTGTCATGGAAACAACTCTGCATCCTCCAGCATACCATGGGACATCTTCTGCGCAAAGAAGAACCTCCTACCTCCTTTCATTGGAACAAAACCAGCAACTTCTTCCAACCGGAGGCAGCCGTTTTGCACCTTCATCCGGGGTTTAGTGGGCTCATGTCCCCCTGGACACTTTAGTGACTCTTGGACTTGCCCCTTTCCTTTGCAGGCCTTCAGGACCAGGAATCCGTCTTCAGTGCTTTGCAGTCCGCTGTGGTCCTTGCAAAATCCTTTATCACAACTTTAGTGTGTTTGGGGGGAAATAGTAGAACTTTACTCCTCCTTTCCAGTGTCTTGGGGTGGGGTCTCCTTTACACCCTTAGTGTTTTCTCACACTCCCAGCGACCCTCTTTACACTACACTTGCCCAGGGGTGCATTAGTGGTTCGCATTCCACTTTCTTAGTATATGGTTTGTATTTGCCCCTAGGCCTATTGCATCCTATTGTGTTTTACAGTGTTTGCACTACTTTCTGACTGTTTTACTTACCTGATTTGGTTAGTTGTGTATATTTTTTGTATGTTACTTACCTCCTAAGGGAGTATATCCTCGGAGATATTTTTGGCACATTGTCACTAAAATAAAGTACCTTTATTTTTAGTAACTATGAGTATTGTCTTTCTTATGATATAGTACCTACATGATATAAGTGGTATTGCATGAGCTTTGCATGTCTCCTAGTTCAGCCTTGGCTGCTCTGCTATAGCTACCTCTATCAACCTAGGGTGCTAGAACACTACTACACTCTACTAATAAGGGATAACTGGACCTGGCATAAGGTGTAAGTACCATTGGTACCCACTACAAGCCAAGCCAGCCTCCTACATTTCCTTGTAAAGGTTTTGCAGCTGCCGCTGCTGGCGGGAGGGCAATACTACTCAGCCCTAATGGACGAGCCGCCCCTGTGACTAACTCCAGGCCAATGTTTTTATATAGCAAACATATACTTTGTTACTTTATTTCTAGAACCAAAAGGATCTTTGTTGCAGGTAAGTACAGGTGTACGTTTGTATCAAGCTTATATAACAAATGCACTGTGTTTAGGTTTTGCAGATTAAACAGTCCACAAGAAAGTAACACTTTTCAATTTCAAAAGTAGACAGTGCAATATCTCATAGGAATCAATGCAGTCCTAGGGAAGGAACAGTGTTAACACAGTTTACAGAAAAGTACTTGAATTACAATCCCAGCCTTTGGGGGTTAGGATGTCCATATGTCAAGGTTCAAGTTGACCCCAAAAGTGCACCACCAGCAAAACAAGGGACAGGTGCAGAAGTCAAAGTTGGTGTTGGATTTTTAATGGAATCCTAGGGAGACTGGGGCATGTGGAAACAAACAGGCTGCAGGTAAGTACCTGTGACTTCAGGGCACAGATCTGGGGGTTTAGATGAGCAACAGGGTGGCCACAGTTGAGCACCAAACAAACACCCTCAGCGGCACAGGGGCGGCTAGGTGCAGGGTGCAAACACAGGACTAGGCGCCCAAAGCTTTTTAATGTGGAAACCCGGGGGTCACAAAGATGCTACAGGCTGGGTCCAGGGAGTCAATTGTGGAAAACCAAACGCTGGACAAGTAGGAGAGGCGCCCGCTGGGCGGCGTCGGATCCGGTTGCGGTCAGGGTGGTCCTCCGGATTTAGGCTGCAGGCGTCATCGTGTTGGCTAGAAGAGGTCAACGCAGGGTGGACTCTAGGTCAGAATTGCCTGGGGACCTTCTCTGGACCAGTGGGCCACCTGAACATAGGCTGTGGGTGCCAGATACAGAGTGGGCAGGGAGCTGTAGAGGTTCCTAGTCCTGCAGGATGCGTTGCCTTTTTGTAGCAGGAGTCTTGAAGGTGCAGACAGGCCGGTAGGGCTGAGGCCAAGTCAGTTGTTGTCTGGAGTCTTAACAGCTGGGGTCAGTTCTTCAGTCCTTCTTCTTCTTGAGGTCGCCAAGAACCTGAAGAGCAAGGTTTAGGGGTGCACCTAAATAACAGATTTAGGGGTATTACAGGGGTCAGAGGGTAGTAGCCAATGGCTACTGTCGCCGAGGTGGCTACACCCTTCTTGTGCTCACTCCCTTTGGGAAGGAAGGCACAGTCCTATCCCTACTGGCTACTCTCCTCCAAAGCAAGAAGGAGGATTCTGCAAGGAGGGGGTCACTACAGCTCTGGACACCTTGGGGGTGGTCCCAGGTGCAGTGGTCAATCCTCCTTGTTTTTCCTAATTTTCCAGACGGACCTGCTACCAAAAGTGGGGCTTAGTCCAGGAGACGGGCATCTCAACTAGCTCGAGTGCCCTGGGGCAGTGTAACAGGAGGCCTGAGTCTTTGTGGCACACCTCCAAGTGTTGCAATTCCTGCAGGGGGGAGGTGTGAAGCACCTCCATCCTGAGTAGGCTTTGTTCCTGACCCCCGAGAGCACAAAGGCTCTCACCCCATGGGGTCAGAAACTTGTCTTTTAGTGGCAGGCTGGCAAAGACAGGTCAGTCTTACACTAAAGGGTTGGCTGAAATACAGGGGGCATCTCTAAGATGCCCTCTGTGTGCATTTTTCAATAAATCCAACACTCGCATCAGTGTGGGTTTACTGATCTGAGAAATTTGATACCAAACTTCCCAGCCTTCAGTGAAGCCATCATGGAGATCATAAGTACAAACTCCCAGCCCATGTACTTAATATGGCCAAACTGCACTTACAATGTATAAGAATGGACTTAGACACTGGAGGGCCATATTGCTCATGCAGCTATACCCTCACCTGTGGTGTAATGCACCCTAGCGTTAGGGCTTGAGGCCCTGCTAGAGGGGTGACGTACCTATGCCACAGGCAGTGGTTTGTAGACATGGCACTCAGAGAGGGATGCCATGCCGACTTTACCTTTTTCTCCCCACCAGCACACACAAGCTGCAATGGCAGTGTGCATGTGCTTGGTGAGTGGTCCCATAGGGTGACAAAATACAGGGTGCAGCCCTTAGGGACCCTCCCTAGCCACAGAGCCCTTGGTACCACTGATACCTTTTACAAGCGACTTAGCTGTGTGGCTGGGGTGTGCCAATTGTGGAAACAATGGGACAGATGAGTGAAAGAACACTTGTCCTGCGGCCTGGTTAGCAGAATCTCAGCACACACTCAGTCCAGTTAGCATCAACATCAGGCAAAATGTGTGGGGGGTGACCATGTCAAAAGGGGCGCTTCCCTACAGTTGGTAACCTTTCACACCCACAATTGGCATACTGGTGCACCCATGGAAGTCCCTAGTGTATGGTACCTAGGGCATTGGTACACCAGTGGTCCCCCATGGCTGCAGAATGCATTATGCCACCCATGGGAGCCTATGCAAACTGTGACTGCAGGCCTGCCATTGCAGCCTGCGTGAGAGGGTGCAAGCACCCTTTCACTGCCAAACCTAAGCACTGCACTTAGACATTACAAGTCACTCCTCTGGTAGGCCTTTCAGCCCAAGGGCAGGGTGCATGTCTCTAATTGTGAGGGTACCCTTGCATGAGCAGGGTACCCCTACAGACCCCGTCCAATCCCTGAACTCTGTAAGTGTGGGGAAGCCATCTTAAGGTATGTAGTGGACACTGGTCAACATGTGTCGTCCAACTACATAACGGCTACTCCTAACCTAGGCAAATTTGGTATCAAACATGTTGGAATCATAAAACTACACCGACTCCAGTGTTAGTTGCACGATACCATGTACTGTGGGGTTCACTAGAATACCCCCCAGTTCTGCCTGTTCAGCCTTACTGGGTCTAGCTGCCAGCCTGCTTTGCTGCTGACCCCAGGCACTGTTCTGCCCTCCTGCTGGGGAGCCCGGCTCAGGGCGGAGGAAAAGAACAAAGGATTTCCTGCAAGGGAGAGGTGTGACCACCTCTCCCTGTGTATTAGGTGTCTAAGGGCTGGGGTGGGGTGGCCTCTGAGTGCCACCAGACTGCTTTGGGGGGCACATTTGGTGCCCTCCTTGCATAATCCAGTTTGCACCAGTTCAGGAACCCTCTGGTTCCCGCTCTAGTGCCAAACTACACTAAGGACAGGGTAGTGACCAACCCCCCTGTCCAGCTCCTCCCCTACGGAAGTGCACAGAGCTCTGCCAGGTGGCCATTTGATTCTGCCATCCTGGAAATAAGATGTGCAGAGGCCCTTGGGAGCATTTAACTGGTTTGGCCAGGTAGATGATGTCCCTGACCCCTCTGATAGGTGGGTCACTGCAGAGAGTGACCCACCCCCTTTTAGGGTTAATTAAGGGCTTCCTTGCAGGTGAGTCCTCAGATTTGTCAAGCAAGACTCTTCAAGGAACTTCTCTGCAAGACATCTTCTGCTCCTGGCCTCTGGAACCGCTGCTGGTCTTCGTTGGAACCAAACAAGTCTGCTTCTGGTGGAAAGGCTCTCTTGCAACATTGTTTCTCCGGATCCTGTAAGAATTCTGCAACAGGCTGTGCATCCTGCAGGGTCATAAGGACTAAGTTTGCACCAGGAAACACGGAGGAATCTCTTGTGGAGTGAAGGAGTCACTCATCTGTATTCGCAGGTACCTCAAGACAATGTTGACCGGCAGGTGGGGTCTGCTGTCCCTGGACATCTGAAGATCCTGCTTCATATGTGGTGCATGTGTGGCCTCTTCTGGGTCCTGCCTGTCTTCTATCAATATTTGGAGACTGTGGGGCCCCTGCTCTTGCCACTGGACTGGAACCCCTGTGCACCGCAACTGTTGCACTTGTCAAGGCTTATTGGCTCTTACTCTGGAAGAACTTCAGGTTCCAATAAGCCCTGGCCTCCAGCACTCTGCAAGCTGAAGATCAGCTCCTGTCCTGCAACTCCTGCGACATGGGACTTTTGTTTTGTTGGGCTGGAAAGGCCTCCTAGTGGCGCCCTGTGCCCAGCGCCTGTGGGTCACTCGTAGGGGTTCCATTCTTCTGTTAGTCTTCCTGTGTGCTGAGGGCCAGCTCTGACTCTCCTTCCTGGGTAGAGTCTCCTGGACCTTACTGGTCCCCAGAACTTTGCAAATTCTTCTGCAAATCCTATTTGCACTTGCCAGTGCTTCTTGGTGACCTGGCTGCTCACTGACCCTTCTACAATCCGACGACCGTCGAGGCTGTAGGTGACTCCTGGGAAATTCCGCAGCTCCTAGACCCCACAGCTGGACTTCTTCTTCCACCAACTTGCAGGAACTTCCTCTTCAGGAGGGTGGGAATTGCCACCTGCACAACCTGGGCACCTGCAAGGGTGCTGGACTTTGTCCCCCTTCCTATGAAGGTCCTCCACGCCCAGACTCCGTTCCTGGGTTCCACCGGCCTGGTCCACGGGTCGCGATCACAGCTGGACAATACAAGTCATCCATGGTCTTCAGAGAGAGTCCCTTCTCCCCTCTGCATCCAGGTCCCTGGTGTAGGTACTTCTGTCTTCTGTGTATTCTGAGGTACAGGCACTCTCCTCCCTCCATCCTCTTGCCTGCTGGTTTCCTCTGGATCCACTGGGAAGGGTCCGGAATTCCACAAACTCCAACCACTACTCTCTGTGTTAGCCTATGGGACAACTGGGTGGGTAACTGATTTACTTCTGGTTGCTGGGGTCACTTACTGTACTTACCTCTGGTGTTCCTACCTGTCCCTAGCTAACCACCATTCCTACCTTGGCTGGAGTCACTATTTCACATTCCACTTTCTTAGTATATGGTTTGGCCCTCCCCTAGGGCCCTATATATTTTTTTGCTAATTCTTATAGTTATTTTATGTGTATAACATCTCCAAAGGATGATATACCAATGTCAGTTTAGTAGTAGTGCTGTAATAAAGTATCCTTTATTTTGCAACACTTGTGTGGTTCTTTCTTGTGAGTGAGTAACTGTCTGACTACTGTGGTATTGAAAGTGCTTTAAGATCCTCCTGGATAAGCTTTAGCTGCTCGCCTCAGCTACCCCTAGAGAGCTTCTGCTATTTGGACTCCTATTCATTATCACTAAGGGTTGCCTGAACTCAATATAGGGTGCCACACAATAGGTGTAATAGGTGTACACCATAAACTGAGCCAGCATCCCACATTGGGTTAGCACAGGTTAATGAGTGCCCCTTTTGTAGTTCATCCTCACAAGGATTATGACAGTTGCCCGAGTAGCGTTCCACCCACCTTAACCAACAACCCAATTTCAGTTCAAATAATGTGGCCCAATAACATGTTATTTAGAGCAACTGTATTAATAAATGCCCAGTCACACATTTACAACTGCAGTGCAAACGTCAAATTCAAGTTTATTCCCAAAGTACAGCAATGACACATGAAAATCACTATTTAAAGGCTCACAGATTGCTTGTAACAATTACCTGATGCTGTGCAGCATGGCCAAAGAGTAAAGAAAAACTAAAAGGCACTACTATACATCCACCCACGTCATTTTGTGAGCATGTACAACACGCATGTGCATGCCTACAAAATGAAGTGTGTGCCTTGTTCTTTTTATTTATTGATCTGAGTTGGATACGTAAATACATAAGTAATGGGAACGTCTTCTTTTTTTGAGTCGAGTGTGGGAAAGCAGCACAGGAGGCATAGGTAGGGGGAAGCAACACGATGGGCACAGATGGAGCTGGAAGAATTATTGGGGGGACAAACACATGGATAAAATTCACATGAAGGAAGAGGCATAAGCAACACGGGTGAGAGAGAGGAACGTGGAGCACTAGGGGGAGGAACGGCACACATGCTAGAGAGAGGAACACATACCTGTTGAGACAAAAGCACAAATTTGAGGAAGCAGCAGAGAGGGCATACACAGGACATGTGCTTAACCAAAAAAAAAATTTTAAGTAATGTTTCAAACTGAACGGCGGAAGGACACAATGTGATCATGCTCCATGGGATGGACAAACACAAGTAGAGGAAGTAAAGCCCACACAAGCTGACAAACAAAAAGCAAGCAAATGAGTGACAATAAAGCCAACCAATGCTTAGGATTGGGGGGGGGGGGAAGGCTCTAAACACATTGTAAGTTGGTGATTTTGCCTACAGACAGCCTGCACTATCTTGTAGGCGAGATCTAAAATTGTCTCACATCTACAAATTTGGGTAGTTTTCAATTTGTAAAGCCACGCTGTATATGTGTGTGAAACTGCATGCGTCTCCGCTTGCTGCAATCAATGTCTGTAGTCATTTTAGGCAAATCATCAGGAAAAACCGGCTTACCAGACAATTAAACAGGCCCACAAATAGCCAAAATGCTGGGCCACACCATTGTCTGTCAGACCAGCCTTTCTGTCACTGACATATTTCCTTATAGACCAGTCGAAACCTGACTCGCACCATTATAAGATAATTGGTTATTCCTACCCCCACTCTTTCCTTGTGTTCTGTTTTCCTAGTGAAGCCTTACATATTGAAAATAACCAATTATACAGTAGCTAATGTCAAGTTGGATGGGCTTCAACAGTAGAGAAAGAAAAACACTAAATCAACTTTCGAGTTTCGCAAATTCTCTTAAATCCTTAGCATCATTTCAACTAAATATAGTTTAAATTATTTACTCTAACCCTGTATGCTAGACTCTGAAACTGTGCAGGACTAAGGTTAACGTAGCATTAACTCAAGGGGGTTCTTTCAATTCACTTACAGTTGAAAATGGCTGAGCAGCATCCACCCTGTCCTCACCACATTTTCAACAAAGTCAAAACCTCCATCGCACTCAAGTTCTGCCACACCCTCAACTGCTCCATAGATCCAGCTACCTTCCCCGAGGACTGGAAGTATGCCGAGATCTGCCCGCTCCTGAAGAAACCCAAGCCCGACCCCTTGGACCTCAAGAACTACCACCCCATCTCTCTGTTGCCTTTCCCAGCCAAGGTCATCGAAAAGGCCACGAACACACAGCTCTATAAGCACATCAAGTACAACAACATCCTGGATATCTCCTAATAAGGTTTCAGGAGCAACTTCAGTACGGTGACCACCCTCCTCGCCACCACAGGTGACATCCACTCCCTCCTCAACCGCGGTCATACAGCAGCCCTCATCCTACTGGACCTATCAGCCGCCTTCAACATGGTTTTGTATCGCACCCTCTGCTCCAGACTCCACGCAGCTGGCATCCACGGAAAGGCTCAACAATGGATTCACTCCTTCCTGTCCAGCAGAAGGAAGTGAGTCAGACCCCTCCCCCCCTTACCTGCCAGATCCTACGCAGATGAGCTGCGGCATTCCACAAGGCTCTTCCCTGAGCCCCACACTCTTAAAACAACTACATGGCCCTGCTCGCATCCATCGTCAGGAACCACAAGCTGAGCATTGTCTCCTATGCCAACGACACCCAGCTGATCATCTCACTGACCAAAGACCCCACAACTGCCAAGAAGAATTTCCACAACGGGATGGAAGCCGTAGCCGCCTGGATGAAGGACAGCTACCTCAAGCTCAACTCTGACAAGACCGAGATCCTCATCCTGGGACCCTCCACATCAGCCTGGGGCGACTCCTGGTGGCCAGCCACCCTTAGTACTCCCCCACCCCAACAAACCACGCACACAACCTCAGTTTCATCCTGGATTCATCGCTCACTTTGACCGCCAAGTCAAAACAGTCACATACTTCTGTTTTCACACACTCTGACTTCTCCGGAAGATCTACAAATGGACCACAAAAGACTGCCGCAGAAACGTAACCCATTCCCGGATTACCAGCAAACTCGAATATGACAACGCCCTCTATTCCAGCACCACCCAGAAGAACCAGAATAAACTACAGCACACCCAAAACGCCTCCGCCAGACTCATCCTGGAGGTTTCCCCACCGCAAACATATCACAAATCACCTAGAGACCTCCACTGGCTTCCCGTTGAGAAAAGGAATCAACTTCAAACTCCATGTTCATGCATACAAGGCCCTCACGACCTTCGACCCACCTACCTCAAACACCGCATCACCTTCTACTCTTCCCCAGATCTCTCTGCTCAACAGGCACTAGCCCCCATGCCCTGCATACGGAAGACCGCGGCTGAAGGAAGATCCTTCACCTACCTTGTGGCAAAGAGCTGGAATACCTTGCTCTTGCGCCTCAGGTAATCACCATTGTTACCTCAATTAAGGAAGGACCTTAAAACCTGGCTCTTCAACTGAAGCACAGAGGACAACCGCCCCCCCCCCCTCAGTGCCTCGAGACCCTTACGGGTGAGTAGCTGCGCTCTATAAATCCTGATTTGATTTGAAACAGTGGCTCCGGTGAAGAGCAACAAAAAGTACAATATCACTTGAAGTCTATTGCCAAAAAGCTTGCATAGGCAAAAAAAAACTGCACTTTTTATGGCAAGCCCAGAGGCTCATATTCTGCTTCTCTTCTTGATTTATTTTAAATAGAACCATAGTCAAGAACAACAAGAACTACAAATCCCACAAGGCTAGAGACAAATAAACCAATAGGAAAACTATAATAGTATACAGTACCACCAATCAGGCTGCAGATGTCCCTACTAATACCTAACTTGACTGCAAGTAGCCCTCTTTTCTTGCTGCTCGCAGTCAAGATAAGTCTTCTTCTATACATATGCGCTAATTTACTTATAAGCTTATTGGTATTTTACTATCAGTTTTAGCTTTATTGTTTTAATTTGTGTTTACAGTTACTTGTTTGCTTGCCTTTCCTTGCGCACAAGTGTAGTTCTCCCTGATATTCACTGTCTGTTGATTGCGTCCGCCATTGTTCTGGTGATCGCAACATTTCCTCTCTATTATACCGTTTGGGTTTTCGCCTCACCCTCAGGTCTTCGCACCTTGTTTCTCCATCACTACAGGCCTTTAAGCTTTTCCCTCAAGCTCGAAGCCTCTGCTGCTCCTGATGCCTCTTCCTGCATGGACTCAGTTGTTGGAGCTAAGCCACATTCTGAGACACGGCCTACTCCGCTTCCTCTTTTCCTCTCACAGCCTCTTCCACAGTGCGTCTCTGCCCTCCAGGTGGGGCTATTTTAGGAACGTTTTTCTTCTTGAATAAGTTAACACTTTATCTCCTGAATAACTTTTGGTGGCATATTTTGTATACTAAGCATACATTTCTTTTCCACATACAGTCATCATTATTTGAGTAACTCTTTCAATTTAGACCCAAATAACAGGGAAATGTTTAAGAACAACCTCAACGGTTTTATTCAGTACTATGTGGCACAATCTGTTTCAGCTTCCATGAATAAGGTTAAAAAGAAATTTGAAAAACACTGTGCTTATCTTGATGTCTGAGACTGTTGGCCCAGTGTGTAGGAGAAAGCAGAAAGCGCAAAGCCAGTGGGGTTTCCCCCTTTGGTTTAGATTGATCAATCTATAAATGTAAAAAGAAATATTGCGCTGGTGACTGGTGAAGACGTTTCACAAGGAACTGAGGATGAAGATCCTTCCAAGGAGGGGTACATTCCTTCTAAGGACAAATGTAAAAGTAAAAATATTTCAAAATTTTTTATTTTTAATATAAATTACACCGATGACGACATGGTTTATCCAGATATGGACAATGACCAGGATGGTACAGATGATTCAGATTTTTGGTCAGCTCCTGTACCTAAACACAGGAAACTCTTCTTCTACAGCTAATCCATTTTATTCCTCGACGATTTTAGATTCTGACCGTCAATCTATGTTCAACCACAAAATAATACACCATCCTACCTCTACTGAGCGGCTTCCTTCGGATCATGTGGGGGAATACATTTCTGATAAACTGTGTTTACCTCTGGACAAGCAAACCAGAACCAAACTCAAATCTGAATGTCCCATACCTTCTTTACATTTGCAGATTACGTCCACTCCTATCGACCTCACCATGCTACCCTTCTTTTAAAACTATGGTAAAGATCCCTGTAAGGGACTTGAAAAGGCCTGGTCTACATGCCAAGATAAAATGTTAGACATAGTTGGCCCCCTATCTTGCATTTTTGATATTGCTGAAACGGCCAGATTGGATGTTGCTACTACTGATGCCGAAGAACTGTGAACACAAAACGTTTTTTGCCTTTTACCTAATGCCAATTCAGCAATTACCGATGAACGACAAGAGCTTCTTACTGATATTAGACCCTAAATTGGCTAATCTAGCTATGATGGATATCTGAATTAAAGCTGATGTTTTATTATTCGATGACACCTCAATCAAGGAGCTTAGCAAGTATGTTACCACATTTGCCTCTTTAGACAAGGCTCAGCAATTTCTTCAGACAGTTTTTTCGAATCATGGTTTGCAAGGGTGGCTAGAGACAGGAGCCACGTTAACAGCCGAAATTTCAGGAATCAGTGTTACAGAGGCTCCTTCAACTGAAGCTCTCAAGACTTTTGCCCTCAGTTCTACTCACAGCGATCCAGAGCTTACCACGGACCTGGCCAAAGATGTAACAGGAACTCCCAACTGTAGGAGGCTGGCCTGGTTTGTAATGGGTACCTAAGGTACTTACACCTTATACCAGGTCCAGTTATCCCTTATTAGTGAAATATAGGCAGTGTTCTAGCCACTTAGGCTGTCTAGGGGTAGCTGAAGCAGAGCAGCCAAGGCTGAACTAGGAGACATGCAAAGCTCCTGCAGTACCACTATAGTTACACAGTACTTATACACAACAAAAGACAATACTCAGTGTTACAAAAAAAATAAAGGTACTTTATTTTAGTGACACAAGGCCAAAAATATCTTAGAGGCAATACTCCTTCTGGAGGTAAGTATTATACACAATATATACACTAGTAACCAAAATCAGGTAAGTAAACAGTCATACAATAGTGCAAACAGTAGAAAATACAATAGATTGCAATGGCCCTAAGGGCAACACAAACCATATACTAACATAGTGAAAAGCGAATGTTGAATTCCCACCTAGGCAAGTGTAGTGTGTACACAGGCGCTGGGAGTGTAAGAAAACACCAAAGGTAAGTAAAGTACGCCACCCCAGAGCCCAGGAAAGCAGGAGTAAAGTACAGCAAGTTTCCTCAGAACACACTACAAGTTGTGGTAAGAGTTATTGCAAGAACAAAGCAAGACTGCAAGCAACAAATGGTGGACTCCTGGACCTGAAGCCCTGTGAAGAGAGGAAACCAAGTCCAGAAGTCGCAGGAGATTCCAGGAAGGACAGGAGCCCCTGCCAACCTAAAAGGTGGTGCAAAAGAGGATTCTCCGGTTGGAAGAAGTCTGCAAAAGAGCACCAAAGAAGATGGCTGCGGGTTCCTGTGTGATGCACAGGATATCCCATGTGGAGATGTTGCATTCAGGTGAGTTGCAGTGCTGGATTCGTCCAACAAGCCTTCGTTCAAGCAATGTCACGGTTTGCATCAAAATGGCACCACCTGGACCCAGGAGGGACCTGGGGGCCTCTACTCTGAAGGAAGAGGCACAGGGGGCTCCCAACACAGGAGTGAACCCACAGATGACCAGACAGCAATGAAGAAGAATTATGCAAGTACCAAGCAAGACTGCAAGCAACAAACAATGGATTCATGGACCTGAAGACCTGTGGACCTGTGGAGAGAGGAGACCAAGTCCAGAAGTCGAAGAAGAGTCCAGGAAGATCAGGAGCCCCTGTCAACCTGGAAGAAGGTGCAAAAGTGGATTCTCAGTTTGGAAGAAAAGTACAGAAATGCATCAAAGAAGATAGCTGCGGGTTTCTGCTTGGTGCAGGAGATGTCCCATGTCAAGTTGTTGGATGCAGGCTGTTTGCGTCGCTGGATTCTGCCAGCAAGCCTTGGTTCAAGCAATTACACGGTTTGAGTCCCAGAGGAGCTGCCTGGACCCAGGAGGGACCTGGGGGTCTCCACTCGGACTGAGGGGGCTCTCAGCGATTCAGAGATCCCTCAGAAGACCAGGCAGCACCTACCAGTCCCAAGACACAGGGACAAAGAAGATGCAAAGTGCAGTCGGCGCAGCACTACACTGGAAGAGGGACAAGGGAGAGTCACTCCCCTTTCCTATGTCCAGTTTCGCGCCAGAGCAGGGACTGGGGGTCCCTTGAACCGGTGTAGACTGGGTTATGCAAGGAGGGCACCATTTGTGCCCTTCAAAAATTTCCAGAGGCTCTGGGAGGATACCCCCTCCCATGCCTGTAACACCTATTTCCATTGGGAGAGGGTTCGACACCCACTCTCCTAAAGGAAATGCTTTGTTCTGCCTTCCTGGGATTGAGCTGATCAATCTCCAGGAGGGCAAAAACCTGTCTCTGTGGTGGCGGCAGCTAGGGCTGAAGGGGAAACCTCAGACAGCTGGTTTGGCAGTACTGGGGGTCCATGGGGGAGCCCCCAGGGTGCATGGAATTAGTCCCCCAATACCAAATTTGGATTGAGGGGTTCAATTCCACAATCTTAACCTCACATGGCCATATTCGGAGTTACCATTGTGAAGCTACATATATGTATGGACGCTTATAATGGTGTCCCTGCACTCACGAAGTCCAGGGGAATTGGCCCTGGACAACGTGGGAGCACCTTTGCCAGGATGCCCTCACACACAGTAACTTTCTACCTAGCCTTCACTAAATGAAGGTTAGACATATAGGTGACTTATAAGTTACCTGGTGCAGTGAAAAATGGCTGTGAAATAGTGTGTCCTGAAGAAACGATTGTATGAGCTAGGAAATGCTGCAGCCCATAAGGATCTCCGGGAACCCCAATGCCCTTGGTACCTATGTCCCAAATACTAGGGACTCATAAGGGGGGGTCCAGTGTGCCAATTAGAATTAGTATATGAGGTCACTAAACTATAGTGACAAATTTGGTACACAGAGAGAGCATAAACACTGGAGTTGTGGTTAGCAGAAGTCCAGTGACACAGTCAAGCATACTGACAACACACATAGGACACAAACTATGAGCACTGGCATCCTGGCTAGCAGGATCCCAGTGAGACAGTAAAAACACACCTACCTATAGGTTTCAAACTATGAGCACTAGGGTCCTGGCTAGCAGGATCCCAGTGAGACAGTAAAAACAATGACAAAAAGGGCAAAAAATTGGCGTAACCATGCTAGAAAGAGGCTAATTTCTCACACCAACCCGCAAGTAACTCTACCTTCTGGCCCTTTTATTGTAGTGGGGATGCTTAAGGTTTTTCCTTCTGACATGGCAATCTCTCACTTCAGATCCTTGGGTGTTAAGCTCGACACCACAGAACTTTACAAAACTCCTTCTCAAATTTACTTTCCACCTCTGTAGGTGGCTGGCCTGGTTGTAATGGGTACCTTTTTTTTTTTTCTTTATTTGCATTTATGAAAAACAGTGACAACTATACAGATCAGTAAGGTCATCAATGTGCTCAGTAAGCGCAACATATTATGAGGCGCATGAAGTTCTGGTATACTACAAACGCAGAACTCCATACAAAGGCAAACAAACTCTAGTGACCACAATGGTATCTAATTTGCATCAATGAGACCTCCAAGTGCATACCACAAGCGAATTAAAGGAGACCTACACAGAAAAAACACAGGGAGCAGGGGAGGAAGCAAACAGAGGGGAAAGAAAGAGAATAGCTTGTAGCAGAGGGGGGAGGGAGGGGAATAAGGACATTGCAGCCATCTGGACGCTGATATGAATATACATAATGATACGATAATATATCAGGGGAGTATAATTATGACACAGTCACGTGGGGTGTTAAACTACTGTACATCGGTCGGTGAACAGTTCTCCAAGAAGGCACGCAGGGGTGCCCATATATCCTTCGGTCGGGATCCCTCCGGCATAAAGTCTCAGTAAATCATCAGTTGTTCCTGACAACACGAAGCATCACTCAGCCATTCAGTGCGGCAGGGAACTCGGCGCCTCCCCCAGCACATCGCAACTCTGCGCTTGGCTACCAGCAGCAGTAGTCCTGTCAAGCGCCTGTGTGCAGCCGGTAGTTCCTCAACGTATCCCAACAGGGCAAGCTTTGGAGTGCGCAGTGGGCAGACCTCAGTCATCCCCTCAGTCGCCCGCAGCACCTCCGTCCAATACACATACAGCGCTGGGCAGTTCCACGCCAGATGCAAGAAGTCTGCATCAAGGGTCATGCATCTCACACAATGCGCTTCATCCCGAAGACCCATAGTACCTTGGGTATTTACACCTTACACCAGGTCTAGTTATCCCTTATTAGTGAAATGTAGTAGTGTTCTAGCAGCTTAGGCTGATAGGGGTAGCTTTAGCAGAGCAGCTTAGGCTGAACTAGGAAACATGCAAAGCTCATGCAATTCCACTTATAGTTACACAGTGCTTATACACAAGTAAAGACAATACTGGGTGTTACCAAAAATAAAGGTATTTATTTGGGTGACCCAGTACCAAAAATATCTTAGAGACAATACTCCTTCTGGAGGTAAGTCTTATACACAATATATACACTAGACACCAAAATAAGGTAAGTAATGAGACATAGGATAGTGCAAACAATAGGAAATGCTATAGAATGCAATGGGAGAAAATAGTTCTAGGGGCAACACAAACCATACACTAGGAAAGTGGAATGTGAATCACGAATTCCCCTCTAGACAAGTGTAGTGTGTGCAGAATGAATCGATGGGAGAGTAAGTATACAGTAAAGGTAAGTACATGACCCCACCCCAGAGCCCAGAAAAGCAGGAGTAAAGTACTGCAAGTTTCCTTGGGACACACTACAAGTCGTGATTGGAGTTATTGGAAGAACCAACCAAGACCGCAAACAACAAATGGTGAATTCCTGGACCTGAAAACCTGCAAAGGAAGGAGACCACCAGGTCCAGAAGTCCAAAGAAGTTCCAGGAAGGACAGGAGCCCCTGCCAACCCAGAAGTGTAGGAAAGTACAATCTTGCCTGGCATGTTACCCCCATTTTCACTGTATGTATGTTTGTTTTAGCCCTTGTGTCACTGGAATCCTGCTAGGCAGGACCCCAGTGCTCATAGTGTGTGCCCTGTATGTGTTCCAGTGTGTCCCAGACCTCTGCCATCTTGGATTCAGATGTGTTGTGGGCACACTGGACTGCTTTGAGTGGTCTGTGCCAGCAGGTGATGTCAGAGACCCTCTCTGATAGGTTCTTACCTCTCTTGGTAGCCAATCCTCCTTTCTTGGTAGCCAAACCTCCTTTTCTGGCTTTTTAGGGTCTCTCCTCTGGGGTATTCTTGAGATAACGAATGCAAGAGCTCACCAGAGTTCCTCTGCACTTCCCTCTTCGACTTCTGCCAAGGATCAACCGCTGACTGCTCCAGGATGCCTTCAAAACAGCAACAAAGTAGCAAGACGACTACCAGCAACATTGTAGCGCCTCATCCTGCCGGCTTTCTCAACTGTTTCCTGGTGGTGCATGCTCTGGGGGCTGTCTGCCTTCACCCTGGACTGGAAGCAAAGAAGAAATCTCCTGTGGGTCGATGGAATCTTTCCCCTGCTAACGCAGGCACCAAAAGACTGCATCACTGGTCCGCTGGGTCCCCTCTCATCCTGACGAGCCTGGTTCCTGGAACACAGAAGCTAGATCCAAGTGACCCCCACAGTCCAGTGATCCTTTAGTCCAAGTTTGGTGGAGGTAAGTCTTTGCCTCCCCCACACTAGACTGCAAATCTGTGTACTGCGCGATTTGCAGCTGGTCCAGTTTCTGTGCACTTCTCCAAGGATTCCTTTGTGCACAGCCTAGCCTGGGTCCCCAGCACTCCATCATGCAGTATTCAACCCTCTGAGTTGGACTCAGATGTTGTGGGACCCTCCTTTGTGACTCTGAGTCGACTGCTGTCCTCAGGTCTTCCAAGTGCCTGCTCCGGTACTTCTGCGGGTGCTGCCTGCTTCTGTGGGGGCTCTCCGAGTTGCTGAGCGCCCCCTCTGTCTCCTCCTCCAAGGGGCAACATCCTGGTCTTTCCTGGTCCCCAGCAGCACCCAAAAACCTCTACTGCGACCTAGCAAGGCTAGTTTACGGTATTTCTGTGTGGAAACACTTATGCAACATCCAGCACGCCGTGGGACATCTTCCATCCAAAGGAGAAGTTCCTAGCCCTTTTCGTTGTTGCAGAATCTTCAGCTTTTTCCACCCGGAGGCAGCCTCTTTGCACCTTCATCTGGGGTTTCCTGGGCTCCTGCCCCCACCCCGGACACTATTGCGACTCTTGGACTTGGTCCCCTTGCCTTGCAGGTCTTCAGGTCCAGGAATCAGTCTTCAGTGCTTTGCCGGTGTTAGTGGTTCTTGCAGAATACTCCCATCACGACTATTGTGTCCTTTTGGGGTAGTAGGGAAACTTTACTCCTACTTTTCAGGGTCTTGGGGTGGGGGATCTTAAACACCCTGACTGTTTTCTTACAGTCCCAGCGACCCTCTACGAGCTCCCATAGGTCTGGGGTTCATTTGTGATTCGCATTCCACTGTTGGAGTATATGGTTTGTGTTGCCCCTAGACCTATGTTCACCTATTGCATCCTATTGTAATTCTGCATTGTTTGCACTACTTTTCTTACTATTACTTACCTGTTTTGGGTTTGTGTACATATAACTTACCTTCTAACTGAGGGTAATCACGGAGATACTTGTGGCCTATTGTCATAAAAATAAAGTACCTTCATTTTTAGTAACCCTGAGTATTGTGTTTTCTAATGATATTGTGCTATATGATATAAGTGGTATAGTAGAAGCTTTGCATGTCTCCTAGTTCAGCCTAAGCTGCTTTGCCATAGCTACCTTCTATCAGCCTAAGCTGCTAGAAACACCTCTATTCTACTAATAAGGGATAACTGGACCTGGCACAGGGTGCAAGTACCACGAGGTACCCACTATAAGCCAGGACAGCCTCCTACAAGAAGAGGGTGCAAAAGAAGACTCCCCGGTTGGACCAAGACTACAGAAATGCACCCAAGGAAGATGTCAGCGGGTTCCTGTGTGATGCAATGGATCTTCCACGTCGTGAAGTTGGATGCAGGCGGGGTTTGGCGCTGGATTCCTCCAACAAGCCTTGGTTCTGACAAAGTCGCGTTTTGCGTCAAGTAGGTGCTATCTGGATCCAGGAGGGACCTGGGGGTCTCAACTTGGTGTGAAGAGGAAGAGCGGGATCTCATCACTTCAGAGAGCCCTCAGAGTACCAGATAGCACCCATGGGAGTCCCAGGACACAGGGACAAAGGAGGAGCAAAATGCGGTTGGTGCAGCACTACAAAGGAAGGTCCCATGCCGCCAGAGAACAACTCAGCGAGTTGAGCGTCGCAGGATAGAGTGCTGGGGACCTGGGCCAGGCTGAGCACGAAGGAATTTTGCAATTAGTGCACAGAGGCTTCAGGAGGTGAAGAAGACACAGTGCACAGGGGTACTGTCGTTCTGGGGGAAGGCAAGGTCTTACCTCCTCCAAATTAAGACAGCAGGACCTCAGGACAGTCTGTGTCGATGGGGTCCACCATGTGTGTTCCAAGGAGCATGCTTGTCTCCAGGAGTGGAGTCCAAGAGAACCGGTCGTTGACTTAGAAGGTGCCTGCTTCAGTAAGGGAGTGAGCCCATCGCCCCACGGAGATTTCTTCAGTCCTTCTGGTGTAGGGTTAAAACAGGGAGTCTTCAGAGCGTGCACACATGGAAACTGTTGCAGTTGCTGGCTGGAGCTGAAGTTGCAGAGGAAAAGTAGCCCTTCTGGGTACTTTGTTGCTGTTACAGCGGTTCCTGGAGCAGGCTGCGGTTGATACGAGGATGAAGCAGTAGTTGCAGAGGATTCCTGAAGGAAACTTGTGAGTATAATCTGAAGACAACCCACAGGAGAGACCCTAAATAGCCCGAGAGGGTGACTGGCTACCTTATCAGGTAAGGACCTATCAGGAGGGGTATCTGACGTCACCTAGTGGCACTGGCCACTCAGAGGCCTTCAGACTGCCCTCACACCTTGCAAAGCAAGATGGCTGAAGTCTGGGACACACTAGAGGAGCTCTGGGCAACACCCCTAGGGTGGTCACTCATCTTTCCTTTGTCCAGTTTCGCGCCAGAGCAGGGACAAGGGGTCCCTGAACCGGTGTAGACTGGTTTGTGCAAGGAGGGTACCATCTGTGCCCTTCAAAGCATTTCCAGAGGCTGGGGGAGGCTACCCCTCCCCAGCCTGCAACACTTATTTCCAAAGGGAGAGGGTGTAAGATCCTGCTCCCAAAGGAAATGCTTTGTTCTGCCTTCCTGGGACTGAGCTGCTCAGGCCCCAGAAGGGCAGAACCCTGTCTATGAGGTGGCAGCAGCTGTAGCTGATTTCCAAGCCTCAGAGAGCTGGTTTGGCAATACTAGGGGTCCATAGTGGAGCCCCCAGGATGCATGGAATTGGATCTTCAATACCAGATTTGGAATGGGGGGGACAATTCCATGATGTTAGACATGTTACATGGCCATATTCGGAGTTAGCATTGTGAAACTACATATAGGTATTTGCCTATATGTAGTGCACGCGTGTAATGGCGTCCCCGCACTCTCAAAGTCCTGGGAATTGGCCCTGAACTATGTTGGGGCACCTTTGTAAGTGCAAGGGTGCTTTCACACTAAGTAACTTTGCACCTAACCTTCAGCAAGTGAAGGTTAGACATATAGGTGACTTATAAGTTACTTAAGTGCAGTAAAAATGGCTGTGAAATAGTGTGTGCACTATTTCACGCATGCTGCAATGGCAGGCCTGTGAGAAGGTTTGTCTGAGCTCCCTATGGGTGGCAAAAGAAATGCAGCAGCCCATGGGGATCTACTGGAACCCAAATTCCGTGGGTACCTAGGTACCATATACTAGGGGCTTATAAGAGGGATCCAGTGTGCCAATTGAAATTGGTAAATGAAGTCACTAGTCTATAGTGACAAATTTAAAAGCACAGAGAACATAAGCACTGAGGTTCTGATTAGCAGATTCTCAGTGACGGTCAAACACTATACGTACCACACACATTAGGCCGTAAACTATGAGCACTGTGGTCCTGACTAGCAGGACCCCAGTGAGACAGGCAAAAACATACTGGCATACAGGTTAAAATGGGGGTTACATGCCAAGAAAGAGGGTACTTTCCTACAACCTCCTCCCAGGTTTTCAAAAGAAATGTCAGCCTTACTTTCCCAGGAAATTCTCTCTCTCCTACAAAAACAAGCCATCGAACTTGCTTGCCTTCATTCTACAGGTTTCTTAAGCTTGTTCTTTCTAATACAAAAGAAAAACAAAAAAATGAGACCTGACAAACCTCAGACTGTTCAACCAGTTTGTAATTTATAGCTATTTTAAAATGGAAATCATAATTATTCTCAGAGATGCTCTACTCCAAAACAATTGGATTGTACGTATGGATGTGCAGGATGCTTATCTCATCATACTCATTCATCACAATCACAGAAAATACCTCCAATTCCAATGGCAAGACAAAACGTATCATGTTTATTCTGTTCCTTTGTGTCTCTCTTCTGCACCTTGGTGCTTTACAAAACTTGTGAAACCAGTGGTTTCCCACCTCAGATCTCAGGGCATCAGGCTAATCATCTACCTAGACAACATCCTTTTAATGTGTAAAAATCTACAAACTCTTCCTTCTCAGATCATCATCACCTGCTCTCTCCTCATCTGCTTATCAACAAAGAGAAATCAGTTTTAATTCCATCCAGGCGGATAGAATTTCTAGACTTTCTAATAAATCCTTCAGATGCAACTCTTCACCTACCATTCTCTTTGTTCCCTGATGAGGATAGTAGATCTCCTCTCCTCTTCAATCCAGGCCAAATCCAGGCCAATACCAGGCCTTCTTTATTATGGAGCCATACAGAGATTTAAAATGTGTCACCTCCACAGAGGCCTTGCCATCTCCGACATTGTTCCCCTAGACCAATATTCACAGTTAGAATAACAGTGCTGGATAAACCATTTAGATGCCTGGAACAGCCGAGCTATTTTCGCATCAGCACCAGATCTTGTATTAGAATCAGATGCAAGCCAGAAAGGCTGAGGGGCCCGGTATGGTCAAACCTCGACAGCATTACATGGTCACCACAGGAGTCCGAAGTGCACATAAACTGTTTATAGATGCTTGCAGGTTCCTTTGCCTTCTAAGTCTTGCATACAACAGAGTACATTGTTCCATCCTTCTTTGTATGGACAACCTATCAGCTGTGAGATAAACTAACTATTTAGGCAGCACGAGAGCCAAACCTCTAGTAGAACTAGAGAAAAGTTTTGGGGAATTTTGTCTCCTTCACAATCTGTCTGTTGGAGCAGAGTATTTCCCAGGGAATCTTAAAAGGATAGACTGACATTCTCATTTTCACCACAACTCTAGGGACTGGAGACTCCATCCCTCCATCTTCAACACACTTCACCACAAATGGGGCATTTTCCAAATAGACCTCTTTGTGTGCCATCTCAATTCCCATCTTCCTCTATTTTTCAGTTGGCATCCAGATCCTTTAGTATTAGCAATGGGCGCTTTTCTTCAGGACTGGTCTCAATAGACCGACTATGCTTTTCCTCCCTTCCTCATGATCAAGAGAGACCCCCCTCAAGTCGGATGTCAGAACGTGATTCTATTGATCGTGGTCCCTATCTGGCAATCACAGGTATGGTATCCCCGGTTCTAGAACTGGCAATGGACTTTCTGTCCTACGTCCCATCTTTCCCGATCTCCTCTTGAATCCACAAGGTCAGGCTCACAAACTTATTCTGAACACTCTCTGTCCCTCTCTGCCTGGAGGGTTGCGGGTCTTCCCATCCTTATCAAGGCATTTGAACAGAAGCTTCTGAATACATCAACAAAACCCGGGCCCCGGACACTACCAAAGTTTACACATCAGCCTGGGCTTCTAGGTCATGTTGGTGCCTGGGAAAATCTGCCAAACCCTTTTCAGCAAATATCACCTTGATTGGTAATTTTTTACCTTATCAAACAAAGGCGGGTAAAATCTATTGCATAGTGAATTCATATTGTTCAGCCATTTCCATGAATCACCCTCATATTGATGGAAACCCTGTTGGGGAACATTCACTCATCTATACTCTTCTGAAGGGAGTAACATTTTCTAATCCTCCGATTCCAAAGTACCGTACATTGTGGGATGTCAGTTTAACTTTGAATATGCTCATTTCCTGGCCTGACAATGTGTCACTCTCTTTGAAAATGCTTTCAGTCAAATTTATAATGTTATTATGTTTCATTTCCATTAAACGCCTATCCAATGTAAAAGCTCTGAATGTTTCTGCTTGTCATTTTATTCCTACAGGTATTCTCTTCAACATCAGACAATGTACAAAAACTAACTTAACATTTTTTTTCTATCCTTAGTTTCCCAACCAACCCAAATTGTGTGTTGATAGTTGCTTCAAAACCTATGAACACAAGACCGTGAATTTCAGAACGTCCTCAGACTCCCAACTCCTGATTTCTTTCAGGAAACCCCACAGGTTAATTTCCTCCCCGGCCCTTTCACCATGGGTTAGAAGGGTAAAGTCACACGCTGGTACTGTTTTCTCCAGGTTTGGTGCCCATTCCTCCCGGGGTGCCCCAGTCTCCAAATCCTTTTGAGTGGTTTGTCGTTTGGAGGACATTCTGAAATTGGCGGACTGGTCTAACGATGTTAATTCAGTGCTTTTTATTCTAAACCTGTCACAACTGCAGCTTCTGTTGTAATTGTTATGCTTCAAATAAGCATAATATGAGCCTCCGGTCTTGCCATAAAATGTATATTTTCCTAGTAAATTATGATGGAAATTCTCATTTTAAAAATTAATTAAAAAAACAAAGGGGAGTATTATCCCACTGCAGCATTGTACTAATTGTGTGGTTTTCTCGCCCTAACAGTTTCATCCACACCATCTACTGCATCTTCATAATAAACTCGCAGATGCTTTCCCAGTACTCTTCAGTGAATTTTTCAGAGAGAATTTCTCTACTTTTACCCTACAGTTCAACTTTGTATCTGCCTCTGTTGGTCGGATTCATTTTCATAGACTTTGTTCAGGATATATTTACACTTATTTTGGGTTTTTTTCATTGTGTGCTTTATCGTTCCAGTGTTCAATACTCACCACTAACTTCTCGCACTAGAAAAGAAGGCTACTTGCAGTCAAGTTAGATATTAGTAGGGACCTCTTCACCCTTATTGGTGGTATTGTATACTACTGGTGTTTTGCCATTGGCCTATTTGTCTCTAGCTTTCTGGGATTTGTAGTTCTTGATTGTGCTACTATGTAAAATAAAGCAAGAAGAGAAGTATAATACTCGTCCCTGTGTCTTTAATAAAAAAATTAAGACTTTCCTTCAGAAATTACTAGGAAACTCTACATGTTGGTACAAGGTGAAAGGATATGACTGACTCGTGGTGGTGGCAGAAAGTGCATATAATTGGTTATAAGTTACATTCAGAGCAAAAAGAAACGTGTGGTATGCACACAGTGTTGTGGCGAGAGGGGTTATGGGTGAGTATGAGTTGCAGGTGTTGGTGCTACACCTTTAACTGCATAAAACAACAGTGTTCTGTGTGAGACTGTCGATTCTGTTACATTCGCAAGCCCATACCTGAACTTCCTGTTCTGCTTGTTTTACTTGCAAGGTCAAGTGATTTGAATGTGTAATGCAGACTTTTGTGACGTGGTACTTTCTTTTTTGACATTCTATTTTAGCTGAGCTTTCCTCCTCTTTTCTATCTTTTAAAAAATATATTTCATTCTCAATACCTCAAACTCACAATTTTCATGTACTTCCAAATGCCTTTTTGAGTATCATTTTCATCCTACGGGTTTTGGCAAAGCCACATTACTTGTATTTGCATCATCCCAGTGACTTTCTAATGTTTCCGTCGGAGTGGGGCTGTGTCTAAAAAGTTCTAGATGTCAGGAAGGTCTGAGAAATACAGCACTATCCCAGAGTGGAAATGCTGACGAATTACCAAAAGACTAAGGTTCCAAACAGATGCGGGAGACACTTGTGAAGTATAAGCTTGGAAAACATAAATGGCATTGTATATTACAGCATAGTAAAACAAGTTTATTAGTTAATTAAAACAATAAAACTTTTCCTTCCACGTAAACATTTAACACAACAATTTTAGTGCAAAAAGACAATTACAGTTCTTTGGCTTAGGGTGAAATGGTAAGTAAAATTTCCTTCCACATAAAAATTTTAAGAAAAAAACATACTAGTGCTATAAGGCATTAATAATAGGGCAACAGAACAAACTTATTGAAGGTAAGAAAAATACAACGCCAGATAAAATCTTGTGTTTAAAATGAAATGATATATAAAGTTTCCTTCCACAAAGAAATATAAAGAAAACAGTAACAGCCCAATGAGGTGTTGGTAAAAATGGGACAAAGTGGGAAGAGGCCGTCTATCGATTTTATTTACCCCTACTTAAGTCTGGTTGTTGGTACCAGACTTTATTATGACACAAGCTAAACAACCCAATGGAATACCTAGGAGCCTTCCCTTCTTTAAGATGTTCAAAGTGGGTTATAGGGATTTCGCTATCGTTTCCGCCCTCCCTCTGAGTTGGTTATTTCGAGAGGCTGTGGTTTTTAGAGTGAAAATTTCCAAAAATTGAACCAGCCTAATGTTCAATATTGTATTTCGAGGGTTAAAGGCTGCAATTAATGCTTGTCTGCATGACCTAATTGTTAAACCGTTAAATTCTTTTTTAGTAGGAGTCTCCTTTCGGCCGCCAGGGCTGGGCAAATGCAGACCACATGCATCAAGTTTTCATCTGCTAGATGACAGAGACGGCACTCCCGGGAGCCTACTTGCCGCTCCTTCTTCCATTTTGGCATGAGGTCTAAAGTAGGGACTTCACCCAGCCTAAGTCTGAGAAAGGATTGCTTGATTTTCCGTGAGTAGGAGCCAGCCATCAGTGGAGATTCTTTAAATGTTTTGTAGGAGTTAAGGATCAACCAACTATGCTCCCTTTTGGCTAATGAGATCTTATCTTCTAACAAGCTCTGTAATTTACTTGCTTTATTCACTGCTTTATTGAAAACGGGGATGGTTAGAGACCGGTTCCATACCTCATCTAAGCTCAAAAGATTCTTACTTTTTTCTAGATACCTTATGCAGTTGGGGTTCCCTCTTTCTAGGATAATTTCCTGCCAGACTAGATTGGCTAAAGACCCTTTTGAAGCGCAGCTCAGTTTATAGCAGCATTTAATGTATGCTGCCGGTCGGGCTAACGACTGTTTGTCCAGCATAAATTCCAGTCTGACCTGGGCTGGCGATGCACGTCCGGGCAGCCGAAAAACGCGCTTATATGTTTTTATCAGAAGCTTATCCAGAAGACCTACTTCCATCCCCCTCATTATTTCGGTCCCGTAGGTGATAGTTGGAAGTAGCTTCGCTCTCATTACTGCTGTTAATAGGTTCAGAGCATGACCACAGATTGAATTTGCTAGCTTGCAAAAGGCGTAAGTAAGGGCCTGCGTCTTGTTTTTTATAGCCTCTTTTTGTGGTATGTAATTACCTCTAGCATCCACCACCAATCCTAGGTATCTGTATGATGTTACTTCCTCTAGGGTTTTCCCATTCATATGCCATTTACCTTGGGTGGTTGGCCTGCGGTTTAAGGCAATCATTTTAGATTTTTTATGATTAATTTCTAAATCATTAGATCCGGAGTATTCTTCTAATGCCTTTAACAATTTCTGCATGCCTATTCTGGTATTACTGATTAGTAGTAGGTCATCTGCATATAGTAGGTTGGATACTTGTTGACCGCCCCGTGATGGAGAGTGGGATGAGTGACCATTTAACTTGGCGGGGAGATCTGCTACGTACAGGTTGAAGAGTGTTGAACCCAATACACAGCCTTGCTTCACCCCCACTGTTGTTTTGACTGCCCTGGATAGGTGAGAGCCTTCCCCCAATTTAACCTTTACCCAAGTATCAGAGTATATCATTTTGATGGCATTTAAAATAGAGTGTGGCAGCCCCCACTGTAGTAATTTGGCCCACATTTTGCCGCGGGAGACACAGTCAAAAGCAGCTTTAAAGTCAACAAAACATAAATAAGTTGGAGTCCCCTTTGCTTTTGCTCTGTTTATGATCAAGCCTAGCCCCATAAGATTTGTTAATGTTCCTTGGTGCTTGGTGAACCCGGTTTGATTAAAGGGTAGAATATTGTTCTCTGTAATCCAGGCTTCTAGATGTTTTAGCACACAGCAGGAAAAGTACTTGAGGTCAACGTCTAAAAGAGCGATTAGTCTGTAGTTGCTTGGGGAGAGCGCGCTCCCACCCTTATATATGGGGTGGATTATTGAGCCTTTCCAGGATGCCGGGACAATGCCGGTTGTGATCACGTCATTAAACATTGCTGCCAGGAAATTGGCCCATCTTTTCGTGTCTTGTTTAAATAGTGCTTGCGGTAAGCCATTGGGGCCAGGGGCACAGTCCATTCGTGACTTTCCAATGATTTTTAATAGTTCTGGTGCCGTAAATTTCAAAGGTTCAGGGATGTTGGGATCCCCACCAATCATATGTGACTGCATTTGGGGGCCTTCTTCGATGGTCAATTCTTTTAGATGTGACTTTAAATGGGATACCCATACTTCCTCTGTTATGTTTGCGTTGTTGCCTGCTTTTGCACCATTGTCTATTGTATTGATGATTTTCCAGAATCTTTTGGAGTCAGATGTTTTGGTCGCAAAATGTAGTTTGGCCCACAGGGCCTCCTGTTGGCCTTTTTTAAAGGTCCATAGATCCCTTTTATACAATTTCCTTTGCTCTCTAAGGGCGGTCAATATTGATCCATTATCTGGGCATTTACGCAGTGACCTTAGTAATTTACCTACTGCTGCTTTCCTTTTGCGCACTGGCAGCGGTAAAAGTGAACTTTGGCGGTGATTCAATTGTGCTCCCTTTCTCGTGTTACTTAAGGAATCTTTTTTTATGAGGTTGAGGGCAAAGTTCTCCCAGACTGTTGTCAACTTTTCCCCACTTGTGATAGTTGATTCTAGCTTCCGTAGGGCCTCTTCTGCCTGCCTTTCAATGGTGTCAGAGGACCACTTGAGTCGCTTTAGACTCACTCACTTTGTATATTACACGGACATGGGCACCTCAATACTGAGGCTTTGATTATGCGTACCTCCTTAATTATTGCATTGTAGCGATTACTATTGCAGATGGTGGAATGTTTATCACACAGAGTAACTACTGTGTACAATACAGACGCCACCTTGGGATTTTCCTCTCCAGGTTTTAGAAAGTCCAATGTGCCCAAATGTAACATGGAAAAGACCAAGGGAATACCACATTTATCAAGATAAAGCACAACCCAGAACAAACCTATAAATATTCAGCTCTTTAGGTAGATATAGGAACAGTCAGGTGCAGCAGGCAGTCATATATTGCCCCTTGGTAGCCCAAACAGGTTCACTACTTTCCCTGTTAACCTCTTCTTAATAGATCCATGTACAGATCAAAATCTGTCTTGTCTGAATCCCTAAATATGTTTCTGCAAACAAAACATTTTTTTAACTCCTTTGAGGTCTGAGGCTGACATATTTGCCTCAGCTCTCAAGTGCTTCTCCTGAATAGCTAACGCTCCTTAGTGGGAATACCACAGTTACCAAGATAAGGCGCAGCCCAGAACAGACCAAGCCTCAAACTTGGCTGACATTCTCAAATGTAAAAATCTCACATTTAAACATGACCCCCATATTCTAGTACAACTTGTACAGGCGTATGTCCTAGTCGTAGCAAGTCAGTAAAAATCCCTGGCATTATCATGGCTCACACCCCTCCGTAGAAACTCAAGTTAATAAGAAAGGCCAGAGAAGGTCCTTCCATTTTTGGATCCTATCTCTCACTAGCAGCTAGTAAAAGTACAATATATAATAGCCCAGAAATAATCACAGCTTGACAATCCATATTCATTTTTGCCAAATATTTGGACAACCTAAATCAGAGACTCTGTTGAGACCAAAATGTCTCAATCACACTATTTAGCACAACAGATTAAACCTGCTTTGAAAAGCTCACACTGATTGACAATCAGAGTGAAATTCCAAATACCATGCAGTATACATAGAGCGCTCTATGGTCAAAGCCCTGAAATTATCCACAACCTAGTACAAAAAGCCTCTATGACTACACATTGAAATTAAGCAACAACCTAGAGACAATCAAACTGCATCGACTAAAAACGTGCCTTAGTACTTGTAGCAGGTCTCTGGAACCCTCTCTCCTCTACCTTCACACAAAGCAGGACCATCTACTCTTTAGAATCTGCCTCTTGATTCATGTGAAGTGAAACATGCCACTCTGCACATAGCTCAGGCAAATCACACTGAATGAACTCTCAAGACTCCCAAGATAACACACAAAACAATTAAATAAACGTCTCATCAGTAATGACTTGAACATGATCATCAAGACGTCATGCCCACTTGCAGGAAACTAAAGAACACCAAACAAAACAAATGAAATTGCAGCCGGTCACCTGCCAAGCAATAAATATTTAGCTAATATTGGAAGGATAATGCACAATTCTGTGCAAGAAAATGAAACATCCTTTCATGAACAATTTAACAGTCACTTCCGTTTCCCTTGCTTCTGTCCTTATAGAAATGTTGACTCTTCTCTCTGCTACCCAACTCCCACAGCAATCTGGTCCCTATTCTTTGGATCAGATTGCTGTGGGAGTTGGGCCATAGCATGCATAAATGACTTTGGCTTTTACCTCAGTCTGCTAAATGGATATCCTGCTGTAGGACCAAGGGCCTGATTTAGAACTTTGCAGACGGCTTACTCTGTCACAATGGTGAAGGATAGCCCTTCTTCCAAAATCTAAATTCCATAACATCCAATGGGATTTAGATTTCGGAGGACGGAATATCCATCACTGTTGTGACGGATAACCCGTCTGCTGAGTTCTAAATTAGGCCCCAAGTCTATTATCTTGATAGGAGCTTTTGCCTCTGGCAGGGAGAGCACAAAGACAGTCTACTGGTCTGTTGTGTCCAAGGTGCCCGCCTCCATTTTAAGCATGGGCCTTCCTCCAGCCTTTGCAGCAGGGGCCCCTGTGGTACACACATCCCGTTTTCCCATGATGAAGCAGTGTCAGCCGCCCGCTCCCAACATGCAAATAGCTACGTTGTGTCCAGTTGCCTACGCCACTTTGAGGCTCAGGCAGCTGGGTTGAATACAACTACTGCTGCAAGGGGCATTTCGAGGAGCCCGCTATGAATTAATGGAGAGGCAGTGCATCTACAGTACAAGGGCATGCCAGGGGCACAACACAGCATAGGCATACTAAGGACAGGCTACTAACATAGCATCACGACTCCAGGACTTGTTTGAAGCACCTGGTACAACCATTCATTGGTGTCCTGGTCACCAGGGCAGGCCAGAGGCACCACATTTAAGATCACACAGTGCCCCACAGGCCAGAGGAAAAATTTACAGTTGTATATCTGCAATAGAAATTCGAAGAGGAGCTCGCACCACCTTGGATAATTTGCTCTATGGGCGGTTGGTGAGGCCCAGAAGCCTACGGTCTTTATCTTCCTTGTAATGGGCAAGCCTAGACAATTGAAAGGTATGCTCCTTTGGATTATGGTTTGCCATCACAGGCCACTACAGAGAGGTTGAGAGACTGATTGCACCCAGTGGGAGTGAGACCCCAGCAGCCCACCTAATTAAGTTCTTGAGAGCAGTCGACCTAATTTAGTTTGTGACCTGCCATAAATACCATTATTATGTACCCAAACCCTGTCATAGATACAGAGTCAAACACTACCGCTGTTTGTCACCTGGAAAAGATGGTTTATGTAACATCATCCTGGTAGTTCAGGAAGGGATGGATATTTCAGTGAGGAGCGCAACATCCATAGGTTGGAGGTCTCTTCCTACTCAGAGAATGGCTGACTGTCCAGTCACTCTTAAAAGGGAAGGTCATATTAGCAGTCTTTCGACAGTTCCCTGTGGGGTCTTAGTGATTAGAGGTTTAACAGTTCCTCATGGCTGAAGTATTCTGAGTTGCTGCTACTATCCTGGAGCACTTAACTTTAGGAACACCTTCATTTATAAAGACATCTTGCAGCAAATGTGTGAAAATATGATAGAAGCGCTTCAAAATTGAAAAAGTGTATATCTTTAATATGCAGAAGCATTTCACCTGAGTATAACTGATTATACCAGTGCATTAAGAATTATTAAGTGATAGTTTGAAAACATGAATTTAAAAACATTCATGCTTCTCCCTACACTGGCAACAATGCAAACAGTGAACTAAGAGGCAAGTCAGTTATGTGTGCACTCTGAGTGGCCTCTGAGTGCGCGTCCTCAAGTCTTGTATTTGGAGGTTCCCTTGTATGTGATAATGAAGAAAAAGGAGGAAGGAAAATAAAACAATTGCCTAAGATCACACAGTTTGGTCAAGTGCGGAAACTGGGATCGATCCCAGGTTTCATATTGTGCAATTCAGCCTTTAGATGTACATGCTTCGCTTCCCCTACACCCACCGTACGCTCCTTGCGCCCTTCCTCCACTTGCCAACCTCCTGGCATCAATGAGGCCCTTGGTCACACCACAGGTCAAACTTTTTGACCCCCTGGCAAATGACTGCAAGTACCCATGGTGTAAGCGAAGGGCATGTCCCTGACAGAATCTATAAGTCTGCAATTTATGTAAGCACAATTTTCAGTTTGCTTAAAAAATGCATGTCCTTTGGCTGCAGTGCCTTTCTGAAGTTACAAGTTTTTTTCTGCAAAAAGTAATGGACGATGTTTTTCGAGTAAGTGCCAAAATCAGCTTTGTCTTAGTTTTTAGTGTAGCTTGCATAAATCAATTCACATTAATATTCCTTAATGGCTTCCTAAAACAATACATTCTAATATTTTCTGTTAATATAAAATCATATCTTAGTCTAAAACTCTCATAAAGTATTTGTCATTTACTTTAAGGTGAATAAACACAAGAAATGAAAAATGTTCTGGAGTCACGTTTTGCTACAACTATAAATTTGCCATAAATATGTTACTGTAAATAGACGGAAAAATAAAATAAGGCGTATGAAGAAAAAAAGAATAAATGTCAGTACCTGCCTGGCGGCTGTGAGAGTACCGTCCACATCAAACAGACATAAGACGCTATGGTCTGTCGCTGCCATCGCAGGGGCTACGGGGATCAGCTCCAGCAAAGAAGTGTTACAACTGGAAACGGATGAATGGCATAACCCAACTAGCATTAAAGAGTAAGTGGAGTAGACACAGTTTCCAGGGGTATGAAGGGGGTTGTAGTTTTGCAATTCACTTCCAATAAGATACGAAATGCAAATAGCATAAAAGTTGACTACAAATCCCGAATGCTCAAGGAAAAAAAACTCCCCGCTGGCATCAAGAGCGTGTCAGTAATATGGAAGACCTGTCCGGGAGGTTTAAACATAAAAGAAGGACATACGTTGCAGGAACGGAAGCTGAGATGGTTTGTACGACAGTCGAAAAAAGAGTTTCATATTACATTTGTTCCTGTTTTCAGATGTAAACCCCAAGTTAGAATCAATCTCTGCAATGGCATAGTGTCATACCATTTCTTAATCTTTCAGTAAGCATTTGGGTTAATGGCGGTCTCACCTGTCGCACAACACTTCAACCAAGACAATGTTCCACCAAACATGGCGGTTAATTATCGCTGCTAGACTAACTGGGAGTATGCCTCCTACCCATTTTTATTTTCGTGCCGCCTACCAGCGCAACATTTCGAACTAAGTTAAATATTGTCCATAATTCCAATTTAACCAGAAAAATAGCTACTTATAGTGAGATGTTTTATAATCAATTTTTATTAAACCAGCAAGTTATACATGGGAAACTTTGTTCTAGTCTATTATGTAATGTTGCATAGTGAAACTGAACCCTTTTAAAAATGGCGCCCGGAGATACTACAATTAGTACGATACCCGTACCGAAGAGTTAGGTCACCCTGCACGATCACTGGCAACAATTACACGGAGGAACCAGGAGCGGGAGAAGGTGCTACAAGAGCAGATAAACTCACACCACAGAAAGAGCGATATTATTAAATGAACAGGTAACACTAAACGCAGGAGCCGGTAATTATACACTGGGCTTTTGACATCTCCAGATGAACGCGTTCGCATCTCTGAGAGTGTTGGTGTCGCTTTTCAATAACAAATACATTGAACTGCACGAGTTCGCAAAGATGATTCTTGAGAATGCGTTATGTGAACTCCTGCAAATCACCACTGCCTCGCGTGTGTTAGCGTGCCTGGTCCTTAGTAAGTAAACTTAGAAGGGAACGCGTATAGGCCAATGAACCTTTTGTTTCACATGGAGTATCCTAGCTATGTAGTGACTAATGTATATCAATAATGATTTTTTTTTAATTCTATTAAGGACAGAGCGGTGAGGATTATGCTTCTCTTTCTATGCTTTAATACAAGCAGCAGCTAATAGGAGAAGATGTTATTAAAACAAAACATAGCCCAGAATATAACATTTTCTAGCTTTCGCGTCAAGAAATTTCAATTCTATTAAGGACACGGAGGCGAGGATTAGGCTTCTCTTTCCATGCTTTTAATATTCAGCAGCCAATAGGAAAGACTTATACAAAAAAACTTCAAATCCCATGAACCCCAAGGGACACAACTACAACCATAGAGACCAGCCCTATAAAACCCTTGTGTCCCAGTGTTTCTTCCTCTTTCTTTGCAAATAGACACAGTTAATTCACTGATGCCCAAAGTCATATAAACGAAACCTCAAGTCCAGAATCAACTTAACATCCAACCAGGACGAAGCAGAAGACCACAGAGGAAGGAGAAAAACGGGTCCCAAGGCGGAATCCAAACGAAGATAACATCATCACTTTTCTTCTTGACCTAAGACAAGAACAGAACACATAGCCATAAATACTGCCTTGAATGTCAAAGCATTACAAAACATTACAATCTGATTGAAATATGATTTTTTTTTTTTACATATATAAAAACAACTTCAAATTCACGTAGGGGGTAGAAACAAATAGTCAACCCAAACAGCACATTGTATAACAGACTCTGTATTAACGAACTTTCTGCTAGGGAGGGATAATCCTCGCCTCCGTGTCCTTAATAGAATTGAAAATTCTTGACGCAAAAGCTAGAAAAATGTATATTCTATGTCAGGACCGGAGGCTCTGATTATGCTAGTTTAAAGTTTAGTCATTACCACAGAAGCTACATCTAAAATGGTTTTGTAATAAAACCTCTTAAACGTGGAGTCCGAAGACCAGTCTGCAGCGCTTAATATGTCCTCAAGACGAAAACCTAAGGCAAAAGATTTTGATGCCATAGCACCTCTCACAGAGTGAGCACCAAATATGGAGACATCAATACCTGCTTCCGCTAAAATCCATTTCACCCACCTAGCCAGAGTTGCCGATGCAACTGGTCGAAAAGTCATTTGAAGAGAAATAAGCAGTTGACCTGTCATATCAGTACGAAATTCTGCCGTACTCACCTCGTAATCCTTCAGGCATTGGACAACGCAAAGTTTTTGGTTATCAGGAAAGGCTGGATAAGATACTACCCTGGTATTGCATTTTGTTCTTCTGGATATGGTAAAGGAGACACCTTCCGGAGAAAAACTTCTCCCTGCCAAATCTAAGGCTTTAACATCAGACACTTGCTTACACGACACAAGACAAAGTAAGAAGGTAAATTTCGCCGACAGCTGTTTTCTGGAGAGATACTTATTAGAAGGCCAGGAGTCTAAAAACCGAAGAACAATGTTAACATCCCAAAGATGAGAATATCTGGGGCGAGGTGGATTCAACATTCTGATACCTCGAATCAGTTTACCAATCATAGGCAATTGACCAATAGGTCTACCTTCGACAAACACATGTCCCGCCGAAATGGCCGAACGAAAATTGTTGATCGAGTTATAGGCCATTCCAGAGGAGGCCAATGAAGCTAGACAATTCAAAATCATGGTGTAATCGGCAGTAAGGTGATCTGAACCCCGTGAAGAACACCAACGTCGCCAGGCTGAGGTATAGCGTTTATGAGTGTTGGGGGCCCAGGCGTGATTGACGAATTCCTGAGCTTCGCTCGAAAGGCCTGGGAGGTTCCAATTTTGCCTGAAAGACGCCAGGAGAGGAGAGACAGTTGGCCCGATAAGATCAAGGGATGAGGCGATGTCCCTGGGTCCAGGAGAAGGTCCCAAGACCAAGGTAAGAGGAAGGGAGGAGCACAAGTCAGCTCCATGATGATGGGAAACCAAGGTTGCGCTCTCCAAAAGGGAGCAATCAGCACCATTTCCGCCTCTTGCCTCCGAAGATGTGCTAGGACCCTGGGAATCATTACAAAGGGGGGAAAGGCATATGTTAGAAAAGGAGACCAATCCTGGAGAAAAGCGTCTGTCGCTCTCACTCCCAGATCCGGCCGCCAGCTGAAATAAGTCGGAAGTTGAGTGTTCAGATGGGAGGCAAAGAGGTCTATTGAACAAGGACCCCACATCTGCATAATCGTCTTGAAGACTCGAGGGTGTAATCTCCAGTCGCTGGCATCCCTCAGATGACGGGAGTGCCAATCCACTATAACATTCCGTTGACCCGGAAGGTACTCTGCTGTCACCGAAATTTGGTTCTGGAGGCAGAAGTGCCAAAAATCCTTGGCGATCTCCGTCAGGATCTGGGACCGGGTTTCTCCCAATTTGTTCACATATCGCACTGCTGATACATTGTCCATCCGAAGAAGGATGCAACATTTCGCCCTGCCTGCAGAAAAGCTGCGGATGGCAAAGGAACCCTCCAAGAGCTCCAGACAGTTGATATGCATCAAAAGTTCCTCCTGAGACCATTGACCCCCGGTGGAGAGGGGACCGCAACGAGCACCCCAACCCCAACGGCTGGCATCCGCTTCTATGGTCAGGTCTGGAGAACATGGAAAAATGGCTCTGCCGTTCCATGCCTCCATGTGGTTTAACCACCAAGAGATCTCGAGTCTCGCCTCTTCTGAGAGAGGAACTAACTGGGAGTAGGACAAACCCTTGTTCAAGTGAAGGATCTTCAGGCGCTGGAGGGATCTGTAATGCAGAGGACCCGGAAAAATCGCCTGGATAGAAGACGCTAGCAGTCCCACTATATGAGCTAGGAATCTCAATGATACAGTCTTCTTGGACAATGCAAGTCTCAATTCTTTCTTGATCCTCCTTACTTTCACTTGCGGAAGAATCAGTTGAGCGGAGGGAGAGTCCACCAGGAACCCTAGGAATTCTATCGATTGGGACGGAGACAGAGTGGATTTCTGGACATTGATCACAAAACCCAGCTCCTGAAGAAGAGAAATCGCCCATTCCAGATGTAACATGAGCGTCTGGTGACATTGGGACATTATTATGATGTCGTCCAGGTAGATGATTAGACGAACACCCCTGGCTCTCAGGTATTCCACCACCGGTCTCATCAACTTCGTGAAGCGCCACGGAGCCGAAGATAGGCCGAAAGGGAGAACTTTGAATTCGAATATCTTCCCCTCCCAGCGGAATTGAAGAAAACGTCTGTGAGGGGGGGAAAGATGGGAACGGACAAGTAAGCATCTTTGAGGTCCAGACGGACCATCCAATCTCCTGTCCGAAGGATGTCTCGAAGTAAATGGATCCCCTCCATTTTGAAATGTCGGTAAAGGATCCATTGATTGAATTCTTTCAAATTGAGGACCAATCTTGAGCCGCCTCCCTTTTTGTCTACCAAGAAGATGGGGCTTACAAAACCCCTGGGGTGTAAGATTGATTCTTCTATCGCCTCCTTCAACAGGAGAGAAATAATTTCTTTGTGTATAAAAGACCGATTTGAGAGGGAAAAATACATCGTGTTTGTGGGAAAGGTCTGAAGAGGGGATTGAAAAAATTATATCTTGAAACCGAGAATGGTCTTGAGTATCTAAGGATCGTTTGATATCTTTTGCCAATTGTGATAGAAAAGGTGAGTGCGCCCCCCCCAAAGAAATTTCCTCCCAAGGAATGATTCTCACCTGTAGAGGAGCAGCTGCCCCTCTGAATCTTCCTCTGCGGAAACGGCCGCGGAAGGACCGTCTTGAGGGATAGAAGGTGGAGGACTGATCCTGGTAACCACCTCTGCCTTGATGGCCCTGGAAGCCATCCCCAGGGGGGTTGTGAAATCTCCGGCCGAACGATCGCCCTCTGAAGCGTCCGGCCCGAGAAAAAAGAGGGCGAAGAGCTTTCCTAATAGAGCCCTGAGCTTTATCCAGACTGGAAAAGGTGGCAACGAACTTGGAGAGTTCTTTCAAGAAGGGAGCTCCAAATAAGAGGCCTTGGGCCGCTGGGCCCGCTTCCGCAGATGCCAGGTCGGCTAATTTGGGATCCATTTTCATCAGAATGGACCTGCGGCGCTCATTGGAAATGGCGCAATTGGTATTACCTAGAATGCAGATTGCTCTTTGAGACCATCCAATGAGAGTATCCGAGTCTATTGGGACATTGGATTCCTTTGCTTGGTAAGTGAGTTCCAGGATCTTAGTCAAAGGGCCTGCTAAATCCAAGAGTTTATCCTGACAGGATTTCCAGGCCCTGTTGATTCCCTTCTTAGGATCCTTTGTATACTTTTTGAGGTAAGTAATCATGGAAGGATCTATTTCTGGAGTTTCTGATATTTTGTCTGGAAAATCCGGTCTGGGGTACTCCGAACGCAGGCGAGCCCTTACCTCCTTATCAAATTCCTGTCGCAGGTGATTTTTTACATAGCCGGAGACCTCAGGGGGAGGAATCCAGGCAGAGGATCTGGAGTGAATGATCTCCCCTGGTTCAAACGTAAGAAGCTTAGGTTGTTTAGCAACAGAGGTGTGGTGGGATTTTGCCTTGCGCTTACGTGGTTGCGAGTCTTCTATAGGTGGGCTGTGAGATGAGCTATCATCCGAGTCCTCAGAAGGGTCTGAGGGAGGGTCTGTTGACATACTATTAGGGTGCTCAGTCATTAAATATGACGTTAATTTCTCAAATGCTTCGGCATGAATGGATTTGGAGGGAGGATTGGACTGACCCTCCAACATGCTTCCTTTGGGGGGGAAACCAGCCCTGCTGTTGTGCGAACCCGTAAAGGTGGTGTTTCAAAGGGGTGATTGCCTTGGCTAGGGCATCATTCACTGTCTGGCTCACGCCTGCGTCCAGAGCTTGGGCCAGATCTTGCTTGAAGGAACCTAGGTGGGATTCCTCATAAAAATAGCTTTCATCACCCTCAAGCTCTCCTTCGTACATAATACCTCAAATGGTAAAAGCCCACTGAATAATGGTGTAGAGGGGGAGCTTGTTAATATATATGAGAATATATATATACAAATCTGACCCCAAAGCAGGTGAGATAAAAAAGAAATTTAAGTGTGGAGGGAGCACCTGCACCAAGCTCTAGGTGGAACACCTATATATACATTTTACAACCCTGCAGACACTTCTGACAGGGCGTTCAGGGGGAGCACAGGGCTATGGCAATGAAATGCCTTCAAGATTTCCTAAACGAATGCTTAAACTGCCCAGAATAAGGATTTCAGGCACTCTCTGCCCAACAGAAGACGCGCGAATCGATCGGTACAGTCCTTGATGAAGCGAAGGAACGCCGGTCGGCTCGCGCGCATTCCGCCCGAAATTGTAATAGAAATAGGACTGCGCGATGAGGTCGCGCAGTCCTGCTCCCCAACACTGGCTCCCACTCCACAGAAACTGCGGGCAGCAAGCCGCCCGTAGGCAGTTTTACGCGCCAAAAACAAGATATTTTAAAATAGAATAAACATACAGTGCCACAATATATATCGCGCTAAGGAGAAGGTGAACTTAACTGGCTGCGGAGCAGCACAGAAAGAGGAAGAGACACTGGGTCACAAGGGTTTTATAGGGCTGGTCTCTGTGGTTGTAGTTGTGTCCCTTTGGGTTCATGGGATTTGTAGTTTTTTTGTATAAGTCTTTCCTATTGGCTGCTGAATATTAAAAGCATGGAAAGAGAAGCATAATCGGAGCCTCCGGTCCTGACATAGAATTCAAGGGAATAACGTCACAACCATAGAGAATACAGTATATAAACATCTGAGGCAAATGAAACTCCTCTTTCTTTGCAAACATCTCAGACAATAAAAGTCTATCAAAGTCTATCAAAGAGCGAACCTGAAGAGGGACTCAATCCAAATATCCAAGGAAAAAACAGCAACCCCAGGAAGGAAGGAACATCCAAGGATCCATCGAATGTAAGAAACATCGTTTAAAGGTCGAACCCTAGGAAAAAAAGGAAAAAAGAAGCCAGTCATAAAATATGGCCAGAAAAAAACTGGTATCAGTAAACATGCTTAAAATGCCATTTCAATTGGGTGGGTAATACAATGAGACATGAACATTAAATCAAGATACTTAACTCATAAGAAGATGTCTTATTGATAAACTTAGGGAGGGATAATCCTCACCTCCGTGTCCTTAATAGAATTTAAAATTTCTTGACGCGGAAGCTCGAAAATGGTTCATTGTATGTCAGGACCGGAGGCTCAGATTATGCTAGTTCAAAGCTGATCTACCACGACCGATGCAATGTCTAAAATAGGTTTATAATAGAAGGTCTTAAATGTAGATTCCGAGGACCAGTCCGCTGCTTTCATAATATCCTCTAATCGTATCCCCAAGTTAAAAGATTTTTAGGCCATAGCTCCGCGAACTGAATGTGCCCTGAAAATGGAAACATCAATTCCTGCTTCAGAAAGAATCCATCTGACCAAGTAGCCGATGAGACTGGATTGAAAGGTTTCTGAAGGACAATTAATAATTGACCCCTAGGATCTTTCCTGAATTCATCCATAGCAGCTTCATAAGCTTTTAAACATTGAACAACACACAGTTTGGAATTGTGGGGAAAAGCCGGGTAAGACACTAACTTGGTGCCTGTCTTAGTGCGCCTAGAGATAGAAAAGGAAACCCCAGTAGGGGAAAAGTTCCTTCCTGCCAGGTCCAGAGACCTAACGTCTGACACTCTTTTGCAAGAAATGAGACACAGTAACAGGGTAAGTTTATCCGAAAGTTGCTTACGTGACAGGAACCTATTATCTGGCCAAGAGGAAATAAAGGAAAGTACCACATTAACGTCCCAAGAGACGAATACCGAGGTAGAGGTGGATTAGACAGGCGAATGCCTCTCATCAACTTGCAAACCACAAAGTGTTCACTGACCGGTTTACCCAAGACTGGGAGATGGCCGGCTGATATAGATGATCTATAATTATTGACAGATCTGTAGGCCAGACCTGACGCAGCAAGAGATGCTAGAAAATTAACTACTAGATTGAAATCAGCATTAAAGGGATCTGCATCCTGTTCCGCACACCAATGAACCCATCGCTTCCAGGCGGAGGCATAGCGTTTATGTGTGCTGGACGACCAGGCCTGGTGGATGAAGTTGGAAGCTTGTTCAGAAAAGCCTGGCAAGAGCCATTGTTGCCAGAAATTTTCCATGCCATCAGGTGTAACTTGCCTGACAAAATTAAGGGATGGGGAATCCCTAGACGGTCCAGCAAGAGATTGCACTGCCGAGGAATCAGAAGGGGAAAATTGCACAACAACTCCAGAGCTAGAGGGAACCAGGCTTGAGCTCTCCAAATTGGGGTTACTAGAACAATCTCAGTTCCCTGACGGCGAACCTGAGTCAAGACTCGAGGGATCATGCTGAAAGGGAGAAAGGCATACTCCCGATGAGGCGACCAGACCTCTGGATCCGGTCTCCAGCTGAACAAGAGGGGAAGCTGGCGATTCAGTCTCGAGGCAAAGAGGTCTATCGTGAACAGACCCCATTTCTAGTTCAGAAGATAAAACACTTCTGGGAGGAGCTTCCAATCGCTGCCATCCCAAAGGAATCTGGAATTCCAGTCTGCTACTGCATTGTTCACCCTTGGTAGGTATTCCGCAATTACGGAAATGTGATGGAGACAAAACTGCCAGAACTCCATGGCTATCCGAGCCAGGGTCTGAGATTTCGTGCCCCCTTGTTTGTTCACATACCTGACCGCCGAAATGTTGTCCATCCGCAAAAGAATGCAACAAACCGATTTCAGGGGTGAAACACTCCGGATCGCAAAAGAGCCGACCAGAAGCTCCAGGCAGTTGATGTGGAGGTGGAGTTCCTCTTCCGACCATCGACCTCCTGTGGTCAAAGACCCACAACGGGGCTCCCCAGCCCCATTTGCTGGCATCCAATTCCAGAATCACATCTGGGGAAGTGCCGAAAATCGCACGCCTAGGACAGGCTCTTCTGCAGATGGGATATCTTGAGACGTTGGAGGGCTCTGTAGTGAAGGGGGCCTGGAAATATTGCCTGAATCGAAGAAGATAAAAGTCCTACCATCCTGGCTAAGTTCCTCAAGGACACTCTCTGTTTGGATAAGAGAAGGCGCAATTCCTTCTTTATATTGCGAACCTTCTGAGGAGGAAGAATCAACTGGGCCTTCACGGAATCTATCCGAAAACCCAGGTAGTCTATCTGCTGAGATGGCAGAAGAAAAGATTTGGGTTGATTGATCAAGAAACCCAGACTCTGCAGGAGATGAATTGTCCATGTCAAGTGGTCTTGAAGGAGTGAGCGGTCTTGAGCCATAAGGATCAGATTGTCGAGGTAAACGATCAGACGCACCCCCCCCCGGGAGCAAAGAGACTCCACTACTGGTCTCATCACCTTGGTAAAGCACCAAGGAGCGGAAGAAAGCCCAAAGGGAAGGACTTGAAACTCGAAACATTGGTCTAGCCAAAGAAATTGAAGAAAGCGACGATGAGGAGGTCAAATTGGGATGCTCAGATATGCATCCTTTAGATCCAGGCGTACCAACCAGCCCCCTTCTTGAAGGATCTCTCTTAGGAGATGAATTCCCTCCATTTTGAAATGCCTATAGACTATCCAGGCATTGAATTCTTGGAGATTGAGAACTAATCTTGATCCCCCGCCTTTCTTGTCTACCAGAAAGATAGGGCTTAAAAAGCCCCTTGGATGGGGAACAGCATGGCAGATCGCCCCTTTTTGTAGCAGAGCTTGAACCTCCAAACTTATGACCTCTTGGTCGTAACGGGAAAAATGGGGAAGAGGAGGGGGGAACTGTTGGAGAGGGGACTGATAAAACTCCAACTTGAAGCCTTGAACGGTTTCTAACACCCAAGGATCTCTGGTTAATTTTTGCCATTCTACAAAACAAGTCTGTACCCTGCCCCCAAGAATCACCTCTGAGGGAGGAATGAGTCTCACCTGAGTTTGCAGAGTCCTGGGAAGCTCCCTATTGTCCCTTGTAGTAGTTTTTTTGATAATGGCCTCTACCTCATCGGGACCGTGAGGGGTAGAACGTAGAGTCTGTTTGTTGGTCTCTGTTATACCCATGTCCGCAGGCAAAGGAATCACGTCTGGGGCCTTGATAATAGGGGGCGGCCTGACGAGCGACCCTGCATACGTCCGGCCCTCTAAAAAAGAGTTTCCCTGAATACCTTCTTGAAGGATAATTGGGCTTTGTCCATCGAATTGAAGGTAGCTGCGAACTTTGAGAGGTCTTTAATGAAGGGGGCTCCCTAGAGAAGGCCCTGGGCCACCTGACCTGCTTCAGAGGTAGCGAGCTCGTTAAGCTGGGGGTCGATGCGCATCAAGATGGAGCGCCTTCTCTCATTAGAGATTGCCACATTAGCATTTCCCAGGTGGCAAATGGCTCTCTGAGCCCAACCCCCCTGTACATCTGGGTCGATTGTTGATTTAGATTCTTTTGCTAAGAATGCCATTTCAGGAATTTTTGCCAGGGGTCCGGAAAGATCAAGAAAATTATCTTGACAGGACCTCCATGCACGGTCAATCCCCCATTGGGTTCCTTAGCCCATTTTTTCATAAAAGTGACCAATGTATAGTCAATAGCCAGTGTGTCTGTGACCTTACTCTCAAGGTCTGGCCTAGGGCATTCTGCACGTAACCTGGCTCTCACGTCCTTGTCGCATCCCGCCCTGATGTGTTCCTTGAGGTACAAAGCTACTTCCGGAGGCGGAGTCCAGCTTGATGAGCGAGGGTGAATAATTTCCTCCGTATTAAAGGTCAGCACCCGAGGGGTCTTGGAGACTGGACTCTTTGCTTTTTCTGTCTTTTTTTCGTTTGCTTGGACCGGGGTGGTCCCCGGGATCCACCTCAGAATCAGACAAAAGTTTGGAAGAAGAATGGTCAGAAGACTGATCTGTCCCATAAGCATCCTGCTGTTGCGAGGAGCTATAACCGTGCTCTTTTTGAATGGAGGCAGACAGCTTGTCAAAAATGTCTGAGTGAGCCCACTTTTTAGCCTTTGATTTACCCTTAGATGTAAGAGGGTTGGCTCGCTTGCGTTTCTTCGGAAGCCGTAATGGGAGGAAGCCATCCCTTATGACGTGCAAAGCTCTCAAAGTGGTGTGTGAGAGGGCCAAGAGCCTTCGCTAACGCTTTGTTAACTGAGAGCTGGACGCTATTATCCAGTGCACCAACAAGGTTCTCTTCAAAAGATGGGGATTCACCCCAAAATATTCATCCTCCTCGTAGGAGTAAGAATGAGCCATAATAGTATTAAACACGTCCAAAGGAGCGTAAATTAAATGGTAGCCAGAGACTACAGTGAGGGGTAGTGCAAAAACCCCAGCAGGCTAAGCAATTTAAATATAAAGTGTGGAGGGAACAGCCTGCAGCACTCTAGGCAAAGCCTATGCTTATTTTACAACCCTGAGCCAATCCAGAGGTCTCAGGGCATAAGGGAGCCAAGTTATTGTGAGTACAGGCAAAAGGGGTGGAAACCAAGGCAAAAACACTTGTGCTGGCTCGCTCTGGCAGCCAGCACCGCTCCGATCCTCTTTAAAGGAAAAACAGGTGGCAGAAAGAACGAGCAAGCACGAGCGCGCACATGCATGTGTGTTTGAAAGGACTAGTCTCGAGGGGCAAAACCTCGTAAAAAATAATTACGGGCAAAGCCTCGTAAAACATTTCCCGCTCCACCAGTTAAAGAGAAAAAAAGCACGGCGAACGCTAGCGCTAGTCAAACAGAAGTCAATATGCACAGAATAAAGAAGCAATTATCGGAAACATGCAGAGGCACTTAACTGGCTGCGGAAGCAGCAAAGAAAGAGGAAGTTCATTTGCCTCGAATGTTTATATACTGTATTCTCTATGGTTGTGACGTTATTCCCTTGAATTCTGGGATATGTTGTGTTTTAATAACATCTTCTCCTATTGGCTGCTGTTTGTATTAAAGCATAGAAAGAGAAGCATAATCTGATCCTCCGGCCCTGACATAGAATCAATAACCACTAAGGAAAAACACTAATCATACTGTTAATTTTATCAACAATCCAAGAATAACCACAACTCCGTATACGTTTTAACAGTTTTATTTCCTTATTTGTTACAATTCTAAGGCATAATATTAATTCAAACTTTATTTATTCAGCTGAAATATTAGTTCATTAGTGACCACCAATAACATAATCTAATCAGAACTTGTGAAAACGTTTGCTCTAAAGCTTCAACATAAGCTAACAAAGATGAAAAAGTCAACATTAATATCAGAGTTCCGCAGTCAATTCATTGTCACTGTCAGCGTCACCCAAGGTTACCTTACCTAACCCAGATTAGCATTAGCATGTGGGACTTCATGCGAAAACAAATTAGGAAAAAACATGAATTTGGAAAAACATCTAACTAAGAGAAAGCTATAAAACAGCGCAGTTGGTACCTAAAAGAAAAGGCACAAAAGATAATCAGTCACATTGTCATAGCTACCTATCCACAGAATGGATCAGCAACAAAGTCAGTCTCCGTCTTCAGATCATCAATCGATCAGCAACACATCAGACTCTCAAGCGCATAAACCCAATGACAGGATCTCGAATCGCGTCTTCTGACTTCATTAATTCTCCTCTCTCGCATCTCATCCAATCTGAAGTTTTAGCCCCTTGTCATGCCTTTTTATTAGAGTTTCTCAATCTATCCCCCTAATTCCTAATTGGTTCACTAATCACCAATTATGACTCTACCCAATAATATTAATTTTGCAAATCTATGAATTCTAATATTTTGCCGTTCACAGTTCGTTGGTTGGTCCTCTGTACAATGTCTTCATTATCTGGCTCATCAGGTATCGAAAATGTTGCATCTTCTTCCTTAGTCAGTGTTCCTATTGTTCAAGTCCTGGGAAAGTACATCCAGTCTACTATACACATAATTGTATCAACTCGATTCCATCATCTCCTGTTCGTCGGTACATTGCAGAAAATTCTAGCTAAGCAAACTTTAACATTAGTGGTTCAAGGTTAGTTCACATCTCAGCTTCAGTACAGTGTGCATTCATTTCTGCTTTGGCATGAGGCCTGGCAAAACTAGGCCACAACTATGGATATTAGTTCTACGATATAATGCAAAACATACGTTTACATTCTCATTATGACATATTACTACATTTTTATTCATCTTCATTATTTTTCATATTTTTAATCATTTTTAGTATAATTCATGAACATTGGCAGTCACTCTTCGTGGTCACATTTTCAAACATGCACTTTAATTTCTATAGACTAGTCATTTTACAGTTTTTCTTTGTTACGTAATAATGCATAACACTCATTAATAATTTTAATTAGCATATCTGCTTTAGCACGTGTCAACCTTGCATTCTGCAAATAATGAGGACACTTACAAATTGGCTAAACCCCTGTACAAAGCAAATGGATAACTGGGAGTACATAGGTGCTATAATACAATAAATGCGGTAGTGAGCGTGAGTTATAGTAGGCGTTTGAACAAGCACACGCAGAACTCTCTGGTTTGTGAAAAATGCAAAGATGACTATCAAATTACCATATTTGATGACATCACAGGTAGTAATGCCGCATAACGGTTTGCATTAATAGCAATGCAGACATTGAAATGTGTAGTGGTAAAAATAAATATAAACTTTAAACAATAACACAAAGCTCTCAACAAACAAGGCAATTGCTTAGCCATAGTTGAGCACTGTTTTCTGCTTGAATCAGTCTCCTACCAATAGCCGTGTGACTTTTGTTCAAGAAATGTGTCCTTGCATTCAGTTTTCCCCTCTTTTTAACATAGACAAAACAACATACAAAATATATGTATGTTTATTAATAAAATAGAAATCATATAGTAATCAGCATCATGTATATAGAGACTACACTTACAGCACTAAGATGCATATTTATACTTGGCTTGTGTCGTTTTAGCGTTAACAATTTTGACACAGTTTTCTGTCAAAATGCATTAATATGGGCCTAAGTTTCTTGACTGCATACTTTGTATGTCTTTAGATTAAAATAATATAGCAAAGCACAACTTGATAATTGTGTTAATAGGCGTATGTGAACTAGTCCGGCCGAGCATGTTGTTCCACAATAAGAAATGAGTAACTGAAAGAAAGGCTAATAGAGGACAGAATTTCCAGCCTAATTTGGGGACTATGCATGGTCTACTAGTGCTGATCATTTTTTAGTTTAAAGTTTTCAGTTTCCAAAGACAAACTGAAGTGCAGTTGCTAGATATATGATAAGAAGGGCTCCAAGTTTTATGAAATTAATTATTTAACATTTCTGTCTTTAGCAGTATTTATCCATATTTATTTTGTGGTTTGCGAATAAAAAAATGGTACATTTCCATATTTATTTAACTTATAAACATGCACTCATACTTTGATGCCTGTCACATTTTAGCAAATTCAGTATCCAAACATAGCAAAAAAATACACTTACAGGTAAATATTAGCAGTTTACTACAAATATATTTTAACATATGCCTGTATTTAAAGATATCTACATTTGTATTTTTTTTTAACTCCCCATGCTGTCATCTGCTCATATGTCATCTTGGAATTCACAACAGACAGCATGGACAGTCACTCATTAGAATTACACCAGCTTTATATAGACTGTTAATATATGCAAGATGCAAGTGAACTTGATTTTTTGAAGAAAAGACCACGGATCAAATGAAAGCCCTAGTTGTTCTGAAGAAGTGTATCCATTGCAGACCCCAGTTCTCTGGTGAGAAGACTGTATCCAGATATTTCTCTTGACACTATTCAACCTCCAGCGTGTTTCAGTCATTTTTTTTGGATTGCTCATAACTGTCTTTTTGGACATAAACAAAGGTCAAAGGAATAAAAATATTTTGACATGTTAGTTTACAATTCTTAATTTTAATCCAACACGAAAATTGGATTCATTATGAAAACCTGAATACATTTTAAAATATTGATTTTCACTGTGAAAAAAATCTGTGGTCATGAGGGTTTAGAATGAATGGGCCCACTCCAGGAGGAATAAGTAGACACACTAGAGAGGTGAAAAGTGTTCATATTTACATACTTTGTCTAATGCAAATGCAGATTCGCAAATCATTGTTCAAATATATCATTGTCCTTCCACCCTTTAGATGACATCAGAAACAATCTAGAGGTTTGTAAATCAGTCTTCCTACCTATGAGCTTTAACAAACAAATTGAAAAAAGTGAAAATGGCACAGGGCATGGCTGAAGGCTGTCCCCTACACTCATTGGCTGTTTAGGGTACAGGACAGTACGCGCCCTGCAAGCATACCAGGCATGGTTATGGGCACATGTCATGGCTCTGTGCCCAGTGAAAACTACAGGCAGTATGGAAGGATTTGATAAAATTCTTATCCTGTATACAGTGGATTTTGAGAACATGACTATAAGGCATGGGGCCAGGATAAATGACGTCCTGCACCCACTGCTAAATGCACAAGTGTTGGGCACAAAGTATACTGTTCTACCATATTTTGACTCAGCGCAACCACTGTAGTAGGGTTGCCAGGCCCAGGGGCGTCTTAATGCCCTGCTATTTCACCAAAGCCCGATAGCACTTTTGTGACATGTGATGGCAATTTGAAGCAAAGTAAAGCGTAATTGATGTGTAACAGCACACGTCCACATTTAGTAATCTCTGAGTGCATCATTAGCCGTCTCTATAAGTGAAACGTTTGGTCACTTTATAATCTTTGCGAGGACATTTGTTGGGCATTAGTGGATTTGCAGCATTTCATCTCCACTTCCTCTCTGTGTGGACCTCTATTGGCTGTCAGTGAAATAGCAGTATTTGTTTTGCATGGAATGCCTGCGAGGACATCTCTACTGGTTTCCATAAGCGTTTGTTTATATATATTTTGCGAAGATAGCATTAGCTGGCTTTGCAGTTCTGGTTACATTGCACTTTACTTTGAACGACCACTTTGAGTCACTTAACTTTGTTACTTTTGACAAGTATGCCGGAGCATACAAGGAAGCTTCATTCATCTTTCAAAATTTGGGCAGCTGATCAAGAGGAGAAGAAGGTCGAGAAATTTCAGAGGTTGCATTTCCCACTTAGGCTTCCATAGTAATTATTGACCTCTGCTACAGCGAAAACTTCAGGACAGAAAACACTGAACGAAAAGACAGCGTGGGCCAAGGTGTTACTTTTAGTTGTTTTCATGTATATGTGCTTCGTACTTTTGAAGAAACAATACTGCTACCTCCCCAATCCAACTACACAACAAAATGGGGGTTGTCCATAACCTGGGCATATAGGCAACAAAACAAAGTAGAGTACTGCAAGAATAGATTCAAAAGTTAAACCACAATGGAAATACAATTACCACTGGGAAACAGATGTAAACAATTATTACATTTTGTATTACTTTAAATTAAGGCTGTCTCTGCCAAAACATTCCAAACTTAAATGATTGCCTCTCAAACCTTGACGAAAAAGACTTTCCCAATTATTTGACATCACAACATGAAACACAAAAGCGTTTTTTCAGTATTCATTGAAATAAAGGCCCATTGTCTGTCTGCTCCATACTGATTCCTTAAATGAAGTGGTTCTAAAGTTAATCCAATATGCAACCCCACCAGAGGTAGTCACAGTCATCCAAAAGGCAAACAGGAATAAAGCCCCCTTGTTTCCTTTTTTAGTGAAGTAAGTAAATGAAAGATATATTTTAATGGGCTCCTCTTCTGGAAAGGCCGAAGTGTTTCGGCAATTGTGCTTTAGGGGTTCCTCAGGACTAAGGAGGACAAACTTGAGCATAGAATTCAAACACATTCACAGAACCAAACTCAGAAACAATGCCTATAAGTATAGGTATAAACTCCGTCTGTACAAAAAGCCAAGTGTTCCAGAAGCAAATTAAATACTGAGTAACCATCAAGAGACTGTAAAGAATTGGTGGCACTGTAGAATGGCCATTACAAATAGACAAACAAATTGTGACCACACCCTATGAGACATGCCAGTGAAACATTCAGGACTAAGGGCCAGATGTATAATTTTATCAAATTGCGATTACTTAATTGCGATTAACTCCAGGAGTTTCATTTAGCGATTCCCAATGGCTCGCAAATCAACCTACCTCATTAATATTCATGATGCAGATCGCAATTTGCAACCCATTGTGAAAGGCTATAATCACAGGGATGGTGGCCTGCTGGGCGCAGCAGATCACCATGTCTGTGATTGCTTTTAAATAAAACAATCTTAATTTTTTTTTTTTATTGCAGCCGGTTTCCTTATAGGAAAACGGGATGCTTTTAAAAAAAGAAAAATGAAAAGTTTTCTTTTCATTTTTTAAGATTAGGCAGCGGTCCATGGGACCTCTGCCTGCCCTTAAAAAATGTTTTTGCATGCATTCACAAAGGGGAAGGTGCCCCTTGGGGATTCCTTCCTGTTTGCAAACAGGTTACCCCCTACCCTGAAATAGGTGGTAAAATGCAAATGTTTTGTGCCGGCATTTGGGTCACAAAACATTCCTACATACCGCTGCTATTTGGTATTAGGAAGGGACACCCTTGTCACGCCCCTTCCTAATACCTGATTGGTATTTAGTTGCAATTCTAATTTGCGATTCGGTAACAAGTTACTGAATTGCAAATTGGAATTCATACCTACCAAAAAGCATTTGTGCGATCGAAACGGTCCGATTGGGCCATTTGCTATCATAAAAATGCATGATACATCTGGCCCTAAGTGCCATGAAGTCTCATAGTCTCAAAAACAAATGCTCTTTTTGCTGGGCCGATAGCATAAAAAGACACCAAACCGTAAATGTCAGGCTAAAAACAAGACTATAAATGAAGAACATTGGCTCATATGTATATTGAAATGCTCTGGGTTCAAGGATGTGAATTAAGACTTAGCAAATAATCCAAGACTCACCATGCTACACGGAACCAAATGTAATTCAAAAGAATGAAGCACTAGTATCAACGTCACAAATCTTGTGACAAAAAAGCGACTATGGTCACCACAAAGCCAAGTTTTATGTGAAAACCTCATATGTGAATTTAAGTGATGCAGAAATGCACCTGTTTGTCATTGAAAAATGAATCCAAAAAGTTGACTGAAGTCATTTCCCCTGTGGAAAAGAGGGATATGCTAAGTTCCCTGGTTTTTGCTATGAACAATTGCCTGTTGCGAGGTGGGCCCTAAACAGAGAATTACCCTGGAGGTACAGGAGGGTGCTAAGTGCCCTTATCGTGAAGGTGCGTAGAGTTTAGATTAGATGTCTTCCTTTTGAGTGCATTGGAGATCCACGCTGCAAACAAAAACTTGTTACTGGGATGCCAGTAAGCACGATTCTGGCGTCTGTGTGCGATGCATTCTGATGAAACTCCCCTTGATTAAATATCTTGGAAAGATGTTAAGTTCTTACTTAAGTAAGCTCATACAAAAGGCCAGCAAATTGCTACTGTGATTTAACTGTGTTGTATGTACATATCATGGTAAGATTCAATAATGATTTCATAAAGTATAAACTTTTCCAAAGAGAGCAAAATGGAAAATACTTTTTCAGCCACATTTGACTTTAAAGGAATTACTCATGATGCAAGCATCTAGTAAGGAGCATAATAGCAAAGACCGGATTTTATCAAATCGTTGTCATGATTTAGCAAACATGAACATAGCATGGTAAGATTCAATCATCATTTTGTAAAGTACACACTTTTATAAGGAGAGCAGAATGGAAAATACTTGTTGCAGCCACATTTAAACATAGGGGAATTACTAATGATGGAAACCATATAGCATGGAGCATTATAGCAAGGACAACATTTCATCAACATTATTCAGACCATTGGTTACTGTGCAAAATTGTTCTATCATAATTGTCTCGATTCTGGACAGAGTAGATGAAATAGAGCCTCCCCTGGAGTCACGCTGCACAACACACATAACAGACCAACTTAATTTGGCTACAGAATGAATCATGTTCATATAATGTTTGACAAATGGTACCTCATGTAACATACATCTGATATGGGATCTGTGTTGAAGAATCTGAGTTTTAACTGGTTGTATGGTTTGCCCTATATATAACTAATTGTAATTACATTTCACAAAGTACAATAGGTTCTTCATTTTGCATTTGGAGAATTATGTTTATTTATGTTCAGTGCTGTTCAATCTCACAGATATAGTGCCTGCAGTGAATTTACAGGCAGAAGAATTTTGGCATCTATAATGCCTAACAATTGGAGAGAAATCCAACATTTGGAACAGGTCCTCACGTGTATCAGTGTGCCTGGTAACTTTCACTAAGTATTTACGTAGGTTCTTTCCCCTCCTAAAGGAAAACAGAGGTTTAGGGATATCAAGGCATGAATAATTATGCATTTGACTTTATTTGCTTTGGGTTTGAATGTTGATAGACAAGTGAGAGGATTGGAATTGTTCTTAAGTTTGGGTGCTAGTAAAGTTCCCGAAGGGGTAAACCAAGTCATTTTCAATGATTCTTTAGCAAATTTCTTGGGCTAACCCTCCAATCACAGGTATTTTTCCAGAAGTATATTAGCATTCTTAAAGTATTGGTGCCGTTCCTCATCCGGAAAAATTGTCCATGAGGGTGATTCTCTTTGAGCGATCTGTGGTGGCAGTTCAAAAAGTGCAAATGATCATACTGATACATGAATTTAGTGTAAAGTTGAGACTCAAATGGTCATCCCGAGATTCAGTCAAAACATCCAAGAAATTCACCTTCCTAGAACTGTATGTGATTGCAAACCTTAAATCCTCTGTTCTTGTATTAAGCCATTCATGGAACCTTGTCAGAGTATGCTGAGGTCCGGTCCAAATCATAATGATATCATTGGTATTGACAAACCATTTTTTAATGATCTGTTGATACGGAATAATGATTCCATAAATCCACTTTTCTTCAAAAAACGAGAAGTTCACTGTCTCTGGAGCAAAACTGCACACCATAGCTGCACCTTTCTCCAGCAAAAAAAAGCTAAGTCAAATAAAAACTCCACAGGTACTTTGTGAGGTTGTGGTCTGGATTTCACAACCTCTGTTGAAACTGCCAGTGCCTCATCCTGTGTGTTATTAGTATGTAATGCTTCTATCTCAGGGATCACAAGGACGTCTGTAGTGTTATCAAAAGGTAATTCTTTGACTTTATTGAGGAGAAGATCCATGGAATCTCTCACCTATGCTTTAGTGACAGACATAAATTGCTGAGAGCACAGGGTGTAGTTGGAAGCATGAAGATGAAGTTCAAGAGTACACAGAAAGCTCGATTGGGCTCGGGGGCAATACAAAAAAAAACATTTCAGAACATTAGGCAACAATTAGAAAATATCAGATTTGATGTAAAGATTATCACACCAGTTCGGGGTGAAAGATGAGAGTATATTGAGATTTTTCCATATTCTCAAAATCCATTGATTAAATTCCACCCACAACTTAGCATTACAAAATTGCCTGACTCATAAATACAAACATAAAGTGCTTATACGGAGCCATTTGTGCACCTATAAGGGCTGTTCTTATAGATTTCGTTATAAGTCTCAAATAATCTTTTAAGGGGTAAAATATAGCATGCATCTGGACACAGTGATCATATGGCCCTTGTAACTAGGTATAAAGCCAGCGATTTAGCTTTTACTGCAACACTTTCATTCATGCATCCTTTAACAAATAATACAATAATTGAACAGATGTCGGTATCTCCTAGGCTGTCACGACCAATTGATAAGCATCTTCCAACAACTGTCTGGCTATCCATGTATGACTGTGACGATGACAAAAAAGTTTATAAAAATATCTTATTGTTGTGGTGAGGGAGGATGTTTGCCCTCTCAGTGATGCCACTTACACTGTTGAATAATTTAATTTTAAGTATTCAACCCCACAATTGCAAATACTTATTCAGTGCAAACATAGATAGAGCCAATTACAGTACTGTCAAGAATGACAGACCTATCCAAGACTAAGGGCCTGATTTAGATTCTGGCAAAGGGGAATACTCCTTCACAAACATGACTGATACCCCGGCTACCATATTAAGATCCCATTAAACCCAGTGGAGAGCATAATACGGAGGATGGGATATCTGAAACGTTTGTGCGGAGTAACCCCTTCCGCCAGGAGCTAATTCAGGCCCTAAGTCTGTGTGATTAATGGAGGTGATAAGATGAGAAAGATGTATATCCAGGAAGATGTCTCTGCAGCCCCAGCCATTTCACAGTCTAAGAAAGGCCATCACTTACTGTACACACTGCAAAGTCTCTAGACCAATGCATAAAAACATTTCTTTTTGATCAGTCAAATGGTGTTAAAAAGATACATCATCACAAAATCCACCCTTTGTTTTAAATGGTTCTTTCCATCCAACCAGCTGCAATATGAAATCATGACATAAGTGATCATTCACATTGGGAGCATATAAAGAGAATATACATAATCTAATACCTCCCCTCTCAACAGACACAATCATCTTCCTCCCCCCGAGGACATTTCATTGATTAGAAACACTCAATATGGTTATCAGTATGGACACTAGCGGTATCAATACCTCATACATGGTGGGGATGGTGACAGTTCTGCTTAACTTGATTGCATAAACTTTATACAGCCATTAAAAGCAACATGAGCTAGCTCCAGGAGTTAAAACCTCCTCACAGAACAATCTCTGTTCATTTAACTCACATAAACCATTCATGTAATCACACGACCCACTGATGCTATGCTAAGCAAAAATAAAATGGCAACGCCTTCAATATATATTTCTGTATAGCTATCATAATGTTCTAATGTACAAAGGCATTGATACATAGTGAATCCCAATACTTTTCAAAATGCAGATTTAAAAAAATAAATAACTGTTTATACAAGCTGTTTATTTTGGAGATGTTATTCACTAATATTTATTTATTGTGTTCAGATAGAAGTATAAAAATGTCATTTTAATAATGCTCTCTTCTCAATTCCACTTTCAGATTGTTTTAAGTCGCTTGTGTAAACAGTGTACCATGTTGTACTCACAAGAACACAGATCTACATATCCCTTTTATTTTGCCTCTATGAGCTTTATATTTTTTAAGATCCATCTACTGAAACTTGCTTTTCAGTGACACTACCAGTATTTAATAATCAGAAGTGAAAAGGTGGCCAGGTAACATTTGCAGTGTCAGATGCTGCATTGCATTCCAGATGTGGCTTTCTATGTGAAGTTTTGATCTGGAATCGTCATTTTCAAATCTGCAGATTATGCTGCCTGTGATTATAAATCAACAAATTGTTTGAATTGACGGCTGAATCATCCAGTTTCAGTAGCCCAATTTATGATAAGGGCATGAAGGTAGCTGGTCAGCCAATAAAATAAGATTTTGTATGTTTTATTGCCTGTAGTGTTTTCACTGTTGGCAAAGTGATGTTGTTAAACAACCTTCAATACATTCAGAATCTATTAAACTGTGATGTTAATCTACTGGGTGGAAGGTATTTATATTTTAACATCTTTATTTGAATAACCTTTTTTCCTTTTAGGGTCAAAGTCATCATGCTCAGTAATTGTATGCGAGCTGCATGTGCAAGACAATTATGCTCTAAACGTACACTCATATTGTCAAAAACAACAGTAGTTTACAGAAGAAAATGGTTGAATTCTCCCTCCATATTGCAGTCACAACTGGAAGGCACTCTAACTGATGGGACTGGATGGGTCCCGGGCCGAGGTTTGGCTACCGCAATGTGCCTTTTGAAGGTATGCAAGGATTCTAGTGTTCCAGTCACGGCAGATCAGTTCAAATTGATCTACAGGTTTCCAGGGATACGCTTCTGCCGTACACTTTCCAGACTTAAGCTGATGCAGACATCCATTACATTGATCTTGCTTCCACCGGTGTATTACCTGTATTGGCTTGGAGACCTTTCATATACATCAACTGTTTACTCTACAGGAATTGCAGTGTTTGCCACCGTTATGCTTTATTCCATCAGCTATTATCTGCGACGAATCATCGGAATGATGTATTTAAATGAAGCCGGTACTATAATCAAAGTCTCTCATTTGACATTTTGGGGTCAAAGGAATGACAGGGTCTTGCCAGTTGAAAACGTAATGGCCCTCACCGAAACTGGAGACAATCAAAATGAAATTCTTCTTCAGTTCAAACAATACAACAGCCCAGAGGTTCTATATTTTACAGTTCGATTTGGCCAGATAATGGATAAAAATAAATTTGTTCATGTGTTTGGAAAATTCCTTTGATTTCTACACCTTTAGTTTAAACTGCGTTTCTTTTATGTAAAAAAAAAAAAAAGGGTAAAACATATTGATGATGACTTTCGATATTTGGATCGTCAGCAAGAGTTTATTTCTAAGACGCCTAGTTTAGAGAGTGTGAATACATAGGAATAAACAGAAGTGTTAACAGCTGGCTTTCATAAATTGTCCCACTTCATTTTAACAACATTATTTCAACATTTGTGCCCCTTCATATCTAGCTAAATTTCGGTCTTGCAGAATTGTCAAAATCTATAACCTTGCGCTTCAATTTGCCCATCCCCACCACTATGATAATGTATTGGTTTTTAAGTATCTAAATAGCACATATAGAGGAAGACTGCATGTTGAGGTTGAAGACGCTTACTGATTTTTGTGTGGATTATATCAAATAGTAAATATGTAACACTTATTATCACATGAGAATTAAGTGTGTGAAAAATGAATAAATAAACCACATTCCTGAAAGTGTTTTTCATCTACTTAACCTCTTCTTTAACTGTTCACTTTGTTATTCGTACAACTAAGCATTGACTATAGACTAAATGAAGATCTTCTTTACTTTTGAAATATATTTTATAATCATTGGAACCTATTTACAAACTGCATTTTGTAATCCAACACATACTAGAGAAATATATTGGAATTTAGAGGTATTTTTTGCTGTTTTGTAGATCCTAATTACTGCAACATTTTATGAAATCCTTTGTAATGTAATTTGTTTTCTTCACCCATTCTTTTTATATTTTTTAAAGCAAATCCTGTTGAATTTTATTACAAAAATGTTTAAAAAAATGTTTTTTTCCTTAAAGGAAATTTGCAATTTGTGCCAGTTCACTGCATATTGTTCGCCTTTTGCTGGATCTATGTTTATGCTGGCTGCGGAACTCTGCCCCCAGCTAACCCCTGACGCAGCACCTGTGCTCACCTTTCAACATGGTGAAATCGTCATACCTCTAATTGGCATATGTAAGTTACCTATAAGTCACTATTACATGGTTCAAAGTGTACATTGGGCCGGTAACTAAAATGTCATTAATGAACTGCAACACCCATTGTGCTACCTACTACATTGAAAGTGCAAACAAGATTGAAGGCTTGTGATTTGTAGTCTGCTGTTTCAGCTTTAAACTGCAAATTCGACCTGTCAAAATAACCCTATTTGAAATCTCAAAATCTTTCTTTGAAATATTTATGTCACTTCTTTATAGGTCTTATTGCCCGTAAGGCACCCTACTTGGTATTTGATAGTAGGACTTGTAATAATTTAAGGCTAAATGTGTCCTTGCAGTGAAAAAACCCAAAGGCTATTTTCACAGTAGCCAGGCTTGCTGTTTCACAGGAAAACATCAGGTTACTTATTACATTTAATAATAGTACTTTCCATTAGGAAACAGCTAGAAATAAATACGTAAACAACTATTTTAATAGTTATTAAAAATCAAATTCAGGCGTAAAGTTGGATATCTGATAAATATTATGTAAAAGGTACTTTTAGAAATAAAGTTACCTTTTCCCTGCCTAAAGCCTCTGGTGGTCCGTTTGTATTTTCTCTCACATTTTCCCAGCAGTAATTAGCACTTGATTAGGTGTGAATGGGTGTATAATGCCCCCCAGGAGCAAACAATAGACTGCCTGAACTGGGCAGAGATGACCCCTCTGATCCTGACAGAATATGCAGGGTGTGTCTGTGAGCATATATTTTTAACATTACAGTGTCAAATCCTCTTTGAATGTCATACTGGTTGACAGGTCTGGTGCGCTTTTACATGTACAACGTGAGGCACACTTCAAAGAGGCCTCCCCTCTCACAAGCAAATGTTAATTGACACCGGAGTAGGGCCCTTCCTTTATCCCATAAGGCCATGCAGGCTCCAAACACAGCAGTCTTCTTTTTGACATTAGATAGTTAGATCCTCCTGGGGTGTCAGATCCTGCTTGAAAGGTCTGTTGGGATTCTACATATAACATTTGAGGAGCACTTCTAGGGGCAAGAACAAGACAGCAAAACAGTTTTTGTGTGTCCACTGCCTTGTTCTCGGAAAACCTTGTTTTGTTCTACCAGACTTTTGTCTCTGGGTTTTTGGGGGGTACAGTGACTTCCCCTAACTGAATTTTAGTGTTAGATGGGTAAGAACACCAGGATTACCATATTACATTCCCCAAACCTACCCTAGTCCTCAAAACCGAAGTTTAGTGTGGCAAAGGGCTTCTGCCACCTTGAAAATGCCAAAAGTGGGTAGGGTTGCCCCCAGGAACTTTCAGCTGCTGTTAAGGTTGTGCCCCAGTGTCAATGCCACCCACTAGCTCATGCTAGACATATATGTGGCATTTCCAGGTACTCACTTCAAAACACTCCTGGACCTGAGGAAGAACTTAAGGCTTGACGTGCTGTCTGTGACCTCTGAAGAGCCCTGGAGGATTAAATATTGTACTCAGGACAATGAAATGGACTGCATGGGTCAAGTTACAAGGACGCACCAAGTTACAAGAGGCCTTTCCCTGCAAGTGGCCAGGTGACTAGAGGCAACTGAACCTGGAGTGTACCCAGCTGTTTGGCCTCTGTCTGACACACAGTCTCTAAGTGCCTCGTCTTCACATCCTGGGGAGCTTTAGAAGTGTACTCCTGTGGTAGTTTAGGAATTAAAGGATGAGAGTCAGAATGTAAAATCTTTGACCTGGATGAACCTGGTTGGTGTCCCAGACGTGTGCTTCAGCTCAGTCAGTATCCTCCCACTTTCTAAGAAGAAATAGCACTAGCTGTAAAATGTAATTATTGCATGTTATTCAATGTGATTTCAGAGTTTCCTAAAACTGCATCATCTTCCAAGAGTAATTTTTAATTGTTGACCCAACTATCACCAGCAAGCGAAAAACCCAAATAGGAGTATCTTGGCATTTCCTTTATTGCTCAGTAGTACCCAATTTCTGCAATCCAGAAACACCAGGCAATAAAAGTCACGAGAATTACCTAGTGCTTTAGAGCCCATAAAATTGGCAGAAATGGCCCTACAGTGGTGTGATGCCTCTTTAGATGGTGATTGTAGATAATATTTCACCCAGACTGATAAGCTTCCAGATCGTTTGTGGAGGTTTTTGCACCTTGTGGCACTCCTGGTTTTCATGTATTTCTGTATTGGGCAACTGACTCATTATGGCATATTCACCTGGTATATTGAACTCTTTATTATCTGACTTTCTATCAAACTGATTACGACTACTATAACTCCTTCACAGAACATGGACATGTTTTTTTTTGCAGACCATAGGCAAGTATTGTTCCCTTGGAATGAGAGTCAGGCTGTAGTCCTGCCTGCCACTCAACCACTGGGTGTTGGCTCAGGAATGTCTGAGAGTTGAAAGTGAAGTTAGCACTTGTTCACTGGCTGCATAGAAAGGTCAGGAATAGAATGGCCAGGAAGTAACAGACAAGTGAGAAAACAAGAAGCCAGGTAGAGGTGTGTAGCTGCCAGACCACTGTGCCATTAGGTATTTAGTGGGGAGTTTTAGAGGAGTAAAGATAAAAATAGTTCCCTAATTTTAGAAGTTGAGTTACAACTCATCCAATGAAAACTATGGTAAGGAAGCAATGCTGCAGGACAGGAAGCCCAGTATTACTGTTAGAACCAAGCAGTGCCAAAGTGCAACTGAAAGTTTCAAGAATCCTTGTGTGCATTGTTGTAGGAGGCTGCCCTTACTTGTAGTGGGTACCTTGTTACTTACACCTTATACCAGGTCCAGTTGTCCCTTATTAGTGAAATGTAGTACTGTTCTAGCAGCTTAGGCTGATAGAGGTAGCTTTAGCAGAGCAGTTTAGGCTGAACTAGGAGACAAGCTCATGCAAAACCACTTATTGTTACACAGTACTTATACACAAGTAAAGACAATACCCAGTGTTGATACAAACTAAAGCTATTTATTTGGGTGACACAGTACCAAAAATATCTTAGTGACAATACTCCTTCTGGAGGTAAGTATTATACACAATATATACACTAGACACCTGTAGGAAGTTGGCTCTGTATGCACTATTTCAAAGTAAGGAATAGTATGCACAGAGTCCAAGGGTTCCCCTTAGAGGTAAGATAGTGGCAAAAAGAGATAATACTAATGCTCTATTTTGTGGTAGTGTGGTCGAGCAGTAGGCTTATCCAAGGAGTAGTGTTAAGCATTTGTTGTACACACACAAGCAATAAATGAGGAACACACACTCAGAGACAATTCCAGGCCAATAGGTTTTTGTATAGAAAAATATATTTTATTAGCTTATTTTAAGAACCACAGGTTCAAATTTTACATGTAATACTTCAAATGAAAGGTATTGCAAGTAGGTACTTTAGGAACTTTGAATAATCAAAATAGCATATACATGTTTCACATAAATCTAATATAGCTATTTTAAAACTAGACACAGTGCCATTTTCACAGTTCCTAGGGGGAGTAAGAGTTTGTTAGTTTTTGCAGGTAAGTAAACCACCTACGGGGTTCAAGTTTGGTTCCAAGATAGCTCACCGTTGGGGGTTCGGAGCAACCCCAAAGTTACCACACCAGCAGCTCAGGGCCGGTCAGGTGCAGAGGTCAAAGTGGTGCCCAAAACGCATAGGCTTCAATGGAGAAGGGGGTGCCCCGGTTCCAGTCTGCCAGCAGGTCAGTACCCGCGTCTTCGGAGGGCAGACCAAGGGGGTTTTGTAGGGCACCGGGGGACACACAAGTCCACACAGAAAGTACACCCTCAGCAGCACGGGGCAGCCGGGTGCAGTGTGCAAACAAGCGTCGGGTTTTCAATAGAAAGCAATGGGAGACCAAGGGGTCTCTTCAGCGATGCAGGCGGGCAAGCGGGGGGCTCCTCGGGGTAGCCACCACCTGGGCAAGGGAGAGGGCCTCCTGGGGGTCACTCCTGCACTGGAGTTCGGATCCTTCAGGTCCTGGGGGCTGCGGGTGCAGAGTCTTTACCAGGCGTCGGGATGTGAGGAACAGGCAGTCGCGGTCAGGGGGAGCCTCGGGATTCCCTCTGCAGGCGTCGCTGTGGGGGCTCAGGGGGGGCAACTCTGGCTACTCACAGTCTCGCAGTCGCCAGGGAGTCCTCCCTGAAGTGATTGTTCTCCACAAGTCGAGCCGGGAGCGTCGGGTGCAGAGTAGCAAGTCTCACGCTTCCGGCGGGAAACGCAAGTTGTTGTGAAGTTGCTCCTTTGTTACAAAGTTGCAGTCTTGGGTGAACAGAGCCGCTGTCCTTGGGAGTTCTTGGTCCTTCTAGATGTAGGGCAGTCCTCTGAGGATTCAGAGGTTGCTGGTCCCTGGGGAAAGCGTTGCTGGAGCAGTGTCTTTAGAAGGGGGGAGATAGGCCGGTAGAGCTGGGGCCAAAGCAGTTGGTGTCTCCGTCTTCTCTGCAGGGTTTTTCAGCTTAGCAGTCCTCTTCTTCTTAGGTTGCAGGAATCTGAGTTCCTAGGTTCTGGCGAGCCCTTAAATACTAAATTTAAGGGCGTGTTTAGGTCTGGGGGGTCAGTAGCCAATGGCTACTAGCCCTGAGGGTGGGTACACCCTCTTTGTGCCTCCTCCCAAGGGGTGGGGGTCACATTCCTATCCCTATTGGGGGAATCCTCCATCTGCAAGATGGAGGATTTCTAAAAGTCAGAGTCACCTCAGCTCAGGACACCTTAGGGGCTGTCCTGACTGGCCAGTGACTCCTCCTTGTTTTTCTCATTATCTCCTCCGGCCTTGCTGCCAAAAGTGGGGCCGTGGCCAGAGGGGGCAGGCAACTCCACTAGCTGGAATGCCCTGGGGTGCTGTAACAAAGGGGGTGAGCCTTTGAGGCTCACCAACAGGTGTTACAGTTCCTGCAGGGGGAGGTGATAAGCATCTCCACCCAGTACAGGCTTTGTTACTAGCCACAGAGTGACAAAGGCACTCTCCCCATGTGGCCAGCAACATGTCTGGAGTGTGGCAGGCTGCTAGAACCAGTCAGCCTTCACGGGTAGTCGGTTAAGGATTCAGGGGGCCCCTGTAAGGTGCCCTCTCGGGTGTATGTTACAATAAAATGTACACTGGCATCAGTGTGCATTTATTGTGCTGAGAAGTTTGATACAAAACTTCCCAGTTTTCAGTGTAACCATTATGGTGCTGTGGAGTTCGTGCATGACAGACTCCCAGACCATATACTCTTATGGCTACCCGGCACTTACAATGTCTAAGGTTTTGCTTAGACACTGTAGGGGCACAGTGCTCATGCACTGGTGCCCTCACCTATGGTATAGTGCACCCTGCCTTAGGGCTGTAAGGCCTGCTAGAGGGGTGACTTACCTATACTGCATAGGCAGTGTGAGGTTGGCATGGCACCCTGAGGGGAGTGCCATGTCGACTTACTCGTTTTGTACTCACCAGCACACACAAGCTGGCAAGCAGTATGTCTGTGCTGAGTGAGGGGTCCCCAGGGTGGCATAAGATATGCTGCATCCCTTAGAGACCTTCCCTGGCATCAGGGCCCTTGGTACCAGGGGTACCAGTTACAAGGGACTTACCTGGATGCCAGGGTGTGCCAATTGTGGAAACAAAAGTACAGGTTAGGGAAAGAACACTGGTGCTGGGGCCTGGTTAGCAGGCCTCAGCACACTTTCAAATCAAAACTTAGCATCAGCAAAGGCAAAAAGTCAGGGGGTAACCATGCCAAGGAGGCATTTCCTTACACAACCCCCCCCCCCCAACCGAAAGAGGATGAGACTAATCTTTCCCAAGAGAGTCTTCATTTTCTAAGTGGAAGAACCTGGAAAGGCCATCTGCATTGGCATGGGCAGTCCCAGGTCTGTGTTCCACTATAAAGTCCATTCCCTGTAGGGAGATGGACCCCCTCAACAGTTTTGGATTTTCACCTTTCATTTGCATCAGCCATCTGAGAGGTCTGTGGTCAGTTTGAACTACAAAGTGAGTACCAAAGAGGTATGGTCTCAGCTTCTTCAGAGGCCAAACCACAGCAAAGTCCTCCCTCTCAATGGCACTCCAACGCTGCTCCCTGGGGAGTAACCTCCTGCTAATGAAAGTAACAGGCTGGTCAAGGCCATCATCATTTGTTTGGGACAAAACTGCCCCTATCCCATGTTCAGAGGCATCTGTCTGCACAATGAACTGCTTGGAGTAATCTGGAGCTTTTAGAACTGGTGCTGTGCACATTGCTTGTGTCAGGGTGTCAAAGGCCTGTTGGCATTCTACAGTCCAGTTTACTTTCTTGGGCATTTTCTTGGAGGTAAGTTCTGTGAGGGCTGTCACTATGGATCCATATCCCTTCACAAATCTCCTGTAGTACCCAGTCAAGCCAAGGAATGCCCTGACTTGAGTCTGGGTTTTTGGAGCTGCCCAGTCCGGAATAGTCTGGATCTTAGGCTGGAGTGGCTGAACTTGGCCTCCACCTACAAGGTGTCCCAAGTAAACCACAGTTCCCTGCCCTATCTGGCATTTGGATGCCTTGATAGAGAGGCCTGCTGATTGCAGAGCCTTCAAAACCTTCTTCAGGTGGACCAGGTGATCCCGCCAGCTGGAGCTAAAGACAGCAATATCGTCTAGATAAGCTGCACTAAAGGACTCCAAGCCAGCAAGGACTTGATTCACCAACCTTTGGAAGGTGGCAGGGGCATTCTTTAAACTAAAGGGCATAACAGTAAACTGATAATGCCCATCAGGTGTGGAGAATGCTGTCTTTTCTTTTGCTCCTGGTGCCATTTTGATTTGCCAGTACCCTGCTGTCAAGTCAAAGGTACTTAAGAATTTGGCAGCACCCAATTTGTCAATCAGTTCATCAGCCCTTGGAATGGGTTGGGCATCTGTCTTGGTGACAGAATTAAGTCCTCTGTAGTCCACACAAAACCTCATCTCTCTCTTTCCATCTTTGGTGTGAGGTTTGGGGACTAAGACCACTGGGCTAGCCCAGGGGCTGTAAGAGTGCTCAGTGACTCCCAATTCCAGCATCTTGTGGATTTCCACTTCGATGCTTTCCTTAACTTGGTCAGACTGTCTGAATATTTTGTTTTTGACAGGCATGCTGTCTCCTGTGTCCACATCATGGGTACACAGGTGTGTCTGACCAGGGGTTAGGGAAAACAGCTCAGCAAACTGTTGCAGGACTTTCCTACACTCAGATTGCTGTTGGCCAGAGAGGGTGTCTGAGTAGATCACTCCATCAACTGAGCCATCTTTAGGGTTTGTGGAGAGGAGATCAGGGAGAGGTTCACTCTCAGCTTCCTGGTCCTCATCTGTTACCATCAACAGATTCACATCAGCCCTGTCATGGAAGAGCTTAAGGCGGTTCACATGGATCACCCTCTTGGGGCTCCTGCTAGTGCCTAGGTCCACCAGGTAGGTGACCTGGCTCTTCTTTTCTAGCACTGGGTAAGGGCCACTCCATCTGTCCTGAAGTGCCCTGGGAGCCACAGGCTCCAAAACCCAGACTTTCTGCCCTAGTTGATATTCAACCATTGCAGCCTTTTGGTCATACCAAAACTTCTGGAGCTGTTGGCTGGCCTCAAGGTTTTTACTTGCCTTTTCCATGTACTCTGCCATCCTTGAACGTAGGCCAAGTACATAGTCCACTATGTCTTGTTTAGGCTCATGAAGAGGTCTCTCCCAGCCTTCTTTCACAAGAGCTAGTGGTCCCCTTACAGGGTGGCCAAACAGAAGTTCAAAGGGTGAGAACCCTACTCCCTTCTGAGGCACCTCTCTGTAAGTGAAAAGCAGACATGGCAAGAGGACATCCCATCTCCTTTTGAGTTTTTCAGGGAGCCCCATGATCATGCCTTTTAATGTCTTGTTGAATCTCTCAACAAGGCCATTAGTTTGTGGATGGTATGGTGTAGTGAATTTGTAAGTCACTCCACACTCATTCCACATGTGTTTCAGGTATGCTGACATGAAGTTGGTACCTCTGTCAGACACCACCTCCTTAGGAAAACCCACTCTGGTAAAAATACCAATGAGGGCCTTGGCTACTGCAGGGGCAGTAGCCGACCTAAGGGAAATTGCTTCAGGGTATCTAGTAGCATGATCCACTACTACTAGTGTGTACATGTTCCCTGAGGCTGTGGGAGGTTCAAGTGGACCCACTATGTCCACACCCACTCTTTCAAAGGGGTCCCCCACCACTGGAGTGGAATGAGGGGGGCCTTTGGGTGTCCACTTGTCTTACCACTGGCTTGACAGGTGGTACAGGAGACACAAAACTCCTTGACCTTCTGGGACATATTGGGCCAATAGAAGTGGTTGACTAGTCTCTCCCACGTCTTGGTTTGTCCCAAATGCCCATCAAGAGGAATATCATGGGCTAAGGTCAGTATGAACTCCCTAAACTCCTGAGGCACTACCACTCTCCTTGTGGCACCAGGTTTGGGATCTCTTGCCTCAGTGTAAAGGAGTCCATCTTCCCAATAGACCCTATGTGTTCCAGTTTTCTTGCCATTGGACTCTTCAGCAGCTTGCTGCCTAAGGCCTTCAAGAGAGGGACAGGTTTCTTGCCCCTTATACAACTGCTCCCTTGAGGGTCCCCTGGGCCTAAGAGCCCAACCTGATAAGGTTCTAACTCCAGAGGCTCAGGTCACTCAGAGGGCAGAAATTCTTCCTGGGAACAGAGGTTCTCTTTTTGATGTTGTGTTGCAGCTGGCTTCCCAGTTGTCTTTCTTTTTCTCTTGGTAGGCTGGGCCCTTTTTCCAGGCTCCAACTCTACTTTTTCACCCTGAGCCTTGCACTGTGCCCTTGTCTTGACACACACCAGTTCAGGGATACCCAGCATGGCTGCATGGGTTTTCAATTCTACCTCAGCCCATGCTGAGGACTCCAGGTCATTTCCAAGCAAACAGTCTACAGGGATATTTGAGGAGACCCCCACCTGTTTCAGTCCATTGACCCCTCCCCACTCTAAAGTTACCATAGCCATGGGATGTACTTTAGTTTGATTGTCAGCGTTGGTGACTGGATAAGTTTGTCCAGCCAGGTATTGACCAGGGGAAACCAGTTTGTCTGTGACCATGGTGACACTGGCACCTGTATCCCTCAGGCCTTCTACACTTGTCCCATTAATTAAGAGCTGCTGCCTGTATTTTTGCATGTTAGGGGGCCAGGCAGCCAGTGTGGCTAAATCCACCCCACCCTCAGAGACTAATGTAGCTTCAGTGTGACACCTGATTTGCTCTGGGCACACTTGATCCCACTTGGAGACTAGCCATTCCAGTGTTAGCTGGAGTGGAGTTAGAAGTGGTACTTTTCTTGGGACAGGCCTTGTCTCCAGTTTGGTGTCCAGGCTGATTACAGCTACGACACCAGGCCTTTTTGGGATCAAAGTTTTTACCCTTGTACCCAAAATTGGATTGTGAAGAGGCTCTGGGCCGACCCTCCTGAGCAGGTTTTTGGGGGCCTGAAGAAGACTCTTTACTATTTTTACCTTTGGATGTCTCAACACTCTTCCCCTGGGGAGGCTTTGTGACCCCTTTCTTTTGGTCACCCCCTGTGGAAGTCTTGGTCACCCTAGTCTTGACCCAATGGTCCGCCTTCTTTCCCAATTCTTGGGGAGAAATTGGTCCTAGGTCTACCAGATGCTGATGCAGTTTATAATTTGAACAATTACTCAATAGGTGTTATTTCACAAATAAATTGTACAGCCCATCATAATCATTTACACCACTGCCTTGAATCCAACCATCCAGTGTTTTCACTGAGTAGTCCACAAAATCAACCCAGGTCTGGCTTGAGGATTTTTGAGCCCCCCTGAACCTAATTCTATACTCCTCAGTGGAGAATCCAAAGCCCTCAATCAGGGTAGCCTTCATGAGGTCATAGGATTCAGCATCTTTTCCAGAGAGTGTGAGGAGTCTATCCCTACACTTTCCAGTGAACATTTCCCAAAGGAGAGCACCCCAGTGAGATTGGTTTACTTTTCTGGTTGCACAAGCCCTCTCAAAAGCTGTGAACCATTTGGTGATGTCATCACCATCTTCATATTCAGTTACAATCCCCTTAGGGATTTTCAACATGTCAGGAGAATCTCTGACCCTATTTATGTTGCTGCCACCATGGATGGGACCAAAACCCATCTCTTGTCTTTCCCTTTCTATGGCTAGGAGCTGTCTCTCTAAAGCCAATCTTTTGGCCACCCTGGCTAACAGGAGGTCATCTTCACTGAGGCTATCCTCAGTGATTACAGAGGTGCTGGACCCTCCTGTGAGGGAAGCAGCATCTCAGACTATCACAGTTGGAGTCCGGGTTTGAGGGACCCTGTTCTCCCTAATTAGGACTGGAGGGGGGGAATTCTCCTCCAAGTCACTAGCTTCATCCTCTGGGAGGTCATCCTCAGAGGGGTTGGCTTTCTCAAACTCTGCCAACAGCTCCTGGAGCTGTAGTTTGGAAGGGCTTATGCCAACTTTGATTTTCTTTATTTTGCAGAGAGACCTTAGCTCCCTCATCTTAAGATGGAGGTAAGTTGTGATGTTGAGTTCCATCACACTCTCTTCTGCATTAGACATTATGTTTCTAAAAGTTGGAATACTTTTTAAGAATCTAAAACTATCTCTAGAACTTAATTAAAACTTTCACAAAACTTTTAAACTCTAAAAGAAATGCTAACAGGGACTAACACAAGGCCCCAGCAGGACTTTTACAAATTTAGAAAAATAGCTCAAATTGCAAAAATCAGTTTCTAATGACAATTTTTGGAATTTAGTCGTCTGATCAGGTATTGGCTGAGCAGTCCAGCAAATGCAAAGTCTTGTACCCCACCGCTGATCCACCAATGTAGGAAGTTGGCTCTGTATGCACTATTTCAAAGTAAGGAATAGTATGCACAGAGTCCAAGGCTTCCCCTTAGAGGTAAGATAGTGGCAAAAAGAGATAATACTAATTCTCTATTGTTTGTGGTAGTGTGGTCGAGCAGTAGGCTTATCGAAGGAGTAGTGTTAAGCATGTGTTGTACACACACAAGCAATAAATGAGGAACACACACTCAGAGACAATTCCAGGCCAATAGGTTTTTCTATAGACAAATATCTTTTCTTAGTTTATTTTAAGAACCACAGGTTCAAGATTTACATGTAATACTTCAAATGAAAGGTATTGCAGGTAGGTACTTTAGGAACTTTGAATAATCAAAATAGCATACACAGTTTTCACATGAATCACATATAGCTATTTTAAAACTAGACACTGCAATTTTCAACAGTTCCTGGGGGGAGTAAGAGTTTGTTAGTTTTTGCAGGTAAGTAAACCACCTACGGGGTTCAAGTTTGGGTTCAAGATAGCCCACCGTTGGGGGTTCAGAGCAACCCCAAAGTTACCACACCAGCAGCTCAGGGCCGGTCAGGTGCAGAGGTCAAAGTGGTGCCCAAAACGCATAGGCTTCAATGGAGAAGGGGGTGCCCCGGTTCCAGTCTGCCAGCAGGTAAGTACCCGTGTCTTCGGAGGGCAGACCAGGGGGAGTTTGTAGGGCACCGGGGGGGACACAAGTCCACACAGAAAGTACACCCTCAGCGGCACGGGGGCAGCCGGGTGCAGTGTGCAAACAAGCGTCGGGTTTTCAATAGAAAGCAATGGGAGACCAAGGGGTCTCTTCAGTGATGCAGGCAGGCAAGGGGGGGGCTCCTCGGGGTAGCCACCACCTGGGCAAGGGAGAGGGCCTCCTGGGGGTCACTCCTGCACTGGAGTTCGGATCCTTCAAGTCCTGGGGGCTGCGGGTGCAGAGTCTTTACCGGTGTCGGGATCTGAGGAACAGGCAGTCGCGGTCAGAGGGAGCCTCGGGATTCCCTCTGCAGGCGTCGCTGTGGGGACTCAGGGGGGGCAACTCTGGCTACTCACGGTCTCGCAGTCGCCGGGGAGTCCTCCCTGAAGTGATTGTTCTCCACAAGTCGAGACGGGGGCGTCGGGTGCAGATTAGCAAGTCTCACGCTTCCGGCGGGAAACGCAAGTTGTTTTAAAGTTGCTCCTTTGTTACAAAGTTGCAGTCTTGGGTGAACAGAGCCGCTGTCCTCGGGAGTTCTTGGTCCTTCTAGATGCAGGGAAGTCCTCTGAGGATTCAGAGGTTGCTGGTCCCTGTGGAAAGCGTCGCTGGAGCAGTGTCTTTAGAAGGGGGGAGACAGGCCGATAGAGCTGGGGCCAAAGCAGTTGGTGTCTCCGTCTTCTCTGCAGGGTTTTTCAGCTTAGCAGTCCTCTTCTTCTTAGGTTGCAGGAATCTGAGTTCCTAGGTTCTGGGGAGCCCTTAAATACTAAATTTAAGGGCGTGTTTAGGTCTGGGGGGTTAGTAGGCAATGGCTACTAGCCCTGAGGGTGGGTACACCCTCTTTGTGCCTCCTCCCAAGGGGAGGTGGTCACATTCCTATCCCTATTGGGGGAATCCTCCATCTGCAAGATGGAGGATTTCTAAAAGTCAGAGTCACCTCAGGACACCTTAGGGGCTGTCCTGACTGGCCAGTGACTCCTCCTTGTTTTTCTCATTATCTCCTCTGGCCTTGCCGCCAAAAGTGGGGCCGTGGCCGGAGGGGGCGGGCAACTCCACTAGCTGGAATGCCCTGGGGTGATGTAACAAAGGGGGTGAGCCTTTGAGGCTCACCGCCAGGTGTTACAGTTCCTGCAGGGGGAGGTGATAAGCATCTCCACCCAGTACAGGCTTTGTTACTAGCCACAGAGTGACAAAGGCACTCTCCCCATGTGGCCAGCAACATGTCTGGAGTGTGGCAGGCTGCTAGAACCAGTCAGCCTACACGGGTAGTTGGTTAAGGTTTCAGGGGGCACCTCTAAGGTGCCCTCTGGGGTGTATGTTACAATAAAATGTACACTGGCATCAGTGTGCATTTATTGTGCTGAGAAGTTTGATACCAAACTTCCCAGTTTTCAGTGTAGCCATTATGGTGCTGTGGAGTTCGTGCATGACAGACTCCCAGACCATATACTCTTATGGCTACCCGGCACTTACAATGTCTAAGGTTTTGCTTAGACACTGTAGGGGCACAGTGCTCATGCACTGGTGTCCTCACCTATGGTATAGTGCACCCTGCCTTAGGGCTGTAAGGCCTTCTAGAGGGGTGACTTACCTATACTGCATAGGCAGTGTGAGGTTGGCATGGCACCCTGAGGGGAGTGCCATGTCGACTTACTTGTTTTGTCCTCACCAGCACACACAAGCTGGCAAGCAGTGTGTCTGTGCTGAGTGAGGGGTCCCCAGGGTGGCATAAGATATGCTGCATCCCTTAGAAACCTTCCCTGTGATCAGGGCCCTTGGTACCAGGAGTACCAGTTACAAGGGACTTACCTGGATGCCAGGGTGTGCCAATTGTGGAAACAAAAGTACAGGTTAGGGAAAGAACACTGGTGCTGGGGCCTGGTTAGCAGGCCTCAGCACACTTTCAAATCAAAACTTAGCATCAGCAAAGGCAAAAAGTCAGGGGGTAACCATGCCAAGGAGGCATTTCCTTACAACACCAAAATTAGACAAGTAAATAGCCACAGAACAATGCATACAGTAGGAGATCCTATAGAATGCAATGGGAAAAATAGGCCTAGGGGCAACACAAACCATATACTAAAAAAGTGGAATGTGAATCACAAATTTCCTCCCTAGACAAGTTTAGTGTGTGCAGAATCGCTGAGAGAGTAAGAATACAGTAAAGGTAAGTAAATTACCCCACCCCACAGCCTAGAAAAGCAGGAGTAAAGTACTGCAAGTTTCCTTAGGACACACTGCACCTCGTGTTTGGGATTTTGCAGCAGCCAACCAAGTCTGCAAAGAAAAACTGCTGGATTATTGGACCTGAAGACCTGCAAAGGAAGGGGACCAAGTCCAGAAGTCAAAAGAAGTTCCATGAAGGACAGGAGCCCCTGCCAACCCAGAAGAGGGTGCAAAAGAAGACTGTGGTTAATCGAAGACTGCAGAAATGCACCCTAGGAAGATGTCAGCGGGTTCCTGCATGATGCAAAAGATGTCCCACCGTGTGAAGATCGTTGCAGACGAGATTTCACGTTGGAAGGTGCCAACAAGCTTTGGCTAACGCAAAAATTTGTTTTTCATCAAAATGGTGCTGGATGGACCCAGGAGGGACCTGGGGGCCTCAACTCCAGGAGATCCCTATGGGCTGCAGCATTTCTTTTGCCACCCATAGGGAGCTCAGACAATTCTTACACAGGACTGCCACTGCAGCCTGAGTGAAGTAACGTCCCTGTTATTTCACAACCATTTTCCACTACACTTAAGTAACTTATAAGTCACCTATATGTCTAACCCTCACTTGGTGAAGGTTAGGTGCAAAGTTACTAAGTGTGAGGGCACCCTGGCACTAGCCAAGGTGCCTCCACATTGTTCAGGGCAATTCCCCCAGACTTTGTGAGTGCGGGGACACCATTACACGTGTGCACTACATGTAGGTCAATACCTAAATGTAGCTTCACAATGGTAACTCCGAACATGGCCATGTAACATGTCTAAGATCATGGAATTGTCCCCCATGCCAAATCTGGTATTGGGGGTGCCAATCCCATGCATCCCTTGGGCTCCAGCATGGACCCCGGGTACTGCCAAACTAGCTCTCTGGGGTTTTCACTGCAGCTACAAATGCTGCCAACCCTCAGACAGGTTTCTGCCCTCCTGGGTTCTGGGCAGCCCAGTCCCAGGAAGGCATAAAAAAGGATTTCCTCTGAGAGAGGGTGTTACACCCTCTTCCTTTGGAAATAGGTGTTAAGGGCCTGAGAGGAGTAGTCTCTCCTGGCCTCTGGGAATGCTTTAAAGGGCGCAGATGGTGCCCTCCTTTCATAAACCAGTCTACACCGGTTCAGGGATCCCCCAGCCTCTGCTCTGGCGCGAAAAAGAACAAAGGAAAGGGGAGTGACCACTCCCCTGTCCATCACCCCCCCAGGGGTGGTGCCCAGAGCTCCTCCAGGGTGTCCCAGACCTCTGCCATCATGAATGCAGAGGTGTGAGGGCACAATGGAGGCCTCTGAGTGACCAGTGCCAGCAGGTGATGTCAGAGACCTCTCCTTATAGGCTCTGACTTGGTTAGGTAGCCAATCCTCCTCTAAGGGCTGTTTAGGGTCTCTCCTGTGGGTTTCTCTTCAAATAACGAATACAAGAGCTCCCCAGAGTTCCTCTGCATCTCTCTCTTCAACTTCTGCCAAGGATCGACTGCAGACTGCTCCAGGGTGCCTGCAAAACCGCAACAAAGCAGCAAGACGACTACCAGTAACATTGTAGCACCTAATCCTGCTGGCTTTCTCGACTGTTTCCTGGTGGTGCATGCTCTGGAGGCTGTCTGTCTTCACCCTGCACTGAAAGCCAAGAAGAAATCTCCTGCGGGTCGACGGAATCTTCCCCCTGCTAATGCAGGCACCAAACTAATGCATCACCAGTCCTCTGGGTCTCTCATCTTGAGGAGCGTGGTCCCTGGAACACAGGAGCTGGATCCAAGTGACCCCGACAGTCCAGAGGTCCTTCTGTCCAAATATGGTGGAGGTAAGTCCCTTGCCTCCCCACACCAGACAGTAATCCTGTGTACTGCGTGAACTGCAGCTGCTAGGGCTTCTGTGCACTTTTGCAAGGAATCCTTCATGTACAGCATAGCCCAGGTCCCCAGCACTCCGTCCTGCATTGTTCAACTCGCTGAGTTGACCACCAACTTTGTGGGACCCTCTTTTGTAGTGTTGAGACGACCGCCATGCTCAGATTTCTTGAAAGCCTGTTCAAGTGCTTCTGCGGGTGCTGCCTGCATCTGCATGGGCTCTCTGTCTTGCTGAGCGCCCCCTCTGTCTCCTCCTCCAAGGGGCGACCTCCTGGTCCTTCCTGGGCACTGGCAGCACTCCTTTTCTTAAACCGCGACTCTTGTAGCTAGCAAGGCATGTTTGCAGTCTTTCTGCGTGGAAACAACTTTGCATCCTCCAGCATGCCGTGGGACATCTTCTGTGCAAAGGAGAAGTTCCTAGCATCTTCCGTTGTTGCAGAATCTTCAGCTTCTTCCACCCGGAGGCAGCCCTTTTGCACCTTCATCCGGGGTTTAGTGGGCTCCTGCCCCCCATGGACACTTGCGTGACTCTTGGACTTGGTCCCCTTCCTTTGCAGGTCCTCAGGTCCAGGAATCTGTCTTCAGTGCTTTGCAGTCAGTTGTTCTTGCAGAATCCCCTATCTCGACTTTACTGTCTTTCTGGGGTAGTAGGGTAACTTTACTCCTACTTTTCAGGGTCTTGGGGTGGGGTATCTTGGACACCTTTAGTCTTTTCTCACACTCCCAGTGACCCTCTACACACTAGGCCTAGGGTTCATTCGTGGTTCGCATTCCACTTTTGGAGTATATGGTTTGTGTTGTCCCTAGGCCTATTGTCTCCTATTGCATCCTATTGTATTCTACAGTGTTTGCACTACGTTTCTAACTGTTTACTTAGCTGATTTTGGTTTGTGTGTATATTTTGTGTATTTTACTTACCTCCTAAGGGAGTATATCCTCTGAGATATTTCTGACACATTGTCACTAAATAAAGTACCTTTATTTTAAGTAACTCTGAGTATTGTGTTTCTTATGATACATTGCTATATGATATAAGTGGTAGAGTAGGAGCTTTGCATGTCTCCTAGTTCAGCCTAAGCTGCTCTGCTATAGCTACCTCTATCAGACTAAGCTGCTAGAACACTACTGATCTACTGATAAGGGATAACTGGACCTGGCATAAGGTGTAAGTACCAGCAGGTACCCACTATAAGCCAGGCCAGCCTCCTCCACACCCATAAACACTCATGCATTCCACATCACACAACCCACCACATTACCCAACACACCCTCACCGACACACATTACACAACACCCCTGGCATCACAAAAGCACCCCCGTTTCACTGAGGAGGAGCTAAGGGTCATGGTGGAGGAAATTGTCAGGGCTGAGCCACAGCTCTTTGGAGCACAGGTGCAGCAAATATCTATAGCAAGGAAGATGGAGTTATGGCGGAGAATCGTGGAGAGGGTCAATGCCTTGGGACAGCACCCAAGAACAAGGGCCGACATCAGGAAGAGGTGGAGCGACCTACGGGGGAAGGTATGTTCCATAGCAGCAAGATACCAGCTTGCCATACAGAGGACTGGCGGTGGACTCCCGCCGCCTCCCCCACAGCTCACAGCATGGGAGGAGCAGGTACCAGCAATATTGTATCCTGATGGACTCGCCAGAGTTGCCGGAGAGCTGGACACTGGTAAGTCAACTTTTAATAATTATCGCCTCCCATACCTGCATGCCATCTCGCACCCTCACCCCCATCGCTCCACTACATCCCACATACTGCACCTACCCGTATGACTAACCCCAATGCCAAGCCCTGCATGCTATACCAACGCATTGAGAGCCCTCCATGAACACCTATCACCAATGCATGCACAACATAGGGAAACTAACAATCCCACAATACATCACCATCCACAAGCAAAAGGTGGCAGGGCAACACCAACGATAGAGGGGAAGCCAGGGATGTACAATATGTCACACACATGCAGCATAATACATCACTTACATCCCCACAGGTGCCCCAGCCAATGTCAGCGGAGAGGAGGTGCCACCACTATCCAATCCCCCAACAGAAGAGGCCCACAGTGATGACAGAAATTCTGGACTTCTGGATCTGAACGACGTACCTGGCCCATCAGGGACCACTGGAGAGCCGGTCACCCAAGCCCACTCACAGACCACCATAGAGCCTCCCCTATCAGAAACCAACACCACAGCACCCACCCACACCTCTGTCCCCAGGACACGTCAATTAGCAGTGTGCCCACCTGTACAGGGACCCAAGGCCACAGCTCGCCCCCAAGACAGTCACGGACCTGGGGACAGTGGCAGTGGGCACAGAGGGCATAGGCACAGGCCAACAGGGACACTGGGAGGACAGGAGCAGGAAACCGACTCTCCAGGAGGCACACTTCGAGATCCTGGGAGCCTACCAACATTCCCAGGAGATGGTGGGCCAGATCCTAGACAATGTGCAGGAGAACAGGTGTCTGCAGGAGGGACAGTATCGGAGGATCAGGGAGGACTTGCAGGCCATTAACAACACCCTGATCTCCATAGCAGGGGTGCTGGCAGACATGGCCAACATCATGAGGGAGGCAAAAGCACACCTGCGGGCCCCTGCCACTAGCCAGTCATCTGAACAGCCCTCTACTTCTGCTGGTGCTAGTGGCCAGGAGGCCCTACCACAGGACCAACAGTCCACCAGCACCCCTCCCCCTGCAGAAGGTGAACCCCCCTGCAAACGTTTCCTGCAACCCAGACAGAAGTAAGAGACACTTGCCAAGACCACCGCCAGGAAATGAGACTCTCCTGATTGTCCCCCTTGTGTTCCACTAAGTCACCTTGTCCACCTTGAACTGCCATTGCTCCCCTTCCTATGTCCCTAGGGACAATGCACCTGTGCTACAAACAGACTGGAACAATTCCCTGGACTTTCCTACATCATCATCTATTGCATTGCACTTCCCCTCAATTTCTTAGCACTATAATAAACACCCTTGGATAAAACTCGACTACTAGTATTTCATGCATTGTAAATTTGTATTGATTTAAACAGCTATAACCATTACAAATGAACTGTACATAGTATGAGCATAGAATTAATGACCTGTTGCTGGCTGTTGTGATCACATCAGAAGAATGTTGTCATATCACCAACATCTGTAAAATGAATATCCATAGGTAACAGTAAGTAGGGGAAAGAAGTGGGTAATGCCAGCATGCCAATGCCACACAGAATACACCAATAGTCATAGAAGTGTGAAGTAGCACTGTCTCACCTGTGTGTCATTGAAAGTACTGACGTATCACTAATGTTCTGTTGTCCACATCCTCATCCTCTGCCTCCTCATCCTAACTGTCCTCAGGGTCTACTGCTGCCACAGGGGCATCTCCAGTCTTCTCCTCCTGCAGAAAAGGTACATGCAGTCCGAGGGCCAGGTTGTGCAACATGCAGCATGCTACTACTATCTGGCAGACCTTGGGTGAGTAGCACAGGGATCCACCTTCTCAGATGGAGGCACCTAAACCTGGCCTTCAGGAGGCCAAAGGTCCTCTCAATGATCCTTCTGGTTGCCCATGTGCCTCATTATAACGTTCTTTTGCCCTTGGCCTGGCATTCCTCACAGGGGTCAGCAGCCGTCATAGGTTTGGGTAACCAGAGTCACCTGCAAATATTGAGGGACAACATTTAGCCACACACTATCCTATATGGCCAACAGCATAGGCATATACCAACATATAATGGGTGGGAACCAGGGCTCACCTATTAGCCACACCCTGTGCCTCTGTAGTTAGGACACCACATTTGGGATGCTGCTATTCTTTAGGACAAAGGCATCATGCACCGACCCAGGATACTTAGCATTGACGTGGTAGATGTACTGGTCCACAGGCACACCATCTGCACATTCATGGAGTGGAAACTCTTACGATTCCTGAACACCCGTTCATTTTGCTGGTGGGGTGGCAAATGCAATATGTGTTCCGTCATTCGCCCCAATTATATTGGGAATATGTCCCATTGCATAAAACCCGGCCTTCACAGTGACCAAATCCTCCACCTGGGGGAAAGCAATGTACCTGCACATGTGTTTTATCAGGGCAGACAATACTCTTGCCAGCACGATTGAGAACATTGGCTGTGGCATGCCTGCTGCCAAGTCCACTGTCACTTGGAAAGAACCAGTTGCCAGGAAATGGGGCACTGATAGAACCTGCACAAGAGGGGGGATCCCAGTCGGATGACGGATAGCTGAGATAAGGTCAGGTTCCAACTGGGCACACAGCTCTGTGATTGTGACCCTGTCCAGTCTATAGGTGAGTATAATGTGCCTGTCCTCCAGTGTAGCCAAGTCCACCAGGGGTCTGTACACGGGTGTATGTCTCCATCTCCTATTCATCCACAGCGATAGGTATGTAAGGGACACAAGAGTGAGTAGGGTGTCACAATTTGAACAACTATACCACAACATCAGTCCACATCGTGCAATCATGTTTTGGGGCAGTGTAATTTAAAACTATGTGCCTTTTTATCCTGTGACGCAGCAATTATCAATAGGGCTGTTCACCGCCCCCTGATATACAACCACCTGTCCTGTGTGGAGGGACAGGTGGAAGTGAGGTAATGCCGCCGACGTTGAGCGCCGTGGCGGTAGGCGGTCGTGAACCGTCGTGCAATTCCTCATTGGTTCATATTCGGCCCTATGGGGTACAGTGGCCAATGGGGACCCACGCCTGCGGTGACGGTATGCATCGACGCGGACGTGACCGCCATTTAATTTCACATTCCTCACTTGTTTCCTAACCTTCCATAGGAGAGGACCTACACTGCATGTGCTGCTGTGACCTGTGTTTGGAACCTAACATGGCCCGTGTGACCAGTGAAAGGGCCCCAGCCTTCACTTCTGAGGAGCTGGAGCGACTGGTGGATGGGTTCCTACCCCAGTACAGACTGCTGTAAGGGCCTCCAGACCAACAAGTGAATACACTGTGGGCACGATGCATGTGGCATGGATGCAAAGAGTTGTGTGTGAAGGCATCGTGTAAGGGGGGTTAGTGGATGTCCTCTTGGTGATGTACATGTGCGCTGGGCTATGTGTGTGCCAATGGTGCTGCAAACGGGTAGGATGGGCCATTTGTGTGGCAGGCTGGACTGTTTGTCTAATGGTGTTCTCCTGTCTGTATTTCCTCTGCAGGTCAGCGCCCATCAAACGAAGGGAATATGGTGTGCGGTCGCCAAGGAGGTGTGAACCCTGGGGGTCTATGGCAGGCGGAGCACCCTCTGTCGCAAACGGTGGGAGGACCTGAGACGCTGGGTATGAAAGATTGCGGAGGCCCAGCTGGGCATGTGTAGGAGGCTCGCCTGGCTTGTAGTGGGTATCTTACACCCTATACCAGGTCCAGTTATCACTTATTAGTGAAATGTAGTAGTGTTTTAGCAGCTTAGGCTGATAGAGGTAGCTGTAGCAGAGCAGCATAGGCTGAACTAGGAGACATGCAAAGCTCCTGCAATACCACTATAGTTACACAGTACTTATACACAATAAAAGACAATACTCTGTTACCAAAAAAACAAAAGAAAAGTGACTTTATTTTAGTGAAGAGGCAATACTCCTTCTGGAGGTAAGCATTATACAGAATATATATACTAGAGACCAAAATCAGGTAAGTAAATAGTCACAGAATAGTACAAACAATAGAAAATACCATTGAATGGAATAGGAAGAAATAGGCCTAGGGGCAACACAAACCATATACTAAAAAAGTGGAATGCAAATCACAAATTCCCCCTAGGCAAGTGTAGTGTGTAGAGGGGCGCTGGGAGTGTAAGAAAACCACAAAGTTGAGTAAAAAACCGCACCCCAGAGCCCAGGAAAGTAGGAGTAAAGTACTGCAAGTTTCCTCAGGACACACTACAAGTCGTGATAAGAGTTATTGCAAGAACCAAGCAAGACTGCAAGCAACAACTTGTGAACTCCTTGACCTAAAGACCTGTGAAGGGAGGAGACCAAGTCCAGAAGTCGCAGAAGATTCCAGGAAGGACAGGAGCCCCTGCCAACTACAAGGTGGTGCAAAAGAGGATTCTCCGGTTGGAAGAAGTCTGCAAAAGAGCACCAAAGAAGATGGCTGCGGGTCCCTCTGTGATGCACAGGATATCCCAAGTGGAGATGTTGGATGCAGGTGAGTTGCAGTGCTGGATTCGTCCAAGAATCCTTGGTTCAAGCAATGTCACGGTTTGCGTCAAAATGGTGCTACCTGGACCCAGGAGGGACCTGGGGGCCTCTACTCAGACTGAGGAGGCAGAGGGGGCTCCCAACACTGGAGGGAACCCACAGATTACCAAGCAGCACCCACGGAGGTCCCAGGACACAGGGACAAAGAAGGTGCAAATTGCGGTTGCTGCAGCACTACAAAAGAAAGTCCCACGCCGCCAGAGAACACCTCAGCGAGTTGTGCATTTCATGATGGAGTGCTGGGGACCTGGGCCAGGCTGTGCACAAAGGATTCTTGCAAATAGTGCACAGAGGCCTAAGGAGGTGAAGATGACGAGGTGCACAGGGGCAACATCGCAAACGGGGAAGGCAAGCTCTTACCTCCTCCAAATTTTAACAGCTGGGCCTTAGGACAGTCTGTGTCGAAGGGGTCCACCACCTGTGTTCCAGGGAGCACGCTTATCTCCAGGAGAGAAGTCCCAGAGAATGGGTTGTCATATTAGAAGGTGCCTGCTGGAGCAGGGAAGTGACTCCGTCACTCCACAGGAGATTTCTTCGGTCCTTCTGGAGCAGGGTGAAGACAGGGAGTCCTCAGATCGTGCACACCTTGGGAACTGTTGCTGGCTGGACCTGTAGTTGCAGAGTCACAGTAGCCTTCTTGGATACTTTGTTGCAGTTACAGTGGTTCCTGGAGCAGTCTGTGGTTGATCCGATGGTCAGAGGATAAAGCAGAAGTTGCAGAGGATTCCTGGTGGAAACTTGCAAGCCAAATAGGAAGAGGAACCCACAGGAGAGACCTTAAATAACCCTCAGAGGAGGATTGGCTACCTAACCAGGTATGTACCTATCGGGATGGGTCTCTGGCGTCACCTGCTGGCACTGGCCACTCAGAGATCTCCAGAGTGTCCCCACACCTTGGAAAACAAGATGGCTAATGCCAGGGACACACTGGAGGAGCTCTGGGCACCACCCCTGGGGTGGTGATGGACAGGGGAGTGGTCACTCCCCTTTCCTTTGTCCTGTTTCGTGCCAGATCAGGGACTGGGGGTCCCTGAACCTGTGTAGATGGGCTTATGCAAGGAGGGCACCATCTGTGCCCTTCAAAGCATTTCCAAAGGCCCAAGCCTATAACACCTATTTCCAAAGGGAGAGGGTGTAATACCCTCCTCTCAAATGAAATGCTTTGTTCTGTCTTCCTGGGACTGAGCTGATCAGACCCCAGGAGGGCAGAACACTGTCTGTGAGGTTGCAGCAGCTGTAGCTGCAGTGCAAGCCTCAGAGAGCTGGTTTGGCAGTACTGGGGGTCCATGGTGGAGCCCCCAGGATGCATGGGATTGGCCGACCAACACCAGAATTGGAATGAGGGAACAATTCCATTATCTTAGACACCTTACTTGTCCATATTCGGAGTTACCATTGTGAAGCTACATGTAGGTATTGACCTATATGTAGTGCATGCGTGTAATGGTATACCCACACTCACAAAGTCTGGGGAATTGGCCCTAGACAGCGTGGGGGCACCTTTGCTAGTGCAACGGTGCCCTCACACTTAGTAACTTTGCACCTAGCATTCAGTAAATGAAGGTTAGACATATAGGTGACTTATAAGTTACTTAAGTGCAGTGAAAATGGCTGTGAAATAGTGTGTGCACTACTTCACGCAGGCTGCAGTGGTAGTCCTTCGAAAGGGTTTGTCTGAGCTCCTTATGGGTGGCAAAAGAAATGCTGCAGCCCATAAGGATCTCCTAGAACCCCAATGTCCTGGGTACCTAGGTACCATATACTAGGGACTTATAAGTAGGTACAGTGTGCCAATTTGAATTGGTAAATGAAGTCACTAAACTATAGTGACTAATTTGAAAGCAGAGAGAGAATACGCACTGAAGTTCTGGTTAGCAGAACTTCAGTGACAGAGTTAAGCACTACTGACAACACACACATTAGGCCACAAACTATGAGCACTGGGGTCCTGACTAGCAGGATACCAGTGAGACAGGCAAAACATACTGACATACAAGTAGAAATTGGGGGGGTAGCATGCCAAGGAAGAGATACTTTTCCTACAGGATGGCCTCCCAACGAGGAAGGGGCGAGGGGTGCCTGTCGGACACTGATCCCCCTGATGGCCCGCATACTGGCAGTGGCCTAACCTGAGCTGGATGGGCACTCAAGGGCATCACAGCAGCCACAAGGGGGTGGGTACATTGGCTAACATTGCAGCTTACGGCTGGTGGGGTGGCATCCGTGTGGTGATTGTGTGTCAGTGGGTGCCCCTAGGCCAAGCCAGACATAGCAGCGTAGATCCTCTGGAGGCTAAGGGTTTAAATGGAAAATACTGCTTACCTAGTTTGATAGTATTCACTTCTGGGCAGGGCTGCGTGGGTCCCAGGTGTGCTGCAGTTGGCGGTGTGTGCCCCTCCTCATGCCTTGGTGACTCGCCATTTCACTGGTAGTGCAATGCTTAGTGCGTAGGCCTGTTCCCTGTGTGTGACGGTGCTGTGTACGCCAACGGTGGTGTTGGTGCAGTCATTAACCCGGTGTATCTTTTGTCTCTCCCCCCCTTTTCGATTTGTCATCCTGTCCTAATGTGCATTAGCATCATCTTTCGGAGGACCAGAGGCACCAGCGACAGAGGGAGCTGCATCCCACAGGACCCTGGGGGCAGAGTCCACTGATGCTGAGGGAGCCAGTGGGATGGAGGGCGAGGGGAGCGCCACGGCGGAGATTAGAGGGGACAACACAGATGGGAGCTCCCTGGTGGTGGCGGACACCTCTGTGACCACCCCAGCTGCAGGTACAGCCGCCACCCCCTGTACCAGCACCGCCCTCCCAATAGTCCCTCAGCGAGTTGCCCGCGCCCGCTCACCCATGAGGGTGGGCATCTCCTTCACCCCAGGCCCATCAGGCTCTTTCCCAGTGAGCCCTGCTGCCCTGAGTCAGGAGGCTATTGACCTCTTGAGATCCATCTCTGTAGGGCAATCAACCATTGTGAATGCCATCCAGGGACTGGCAGCCCAGATGTAGCAATGCAATGCATTCCTGGAGGGCATTCACTGTGGATTGGCGGCCCAACAAAGATCGATTCATGCTCTGGCCTCCTTTCTGATGGCAATCATTGTCCTCCCCTCCAGCTTCCACTTCCCAGTCCCAGTCTCCTCAACCCCAACCCATCCCAAGCACACAGACAGACGAGCATTCACACAAGACAATACACGAGTGGCACAGGCAAACACAAGCACCACACTTCATCCCACAGGCACTCACACAAACACCATTTAGTTGCAGACACAACAACATCCACTGTCTCCCCCTCCTCAACCTCCTACTCAATTACATCCACACTCACACTTGCATGCACTACATCAAAAGTCACTACCAGTATCATCACCACACCAAGCAGAACACACACCTCACTGGTAGACACCTCCCAAACATCCATGCACGCATCCCCAGTGTCCTCTCCCACTGTGTCTGTCCACCCCCTCCTTAAGGATTCAAACACAAGCACTCAGACACCCAACAGCCATCCACCTCTCAACAGCATACAGCCCATGCACCTGCACCCAAATCCAGCAGACATGCACCTCCGACGACCACTCCCTCATCCTCCACTCCCATTACTCCTATCTCCTCCCACCCCAACGTCCCTAATAAGCTTTTCCTTTCCCAGATTGATCTCTTCCCAACTCCTCTGCCCCGTACTGCATGTATAGGCAGGGTAGCAAGGACACAACCCAGCACCTCAGCCAAACATTCCACGGGAACAGTGGTAGCAACACCTACTCGTGGTGGTAGGGATACCAGAACAACAACAGTGAAGGGGAAGGAGGCAGCACAACCTGGGATGAAAGGGAAGAGTCCTGCACCAGCTGTGAAGAAGGGGAAGGAGCCTGCACCAGCTGTGAAGAAGGGGAAGGAGCCTGCACCAGCCGGGAAGGAGCCTGCACCAGCTGGGAAGAAGGGGAAGGAGCCTGCGACAGCTGGGAAGGAGCCTGCACCAGCTGGGAAGAAGGGGAAGGAGCCTGAGCCAGCTGGGAAGAAGGGGAAGGAACCTGCACCACCAAGCAGAGAGGGGAAGAGCCCATCGACCCCTGCCAGGAAGGGTAAGGGATCCCCAACCCATGACCAGGAGGATAAGAGGCACTGTACTCCAGCAGAAGCTGTCAGGCAAACGCGCCACCAACACCAGCTGTCACAGGGCACCCACCGCCAGTCGTGGATGTGCTGCCATCACAGAGTGCAGGGCTTCCTAGGAGCCTCCCCCAACCACCACTAGCATGCAACCCTCACAGAGTGCAGGGGCTTTCCAGGAGCCTCCCTCAACCACCACCAGCATGCAGGCATCACAGAGTGCAGGGGCTGCCAAGGAGCCTCCCCCAACCACCACCAGCATGTAGCCATCACCACCGGCAGACGCCATGTAGTCCACCCTCCAGGGGCTACTGTGCGGGCTGCCCCCTCCAGAACCATTGGGGTATTCATCAACCTGAGGGACTGTGGCCTTGCACTCCCCAGGACAAAGGAATGGGCATGTTGTCCCCTCCAGAACCAGTGGGCAAGACACCCACTTGAGAGACTGTGGCCTTAAACTCCCCAGGACAAAGCAATGGGCATGTTGCCCCCCCCCAGAACCAGTGGGCTTGTTCGGGCATCCGGCTGAGGTGCCCCCCTCTACCCCCTGAGGTGCCTGCCTATTTGCAAACTGATGTCCCTGCAGTGTTCTATGCAGATGTGCTCAGGTTTCGAGTTGGCCCTTTGTGAGAAAGTAGCCTCTTTCTATCATGGTTACCCCCACTTTTGGCCTGTTTGTGAGTGTCTGTCAGTGTGTTTTTACTGTGTCACTAGGATCCTGCTAGCCTGGACCCCAGTGCTCATAGATAAAAACATATATCTCAGTGTGTTTTGCCTGTCTCACTGGGATCCTGCAAGACAGGACCCCAGTGTCATAGTTTGTGGCCTAAAGTATGTGCTGTCAGTAGTGCTTGACTGTGTCACTGAGGCTCTGCTAATCAGAACCTCAGTGCTTATGCTCTCTCTGCTTTTAAATTTGTCACTGTAGGCTAGGTACTTCCTTTACCAATTTCAATTGGCACTCTGAACCCCCCTTATAAGTCTCTAGTATATGGTACCTAGGTACCCAGGGCATTGGGGTTCCAGGAGATCCATATGGGCTGTAACATTTCTTTTGCCACCCATAGGGAGCTCAGACAAACCCTTACACAGGACTGCCATTGCAGCCTGCGTGAAATAACGCACACGTTATTTCACAGCCATTTTCACTGCACTTAAGTTACTCATAAGTCACCTACATGTCTAACCTTCACTTGCTGAAGGTTAGGTGCAAAGTTACTAAGTGTGAGGGCACCCTTGCGCTTGCAAAGGTGCCCCCACATAGTTCAAGGCCATTTCCCGGGACTTTGTGAGTGCGGGGAAGCCATTACACGCGTGCACTATATATAGGTCAATACCTATATGTAGCTTCACAATGGTAACTCCGAATATGGCCATGTAACATGTCCAAGATCATGGAATTGTCCCCCCATTCCAAATCTGGTAGTGGGGAGCCAATACCAAGCATCCTGGGAGCCCCACTTTGACCCCCAGTACTGCCAAACCAGCTCTCTGAGGCTTGCACTGCAGCTATAGCTGCTGCCACCTCACAGACAGGGTTCTGCCCTCCCGGGGTCTGGACAACCCAGTCCCAGGAAGGCCGAACAAAGCATTTCCTCTGAGAGCAGGGTATTACACCCTCTCCCTTTGGAAATAGGTGTTACAGGCTGGGGAGGGGTAGCCTCCCCCAGCCTCTGGGAATGGTTTGAAGGGAACAGATGGTGCCCTCCTTCCATAAACCAGTCTACACTTGTTCAGGGACCCCTTGCCCCTGCTATGGCGCGAAACTGGACAAAGGAAAGGGGAGTGACCACTCCCCTGTCCATCACCACCCAGGGGTGGTGCCCAGAGTTCCTCCAGTGTGTCCCAGACTGCAGCCATCTTGCTTTGCAAGGTGTAGGGGCACTCTGGAGGGCTCTGAGTGGCCAGTGCCAGCAGGTGACATCAGAGACCCCTTCAGGGCTATTTAGGGTCTCTCCTGTGGGTTCTCTGCAGATTCTGCTTGTAAGTTTCCTTCAGGAATCCTCTGCAAAAGCTTCAGACTCCCTGACCTCGGATCAACCGCATCCTGCTCCAAGAGACGCTGTAACTGCAACAAAGTATCTACAAGAGATACGTTTCTTCAGCAACCTCAGTTTCAAGTCAGCAACTGCAACAGTTTCCATGGTGCGCACGCTCTGGGGACTCCCTGTCTTCATCCTGCCCCGGAAGGGCAGAAGAAATCTCCCGTGGAGTGACGGAGTCACTCCCCTGCTCCAGCAGGCGCCTTCCAAGACAACAACCAATACCCTTGGACTCCTCTCACAACGACGAGCATGCTCCTAAGGACACAGAGGTGGACATCATCTACATGGACTGTCCTGAGGTCCTGCTGACGCAGTTTGGAGGAGGTAAGACATTGCCTTCCCTGAGAGCGACGGTACCCCTGTGTACTGCGTCTTCTTCACCTCTTGAGGCCTCTGTGCACTGTTTGCAAAATTCGTTCGTGCACAGCCTAGCCCAGGTCCCCAGCACTCCATCCTGTGACGCTTAACTCGCTGAGTTGTTCTCTGGCGGCATGGGACCTTCTTTTGTTGTGCTGCAGCAACCGCGTTTTGCACATCCATTGTACCCGGATCCTGCGGCTCCTGGGGGTGCTGGCTGGCATCCTGAGGGCTCTCTAAAGTGCTGAGAGCCACCTCTTCCTCCTCACACCGAGTTGAAGCCCCCAGGTCCCTCCTGGGTCCATCCAGCGCCATTTTGATGGAAAACGCACTTTAGTCGTAGCCAAGGCTTGTTGGAGACTTCTAACCCCGAAATCACGTCTGCAACGATCTTCACGCTGTGGGACATCTTTTGCATCACGCAGGTACCCGCTGGCATCTTCCTAGGGTGCATTCCTGCAGTCTTCAACTAATCGGGGACTCACCTTTTGCACCCTCTTCTGGGTTGGCAGGGGCACCTGTCCTTCCTGGAACTTCAATCGACTTCTGGACTTGGTCCCCTTCCTTTGCAGGTCTTCAGGTCCAGGAATCCAGCAGTTGTTCTTTGCAGACTTGGTTGGCTGCTGCAAAATCCCAATCATGAGGTGTAATGTGTCCTAAGGAAACTTGCAGTACTTTACTTTTTGGTCTCTGCGGTGGGGTAATTTACTTACCTTTACGGGATTCTTACTCTCCCAGCGATTCTGCACACACTACACTTGTCTAGGGGGGAATTTGTGATTCACATTCCACTTTCTTAGTATATGGTTTGTGTTGCGCTAGACCTATTTTCTCCAATTGCATTCTATATAGCATTTCCTATTGTTTGCATTGTTCTATGACAATTTACTTGTCTAATTTTGGTGTCTAGTGTATATATTGTGTATAATACTTACCTCCAGAAGGAGCATTGTCTCTAAAATATTTTTGATACTTTGTCACCCAAATAAATACCTTTATGTTTGGTAACACTGAGTATTGTCTTTACTTGTGTATAAGTACTGTGTAACTGTAAGTGGTATTGCATGAGCTTTGCATGTCTCCTAGTTCAGCCTAAGCTGCTCTGCTATAGCTACCTCTATCAGCCTAAGCTGCTAGAACACTACTACTTCACTAATATGGTATAACTGGCCCTGGTATAAGGTGTAAGTACCCAAGGTACCCACTACAAACCAGGCCAGCCTCCTACACCCTTGGACTGTGTCCTGTGTCCATGTGGGCCATTTGAACTTTGGACTGGACAGTGTCCCTTTTTTATACAAGTGTACGTATCTGTTTCATGGCCAAATCAGATTATTAATTTTGATGTTGAACTGATTACAATCACTTTCATCAGTTCCTATTGTCCTTGCATTATTCTGCCGATTTTTGGGGTCAGATTGTTTTTGTATTGCAGCTGGTTGTGTGTGTGTGTGTCACTCTCTTTTTCCTCCCAACCTCCCTTGTGTGCTAGGCGGCTGTACTCACCGTCGTAGTCTTCGTCAGCTTTGGTGTTCCAGGTGGAGCATAACGTAGAATATCATCAGGAAAACCTGCAGTTCGTGTTCCATGGTGGCGTGGTTTATCCCTGTGTCTCCAGGGGTGAGGCCTTTGCTTTTGTGCTCTGTTTCTACCAGGCTTTTGTTGGTGTTGGTACCGCCCCAGAAAAAGTGGTGGTTTGCAGGGTCTTAATATGGTGGGCGGAACTTTGACTTCTGCCTGGCTGTAGGCAGCTACCGCCGTGTTGGCTATTGTTTCCACCCTGGCGGTTGGTGTGGTACATTGGCTGTCTATTGGAGAAATCACCGCCATGGTCATAATTTGGCAGTACTTACCTCCATCCTGTTGGTGATATTACCGCCACTTTATCAGCCGCCACCAGGGTCGTAATGAGGGCCATTATCATTTTTATAGTGTTACCACATACATTTAGTGAAATTGGTATCCTATTTCATTGTTTTAACAGCACTGAACATTGTTGTAACATTTGCTAATTATTACTGTAAAACAGCCAGTGAATACCTACTATGAATTTTTTTAACTCCAAACAAATAGCACATTTGACTACACCAGATATTTGTTTTCTCGCACCTTTTGTAGCCAAGATTTGACTTTACCAATATTCAAACAAAGTCGCTAAACTTGGCCAAAATCCCTTGCCTCTGCAATAAGTCTCACTAACTATAGTAAATGTTTCTATTCCATCAGCATACACTGCCATTGTTATTACTTTTTTTGGTTGAATATCTTTATTGAAGTAAACATAGAGATAGCCAGTGGCTGTGTACTAAGGTGGTGCGCACTTCCAAAAAATGTTCTTCTTTGCTGGTATTAAAATCCAAAAAAGTACATATTATTGACAGTTAGACATATGTAATATACGGAGTGCCAGAGTGGCTCCACACCCAGCCACAAGGTGTCTGACCACTACAAACAAGAAACGGGATCGAACACACGACTGTTGGACTTATCATGGTCCTTGTACAAACCTTGATTCATTACCAAGGTGTACCGTCAAATATATATTGATATATCCACACATGTGATAAGCAACTTCTACACCGAATATTACAGGACAACCATATTGTGACACAGATCAAATAACTTACGGTCTTTAATGAGCCTTGAAAAAGTCGTTTTCACGACGAAACACGTGTCGATTGTATATACATGGATTGGTACAACGTTTGCTGTTTTCATTGAATACCCAAGAAGAATAAAGGACTTACATTTGGAATGCTTGGATGTGCCGGGGTTCTTTCAACTTAAATCTTTATTGAAGTGTTTAGAGCAACATGTAAGACATATACAAAAGATGTATACCACATAATAACCTAATGCAAAGTACAAAACGATTATTAAAACATGAGAATTATACTAAAATGATGTTGCAAAAGTTAATTAACTTAGTATAAAATATGTGAGCAAAAAAGACTGCATAGGGAAAATTCTAATTATTATATTTAACAATCATAAGCAATGATGCAGTTGTTCAGAAGATGTATTAAAGTTTAAGATTAGATTTAATATATTATTTATTACATCCAGGCCCAGACGGAGTCCCAATTGATATCTATAAGTCTAACGTCTCATTATGGGGCCCATTATTGACACAGGTCCTACGAGCCTGTTGTGCCACAGCCTTTATTCCAACATGTGCAGAGTCCATTATTGTCCCAATATTTAAGAAAGGAGACGCCAAAATCCTGCATGTTATCGTCCAATTTCACTGCTTGATACCCTTGCAAAGATCGCCGGACGTATTGTTTTAAATAGGTTGCGGGAATGGACAGAAGCCTATAATACTCTCTCGGACCTGCAATATGGCTTCAGGACTTGGATAGGGACCATGGAACAGGCCCTGAATTTAGACATTATAATTGGCAAATAAACGAAGGCTAAGTCAGGAACCTTATATCTTGTATTTGTGGACCTGACTTCAGCGTTTGACTGCGTGATCCACAGTAAACTTTGGTCTATCTTGCTGGATATGGGGGTAGATACTACAATAGTCCATTTCATTAGGGAATTATATTCTGGAGCTAACGCTAGGGTGCGCTATGGGTCTCAGGGGGAATGTACCCCAGCCTTTCCCGTAAAGCGGGGAGTACGTCAAGGCTGTATTTTAGCTCCTCTATTGTTTGCTTTATACATTAATAAATTAGAGGACGTACTATCTATTGCTTGTAGAGGTCTCCTGCAAGTCGGTCCTCGAAAGATCCCAGCACTCTTGTACGCGGATGACGCTGTTCTGATGGCACGTACTCCAGTAGCTTTGTAGCGATTGTTAACAACTTTTGATAATTATATGGAAGACTTAGGCCTTAGAATTAATCACTCTAAAACCTTTTCAAGAACCTGTGGCATAAAACTTGTAAAAAAAAAAAAATCACATTAAAAGGCGTGAAACTAGATGATACAGAAACGTTCTCATATTTAGGTATTATGTTTGCTAGTAAAGGTACTTGGTTGCAAGCTATGAGGTCTAGAAAATCACTATTTACGAAAACTATTATGGCTATAAAAAAAAATTCTAAAAAGGTCGGAAGAGCTACCTCTAAAGACATGATGGCAATCTATAACACAAAATGTGTTTCTGTTGCATTGTATGGGGCAGGTCTCTGGGGCTATAGGAAATGTAATGCCCTACAGCTAGCTGAAAATGATTTTTTAAAGTCCATCTTAAGTGTCCCAAAATCTACCTCAACCTTGGTGTATCATACAGAATTGGGGGTAACATACATTACAGATTTAATAAGCATGCAACCAATTTTGCTTTGTATGGACCTCTGACTCTGCTAGGCTGAATAGGGCTATTATAGAAGATGCTCAATTACTAACCCATTTGTTGCAAATCCCATGGCTGAATTACATAAAGAACTTTCTTACGGATCTGGGCCACCCTGAGTTATATTTTACTCCAGACAAAATGGGAACAATTTCTAGGAAAGACTTGAAAAACATCTGTCTTACCTATCTGGCCGACTCGAGGTGGGCCATTGAGGCAAAGAAATCTAGCGTAAGGAGGAATCTTCTGCTGCAGCAAGTAGATGGCATGGAACCATATCTAAAATATGTACTGAACTCAAGTCATCGATATGTCCTCACACGCCTAAGACTAGAGAATTTTCATCGTCTCGTCAGTTTTCACCTTGTCAATGACTGGTCTCTAGTTCTGGAAAAATGTCCCTGCGATTCAGTGTCTGATCAAAGCACAATGCACATAGTTTTTTTTTGCAAATTTTATTCTGATCTGAGGAAAGCGTATGTGATTCCTCTCTTAAACTCCATGCATTTTAAACATTGTCACCCAGCTTTTATTTATCTTTTGTCCCTTCCATCAATTATGATCTGTAATGGGTTAGCTTTATATTTATGTGCAGTAATTAAGGCCAGATTACATTATTCGGTAAACTAGGGAGGTCTTTTACCTTTTTTATAACTTTTTACTCAGGTTAATATTCTCTGTTATAAAACACATTGTTTTATTGATTCTATACTGTTTTTTTTAGAAGAATATATGAATTTAGCTTTTTGCAGTGAATTTATCATATGGTATTAATTGTTGCATGGCTTGATCTATTTTATATTTTTTTTCTCTTTTTTATGTGATTGCTGTTTGGTGTTATTTGTATGTATTACCTGCTTTTATGATTGTGAGATACAATCGAATAAAGAATGTTTTGATGATGATACTTATTATCTATAATATAATTATCTAAAGGTTTCCACAATGACTTATGTGAAAGACATTTCATTAGCCTGGTTACACAGACCCCAAAATGTCTCCTATAAAAAGTGACCGAAGACTATCTGTATGTACAAAAAGTCTAATGCAAGTTCTCCAGTTCGAATAATGGATTTAATAGCTGCTGAAATAGGGAAATGTAAAATTGGCCTAAGTAGTTAATAACGTAGATGTAAGTAGTACGCTTTACAAAGATTAATAGGAAAATAAATATTATCAGAAATGGGTAAACTCCTTTTAATAATTTCCCAAACTTTCCAAGATATAATTTGGCATTCAAATAACACATGCCTCAATGAGCCAGTTGCAGCACTACAATGCCAACATAAAGGAGAGTCAACCAAAGAAGCTTTGCATAAATTTTTTTTCAGGTGTCCAAAAGCAGAGAATTCATATATTCATTTTATAAATTGCCACCAGTAAAATACGAGAAACCTATGTAGCCATATTTTTTCCCAATGTTAAACGGAGAGATAAACTGATAAATCTTCATTCCAAATAAAAACTTCATGTGATTTAAAAAAATGTAAATTAAGGTATTTTAATTTCTTAAATAATTTAGAGGCTAAATGATCAGAGTTGTTGAGAAATATTATGGAATAAAAGAGAATCTGGAATGTTAACCACTGGTAACACCACAAGAAAAGCATTACACAATAATTCATATTTACACAACTGATCAGATAATAGATGATAACACCCCTGTAATTATTCAAAATAACGTTTCCTTGCCATATATTATGCACAAAATGCCTTCTGTAATCCACCATTTTCAAAAAGATATTTTTCTGAAATTTTGACTGAGGGTTATACCAAAGTGAGAATCTTTTTTTAGAATAAGCAATCTTAGCATGAAATAAACAACCATTTAAAAGTACTGATCTTGTCATACAAGTGATAAAAGAAGCAAAAAATGTTTTTCCAAAAGAAAGAGAAAGGGAAGCTGTTATGGGAAGATGATTAATCCGATTTCTTTCTTTAATAAGCTATATAGGTTCTATTAGTAAGCAGTTATCCTGCAACCATAGCGCAATGGTAGCTACCAAAAAAGAAAAGTAATTGTTAAAATCAAGGAATTAGGTGCAAATTGGATTTTCAAGGGTTTTTGGAGAACAGCACAGTACCTGACTACAGTCAAGGTAGACAACTCCTAACTCTTCATAATTGTAGAGCCAGAACACATATATCAGAAACTGGCATCATGCGCAGGTTGCATTAAAAACAGTTCCCTTAAAGCAACATGCACAATGTATATGTAACACATCTATCCCTTTACAATAAACAAACAGCCACAAGAAGTTTGTGTACTTCATAGATAAAAGAATGAGAAATTCCACACAGATTCAAATATAACACACCAGCCAAAACATTATTCAAAATATACAAATTTACAAAGAGGCTTCCTGTCACGATTGATCTGCTTGGCCCTTGATGCCACAATTTCCAACGGATCCACTCTTCCTGAAATGACAAGCGGAGCCCTTTTCATGCTGCACTCCTATCCAGACACTATTCTGATATTCCAGACCTTGCCTTCTTGAGTGACCACATTGTTCCTGTTGACCTTGACCACTCTTATAGCCTTACCAAATCCGGAATCACTTTTGGCTTATGAATCCTGACCCAATCTCCTACCATAAATGCAGGTTACTTGACTTTCCACTTAGCATCATTAGCATGCTTGACCTTCTCCTGTTTCTCTTCCACCCTTGAAGCCACTTCTTCCCTCACCTTAACCTCATCTCTCCGTATCTGCTTTTTCTTGAAATACCACTGACACAACTTAAGAGACAAGATTCCTACATTTAAGCAGTTTGAACTAACTTCTGAGGTGGTATAAGAAGTGATCCGGTATGACCACAGCTTCTCCCTCAGTTTGTCTTTCCATTCTCCTCCGCAACGTGCCCATAAAATGCTCTCCTTCAATACACAGTTAAACCTTTCCAACTGTACATGACAATATGCGATCACCAAACCAGCGGGTGGTATTCACTTTCCATCCTTGAACAACATCTCTCCTTCCAACTATCCAGAAATCTTCCAGTATGGAAATAATTCTGCCAAAATCGCCTTCCTCTTCGGCCAACCTTCCTTTAACTGTTGCAAAACCCTTTTAAATAGTGAATCACCTTGCACAGCAGTCTTTCACAGTTCTTCATCCACGCCTTCAAATTCTCTAGACATCATATCTGCTATGCTGACAATCACTTCAGAATCATCTGCCTCACCAACATTTTCTTTTGTATCACAATCTAAATAAACAGTCTGCAGTCACATTGTTTTTCCAGGGTAGATGTTCCACTTTGAAATTGTACTCCTGGAGTCAACCTTGCAATGCGTGATGTACTTTTGCACTCCCCTCCAGATTACAATATTCCAACAAGGTGTTTGGGATGTGTACTTAACGTGAAGCGAGAGTCCACAACTAATTCCGTAAATGTCCCACACGCATGCTGACAGTTATTTTTCTAGTACGGCATACCTTCTTTCAGTATCACTCAGAATGCTAGAAGCAAATGCCACTTTCCATTCCTCACTACCACACCTCTGTGACAACACACTTCCCACACCATAAAGACCAGCATCTACTATGATAATGCATTCTTTGCTTACACAAAAGGGTTTCAAAGTCGGTGCCCCAAAATTTCTGATTTGACTAAATCAATTGCTTGCTGCTATCTTTCTGACAACAAAAACTCCACTTTTCTTCTGGTCAGCTATCGTAATGGTTCCATTTTGGTAGTGAAATCTCAGATAAATTTACTATGATATTCACACAGCCCTTCAAATGAGACCAATTTCTCCTTGTTGTTGGTACAGGTGCATTGATAAGGGCATCCACCAACTACTTCTTGGACACCACCCCCTCCTTTGACAAAGTATGTCCTGGATATTCCATAGACCCACAAAAAAGTGTACACTTGCTCTCTTTCAACATCTAACCTTGCTTTCTCAACACCCTTTACTTCCCTTAAATGCTCCAAGTGGTCGTATTTTTTTTTCAATCAGAATGTCATCTTGGAAGCATTTAACAAAACTCTGTATGCCTTTGAAGATGTGAAACACAGCCCTTTGGAATACAAATGCCACAGACACAAGGCCAAACAGCATCCTTCTAAACTGGAACAAGCCTTGCAGTGTAATAAATGCAGTCTAATACTTGGAATCCTCAGTCAACTCGATTAGATGAGAGGCTGACCGTAAATTGAGTGTGGAAAATACTGCAGCACCCTCTAACATACTCACTACTTTATTGATATTTGGCAGTGGTAGAGTTAAGTGCTCTAAGATCTATGCATAACCTCAAAGTCCTATCTGCCTTCCGTGCTACAACTATTGGCAACACCCACTCAGAGTATTCAACCTCTTCAGTGTTTCCCTCATTCAAAATTTCATCCAGTATGGCTTTCAGTTCATCTCTCACATTAATGGGTATCCTTCTTAGCTTCTGTTTCACTGGTACTGTCCCTTTCTTAAGTTTAATAGGGTGAGTGTATCCTCCAATTTGCCTAATCTCTCAGTGAACAAGTCAGAAAACTGAGAAGTTAACCATGCAAACCTCACAGGTTCACTGTCAAAAAATACAGGCTCTTTGCTACGTGGATTTAACTTGATGCCCAGTTTCCACTGATCCTTCCATCCTAGAACATTTACACCTTTCTCTGCTACCTATAATTTAATGTGTGCTTCTCTTCCCTTGAATGTTATAACTACTTCAGTATAATCCTTAATTTCGAGGGCAGACCCATCAAAACTCTGGGCCACTATGTGTGACTCTTTCAAGTCATTTTGTGTCATGACATCACTAAACTTCTCTGCAAAATATTGCTTTGTGATTATTGTCCAAGGAGATCTGAATCTGCCATGGGCTTCAAATATTTGTTAAGACTAAGAACCCTGCACTTTGGAGGTTGAATAACTTCCCCTTCCTCCTCATGCTTCTTCATGGATAATAGTATACCCTTTTCCATCTCACTGTTTGTCTCTCCACCACAAATGCATTTCACACAAGGCACCTCCCTCACACATGCCACAGTTCCCTTGGACGGATAAGTCATTTTATTCTTATCATCTTTACACACCCTCGCAAAAATGACACATCCACCCACATCTGTTGCTTTTCCACCCAATAGCAGGACATTGAGATGACAAAATTAAATGACCAACATTGCCACACCTATTGCAGGTAACAAGTTTGTCATATTTCCTTCCTTCTTGTCCATTTTTATGCACAGAATTATTCCCAGCAACACATACTTCATCAGTCACATTCACACTCTTCATGCTACTTCATCCATTCGCTGACTGCTGAATTGCTTTAGCAGTAGTAATGACATCCTGCTACTTAGGGTCTCCCATTACCCACAATTGCTCTTGTTATCTTCTTATTTTTTACAATCACAATTATATGCTCCCTTATCATTCTATTTCATCGGTAATATTCCCAAAGTTACAGTGCATTGAAAGTGCCATTAAGGCTGTAAGAAAGTCATGAAAAGATTCTCCCTCACAATGAGCTCTGGTATAAAACTTGAACCTGTTCAAAGCCGCACGGGAAGAGAGTTTAAGCCTAAGTTCCGTTCACAACAAAGCCTCCTGACACGCATTTAGTTCTCTTCTCTGTGGAGCAGCTTGTGGCAAAGCCCTAAACATCACTCACCCTTTTGAGCCTAAGTAATGAAGTAAAATATTCTTCTTTCTTTCAGCCCCCATTGGATCCCCATCAATAGCCTTCCTATATGTAAGAAACCCCTCCTTCCGTTGAGCCCAAGGGATGGAAGGATCATCCTTGTTTTGTAAACATTTAATGTGGGGTTCAAACGGCATTGTCACACTTGAACTATGAATGACACCCACAAAAAATGAAATAAAGTCACCTTGAACCACAGTTCTTGTGGGTCTTTAAAAATTACACAAGCTCCACAGCATACAAATAACCTTTGCTGGATTATATACTGTAGGAAAGAACCATCTTTCTTGGCATATTACCCCCAATTTCTGCCTGTTTGTCAGTGTGTTTTGCCTATCTCACTTGGATTTTGCTAGCCAGGACCACAGTGCTCATAGTTTGTGGCCTATATGTGTTGTCAGTATGCTTGACTGTGTCACTAAAGTTCTGCTAAACAGAACTCCAGTGCTTATGCTCTCTCTAATTACCAAATTTGTTACTACAGTTTAGTGACTCCATATTCCAATCTAATTGGCACACTGGACCCCCCCTTATATGTCCCAAGTGTATGGTACCTAGGTACCCAGGGCTTTGGGGTTCCAAGAGATCCTTATGGGCTGCAGCATTTCTTTTGCTACCCATAAGGAGCTCATACAAACCTTAATTTAGGACTGCCACTACAGCCTGAGTGAAATAGTGCACACACTATTTCACAGCTATTTTCCACTGCACTAAGTAACTTATAAGTCACCTTTGCGTCTAACATTCATTTACTGAAGGCTAGGTGCAAAGTTACTGTGTGTGCAAAGGTGCCCCCAAGTTGTCCAGGGCCAATTCCCCTGACTTCGTGAGTGTGGAGACACCATTATAAGCATGCACTACATATATGTCAATACATATATGTAGCTTCATAATGGTAACTCCAAATATGGCTATGTGAGGTGTCTAGGATCATGAAATTGACCCCCCAGTCCACATCTGGTATTGGGGGGCCAATTCCATGCACCCTGGGGGCTCCACCATGGACCCCCAGTACTGCCAAGCCAGTTCTCTGAGGTTTCCAATGCAGCTCCAGCTGCTGCCACCTCACAGACAGGTTTCTGCCCTCCTGGGGATTGAGCAGCTCAGTCCCAGGTAGGCAGAACAATGAATTTGCTTTAGGAGAGGGGTGTTACACCCTCTCCCATTGGAGATAGGTGTTACAGACATGGGAGGGGTATCCTCCCAGAGCCTCTGGAAATGCTTTTAAGGGCACAGACGGTGCCCTCCTTGCGCAATCCAGTCTACACCTGTTCAGGGACCCCCCAGTCCCTGTTCTGGCACGAAACTGGATAAAGGAAAGGGGAGTGACCACTCCCCTGTCCATCACAACTCCAGGGTTTGTGCCCAGAGCTCCTCAAGAGTGTCCCTGGTGTTAGCCATCTTGGATTCCAAGGTGTGGGGACCCTCAGGAGACCTTTGAGTGGCCAGAACCAGCATGTAACGTCAGAGACCCCTCCAGATAGGTGCATACCTGGGTAGGTAGCCAATCCCCTTCTCAGGGCTATTTAGGGTCTCTCCTCTGGGTGTTTCCTCAGATTCGGTTTGCAAGATTCCTCCAGGACTCCTCTGCTTCAGCTTCTGACCGTCGGATCAACCGCAGACTGCTCCAGGAACCACTGTAACTGCAACAAAGTATCCAGGACAACTCCTGTGACCTGCAACTTCAGCTCCAGCCAGCATTTGCAACAGTTTCCAAGGTGTGCATGCTCTGAGGACTGCCTGTCTTCAGCCTGCACCAGAAGAACCAACAGAATCTCCCATGGAGTGACAGAGTCACTTCCCTGCTTCAGGAGGCACCCTTCTTCGATGACAACCGGTACTCTGGAACTCCTCTCCTGACGACGAGCATGTTCCCTGGAACATAGGAAGTGGACCGAAGTGACCCAAACTGTCCAAAGGTCCAGCAGTCCAAATTTGGTGGAAGTAAGAGCTTGACTCCCCGTGCTGCAACAGTACCACTATGCACCGAGTCTTCTGCAGCTCCTTGGGCTTCTGTGCACTTCTTCCAAAAGTTATTTTTGCACAGCGTAGCCCAGGTTCCCAGCACTCCATCCTGTGACGCCCAGCCCCCTGAGTTGTTCTCCGGTGGAGTGGGATCCTCCAGTGTAGTGCTGCAATTACCGCACTTTGCATCTTCTTTGCACCCATGTTCTGGGACTCCTGTGGGTGCTGGCTGGTCTTCTGAGGGCTCTCTGAAGTGCTGAGAGTCTCCTCTGTCTCCTTAGTCTGAGTTGAGACCCACAGGTCCCTCCTGGGTCCAGACAGCACCTCTTTGACGCAAACCACGTATTTGCTTAAACCAAGGCTTGTTGGCGGAATCCAGCGATGCAAACAGCCTGCATCCAACAACTCAACGTGGGATATCTCTTGCACCAAGCAAAAACCCGCAGCTATCTTCTTTGGTGCATTTCTGTAATTTTCTTCTAACTGGAGAATCCACTTTTGCCCCTTCTTCCAGGTTGGCAGGGGCTCCTGTTCTTCCTGGACTGTTCTTCGACTTCTGGACTTGATCTCCTCTCTCCACAGGTCTTCAAGTCCAGGAATCCATTGGTTGTTGCTTGCAATTTTGCTTGGTTCTTGCATAATTCTTCATCACGACTTGTAGTGTGTTCTGAGGAAACTTGCTATACTTTACTCCTGCTTTCCTGGGCTCCTGGGGTGGGGTACTTTACTTACCTTTGGTGTTTTCATACACTCTCCACACCCCTCTACACACTACACTTGCCAGGGGGGAATGCAACATTCGCATTCCACTATTTAGTATCTGGTTTGTGTTGCCCCTAGGCCCATTGCAATCTAGTGTTTTTTCTACTATTTGCACTATTCTATGACTGTTTACTTACCTGATTTTGGTTACTAGTGTATATATTGCGTATAATACTTCCCTCCAGAAGGAGTATGGCCTTTAAGATATTTTTGGCCTTGTGTCACTAAAATAAAGTACCTTTATTTTTGGTAACACTGAGTATTGTCTTTTATTGTGTATAAGTACTGTGTAACTATAGTGGTATTGCAAGAGCTTTTCATGTCTCCTAGTTCAGCCGTGGCTGCTCTGTATAGCTACCCCTAGACAGCCTAAGCTGCTAGAACATTGCCTACATTTCACTAATAAGGGATAACTGGACATGGTATAAGGTGTAAGTACCTTAGGTACCCACTACAAACCAGGCCAGCCTCCTACATTGGTGGTGCAGTGGTGGGATAAGTACTTGCAATTGCTTTACCACTTTGTTACAATGGCTTTTCACAAGAAAAGTGTACTCCAATACTTACAGCTATATACAATTATACCTACCAGTCATTTTTTCACTTTCAAAAAGTTCTTTCAAACTTCCTAAAAGTTCTGAAAAGTTTTTGTTTTCCTTTAAAAAGTTAGGTGAAATAGTTTGCTAACTTCTTACTCTTCTCTCAAAAATGTTTATTACTCTGTCTTCTATAGAGGCTACTCCTAGGGGTGTTAAGACCACTTATGAAAGTCTGAATTTCAAAGGTCTGAGAGATCTCTGCTTGAAAAGAAGCTTAGGGATTGGGAGAACCCTAACAGGGAATTTCTCTTGAATCTCCTCTTACAAGATGACCAGGAGCATCCTAATAGTCAGGTACAATCAGAAGGGGAGGTAGAAGGAGATTCTACCCAGGAAGATTCAGGAGAAGGTCCTGAAGATCCAGGGGAGGGTCCTTCCACAGATCTTTCTCTTAACAAACCTCTTAGTGTAGCTGGTAGTGGGAAGGGGTCACACACAGGTAGGGTACCCTTTACACATAGAGGCCAGGTCACTCGTTTCAGTTTATTTTATTTATGATACGGAACTCCCATGGAGGTCCACTTAAAATAATCTTCTAACAAGACCATGATGTAAGCACCCATAAATCTTCATGTGCAATTTGCATTCCTCATTTTTACAAAACGCTTAGAAATAAAAATTAATACATACTTAAGAAACATTTAAAAAAGTTAAAATTTTTATAGCAGAACATTTCATTTGGGGGAGCAAAGAAGGCCTGCAGAACATCAGATGCAGTGCGTAGAGAAAATTGTAAGCAGTAACCATCTACGTCGAAATAACAGCAAGGCTGGACAGATGAAAACAATTATGATTCAGATCTTGGTCACCATTATTACAGAAATTACAAATTGCAGAGGACCCATACCATTTAGCCCATAAAGTATTAAGATGAGCAGCCCCTGTCGCAATAGGAGCCAGACTCGTCTGACCCTGTGGGGCAGGGTCCAGCTAAGAAAGGGCTGCATTTTTTCAGTATTAAAGTGTTGGACACAGATTGGAAACCCCGCATGTGAGCACAGGCCTTCCTATCCAGATGAAGGCCTGCAGTCCAGGATGTTTGCCTAATAATGGATTTTAGCTGTAGCGGGGAAAGTGTATGAACAGAGGCAGAGTCTAAATATAATAGATCTGTGGCTGTAGGAGGCTGGCTTGGCTTATAGTGGGTACCTAGTGGTACGTACACCTTGTGCCAAGTCCAGTTACCTCTTATTAGTAGATTAGTAGTGTTCTAGCAGCTTAGGCTGATAGAGGTAGCTATAGCAGAGCATCTTAGGCTGAACTAGGAAACATGCAAAGCTCCTACTATACCACTATATCATATAGCACTATATCACAAGAAAACACAATACTCATAGTTAACAAAAATAAAGGTACTTTATTTTAGTGACAATATTCCAAAAGTATCTCAGAGGATATACTCTCTTAGGTGGTAAGTAATATACACAAAATATACACACAAACGAAAATCAGGTAAGTAAAACACTTAGACAAGTAGTGCAAACACTGTGGAACACAACAGAATGCAATAGGAGACAATAGGCCTAGGGGCAACACAAACCATATACTCCAAAAGTGGAATGCGAACCACGAATGGACCCCAGGCTTAGTGTAGTGTGTAGAGGGTTGCTGGGAGTGTAAGAAAACACTAAGGGTGTCCAAGATACCCCAACCCAAGACCCTGAAAAAGTAGGAGTAAAGTTATCCTATAACCCCAGAAATATAGAAAAGTCGAGATAGGGGATTCTGCAAAGCACTGAAGACGGATTCCTGGACCTGAGGACCTGCAAAGGAAGTGGACCAAGTCCAAGAGTCACGTAAGTGTCCAGGGGGGCAGGGGCCCACTGAACCCCGGATGAAGGAGCAAAAGGGCTGCCTCTGGGTGGAAGAAGCCGAAGATTCTGCAACAACGGAAGGTGCCAGGAACTTCTCCTTTGGTCAGAAGATGTCCCACGGCGTGCTGGAGGATGCAGTGTTGTTTCCGCGCAGACAGACCGCAAACAAGCCTTGCTAGCTGCAAGAGTTGCAGCTGAAGATATTAGGTGGTGCCAGGGCCCAGGAAGGACCAGGAGGTCGCCCCTTGGAGGAGACAGAGGGGGCGCTCAGCAACAGAGAGAGCCCCTGCAGAAGCAGGCAGCACACCTCAGAAGCACTTGAACATGCGTTCAAGAAATCAGAGCACAGCAGTTGTCTGAGCACAACATAAGAGGGTCCCACAAAGTCAGTGGTCAACTCAGCGAGTTGAGCAATGCAGGACGGAGTGCTGGGGACCTGGGCTAGGCTGTGCACGGAGGAATCCTTGCAAGAGTGCACAGAAGCCCTAGCAGCTGCAGATCACACAGTACACGGGACACAGGATTACTGTCTGGCGTGGGGAGGCAAGGACTTACCTCCACCAAATTTGGACAGAAGGACCACTGGACTGTCGGGGTCACTTGGATCCTGCTCCTGTGTTCCAGGGACCACGCTCGTCAAGATGAGAGGGGACCCAGAGGACCGGTGATGCAGAAGTTTGGTGCCTGCGTTAGCAGGGGAAGATTCCGCCGACCCACAAGAGATTTCTTCTTGGCTTCCATTGCAGGGTGAAGGCAGACAGCCCTCAGAGCATGCACCATCAGGAAACAGTCGAGAAAGCCGGCAGGATTAGGCGCTACAATGTTGCTGGTAGTCTTCTTGCTACTTTGTTGCGGTTTTGAAGGTGTCCTAGAGCAGTCAGCGGTCGGGTCGATCCTTGGCAGAAGTCGAAGAGAGAAGTGCAGAGGAACTCTGGTGAGCTCTTGCATTCGTTATCTGAAGAGAAAAACACAGGAGAGACCCTAAACAGCCCTCAGAAGTAGATAGGCTCTTACCTGTTTAAGTAACCAATCATGAGGGGTCTCTGATGTCACCTGCTGGCACTGGCCACTCAGAGGTCTCCTTTGTGCCCTCACACCTCTGCATTCAAGAAGGATGAGGTCTGGGACAAACTGGAGGAGCTCTGGGCACACCCCCTAGGGTGGTAATGGACAGGGGAGTGGTCACTCCCCTTTCCTTTGTCCAGTTTCGTGCCAGAGCAGGGGCTGGGGGCTCCCTGAACGGTGTAGACTGGCTTATGCAAGGAGGGCACCATCTGTGCCCTTCAAAGCATTTCCAGAGGCTGGGGGAGGCTACTCCTCCCCAGCCCTTAATACCTATTTCTGAGGGGAGAGGGTGTAACACCCTCCTTCAGAGGAAATCCTTTGTTCTGCCTTCCTGGTACTGGGCTGCCCAGACCCCATGAGGGCAGAAACCTGTCTGAGGGTTGGCAGCAGCGGTAGCTGCAGAGAAAACCCCACAGAGCTAGTTTGCCAGTACCCAGCGTCCATGCTGGAGCCCCTGGGATGCATGGGATTGGCACCCCAACACCAGATTTGGCTTGGGGGTGGAGGCAATTCCATGATCTTAGACATGTTACATGGCCATGTTCGGAGTTACCATTGTGAAGCTACACATTGACCTATATGTAGTTCACATGTGTAATGGTGTCCCCGCACTCACAAAGTCCGAGGAAATTGCTCTGAACAATGTGGGGGCACCTTGGCTAGTGCCAGGGTGCCCTCACACTTAGTAACTTTGCACCTAACCTTCACTAAGTGAGAGTTAGACATATAGGTGACTTATAAGTTACTTAAGTGCAGTGTAAAATGGCTGTGAAATAACGGGGACGTTATTTCACTCAGGCTGCAGTGGCAGTCCTGTGTAAGAATTGTCTGAGCTCCTTATGGGTGGCAAAAGAAATGCTGTAGCCCATAGGGATCTCCTGGAACCCCAATAGCCTGGGTACCTAGGTACCATATACTAGGGAATTATAAGGGTGTTCCAGTGTGCCAATCAGAATTGGTTAAAATTAGTCAGTAGCCTGCAGTGACAACTTTAAAAGCAGAGAGAGCATAAACACTGAGGTTCTGGTTAGCAGAGCCTCAGTGATACAGTTAGTCACCAGACAGGGAACACATATAGGCCACAAACTATGAGCACTGGGGTCCTGGCTAGCAGGATCCCAGTGACACAGGCAAAAACGAACATACACACAAGTAAAAATGGGGGTAACATGCCAGGCAAGATGATACTTTCCAACAGTGGCATATGTGAAATCCCAGCCCATTGTGTATTTCCCCCTACAACCAGCTAAGATTTATTTTTTTAATAGTGACCTCAGAGAACCATCTTCACTATTCATCAGCTTAAACACCCAGCATATTACCCCGGCCAGTCATTACACATATGCACTACACAAGCCCATCTCTAGCCTGAGGGTTGCTGCTGAGAGGGCTGAGTTTACAGATGTTAGGTTCCTCAGGACACAGCCCTCTAGTTTGTCTAAGAAACCCCAGTTAGCAACACCTACATGCTGTAGGCCATAAAGTAAGGAAGGATGTATCTTTCCTTGATAGACTTCTAAAAGATGTTTAAAATGTCTCCAACTGGTTGCCCGGTAGAGGGCAATCAACCCGTTAGCTTGGGATAGGGTCTTGTGTTGGTTTTGTTCAGTATGTGCTGAGATTCCCACAAAAAACTTTACCCAAAAAAATATGAGTTTATCCTTTTAAGTTGTTGAGCTCCCAATGACCAACGGAAGTTACCATGTTTAAGCCTTTTTTCCCATGAAAACACAATATTTTGCTTTTGGAGCAATTTCTTTTTAATAAGTGAGCTTCAGTGAATTGCCATAAGGCTTGGAGCCGATTGTTTAGCCCTGTAGGTGTACGATCCAGAATGACTATATAGTCAGCATAGAGCAAACAGGTTATTGGTCTCCCTCCCAATATGGGGGCAAAACCCTCACCCCGGGATAAGTGAGAGGGTAAATCAGAAATGTATAAGGAAACCAGCAGAGGGCCAACATGCACCTTTGTTTTAAACTATTCTGTTAGGATTTTATGGGACAAACCTCTATCTCCCGCAGCATCACCCTACACCAGGTGAAAGAATGGTGGGCAATTGCCAGATCCAGAAGGATACCTGGCATACCAAAACTTGAGAGCTTGCTCCACAGCGCGGCCCTATCTATTTTATCAAACGCCATAGAAAAGTCAATAAAGGCTGCAGAGATTACCCCACCTCTCAGGGAAACATATTTCTCATTTATTACCTGAAGGGCCGAGATGTTATCAATTGTACCATGCTTTTTCCTGAAGCCGGATTGTTCCAGAGGAATGATTTTATTACTTTCTACCCAGCCACTAATCTGAGAAAGCAAATATTTTGCCTGCCATCCAACAGAGCAACCTGGCGGTAGTTCCTGGGACAGCTGCGGTCCCCCTTCTTAAATAGAGGAACAATAATACTACCATTCCAGGTCGGGGGCATTTTTCTAGTTTCATAGCAGCACTGGAAGACCTGGTACAAGATTTTACTCCCAGTATGAATGTCATGTTTTATTCCCTGAATGGGGATCTTGTCTGGACCGCATGCTGCTGAGCTGCGCATGTCTCTAATAATCTCCTCAATTTCTTCCTTGGAGGGGTGGGTATATGAGCGATCGTTACCAGCTGGCAAAAGCTCCATGATGATTCCGTTGGATGTATAGAGGCCCAATATGAAAGTAGACCAGCTAGCTTAGTTGATAACCGTTGGAAGTGAGCCTGCCCTCGAACCACAGCCCTCTGCTACCAATATCCCAAAACACCTCAAATCACCATTAAAAGCTGTTTCTCTTATATTAATCCAGAATCTATCATATGCATCTCTTTTAAATCGTGCCCTTAAACACCTTCTTCTTCTTTTTAATAGGTCCAGCCGAATCTGCCTTTCTAAGGTGAATTCATTGTGTTGCTTATGAGTAAGGGTGTTGATTTCTCTATTCAAAAAAAGGAGGGTGCGGGGTATTACCGTGTGCTTATTCTGGTTCTTCTGTCAAGTAATTATAGGTAGCTGCTGCATAAACTTTGAGAAATTCTCCGAATCATTACCAGAGACAGACTCTAAAGTACCTTTCAGCCTCTTGATCCTATCATAGGACCAATGCATTATACAATTTCTAATGTTAAATTTGGATTTCAACCCATCTATGCTCGAAGGACCAGCAGGGGGGACTTTCAGATTAACAGACACTACTACAATATTATGATCGCTGAATTCTGCCTCTAACACTTTTATATTATGTACCAGGGAAAATGCCTGATAGCTGGTTACCACATAGTCTAGAATAGCAGAGCCCACCTGTGAGTTATGCGAGTAATGAGTGGGAGAATCAAAGGGGAGTCTACCATTTGCTATGATAGTCACTTATTTTTAAGTGCTGAAGGAGAAGCTTGCCACGCTTATCACTTCTTACTTTATGGGGAAAAACACAAGTAGGAATTCCAAAAACGTACTCTTTGGCCTCATCCTCGAACTGTGAAAGGGCAGAATTAGAAATTTTACAATTTAAGTCTCCAACCATGACTATTTTAATTTCAGGCCCCCGTCGTAAAGCTCATTAATAAAGAAAAATATCTTAGCCAACGGGCTATCATGTGAAGCTCCAGGGGGGATATAGGAGTTTATTAATGCCAGGGGAGCACCATCAAAACCAACTCCAACACCAAATAAGATTATAACCATAAACAGATTACGAGGATCCCTAAGACATTCATAGCCCCAATTAAGTTTATTGGACAGCAAGCAGGCTACCCCACCCTTAGCATGGCCTCTCTTTGAGGGGGGTAGCATTACAACAGAGAGAGGAATATTTGTCGCTCAAGAGCTCCCCGGTAGACCAGGTCCCTTGTAGGCAAATTAAGTCAGCATTTAAAGAGTGCAAGAACTCAATTTTTCCCCCTTAATTTTTATACCAGCAACATTCCAGGACACGATAGTAAGTTCATTGCTAATAAGTAGGTACTATTAGATGAGACGATGTGGAAGAGCTGCTTAGTGTGGCAGGTAATCAATTCCAAGAGTAGCTATTATCACTTGGTTCTAGGGGAGAACTCTTTGGGGAGTCCCTAAGTGACACTTGACTGCCATCCTTCCCTAGGGAGATTATTAAGTCCTGCTGTCCAAGGAAGTAGACGTCAAGATTACTTAGGTGTGGGAGGGTAGACCCTTCGTGGGAACACTGTGAATCCTTACTCAAAAAGGGGACCACATCAATATCTTTGCATTGAAGTTGCTCAGAGTTATTTGAAATTTTGTTAACAATAAATTTCGAAAAAAAGAACACTCTTGTTATTGGGCCAAAACCCTAGTCCTCCATAGATACTACATGTATATCATTGCTCTCAATTAGACTGAGAGGTTCTATCTCTGAAAAACAATTCAAAAGCAGAGATCTGTTTAGATATAAGTCTGTATTAAATAGAAGCATGACATCTAAAACCAAAGTGTTCACAGAATTAGGTCTCTCCTTTCTTTTTTTGAGTGGCGACTGATCTGGCTGGGGTTTAAGCCATGCTGAGACCCCAAACGGTTGCGTCAGGGGATTCAGAAGTGGCATACTTGATTGTAACGGTAGCGTGTTATGACTCATGGCTGGGCCACTCATGCTTGGCCCTTGAGGGGAATGAAGAGAGACATCCAATACATGAGATTCAGAGTTCATAGTATGGGAATATTGAGGGAGATCCTCCAAGAAACGAGGTTCTTGTGGCGGGAGGTGTGCTTCAGTAAAATGCACTTTTCATCTACCTTTTTTAGAAATTCTTCGAATCAGTTTTTTCGCTCTCTTGTTGTACTTTTTTTGACCCGGTTGCTTTAGCAGTGAGAGACAGGTTTCTTTGATTACTATATTAGCTTTTGGGCCGGCTTTAAAAATCGGGGATACTTCCTGTACTATGCTCTGGGGACCACAATTCAGGCTTTTATTTAAAGAAAAGTCACTCAATACAAATCTGATAGAGTCTACTGGGCTGTCCATGGAGGCTGAGTTTGTTGGTGGTACCTGAATCTGAGACGTACCTGACACTGAGCAAAAGTCAACCCCAGTGTGGGAACTCTTAGTCATTTCGATGCCATACCGCACTGAGGCTCCTTCTTTATGTGATGTACTTTATTCATGGATACCTCCTTTATTAATAATTAGGTCTTTTAAAATGGCTGTGACTGTGTCAAAGATACAGTCAGATCCCCCAAAACATTTTTCTAAAAGATTTAAAATAGATGACAGAAGTCTCTCTAAGCTGAGGAGAGAGGAGGAAACATGAATATTTTGATCCGGGGGATTGCTCTGAAGATTAACGTTGATACTCAGATCAGTAGTCGCTGAGAGATGTGAGCACAGTGAAGAATGATTAGAGGGCATACTACTAAAAAGCTGCAGGCCTGTGGACAGCGGTGGAGGAGAAGAATGGGGACTGGTTCCCCCTGTTGAAGACCGTATCTTTTTTATAATTCTAAATCCAGGTCCGGAAGTGTGATATCATCTAACCGATGTTTTGAATCAACACTTTGGGGTGGGGCCTCCATTTCGGCACCTACAGGCAAATCCGCCCTATTATTATGAGCAAAGCAGGTGGAATTGCGGGTGGAAGGAAGAGGAAATCAGTGGGGTGATGAGACTGCTTTGTGTGAGTCAAGGGCCTCAGTGTTAGAAAGGTCTTCTGAAGGAGCGATGGAGACCTGAATGATCTTTTCAGAGATGTCGGCACATGCTGACCCTTTGAGACTAGTTTGCGGTAGGTCACCCATCCGCAAGGCATTGGAAGCAACTTTGTTGCTGAAGAGCCTAGTCTTCGGGGGTTCCAATGGAGCCTTCTCATTTTCCCAAAAAGAAAAGATTTAATTTCTACATTTCAACCCCAGGGGTAATGCTCCCTTGTTGCGAAGGGGATTAGATTTGGTTTTAGAACAGGATCTTCCGGGGAGTAGGCGACCTGATCTCAATTTTTTAGCAGTCATTATACCTTTATCAGTGTCGTACTAGGAGCCCTGTGGGCTACTCAAGGCTCCCAGCACTATTATACCTCTTTTCCCAGAAGTGCAGCTCCTGCCAATGTGAACTCCAAGCATTGAACATACTGCACACGTCTTGACGGATGGCTGTTCGCGCTGGGTAGGGCACCGTGGTCACGGTACACTTGGTTTCCAAAGGGGCAGTCTTTTAGAGACTGCCCGATTCACTGGACCTGAGTACGGTAACCCTCCATGGTCTCAGTGACTCTGCTGCTCTGCTTGAGGCGTATGGACTGGAAGCTCCCAGCTCGTGACCCAAATTGAAGCTCCTCTCCAAAGAAGCCGCACTGTTCAGAGGGCTGGTTACGCAGCCAGAGTGGTCTGCGCCGCCTCCACTGAAGAGGCCCACGCTGTGTGTGAGCCGGTACCGGCCAGTACTGTCATGTGCTGGGTGAGTTATCCTACCCACACCTTCCGCAAAAGCTCTTGTTGGGGGCGGGGATGGTCTTCAAGCTGCCTCCTGGTTCCTTAATCCGTAATTGCACAGGTGCAGTGGAGGTGCAAAAGGGCCAGAAGACGGTGGTCAGGCAGCCTCCGCGGTGTAGGAGCAGCACAATAAAGCAAACGGGGGGCTGGCAACCAAGCCTCCCTGTCGCTCTGCCGCTCAGGATAAAGCCTCAATTCTCAGACACCCGGTAGAAATGTAGCCCATGAGTAAACGTAACTGAGAGGGTTGGGGTACAACAAAATATGCGGTGCTGCAAACTAATTGTAAATCCTCAATTAACCAGAATGCTGAGATCATGGGCACTGGAGCACTACAGCAAGGTGGATGGGCGGCCAAGCCACCCGCAGAACCGCTCGGATTAAAGTACTGCGGCCGGCTCTGCTTCTGGGCACCGATGCTTCAGCCATTAGTTCAGCCCGAAGCTGCCCAGTTTCAGGCTCCCTCGCGGTTCTCTACGGTTCGCCGTTCTCGCTGTGCACTGAGAGCCGATTCTCTCTTGCGGCGTCCCGGCGTTACGAAAGTTGGAAGTCGAAAGTCTTACTCAGCAAAGGGGAAAGCTGAGAACCAGACTGGAGTAACTCAAGTTAGGGAAAGGTCAACCTCTGCTCATTCCCATGTCACTTCTGTGTCAGAAGTGTCCCACACATCCAACCCTGAGGATCAATCCCTAGATAGGGAACTCAGAAAACTGAGTTTCGAAGAGGCCAGACTGAGGCTGCAGCAACAACACTTGGCCTTAGATAGGGAATCCCTAGCTGTAGAAAAGGAAAGACAGGGGTTGGGGTTAGTTCCCCATGGCAACAGCAGCAGCAGTAGTTTAAGAAGCTCCAGTGCTAGAGAAACCCATTTGATTCTAGAAACCTGCACAAGATTGTCCCCCCTCACAAGGAGGGGGATGACATTTGCAAGTGGTTTGCTGCACTTGAGAGGGCCTGTAAAGCTCAGAGGGTCCCTCGGGTACAGTAGGCTGCTATCCTGTGGTTGTCTTTCTCTGGCAAGGGAAGAGATAGACTCCTTACTGTTGGGAGAAGATGACTCAGACAATTACAATGTTCTGAAAACTGCACTCTTGGATGGATTTGGCTTAACCACTGAACAATATAGGATTAAGTTCATAGAAACCAGAAAAGAGTCTTGACAGGATTGGGTCGACTTTGTGTACTGTTCAGTGAAGGCCTTAAAAGGTTGGTTGCATGGCAGCAAGGTGTCTGATTATGAAAGCTTATACAATCTGATCTTGAGAGAGCATATTCTTAACAATTGTGTGTCTGACTTGTTGCATCAGTATCTTGTGGACCCAGATCTGACCTCTCCCCAAGTATTGGGAAAGAAGGCAGACAAATGGGTCAAACCAAGGGTGAGCAAGAAAGCTCACACAGGGGGTGACAAGGACAGCAAGAAGAAGGATGGTAAGTCACATGACAAGGGTGGGGACAAAGATAAAAAGTCATCAAAGTCTTCATCAGGCCCACAAAACTCCTCTGGAGGTGGTGGGTCCAAATCCTCTTCTAATCAGAAGAAAAAGCTTTGGTGTAATTTATGTAAGCACAAAGGCCATTAGGCAAGCGACCCCACTTGTCCCAAGAGAAACACCAAGCCTCCCACCACCACAACTGTGAGAAAGTAGCCTCTTTGTGGCATGGGTACCCCTCCTTTTGGCCTGTTTGTGAGTGGGTGTCAGTGTGTTTTCACTGTGTCACTGGGATCCTGCTAGCCAGGACCCCAGTGCTTATAGATAAAAACCTATATGTCAGTGTGTTTTGCCTGTCTACCTGGCATCCTACTAGTCAGGACCCCAGTGCTCATAGTTTGTGGCCTAATGTATGTGTTGTCAGTAGTGCTTGACTGTGTCACTGAGACTCTGCTAACCAGAACCTCAGTGCTTATGCTCTCTCTGCTTTTAAATTTGTCACTGTAGACTAGTGACTTAATTTACCAATTTCAAATGGCACACTGGACCCCACTTATAAGTCCCTAGTAGACGGTACCTAGGTCCCCAGGGCATTGGGGTTCCAGGAGATCAATATGGGCTTCAGCATTTCTTTGGCCACCCATAGGGAGCTCAGACAAACCCTTGAACAGGCCTGCCATTGTAGCCATACATGTTATTTCACAGCCATTTTTACTGCACTTAAGTAACTTATAAGTCACCTATATGTCTAACCTTCACTTGCTGAAGGTTAGGTAAAAAGGTACTAAGTGTGAGGGCACTCTTGTACTAGCAAAGGTGCCCCCACATAGTTCAGGGCCATTTCCCGGGACTCCATTACACGTGTGCACTACATATAGGCCAAAACCTATGCGTAGCTCCACAATGGTAACTCTCAATATGGCCATGTAACATGTCTAAGATTATGGAATTGTCCCCCCATTCCAAATCTGATATTGGGGAGTCAATTCCATGCATCCTGGGGGTTCCACCATGGACTCCCAGTACTGCCAAACCAGCTCTCTGAGGCTTGCACTGCAGCTATAGCTGCTGCCACCTCACAGACAGGGTTCTGCCCTCCTGGGGTCTGGACAGCCCAGTCCCAGGAAGGCAGAACAAAGCATTTCCTCTGAGAGCAGGGTATTACACCCTTTGGAAATAGGTCTTACAGGCTGGGGAGGGGTAACCTCCCCCAGCCTCTGGGAATGCTTTGAAGGGCACAGATGGGGCCCTCCTTGCATAAACCAGTCTACACCGGTTCAGGGACCCCTTGCCCCTGCTCTGGCGCGAAACTGGACAAAGGAAAGGGAAGTGACCACTCCCCTGTCCATCACCACCCAGGGGTGGTGCCCAGAGCTCCTCCAGTGTGTCTCAGACTTCAGCCATCTTGCTTTGCAAGGTGTGGGGGCACTCTGGAGGGCTCTGAGTGGCCAGTGCCAGCAGGTGATGTCAGAGACCCCTCCTGATAGGTCCATACCTGATAAGGTAGCCAATCCCCCTCTCAGGGCTATTTAGGGTCTCTCCTGTGGGTTCTCTTCAGATTCTGCTTGCAAGTTTCCTTCAGGAATCGTCTGCAACAACTTCAGCATCCTCTGAGCTCGCATCAACCGCAGCCTGCTCCAAGAAACGCTGTAACTGCAACAAAGTATCTACAAGAGATACTTTTCTTCAGCAACAGTTTCTACGGTGTGCACACTCTGGGGACTCCCTGTCTTCATCCTTCACCAGAAGGGCCGAAGAAATCTCCAGTGGAGTGACAGAGTCACTCCCCTGCTCCAACAGGCACCTTCCAAGACGTTGTCCAGTACCCTTGGACTCCACTCACAGTGAAGAGCGTGCTCCTAAGGACACAGAGGGTGGACATCATTGACATAGACTGTCCTAAGGTCCTGCTGACGCAATTGGGAGGAGGTAAGACATTGCCTTCCCTGAGATCGATAGCACCCCTCTGTACTGTGTCCTCTTCACCTCCTGAGGCCTTTGTGCACTATTTGCAAAATTCCTTCATGCACAGCCTGGCTCAGGTCCCCCGCACTCCATCCCGTGACGCTCAACTCGCTGAGTTGTTCTCCGGCGGCGTGGGACCTTCTTTTGTTGTGCTGCAGCAACCGCGTTTTGCACCTCCTTTGTACCCAGATTCTGCGGCTTCTGGGGGTGCTGGCTGGCATCCTGAGGACTCTCTAAAGTGCTGAGGGCCCCCTCTTCCTCCTCACACAGAGTTGAGGCCCCCAGGTCCCTCCTGGGTCCATCCAGCACCATTTTGATGGAAAACGCATTTTTGTCGTAGACAAGGCTTGTTGGCGACCTCCAACACAAAATCATGTCTGCAACGATCTTCACGCCGTGGGACATCTTTTGCATCATGCAGGAACCCGCTGGCATCTTCCCAGGATGCATTCCTGCAGTCTTTGACTAACTGGGGACTCTTCTTTTGCACCCTCTTCTGGGTTGGCAGGGGCTCCTGTCCTTCCTAGAACTCCTTTCGACTTCTGGACTTGGTCCCCTTCCTTTGGAGGTCTTCAGGTCCAGGAATCCAGCAGTTGTTCTTTGCAGACTTGATTGGCTGCTGCAAAATCCAAATCCCGAGGTGTAGTGTGTCCTAAGGAAACTTTCAGTACTTTACTCCTGCTTTTCTGGGTTCTGGGGTGGGGTAATTTACTTGCCTTTACTGTATTCTCACTCTCCCAGCGATTCTGCACACACTACACTTGTCTAGGGGGGCATTTGTGATTTGCATTCCACTTTCTTAGTATATGGTTTGTGTTGCCCCAAGACCTATTTTCTCCCATTGCATTCTATAGGATTTCCTGTGACTATTTTCTTGTCTAATTTTGGTGTCTAGTGTATATATTGTGTATAATACTTACCTCCAGAAGGAGTATTGTCTCTAAGATATTTTTGGTACTGTGTCACCCAAATAAATACCTTTTTTGGGGGGGAACACTGAGTATTGTCTTTACTTGTGTATGAGTACTATTTTACTATAAGTGGTATTGCATGAGCTTTGCATGTCTCCTGGTTCAGCCTAAGCTGCTCTGTTATAGCTACCTCTATCAGCCTAAGCTGCTAGAACACTACTACATTTCACTAATAAGGGATAACTGGACCTGGTGTAAGGTGTAAGTACCCAATGTACCCACTACAAACCAGGACAGCCTCCTACAACAACCCCCTCTGCTTCCACTAGTGCCCCTAGTAATAGCAGTGGTGGTGGGAAAAACTCTACAAGTAGCCAAACAAAGGTTGCAGCTAGGGTCACTTTTGGTTATGTAGTCGGGGCTGGTCTAGTTAGGGGGACCAATGAGGCTGTTTTAGTCTCTGATGGTGGATTTGACCTTGCCACCTTAGTTGCTTGTCCCCTTAACATGGATAAGTACAAGCAACTACCCCTAATAAATGGTGTTCAGGTTGAGGCCTACAGGGACACAGGTGCCAGTGTCACTATGGTGATGGAGAAACTGGTTGCCCCTGCGGAACACCTACTTTTAATTTTTTAATTGTTTTGATTAACATTTAAACATTTTAATGGTGTACATAATCAATTCCGTTTATTGTATACACTTACATTTATTCATGCAGTTATACAAGTCGCAGCACATTCCAATGTTAGTATCTAACATATTATTTGTTGGGTTCCCATTCAAATCTGGTATTCATGCTTTGTGTAGTCTTGTCTCTGTGTGCTATTTGCGCATTAATTGCGCAGGTTCCTGTGTCGTGCATTTTGATATCATTCTCTTGTTTCCATTCCAATCCTACGCTTCATAACTAAAACAACTATCAACATGTGGTGTATCGCAGAAGGGGCAGGTATTGACTATTGATTGATTGCAGGGGTGTGGGCCAAGGGCCCCCCGCCGGGGGGACTGCCACTTCCAGATGCCTCCTCCGTGATTCCCCTGTTGAGTGGGGATATCACCAGGTGGGACTGGGGCACTACCACTGCCTATAATCCCTCAGAATATCCATTTCCTCTGGTGCTCTCCAGGTCTGCCCTCCTTCTTTTCTGTCCCTTTCATTGGCTGCCTGTTTGAGTTGGGACAGTCCAGGGTGTCCCCCTTAGCATTAAGGTTCAGTGTGTCCCACCTGTTCCGGTTTCTCTCTCTACTTGTTCTGTGTTGGTTCCGAACCCTCCTGTCGATGTTCCTACTTCCCATTCCCTACTCTCCCATTTGGTCAATGCTTCCTCCAATGTAGGAGCAAGGGGTGCCAGGCGCACCCCCCGAGCCTCCTCGCTTCACAGCACCTGCAGTTCAGCCCTTGCCCATTTTGACAGCTCCCGTCTCCAGACCTCCATGAGGGGGGCCCTCGGCGACTACCAACCTAATGTGATCCATCTCCTAAACAACACTAAGGCCAGGTCTAGGAATCGATTGCCTATCCTCGCAAGTGATGGTCCCGAGTACAAGCCCAGCAGGCACACAGAAGGGGTCAGTCCCAGAGTGGCGCCCAAAAGGCTCTCCAAGTCAGTCAGCAATACCCTCCAGCTCCGCAGGAATCCAGAGCAGTGCCACATCATATGGTCCAGATCCGCGTCTACTTCCCCGCATCTGGGGCACCCCCTGGGTTCACCCTTGTATATAAGGTTCAGCTGGTGTGGGGTGAGGTATGTTCTGTGGGTGTAATTATACTGTATGTATTGAAGTCTTATATTTCGTGAGGCCACCCGCGGGTATGCCAGTACCTTCCTCCACTCCACCTCTGACATATCTCTACCTAGTGTCTTTTCCCATCTTTCCCTCAGTGTCTACAGTGGGTCGAGTGTGTCATCACTTTGGGCCTTATACAGCCCAGATACCTGGTGCCGGTCGGTTCCGGAGGTTAGCAGGAGATGCAGGACCCGGTGTGTGGTAGGTTCTGCATTATTCGTGTCCCAATGTACCTTTATGTGATGTAACAAGTAATGATGTAGTAAAAATTGCCCGGCTGGTATTCCTTTTTGATCAGTCATTTTTGTGAAAGACCTCAGTACCCCATCACAGAAGAGGTCCCCTATATTCTCTACCCCAGCTTTGGCCCAGACTCCCAGCCCCGAACCCAGTAAGATGCCCTCCTTGGTGCCCTGTGTTATCACTGATAAAGGCAGCGCTGCAGAGTAAGGGTGCCCATTTCCCACGCGTCGCAAGCATCTCTTCCAGCACGACAGGGCTACCTTCGTCATGATACTCTCTTCCTGTGCTTCCACTCGTCGACCTATCATTTGTGCTATGATCCACTCTGTATCTGCCGCGCCGTTTTCAGTGTACCTGTCTAGTCGACCCTCCCCAGAGCACCATCTGGAGATTCACTGTAGGTGACATGCCAGATAGTAAAGTTCAAAATCCGGGACTCCCAATCCCCCTGCACTAGTCGGTCTACACATGATCGTAAGCGCCGTGCGTCTGCGGCCGCCATCCCAAATGAGGTCCCTGAGGAGACTGTTCAGCTCCCTAAACCACGACAGGGGGAGTAATACCGGTAAGTTGGTAAAGTAACAAAGGAGGCGTGGTAGCATAATCATCTTGCATAATGATACTCTGGCTATTATGGATAATTTGAGAGATTGCCCGAATCCCACAGAGGCACGGAGCGATCAGAGTGCCCTTCATGTGTTACCTTCACGTAGGTCCCTGAGATCTTGAAACACCTGTATTCCCAGATATTTGAAGGTATGTGGTGCCCATACCATATCCTCTGGGCAGGATGGAGGGCGCGGACTTCCTGCTGTCAAGGGAAATACAAAGGTCTTGCCCCTATTGAGACGCAGGCCGGACAAGCTTCCAAAGTGGTCCAGGTTATCAAGTGCCCACGGTAGTCCCGAGTTACCATCTCTTAGATAAATCAAGATGTCATCAGCATAGAGGGAGATAATATGTTCATCCTGTCCCCACTCCATTCCTCTTCCCCTTCCCTCCATCCTTAGTCGGGCCGCCAGGGGATCAATCGCTAATGCAAATAACAATGGGGATAATGGGCACTCCTGCCTGGTGCCCCTGTATATAGGATAAGTTTCTGATGCCGTCCTGCCCATCCTTACTCTAGCCAGTGGGCCTTCATATAGTAGGTCTACCCATCTCACCCATCCCTCCCCTAGACCCATCCGACGCATGACAGTCCTCAAGTAGGCCCATCTGACCGAATCAAAGGCCTTCTCAAAGTCGATCGCGAGGAGCAGCCCTGTAGGGGGCCTCTCTTCGTGTGGCATGTGCTCAATGGCAAAAAGGCATCTAAGGTTTAGTGAGGTATTGCGGGCAGGTACAAACCTGTTCTGATCCTCATGGATCAAATTGGAGATATGTAGGAGCAGTCGGTTGGCCATAAGCTTGCTAAGAATTTTGAAGTCATTGTTCAGTATTGATAATGGGTGAAAGTCAGTCACAGACACGTCACCTGAATTCGACTTGGGGAGAGGGATCACCAGGGCCTCCCTCATTGAGTCCGGCAGTCGGCCTTGCTGGAACGCCTCCGTCTACATTTCCACCAGCTGGGGTGCCAGCAGGGCTGAATACCTCTTATAGAAGTCCATCGGTAGCCCGTCTGTACCCGGGTCTTCCCGATGCTAACTGTGTGATGGCCTTCTGTACTTCGCTTAGAGTCACTGGTCCCCCCAGTTCATCCCCCTCCTCCTGTTCCAGTCTGTTCAGAGGCAGTGAGTGCAGATAGGTGTCCAATGATTCTGTCTCGGGTGCTTCTGGGCTCCTGTAGAGGAAAGTATAATACTCTCTAAAAGCATCATTTATGGCCCCCGGTGTACCTCTGCGCTCCCCTTTCAAGTCCCGGACTCCTACAATGGATGTCCCCCCTCCTCTCGGTCTCACCAGCCAAGCTAACATCTTGCCCGATCTGCCCTCCTCTGCCTGCACCAATGGCCAATGTCCCTGCGTACTATGGCATCTCAACTGCTCCTCGACCTGTGAGTTGGTCCTCTTTGCTTCCTTGTACCTGTCCTGCTCAGTCGCCTCTCTGCTTCCCCCTCTTTCACCTTCATGTATAATCCTCTCTAACTTATTCAATTCCCATTCCAATGTGCGTCTGATTCCGACTGTCTGCCCCAGGCAGTAACCCCTAGTCGCTACCTTAAGTGCCTCCCATTCCACATGTCTTGCCAACGCGGCTCCCTTATGAATAGCGATATGGCTTGCCAGGTGAGAGTGGAGTGCCTCTCTGTATGCCTTGTCTTCCAGCGCTGTCGGGAACAGTCTCCATATTGGTATGGGGGGGTCTATCGTTCGCCTTCCATGTAAGCATGAGGGGGCTATGATCAGAGATGGTACGCCCTAGATATTCCGGGTGTGCCATTTGCTGCGCTATTGAGGTCGAGCATACTATCCTATCTATCCTGGTGTGGACCCGGTGGAGGCAGGAGTAGTAGGAGTAATCCCTTTCCCCAGGATGTTGACTGCGCCAGACATCCACCAGCTCCCAGGCCCTCACCCAATCCCTCAAATTCTTAGCTATTTTATGTGTTACCGCTCCCACCAGCGGTGGAGTGGAACGATCAAGGTTAATGCCCATTATACTATTAAAATCTCCCCTAATCAATAGCTCCTCCCCTTGTTGGCGTGTGATATGGCTCGAGAGGCGCTGCATGAAGCGGATCTGCTCTTGGTTAGGGGCATACACACTGGTTAAGGCGATCGGAGCTCCATGCAGCTTCCCCTTCAATGTAACAAACCTGCCCTCTTGGTCAATGTCCGTTGAGGTAGCCTCGAAGGGGACTCCCGCTCTAACCCACACCAGGGCTCCCCTAGCGTATGCCGAATATTTGGTGGCAAATATCTGCCCTCTCCATCTATGTCTTAATTTTTCAATCTCGGTCGCAACAAGGTGCGTTTCCTGTAGTAGGGCCACGTGGATACCCCGTCTTTTTAGGTAGGGTAGCACTCTATGTCGTTTAGCGGGCGACCCCATCCCCCTTATATTCCATGTTAATATATTGTACTCTGTCATGATAACATGTCTGTAGTGGGCCACGCGCTCCCCGTTCCGCCAGGCCCCAAGACCAGCCCCCTGCCTGCGTTTCCTATATATATGTAGCCCCCTACTGCGACATCACCATCAAAAACATGAAACGGTAACTCCCAACTCCCATTCCCCAGGGCACCTCTCCAACTGTTGGTGGCTCATGAAAGAGCGCAACAGTGCAACTTAGTCAACAAGTTAGGTGTAGGTCTTGCCATCTATAGCTGAGTGGCCGAGACACCTGTGGGGGGGGGGGGGGGTAGCTCCATGCCCGTCGGGGCCTGGGCTTCGTACTGCACTCCTCACCTCAGTTCCGGATTATGGACTCATTCAACCCAGTTCGTCTGCCGTTTGGGGGGTCACCCTCGGAGCAGATGCGAAGCAGCCCGAGCCCCCCCATCGAGGACACAGAGGCCTGGTTCGATTCTCCTCCACTGCCCTCCTGTGAGGACATTTCCTTACTGATGGAAGCCGCCGCCTCCAAGGCCGCTCTCTTAGCGAGATCCTTCTGGGCCCTGGTGGGTTCACCCCATGTGCGGCGTCTGTTCCGTTGTCTCCTCTGTCTCCCACGGGGTTCCGTCCGGTCTGGTCGCTACCGCCTCGGCACCCTTCTCCTATTCCACGTATCTCTAGTCATTCCCATGCCTCATCTGGTTTCAAGAAAAACATAGTTTGGTCATTGACAATCACCCTCAGCTTGGCCGGGAAGAGGAGCGAGTACTGCATCCCCTCCTCCCTAAGTACTCTCTTCACTGTCAGGAAGGAAGCCCGTCTGGTTTGTACATCCAGTGTGAAGTCCGGGAACAGCGTCACCTCTCCATTCGCCACCCTGAAGGGTCCGGCTTCTCTGGCACGCTGGAGAAGGGCATCTCTGTCTTTGTAGTGCAGTAGCTTGGCCACCACCACCCGGGGTGGTCTTCCCGGTTCTAAGGGCCTCAAGGGCACCCAGTGCGCACGCTCCAGGGAGAAAAATGGGGTCAAACTTTCCAGAGCAGCCACTGTTCGCAGCCACTGTTCGCAGCCACTGTTCGCAGCCACTGTTCGCAGCCACTTCTCCAGGAACTCCACCATGTTCGTTCCTTCCGCTCCTTCCGGTAGGCCAACTACCCGCGTGTCGTTCCTGTGGCTTCTCCCTTCCACATCTTCTGCCCACTTCTCTAGGTGCAGGACTCGGTCGGTCAGGTCGGTTACCGTGGCTGCCAGATCCTCGTGTTTCAGAGCAAGTTCCGTCAGGGTAGTTTCTCCCTCTCGGACTCTGTCCATCAACTTTTGGAGGCCCACCTCCACTGCTACCTGGTTGATATCATGTTGCAGGGTTGTTTTGGTGTCCTCATTGGCACCTAGTATTTTGTCAAGTGTAGCTTGCACTGTTGAGTGATTGAGATCCCCGTTGTGCTTGGTTGGGGCTCCGCAACTTTTCATATTGCTTTTATTCCGGGACCTGGATGGCATCTGCAAGACGCTACTCTGTAGTTGAAGTGCCCATTTAGAGTGGGCCCCCTCTGCGTCCGGTCCTGGGTCTCGCCGGTTACGTTCGTGGCACACTCCAATAGGACCTGCTGACGTCTCAGCCACAGTTCCCTTGTCCGATGGGTACTCCCTCCACCGTTGCCCATCAAATAGGTGTGCTCTCTGCCCCCTCAGTGTGTTAGTGCAGGTCGTTTTTGGGATTCTGCTGCCAGCTCCCTTTCCATTCCGCGTGTGCGGCGTCGCCGTGGTTTGCCATGAGTCCTCGCGGTGGAGCCGGTGTCCCGGGGTGTCTTTCAGGTGCCCGGCACAGGTTCGCCCGCCTCTCCTCAGCTCCAGATTCAGCCGATACCCCATCCAGCTCAGGCCACGTCCACTACCCTGCTCCAGCAGGTTCACTCTCCCTGAAAGGCGAGCAGGGCCCAGCAGCGGATCCCCTCACTCCAGGGGGCACCCCTGGTCTCCCAAGTGGTGCCCGCTGTCCCTGCCGCCCTCTCACAGGCGCTGAGAAAATCTCTTCGCCAGCCCCTGGGGCTCGCATAGCCCAACGTCCCGGGTCATACTCTCCAGCTGCCACTCACCTACTCGGCACGCCCGGGGTCTGGAGCTCCAGCCGCCGCCTCCTCGGTCTAAAAAATCAGTGGGACAGTTCCACTGGTGTCGGACCCCGGGTGTCTCTCCAACGCAGCCCAGTTCCCAGCGATGACTGCAAGGGGCCCGTCGCAGGCCGCAGCTCCTCCTCACCTTCCCCGCCTGCCGCACCTTCTAACTCGAGCCCGCGGCTCCAAGGCCGAGCTCCGGTGCGCGCTAGGGCCGCTCCTCCTCCGTCGCACAGGATGAACCGGGGGAGACAAACTCCAGCTCCGCTGCTCCACGCCGGGTCAGGCTCTCCCAATCCGAGCGGATTATCCCGCTGGGTCCCGGGGAGGGCTGTTCTTCAGGATTGCATGGCAGGCCCTGTCAGAGCCACGCGACTACACGTCCGACATCTTGGCTGGTTCAGACACGCCCCCCGAGGAACACCTACTTGGTCATCAGTAACAAATTACTGACACCAGTAACAGCACTGTTAGCCCCCCAATGGCCGTTGAGGATCTCAACTGGTGGGGGGGTTACTGGTCCTAAAAAGGTTATGGTATCCACTGACACCTGTAGAGTGTCTATTGGGCAATGATTTGGAAACTTCATCTTGGGCTGAAGTGGAGTTGGAGGCCCAGGCAGCCATGCTGGGCATTTCAGGGCACATCTTTGCTCTTACCAGAGCTCAGGCCAAGAAGAGGACAGGGAAACTTGGTTCTTGGAACAATGGACCAAGTGCTCCCAAAAACTAGGGGTAGAAAGGGCAAACCCTTGTCCACTATCCCTCCCTCTCCAGAAGATTCCTCTTTTGATGAGGAGTCAGCTCCTTGTGCAGGACCTACACCAGAGCAGCTTCAAGCGGACACAGCTGAGCTCTTGGGTGAGGGGGCCCTGCCAGGGAGGAACTGAGTTTGGCACAGCAGACCTGTACCACACTAGAGGGTCTAAGACAGCAAGCTGTCAAACAGCAAAATAGGGATATCAGTGACTCACACAGAGTTTACTGGGAGAACAGTCTCCCTTATACTGAGGCAAGGGACCTTACACCTGGTGCTACCAGGAGACTGGTCATTCCCGTGCAGTATCAGGAATTCCTCCTAAACCTGGCACATAATATTCCCTTGGCTGGACATCGGGGGCAAAGCAAAACCTGGGAAAGACTTGTCCTTCACTTTCACTGGCCTCATATGTCAGAGGACACAAAAGAGTTTTGTCGCTCTTGTGTGGCTTGCCAAGCTAGTGGGAAGACTGGTGGCACCCCAAAGGCCCCCTTATTCCCACTATCAGCGGTTGGGGTACCCTTTGAAAGGGTAGGGGTTGACATTGTTGGCCCCCTTGACCCTCCAACTGCTTCTGGTAATAGGTTCACCTTAGTGGTAGTGGACCATGCCACAAGATACACAGAAGCCATCCCCTTAAGGACCACTACAGCACCTGCAGTGGCAAAAGCCCTCCTGGGAATATTTTCCAGGGTGGGCTTTCCTAAAGATGTAGTATCAGACAGGGGTAGTAACTTCATGTCTGCATACTTGAAAGCTATCTGGAAGGAGTGTGGTGTAACCTACAAATTCACCACACCCTATCATCCACAAACAAATGGACTGGTTGAGAGATTTAACAAAACTCTCAATGACATGATCATGGGAATCTCTGAAAAACTCAGAAGGAGATGGGATGTCCTCCTGCCATGCCTCTCTTTTGCCTACAGGGAGGTACAGGGAGCTACAGCCCCTTGGAACTCTTCTTTGGTCACTCTGTTAGGGGTCCCCTTGCTCTTGTAAAAGAGGTGTGGGAGCAACCACTGAAGCCGCATAAACAAGACATTGTGGACTATGTACTTGGCCTAGAATCAAGGTGGCTGAGTATATGAAAATGAAAAAGGCCACTAAAAACATTCAGGCCAGCCAAGAGCTTCAAAAGCAATGGCATGACCAGAAGGCTGTCCTGCCTGAGTACCACCTAGGACAGAAGGTGTGGGTTTTGGAGCCTGTGACACCAAGAGCACTCCAGGACAAATGGAGTGGACCACATCTTATTGTGGAGAAAAAGGGTGAGGTCACCTTTTTGGTAGACCTTGGCACTGCCAGAAGTCCCCATAGGTGCTTCATGTCAACCGCCTTAAACCCTACTATGATAGGACAGATGTGACCCTACTCATGGCCACAGATGAGGGGGCAGGAGGGCGAGAGTGACTGTCTCCCTTGCCTCTTTTCCAACACTGAAGCTGATGGTTAGTGGAGGGAGTTGTACTAGCAGACTGCCTCACAGCAGAGCAGAGGGAGGACTGTAAGAATTTACTAGGCAATTTTTCTGAGCTCTTTTTACTCACACTTGGTACCACTACTTGGTGTGAACATACCATTGATGCTAGAGACAGTTTACATGTCAGAAGTAAGATTATTAGGCAGCCTGATCACGTCAGAGACTGTACTAAATCTGTTGTTCGGAAAATGTTGGACCTAGGTGTTATTGAGCACTCAGATAGCCCCTGAGCCAGCCCAGTGGTGCTTGTCCCCAAACCTCATAGCAAAGAAGGAAAGAGAGAAATGCGGTTTTGAGTGGACTATAGAGGGCTCAAGACACACTGGCCTCTGCCAAGTATCTCAGCACCTTTGATTTGACTGCAGAGTATTGGAAGATCACATTATCAGAGATTGCTCAGCCAAATACTGCATTTTAAACCATTGGAGGGCATTATCAGTTTAATTATGCCCTTTGGTCTGAAAAATGCACATGCCACTTTCCAGAGGCTGGTGAACACAGTCCTCCAAGGTCTGGAAGTTTTCAGTGAAACATATTTAAATGGTATTGCTGTATTTAGCTCCAACTGGGATTACCACATTGTCCACCTTTGGAAAGTTTTGGAGGCCCTGCAAAAGGCAGGCCTCACTATCAAGGCTTCAAACTGCCAGGTAGGGCAGGGGAAAGTGGTTTATCTGGGCCACCTGGTAGGTGGAGAACAGATTTAACCACTACAGGAGAAGATACAGACTATTTTAGACTGGGCTCCCCCTACTACTCACACCCAGGTCAGAGCCTTTCTTGGCCTCATTGGGTACTACAGGAGGTTCATTAAGAACTATGGCTCCATTGTTGCCCCTCTTAATGACCTCACCTCTAAAAAGATGCCTAAAAAGGTATTGTGGACAGCCAGCCTTCAAAGAGCTTTTGAGGAGCTTAAGTAGGCTATGTGTACTGCACCTGTCCTAAAAAGCCCAAATTACTCTAAAAAATGAATTGTCCAGACAGATGCATCTGAACTAGGGGTTGGGGCAGTACTATCACAACTGAACTCAGAGGGCCGGACCAACCTGTTGCTTGTATCAGTAGGAGGTTGACCCCTAGAGAAACGCGTTGGCCAGCTACAGAGAGGGAGGCCTTTGCTGTGGTCTCGGCCCTGAATAAGTCAAGACCATACTTATTTGGGGCTCACTTCATTGTTCAGAGAGGCCACACACCTCTCTTATGGTTAAAACAGATGAAAGGAAAAAACCCTAAACTGTTAAGGTGGTCCATTTCTCTACAGGTAATGGACTTTACAGTGGAACACAGACCTGGGAGTAACCACTCCAATGCACATAGATTCTCCAGATATTTCCATCTAGACAATGAAGACTCATCTGGGCAAGGTAGCTTTATTGTCCCTTGGTTGGGAGGGGGTTGTGTAGGAAAGTACCATCTTTCTTGGCATGTTACCCCCAATTTATGCCTGTTTGTCAGTGTGTTTGCTTGTCTCACAGGGATCCTGCTCGCCAGGACCCCAGTGCTCATAGTTTGTGCCCTATATGTGTTGTCATTATGCTTGACTGGGTCACTGAAGTTCTGCTAATCAGAACTCCAGTGCTTAAGCTCTCTCTACTTACCAAATTTGTCACTACAGTTTAGTGCCTCCATATTCCAATTCTGATTGGCACACTGGACCCCCCTTGTGAGTCCCTAGTACATGGTACCTAGGTGCCCAGGGCATTGGGGTTCCAGGAGATCCTTATGGGCTGCAGCATTTCTTTTGCCACCCATAAGGAGCTCATACAAACCTTTCTTCAGGACTGCCACTGCAGCCTGAGTGAAATAGTGCACACACTATTTCACAGCCATTTCTTACTGCACTAGGTAACTTATAAGTCACCTATGTGTCTAACCTTCATTTACTGAAGGGTAGGTAAAATGTTACTGTGTGTGAGGGCACCCTTGCACTAGCAAAGGTGCCCCCTCTTTGTCCAGGGCCAATTCCCCGGACTTAGTGAGTGCGGGAACACCATTGTAAGCGTGCACTACATATATGTCAATACACATATGTAGCTTCACAAAGTTAACCCTGAATATGGCCATGTGAGGTGTCTTAGATCATGGAATTGACACCCCAATCCAAATCTGGTATTGGGGGGCCAATCCCATGCACCCTGGGGCTCTACCATGGACCCTCAGTACTACCAAGACAGCTCTCTGAGGTTTCCACTGCAGCCCCAGCTGTTGCCACCTCACAGACAGGTTTCTGCCCTCCTGGGGATTGAGCAGCTCAATCCCAGGAAGGCAGAACAATGCATTTCCTTTAGGAGAGGGGTGTTACACCCTCTCCCATTGGAAGTAGGTGTTATAGGCATGGAAGGGGTATCCTCCCAGAGCCTCTGGGAACGCTTTAAAGGGCACAAACGGTGCCCTCCTTGCATAATCAAGTCTACACCGGTTCAGGGATCCCAAGTCCCTGCTCTGGCGCAACCACTTTCCTGTCCATCACCACCCCAGGGGTTGTGCCCAGAGCTCCTCAAGAGTGTCCCTGGCATTAGCCATCTTGGATTCCACGGTTTGGGGGCCCTCTGGAGACCTCTGAGTGGCCAGTACCAGCAGGTGATGTCAAAGACCCCTCCTGATAGGTGCATACCTGAGTAGGTAGCCAATCCCCCTCTCAGGGCTAATTAGGGTCTCTTCTCTGGGTGTTTCCTCAGATTCAGTTTCCAAGATTCTTCCAGGACTCCTCTGCTTCAGCTTCTGATCATTGGATCAAGCTCAGACTGCTCCATGAACCGCTGTAACTGCAACAAAGTATCCAGGACGACTCCTGTGACCTGTACCTTCAGCTCCAGCCAGCATTTGCAACAGTTTCCAAGGTGTGCATGCTCTGAGGACTGCCTGTCTTCACCCTGCACCAGAAGAACCGAAGGAATCTCCCTTGGAGTGATGTAGTCACTTACCTGCTTCAGCAGGCACCCTTCTGCAACGACAACTGGTACTCTGGGACTCCTCTCCTGACAACGAGCTTGCTCCCTGGAACACAGATGGTGGACTGCAGTGACCCAGACTGTCCAAAGGCCCAGCTGTCCAAATTTGGTGGCGGTAAGAGCTTGCCTCCCCGTGCTGCATCTGTACCCCTTTGCACCACATCTTCTGCAGCTCTTTGGGCTTCTGTGCACGTCTTCCAAAAGTTCTTGTGCACAGCGTAGTCCAGGTTCCCAGCACTCCATCCTGCGACACACAGCTCCCTGAGTTGTTCTCCGGCAACGTGGGAACCTCCATTGCTGTGACGACCACACTTTGCATCTTCTTTTGTTCTGGGACTCCTGTGGGTGCTGCCAGGTCTTCCTAGGGCTCTCTAAAGTGCTGAGAACCCCCTCTGTCTCCTCAGTCTGAGTTGAGACCTCCAGGTCCCTCCTGGGTCCAGGCAGCTCCTCTTTGACACAAACTGCGTATTTGCTTAAACCAAGTCTGGTTGGCAGAATCCAGAGATGCAAACAGCCTGTATCCAACAACTGGACGTGGGACATCTCTTGCACCAAGCAGGAACCTGCAGCTATCTTCTTTGATGTATTTCTGTACTTTTCTTCTAACCAGAGAATTCACTTTTGCACCTTCTTCCAGGTTGGCAGGGGCTCCTGTCCTTCCTGGACTCTTCTTGGACTTCTGGACTTGGTCTCCTCTCTCCACAGGTTTTCAGGTCCAGGAATCCATCAGTTGTTGCTTGCAGTCTTGTTTGGTTCTTGCATAATTCAGCACCACGACTTGTAGTGTGTTCTGAGGAAACTTGTTGTACTTTACTCCTGCTTTCCTGGGCTCTGGGGTTGGGTACTTTACTTACCCTTGGTGTTTTCCCACACTCCCAGTGCCCCTCTACACACTACACTTGCCTAGGGGAGAATTCAACATTCGCATTCCACTATTTTAGTATATGGTTTGTGTTGCCCTTAGGCCCATTGCAATCTATTGTATTTTCTACTGTTTGCACTATTCTATGACTGTTTACTTACCTGATTTTGGTTAGTAGTGTATATATTGTGTATAATACTTACCTCCAGAAGGAGTATGGCCTCTAAGATATTTTTGGCCTTGTGTCACTAAAATAAAGTACCTTTATTTTTGGTAACACTGAGCATTGTCTTTTATTGTGTATAAGTACTGTGTAACTATAGAGGTATTGCAGGAGCCTGGGCTCCTCTGCTACAGCTACGCCTAGACAGCCTAGGCTGATAGAACACTGCCTACATTTCACTAATAAGAGATAACTGGACCTGATATAAGGTGTAAGTACTTTAGGTACCCACTACAAACCAGGACAGCCTCCTACACATACTGGAGTGTCAAACGAAGATTACTCTGAAAATATACGTGTTAATACACCTGCCCAGCCGTGTGCATCACCATGATATTCATTAAAAAATAACCATCAGCTAGCCGTGCACAAGGAAATCCACATTAGCCATGCACATCAGCGTTAGAAATGGGATCAGCGTGAAATTCCAATCCAGCCGTGCACATTGGCGTTGAAGATAAGATGCGATCAGCAAGAAAATCCAAGCAAACGTGAGGATTAGATGAACCATGAAATCCTATGTGTGCCCTATCCAAGATGGCGCCACTACAGGAATCCTACATCTGCATCAGTGTCATCTGTGCATAGCATCATCACTGCGCAGGGACGTTCTGGCTCGTCCTTGACCTGCACACTATGCTCCCTCCTCTACGTCCTCGCTCGTTCTGCTGCTAGGCAACGTTGCCTAGAATGTGCCAAATGTTTGCCTCACTCCTTGGCAAAAGAACCCGATCTTCTGTTGCTACAAACACTTCCCTCACTCCACAGCACAGGCTTGAGAACGTGCTTCTCCACAATCTGAAAGATGCAACCAGACCAAAAATTGTGGTAAGAGAGCTTGACAGTATAAGTACTTATAACAGCTACTTTCAATACTTGAAAAGGTGAAATGCTTCAGCTTCTTCATGAAGGTAGTAGTGTTGTGGATCCATTTTTAGTTTGCTTGGGTACAGGAGTTTAGCTTAGCCTCGGCTTGCAGGCCTGTGCCCTTTTACCTAGATAAACATTCTCTGTTTTATTTTTTATTCATTTTAGCAGTACTTGCAGTGCTTGCGTTTGATAAGAAATGTTTTTATGTTATAATCAGTTGTCATTCTGTGAAAGCATCATCAGTAATGTATGTATTGGATTGTCATCATGTCCCTTTGCTTCAAAGAATATGAACGTCAGGCATTTTGTTATGATATTGACGATCCAAGTTTGCACACACAATCTAATGTTTAGGTACATACCCACATCAGGATGTCTGCACAGACAAAACCATGGGCCTTATAAAAACAATCTTTGAGATCAAGGTAATTAAAAGGGGTTCTACCCAGGATATTCCATCCATACTACACGTCACTTTGCAGCAGTCCTGAGCCTTTGCGTCGATACACCGCCTGATTTGGAGACTGGAGGCCAACTTTGTTCTAAAGTAACAGGGTTGGGGCGCTTCTCATTGACATGGCTTAGGCAGATTAGGTTTATCATGCCTTCCTCTCTTTAGGGTAGACAAGACGCTCTAGGAGGACATTTTTGTATTCATGTTTATTACAAAATGTAGGGATTGTTCATATTCACATCACTTATTCTCACAATCCTGATTTTGTCTCTTGTCATTATCCTAATCATTGCAGCTGTATTCTACCGTACATTGCCATCTTTTCAATACATGTATTAAAAACTGTTCTGCATCTTCTTTCTTGCCTGTGTGTGTGTATAAGACTCATTTGAGACTCATTTCTAATGAGAGAAAAGGGTAAGACTTGTTGCACCACAATTTCCCTGAGAGGATTTCAGTCCAGGCACTACTCTGCCAGAAATTACCTTTGCTGTTTGTGTTTGGTGAGGTGCTCCTAGAAAACCGGAAGATTTGGGCCACCAGCTGCCAAATGGTGTGGGAATGATTCAGTGGCCTACAATCAGAGGTGCTGCTGCCCTAATCCAGCAGTCTTGTAGAGATACAAGGGTCCTTACGACATGACGCCACCAACGATGGTGTAGGCACTAATTTATGAGTTGCCTTAGTATCTCTGTCTCACACACACTAAGGTACCCTAAAGTACCATTATACCGAGACATCCGTGGTTTTAGCGACAATCCTCCACAGCTGAAAAGGGAGTACCTATCTAGACTGTAGGTTGTTCAAGCCTGAAAGGATTTAATCCCCCGTTGGTGTTCTCAACTCTGATACCTTTTCCTTAACATGCCAAACACCATAAACATTCCAGAGAACTGCAGACAAGCACTCACTCAGTTTCTTCTTGCCAATGGCTTAACTGACGATGGCAGGGAAGTCACATTTGTTGTGGAAGCTCATGAAGCATACCAAAAAGATATTTTTTTTCTTGGGTCACCTTTCCAGAACTGAATGACAATTCACACACATTTCACTTACAGAATCGAGAATGTTCCACAGTGGTACCAAGCTTATCAACATTTAGAAATACAATTTTCTTATCAAGAACACCAAAACTGGTTCAGTGGCACCCTTCTACATGTAATATAATCCGTGAGATTAAGGGGGTCATTATGACCCCGGCAGACGGTGTTAATATGGAGGTAAGTACTGCCAAAAGGCTGGCGGTACTTTTCTCCATATTAAGCCATTGGTGGTTTGGATAAAGCTGAACCGCCAGTGTACCACACCCACCACCACGCGGTAACTTCAGTCTCCAGCCCGGCGGCGTCACTTGCCTGCCTGCGGGATTATGACCCCGTCTACCGCCAGGGTTTTCGTGGCAATCCTACTGCCACGAAAACCATAGTGGTAGGCACTATCAGTGACAGGGAATCCCTTTCCTGTCACTGATAGGGGTCTTCCCTGCCCCCTACCACCCCAGATTCCCCCCATCCCCCTTCTCCCCAGACCCCCCACGACATACACGCACCATCATTCCCACACGAACACACACACTCATTCCCAAATTCATGCATGCATGCATACATCCATTCACACACATCCACACTCGCTGACATACATACAAGCACACACGTATTCACACAACACAACATACATGCACACACAGACAACAGGCATCACACACCCGCATACACGCACGCACAGACATTCACACACACACACACACACACACATACAACACCCTCCTCCCCTGTCGGAGCACCTGACTTACCCGATGTCAGGGCGTCCTCCGGAAGGAGACGGGACGGGGCGCTGCTGCCAGCAGCAGTGCCCACCAGCAGAACAACGCCAGGCCGTATCATGGGTCGTGATACGTCTGGGGCGGTCTACTGGTATGGCCAGCTGCTGGCAGCAACCACATTACTGCCATCCGCCGGCATGGCCACAGCCGGATTTCCCCAATCCTTCTGGCAGAAATCAGGCTGTCGTCAAAATCCGGCTGACTACTGGTAGCTGCAGCAATGATCTTTTGGCAGCCATCGCCGTGGCGGTAGGTGGTTTTTACTGTCAATGTCCTAATGAGGGCCTAAGTCCTTTAAGTAATGACGGGCCAATGTGGCCCAAGTTTGCAACGTACACACCACATCCTGAAGTACAAGCTATGCATGTAGCTGAAGTACGTACACTTTATAATGAGCAAGTAGTAATATACAAACAACTAATACAGTTTGTAATGTAGACTTTGAACACCGCCCCAGTGACAGCTGCTCCATCTATCCATCAATTGGCTGTTAACAGGAATGAATACCCAAACAGTACACTCAAAACTGGGCAAAACACCTATTGACTGGGAAAAGATTCAGTTCCGGATGGCACAAAAAACAAATCAGCTCGAAGCAGTGTTTACCCATACGGGACCCAAAGATAAAGACAGAATTCTCACAATGTGCATGCCATTCGGAATGGTTCCCTCAGTAAAGGACTGTGCCACTTGAGGTACAGTCTTCGCTGCAATTTACACAACCACACATGGTACCCTGACACTTGTCAATTTGCTGGAAGTGTTAAAACAGATCCAGAATGAACATGGGCCAGCCACGGCCCTGGACTTGGGGATGAAACTGATACGTAACTTTGACACAGTATCCTCATAAATATATAGCAACATTAAAGGCGAAGCAGCACATACCTCTATAAGCAGCAGCATTGGCCCTATGGAAGGTACCAAACAAGCACAAGAGGGTTCTAGAAAATGCTGGGATAAACAAAAGCAAAACGAAGACAAAAGAAGTCAGAAAGCAGATTCTCCTCATCCAGAGACCTCTGAACAAATACATAGGGGGTCATTATGACCCTGGCTGTGAGTGCTAATGTGGCGGTAGTACCGCCAACAGGCTGGCGGTACCCACCCCCACATTATAAGAATGGCGGGGTGGCTGCAGCCAACCTGCCACTTCTCCACTCATACTGCCATGGTGGTATCAGCCGCCGGGCCGGAGATGTCAATCTCCAGCCCGGCGGCTGGCACAGTACCGCCTGTGGCATTATGAGTCTGCCTACCACCATGGTTTTCATGGCGTTAGCAACGCCACGAAAAACCATGCAGTAGGCTCTACCAGTGACAGGGGATTCCTTCCCTATCACCAGTAGGTAACTCCCCCACCCACCCAACACTCACCAGACACACAAACACACACCCCGAACCATCCGATGCACAAACACCCCCCACCCCCATACACGCACACACCTGCAGACATGCACATACCACACAACGGATCCCACAGCCAAACACGTACATATCATCCCCTCCTCCCACCCCACCAGTCACAGTACCCCCATACACCCATTCACTAGCACTGCCAAACACGCATTCATACACACATTGCAGACACGCAGTCATACACACATACTTACAGATATACTGACACACATTCTTACACAATCACACTGACATGCAGACACTCACTTCACCATTCTTACACACATTCACTCACACGCATACAAACGTGCAAACTACACAACACACATTCAGACACACACACACAATACCACCACACTCCCAACCCCCTCCCCTGTCAGATGCCCAACTTACCTTGCCCGGCAAGGAGGTCGTCAGACAGAGAACGGGAAGGGGCACTGCTACTGCCAGCAGAACACCGCCAGGACGTATTAATCGTCATAATATTGCATGATCACCCTTCTTGTGGAGGAAGTCCAGCAGTGATCATAATATGGCGGATGGTTGGTAGCTGCAGTGACGGTATTTTGGCAGCCGTCACCGCAGCTGGAGGCGGTTTTTACCGCCAATGTCAAAATGGCAACCATAATCTCCAAAATAGAGAAACTTAAAAAAACTCCTGCTAGATATCAATATGTTGAAACACGACCCTCTCATTCCTTTCAGGACATGCCGGATAAACAGAGTGAGAGAGTGGGCCAGTCTGAACACCGCACTGACTATATGAAGCAGAAGAAGGACTCACAACGTTCCTCAGAAGCTTACGCTAAAAAGGAGGATACATTTCCCCAACAAAGGCCCCAAAGAAACAGGTGATAGCAATTTCCAATAAACATGACTGCAATATTGAGAACATTGCTGAAAAACAGGACTTGGGCAGCGACTCTGTTGCTCGGCAGAAGTCACGGTTTGTCTTCAGAGTCTTATAGATCATCTGGATGTGACAGCAACAATGACTATCTCGTAATGGGCACGGCGGACAGGCGCGTCTCCCCACCCGAATAGGTTTATGAATTAAACATCCAAATTGAGGGGGACTTAGAGTGCACTATTTAAGTTATCTTCTTGGAAGCACTCAATTGTGATATTCTATTTGTAGAAAAGACTGTCCACCCATATTTGTCCACAAGCTCCCACATGGCGAAGATGTAATTTTGCCTTCTTTCTCAGTCCTAGTTCCAGATGCAGTAAAGGAAGCCTATGTGGCTGATTGGGCTTTAGCACAGGCTCCCGTGCTGTACCACAACCACGTGGGGTGGGATAAAGACTCTCCCAACCATGTAATACCTCTTAGGTCCACAACCCAGCCTCAACCTCCAGTAAGAGACATTCTCACACAACTCGAGTACCAGGGAGTAATTGAACCCTGTGGGGAAACGCCCTGAACCACAACTCCGTAACAACGCTTTCGTTAACCACAAATTTGTTGTTTTGTGCCTTAACCACACATGTGCTGAACAACGCACATGCGTGGTTAAGGCACAGAACAAGGGAGTCGGCTGAGGAGGACGACGTGATGAGTCAGGTAAGTGGGGCTGTTTTAGGGGCTGGGGGGCTGGGGGTTGGGGTATTTTTAGTTTTAGGGGCGGGGTGGGGGGTTGGGGTTTTAGTTTTAGGGGCAGGGTGGGGGTTCAGGGTATTTTTAGTTTTAGGGGTGGGGTCGAGGGTTGGGGTTTTAGTTTTAGGGGCGGGGTGGGAGCTCGGGGTATTTTTTGTTTTAGGGGCGGGGTGGGGGTTGGGGTTTTAGTTTTAGGGGAAGGGTGTCGGGCAGTTTAGGTTTAGGGGCGGGGAGGGGTATTTTTAGTTTTAGGGGCGGGGGTGGAGGTCGGCATATTTTTAGTTGTGGGGTGGGGGTGGGGGATTGGGGTTTTAGTTTTAGGGACGGGTGGGGGGTCGGGGTATTTTTAGTTTTGGGGTGGGGGTCATGGGTTTTTAGTTTTAGGGGTGGGGGTTGGGGTTTTAGTTTTGGGGCGGGGTGGGGGTCGGGGTATTTTTTGTTTTAGGGGTGGGGTGGGGAGTTGGGGTTTTAGTTTTAGGGGCGGGGGAGGAAGGAGAGGGGTATTTTTTGTTTTAGGGGCGAGGGTGGGGGGTCGGGGTATTTTTAGTTTTAGGGGTGGGGGTCGGGCAGTTTAGGTTTGGGGAGGGGTATTTGTAGTTTTAGGGGCAGGTGGGGGGTCAGGTATTTTTTGTATTTGGGGGTGGGGGGTTGGGATGGTTTAGGTTTTTAGGGGTGGGGTGGGGGATTGGGGTGGTTTACATTTTAGGGGTGGGGGTTGGGGTGGTTTTAGGTTTTAGGGGCGGGGTGAGGGGTTGCAGTAATTTTAGGCGTGGTGTTTGTGGTGGTTTTGGGTTTTAGAGGTGGGTTGGGGGGTCGGGTAATTTTAGGGGCGGGGTGGGGGGTTGGGGAAGGTTTTAGGGGCAGGGTGGGGCCTCGGGGTAGTTTAAGGGGCAGGGGTGTTGGGGTGGTTTTACATTTTAGGGGTGGGGTAGTTTAGGTTTTAGGGATGAGGTGGGGGTTGGGGTTGTTTTAGGGGTGGGGGTTGGGGTGGTTTTAGGTTTTAGGGGTGGGTTGGGGGTCGGGTAATTTTAGGGGCAGGGTGTGGGGGTTAGGGGGGTTTAGATTTTAGGGGTGGGGTGGGGTCTCGGGGTAGTTTTAGGGGTGGGGTGGTTTTAGGTTTAAGGGGTGAGGGTTGGGGTACTTTAGGTTTCAGGTATGGGGTGGGGGTTGGGGTTGTTTTAGGGGCAGGGTGGGGGCCGTGGTAATTTTAGGGACAAGGTGGGGGGTTGGGGTAGTTTTAGGGGCAAGGGTGGGGGGTTGGCGTGGTTTTAGGGGAGGGGGTGGGGGGATGCGGTAATTTTTAGGGGTGGGGTGGACGCATGGTGGAAACCATGCATGCCTATCACTAATGCCTTTACCAGGAATGCCTTTACAATGAAAAATCGTTGTTAAGGCATTTGTGGTAAAGGCATTAGTGATAACAACGCAGTCGTTGTTCCGACCTCCTTGTTCAGGCAGGCGTTGTTCCATGATGAGTTGTTCCGACATACATTCAACCCTGTGTCTCTGCAATGAATAATCTGTTATTCCCTGTTGCAAAACCAGACCATTCATATAGAATAGTCTTTAATTGCAGATATTTAAACAGTCATACATGCACAATACAAATTGCGCACAGCTCTAATTAACAATATAGTGCATAAAAATACAAAACAACCTTGGATATTTCCAATGTTTTTTCCTGCCAAAACCTAGGACCTGAAAGTCGGGATTTTAGTGCCTTTAGCACATTAGGCTCACAGCAGCACTTTTGATGTTTGCCTCAGGTATATAAGAACAGCCCAGGGTTGTTTTCAGCCTCTGTAATATCAATTTTACATGATATTGACCCCAAGGCGTTCTCCTCCATGGATGATATTTATCTCACAAACGCTGACCTCAACATTCGTCTTGCTAGGGTCGATTGGATCGTTCTTGGATTCGCTGCCCAGGGCTACAAATTAAATTTCAAGAAAACAAAAATTGCCTTTCTCATTGTCCTATTTCTTGGATACAAGTTATCAGATGCAGGCAAGATCCTGGCCCCACACTTTATAGAGAAATGCGCAAAACTTCAACCACCAAATACCATCAAGAAATTACAGTCATTGCTGGGTTTCTTCAATTTTGGCAGAACATACATACCTGACTATGCACAGCTTCTAAAACCTCTTAATAACTTAATTTGTCCAGATTTTTCAAACAAACATTGGACACTCGAACATATCCTCAGAGAGCTTCAGAAGGATATGTTAGAAGCTAAACATTTACACACATGCAACAACAAAACAAACTTGGTCATCAGAATAATTGCTGGTGCCATCAGATTCCCCTATGTTCATTTCAATGAGGATGACATGGTACATATAGCATACAAATCCCATTTGTATTCAAATGCAGAACAATGTTTTGCTCCTACAGAAAAAATACTGACTGCTGCACAGATGGCTGTCATAAAGGAGAGGCCACTAGCCCAAGGGAAACGCATTATTGTTGTTACCCCCGGTACCAGCCTTAAAGGCTGTTACCACAGCAAACGTACCTACTGCTAAAGCATTACATCCACTCTGGATTCAATGTGCAACCTCCCTGACTGCCACTGATGTTGATTACATGTTTGACCCAAAATTACAAACACAAGAATTCCTCCAATATGAGCAGGAGTACCCCACACGTAAGAACACACTACCACTTGATCAATACCAAACTATCATTTATATTGATGGTTCAGCACAATGGGCTGTAGGCACTAACAACCAGTATTTCAGCGGCTTGCCCCGGCGTAAGTGGGGTGCTGAGGGATGATGCTTTTCACCTGCAAAATACCCACATGCAGACCTTAGGGGACTCCGTTGCACAGCTGGCAGAGCTTAAGGCTCTAATCTTGGTGCTGGAACATACGGATCTGATGCAGAACACACTAACTGTGTGTGGTTCATATGATTGTGTCCAGACCTACAATGATTATCTCAATCATTGGCATTTAAACTCGTTCAGAGACTCTAAGGCGCAAATCATTAATCACAGAACGTTGTGTGGAAGGGTAGTTGATCTTAAGGACAGACTACCAGATGCTCATGTAGTACATACATTGGGCCACCAACACATAGGAGTACACGTTGCAGGAAATACCTTGGCTGATGAAGCTGCCAATTCTGCGGTAGCTTCGCTTCTGTTGCTGCAATAACTCGTTCTCACACAAGGTTGAATAATGAGTCACTGACTGCAGTGAAAGCTTCAGCTGAGGGCCAGCCTTTACCAAAAACGTACCCTGCAAACTATACATACAGTGTTAATGCTCAGAATGTTGCATTTGCAAACATTCCAGGGGTTTGAGATCATGTAATCCACAACCAAGATCAGAGACCAGATCTTATCAAAGCAGAGCATGAGGGTGTCATTTCTGCTCACGCAGGTGTGGCGGCTACAATTTCACTGTTACGAAAACACTTTTTGTGGCCAGGTTTATACAAACAGATCAAACAATATGTCCTTTGTTGTGCCATTTGCCAGCAAATAAAAAGATCCACCATTAGATGTCCACCGCAGACATCCCTCTTAGTGTCAGACCACTACAATGTGTGTACCTGGACCATTGTGGTCCCTTACAACCTGATGGTGCATACAAATATATCTTAGTCACTGTTGATTCCTGTTCTAGATCCCTGTGGGTATGGCCACAATGGTCAGCTGATGCTCAAACTGTTATTAAAGATTTGCAGTCCTTTATGAGTATCAAGAATATGAGTATTCTAAGAACTCTGTTGATGTGAAAACTGTATGGGAACAACAGATTGGCAGATACAGGATAGGGAAGCTTTGTAAAGAGCATGCCTTAGTCCCTTGCACATTATATTTTTAAATGCAACATTTCAACAAACATCATTCTTGGGGTTAGAAGAAATAAAAGAAATGAACGTGCCCAGCATCCCCATACCAGCTAAATGTCAAAATGGCCAACACTTTTAAATGTCACTGATGATCAACTAATGGCTTGGGTTCAGAATGGTACCTTAAATTCCTCAATTTCAAGTCCCGGCAGGTTGTATTATGGCCAAAGGCAACAAACAGTTGCCTGGCACGTTTTGTTAATTCCTCAGGGGGTTTCAAAGCAAGCCAGCCAGACCCTCCCTATGTCTGGGGGGAACACTTGGGTACTGTTACTACATACAGTGTGGGTAAACTGTGCCAACAATGGTTACACTCCTCCACCTTAGCAGCTGTAAAACAACATTAGTCTCCTTTCTGAGGAAATAGAATTACAAGATTTTCTGTTAGAACCTAGGAAGCCATGTGCAAAACATTTCCTGTATGCCATGTATAATGAGATTTGGAACCTTTCTCAAATGGAAGCAGCTGCAGGTTTTAGGCAGATACATAAGGAAAACATGGATAAGGCTTTAGCTGTTGTTAATAATGGCATGAACACTTTGTCCAACAGAATTTACACTTTAAATAATATTGTGTCGTCTGCGATTGACATCATTCAGAACAACATGTCCTTTTTACAACATGGGCAGTCAGCTGCGTTCCATCATGCAGTTAGGTTGGACACTGCAAGTTTTGAAAAATGGTTGTGTGCCCTGGAAACACATAAACACTGGCCAATTAATTGCCGCTTTTAATTTATCCAGGGAATGGCTAAAAATAGAATGTAGTTACACCATGCTTAACATTGAAAACTTATAAAAGTTTACTTTTACTCTGATAGAAATGCCCTCTGCAGTATGGTTGATACATGGAATTATAAATCTGTCCATTTCCACCTTTCAAGCTGTTTGAAACATTTTGCTGTAGGCAGGTATGAGCGGCTAGGAGACAGTTACATTCACGAGGTGTGGGAGTTGGCTTTCAATTTCAAATGTCTGAACAGCGAAACAGAGGTCTTTCTTAGTGGAAGCGAATGTGAGACTACTGTTAGTCATTCTATAATTTTTAAGCAGGTGTTCAGGCACAGCCTTTGCAAAGCAGACGTTGCCAACTTGGCAATCGATCTGAAGGGGACTCCTGTCCCTTTGATTCGTCCAGTATTTCACATACTTTCAAATGGAAGTTATATGGTTCTGAACGATGAAAGCGGAATGAAGTCTGGAATTTCCTATGTCATTTCTGTTTCATAAATGTTAACTTGTTGTGGCAATGTTTTATTCCCCCACACAAGAGATAAGAGTAGCTGAATTGTGGCCCTACATTGCTGCTTCTAATGTAAATTTTGACCAGCTGAGCAGACTAAAGGCGCTGTTATTTAAAAAACAAGTGACTTCGACCTCAGTCAGAGAGACGTATGATCTCAAGATAGGGAAGTCATCAGCTGAGATACAGTCCCTATTAAATCCCAATTCCCTCAAGCACTTTGGAGAATTGGTCAGCAGAATCTGCAATGCCTCAAGCATTGAAGGAATTGTGGATTCTTTTAAAACTGTTGGTTCTGGGTTTGTCAGCACCTTCCAGACCTTGTTTGGAGTCATAGCATTAGCCATACACTCAATCTTTTTGAGTGTCTTTGATGGATTCCCAGTTACTTTGTCGTTAATTCACGGAATCTTGCTGCTCTTATTTTTTCTACACAGCGGATGCCCTATTTCAGCTAAATGGCGTGATGGAGCTACCACCCACCCATGTCACAACAACATACTTTCCACAACCCTATATGACAATGTCACACACAACGTAAGCCAACTATCTGGCCACTACATCACCAACCTATCAGTACAGTTATAACACATATTATACCTGCACAAGATGATTTGTCAACATAAAAAGTGTGTCCCTATACAGAGCATCACTGTGAAACAACAATCCATCAATGGAAATTAGTGTTGACTCTAATTTCATATTCATACATACTCCAAATCTACACTTGCTCAGTCCATTACCAGATGTCAAGTCCTATGAAAGTTACCTCACCACATTCCAATTACAACACAGAATGCTGCTTATCAATCACATTCATAACATGGAACTGTGTCTATAACATTCAAAGCGCAAAAACCACAGATGCGCCTACTCCATTTCGCATATCCAAGTTTGGAGTATAATTCAAATCCATTTCAACAACACATGTATCAGTAGTGTGTTTGCAAAGCTTTATACATACTTTCTGGACCTACTAATCTTAGTCATTCTCACACAGAACACAAAGTCAGCACACATGATTTACCCACAGGCAACCCTAGGGAGCGTACCACACCTTCAATACAATGGACACCTGTCATGTGCATGAAGGCCACATACAGTTCTACTAATCATGATTATTATCAACCTCAAATCAACAATATCAAAATGCCATCATCGCTACCAGCACTTTAGACATGAGCAACCTTACATCTTTGGAGTAATGTTACACTGACATAAACAACTTCTTAAGTGACCATGATTGAGACATACACCTAGAGTACAGCACTGACTGAAAACATATACCATTCCACCAACATGTGAATGTCCACTACAAAACCTGCAACACAATGAAGACAGTGTAATTTGAGCTTAGCCATACTAAAATCCTTCTTAACAGATTCAGAATAGCAAACGTAAGTATGGCAAATGTGGATCACAAATCTTGAAAATGGCAGGAATTACCAACGTATACATGATGTTGGCAAATACCAGTGTATATTGTACAATATAGGAGATGTACTGCTCTATGTAGCATGCCCACAATACATTGGCTATGGGAATAACAGGCTAGCCACTTACCTTCACAATACCATGTACATGGTACAAATAGTCTGAACTCACATTTCAATGATATGACTTGCACTAGGAATGTAGAAATATCACCATGCTTTTCATCATGTAGGATATCCACCCTATTTATACATCACATTTGCCAGTGTACAGTCCACACTTACAATGGGGACACCTCCTCACACCTCTGAGTAAGTGTAGCAAGTATGCCATGGGAAATTTCAGATTGAGACCACACCATCACATGAACTTTACAATTAGTTCACAACTCCTGTATAACTGGCCTGTTTCTCACCTGTCAGACACAAGATTGCACATAGATCTAGACCCAGTGGAATAAGAATGGACAGGGACCAAAGACCCAGACAACTTACAACAGGATATCTGGAGTATGGATCAGTAGGTGGGAATGATGACCCAGCAGGTTACATATAGAGCAGTATAGTGCTACACATATGACACAGTCACGTGCATTACCTCATGCTTCAATACAATATGGTTAACATTGGTGAGTTTTATGTCCCCATACACAATAAAATGTCCACACCTGTACATCAATGTTATAACCTGTACACATAGGTGTACCTATGGGACCCTTTGCCTCTATCACTTACCACATTGTCACAGCTTAAATACTTACACATTATACACTGTACTGGTAGAGGGATGTACATGTGTGTGAGTCAGTATTTACCCTCTTGTGGCTGCTGCTGCTGTGCTGCCTTCAAATGCCCATACAACTCAAGGTAGGCTATGGCTAAAATGCTGGCAATTAGGGGGGTGAAGTCCGATGGGCACCCCTCCTTTATTGGGAGGACATCCCCAGCTGGGCCTCCGTGGTCTTCCGGGCCCAGCATAACAGGTCTTCCCACCACTTCCTTCAATGGGTGCTCTGCCGGTTGTGGAACCCCATGGTCCGCTCTTGCTTAGCGATGGCATGCCAGATTCTCTTTTTTGATGGGCATTGACCCGCATGGATCACACAGGCAAAAGGAGAAAGTTATGTCCACGTGCACCATACCAAAACAAGTGGTCAGAACACTTCAGTCACAGCAAGTAAGCAAACACTCCCTCCCTCTCAGTTCAAACTCCTTCCCAATTTTCCATCTGCAGCCAGTCCATGTGTGAAGTGGAGACACCCACACAACATGCATGATCAGGACCAGGTATTGACTAGATACATATGACAAGGCCACATGATTGTCCATAACATGGTATGTCTCTATTAACATTTCTCACACCATTATTGTTGGACATGCTGCAATATATTTTATGTATAGAGGAAGTTAGATTACACACTATCTAACATGTATCACTACCTTATGTCTGCATATGCACATGTGCACATGTCCATACACCCCCATATGATTGCCCAATCCTTCACTACTGCACATTTCATGTGCACCATATAGCTGTTCATACAGAGCTAGGACCTCATCCACAAGCTTGTCCAGCTCTTCTGGAGTGAAGGCTGAGGCCCTATCACCTGCTGAACATGGCTTGATAGCTCCCAGAGGCACAACACAGCAGCTCAGGTAGTGGAGGTCTTGCTGGCAGCAGTCAGGAGTCAAGTGAGATGCAGAAGTGCAGAAGATGGCAGTCACGTCAGCCACACACATGACCATCACCGCCGATGTCGCCGTTGGCCCAAGTCCACCAAAGACAGCAATGTGTTCCAATGGCAATGTCCATTGCGGTTATAACCGTCTACTGCCGTGACGACATCCGGCGACAGAGTTAGTTCACTTCTTCATGTCCAGGACAGTAGGTCAGGCAGCTGTAATTTTGAGGCAATTGTATGTATGGGAAAGTACTGTAAGGTGCGTCATTTACTATTAACTATATAGTGCAAACTCATTTTAAATGCTGCTTTCATGTTTAATAGCCTCAATGTGCATGTGAGTAGAAAAAGCTGTGTAAAAGAGGTATGGCTGGTAATGGAAATGAAAATCTGGTCTCAACACCCTATTTGCGACATCAGTGCAGTAGAGGTGCAAAAAAGATGTTTCACATGTAAACTAGACTGGACTATCAAATGCTGCCAGTCACATATATATGCATGTAAAGTACATTTGCGGGTTTAGGGAATCTGCATCAAAGGGAACTGACATAGAATGCATAACAATATGCTGTACATCAAATGTCATGTTTCATCTGATATGATGTGGAGTATGTGTGACTTGTATATGAACATATTCATTATGTGTACATTTTAGAATACACCAACAATCTGTTTTTGTCCCACACAGGTACCCTGGCATGAGGAGAGGAAGACAACCTCCAGTGTACTGGCCACTAGTAGACCTGCAGACCATGGAGGAGAGATACATAATACATATATATTGCCTGAATAGGCATACAATCATGGATCTGTGTCATCAGTTGGAGCCACATCTGATGCGTGCCATTCGCAATCCCAATAGCATACCTCCCATCATTCAAGTCATGTCAGTGCTACACTTCCTGGCCACTGGGTCCTTTCTAAATACAGTGGCCTTAACTACAGAGATGTTTCTGCCCATGTTCAGTCTGGTTTTGAAGGCTGTACTGTCTGCATTTTTTAAACACCTGGACAGTTACATCAGGTTTCCCCAACGTGTGGAAATGTCCTATGTGAAGGCAGAGTATTATGCTTTGGGACACACTCCACATGTGGTTGGAGCCATAGATGGCACCCATGTAGCCTTGGTTCCCCACAGTGCCAATGATCATATAGGAACAGGAAAAACTACCACTCCATCAATGTCCAAGTGATGTGTTTGGCAGACCAGTATATTTCACAAGTATGTGCAAAGTATCCAGGATCAGTCCATGATTCCTTCATCATGCGGAACAGCAATATCCAACTGCTGATGACATGACTCCACACAGAGAGGGTCTGGCTGGTTGGTAAGTCACATAAGACATTTGTGTTCACAAAGTTTATCTCCTGCTATCACAAATGTGCATGTCCAATATATATGTTTGTGTTGTTATACCTTTTCTTTACAGGTGACTCTGGCTATTCAAACTGTTGACATTGACTTGGTTATTGACACCAGTGAGGTACCCAACCACGCCAGGAGAAGTCTGCTTCAATGATGCCCACAGAAGGGCAAGGCGGACTTTTGTCTCCTGAAGGCAAGCTTTCCGCCATGGTAGAACCGCTGTAGTGATCTGTGGATCGTAATCTGATAGGAGGATTTTTGACGGGCTGGCGGTGCTGGTGGTGGGACCACCTCTTTTCCCTCCTCCAGTGTCCTGGTGGTATCGGATTTTTGCCAGACTTCACAGTATGGTCGGATTACTGCCAACATGGTGGTCTTTTGGTAGCTGCCCTCGCAGCGTCTTCACAAAAAACAGCAAAACTCGTAATGGCCCACTATACCTCTTATGTATGGTTTTACATTTGTTTTTAGATTTTTAGTTTAGAGCTGTTTTAGACTTTGGATTTCGCACCCTTGTTTCATCAATAGGGGAGGGTGTTGTGGATCCATTTTTAGTTTGCTAAGGTACAGGAGTTTAGCTCAGCCTCTGCTTGCAGTCCTGTTCCCTTTTACCTAGATAAACATGCTGTTTTATTATTCATGTTTTATTCATTTTAGCAGTACTTGCAGTTCTTGCATTTTATAAGAAATGTTTTTATGTTATACTCAGTTGCCATTCCATTAAAGCGTCATTATCAATAATGTACATATTGGATTGCCATCATGTCCCTTTGCTTCACAGAATATGAACGTCAGGAATTTTGTTATGATATTGATGATCCAAGTTTGCGCACACAATCTAACGGTTGGGTACATACCCATGTCAGAATGTCTGCACGGACAATAACATGAGCCTTATAAAAACACTTGGTGAGATTAAGGTCATTAGAGGGGGTTCCATCCAGGATGATACATGTCATGATACATGGCACTAAAAGCTGAACAATGCATAATGGTATCAGAGTAGGGACACCATATTGGAATATGCAATTGACATTGATCTCTATCTCAATGTACTGCATGTGCATCCACTTTGCCATCTAGATTTCCACCCCAGGTGAGTGAATTTCAATCTTTGAAATCTTCTCTCTAAGGGCAATTTGATTGGGCACTCAGCTGTTGGTGTGTCTTGCTGGTAATGGTAGTGGGAGTGGGTGTGGGCCATTGCATTGCTGTCATTGCCATAAACTGTTTCACAGTGGAACATTCATGATGGGTTACATTGGTTGTTATTTCACATGCAGGACATCTTAAATTGGTTGCACTGTTCTGATTTTCTTTTTGTGGTGGAATATTGTCTTCTGGGAGTTGTAGTGCTATCAGTTCCCAGGAGTTAACATGCCATTCCCAAGGACTGTGGACCCAGGTGAGTTTAGTGGACATGTGGCATGGCAGGGAGGGGTATTGGTACATTTGACACAGAGGGGTGGTGGGTGGTTTGGTAACTGAGGTGGGGAAAGGTGGTGAGGAACATGCAAGACAAAACATTTGGGTAACATGAATGTTGTAGTGACTTACCTGACTCCACTCGCCCAGGTATTCCTGTCAGGCCCCTCAGGCTGCAGGATGTCCAAGACCTTCTCCTCCCAAGATGTGAAAGTAGGGGGGGGGGAGGAGGTGGGGGTTCACTGCCAGTCTTGAGAACTGCCAGCTGGTGCCTGGATGTAATGGAACATACCTTCCCCCTGAGGTCGTTCCACCTCTTCCTGATGATGTCCTGCGTGCTTGGATAGCTGCCTACAGAATTGACCCTGCTGATTATTCTTTGACACAACTACATGTTCCTGGCTATTGATGTTTGCTGGACCTGTGCTCCGAAAAGGTGTGGCTCTACCCTGACAATTTTGTCCACCATCATCCTCAACTCAACATCTGTGAAACATGAGTGTTTTGTGGGGACATAGTAGTGGTGGTAAAGATGGAGTAAAAAGGTGGAAGGAAACGTTAGTCATGAGGTGTAGGTGATGTGATGTGAGTGGGTGACGGTTGTTGTGTATTGTGTGTGATAGTAACTTGTGTGTTTTGTATGTTGTGCAGGTGTGGGAATTATGCGTGGTGAAATGTGCATAGGTGGCAACATTTTTTTTGCTAAATCTGGGATAGTTATTCCTTTTCTGTGGCTGTGAGTGGCATTCTGTGTGCAAAGGATTGTGGGTTTTGTAGGGGTGTGTTATACAGTGCAGTGTAGAGATGTGTAGAGTATATGGATGTGTCTCATGTGTGGGTACTCAAACTATCCAATGTGGTGTGAAGTTCTGTGTGATATGAATTGAGGCCGCCGCTATTCGCTCCGCCAATGGCTCTCCGCCATGTAATGTGCCTAAGCCTCTCATGGACATGGCTTGGGCAGATTAGGTTTATCATGCCTTGCTCTCTTTAGGATAGACACTACTCTATAGGGAGAAATTTGTGTATTTGTGTTTGTTACAAAATGTTGGGATTGTTCATATTCATATCGCTTATTCTCACACTCTTGATTTTGTCTCTTGTCATTATCCTAATCATTGCAGCCCATGTATACTATCGTAGATTGCAGTCTTTTCAATAACTGTATTGAAAACTGTTCTGCATATTCTTTCTTGCCTGTGTGTGTGTATGAGACTCATTTCTAAAGAGAGAAAAGGGTAAGACTTGTTGAACCGCGATTTCCCGGAGAGGATTTCAGAGTCAATGCACTAGGCTTCCAGTAATCACCTTTACTGTTTGTGTTTGGTGAGGTGCTGCAAGAAAGCTGGAAGAGTTGGGCTGGCAGCTGCCATCTAGTGTGGGAATGACTCAGTCACCTACAATCAGAGGTGCTGCTGTCCTTAATCCAGAAGTCTTGTAGAGATACAAGGGTCCTTACAACAGTAGATCCTGCTCCAAATAAAATAGTGGTTTCAGAAGCAGTCAATACAATCCTTAAAATAGGTTAAAATAATCCAAAAAGACAGCACCACTCCTGTGCCTGTTTACATAAGTATACAGTGCCTCTTCTCCTCATTGCCAGTGTTAAAATCAAGACAATAGGTCCAAATAGGATTTCCAAGAGTTTATTGGAGAACAGCACAGTACCTGCCTAAAGTCAAGACAGACAACTCCCCAAACTTCTCGAGCCCAGACCTATGTAGCAGAAACTGGCATGCGATGCAGGGTGGATTAAAAACAATTCCCTTAAAGCAACATGCAAAGTGTATATATGTAACAATAATATTTAGAGAAATCTGGTAATCCCTTTCACCCATTAATTTTCACATTTTTAAACATAGTGTAGTTTAGTCTAGGTTTTTTTATACTCCAAATAAACTTTGAGATACGTTTATCAACCATTGAAAAGAAATTAGTAGGAGATTGTACAGTCAGCATTGAAACTCAATATAATATTACGGGGTCAGAACAATTGCCACTGCCTCATTGCTACCCCAACAGGTGAGATATAGAGGTGGCCATTCTTAGATTTAGGGCATAATTTGGAGTGCAGCAAACAGGTTACTCCGTTACAAACATGAAGGATATCCCATCCGTCATATTACAAGTGCATTATATCAAATGGTAGTTGTAATCCCGCAAACCTAGCAATCCATCACATTTGTATGGAGTAAACATCTGCTGAGCTCTAAATCAGGCCGATAATCTTGAATCTTTTGCAATATTATATCACAATTCTTAATTATTATATCTTTGATAGTTTTTAAGAAATGGATTCCTAAATATTTTAATGCGTTGCTACAGATTGATATGCAAGAATTAGATGTCAAGTCAGGAGAACAATATACATTTAAAGGTGGTAATTCAGTCTTAGACATGCATCTGGATAATGTTAAATATGTGTCTGTCATTTGTATTATGTGTGTTAATTTGATGTAAAGTTCAATTCTAGCTACTGGATCTATGTATATAGCTTAACCTTGTTAAGAACATTGGGACCAAACTATAGAAATTGTACATATGTTAATAAAAATTGCCAATGAATTTTATCATAGGCCTTTTGGGAATCAAGGCCATAAATCCAAGAGAAGATTTAAAGTTTTTGGAGTTTACTGATACATGATAAATTATTCTGATATTGTAAGATGAAAATCTCCCCTTTTTGAAACCTGTTTGAACCTAATGTGTTACTGATGGGATGACTCTATGTGGTCTATTTGCTAATACGTTTGTCTATACTTTATAATAGTGATTAGGAAGAGAACTGGGTCCATAATTTGATAAAGATAAGTGGCCTTTCATGTTTGGGACTAACAACTATTAGAACATCTTGAAAAGATCAATCAATTTCAGCTTTTTGTAACTTTTTTATATGAAGCCAATAAGAATGGAGATAATTTAGGAAGAATGCTTTATTAAATTGTACTGAAATGCCATCAGGGTATTTACCAGAACCGGACAATTTGAGAGCAGCAATAATAACTTCTAATGAAAAACTTTAATCTAATAATAATCTGCTATGTTTAGAAACAGTAGATTGGTTAAAATCCAATAAGAAGCCATCTATAATTTGATATTCAATAGGTAAAGGTTTACTATACAGTTACGTATAATAAGATAAGAATTTATTACCAATATCTGTAGAGTTAGTAAATAGCTAACCTCGTGAAGATCTTGTGCCATGAATTTGATTTGATTTAGTTAAAAGCTTACAGATCCATTGGCTCTGTAATAATATTTTGCTTTTTCATTAGATAGTAACAATCCCGCTATTTTACAATGCATCTTATTAAATTCCTGCTGTATCATTTATGATTTATATTGTCATCCTTTGAAGGGACAAAATGTCTACATTTACTAGGGCTAATTATTTCTTTAGTAAAAGTTTTCCAATCATTGGGTCGCCAATAATTGGTTCATATAAATTTATTGAGTGAGCAAAATATTTATTAACTTTAACATATACAAAGCTATCATCATCGTTGTTGTGTTTTTCTAGAATTTGTGAATGTAATGTTTTGCAAAAACTAGAGCAACTATACTTTTTTTGCTCCTTTGGCACTTGACACAATAACATTTCCAACCTTCTTGTAAAAAAACAATATCTGTTTAATGCCTATGTAAATATTCACTAATCTTTCTTCTTGTAGACGTATGTCTTAAACCATTGACATTTACAATAATACTTTTAATATTGTAACTTCAATCCATATTTACTAATAAACACACAAATTCTTCTACCTCAGCCCGCACAGATATAAATGACCTATAGTGCATAAAAGCCTACCTAAAAAGATAGACGACCAACATAAAATAAGCATCATAAAGAGACCGTATAAAACATATAGGGCCCAATTTATATTTAGGCAGGCAGCACCTATCACTGCCACGGTGACAGACTAAATTACTCCATTGCCCCAACAGAGATGCCACTCGCCTAATTTAGAAATGACTGCCAAGTTGGTGGTCATTTTTAAAGCATTGTCGGGAACCACAGTCACAGCGGTTCCTTACAGTGTTTTTCTGTACTTTGCTGTAGGGCTCTGTCATAAACTGTTTTTTTTATCTTAAAAAAATCCAAAGTGGGATTTTATTTTTGAAAATAAAAAACGAATTCTCCCTTCACCATGGGAGTCCTCTAATATGTCAAGGAGCGCATTCAGTAGTTTTCACTGCCCTTACGTGCCAGGGTTTACCTTGGGCCCTTTTAGAGAATTGTGCTTCTAGACTCCTCCTCCTTGGAAGGACAATGATTTCTGACTAGCTTGTTCTTCGGTGTGGTTCTATTTATAGGAGAACCACTCCCATGATGGTTACTGTCCAAGGTGTTCTAGGACATGAAGTTCTTTGATTTCTAAGATGAGCCTGCTTACAGCGCCAACAGCTCTTTGCCTAAAATGGGTAAAATTCGCTTTGTTACAAATAGCTCTGCTAAAGGCTTCATGCCCTTAGAAGCACCAGATATTTTATGCAAATGTGAGTAGATAGTTTTATTTTAAACAAACTTTCATTTAAGTTTTTAATGACACATACAGCTCACTTCAGTCTATATAGTTCAACAGTATGGTATTGTGCTCACATTATGCTGCTGTAGTCTCAGAGTAATTACGAGCAAGGTAAAAAACATCAGCACAGCACGTCCTGAAAGGATTATAGTAGTCCTCTTCATTCAAAATAAAAAAATACCCCCCAAACCCTACGCCTACCCTTTGCATGCCCCCTTCCCGACATACATTAGTCATTTCATTCTTTCTCTGAGCCCCACCCTTAGCCGTGATCCTTGCACACATGGTGTCCTGCACCTCCTGTATAGTGTGATGAAAGAGAATTGTCAGTCCTGTACTTCTTCAGGATCCACTACCAAGTTTGGGGAACACCCAAGAGCATCTGTATCAGGTTTTTTAATGCAATCTTCCAGGTGATCCCATGTTTTGGCCTTATCAATCAACCCTTGCCCTCATCTTGCCTCCTGGAACAGTACATCACTCTCATATCCTGCCATCAGAGGAGGTCCTCTCTCCACTTACCTAAAGGAGTCCCCTGGGATCCTTCCAATGCATAGTGAGCTCCCTTTTTGCCAAAAAGGCAAGGTCTGCAAATCTGGTTGTAACCTTGTGGCTGTTCGGGCGTGGGTATCCCCCTGTTGAGCATGCCAAGGGAGAGCACAAAATAGCCCTTTATGTGATTTAACTGATACATTTGACTGACCCCCTCCAATACCCAGCCAGGTCCGGGCATAACCTTACCATATGCAACATTTTCGCTCCCTGCACTCCACAATGGGGACAGGCCTCAGATGCTGCATGAACGAGACATATGATTTTACCAGGGGTGCGACGCCCTACATAGAAAATAATAGTTGATTAACTTAAAGCGGGAGTTCCTGGACACTTTGTATACCATAGCAAGTATCATAGTCCACTGCACCTCTGTGAGCAGTAAAGCTAAGTCCTCTTCCCATTTTTCCTTTAATTCCTGCAGTGGCATAATATTATTGGATCGTATGGCTTGGTATTAATAAGTCACTACCTTAACACAACATCTGGCAACTTTTGTGAGGAGGCGGTTTAGCTGTGCCAGTATGCCAAAGAGCTCAAATCATGGCTACCTCTTCTTTATGCAGGAGGAACTGTCCCCTTGGGATCTCAACTATTGTGGATAAGTCTTTGAAGGACAGGAGTTCCCCATCTCTATAGAAATCTCCCACCTGGGTAGCCCCATATTGAGTCTATTCTGTTAGGCCCCTCAGCACTACACCCTGAGTTAATTGTTCCAGCCCTTGCAGTCAAAGATCCGGCGAGTACGGTCTGCTAGTACGAGTGCGTTGCCAGCAATGCCTGGCAGCCTGTAGGGTCATTGTGCTTCCCTAGATCCATTGTGTAGGGTTCAGGAGAATTTGTAATAGTATGGAGTGACTGGGGTCATTCCATCAATGACCCTGTCCGGGCGCAGATGAGAGGAGAGCCATTGGGTGAACTACTGAAGCTGTGCAGCTAGATAATATCCCTCAAACTCTGGTGCTGCTATCTGTGGTTATCATCGTAGTTTGTTAAACGCCACTCTGCATCTGCCTGATCCTCAAATAAGGTCAGTTAACAATGTACACAATTCATGGAAAACTCTACAGGAAATAATGATGAGCAGGGTGGAGAAGAAGTAAAGAAATCGAGGAAGCGCTACTATCTTTGCGATTGCTATCCTGCCAGATACAGGTAGGGGCAGAGCTTTCCAGAAATCCATGCTGGCCCGAAGCCCTCTAATTGCTGCGCCAACGTTTCTGTCCAGGAGATCATGGGGATCATGATAAATCCTAACTCCCAAATATTTCAGACAGCCGCCCTACCAGATAAGACAATGCAGATCCAAAGGTGGAGGCACATCCTGACATACCAGGAATAGGTGTGATTTCTGCTAGTTGATGCCTAGACCAGAGGCACTTCCAAATACCTCTAGTAACATTATAGCCCCTGGCAGATCTTCTCCCACGTTGTGCAGAAACAGGAGCATATCATCAGCGTAGAGGGGAATGTGGTGCTCTCTGCCCCGGTGTCCAGTCCCCGGAAGGCTGTTCCAGTTTGTGATATGCTGACTAGCAGTTCCACCGCTATGGCAAATTGCAGCCTTCTGCCCCATCCCATACCGTAGGATTCAGATATGTTCCTGCCAACTTGAACTCATGACACTAGTGCTGTGTTGAGCAGCATGGTCCACTGTGTGAACTCCGACCCAAGGCCCATCTTCTGCATAGTAAAATAGAGGAAGTCCCACCTGAGGTTTTCAAAAGCTATTTTGATATCCATTGCCAGTATAGCCGCCCCTCGTATGGCAGGTATGTTCGCCTCCAGCACTGTAAGTAGTCCGTGGATGTTTATCACTGTGTTGCGTCACCATGATAAACCCGGCCTGGTCTGTATGTATTAGTTTAGGTATCAGTGGCAAGAGGCAGGATGCCAATATTCTGCTAATGATTTCTTAGTCCATGTTTAATATGGAGAGGGGGCAATATGCTTTAACATCATGGGGGGGGGGCAGTCTGGTTTCAGCAGAGGTATAACTATTGCCTCGCCAGTGGATGTGGGGAGGTGCCCCACCTCACGGGCCAACCCGTATAGGGTCACCATCCTCTATGCCAATTCTTCAGTATAAGCTGCATAGAATTCTACTGGTAGGCCATCGGTCCCAGGGACCTTACCTCTGGCCATAGCTTGTTTGGCCCCACACACTTTTTGGAATGTTATGACTTCCCCTAAGGCTTCTGCCTCTGTCTCCGTCACCAGGGGAGGGTGGCTGTATCTATGAGAGCCCTCGCACATGGGAGGGGCAGTGTTGGTGGGGGAGCATAGTGTGGTATAATGCCTAGTAAATCTGTCATTTATGTGTTTATGGGTGAACAAGCGTTCACCGGTGTCAAATTCTATTTCAAGGATTAAGGAACCCGTAGCAGTGGGGTCTGCAAGCCAAGCTAGTAATGTTCCTGCCCAGTCCCGTTTCACTTTGGGCCGCACCATATATGCTCAGTAGTAAAGGCAGCAATCTTTTTTCGTAGGTGCCGCTATCTGCTCCTCAGCCTCTAACAGTTGTTGTTTGAGGTTTAGGTTCCAGGGACTGGCTTGCTCCAGGGTTTGCAGACCTTTCTCTTGGGTTCCAACCACCCTCAGCAGCGTTTGTTATACCTCCATGACTTCCTCTATGAACCACCCTCTTATAAAGATTTTGAATGTGTCTCACTCCACTAGGGGAGGAGGAGGCATTAGCTGTATTGTCCCCAAAGTACATATAGATTGCATCTGCTATGGTGTGTAGGAGTACCGGGTCTTCCAGTGTCTCCACCCATAGACGCCAGTTCAGTATTCTCAGCCTCTCTCTGTGCCAGTTCAACAAGGGCAGCAGTGGATTATGACCGACTCTGTTTGGCATAAATATTCAGTGATCTGGACCACTCCCTGGACATCCGCAGAACAGAAAAATGTATCAAGGCACATGTGTAGTTTGTGCATGCTCAAATAGTATGAGTAGTCTCTAGTCTTAGGGTACAAGTGTCTCTAGATGTCTGACCATCCCCATCTCTGTTGCCATGACTTAAAAGCTTGGGCCGTTCGATAGACCAGGGAACCTCTCAGTGGTGGGCAAGATCTGTCCAAAACGGGGTCTGCTACGCAATTGAAGTCTCCCCCGAAAAGCATAGATCTTGGTGCATTGGTCACTAATACTACAGATAATCATCCCGTTTGGTCTGTATTAGGTGCAAAGATCCCTACTAGTGTCAGACCCTGGCCCGCTAGGCGGCCAACACTATCATGTATCTCCCTCCAGGATCGATCAATGTCATAGACATTTGAAAAGACACTCCAGGGTCGATCCAGATAAGGACTCACCTGAAAAACGCTGAGTATGACATTGAATTTACCTGGCGCTACCAACTCTTCCGTATGGCCTCCCTTTCAGGAGTGAGTCTCCTGTAATATCGCTATATGCATGCTTTTTCTCTTCAAGTGTGTGTAGACTTTATACCGTTTGCCCATGTTCCAACTAATGAAATTATAGGTTAAGGCAGACACTGTAGGGAAAAACTATGCTTAGGAGGCAATCCACACAGTGATAGTGCCATCCTCAGTAGCCAGATAAGGGTCCCAGGTCCACCCAAGGGGGGAACCGGGTAATCGGGTAGAGGCATGCCAGCTAAAAACAAACAAAACACAAAACAATTCACCCCAACTCCCCAGGACAAGAAGAAAACTTCTCCCCATCCAGACTTTCATTCTAACATCCAACTCTCATGCAAGCATCTCTTGCATTCATTAACACTGTGTGCCAGCTGAGACGCCTCCCGTCGTCACATCAAGCCATGCCGGTAATACTCAGGGTAACAGAGCCCCCAACCAGCCCAACTTTCTTATGTTATTAATAACCAAGCATATCCAAGTTATTCTCATTTCTTTTCAGAATCACCCACTTTCACTACACTAACCTATTGTTCAGATAATCTCATCAGAGGTGCCAGGTGTGACCAGAGGCATCGAGTCCCCGGAGCTTTGTGAGGAGACTGAAGAAGTCAGCATCAGTGTTACCATCTCAGAGGGGGCATTAGAGCTGTTGCCACTGATGTTCGCCACCACCCTTTGGTGTTCAAGTAGCGCCTGGGAGTGCGATGGTGCAGTTCTAGTGTTCTTCCTCAGGTTCTTCTTTGGAGATCTCCGAGGTGCTCTCCCAATGGCAGTTGCCAACTCTTCCCCTGTTTTTAGAAGGTTATCAACCCAATTCCAGAGTAGCGCAGGAGAGGTGAAGAAATGCATTGTACCATCATGGGTTATCCAAAGTTTGGCGGGAAACAGCATTGCATATTGTATTTCCAGTGATCCGAGGCACCTCTTGGCGCTTCTTGGCATCCATAAATGAGGCCTTCTGTTGCTGGACTTCCCCGGTGAAGTCGGGAAAGATCATTACCCTTTGGTTTGTCACCATTATATCCCCTCGCTGTTGGGCTTGTCTCAAGATATGATCACAATCTCTGTAATGGAGCAGTCTGCCTACCAAGGGTCTAGAGGACGCACCCGGTAGCAGTGCGCATGCCGGCACTCTATGGGCTCTTTCAAGCATGTAGAAAGTAGAGAGGCCCTCTGGGGCTACTGTGCCTCGAAGCCAGTGTTCTAGGAAGTTGACCATATTGCTTGTAGGGCCTTTGATTCTCTCTTGCAGGTCTATGATACGTATGTTGTTCCACCTGTCTTTATTTTCGGCATCTTAAGCTCTGTTCTCAAGAAGTTTGACTTTATTTTCCATCTGTTCTATTCTTTCCCTCATGGATATCAACTCAAGTGTAGTTTCCTTCATTGTCCGTTCGTGGTTGTTACTCTTTCGGCCAGTCGCCGGTGATCATCTCGCAGGAGCCCGATGTCTCCTGCCACCATGTCAATTTTGAGTTCAAGTGCCTCTTGGGTGACATTCTATGTCTGGAATACCTGACATCTGAACCCCTCATATTTGTACAATTCATGGAGAAAGAAATAGCCTTCCTACTCCAAAGCTAAGAAAACAAGAGATGTCCTCACGTTGCTTAACTTGTTACAACAAGACATGGTACTATGAATGGAGAAACTAGCCTCTTTTGTCATTAGCAAGCTTGTGATAAAGGGATAATGTACTTCCAATTCGGCAGTATTTTACCAGCGTCCACGTTTTGTAGCTCACATTCTGCTGCTGTAATGAAAATGGGTGTTTTTTTAAATTTCAAAGTGGTTCCTCTTAATGAGAACAAAGCCCCTTTGGTGAACAAATCTCCATCATTGTGGTGGAGAACTGTAATGGTGATGGACTTACTATTGCCACCTGGTGGAGAAGGGTTATTCTACAATAACCCTGAATTAGAAATGTTCAGGCCAAACTCTAAACGAGACCCTTAGTTTGAACTTAAAATCTTTCTCAGGTCTTATTACCTACTTTTATGTCACAATACAAGTCACAATTCGGTACACAGGGCATTTATAGAGTTCGCCCACACCAATCTTCCAGGATGGACTACAAAGTTATTCCTGATGAAGGAGCAACCACAGACCCCATTTAAGGAAAGATCAAGGAAGCAAACATCCCACTGCCAAAATCACACCTGTTTTAAGGTAGCCAGCCCACCAACTGGCGCTAAAAAAGTATAAATATGGGCCTAAGGATCTTGAGCAACCAACCAAGCAGGCCCTTTTACTTTCACAAAGGCCACACGTGCATACCTCACCTTCCCAGTCAGCTAACATGGGAAACAACCTGAACAACTACGTTTGAATTACTACTTGCTTTAACAACGAATCTTGAAGAACTACTGGGTCTTAACAACAAAGTTTTGAACAACTACTGGTTTAACAACGATTTTACCTTAACATCTAATGCCAGAACAACGAATTTTAAGGTAAGTGAATTATTTTTTGATGAATTTTAAGGTGAGTTTTGTGTTTTGTTTATTTGTTTAGGGTTTAATTATTATATGTTCAATTTTTTTAAGTATATTGTGTGGATTAAGTAATGGATTCTATGGGTTGTGGGTGTATTAATACTTAGGTATTATTTTAAGTACTTTAGTTTTTTTATATGTTGTAATTTATGTTGTGGGTTTAGGGGCGGGATATATGGGATGTAGGGATTATGGGTGGGGAAGTGTATTAATACTCAGGCATTAATGTAAGTACTTGTGTTTTTTTATATCTTGTAAATTATGTTGTGGGTTTAGGGGCGGGATATATGGGATGTAGGGGTTATGGGTGGGGAAGTGTATTAATACTCAGGTATTAATTTAAGTACTTGTGTTTTTTATATCTTGTAATTTATGTTGTGGGTTTAGGGGCGGGATATATGGGATGTTGGGGTTATGGGTGGGGAAGTGTATTAATACTCAGGTATTAATTTAAGTATTTGTGTTTTTTTATATGTTGTAATTTATGTTGTGGGTTTCGGGGCGGGATATGTGAGATGTTGGGGTTATGGGTGGGGAAGTGTATTAATACTCAGGTATTGATTTAAGTACTTGTGTTTTTTTTATATGTTGTAATTTATGTTGTGGGTTTAGGGGTGGGATATGTGGGATGTTGGGGTTATGGGTGGGGAAGTGTATTAATACTCAGGTATTGATTTAAGTATTTGTGTTTTTTATATGTTGTAATTTATGTTGTGGGTTTAGGGGTGGGATATGTGGGATGTAGGGGTTATGGGTGGCGAAGTGTATTAATACTCAGGTATTAATTTATGTTCTTGTTTTTTTTATATGTTGTAATTTATGTTGTGGGTTTAGGGGTGGGATATGTGGGATGTAGGGGTTATGGGTGGGGAAGTGTAATAATACTCAGGTATTAATTTAAGTACTTGTGTTTTTTGTATGTTGTAATTTATGTTGTGGGTTTAGGGGCGGGATATGTGGGTTGTAGGGGTTATGGGTGGGGAAGTGTATTAATACTCAGGTATTAATTTAAGTACTTGTGTTTTTTTGTATGTTGTAATTTATGTTGTGGGTTTAGGGGTGGGATATGTGGGATGTAGGGGTTATGGGTGGGGAAGTGTATTAATACTCAGGTATTAATTTAAGTACTTGTGTTTTTTTATATGTTGTAATTTATGTTGTGGGTTTAGGGGCGGGATATGTGGGTTGTAGGGGTTATGGGTGGGGAAGTGTATTAATATTTGGGTATTAATTTAAGTACTTGTATTTTATTAAAACTTGGCATTTATGTTGTGGGTTTAGGGGTGGGATATATGGGATCTAGGAGTTATGGGTTGGCAGTATATTAGTAGTTTGGTATTATTTATTGTATTTGATTTTTTTTTTTTTTATTGAAAGTATATTTAGAATTAGGGGTGGGATATAGGGGATGTAGGGTTTATGGTTGGGGTATTGTTTTTATGCTTAAGTTTTTTTTTCTATGTTTGAGTTTTTTTTTTATTTATGTTATTTTTTTTGGGGATGCAATTTGCTTTATTGGTGGATTATGATTTGGAATATGTATTGATAGTTTATAATTTTTTACTATGGGTGAATTATTTTTTGTGTTATATTTTTAGGTTTTGTATTTTTTGTTTTGTTATTGAAGGTGTAAAATTAAACTAGTTTAAAAATAGTTATGTTTAAAAATTTATATTTGATTTTTTAATAGTGTAGTAGTTGGTATAGTAGATTTTGGAATATAATATATATTTTTTGTGTTAGTACTATCCTTTATATCGTTTTCATGTCTTTTTCTTGATAGTTAATGTTTTAATTAATGATGTGGCTTTGGTTAGTATGTGATTAATTTTTTTACTTTTTTTGGTTAAAAAAAAAGTATATTTGGTATTTTACGTTTTTTTAGATATTTTTCGAATTTCTGGTTTGGTAAAGTATTATATTTAATTTCTTTGATTGTTATTATAGTATATAGAGTCGTTTTTTTTATCAGCCATTTAATATGAATATTTTTTAATTGTTTTTGGATGATTAATGTTTTTTTTTTTTTTTTCTCAGTATGAGATGCTTCTTCCTATATTAATGAAGAAGATTTATTCAGCATCATGTGTTTGGATAAAGACATGAAAACTTCAAAGGTAGGAACAATTTTTGTTGTGCAAATTTAGTGTAAAACAAATTTGAAAAATGCCAATTTAATTCATGGTGTTTGTTTTTTTTAGAACTGGCAAGTAATTTTTTCACTAGGTTAGTTGTTGTTAGTAATGTAGAATATATGCTAGACTGTTGAGGTAGTCTGATGGTGTTATTGTATCAAATTGTTGTATTTTTGCCAAAATTCTTTTGGTCATTTCTTTGCTTCTTTTACTTGTGCGTGGATTCAGGCTACCTGACAGTGATTGAGCAAGTCTAATTTCTTGGAAACTTTGTTCCTTTTTCAACATTTTCATGAAATGATACAGGTTTGGGTGGGGTTTACCTATTACTTTATTGAAGGCGTTGTGCCATCCTTGTATGGCATTATTAGTCTTTGCACCACCTTCTAAACAGGTTTGGTAGCAGTTCCACCATTCTATTGGAAATCTTGGCTTTCGCCTGCGACCAGATCTGTTTAGGTGTCCAATCCAGGTTTCTTCGAAGTAATTTAGTAAGGGTTCTAATTTGTCTTCATTTTGTGTATAATAGTTAGACTCTGTTATTGCGGTGTAATACTCATCTACTTTTGTAGGTGGTACAAAGCATAATGCTGTGAGTTTTTTTAATTCAAATTGTAGTATGCAATCTGAGAAATATTCTCTACTTAGAGATGATTTTTGTATTCTACGCCAATATGCTTGTGAAAAGTGGAAAAAGCATCCTTGAATTTGGGTTTGTGGATATATTTTTAGTATTGTATTTATCATTGATAATTTGAAATCTAGTATTACTTTTCTAGGTGTTTTAATTAATGTTTTGTTTTTGATTGTTGATAAAAATTCACTGTAAGTAGAGGAATGTTTATCAGGCAGTAATGCATACACTAGGGGGATTGTAGTGTTATTTTTTGTGGCATGTATGGTGTAAATTTGAGTAAATGGATGGGGTGTAGATTTAAAGTTTCCATCCATCATCCAAATTTCACTAGTTTGGAGGATTAGTAAGTTGGATGTTGTGCTAAATATTAGTATTCTTTTTTGAGGGTTTTAGTTGTCGTAAATGAGGAAAGTTTCTTTGGAGAAGGTAATTGTTAGTTCTGGGGGGATGTTAATGTCTTCATAGGTTTGTGGTGTTATATGTTGGGGATTACTTGCCAGTCTTTCTCGTTGAAATATTCTCCTAAGGTTTGGTACAGAAGGCATGCTACCGGAAATCTGTATTGGAATATTTTGTACTACCTCCCTTATAATCTGTCCGCAGGAGTCATTGGAGGTGTGTGCAATGTTTTTTATTTTTTGTATGTTTTCTCTTATTTCAATTTCTATTGCAGAGGCAGAGTGGTTGTGATCTGTTGTCTTAACAACGGTGTTTTCTAGAGTTACAGCTCTGCCTCTACAATGTGAAGAGTAGAATTGTACACACCTCCAATGGCTCCTGAGGTTGACAACCTTGTCTCTGCAATAAAGATAACCTTCATACTTTAGTAGCTGGTTTCCAGTTCTTGAGGTTATGTCATTTTCTTCTCCTTGCGATGCAATTTGTGAAATATCTGTAAATAATATAAAAGAAATAGGTTAAAAGAAGTTTGCAGTTTTTATTATTAAATTTATGGTGGATTTAGTTTACCATTTAGTAAGTTAATTAATATATAATGTATTCTATTTGTAAGTATTTGGTGTAGGTGGTTTGTAATCTTTTATATTTGGTGATTGTGTGTTATTTATTGAGGTAAGTCATTTTTGCTTTTAGATTTGTATTTGTGGGTCTATTGTGTTCCTAGTTTTTGTTATGGGGTAAGTAGTTGGTGGAGTTGTAATAGTATATTATTTAATAATTATTCTGTAGCACTTATGTTAATGTAAGTATCTAGTGAAGTTGCTTTGATTATTTTCTAATGTTTTGAGTATTTGTAATGTGATATGAGGTAAGTACTTGGTGGAGTAGGAATAGTAATTTTAGTGCTATTTACTGTGTAGCAGCTGCTGTGACGTAAGTATGTGGTGGAGTTGTTATAGTACATTTTGGGAAACATCCTTTATTATGATGTTTTATTTACGAAGTTGTGGTTAATGAAAGTGTAACAATTCTTTTTTTAAACAATGAATATGTTATTTTGTGATTTAACTATGTATGTATTGAATAATGAATATGTGTGGTTAAGGTACAAAGAAGGGAGTTGGTGAAGGTGGACGATGTAGATGACAAGGGGTTTAATTAGGTTAGTGGGGGGTTTTAGGTTTTGGGGAGGGGTGGGGGTTAGGGGTTTTTAGGTTTTGGGGTGGGGTTGGGGGGGTGGGCTGTTTTTGGTTTTGGGTAGGTGGTTGAGGTCAGGGGGTTTTATGTTTTGGGGTGGGTTTGGGGAGGGTGGAGTGTTTTTGGTTTTGGTGAGGGGGTGTAGGGTCAGGGGGTTTTAGGTTTTGGGGTGGGTTTGGGGGGGTGGAGTGTTTTTGGTTTTGTGGAGGGGGTGGAGGGTCAGGGGGTTTTACGTTTTGGGGTGGGGTTGGGGGTGAGGGGGGTTTAGGTTTTAGGTTTTGGGGTGGGGTGTTTTTGGTTTTGGGGAGGGGGTGGTGGGTCAGTGGGTTTTAGGTTTTTGGGTGGGTTTGGGGGGTAGGGCGTTTTTGGTTTTGGGGAGGAGGTGGGGGTTAGGGGATTTTAGGTTTTGGGGTGGGGTTGGGGGGGTGGGACATTTTTGGTTTTGGGGAGGGGGTGGGGGTTAGGGTGTTTTAGGTTTTGGGGTGTGGTTGGGGGGTGGTGTGAGGGATGTAGGGTGAATGGTGCTTATTAGTAATTCTTTTTTCAAGTATGGTTTTACAATGAAATATTGTTGTTAAGGTATTTGTGGTAAGATTGTTAGTAGTAAGAACAAGGTTGGTAGTCTGTCCTTGTTGTTAAGGCTCTAGTTGTTTTGGAAGTTGGTGTTTTGTTGTAAAATGTATTTATGTTTATTGTGCAGCAGCTGTTTAGAGGTAAGTGTTTGGTGGAGTTGTTATAGTTATTTTTTTTATATAATATATGTACTGTGTTTGTGAAGTGTTTTTAATTTTATAGAATTTATGTGTGTTTGGTGTTATGTTAAGGGGTATTTGAATAAGAATGTTTGTTTAGTTTTATTTAACTAGAAAATCTGATTGTATGTTATAATGAAAATATTATGCTTACTTTGAGTTTTTTTTTCTTATTTCAGATGTTAGTTTTTTTTTAATTGATTTCTTTCAATTTTTATGTCTTCTGGTGTTTTTTTTAGGTTCTTGGAGTCTGTAAGAAATAAGAAAAAGTGTAATATTTAGTTTATTCTTTTGTTTTATTAATTATTTAGTTATTTTGATTTAGAAGTAATTTTTTTTGTAGGTTTCAAATTTGGTGAATAAAATTTGGTTTTTGGTTAAATTTATTAGGTGAATTATTTCTTTTTTTTAACTAATTTGTAGTTTTAATATTTAATATATATTTTAATTATATTATGGTATTAGTTATTTAACAATTTTTTTAATGCCATTGTTTATGGTTTAGTGAAATTGTTTTTGAATAATGGTAATGGTTTACCTTTGATGATGAAGGTGTTGTGTTTATTTTTTTGGTCAGATTCTTGATATTTATGCCTGTAACAAAATAGTACGAAAGGTATGTTAATTATATATTATTTTAGCTGTGGTATAGGTTAGTAAATTTCTTTATATTTATTTATGGATATTTTACCTTGTTATCTCAGTAGATGGCGGTGTTGGATAAATTATATTTTAATTATTTTCCGTAGTGATATGCTTGTCTTTTCTGTAAGTTCTTCGGTGTAGTAATGAGTAGAAAATGGAGGTAGTTGGTATTTATATGTGTTTTTGTAACTATTGTTTTATTTGTAAATTGAATGTGTTTTGGATGTGTTTTTTATTGTGAATTCGTTTGTGATGTTAGATTTATATAATTGTGGACTGTATTTGTTTTGTAGTTTGTATTTTATTTTATGTTCGTTCTCGTTTGTTCAGTAGAGGAAGTACTTCCTGGGTCATGTAGAAAGTGTTGTAGGACTATCGTTTTATGTAGGTTTTTTTTTTTAGTGTTGTGTTTGTTTTATAATTATTTAAGTATTATTTATTTTGTTTTAAAATGGTGTTTATATGTTTTGGATTTTTGTGATGTTTTGTGTTTTTGTATGTAGGAAATATATTGTTATTTTCGATTTCGTTTTTTTTTTACATAGTACTGTAGTGGTTTTAATGTTTTATTTATTAATCGTTATTGTTTAGTTGTGGTATTAATTATTAATATTTTTCGTTGTTTGGAGTTCATTTTAAATATATTTGGTGTTTAGGCGTTTTCGGTGTTGGGTAGTATTTGTTTGGGTATTCGTTGTTTGGCTAGTCGTTTGTTTGGGTAGTAGTTATTTTAGGATACATTGTTTAAGTATTCGTTGTTTGGGTAGTAGTTTGTTTGGTTATTAGTTATTTGGGGAGTCGTTATTTAGGTAATTTCTTTTTTGGGTAGTCGTTGTTTAGGTAGTAGTTATTTGTGGAGTCATTGTTTAGGTAGTCGTGGTTTACATAGTAGTCGTTTAATGGAAGATTAGTGATTTAGTGGTTTTCGTAGTCATTAAATAGGTGTTCGTTGTTCAGGAATAATTTAGTTAATGTTTTTTTTCGTTGTTTAGACTTCGTTGTAAAATAATTAATTTTATAGGTTTTTTCGGTGTTGGGAAGTCGTTGTTTAAGTAGTAGTTGTTTAGGTAGTAGTGGTTTAGTGTCATATTCAGCTAACATATGTGGGGCATTGTGGTAACTGCTGATCAAGAATGTTTATATTCAGTACATGGGGTGCAAACCCAAAAGAGTTTTGAGATCTTGGCAGACTTGGCAAAGGGTTATGCAGCAACAGTGAACAGAATTGGGGGAGTGAGGGTGAATGGAGGATGTATACGGGATAATGAGATGTCAGCAAGTGCGGGAGATAGCATGAGCAGTACAAACTGAGACACTCTAATAGTAGGTTTGCAAGCAGAGATTCAGAAACTATTAAAATCTCTAAAGCTAATCAAAAATAATTCAGAGAATGTGTTGGACCTTAGATGGGAAGCTGGATGATGTTACACCTCGGACAACAGCTCTGGATTTTAAAGTGGGTGAGATGAGTAAGGAACTTAGAGATAATTCTTAGGAGATACTGACACCAAAATCTGAATCTATTAGATGACCTTGAGAGGTTGCAAAATCACTAAAGTTTAACTAACTTGAGAATATTAAATGTCCCAGAGAGTGCAGAGGGGGGTGACTTGAAAGGTCTCGGAGAGAGGGTCCTGAGTAGTAAGTTAGATCTGGATTTGAAGAGAGAGATTCAACAGGCGCATAGGGACCCTTTTAAATTGAAGGAAGGGTGGAAATGGCCCAGGAAAATCCTGCTGAACTTTTTGCCATACTTTGTGAAGATGCATATATTAGGACTAGAGCTCAAGTCTAGAACACTGACAGTGGGGGAGAATGTGTGCAGTATTAGGTCAGATATTAGTAGAACAACATAGCAGAGACATTGAGAGTTGGGTCAAAGAATGAGCAAGATTATGAAATTTGGTGCAGAGGTGCAATTAATTTTCTCAGCCATGTTAAAAGTAATGTGAAATAACGAGATGCACAATATAAGGAAAGTAAATCAGGCTGACAAGCTTATTAAGAACATGCAGGCACCAGGACGGGAAGGTATTTAAGATTACATAAATATTATCGATCGAGTGTCCCCACAGTTTTGTAATGAGATATATTGAAGCCCCCCCAACCCCAGCATGCAAAGGTCCACAGAGGCAAATAGGACTGTGCCATGCAGTTTTGGTTTGATTCCTCATGGCGTAGGAGGGTGCAGTGGGGAGCACTGGGTTCGGAAAAAAACACAGAAATATGGTCTTCGTTTCTGTTAGGGCAGATAGTAATATGACTAGTTCCATGGTTAACCTTTTGGTACTTCAGGTTAGGTGCCAGACCGGTATTCATAGTGCCTCGATTGTAGCATATCACTTGCATATTCAGAGATAGAATGAAGCAGATCCAGATATTTACCTGGAATGTCAATGGGTTGAGGATGAAGTGGAAGCTGAAATTGATTTTGCAACTTCTCCAGAATAGTTCAGCTCAGATCTTTATTTACAGGAGACCTATCTTACTTTTGGGGCAAGTAAGTATAGGAGGCTGGCCTGGCTTATAGTGGGTACCTGATGGTACTTACACCTTGTGCCGGGTCCAGTTATCCCTTATTAGTAGATTAGTAGTGTTCTAGCAGCTTAGGCTGATAGAGGTAGCTATAGTAGAGCAGTTTAGGCTGAACTAGGAGACATGCAAAGCTCCTACTATACCACTTATATCATATAGGTACTACATCATAAGAAATACAATACTCAGAGTTACTAAAAATAAAGGTACTTTATTTTAGTGACAATGTGCCAAAAATTATCTCCGAGGATATACTCCTGTAGTAACGTGGTTTTAGATGAAAACAGGTCCACACAAATGAAGTTATTTTCGGTATTTTATTCCAAGTAATCTTCTTAAGTTAAAAGGAACTCCAACCTCATCCTAGGCATCAGCACCTCCAACTGTCCAGCTCAGAATGCCGTCTCAGCTGAGGAAGAATCTAAATGCCACAGGAGGAGATGGGAGATACCATACACTACAAATATACACTACATAGTACAATCACCCCTAAGAATGTAAAATCCAACCCAACACAAAAATAACCAAAACAATACTGCCTACAATATTATTTGATACTAAATACAGTACTCCAACTCCCTTAGGTGGGAATTAAAATACACAAAATATATATGTAGGAAGGTAGCCTCTTTCTAGCCTTGTTACCCCCACTTTTGGCCTGTTTGTGAGTATATGTCAGGGTGTTTTTACTGTCTCACTGGGATCCTGCTAGCCAGGACCCCAGTGCTCATAGTGGAAACCCTATGTTGTCAGTGTGTTTGATATGTGGCACTGGAATCCTGCTAGCCAGGACCCCAGTGCTCATAAGTTTGTGGCCTATATGTGTTCCCTGTGAGGTGCCTAACTGTATCACTGAGGCTCAGCTAACCAGGACCTCAGTGTTTATGCTCTCTCTGCTTTTAAAATTGTCACTGCAGGCTAGTGACTAATTTTACCAATTCTGGTTGGCACACTGGAACACCCTTATAATTCCCTAGTATATGGTACCTAGGTACCCAGGATAATGGGGTTCCAGGAGATGTCTATGGGCTGCAGCGTTTCTTTTGCACCAATAGGGAACACAGACAATTCTTACACAGGACTGCCACTGTAGCCTGAGTGAAATAACATCCACGTTATTTCACAGCCATTGTACACTGCACTTAAGTAACTTATAAGTCACCTGTATGTCTAACCATCACTTAGTGAAGGTTAGGTGCAAAGTTACTTAGTGTGAGGGCACCCTGGGACTAGCCAAGGTACCCCCATATTGTTCAGGGCATATTCCCCGGACTTTGTGAGTACGGGGGCACCATTACATGCGTGAACTACATATAGGTCAATACCTATGTGTAGCTTCACAATGGTAACTCCGACCATGGCCATGTAACATGTCTAGGATCATGGAATTGTCACCCCAATACCATTCTGGTATTGGGGGAACAATTCCATGCATCCCCGGGGCTCCAGCATGGACCCCGGGTACTGCCAAACTAGCTCTCTGGGGTTTTCTCTACAGCTCCCACTGCTGTCAACCCTCAGGCAGGTGTCTGCCCCCCTGGGGCCTGGGCAGCCCAGTCCCAGGAAGGCAGAACAAAGGATTTCCTCTGAGAAAGGGTGTTACACTCTCTCCCTTTGGAAATAGGTGTTAAGGGCCTGAGAGGAGTAGCCTCTCCTGGCCTCTGGAAATGCTTTGAAGGGCACAGATGGTGCCCTCCTTGCATAAACCAGTCTACACTGGTTCAGGGTTCCCCCAGCCCCGGCGTAAAACTGGACAAAGGAAAGGGGAGTGACCACTCCCCTGTGCATCACCAACCCAGGGGTGGTGCCCAGAGCTCCTCCACTGTGTCCTAGACCTCTGCTATCTTGAAACCAGAAGTGTGAGGGCACAATGGAGACCTCTGAGTGGCCAGTGCCAACAGGTGACGTCAGAGACCCCTCCTGACAGGTGCTTACCTCACTAGGTGGCCAATCCTCCTCTGAGGGCTATTTAGGGTCTCTCCTGTGGGCTTTTCCTCAGATAACAACTTGCAAATGTTCACCAGAGTTCCTCTGCATCTCCCTCTTCCACTTCTGCCAAGGATCGACCAATGACTGCTCCAAGACACCTGCAAAAGCGCAACAAAGTAGCAAGAAGACTACCAGCAACATTGTAGCACCTAATCCTGACGGCTTTCTCAACTGTTTCCTGGTGGTGCATGCTCTGGGAGCTGTCTACCTTCAAACTGCACTGGAAGCCACAATGAAATCTCCTGTGGGTCAACGAAATCTTCCCCCTGCTCCAGCAGGCACCAAACTTCAGCGTCACCAGTACTCTGGGACCCTTCTCATCCTGACGAGCATGGCCCCTGGAACACAGGTGGTGGACCCAAGTGACCCAGATTGTCCAGTGGTCAACTGTCCAAATTTGGAGGAGGTAAGTCCTTGCCTCCCCTCTCCAGACAGTAATCCTGTGTAATGCGTGACCTGCAGCTGCTAGGGCTTCTGTGCACTTTTGCAAGGAATCCTTCGTGCACTGCCTAGCTCAGGTCCCCAGCACTCAGTCTTGCATTACTCCACTCGCTGAGTTGACCACCGGCTTCGTGGGACTCTCTTTTGTAGTGTTGAGACGACCGACGTGCTCAGTTTTCTTGAACTCGTGTTCAAATACTTCTGCGGGTGCTGTCTTCTTGTGCATGGGCTCTCTGTATTGCTGAGGGCCCCCTCTGTCTCCTCTTCCAAGTGGTGACCTCCTAGTCCTTCCTGGGCCCGGGCAGGACCCTTTTTCTTCAACTGTGACCTTTGCAGCTAGCAAGGCTTGTTTGCAGTCTTTCTCCAAAGAAACAACTCTGCATCCTCCAGCACTCAGTTGGACATCTTCTGCACAAAGGAGAAATTCCTAGCACCTTTCGTTGTTGCAGAATCTTGAGCTTCTTCCATCCAGAGGCAGCCATTTTGCACCTTCATCCGGGGTTTAGTGGGCTGCTGCCCCCCCTGGACACTTTCGTGACTCTTGGACTTGGTCCCCTTCCTTTTCAGGTCCTCAGGTCCAGGAATCCGTCTTCAGTGCTTTGCAGTCTGTTGTGGTCTTTGCAGAATCTCCTATCACGAGTTTAGTGTGTTTCTGGGTAAGTAGTATCACTTTACTCCTACTTGTCCGGGTCTTGGCCTGTTTAAGCTCATCAAAAGCTTTATGACAGCTAGCTGTCCACAATACATTTTTAGGCATCTTTTTACTGGTGTGGTCATTAAGAGGGTCTGCAATGGAGCCATAGTTTTTAATGAACCTCCTATAGTACCCTGTGAGGCGTAGGAAGGCTCTCACTTGGGTTTGAGTTGTAGGGGGAGCCCATTCCATAATGGTTTGGATCTTCCTCTGCAGTGGTGCAACCTGTTCCCCACCTACCAGGTGACCCAGATAAACCACTTTCCGATGCCCTATCTGGCACTTTGAAGCCTTGATAGTGAGGCCTGCCTTTTGCAGGGCCTCCAAAACTTTCCATAGGTGGACCAGGTGATCATCCCAGGGGGAGCTAAAGACAACTATATCATCTAGATATGCTGCACTAACAGCTACCAACCCTTGCAGGACTGTGTTCACCAACCTCTGAAAAGTGGCAGTTGCATTTTTCAGACCAAAGGGCATAACAGTGAACTGATAGTGCCTCCCAATGGTTGAAAATGCAGTTTTGGGTTTAGCATCTTCTGACAACTTAATCCGCCAATACCCTGCAGTTAAGCCACAAGTGCTTAGATACTTGGCAGACGCCAGTGTATCTATCAGCTCATCTGCCCTGGGTATAGGGTGAACATCAGTTTTGGTTACTTGATTGAGACCTCTATAGACAACACAAAACCTAATTTCCTTTTTACCATCTTTACTATGAGGTTTGGGGACAGGCACCACTGGGCTAGTCCATGGGCTTTCAGAAAGCTCAATCACTCTCAGATCTCACGTTTTTGTACCTCTTGTTTTATGCAATCTCTGATATGGTCAGGCTGTCTATAAATCTTACTTTTTACAGGCAAACTGTCTCCAGTGCTGATTCTGTGCTCACACCAGGTAGTTGTACCTGGGATTAGTGAGAAGAGGTCAGAAAACTGATCTAAGAGATCTATGCAGTTGTCCTTCTGCTCAGCAGTAAGGCAATCTGAAAGCCATCAGCTTCAGTGGTGGAGAAGAGGTCAGGGAGAGGGTCACTCTCTTCTTCCTGCCCTTCATCAGTTGCCAAGAGCAGGGTTAAGTCAGGCCTGTCATAGTAAGGTTTCAGGCGATTGACATGGAGCACCCTAAAGGGACTCCTGTCCGTGCCCAGGTCTACCAGATAGGTGACCTCACCTTTCTTTTCAACAATGAGATGGGGTCCACTCCATTTGTCCTGGAGTGCTCTTGGGGCAACAGGCTCCAATACCCACACCTTCTGTCCTGGGTGGTACTGGGCCAGGACAGCCTTCTGGTCATGTCATTGCTTTTGGAGCTCTTGGCTGGCCTGAAGGTTTTTACTGGCCTTTTTCATGTACTCAGCCATCCTGGATCTCAGGCCAAGTACATAATCCGCAATGTCTTGCTTGGGAGCTTTTAAAGGTTGTTCCCAACCCTCCTTCACAAGGGCAAGGGGACCTTTTACAGGGTGCCCAAAGAGAAGTTCAAAGGGGCTAAAGCCCACTCCGTTTTGGGGTACCACCCTATAAGCAAAAATGAGGCATGGCAACAGCACATCCAATCTCCTTCTGAGTTTTTTCAGGGAGTCCCATAATCATACCTTTGAGAGTTTTATTAAACCTCTCAACCAGACCATTTGTCTGTGGATGATAAGGAGTAGTGAACTTGTAAGTTACACCAAACTCCTTCCACATAGCTTTGAGGTATGCAGACATGAAGTTACTACCTCTGTCTGACCCCACTTCCTTCGGGAAACCCACTCTGGAAAAGATTCCTTGGAGGGCCTCCGTGACTGCAGGAGCTGTAGTCGTCCTTAAGGGTATAGCGTCAGTATACCTAGTGGCATGGTCCTCTACCACAAGGATAAACCTATTGCCTGAAACTGTTGGAGGGTCAAGGGGGCCAACTATGTGAACCTCTACCCTACCGCACCCCAACCACAGGAAGTGGAATTAAGGGGGCCTTAGGTGTGCCACCAGTCTTGCCAGTGGGTTGGCAGGTCACACAGGAGCAACAAAACTCCTTGGTGTCCTCTGACATGTGAGGCCAGTGAAACAATGGAACAAGTCTGTCCCAAGTTTTACTCTGACCCATATGCCCAGCCAAGGGAATTTCATGAGCCAAAGTCAGAAGACACTTTCTATACTGCAAAGGGATGACCAATCTCATGGCAGCTCCAGGTTTAGGGTCCCTTGACTCAGTATAGAGGAGGTTATCTTCCCAATATACTTATGGCTATCAGTGATATCCCCATTCTGCTGTTTGACAGCTTGCTGTGTTAAACCCTCTAGTGTGGGACAGGTCTGCTGTGCCACACTCAGCCCTTCCCTAGCAGGCCCCCCTGCAGTGTCTGCTGCCAGCTCATCTGGTGTAGGTTCTGCACAGGGAGAGGATTCCTCTTCCTCAAAAGGGGAATCTTCTGGAGAGGGAGGGATAGTGGGCAAGGATTTACCCTTTCTACCCCTAGCTTTTGGGAGCACTTGCTCCGTTGTTCCAGGATCCATGCTTCCCTGTCCTCTTTGCTTCTGGGCCTGAGCCCTTGTGAGAGCAAAGATGTGCCTTGGAATGCCCAGCATTGCTGCATGAGCTTCCAACTCCACTTCAGCCCAATCTGATGTCTCAAAATCATTGCCTAGTAAGCAGTCTACAGGTAAATCAGTGGCTACCACAACTTTCTTTGGACCAGTAACCCCCTCCAGTTGAGATTCACAACAGCCATGGGGTGGCTAAGAGTGTTGTTATAAGCATCACTCACTTGGTACTGCTGACCAAGTAGGTGTTGATCAGGGTGAACCAGTTTCTCAATCACCATAGTGACACTGGCTCCTGTATCCATGTAGGCCTCAACTGCAACACCATTTCTTAGGGGAAGTTGCTTGTACTTACCCATATTAAGGGGACAAGCAACCAAGGTGACAAAGTCATTACCACCATCAGAGAATAAAATAGCCTCTGTGGTCTCCCTAACAAGACCATCCGCAACTACTTCACCAATGGTGAGCCCAGCTACACCCTTTGATTGGCTATTTGTAGTAGACTTCCTACCACCACTGCTATTACTAGGGGCACTAGAAGACGCAGTTGGGGTTGTGGTAGTGGGAGCCTTGGTGTTTTCTTTGAACAAGTGGAAACACTTGCCCAATGTCCTTTACTCTTACATAAATAACACCATGGTTTCTTTTGATTGTTAGAAGAGGATTTGGACCCACCTCCCCCAGAGAATTTTTGTGGGCCTGATGAAGACCCAGAACTCTTTTTATCTTTGTCCCCACCCTTGTCAGAAGACTTACCATCCTTCTCACCACCTATATGAACTTTTCTGTTCACTCTTCTTCTGACCCATTTGTCTGCCTTCTTTCCCAATTCTTGGGGAGAGGTCAGATCTGAGTCTACCAAGTACGGATGTAACAAGTCGAACACACTTATTATTCAAAATATGCTCTCTCAAAATAAGATTATATAGGCTTTCATAGTCACCTTACTGCAATGTAACCATCCCTCCAAGGCCTTCACTGAAAAGTCTAAAAAGTCTGTCCAGTCTTGAGAGGACTCTTTTCTGGTATCTCTGAACTTTATCCTGTATTGTTCAGTGGTTAAGCCAAATCCATCTAAGAGTGCATCTTTCAAAACTTTGTAGTTGTTGGCATCATTTTCTCTGACAGTAAAGAGCCTATCCCTACCCTTACCAGTGAAAGATAGCCACAAGATAGCAGCCCACTGCCTTTGAGGGACCAGCTGTACCATAAAGGCCCTCTCAAGTGCAGCAAACCACTTGTTTATGTCATCCCCCTCCTTGTAGGGGGGGGCAATCTTGTGCAGGTTTCTTGAATCTTGTTCTCTTACAGGATTACTATCAAGAACACTGCTGCTACCACCATGGGGAACTAAACCCAACTCCTGTCCTTCCCTCTCTACATCCAGAGATTCCCTGTTTAAGGCCAACTGCTGCTGTCTCAGCTTCAGTCTGGCCTCATCCAACTTCAGCTTTCACATGTGAACACATGTGGAGGGTTTCATGGACCAAATGCTGAAAATATTGGACCTCTTGAAACATTACAGTTGATTATTGCAAATTTTCCCGTGCCAGTGATTACGAGTGGTGAATTTAATGATCTCTTGGTCAGGGAATGGACACCACGGCCCATATTTATACTTTTTTAGCGCCGCATTTGTGTCAATTTTTGACGCAAAATTGGAGCAAACTTACAAAATACATTTGTAATTTGTAAGTTTGCGCCGCTTTTGCGTAAAAAAATGACGCAAATGCGGTGCTAAAAAAGTATAAATATGGGCCTTCATCTGTTAGGAAAGAAGTTTGTATGGTTTAAGTTACCAAGGCATTCAGAGGCTTGATGAGTGATTATGGCCTATGTGATGCATGGCATGTGAAGGTAGGTGAAGGCCTATATCACTGCTTAATAGTGATTATAAATTCCAATCTTTCAAAAGTAGTAGGGAAGATTATTCATTTAGATCAGAAGGGCTTCTTTCCGGGAAGACAAATGCATGATCTCGCACACCTGTTAATTTCCATAAAATATCTTGCATGATGCCACATGCTAAGGCTAAGAATCAGCCATTAACTATTGTGACAACTGATAGCACCAAGGCTTTGTCAATGTGTGTTGTGTATACCTACTTGGAGGTAATTGGGCTTCCCTTAACTCTGAGAGTATTAAAAAAATGCACATAGCCGTTTGAGCGCGGTTATTGGTTAACAACTCTTTAACAGATAGATTGAGAATTACTAGAGGTACACTTAAGAGATTTTACTTTCCACAGGTCTTTTTGGTTTATATATAGAACCTGTGGCACAGGCTTTCAGGAGAGAGGAGCGGATTTTCCCATTTCAATTCATAAATTACACAAATATCTCAGTTTTATATGCTGGTGACATAACACTTTATGCAAAAGATCCAGCATTGACTATTCCTCGGATGGAGGAAATAACGGAAGAGTTTGGTGGTTTTTCTGAATATCAGATAAATAAATCAAAAACAGAAATCATGAGCTGAAATCGACCACATTATCCTGGGAAAAAGCAATCATCATTAAGGTACTTGGGTATTACAATTATGAACAAACTGGAGGATTTGCCAATGGTTAACCTTAAACAGATGATAAGTGAGGTTAAGGAAACACTAATTAAATGGATGAACCTCCCCCGGACAATTTAAGGTTGCACAAACTTGATTAAAATGGTGGTATCGGGCGTGTCCAAAATGACGCCCATGTCGGAGCTATTATCCGGAGCTGCACCCGTAAGGTCGAGAGCAACCCGGGGACCATCTGCTTTCCATATTGCAGCCTGGGGGGAGCGGAACAGCTGCTAAATATGGTCTGCTATAGGGCCCAAGTGGAAGTGGACACCCGATCCTGCAGCACGAGCGGCCACCTGAAGTCTTCAGTGCAGGCTCACAGCGGCCCGCTACTTTTTTTTTTATCTGTTAAATAGTTTTTCAAATTTCATAGAAGAAGTAAACAAATTACAGCAATTATATGGTCAGATAAGAGATGAGTCAATACGCATGTTTTCATGTAATTGTAATGGGGGTTAATACTTAGCACTGTATGGGTAAGATTGTCATTTATTTTAACTGTGTTGGTTACATTCAACAGGATAGAAAATAGTTATAACATGGTAATATGTTATACAGCATTGTACATGAAAAGTAGTGGTTGTTCAGGTAATTACCTCAGAAACAGGCACCACTATAGACAGTGTTTAATTGTTCCATGGAAGCTGACATTACTACCACCATGAAGAAAAGACAAATAATGCAACAAACAGCGTCATTTTGCATTAATAGCCAAAAAACAGGAACAACTCTAAACTGGAACAGCTTCTATCAGTATTCCTCAGTGCTAGCCCCACTTTGATTTCCACAGTACAGTTGCCTTTAGTAATGTGGTCCCATCGTACATGAATACATTTAGGGTACCATGATTGCAGGTAAAGGGTGATCTTCCCTTAGAAAATACAACCGTTGTAGTTTGCATGGAGTGGTATTAATAATTAAGTGATGATTTAGGGTTCTATGTTATTTTTAAGTTCAATTACTATGGTGTCCCAATGTGATGCAATAGGGTAATTGCAGAGCCCAAGAGTGTCTTCTCAGTTTAATGCTACACTTTCTGCCTGGTCCCACACAAGGAGGGAGTTAATCCATGCAGATATTGATGGGGTTCAGTAGATTTCCATCTTTTCGTTATTAACATTTTTGCCGTTATGACTCACAGTGGCCCGCTAATGAGTGCCCGAGCATTTGTAGGGAAGTCCTTGCTGGGCGATCGGGGCAGAGGTTGAGCTCCAGATCACCGGCTTGAGTCAGAGGCAGCCAGCCAGCAATATGCAGCCTTAGATCCCAGGCCGGAAAGGGGGCACGCATCCAACACGGCACAATTACTGCTGCAGGCTGTGGAGGTGCAGAAGGCCCAGGAGCCAGGGAGACCGGCCATTAGCGGAGAGCACGGCACCCCCAGCAGCAGAATCCAGTCCCTCCCAGCAGCTTTTCATTGCATCTTGTGAAAGCACTGTACATAGTGGGCACTAAGGAACCCACCCATCCCAGGCCTCTGGGTGGGCCCGTATGTGCACAGACAAGAACGTGACCACTATCTGTGATCTAGAGGTGAGTGAACAGCGGCGCCTGGGCATGTTGCAATCTCCCTGCTCCCAGTAGAAACTGGGCCACAACCTGACTGGGGGCTGCTGCTTTTAGGAAGGGAACTGGGACCGGAATGTACTAGGTGGGGGCCCCACCACTGCTACCCAGAGAAGAAGCCAATGATGGATGACTCCTTCTAACAGAAACCTGCCACCCCCCTAGCTGTGGGAGATTGCGCCCTGCTTACCCTGGGACTGAGACACTTTGGCGATTTGAGTGGAAGTGGCACTGGTGCTGCCCCTGGGGTGCTGGAGTTGTGTATTCCCCACCCTACCTTTCTGCACTGCCGTGCATCGTGTTCTCCAACAGGCCACAGTGAGGGGTAGGAGGGCAGCACCTGATGAGCGCACCAAAGATTTTACTGAAGCGACATAGAGCCTGCGAGCAGCGACTTAAAGAAGGCTCTTTGACCTGATTCTGGGGGGGGTGCCCTCCGGGTGCCTGCTTTGCTGCGGTCTCCCCACTTAGCATCCTTACGCTGCGTGGGGCCTGCCAGCAGCCATTTTGTCCCAATGAGGCAAGAGGGACACCACCATCGAAGACATGCTCTCCAAACTTGCCTCAAAAGATGCAGATTCAACCCAGTAACTTGCATACCCTCTATGGCCCCTCTCCTCTGCCTCACAAAAGAGACATGCGGACAAAGACGCCCCAGTCACCCGTGGATTCATGGAAACCCTTTTCCTTACACTGCGTGATGACATAGCGGCCCTCCAGCTGGATTTAACCCGAGATATTAAGGAGTTTAGCCTTGAGCTGGGTGACATGGACCAAAGAGCTGAGGCTTTGGAGCAAGGTAGCAACATCAGGGAGGGAAAATAGGAGATGCATTGAAGGCAGCTGTTCAAACTCAAGGAACAGAACGCCAAACTCCTATACCATCTGGAGGATTCAGAGAACAGGCTCGCAGATCTAACATTTAAATAAAAGGGGTAATTCTGCAGGCAGATTCTGGCAAATGGGAAGATTACATCATACGCCTTTTCCGCCATATAGTACAGGAACTTGCCAACAAAGAACTCATCTTGGCCACAAACATAGGGCTGCCCACCCTTCGGGTGCCCCTGGGACCCCACAAGATATCTTGACATGTGTTCATAACTATCGTTAGAAGGAATTGATCATGGCCATGATGGAGGACCAAGGATCAGCCTCTTTTGAGGATTTGAAGGTCCGGATCTATCAGGATCTCTCATTTATAACCCTCCAACAGCACAGGGCCCTGAAACCAGCTACCACCCTACTCAGAGAGAAAGGAGGCAAATACAAGTGGGGGTACCCTTTCATCTCATCTTTACCTGGAAGGGCGAGACACACATTGTATGCAGCCTGAATGAAGAGTGCCCGATCTTGGGGCTGGAGAAAGGGCCGGGAGGCCCTGGCATCTCAACAGCGGCACCCCAACTCACCATGTACTAGTGCCATGAGATGGCCTCGAACTCCTGCGAGGAAAAAGAACAGCAAGCCTTCAGCCACTGAGAGCCACAGAGAGCGGTTCGCACTCCTGCAACAACTACACCAGAGGGACCCCCCCTGGACCCTCCCACATATTGATGCTGGCCAGCTATGAGAACCCTGGACCGACCACAGTGGGACAGAAGGCTGCCCGTCCTGCTGAGCAGGGGAATACCCCACTCCAGCAAGCGGCGCCCCCCCTTCCAGCTGACTTCTGGATTGAAACTCCCCGGTAATCTGCCTGCTCCTACAATTGTTACTTTAGAGTGCGGTGCAGCTCTGGTCAGTCATTCCCTCTCCGCACTGGATTTCTGCCAGCAGCATGGACCATACTGGACCATACTTACACCACACTTTGGACTCCATGTATTGGAGCAATTGGTTTCCCCAGTTTGATTGTTCCCCCGCTCACCCAATGCTCACAGCTCCTCCCAAATTGCTGCTTCCCGCACACTTTTCACACAGCTATGCTAGACCAGGAGACTAGCTGTAGTAAGGCAGTTGATGGCCTATGCCTTACATCACCACAATGCTTAAAGTACTGAACCTCAATGTCCGGCGAATTTTCTGGCACTACTTGCGATGCCGAAAGAATCTCAATGTGATATATGCCTTTTGCAATAAACTCACCTTCTCCAGGACTGGGGCCATATGAAATTCAAATGGTTTGATAAACAGTACTTCTCCGGACCTGAGAAGAAGACAGGTGAAATGCAATCCTCCTGGCAATGCATTTCAAGGGGCAGGTACTTCAAGTACACTCGGGGAAGGTGGGCCAACTGCTCACCTTACGCCTCTTTCTTCCCACTCGCACTCTTACAGTGGCCTGTATCAATGCACCCAATGAACGACAGGAAGACTTCATCCAACAAGCAATGGGAAGTGTACTTACATCAATTGATGCTGATATCTTAATTGGGGGAGACTTCAGTCTGGTTCCCGATGTCCTCATGGACCACTCGATCGAGTGGGCGGGCCAAACTAAGGCATTCATGACTCCTGGCCTTCAGTGGTTGAGAAAAGTGGGCCGGACAGATGTCTGGAGATCCAAGAACCCCACCATGAAAGATTATACTTTTTTTTTCTGCTGCAGACCAAACATAAGCCAGGATTGATTACTTTCTGGCCACCACTCCCCTTCTACTGCCCACTATGCACATTGACATCGGAGTGGCGGCCTTCTCCGACCACGCATGATCTCGACCACGCTACGTCTGCCCCTGCGCCCTCCACAATCATGCTTATGGTGTCTTCATCCAAAGTTACTGGCTAATGAACCTACAGCCAAAGAAATCAGAAACACCATACCGGCTTACCTCACCATCAATAACAATCCCCACACCTCCATGGCACTAGTCTGGGACATCCTCAAGGCTGTTGTTAGGGGGGCATTTATAGAGGCAGCCACAAAACAGAACAAGGATAGGCAGGACAAGCGAACTACACTAGATGGCCAGGTAAGGGCTTTAGAGAATACCCACAGACAAACCAGTTCACATAATATAAGGCGACAACGGACGTTAGCCAAGAAGCAACTTGAAGCGTTAGACCTGAATGCCGCAGAACATGCCCTATTCCACACTAGGAAGAAGTATTACGCCAGGGAAATCAGGCAGGGCAACTTCTCATTCACCGATTACGAGCTCAGACCATTTGTCACCGGACTACAGAGATTTTGGGCAATCTCATACTAGGGTATGCTATGATGATGGTATCACAACAGAGTATGAACGCTTCTATGCCGAATTGTCTTTGGCAGGTCAGCTCAGCTATACCGAGGCCTTTGAATATGTTGAATGGGTTCTCTTGGCCAGCTTAACTGAGAGGGATGCTCACCTCCTAGACAAAAGACATAACAGTGGATGAGGTTCTTGGGGCAATAGGGAAACTCCAAGGATAAAGCACCCAGTCAGGATGGGTTTACATCAGTTTTCTATAAAATATATGCAGCTGAGCTGGTACTAATGTTGACTAAGCCTTATAACTCCATTAGTGCATAGGGAACCCTCACTGACACAATGAAAATGGCAATCATTAGAGTCATATTGAAGCTCGGGAAAGACCCTGCTTTCTGTTCCTCATACTGCCCTATCTCTCCCCTTAATGTAGATGCCAAAATATTCACTAGCTTACTTGCAGCGCGATTAGGGCCAAACATGCCTGAGTTGATAGACTTGGATCAAGTCAGGTTTATTCCTGAGAGAAGCTGTGGTGACACCAAGTGTATCCTCCAATGTATTGATAAAACGACCTGATCCCATACTTCAGCCTTATTAATCTCTATCAACGATGAAATAGTGTTGGACCAAGTGCTTTGGCACTTTCTCTGGCTACTTTTAGAGAGGTGGGCCTGGGCCTGAGCTTTCAAAGCTGGGTATGGTCTGGTTATGCTGGTCCCACTGCTTCCGTGTGCATCAATGGGATGTTGTCCTGCCCCTTTCCCACCTCCCGGGGGACATGCTAGGAGGTTCAACACCTAGGTATTCAACTGTTTTCAATGCTAGATAAGACGGCAGACTGCAACTATGCAGCTCTGCTGGCCACAGCCCACTTGATAGTCCAGTCAAGGCGAGGAGAACCTTTATCATGGCTTTGGAGGATTGCGGCCATCAAAATGTCCCTTCTTCCCAAGATCCTCTACATAATGCAGATGCTTCCCCTCCAGCCACCCCCACACGTCCTACAGAAGCTTCAACAGCTTATACCCCCCTTTATCTGGGAAGGTAAGTAGCCACATCTGACTGGGAGGTGGTCCCACTTGCTGTTGGCGATGGGAGGGTTGGGCATACCCCATCTAGCGTGCTACTACCAGTCAGCACAGCTGAGGTACCTGGTGGAATGGCAGTAGCTGAGCAGAGAGAAACACTGGTGCTTTATAGATCAGGCTATTGGGGGTATACACATATGTAAAATTCCCTGGCTCCTCAAGAAACGTCGACCACCAGGGGCCTACATCTCCCTGGTGGTGATAGCGACAGTGGGGACCTGGGAAAAAATCTGCCTAGCTAAACAGCTGTCCATGCTCATTTCACTGCTCTCTATAATAGAGAATCCAGACTTCCTCCCAGCGCTACATGAGCCGTCATTCTCCCCTTGGCTGGAGGCTAACTACAAGCAGATGGGGTCCTGTTTCACTTTAACGACTTGCTTGTCTTCTCCCAGCTCAAAGCCGATTATGGCTTGCCCAATACGGAATATTAGCACTACACCGCCCTTAAGCATTGGGTAACACATCCTCTAGTGTGCCCCCATGGCGGCAGGCAACTCACTCATTTAAAAAAGTATCACCTTTCCCGCCATGATGACAAACACCTCCTTTCTGATATCTACAGCCTTCTTAACATGCTTACCAATGCTAGTACCCCTTCTGCCCGTGTACACTTGGAGAGGGACTGTGGAAGTCCGTTCACCCATAAGGAATGGTCGGACATCCTATAATGAGCCAGAACATCCGCTTGCAATGCCTCTGGGAAAGAAACCCTCATCAAAATCATACGCCGTTCGTACTATACACCGGCGAGAACTGCTGAGTGGAAGCAGGGTAAAAATGCTAGCTGCTGGCGCCAACGCAACCACTCAGGCACACTGACCCAGCCCTTATGGCACTGCCCACTCTGCTTGGAGGACAAACTTAGGGGCATATTTATACTCCGTTTGCGCCGAATTTGCGTCGTTTTTTTCGACGCAAAGTCGACGCAAAACTAACTCCATTTTTATACTTTGGCGTTAGACGCGTCTACCGCCAAAGTTCATGGAGTTAGCGTCATTTTTTGGCGTGAACACCTTCCTTGCGTTAATGAGATGCAAGGTAGGCGTTCCCGTCTTAAAAAATGACTCCCAGGCATGTGCGTGGTATTTATACTCCCGGGCAAAAATGACGCCCGGGAGTGGGCAGGGCAAAAAACCCCGCATTTGCGCCTCTTTTTAACGCCTGGGTCAGGGCAGGCGTTAAGGGACCTGTGGGCTCAGAATGAGCCCAGAGGTGCCCTCCCCTGCCCCCAGGGACACCCCCTGCCACCCTTGCCCACGCGAGGAGGACACCCAAGGATGGAGGGACCCATCCCAGGGAAGAAAAGGTAAGTTGTGGTAAGTATTTTTAAAAAAAAAAAATTGTGGCATAGGGGGGCCTGATTTGTGCCCCCCTACATGCCACTATGCCCAATGACCATGCCCAGGGGACAGATGTCCCCTGGGCATGGCCATTGGGCAAGGGGGCATGACTCCTGTCTTTGCTAAGACAGGAGTCATGTTAATGGCGTCTGGGCGCCCAAAAAAAATGCCCAAACGCCATTTTTCCCTACGCCGGCGCTGCCTGGTGTACGTCGTTTTTTTTCACGCACACCAGGCAGCGCCGGTCGGCTAACGCCGGCTAACGCCATTCAATAAATACGGCGCCCGCATGGTGCTTCAGAATGGCGTTAGCCGGCGCTAATTTTTTTGGCGCAAAACTGCGTTAGTGCAGTTTTGCGTCAAAAAGTATAAATATGGCCCTTAGTATCCCCTTAGGAGAGGTGGGGTTGATATTTTGGGGCCAATTGTCGGAACTGTGTTCGAATGGGTTCCAATTACTGACATGGGAGACTTTGACAGAGGGCACAGGGGAGGGGTCGTTTGGGGTATCTCCAGGTTTAAGAATTACCAGAGAAAATATTGGTAGAATACTACAAAGTTCCAGCATGTGAAGAATGGGGCTTTGAGGAAAGAATACAAAATCCAAAACCCTCAAAAAAGGAGGTGTTGTTGTGGTATTAGGAGTTGCTGAAAGCAGATGATAAAAACACCAAGAGCCTGTTGCATTGGTGGGAAGGATGTCTGCCAGTGCTGGAGCAACCAGATTTATGGCACGTATCCTTGAAACCTGTTTATTCCACAGTTAAATCTACTACCATAAAGAAGAACCATTTATGTACTATTCACAAAATCTACATGACACCCAGCAGGATGAGCCAGTTTGCAAGAGGCCCGGTCCCAAGTTGTAGAAGGTGTGGTGAGACGAATGCTGACAGTGCTTAATTTGTAAATAAAAACGTGCTGGTGCCCAAAGCTCTCCTCTGAAACACGCGGCTGGTGCAATTAAATGTGCGAACACAGAATACTGAGGCACAGTGCTTAATTTGTGCTTGTTGTTTCCGGTGCTGAGCACCGGCACTTATTTTTGAGGGCCGGGGCTTATTCTTCTGCCTCAAGCATTTGCTGCGAGCAAAAGACACATACAGGAAAGATGGAGGAAGATGAAAACGAAAATGCGTCACAAAGGTAGAAAGCAGAAAGCTGCCAGAGTGAGCTGAAAGGGCAGGGAGTGGCTTTTAACGGATTGAAGAGGCCGAGATGGCTTCAGGATTACGCTGCCTCAGTATTCCGTGTTTGCACGTGTAATCGCATCAGCTGCGTGTTTAAGAGGAGAGTTTTGGGCACCGGCACATTTTTATTTACAAATTAAGCACTGCTGAGGCAGCATAATCATGAAGCCATCTTGGGCATCTTTAATCCGTTTACAGGCACTCTCTACCCCTTCAAATCTCTCTTGCAGCTTTCTGCTTTCTCCCAATGTAACGCATTTTCGTTTTTTTCCTCCTCCATCTTTTCCATGTGCCTTTTGCTTGCAGTTAATGCCTGAGGCAGAAAATAAGTGCTGGCCTTAAAAAATAAGTGCCGGTGTCCGGCACGGGTAGCCACTGGCTCAAATTAAGCACTGAATTCTGATGATATTCACATGTTTGTGCAGTGCCTGATGGTTACTAAAGTTTGGGAGGAAGTAAGTAGTATCCTGTCAGAGATTTAGCGCAAGGTGTAAATGTAAGCCTCTATTTGTTTTACTTTATCTTAAATCAGTAATATCCTTATCTAGGGCAGAGGTAAAATACCTGTTTTTTTTATTCTTCTGGCAAGGAGAGAAATATGCTGGTTGTGGGTACATCCCCGCCAGCCGGTTTGTAATGTCTGGCTCAAGGCTACAGAAAAAATAAGCAGACTGGAACTAGGCCTTAGCCCCACAATGGAAGTACAAGATATATGGATGAAGTTACAAAAATGGCAAGCCAAATATCTGGCCTGATATAGTTTGGAAGATGGGGTTTCTCTGTCACAAATATGACGGATATCCTGTCCGCCGTATTAAGATTCCATTATATCCTATGGAAATTGAAATATGGTGGATGGACTATGTAAGCTTCATGTTTGTGACAGAGTAACCCATCTGCCAAACTCTAAATCAGGCCCATTGTTCTGTTCAATGATTAAACTAAGACTGGCGGGTAACTTGGACCCTAAGCTATAGGGGCCTGGTTGTCACAGCAAGTCTTAGGAGAGCTTTCGGACTTGTCTCTGGTAATACAATGTGAGACCATTATATATTAGTAAATAAGGCAAATAAAAAAAAAAAATAACAATGGATTTAATACAAGAAAATGTAAAAGTTTCTAAATACCTTGCACAAGCGCTGTACTAGAAGAGTGGCTTATTATTCCCCTCTCAGCTTACACCACCTCATTGCAGGAATTCATTTATTTATTTATTCTGAGTTTTATTTCTTGGCTTTCAATCAGAAATTCTTCTCGTTTTTTTATAAATTAAGTGAGGCAAATTCATAAATAGAATTGAAATGGAGCAGAATGAGTCAGGCCTACATTGTACAATGTTGTTAACTTTGCATTGGCAGATTGCCCATGAGCAAATGATTAATGCGACATCCGCCAATGTGCAAAACGCTTACAGGTGAGATGACCATAGGAAAATTGGTCAAGGGTAAATAGGGAAATCTTTGAGGATGTCTGGCGTTGGCACAGTTTTTAGGCAAAACTTGAGCAAACGTTTTGCTCTTTATCTGTGAAGCAGTTGTCGTTCTATTGACACAAATTCCTTTGTAAACATTTCCCTTATTTGGAGTGCCTTTCTTTGATTCTTCTCATTTTCCATATACCAGTGCCATCATCTGACTGCTCCACCCCCTCTTTTTCATTTCTGAGCAAATAATGTGCAGTTTGCATCTGCACGAACCAGAGATGCACATTTTCCGTAGCGCAATTACATTTTTATAGCAAACAGTCGTCTTCAAAAGTGGGTGCTCTGATGTGACCTTAGCCTCAGATGTATTTCAACCTCTTTTGTGTAATTATTTAAAATAAAATATGTTATTTAGAAACATAGCCGTTTCCTCTTTGTAGGAACGTCAAATTGGAACAAGTACAGTGACACATTTATGATGGCCTTACACACATACATGCACCCTCCCTCATTCACAATGTAACAAAATGGGGGGCACTCAAAACCACAACAGACTCTCATGCCCCTGACGAAAAGTATTGATAAAGTATCTTTTATTTCTAGAATTCTGCTTTGCATATGAGGTGTATTTCATTCATATATGCATGTAAAAGATTACAACACGAATTGTCATTACCGTTTTAATACTTATTTGGCACATTTAACAACAATTAAAACAAGTGATTTATTTCTCAGCGTGTGTCCTCCTTGCAGTGCATTCGATTTTGTCACCCTCCAACTCTTGCTTAAGTGTATTCTATATTATGCACAAATTTAACTCTGCTCAGGAAGTGGCAGGAACAAGTCTGAAAAGGGCAGGTTTCCTTAGTAGAATTGTGAGGTAATGGGATATCCTATGATTTATGGAAAAACTTCCACTTCCTCTGTTGGATGAGTCTCATTTGGTGAAGAATGCACTGGCAAAATTGCAGAGCCATATCTTCCTTTGGCAGATGTACTTCTGCCTGCATATTCACTGCTGAAGGGGGCTAGTCCCTCCTCCACAAATCGGAGAATTCTGTGTTAGCACCCAACTCTATTCCAGGCCGAGATCACTTACCCCACTCAATGGCTCATCATACAGTAAACACAAAACGACTTGGAAACAGACTGTACTACGTTAGTATGATACAGAAATGTAGTTATGGCAGCCATTCCGTGATTTGAAATACGGCTTAATCAAGTGCTTGCGTTTCAATAAGAGTTAAGCTTTCTTTAAGAAATATACTTAACATACCAACTATGGAGTAAAAACTCTCCTGCAATAATCTCATTGGATAGGCAATCACCATAGGCCATGTATTCAGGTATATTTGTATGCTTGTAATCTCAGTTTAATATTTTTTAGAAACCAAGATCAACTAATTTATGCATACATTTTTAGTAAGTTCAACACAACACATATGTTCTTAAGTTGCAGCTTACATGACAAATGACGTAAAGAGAAGAATATAAAAATGTCTGACTTCTGTGCCAAGCAAAGTTACGACAACCTCTGCCCAGACAACCCTTCTAAAAGGCTGGTCAGGAGCTAGCCAATGTATGTATATTGGATTCATGTAATACAAGGACGTTTCAGACAAATTATGTTCCTGACATTTATATTGTTCCTGTCTGATTCAAAAACTAAAATATCCTCATACCCCAAGATACCCCAGGTGTTAAAATAATTCCCAGAGTAGCCTAACACAGCCGAAGGCTCAAGGTGACCCAAACCTGCCCTTAACATATGTTTCCGCAGCTGTCTTGTGAAGTTCACTGAAGGGACCTGTATAGGTTCATACCATTTAGTGTCAAGTGGAGTGATAAAGTCTACAATAATTGACTGGAAATTAGAAACAACCAGGAAAGTGGAAGAGTTTCAGAAACACAAAAGTAACAAGAGAAATGATAAAACTTTGTGGCCCACAATCATTAGATCAAATAACTAACATTTCTTGTTATGGGAAATCTCACTGCCTTTCATCACGGCAACAATCCTGTGACTTAAAACCAGGACACCTTCCTTCACAAACACAGGAATCTCGAAGATAGAAATAAACAACATGACTTACTTCTCATCCACTACTGGTGAATCTGCCGTGCTAAAGTCTGAAATACTTATAGCAAAAAAAGACTGACATAACCAAAAGAACGGGTATTGAATTGCTGGCCTAACAAAATAGTGGTTGGTCAGTCACATAACTATTTTACACATTCCTAAAATTAATGAATGTAAAATTAAAATATACTTTCTGGTGACCGTATTAACTCTAACATTCACAAGTATAAAGGCCTGGGTTAAAATTGCTGTGTTTTATGATCTTTTCTGGTCTGATATTATTTTTAAAATTTACTGGCCTTGTAAGAAACAATGTTTCTCTCACTTTTCTGTTTAAAAAAAACAGAACAGCCCATATTTCTCAGAGCTGTCTGTGCATCTTTGGTCTGAGTGGATTATTTTTTTTGTTATACAATATTGAATTTTGAACACTGAAGTACATCCTGACATCAACGTCTTCTCCTCTCCAGATGCTCTTATGTTTATATCACTTTATAGTTCTTTTTTGCGTTTATTGTTTTCATACAACTTTGCCACAACATATCCTGGCATCAATGAATGCTATTGCCTTTTTAATAGAGGGTATATGTTTGGGGTGCTTATTATGAAACTCTGGGTCATCCGAAATGCCAGCTGAAGGCCCAAGCATGGTTTGTTCTGCTCACAAAAGGGTATTATTATTCCTACAAATAACTGTAGATACTGATGCCATATATGAAGATATTAATATTTCTATTTAAAATCTCTTACTCCATGAGCTTAGCTATGTCTCGTTTAAACATGTTAGGAAACTTAAGCCCTGGCATTGCATGACAAAAAAACCTGTCCTGAATATTATTCATATAACTGAGCCAAATGATAGGCGGCAATAAGTATTTATTAAATCTTTTGTCTTTACTCCTGTGTTTTGGCCAACGGAAGGTGTGACAATAAGCTCTCGCTGTATTTGTCAGTGTTTTTTCTTTCCATTAAAAGGTCCACAGCTCACTTGCTGGAAAATTAGATTTTACAGCAGTAACAAAGCAATAAGAACAAATATCGTTCTATTTTGTAATTAGAATATGCTGTCTTTTTTTAGCATTTTTCCAAATGTGAGCAGCAGCTTGAGAACACATGCGCCCTGTTCACTTTAGCTGCTTCCCCCCCCCTAAAACTTCCTTGCGCACCTCCCTTTCCTGTCCCACCCAGACAATACCATAACTCCCACTTTTGTGGTCTGATAGGTAAATAACTCCAAAGCTATCATGCATGTTTCTACTAAAGTACTAAAAAATACGGTCCATTCTGGACAAACACTGCGGAGTTAACAGAAATCTACTTTGTGTATCTATGAAGATAGTTGTTATTAAAAATAAAGGGTTCAAGGTAATTCACGCTGGTGGACAGCAAATATTTTCAGTTAACATTCTTAGTGTCCGCATGTAGAATTAGGTTAATTGAAGCTTTTCTCCATCTTCTGAATGATTCAAACATAGAAAGTGAAGTTCATATGAAATCTGCTAAGACGCCATCAAAAATATTCAAGAAGAGGTGTGCATGGTGTTCCCTGAAGACTAGTGTTGGGCGGAAACGGATCGACCTCTCACCAGAGCCTCCGAGCACAACACCTGTAATAGCAAAATATAGGTTAAATCATCAAGGTAACACAACAGTAGGACCAATCAGAGGACCATAATGCCAAGCATTCAACTACACTTTTAAAGTGCTCTTAAATAAAGATGTCACATGAATCCAATCACTTTCAAAAACATCATATTTTCTATGCCCACCCAATAGTTTCTGAAGGGCAAAGCACATACAGCAACCTTAACTGTAAATACGTTTTAGCAAGCTCAAAACATTTTGCCAAATGCTCTCAAAATAATAGGTCTTCCTGTCCCTCAAGAAAAGCAATTTGGACCCCAATGATCTACCCAGCTAGCAACCTATCAATCAAATCCCCTTCATCAGTTAAACCGCAGGTAAAAATGTGTATATCCAGTTTCAAGAGCATATTGACATCAATTGCCTCCTGTGCAGCTATAAATGAGGAGTCATACAGCACTGCAGCACATCCTACTGGATGCGAAAAAGCTGATCCTCAAGGAGGACGAGTTTCGGGTCTTCATCCTGCTCCACATATTGGAAGTCTTTTGCTCATCAAGTCTTCATCAATATTGTTTTACTCCACATTTCAGACATAATTCAAATTAGCCTGAACTAAAGTGACAAAATACGTTAATGTGTATCATATAGACAAGCAATCACAAAAAGCTGCATCTTTTATGACTCCAGCGAATCATTGGCTTTAGGAAAGGAAAAGGCAAGGAATTCTTTGTAGGTACATTAGATGGCTTACTCCACATTTCAGACATACGCAACTTAGCCTGCACTAAAGTGAGAAATAGTCAAATGTTTGTCATACAGACAGGTAATCACTAAAAAATGCATTTTGTATGACTGCAGCAAGTCACTAGACCTTTGGCAATGAAAAGGCAAGTAATTCTTCAGAGGTTCGTCAATCTTATGTAAATGTTCTTTTATTATTATTCAATACAGTTCTGTGCTATTTTAAAGTTGCTTTTCCTAGTAACTATTGTGCCATGGATCTGCATTTTAATATACTCAGCATTTAAGATGGCTCAAGTTCCCTCAAATAATTTGGCTGGTTTGTAGGTGCTCTAAAATAAGCTAAATACTAGACATTTTCTAAGGGTGATTCCCGGTAGAGCTGTGGTCGCCTTGTTTAGTTCCAGATATTAAACCTTTCACAATTGGGTGCCAGACTATTGATAGTCCCGCTAATGTGACTGAAAAGCATCTGACAGAAGAAGTCTTACCAGAGACAGATGAAATCCTGTAGAACACACCACAGAAGCTCAAAGCTGAAAGTGATTTTACCAAATACCGAAAAAGTTTTACAACTTGGCTTGTTGACTGCAACTCTATCTAAACTGAAGTGTTCTTTTTGACCCTCCTTGCAGCTCAGCGCCACAAGTTCTCCTTTGGGGGTTTAGGTTTGCACTTGATAAATACCAATATAGACAAGTATAGACAGACACCATTCTATCTATGTATTGACGCCTGAAGGCTCCTATGTCAAATCTACTTGAAAAACTGCAAGTTGCAAACGTTTCGCTTAATCAGACAAATATTACGTAGTAGCAGTTTATACATTACTGCACTGACTGGTTCTACAAAAGGCCAACCCATCATTCATACATTTAACATAAGAGCAAGAACCAAAGCACATCCGACAACTCTCGGCCTGCAAATAGGGTCCAAATAAAGGTACCGTGGCAATGGGTCTGAGCTCGTAATCGTCTCTTCACTGATCAAAAAGCAAATCGCACTTATGATGCTCAAAAGGTACACATGGCCACTGAGGAGTCAGATCCTTCCAGCACTGAAGGTTATTCTGGAAAGAGCTGAAGCTCCAGCTTTTTTGAGAAATACAGCCTTTGCAAAGAGTCTTAGGGCCTGATTTAGATGTCAGCGGAGGGGTTACTCAGCCGCAACAGTGACGGATATCCCGTCCGCTAAAATCTAAACACCAAAGACAACAATGGTATTACGATTTCGGCGGACGGGATATCGGTCACCGTTGCCACTGGGTAACCCCTTTGCCGAGATCTAAATCAGGCCCTTAGGTTTTTTAAAGTTTGTATCAGCAGTACCACTAAGTTTATACTGCTGGGGCTTTAATACAAAACAATGCATCACACATCCATGAGCCCGAAACCACTGCAGTATATCAATTACAGAAGTGCAAAGCTATAGGAATTTGCTTTTTAGTTACCTTGAGTTATTATGGAGCTCCCACATGGGCTATGCTCCTATTCATTAATCTCACTCCCAATGTGCCCAAATCGGTTTAAAACATTTAAAAAACTTTGCATAATTACCCAGCATAATTAAATAAAAATAATAAAACAGATACCACAACCTGAATTGTCTTTCTTTGTTTTAATCAATGCAGAGATATTATCAGGCCACTGAACTGTATTCAGTTTACTTATATAAAAGATGTGAGGAGGGGCCCACTGAATTACATAGAGATGTCGTCTATGATATCTGGTATTGGATCCGGGTCTTATGGGGACAGGACATCTGCCTGCTGAGCAATATTCAAATGAATCAGATCGTCATATCTCTACAACTCTAATGTTAACCACCTGAGTTACCTACGGTATATATATATATATATATATATATATATATATATATATATATATAAAAATGCTCCCTGCATGCAACGAGGCAACGTAAAGCAAAAACGTTAAGGAACTACAACAAGGTAGCATCGAAACAAGCTGAAGAATTGTCTTTTTTGTAAGGTGACAGGGAGCACACACACCGACAAAAGTTCTTTTTTGGCTGTATTTGTTAAAATCCTTGCACCGGTCCAGACTACTGGTGAAATACAATTGTGTACTCCAGGTGCAATTAAAAATTACATTTTGGAATTGGAACCCCGGATCTGTACTTGCGTAATGACTTCTACATCTGTAAAACTTGAGTCAGTGACCGTAAGGTTACACATATATATCAGTCCACAGCTACATTCTCTCTCTGAGTTATTTACCTGGGATTCTAATTGGTGAAGTACAAGGTGCAGAGAAATCAATGCAGCTGTTACATTGACCTGCTGAAGTAGATTAACCTACTGCCTGCAATGGCTGCAAAAAGGAACAAAAAAAGGATTGTCTCAGAAGACAAACAGGACGACACTGATTGATTGGTAGATTTATGGTAGTGGTAGGCCCGAGTGGTGAATGCTTGTATTCACCATGTTATTAACACAATGAGTATAAATGAGTTGACTGACATTGAAATGCAGAGTTTTTTCCCCTGGCTCTGCTAGTAGAGCTGACTAACAGTTAGTCACATGCTAGGCAAACTAGGCTCAGTCGGTCATCCTCCTGGAGCTGACTGAAATGAGCACCACTGACTTGTACAACTAAAAACCGGGGAGATTTCCTGACAGGACCCTGTTTCTAAAGGTGGGTTCGGGCAGAGTCAGTTTCATGCCAGGCAAATACAAATCTGCATTTTATCTGTTAGGTGGAGAACAAAAATGAAAACCACTGAGTTGGCCAAGCAACATGAAGCTTTCTAAACACTACTACCAGATACAGTCTCACAGGTCCTTCTTCACTAATGATTACATCAGTCATGAGCTCAGTGACTGCACTCAATGTTTAATTTTGTACAAATAATATTTGTAGTCGCTTAGTGTGACAATCCACCAGACCAAAAATCTCATTCTTCATGTGATTTCGCGCCACAAAAGGACCCGTTATGTACAATTCCAGTTCTATCCAGATGTCTTTCAAATGCTCTAAAGTGCACAAATGGAGATAAAAATAACAACTGTCTTCTGTTGATAAAAGCACATGGCCTATGAGGTAATGGCTCACCGCCATTTTCTTTATTTAGCCACCAGTATTCAGCACTGACCATTATTTTCATTACACTTTGATTAAATATTCTTTCTGGTCTTTTACTGTTCAGTATTTTTGTTTTAAATAGTTTTATTGAATTATTTACAAGGGCTATAGAAAAGTCAACAGAACCAATACTAAATATTATACAATAATAACCGACAGAAACCGAGATAAGAGTCGAATTGCTAGTCCAAGTCTACTATCATATTGAATTCTAAAGAAGATAAAAGGGCAAAGTAGACCTTCTGGGTGTACGACTAAACATAAATTATAGGATATCTCTTCAGGTAATGAGTATGACCGGGATCACAATTCAGAGTGTGTTTTTTCTCTTTTTAGGACGGAGACTGTTCGTTTTGATGCATTAAGCATTATGTCGTCAGCCCCTCCAGTTAATCCAGTCCAGGTCCATCAGCTGTGTACAGAAAGGCGACCTGCTCTCTTCCAGTCTCATAAGACTGTAAGTGAGCTAGGTATAGATCTGGTAAGCTTAGACCTAGTAGTAGATCGTCTGCAAAGATTTCCAACACTGCTGTAAAGCCCACGTTTATGTAGAGATGTAAAATATATTCTGTGTGTGACTGAATCCAAGACCGCATTAGAAAAGCAAACTTACATCCATACATCATATGGTACGGTACATATTACCTTGAGACTCATGGCAGTTCCAACATTCGAAACTTTTTACTTTTTTATTACTATTTTTACTTTTGCTAACTTAACAAAAAATGTGATTTTGTTTTGCTGGATCTGGTCGTAGGGTCAGTCATTATTGACACATGGTTTTGTCCTCTGGAACATTTCATGCACCTCCCAAAGTGTAGTCTAAGTTTGCACCGTTTGTATTACACATATGTGATTGCCACTCCTTTCCAGATTTTGGCAGGACTAGTAATCAATGTACCAGATAATTTGCATAAGACTTTTGGCCGCTGCACATGGAGTTTTACCCATTCAGGTCAGCAATATACTTCAGTGGGCCTTTCCCACTTCATGTAGATAAAAAGCACATTAAATAATTTGTTTGTGATCAGTGTATGAAATGTGTCCCCAATCAGAAGTTGTAAGAAACTGGATTATTAGTTGCAAAGGATGTGAGTTCTTCATAAGTAAAAGGTCCACAATTGTCTCTTTACTGGAGATCAAGTACCCATTAGGCATTTGACTCTCTCAAGGTAGTGAAGCAGGCCAGCCCAAGGCCTACTCAGGGGAGGTGGTGTGGGTTAGCAATCCCCATTCACTAGCATGCAACAACAACACTAAATAAATGATTGTTGTTTCAGTGCTTTTTCTTTCAAAAGGAAAAGTACATTTATTACACACAGACTACTAAATACTACACGTTAGCTTACAAATCTATATATGATATAAATGAAAAGAGTTTTAGTGACACCCCTAAATCTTGTTTTACCCTTAAGGGGTGCTGACCTCCATAATAACAAGACACCCCTTCTATACCTGATGCAACATCACAATATAAGGGTGTGTCATTATAGATAAAGCAGGCCTATTGGCTTTGTGAAGAAGTCACATTTATATTACAGGATTACTTATGTATCAACAATCGAGCATTTCAAATAAAGCAATTTTAAAAACAATCTCAACCATGTGTCAGAGTTGTTCTTTTACACATTCAGGCCACAAAATGTAGCCATATGACCAATCACTGGAGTCTCAGCTCCCCACCGCATAAGAACACAAGTTCAATTCAAAGAGTGCTTTAAATACATGTTCAGCCTCTCCCGGGATCATCCTTAATTGATCCCAAGAGACTTTTGGTCACTATAGTAAACATTACTGACGGGCTGTGCAACTCCTGCAAACACCCCCATCCCCCAACATTTTTGCAGTTCATTGGATGGTGTCCCTGCCCAGATAGTGGCACAACAGAGCAGTACAAAATGTGCAGATTAGGCCCCACAGTGCATAATGGAGCGCCTCTCAAACCGACTTTATGAATTTCCGATTAACAGCTCTCTCTGCTTCACTTTTACAATGCAACAGCGCATCACATCTTTTTTTTACCTTTTGGGGTGCTGATGCTGTGGTCCAGTGACCAGTGTGAAACCCAACTGCTAATACTTGTCCTGCCTGTGTGGAGCGTTGGCGGGGAGCCGAAAATGTGCGCACTTTGCACCCCACAGACATGGGTGACGAAGGAGCTGCAGAGCATTGCTTCCAGGCCCTGGCCACCTTGGGAGCAGTAGAGAAAGGGTGCACCGGTGCTGTAAGTGGCACCTGAGTTTTTGGTCTCCTGTCCGTCAGCCTCTGAGGGAGTTTATGACTGCAGGCCCCAGGGTTTTGACTCCCAGGTGCAAAAAAGCTGGATCGCGGAGGCGAAGTCATGCAGGCCACTCTCCCCAAGGATTTCAATTAAATCAAGATGTGCTGATCCCTGTGCCCTGTCCACCACGGGGGGTTCGAAGAGAAATATTGGTAGAGCCTCACTTGATCCATTTCTCACTGGGTAAAAGGTAAAAACTTTAAAGGGCCATACCTTCGCCCCATTGGCCTGATTTTCACCATATTTGATCATTTTGCTCCTTATGGAGAGCTCTAGATATAACAAGTGTTTTCAATAGGCCTCCTGGCCTCCAAAGGGTGCACTTTATGGGAAGCTGGATTTACTGGCTCCCAGTACCAGTCTTCTCCTCTCTTGGCTCCTGCTGCTCGTCTCCTGCTGGTGAGGATATCTAACGTATACTCTATGCAACTAACCAAACGAACACCCTCCTGCCTGCACTCCCTGGCCTCAGAGCCCAAAGGCTATCTTGCAGGACACCCAGGGTGACAGTGGAATCTGGGTCTTCTCCACCTGGTCCTCAGTGGGCATATGGAGACCCGAACTGCTGGCCAGACCCATTGCAGTCCTGGGGTCAGCTCATTTCAAAGTCCTTATTCCATCTTAGTAGGTCATCAGGTGGGTCCTCTTTCCAGCTTGCTAATTTTAGGATGCCACATCACCCCTTCACCCCATCCCAACCCTCCTGCATAGCTTTCTGGAACACTTCAATTTGGGGCCTTCATTTTTTCTCTGTGAAGAGCTTCTCTGAGCACCTCAGCTCCAACCCTAGCTGACATCTCTGCCATATCCCTTCCCACCAAAACATCTATAGGAGAGCCCCTACTGTTTTGGCTACAGATGTCTGTGCTTCCTCCTTTGTTTAGTGGGCCTGGACTGACCCAGTTCAGGGGCAGTGTGACAAGCTAATTATCACATGCAAATTTTCCCTATGTCACTTTCCTCTCCTAGGAGCCAGGTCAATCACCAGTAATTACTCTCTCTGTGTGGGGAGGTCCTTGTTCCCTCTGCCGTGGGACAAAGTAACTACCATAGCCTGGAAGGTGGGACAAAAACCAGGAATCTGATTATGTACTGAGCAAAGAAACATGTCAATTCTTGACATAATATAAGATGTTTATATGTGTTGGGATCTGCATATTCAAACTTGGCATACATATTCTACCCCAGTTTGATACCTTGCTGCACAGCGTAGGCCTAAGCAGTGCAGAACTGCACTTTAAGGCAGATTTTACCTATATGTATAATGCAGTGAAAGCACTATGGAGCAGATTTAAGGAAAGTGGTGCTGCACCCAGTGCAGCGCCACTTTCATAGCACCCCTTAGCACCCCCTACTGCCACCATGTGTGCACCATATCAGTAGGGGGCAATAGCGTCAACATTCTTTAGGCTATTGCTGTACTGTTCAGGGTTATCGCCAAAACAGTACATAGGGGCCCACTGTGAACGACGGTGTGCTCCTTTTAACGTCTGCTCTAAGCAGGTGTTAAAAGTGCCAAACAAATTACGCAAAGAAATCTCTTACATTTCTTTGCAAACTTTTTTTCAGCATCCCTAATGGGGGAACGCCCCCTTTGCATACATTATGCGTAGTGCATGGATAATGTAGTGCAAAGGGCTACAAAGTCGCGCAAAGCATGCATTGCGCTACTTGGTAAATTTGGCGCCGATAAAAGGCCACCTTAACGTAAAAAAATGACACTAAAGCGACGCTAAAGTGGCACTAGACCTCTTAAATCTGGGCCTATAGATTTACCTGTGAACCCTACTGAGCTTTCTATGAATACCAACAAATATTATAAGGCCTACCCAGGCCAGGACCTATCCTTGCAGAGTCCCTTCTGCACTAGGCCCTCTGGGCACAATTACCAGGCTGTGCAATACTGCAGTTTCATTTGTGCAGCCCGCACACATGCGCACATGCATGTTCACATGTAACCAGTCCAGTGCCCCCTACTTTAGCTGCACTGCAGAGAGCTTATCTTAAGAGGTGAAACTGGTGGTAAACACGCTCCATATAATTACTGTGAAATTACCATGAGTGAGACAACGTTAGTTAAGCCTCACCTACAGCAAAGGTCCAAAAACTAGGTGCTCAAAAATAGAATCCTGGTGAACTAAATGGGAGGAACCCATTTGCAACTGAAGTACTGAAATTGCCAAATTTCCAGATGAAGTCTACAGTTTCTTTTTTGAGTTACTAAATAATGAAGTTCGGCTACTTGAATACCTTGGCTACAAATTAGCTCCTTGGGATTGGACTGTATCTAAGCAATAGGCACTAACATCGGTACCTATAATTCTCTCATATTATAGTGATGCTATACAGGCTTTACAAAAAACACATACAGGCTTTACAAAAACACATACAGGCTTTACAAAAACACATACAGGCTTTACAAAAACACATAAATACATTTATAATTTACACCCCTAACATTTTCCTTACACTTTTCTCTTTACCTTTTATTTGAGGCTTGATCGCGTTAGCTCTGTTGCAGACTATAATTGTCTCCTACTTGACCCGATTAAGAGGCTGAAACATATGTGGCCTTTCTAGCTGATAATGCAAAAACTGTTTTAGTTGTTCAGGTCCTGGGATGTCCCTTTGTTTATACATACACTTATGCCCAGCCAGGCAAATGGTTACTAGGGACAAGGTGTAGTGCAGGAGGCACCATACCACGATTTGCCAAGTACAGGAACATAGGGGAATGCGTCAGTGGTGTTGGAATGTTTGTGTGCCTGAGGCAGCCAGTAGAGCATTGCCTAACTTTTTTTCAAGGATCACTGGTTGGGTAATACATAGGCACACGCAAGGAACCAATCCTATATCCCCATTTTCCTACAAAGGATGCCTCATTTTGGGACACCACTCCAATAACATTTAGCTGGAGTCTACATGTGAGATCCTGCAGTGATGTCTGTTGCTCTTTCACAATTAGCTTCACTGATATGCTGAGAAATAGGGAATTATCCTAGAGCAAGGGACCAGCTGAAGTCATGCAGGCCAAATCTAGTAAATCTTGACCAGTTGCAAGTCTATTTCTGATGCCAAACCTTTGTTTGTGGGCATTGAGGATCCTGACTTCGGCATAACGTCTTAAAAACCAAGTGCAAAAAACATAGCTTGTCACAGGGAAGCCAATTCTTAGTGAATAGTGTCCCAAAATGTCTAGCCGAAGTGATGCGTTGATGCCTGTTTATAGGGAGACATACTTTGCTAGCCAGACTTCATGGTGACCCCAAAAGTATAAAAGACTAGATGAACAATGCTTTGAAAGTTACACAATGTCCATATCATATTTTACACATTGCACGTAGAATGGTCAGACCAACTTGGCACACTGATAAAGCTTCTAATACAACCTCTAATTTTATTTGCGATTTATTAAACATTAAATAAACACTTGTTGCCGCCCTCCTAGTAACATTTAAAAAATGAATATCTCTAAACGTGTTTTGGGATGACAGCTACCCAGAAGACTTCAAAGCTTTTTTGAGAAAGATAAGATCATTCCGTTCAATGGTGGGTAGGTTGTGCCACCGTTAATACGGTGCAGGCTCATTATTTTAATTCCCTAATGATTATATCTGACATATTTGACGCAGAGGTTTTTTTTGCTTCTAACCCTCTAGCACTGGGTTGTCAAGTTCTTTGATCAAACGTGTAGGAAGGAGAAGGGAGGAGACGGCATTTTCTCAAAAACGCCTTTCAGTCGCTATGTTGGCTTGGCTACAAAAGGGGTCTGTGATACAGAGCAGAGAAAAGCAACCCTAGTAAATCAGCTAGAGCAGTGGATCTCTTTGCATCGGAACCCTACAAAGCACCTGCAAACCAGTCTGTTGTTTGGCAAGTACTACGTGTCTTTGGTAGTGAGTAGCATCATATGTGGATTTATCTTTGCCTTAGTAAAAAGGACTAAGACCCTTTGGTGGCCTAAGTGGTGGGATACACTGCCAATTATCTGTCTAAAGTGCACAACTAAAAGGAAAAACTGCAGAATGTAGAATGTACTTAAGTGCTGCCATCTTGTTTTCACCGTGGCACTCACACTGTCAGTTTATTTGCACTGCACTGGTACTAAGGAGAACAATCATGAAGAAGAGATGTGAAGAAACATAAAGAGTCTTTTCACAGACACAGAGCCTGAAATATGAGAGACCTTCTTTTGCAGTTCAAAACTCCACTCTTGGAGGTTCAGAACAAGACTTGCTAGAGTAGGCAACAAATTAAGGGCCAGATGTAGGTAGCGTTTTGCATGGTGCAAACTGCAAAAATCGCAGTTTGCGCCATGCAAAACGCACATCGCGATGCTCATTCTCATTTTGCGAGTCGGTACCGACTCACAAAATGGGAATGCGACTTGCAAATAGGAAGGGTTGTCCCCTTCCTATTTGTGACTCGCACCGCGATGCTAAATTGCTTTGTGACCGCGAACGCGGTCGCAAAGCAATTCGCAGTTACCACCAGTGTCACACTGGAGGTAACCCAATCGCAAAAGGGAAGGGGTCCCCAGGGGACCCCTTCCCCTTTGTGAATGCTGCCATAAATGTTTTTTCAGAGCAGGCAGTGGTCCAAGGGACCACTGCCTACTCTGAAAAAACAAAACCAAATGGTTTCGTTATTTTTTTGTATTGCAACTCGTTTTCCTTTAAGGAAAACGGGCTGCAATACAGAAAAAAAAAACTGTTTAATTTAAAAAGCAGTCACAGACATGGAGGTCTGCTGTCTCCAGCAGGCCACCATCCCTGTGAGTGCAGGGAATCACAATGGGGTCGCAAAATGCGACCCACCTCATTAATATTAATGAGGAGGGTCTTTGCGACCCCATTGTGATTCGCAGACACCGTTCTGCATCCGATTTTGCGATTCGGAAATTGTTACATCTGGCCCTAAGTTCCTTAAGGAGAAGGCCCTTCATAATGCTGCTCTGAAAGTACTCCTTAGGGGTTCAGACAACTACTGCTGGCCTGTTCACAATATCTTTGGCTGCTTACTGCACTAACCCTGCCCAGACAACTGAAATCCCAGCTGAAATAGAGAGTGGACAGTATGTGCCTATGTAGCATCAATCTTATTGTCTTTATCCACCAGGTATCCTACTTCAGAAAGAACACAGACTTATTGCAGAAAATGTTTCCATGGAGCGCATGAAAAAATCAAACATCTGGTCATAGAGGGAAATGACTCTGAACCCAACAGTGTTGGTTTCACGATGCAGAGTAGCTAAATAAATAAAATATCTTATAAGGAAAAGAGTAGAAGACCAACTGCTTCATTCATACAAAAGTGACTATCACATTGGCATTGCATTATTTCCACTTTTCCTCTGTTGCTCTCATTAACATTGTGCCCACTGTACTGTTCTTCTTTACATATGAATGTTTCCTTCTGTTCTCTTGTTCTGGTTTCATAATTAAACTTGAACCCTTCAATCAATGTTTCTTTGATCTTTTTTGGACATTTCAATAGGTGTAATTGTCAGATGTCTGAATTATAGTAAAGGAAACACAAAATACACTTATCAATTAGCACCATTCAGAAAACACCGAAACTTTATAAATACTGTTTTTGGTGAGATTGCAACTTAATACTCTTTTAACTGATTTACAAATTGTGTTGGCGATTTGTATCATACTAGGACTATTTTAATTTTTTTTGTAATATTTATCTAATTATGCTTGACTTGTTACGTTATTTGGTACCAGACCTTACCTATTTTCTTTGTACACTGTCCAGTGGTAGCACACAGTTCATAACTTTTAACTATAGCTGATATTGCCTTTTTTTCCTGTAAATTAGGATTTATTGCAATAATTCTTATTTAAACTCACAGGGGATTTATATCCTTGCATAAACACTTCAGATATCAAACCAAGCGAAGGGTGCCAAGATTCTACACACAATCCAAATTATCCTGTGTCCACCCTCTAGTAGGTTGGCACTGAGCAGTCAGGTTTAACTTAGAATTCAATGTGTAAAGTATTTGTGCAATAAATCATACAGTAACACAATGGAAACACCACAAACATTCACCACACAGGTTTAGAAAAATAGATAATAATATTTATCTAAATAACATAAGGTAAAAATGACAAAGATCCAATAAGCACAAGTTGAAATATTACTTTTAAAAGGCTTAAAAGAGTCTTAATCCTTAGAATTAACCAGTTGTCTCTTTGTTACACACAGTACCTGGTATGCATTAAAAATTACAAAGCGTGGGGACCGTAGAGGAGGAAATGCATGGAAAATAGGGTGTTGCACTGAATTTTGTTGTCACGACACAGACGATATAGCGTTTCTTTTCACGATGCATGGGGTTTGCGTTATTTTTCAGCATGCAGTCTTGGTTCCTCACTGCGGTGTGGGGATATATTGATGTCCAGGGATGATGTGGGCAAAATCCTTGATGTGCTGGAAGAAGGCACGGGTGCTGCATCGATTCGGTAGGCAACGCATAGAATTTTCCGTCGCAAGGCAGGTGCTACATGGAATTTCCAGTCAGGGCTGCATTGTTCCGGTCGGCTGTGCGGTGATTTCTCTGTCGCAATGCAGGCTTCGCTTTGATTTCGGCAGACGGTGCATCAATTTTCGACGCACAAGGAGTTTCCTGGAGAGATGAAGTCTTTTTGGCCGTGAGACTTCAGAAAACAGGAGGCAAGTTCAATCCAAGCCATTGGAGAGCACTTTTGAGGAAGGCAGAGTCCTTCTCAGTAGAGTCAGAGGCCAGCAAGGCTGCAGTCCTTTTCAGCAGAGCAGTCCAGATGAGTCTTTGCAGCAGCCAGGCAGTTCCACTTGACAGAATGCATGTGTAGATCGAGAAGTGTCTGAGTTGGTGGGGTCAGAGACCCGGTTTATATACCCCAAAATGCCTTTGAAGTGGGGGAGACTTCATAGAGTGGTTTTGAAGTGCACAAGTTCTTCTTTCAGTTCAGTCCTGTCTGCCAGGTCCCAGTAGGGGGTTTGGCAGTCCACTGTGTGAGGGCAGGCCACTGGCCTTTGAAATGTGTCAGGTCCTCTACCCTTCCAGCCTAAGAAGACCCATTCAATATGCAGATGAGTGCATTGTGACTGAGTGTCCTGTGTTTGTGGTTGTCTGGGTGAAATGCACAAGGGAGCTGTCAACCTGCCCAGCACAGACGTTGATTGGAGACAGGCTATAAGGCACCGATGTTTTTTAACTGCAGAAAAACGCTCACTTCTTAAAAGTGGCATTTCTAAAATAGTAATATAAAATCCAACCTCACCAATAAGCAGGACTTTCTATTACCATTTTAGCCATACTAAATATGACCTGGTTACCCCTTTCAGATCAGAATCTACCACTCAAAAAGTATATGAGGGTAGTCCTAATGCTAGTCTATGAAAGGAGCAGGCCTCACAGTAGTGGAAAACGAATTTAGGAGTTTTTCACTATCAGCACATATAAACCACATATGTACATGTCCTGCCTTTACCTACATAGCACCCTGCCCTACGGGTTACCTATGGCCTACCTTAGGGGTGACATATGTAGAAAAAGGGGATTTTAAGGCTTGGCAAGTACTTTTAAATACCAAGTCAAAGTGGCAGTGAAACTGCACACACAGGCCTTGCTATGGCAGGCCTGAGACACGGTTAAGGGGCTACTTATGTGGGTGGGACAATCAGTGCTAGCACTTAATTTACAGGGCCTGGGCACAGGCAGTGCACTTTACTAGGGGCTTATAAGTAAATCAAATATGCCAATTGGGGATAATCTAATGTTACCATGTTTAACGGAGAGCGCATATGCACTTTAGCACTGGTTAGTAGTGGTAAAGTGTGCAGAGTCCTAAAACCAGAAAAACAGTGTCAGAAAAGTAGAGGAAGGTAGGCAGAAAGTTGGGAATGGCCACCCTAAGGCTGTCAGGTCTAACAGTCGACATCCCTTCCCTAGGATGCTTTTAGCATTTCAGATTTTGCTAAGAGATACCATATATGTACATTCCTGAAAACTGGGCTAAAAGGAACTTCCACATTCTCAACCCTTTGCCATGCAAAATTCTTCCTTTTATGCAACTCCCTGAAGAACAGAATCGACAAAATCATCCTACATTTGCTAAATGTAGCTGGTTTCCCATCCTCTTTTGGATTCATACTAGACACAAATCTCTCTCTCATCCCACATATGAATAAAATGCCCATAACAGTATATATTTCCATCAAAACAATCTCAAGAAAAAGTCACCACATCATCTCACCCAACCAATTTAAAATGCAGTCCCTGGCTGCAAAAGATTCAACCACATCATCCCGATTCCCCAAGACTGCCACTGGCTCCCTACTCCTGCAAGAATACAGTTAAAAACCTGCTGCCTTGCACACACGGTCATGCACAATGACAGGCCTCCTTTCCTCGCCATACTACTCACCAGCTCTTGAGGGCCAGGAGAGCTAATATGCTGAAATTCACTGCTCTTGGAAATGCCTGAATTCAGAACCTCGGCTGCCCACAAACAATCATTCTCTGAAGCACCTCTTTCATGAGGAACTCAGACACACTTTATTAGGAAATATACCTTTGATTACTGCCTTCTGAAAACTCAGAGCTCACCTTTTGAGACAATCCTGAAGCTAATGTTTCCTTGATGTTCCCTCTGTCATAACATACATTTATCTCAAACGAATTACTTACATTAGTACTTCCATGTTTAAATAATCCTACCTACCTGTTACTTGTAAACTACTGATGTCAACACATTATTTGTAAAGCTCCCAAACAACTATTGGTGTAATCATGCTACATAAATGTAAAAATAATAATAATTCTGATATCCATGCATCGATTTCCTAATAAGCACACATATGACCATCCTGCAAGACAGTAGTGCACAGGACTTGATATAGAATGTAAATTGTGTTGACTGCTGGGGCTGGAGCCTTAAGGGGTCACCTTACATGATGTCTTTCGAGAGGGGGTGGGGAAAGTGAGGTTGCATTAAAAGACCAGTCAGGATCTAGCTTACAAGACTGCAGATGGAGCCAGACTCCAGGAGATATTGATGTTCACCTATTAGTGGACTGGCCCTGTGTGGTGCATGTAAAGAGGTGAGGCCTAATAGAATATCCTTGGTAAATTCTCTCCCACCTTAACTACTTTACAATCATATTTCTTAGCAGAAACCCAGAAATGCCAGACACAACCCTGCACCTCATGCGGAATTAGGTGTAAATGCCAATGCACCAGTTCAAACTTTTAATTAAACCAGAAGGAAGAAAAAAATGCAACAGGAGATTCTGTAACAGTTGAAACTCTTGTAAATACAATAAAAGAAATACAACTTTGCTCTCATCCATGTCTATTAAACAAATCTACTTCAATTAACAGGAAAATTAATTGGAACTTAAGTGTCAAACCACTCATCCAGAGAAACATGATCCCAAGCATTTGAAAAAGTCATCCATTTTATAGCTGAATATACACTTCTGTATATACCCTAAGTGAAGTTACAATGCGTAATTTTTTTTGAAGCATAACATTTAGGCCTGCTTTACTTTTTTGTGGGCAAGTAGATTCTGCTGTTTGTGTTCAACACCAAGACCCTCATTATGACCCTGGCAGACGGCGGTATTTTGGAGAAAAGTACTGCCAACAGGCTGGTGGTACCTTTCCCCAAAATATGACATTGGCAGTTTGGCTCACGCCAAACCGCCAATCTACCACTCCATCCGCCATGGCGGCTGTCACTGTCCCACCCACGGGATTATGACCCCACCTACCGCCATGGTTTTTGTGGCTTCTAAACCGCCATGAAAACCATGGCGGTAGGCACTATCAGTGACTAGGAATTCCTTCCATGTCACTGATAGAGGTCTTTCCCGCCCCCATCCCCAGAGCCCACCCCCACCCTCCTGACCCCCCAAAATACACGCACATTCATGCACCATCATACACATGCATACCCACATTCACCCACGCATGCATACATCCATTCACACACACTTACATTTATACATGCACCCACGCATTCACACAACACAACAGACAGGCACACTCACATTTACACATGCACACACATAGCACACGCAACGCACACCCACATTCACCACACACAAACATACACACACACCCCCTCACACACACACACACAACACCCCCATCCCCTGTCGGAGTACCCGACTTACCTGTGTTCATGTGGTCCTCTGGCAGGACACAGGACGGGGCGCTGCTGCCAGCAGCAGCGTCCGCCGACAGAACACCGCCAGGCCGTCTCATGGGTTATGATGCGGTCTGTGGCAGTCTACTGGCGTGGCACTGCTGCTGGCAGCGGGCGCCACCTTATCGCCGTCCGCCACCATGACCGTAGCCGGAATTCCACCAACCTTCTTGCGGAATTCCAGCTACGGTCACAATATGGCGGTCAGCTGGTAGCCACAGTGACTGTGTTTTGGTGGCGGTCGGCGTGGCTGTAGGTGGTTTTTACCGACACTGTCATAATGAGGGCTTAAATGTCCTCCAAAGCGGAATAGGGCCATCTGACATGCACAAGGCCGTTTTCAAACAGGGCGCACATTGACTTTGCCATAATCATTTTGTATAATTGAACAATCAGTAGGTCAGGTGTAGTAAGCAATCGTCAAATAATACTGGTCACAACTTGTAGGCAGTATTTCTGTCATCAGTGTTGAATTTTGCGAACCAACCCATGTACTCATAGGGCCAGATCTACAATAAAGTGGCGCATCAGTCCCAACGCACCACTTTTCTTGTGCCGCCCCTGCCCCACCTAACGACACCATGGCTGCGCTGCATTTACAATATGGTGCACCATGGAACTTGTTTCCACAATAGCGTCATAATTTCTGATGCTATTGTGCAGCTTTGCTGGATTAGTGCCATAAAATATGGCACTAGTGCAGCAAAGCACTAAGGAGGCACATTGGCTACTATGGGCCCATCACTTTAACGCCTGCCCCAAGCAGGCATTATAAATGACGGAAAAAATGTTGCAGTGAAATCTTGTAAAGTTCACTGTGCCATTTCTTGCGGCCTTCCTGCGTGGGAACACCCCTCTTGCATACATTATATCTGGTGCAGGTAAAAAGTGGCGCAAAGGGTTACAAAGTGGCACAATGCCAGCATTGCAACACTTTGTAAATATGGAGGCGAATGGCCTTCTTAACGTAACATTAGCGTAAAAAGAATAATAATGACACTAGTGTGGTTCTAAGAGCCGCTAGGGCCTTGTAAATCTGGCCCATAGTTTAGTTTGTAAGATTCAGAATCATAGTGGGTCACAATGCAACAGACCTCAACAATAGTCAGAAGGTGAGACGCAAATTGCAACTCACTGCAACTGGATGCCATCACAAGGATTGTTGCATCCTGGAGTCAGCAGACTACATTCTCTGTGATTGCATTTTATTAGAGTGCGTTTTTTGTAAAATGCAGCCCATTATTCTTTCAACAGCCAAATGAGTTTAAAAAAAGGAGAAGCTTTGCAAACTATGCTTAGGAGTAAGCAGTGGGCCACGGGATCACTACTTACTCCTACAAAATGCTTCGGTCAACATTCACAAAGGAGATGGGTCCCTTTCAGACCCCTTCCAGTCTGTAAATTGGATACCACTACCTTTGTGTAGTTGATTAAATATTTTTTGCAACCAGATATGGGTTGCAAAATATTAATACATACCATTGTGGATCGCTATGTGTAGGGGATCCCCTGAACAAACATTCTGAAAATAGGGATTTAGGGCCAGATGTAGCAAAGTATTTGCACGTCGCAAACGGCGAAAATCGGTACCGACTCGCAATATGCATTTCCGACTCGCAAATAGGAAGGGGTGTTTCCTTCCTATTTGCGAGTCTGAGTGGTATGCAATACCATTTGCGACCGCGTACGCGGTCGCAAATGGCATCGCAGTTACCATCCACTTCAAGTATGGATGGTAACCCACTCGCAAATTGGAAGGGGTCCCCATGGGACCCCTTCCAGTTTGTGACTGGACCCACAAATATTTTTTCAGGGCAGGGAGTGGTCCAAGGTTTCGGGTAAGGAAAACGGGCTACACTTAAAAAAAAATGCTTTATTTAACAGCAGTCACGAACATGGAGGTCTGCTGACGACAGCAGGCCTCCATGTTTGCGAGTGCCTATACTCGCTATGGGGCTGCAATTTGCGACCCACCTCATGAATATTCATGAGATGGGTCATTGCGACCCCATAGCGAGTTGCAGTCGGTGTCTGAGACACCATACTGCATACCAATTTGCGAGGTGCAAAGTGCGAGTCGCATGGACTCGCACTTTGCACCTCGCAAATTTAAAATTTGCTACATCTGGCCCTTAGTATGTACTCGAAAACCCACTTGTAATTCGGTAACATGTTACCGAATCCCTATTTGGGTTTGGTACATACCAGAAAGCTATTTTGTGGATGCAAAGGATCGATTTAGTAAAGCAGAGACTTTGCGGATGCAAAATAGCTTAGTACATCTGACCCAATGTTTACAGAGGCCTGACTTTAAATAAGTAAAATGATTTAGTAATGTTATACCTCTAGTGTACTGTAACATCCTGAGGAAACACAGAACATCCTCCTAAATCAGTATCATGTTTAGTCATCTTTAGTTCTTTTAACCCCTTCACTCATTAAGCCCTCTTTCAGCTCCATCCCGTAGTCACATTCATAAAAATGTTGCTATTAAGGGTCTGCTGACATTTCCCAGAAATGATGAACAAACAACACTACGTCTACGTCCTTACCTTTATTTCTTGCATTAGCTATTAGCTTGTTCCTTATCGCATCTGATGGTGTGTCAAACGAACAGAATGTCCCTCTTCCTCTCACTCTGCTGATGAGGTGTGGATAGCGGGCCTGGAAAAAGACATTAAATGCAACTTATTGGAGTTCTACTTTTGCTCCCGTTTCTTTAATCAGCATTCACACAATCTTGAATCTCTATTGTTTCTTCCCTTTCCATGACTTGTTAACACAAGTCGAAACAGGATAATTAAGCCCATGCATACACTTCATTGTATTTTTTCAAAATTTTACCTCAAATTTGTTGGAAACCCTGGAGTGCTGTGTAGTGCAAAAGGTAAAATAAAACTTCAGCACCATATTTACAAAGTGTTGTGTGTTGATGATATAATCAGTTGTTTTGTGTGACACTTAATGTTGCACCATGCGGCAAAGGCGAGCATGTAGTGTTTTACATAACATTTTACTTGAAGGACACCCTCAAGTACAAATTTCTGTGATCAAACACCCACCTAATGGAAAATCGCAGAATATGTCTCATTTTGAGAATATCACACACATTAAAGAAATCATGCAATTAATTATCCTTGAGCTAGCTGTATGCATCAGCTTTTATTAGGCACTACGGTTCATGCAAAGCAAGGTCACGCCACATTAGTAGATATGACTTTGCATAGAATTCCATGGATGTTCTGCACAGTTCCCGTAGCGACACAAAAGGATGATGGACGGAGTGCTGAACAATGCAAATACTCATCTCCACTCACAGATCTGGGTTTAATCCATTGTCCTTTGGCTCACCATGCCACCCCAGTTTGTATATGGCTGGGTCAGAGCTGGGGTGACATGGAAAGCAAACGAACAATGGATTAAATCCAGATCTGTGACTGGGGGTGAGTATTTGAAAAGTTTCAACATCCGTCCATCATTTTATTTTGGGATGTTGCCTTGTGCGTCCTAAGTGGCTAGGGTATGCCCAGACGTGGGTCCCTTCCTTGCTGCGCCACTGTATTCAAGCTAGCCTGGCTGATGAAGGGTGATACCCTGAAACCGGTCCCAGGATGACTGAATCCTGTCCAGGGAGGACCTGGCTTGGCAGTTCGGGCTGGACTGTTTCCATGGGGAACAGGGTCAAGATTGATTTGCATGTGGCTGGGTCTGAACTGGGGTGACGTGGCAAACAAAATAACAATCGATTAAACCCAGATCTGTGATTAGGGGGGAGTGTTTGAAAAGTTTCAACACTCAGTCCATCATTTTATTTTGTGATGTTGCCCTGCACAGTTCCTGTCCAGTTCCATGTCCTTATTTACAGAGTTTTGGTGCTGTGTGACGCAACACCATTTTGCGGTGCTCTTTCATTAAATTTTAACCCCAAAAAATGTTTGCACACAAAAGTTGATCAGCATTGCCATTTGAGTCGCTGGGGTGAGAGTGTCAGTTTAAAAGAATTCTAGATCTGTGATTTAGTACACAAGAAGCCAGTAGCTCTCCCAAAGCCTCTAATAACATTTTCCTTCTTGCCAGGTGACAACATCAAATCAACACCCACTTGTGCTAATTGTTACCTAACGGGAGCACAAAATGTTACAACTCCCACACTTGCTCAGGTTATCCGACACTTCTCAAGTAATCCTTACAGCCTAATTGTTTTTCCACATGAGGTAAACTAGTGAGGAGGGTTTGTGGATGAGGAGAGAGTGTATTACTCTGCTTAGTGGCAAAGTACGTCTACTAAGAACTGTACTGAAACCACTAAACTGGTTACACATATTTAGACAGAATGGTCACCATCCAAAGGTGCGATTCCATCTGCGCTTCTAGAACTGGAAAAATTGTATCAAAGTGACAGTTTGTGATGAACCACAGCACTTTGATGTGAACGAGGACGCACCAGCCGTAGCAGCAGCCCATGTCCTCCTACCTTCCAACCTTCTCCTCCTAAAGATCCTTGGCCATCAATCACGGTTTAATACTGCGGTCCGGAACATCTTACACATTGTTAAAACCGATACTGAATAAGGTAAAACTTGTGGTACAGTATGCAACAAACTGGCATATTTCACCAATTAAACTGGAAAATGAACAGCCAGGCAAGCGCCTACGCCATTATTCATGGTTTATATTTGAGCAGCTGTCTGCTGTAATGAGTATGTGACAGTGAAGTATAAAACAATCTAACTCGGAAATGTTTTTTCTGCTACTCTGTTTTTTGTGCTTCATTATTGCAATGCCATTTTGTTGCGTTGTGCTGCAGTGGTTGTGTTTTGTTTTGATTGTTCTGTTGTGATTGTCCTTCTATTCAAGTTATTATATTTATTTGTGTATGTTACTGCGTTATGTTCTGTTTACTTCAATATTTTAACAAATGCTGCTACGTTTCCAGCCCAATGCAGCACATGCCGTGAAAGTTCCTGTGATAAGCAACCATTTACCATTGTTTGAGGGGGTATAATAGCCTTAGAACAGCTCTACAATTACTTAACAAAGTAGGCAACACAAAACTGAGGCAAAAAGTCTTAACCTGGAGGTCTCAATGATTGTTTACTTGATACAGCTATTGGTCTTGTCATTAGTCAATTGTGTTATTAATGTAGTTATCTTAACGGTTTGTAAAGTGAACAAAACTATTAGAACGTTTAGAACATTTTACAGATGATTTGTTTCATTCAGCCATCCTCAGTTTTTTTATTTGTTTTTATTATTTCACAGCAACAACAGAAGTGAAGCTAGTACAATAACATAGAACTTGGATCCGTGCTGAGACAAAACATAACCAGAGCAAGATCCAGTGCCAGAAACAAAAAAACAGAGAGTAATATCTGAGCAGTTCCCAGGATATCCTTGCTTTGGAGGCAGATGTACAGGGGAAGGAAGAAGCTATACATCAAAAGTGCGTTGGATCTGGGGTACATCAGACATAAACAAACTGTAAGCACAAGGTCAAGTAACAATGTTCGTAGGTCATGGGAACCTGCCTATGTTTCCAGCATACAGTGCTCACTGGGCTACAGCTGTACAGGAAGCCCATGGGTCAGGTAGTCTGCAACCTTATAGTGGTGGTACTGTGGTTGCAAGGCAGTCCTCTCAGGGTGGGCATGCATCGTTCTTGGACTCAGTGTTCACAATATAGGTGTCCCAAATCATACACCCTACCCCTGCCACACCTTTAGAGTCTAATGATCGCAGCACACAGGATTCCGCATGTTCCCACTGCAATAGCATTTTCAACCCGTTTTCAATGTCCGGGGCAGCTGTCGCCTTCCACTGCATTGCAATCTGCCTTTTAAACAGAAGAAATGTGAGATTGATAAAGCAGTGTCGGTGTTTATCTCCCTTGGCTTTGGGACGAATGCCAAGTAAGCAGGATTCAGGGATGGGGATCAGTACATGTACTGTCAATTCTGCTGTACGACCCACACCAGGTGCAAAGGTGGGCATTCCCATACCATGTGGTAGAACCCAGCATCTGCCAGGTTGCATCGCAGGCATTTGGGTGTGGATGTGGGATCTATGCGATTTAAGCATTTGGGGGGTAAGATAAGCATGCTGTGTGTAATTCAGTTGTGTAAAGCGGAATCTAGGATTTCGGGACACCCCCTTTACCTGCTGTAGGGCCCGTGACCAGGCCTTGTCAGTCGACGGATGACGGAGAACTTTGTCCAACCGGGCTAGAACTTCACCAAATCTGCTAAGTGCCCCATATAGATCAGTGCCCCATATAGTGTTGAGATAGCTTGATGAGTTCCACCATGTGTGAGGAGCGTGTGTAGGATGAGCGTTTGAGGCGGGTTTGCCTCTCCAGTCCCCCAAAAAGCTTTCACCATGTGTTGCATTGCGTGATAGGTGAGGAAATCACCCGCACCCAAAGTGCAGATGTCCATAACATCCATGAAGGATATGAGGGATCTTTCAAGGAAAAGATCTCTCACAGTGTCAATTCCAGCCAGCCTCCATCGGGCCAGGTCATGATGAGCGCAAACTCCCACGCAGTCGGCAACTGTTCAAAAATGATTGACAGGGATTAGGAGATAGTGGGGTTATGGTCATACACAAATCGGTGCCAGCACACCTGCGCTGTCATCATTAATACCGATCTCTTAGTGAAGGACAAGTATGGTTGGTTAACCAGGTGTAGATACTCAGTTCACCTAGCCGAGACTGGACGACAGTCCGCTCAGCGCCCAGGGTCAAATCCAGCCAGGGCATCAATCAGCTGTGCTGCTGCATAATAGAATTCAAAATTAGGGGCACCCTGGCCCCCTCGAGGAGTGGCCATTGTGTAACATTCAGGGCCACTCGCCGGCAACCTGTCCCCAATATCAAGGTTAATAAGTGGCAGTTCAGTTCTCTCAAAAATGTTTAGGAATTACAGTTGGCTGCACAGCAAAAAAATACAGCAATCTGGGGAGCACTAGCATCTTAGCTATCGCCACCTGCCCGAGCTGAGATATGGGAGCACCAAAAAGAGAGTGAGCCTCGCACTGAACACACCCTTAGATCCACACTGCCCTCTTTAAGAGCCTTGTCAGTATGGTAGATTTGAACACCTGGGTATTTAACAGTGTCTTAGCACCATTTGAGTTTAGGCCCTGGGGAAGCATATCTTTGAGGTTCACAGCAATGGGGAACAGGCATGATTTTGACCAGTTGACCCTGAGGCCTGAAATGGCTCTGAAATCATCTAGTAGGTGCATTAAGACCAATAGTGAAGCTCTGACACCGCACAGAAAAACCTTGCAACATCTGCATAAAGGAACACAATATGGTGAATATTTAGTTCTGGAATGCCCCAGTCCTGTCCGGGGTTTGTTACGGGCTACATGAGTTACAGCTGCTCTAACCTCCTCCCTCTAGTCGAATATGTTCATCCAGTTCGGCCTTCTAAAGTGGGGACAGGAGTGGTTGTGGGAGTCCAGTCATGAACCTATGTAAGAAATCGAAGGAGGAAGAGTCCATGACTCCGTACAGAGTACAGTAGTAAACATGGAATGCATCATTGATGTCAGTCTGCATCGAGGCCAAGGAGCCATCCTCACATCATATGGCACCAATAGGGGTGCATTGCTGATCTCCTTTTACTAACCACACTAGTAGTCTGCCCGATCATTTGCCTTCCGCATGCATCACAGTTAGTCGATGTTTGTAGTGATGGCGCCCCAGTCTGGTCTCAGCCTCCCTATACTGTACACACAAACGTTGGAGGTTGTCAACTCCCACCTCGCAGACAGCTACTGCTCTCTCTAAGGGGCATAGTTCCTTCTCCACAGTAGCTCAGCCTGTAGCACCTGCCAGAACCCCCAGATGGCGACCTTGCAGTGACTCATCACCACTACTTTGTGAGCAACCCATTCCATTGCCTAGAGGGTGGTGGATCCCCTGTTGAGGTCAAAGTTGTGGGTAATGCATGCCGAAAGGCCCTCTTTGAATGGAGACTCCGTTAATGCGTTAGTTTGGATGCGCCAGGTAGGAATCTGCACACACAGTCTGCCCCATTGCAGAGCCATCTGCAGCAGACAATAGTCCGAGAGCTTTCTGGCTAGGTATTCCGATCGAGTAACCATGGGGCTCAAGTGGTCAGTACAAAGATTCAAGTCAATCTGAGTATGGAGATCATGAACCGGAGAGTAGAATGAGTATTAACGGTCTGTCGGGTGTCCCAGATGCCACACATCATGGCAGCATCTCTGCGTCAGCCAATCCGGGAATGTTGCATCGTCCGAACACCCACTGCACCTCATGGGGGGGAGGGTTACAGTGGCCCTGGAGCATATTCGACACACAATGTAAGTCTCCTTCACTAAGACCTGACACTTCTGGATCATGGAAAAGTGGAGGAATGAGAGCATCAAAGAATTCTGTTTGGGTGGAATTTGGTACATAGATCCTCACAAGTGTTAACCATGCCCCATCTAGGTGGCCCTCCACTACCACATATCTACCACCGGCATCCACACTGTGCTGTTCTGCCACAGATTGGACTTCTGGTGCAATCCATATAAGCACACCCTTGGCAAATGCACCGGAGGTCATACCATAAACCTACCCCCTTAATTTGGCCCAGACTTTTTGGAGCTAAGCGATTGTAAGATGTGTTTCTTGTAACAGGGCAAAGTGTGTGCAGCAGCGCTTGAGGTAGACGTAGAGTCAGTAACGTTTGGCAGATGTCGCCATGCCGTTCACAATCTATGTTACCACAGTATATTGCAAGGTGAGCGTATCGGTGTGTGTCCCCGTGTGCGTGTCAGGAGGCAGGCCATGGATTCAAGGTCATTTGTATCCCATGTGCACACTAATGTGCTCGGAAACAATGCAGCATTTACCCCCAAGTGAGTGGACTCCCCAGGAGGTGATATATGTACAGTAGATTCACAAAAACAAATCCAAAGCAACAAACATAACAGTTGCATCCCCTCCAAGCCAGGTGAATTATAAGTCCCAGCCAAACACCCCTGAAAAATACCCATGAGGCAATAGAACAATATGACAGGCAAAACATGTCCACTTTGGAGTCTCTCTGTTGGGCCTGAAAGTATAAAGTCACTCAATCCTGAGGAATAAGCCCAATATGATGAGTCCCCCATTCAGCCCCCTCATGCCTTACAGCTTATCTTGAAGAGCACCTAGGAACGTCAGCTTGCAGGGCACACAAGTTCGCCAAGTGTTTGAACTGCAATATCTGCATCACAGGTCATCCGCAACTGTGGGGTGACTATTGCACCCTGGAGGATGCCAGTTGTTGACGATATTGAGCTACCCAAGTCTGATCCAGACTCTGATGGGCAGTCAGCACGCAAAAGAGCAAAGAAGTCTGTGGAGTGTTGTGAAGCCTCCGAAACCACCTGTGCCGGCTCTGCAGCAATCTGATCTTGTGATGCTTTCATCCTGGTGAGTCTCCATTTGTGTCGCTGAGGTTTCGGTACCAGTCAGCATGTCCTCTGGTGAAGAAAAAATGTGAGTTGTTTTCACCAGCAATCACCCTGATTTTCGCTGTGCAGGAAGCTGGCTATCTATGTAGTGTACCGAATATAAGGGGACACTATGCAGATAATCCAGAAGCCTTTGGGCAAGTACATTTACTGCATAGGGGTCTTTGCAGCCCATTCTTGGGGGTCCCCTTTAGGTCATAGGGTGCTAGAGGGGTAAGGTCACAAAGGACACCAGCAGTTCAGTTTTACCTGCCCTTGGTCGGATGCAGAGGTGCTGGATGGGCCGGGTGCCTTGTGCACTGCATGGATGGCACAGAGGGAAGCCACCTGGAAACAGACGGCAGAGGGGAACTTAAGGACAAGTCCGGGAGCTTGCAGTAGGAGTTCAGTTGGTGGGGGTCAAGGGAGAAGGGAAAGACCACTGTTTGTCGAGACCCGGGCCGTAGAGCTCGGATGCAGCAGGTTTTAGTCTTTGGGTGCTTCTGCAGCAAGGTGCTTACAATTCTAGGTTGGATGTGCAAGAAAGAGACAAAAGAGGGTAGCTGTTGCACTCTTGTTGCTGGCCTCTGCGGTGTTGACGTCCCCCAACAGCTGGCCTCTGGTTGCAGCGTTGGAGTCTAGGTTGGGCTCAAACAAGCGTTAGTTACTGCATAACTAATTTCCTTCCTGTCATGGTGCCAAATGGGCCTCAGGACAGGGGGTGTCATCTCCCAGGTCAAAGGCATCAGGGTCTTTGAAATCCCTGGCCTCGGTATGCAGATTCACTAGCCATCCTGTTGCAGGAGGTGATAACACCTTCCTCTGGAGCAGGCATTGTTTCTGGCCTCTGGGAGCGCGAGCTGCCACCTCCAGGGGGCCAGAAACATGTCTGTGGTGGCAGGCTGCTCAATACGTCAGCCAGCACACTAAGGCCCATATTTATACTTTTTTTGCACTGCATTTGCATCATTTTTTGACACAAATCAGCACAACCAAAATATATTTGTATTTTGCATGTTTGCGCCACTTTTGTGTCCTTAATGACACAAACGCGGTGCAAAAAAAGTATAAACATGGGCCTAAGGATCTGGTAGGTTTCAGGGAGCACCTCTAAGGTGCTCTCTGGGTGCATGTCATAATAAATCCAGGAGGGAATCAGTCTGGATTTGTTAAGATGAGGTGTTTGATAACTAAACATCATAGGTTTCAGTGAAGCTATTATGTAGCTGGGTAACTCGTAGTGACGAGTGTCCAGTACATACCGCAAAATGGCTTCAGTGTTCACTTGTGACATCTAGTGATCGAATTAGATGTCACAGGAGCACACCTGCTTGTGCAGATATGCCCTCACATCAAATATATTGCACCCTGCCTTAGGGCTTTAAGGCCTGCTGTAGTGGTCATTTACAATAATGAGCTGCAGTAATGGGGGCATGGCACACAATTAATATGCTATGTCATGCTTTCTTTCATGGCTTGCACCACAACACCCATTCTGCAATGGCAGGCTGTGTGCACTTTTATGGGAGTTCTGAGGGTGGCACAATACATGCTATAGCCCTTAGGGACCCTCTCTAGAACCCAGGCCCTAGGTACCAGAGGCACCATTTACGAGGGACTTACAGATGTACTAGACAGTGGGCTAATTGTACACAATTTAGATCTTTTACTACGTGTTTAAGGAAAGAGCACTGGCACTGGGGACCTGTTTAGCAGGAACCCAGTGCACCTCAGTTGAAAAACCCCAGTACCAGTGGAAAAAGGTGAGGATGGCCATGTCTAAAAGGGACATTTTTCTACACGCTGGAAAATGTGAATATTTGAAGTTCAGCTCACAAAGGTGTTGTTTAACTTTTAGGTAGGAGCTGTGGAGCTGCTGCGCTTCCATTGTAAAATCAGAGTACATCGTGATTGTTGCATTTTCATAGTGCCATGGACCCTTCGCCCAGAATTGCTGTAAAAGCAAGTCATAGTCCCAGTATTTAAGAAGTTGAGCAATAATGGGACATGATGGAGTGCCTGGCTGGGGTGGTCTGCCAGGTATCTTATGCACATTTTCTATAGAAAAAAATGTAGGTAGTTTATCATTCCAGGGGCAGAAAGATGGGGAGGTGAAGGTCAGCTAGTCACCAGGAATGTCTGTGGGTCGAGAACAGGTGGCGCCAGGTCATCCATCCTCAGTTAACATTAACCTGGGAAACTGCAAAGACACATGCCGTGCAGTCAATCAGTGACTCTGAGTTTCAAGCCTTCAAAAATTGTTTCAATAATGCCAAAAGCAAAAAGTGTTATATGATGAAACATCTTGTGAAATCACTGTAATGACAAAGGCCATTTGAAATCAAGCTTTGTAATATTTAATGTCTTGTGATGTTATAATGGTATCAAGACCAACGGTGTCTGATGTTATTTTGCATCACAATGGCATTTAGGTGAATTGACATCACTGCCACAAAGATTGATTACTCCCTTTGTGTAATTTGACAATGTATTTGCAGGGGATAAAGGACAAAAAATATTTCCAAACAGTACTGGTTGTGAAGAGGACTTGTGCAGATTTCTACCAGAATTGTTTAAAGCAGATGTGAGGAAATGGACTACAGATTATTGTAGTAATGTCTGGCATGTAAGAAAACTAATGTAGCTACAAGAGGGAGCCCTCTCCCTGGCATCACCACTTTGATATAAGAATCACTGTCAATTCTTTTAAAATATCTTTCTCTAAAAATGTTTCAAAATGGCTTATGCAAATCCTGAATCTCAATGACTACACACATTGCCACATGCTTTATTTTCTTCTACAACAGCCTCCAATGTCATCATCTTACAGAGGGCTTTAAGTGAGGTGAGTGTCCCTCCGGCTCTCAGAATGGTAGTGTTAGAAATAGGGTCTTTGGTTGGCAGTCATGTTACCCCCTTTCCAAGCAAGGACCTTCACTCTAGTCAGGGAAAAGGAGAAACATACATGGTTAGACCCCACTCACCACCTTGGTGGCTTGGCACGGGCAGGCAGGCTTAACTCAGAAGCAATGTGTAAAGTATTTGTACCAACTCACTCAGTCATACAGTGAAAACACTACAAAATGAACACCACACCATTTTAGACCAATAGCCAATATATATCTAAATCAAACAAGACCAGAACGACAAAAATCCAACATACACAAGTTAAAATATGAATTTTCAAAAGAATAAGAGTCTTACTAAATAGAAAACAATGGAAACGATGATTTTGCACAAAGTACCTGGTTTGAGTCGGAAAAGTCAGCAATGTGTTGTTTCCTTCCCTGCAAGGGAGGCCGTGCATTGTTTATTCTCTGGTCGGGTCGGCAATGTGTCATTTTTCTCCCTCGCAAGAGAGCGATGTGTCAATTTCCAAACAGGGCACCTCAGATCCGCACAGAGTCTGGGTGAATTTGACACCAAGGGTTGATGCGGGGAAAATCCGGTTGCATGGTGTTAGAAAACCATGCTGCGTGGGATTTGCGTCATTATCAGCAGCTGCAAGCGGGTGTTACGTGCCGTTTCTCCAGCTGCGATGCATCAGTTTCCAAGCTGCGATACAGGTGGAGCATCAATTTCAGCCGCGAAGCAGGCGGCGCGTCGTTTATCAGCCGCGTTGCAGATGGTGCGTTGAAAATTTCCCCGCACGCCATTCTGTGTGTGGATTTTCAGCTCTTGGTCTGCCAACTTCACCTTTAAAGGGTCCAGGGACTGGATAGGGCACAACTTGGCAGGGCAGAAGTCTCAGTTGAGAGTCCAGGTGCTGGCAGAGGAAGTGTTTGATGGCCCTGAGACTTCAAAACAGGAGTCAAGTTCAGTTCAAGCTCTTGGAAATTCTTCACAAGCAGGAAAGCACAACAAAGTCCAGTCTTTGTCCCCGTTCACAGGCAGAAGCAGCAACTGCAGGATAGCCCAGCAAAGCACAGTCACAGGCAGGGGCAGCACTTCTCCTCAGCTCTTCAGCTCTTCTCCTTGGCAGAGGTTCCTCTTGGTTCCAGAAGTGATCTAATTTTCAGGGGTTTTGGGTCCAATACTTATACCCCTTTCTGCCTTTGATGTTGGTAAACTTCAAAGGGCCGTCTTTTTTGTTTGCAAGATCCTGCCTTGCCCAGGCCAGGCCCCAGACACACACCATTGGGTTGTAGACTGCACTGTGAGAGGGCAGTCACAGCCCATTCTGGTGTAAGGGACCCCATGTCATGTATGAGAGAGATAGGACTTGCAACAGGGAAAAACAAATTTAGCAGTATTTCACTGTTAGGACATGTAAAACACACTAGTGGGTACACTTGCCAAGTCAAATTGACAATTTAAAACTGCACACACAGACACTGCAGTGGTAGGTCTGAGCCATGTTTACAGGGCTACTCATGTGAGTGTCACAACCAGTGCTGCAGGCCCACTAGTAGCATTTGATTTACAGGCTGGGCACCTCTAGTGCACTTAACTAGGAACATACTGGTAAATCAAATATGTCAATCATGGAAAACCTATTACACATACAGTTTACACAGGAGCACCTGCACTTTAGCACTGGTTAGCAGTGCCCAGAATATAAAAAACAGCAAAAACAGAGGCTAGCACACATCAACAACCTTGGAAGCAGAGGCAAAAAGTTTGGGGAGACCACGCCAAGGATGCCAAGTCTAACAGGTAGTAATTACAAACAGACATTGTAACATGTCCCCTTTGGCCCTGTGTTCATGTTCTTAGCTTCACCGGCAAAAAACACTGATTGATTTCTGAACAATGAGTGTAAAACGATAAAATAATCCATGTTGTTCCTGTTTACATTTTACATGCTTTACTTAACTCTTTCGCTGCTTGGCCTTAATGCACTCCCGCCCCCCGACCCTGGGTAAAAGTGTCTGGGTTTTTTTATATAAAAAAGGCATCAACAAGTGGGTTGACATGCTCAAGTCACTACTTCCCAGCTTTTAGAAACATGCAGCGCTGAATTAAAAAAAACATTTTTTTACCACAGTTATGACCTTTTCAAAGAGGTAGCCCACGTTTCCTATTTTGTGTGCTTTTATCCTACTTCCAGTTTGTGGTGCAAACCAGTGTGAAACCCATGGGTGAGCAAGGAAAGATATATATTTCTGAAAAATCGACAGAATTTCGATTTCAGCAAGGGGTCATATGTGTAGATGCCTCAAGGTTTTCCCAAAGAAGCTATTTGTTGAAATGAAGAAATATTGAAAACAAGTAGGGAAAAACAGCCATTTGTGGCAATGTTTTCATCTGTAACTTTCTGTCACAATGGCTGATTTGCAAAAGCAGTGTACCATTATATTCACTAAACCCTTTTGGTTGTGGAGCAATATACGGTTTGTAGGTTCTCTAAGAACCAGAGATACCCAGAGCGAACAAGTGAAGTGCACCAAACAAGTTTTTTTTATTGTGTGCTGAGTACAGACCAATTCATATGGTGAAATATGTACAGTGAAAAAATGGTATCCCGGTAACCTATGTATTTCTGAAATGGGCACAAGGTATGGAGTTTAGGAGCAGTGGTTGTACATCTCTGAGCTTGTGGATACCCATAGGAGCATATGGGGGTATTTTTCAAAATGTCTAATTTCTTACACACTGGCTTACATTTGCAAGGCACAAATGCAGCGAAAACCTTTTGGTAATAATAAATATTATACTATTCTATGCTCCCATATTGTCTTCTGTTAAAAACTGTACCTCACTTGTGTGGGTAAGCCTACTGCCAATGTCAGGAAACAGCCCAAAACGCAACATGGATACATCACATTTTTCCATTTGTAATTGACCCGTTTTTTGCAAAGTGGATAGCTGTGGATTTGGGCCCTAGGTCAGCTGGCACCTAGGGAAACCTAGCAAACCTGTAAATTTTTTCAAACAAGACACCTAGGGGAATCCAGGGTGGGGTGACTAGCATGGCTCACGCTGGGATGTTTTATCCAGAATCCCTTGCAAACCTCAAACTATGACAAAAAACACATTTTCTTACGTTTCTGTGATGGAAATTTCTGGAATCTGCAGAGAGACACAAAATTCCTACCATTCCACTTCTCCCGATAAAAATGCTACTCCACTTGTGTGGCTGGGCTAGAGCACGTGACAGGCAAGCATCAAACCAAGGTCAATGGGATTCTCGCTCTGAGACTCTTATTGACCCTGGTTTGATTGGTGCCTTTAGGGGGCACTAGGGCAAGTCACACGAGTGGGGCAGCATCTTTATTGGGACAAGTGAGGGGAACACTGGGTGGTAGAAATTTTGGGGATTCCTGCTGATTCTGAAAGTTAATATCACAGAAATGCAAGGTAAATTGTAGGCAATGTTTGGGGTTTGCAGGGTATTGTGGGTAAGAAATCTTTATGGGATCCAAGCAAGGAATGCCACCCTGGACCCCCCCAGATGTCGATGTTTCAGAAGTGTTTGGGTTTGGCAGGATTCCCCAAGTGGCAGATGACAAAAGCCCTAAAAGTGCAGCCATTCCGCATAGAAGTAAGACGATACTGGGACTTAGCCCAACTCTGCTAGCCATAAGTATAAAAAAAACCAAAAACATTCAAAATCAAAATTTCCTTTCTAGACAAATTGTGGAGATGCTTTAGTCCCGGGGGGGGGGGGTCAGAAAGACTGTTGTGGTCATATTGGAGGTGGAGGTTAGGCCTGATGTGTATGAGGTGGGTAAGACACACCTTGTACCAATAAAAAAAAACTCCCTGGGTTCTAGAGGGCTTTCTGCCTATCCGACAGGGGCGGAGTGGAGTTAAAGACCTCTTAAGTGCCCCAAGAGCAGCAGAAAGACTGTTGCAGGTCATTTGAGGCGTGGGTTAGGCCCAATGCCTAGGCGGGCCAACCCCACCTATTTCTCCACAAAATAAATGTCCATGGAGTCTAGTGGGCAGAAAACACCTCCTATCTGCCCCAATGGGGGCAGAAAAACTGTTGGGGGTTATATGGGTGGGTGGGGACTAGGCCTCATGCCTTGGAGGGCCACCCCTATCCATTCTGCCTTTGAAAGTGAATCCCGGGTGTTTAGTGGGCTCTCTGCCACCCCAGGGGGTCAGGTTGAAGGTAAGAATCTCCAATCAGCCCCCGGGCCAGAAAGAATTGTAGGCACAGGGAAGGGGGAGCTTTAGCCTATTGCAAGGGAGGCCGCTCCCCTCTCCAAATATAGTCCCTGGTGGGCCAATGGACTTTTTGCCCCACCATGAGCAGACTGGAGGAAGACACCTCCAATCTTCTACCGGTGGTGCCCAGAAACACTACTGGGATTAAAACGGTGGGGGCTAGGCCCTAAGCCTGGGTGTGCTGCCCCCATCCATTTATGCCCCTATTAAAGAATCCCTGGTGTGTACTGTGCTTTGTGCCTCCACCCCCCCCAACAAGGGCAGATTGGAGGTTACAACCTCCAATCTGCCCTGGGAGAAAATAGACTTTTGGACCCGGGGAGGGGGAGCACTAGCCCATTGCGAGGGGGCAGCTCAGCCCCTCAAAAAAGAGTCCCTGGTGTCTAGTGGAGTGGATCACTAGAGAAAGGTACCATTGGAAAGGGAAGTTTCTCCCTTTTCCAACAATACCTCTGTGGTGTGCTTCAGTGCTCAGGGCTGAGATATGCCCTAGAGCACCAAAGCTGTAAAATGAGCCAATCTGCTCATTTCACCTTCTCTGAAATTACGTCAGCACACCATGTGCACTGATTATCATTTCAGTGAAAAAACATAAAATAGTCCTGCGAGCTTGAGAAGCTCTTCCCCAGTTCCTGAGGCTAATATAAATGAAAGAAAATACCTCTGGTGCTCGCACCAGAGGGATTACCTGCCTTGGGTGTGAGGACAGTCTGAATCCATCCTCAGCATGTGAGGACTGATGTGTAGGACGGCATGCAGCCGTTCTCTGCACCGAAGCAATCTTGCGTTTCCTAAGAGAGTTTACTTTTTCCACGATGTCGTGTTACTGTGTTCTTTTTTTTTTTAACAGGATGCATATTACGCTTGTTTAGTGCATACTTTGAATTGAATTGCATTCAGGTGCTTATAATGGTGTGCGATTGCGTTGTGTTTGAAAGCAGTGCGAGTTTCTGTCAGTGCCTGTCAGGGGCTCATAAAGATGTTCAGAACATGGACATTCCCCAACCCTTGGACAATCTGCAAAGCACACAGAGCGACGGTTATGTATGTCAGTTAAACTTGCGATTCTATACAAACATATGGGTAGGGTGACACATAACTGGAATTTTAGTTTACATGTTTAAACCATACCCATAATTATATATACCACGCAGCATTCATGTACCTCTCCCCCCCCCCCCCCTCATTTTCTGCATTCCACTGATAGGTATGATCTTAGAAATATACACCATGGAATTTATCCTTTGTGTATTTCCATAGACTCTGCGGATTATCGGTACCCGGAAGCACAGTGAGTTTGAAGACAGTTATTGTAACCTGCACAGGCTTCCAATCCAACCTTTCTGATTTCACATGGTAAACCACCCCTTAGTATAAGTTTACAAAGATCAGGCTTCCTAGTCTATAAAAACTGACTGAAGAGGGTTAAAGCTGAGGGCCAATTAAGACCCTATTCTCCTCTCTGAGTGCACACACCTTCTAAATCGTGGTTAATTAGTCAAGGCAACTTAAATAGCCTTATCCCTTCCACACAATCTACTAATGGATATGTAAATATGTTTGTAGCTTAAATACTGTAGCCCTGATTTATACTTTTTTTGCGCCGCATTACCGTCATTTTTTGATGCAAAAGTGGCACAAACTCACAAAATAAAATGGTATTTTGTAAGTTTGTGCAGCTTTTGCGTCAAAAAATGACGGTAATGCAGTGCAAAAAAAGTATAATTCAGGGCCTGTGTGTCTCTATGAACTGCCCCATGTTTTTTTTTACTGACTGCTCACTACGTCCATGTCCCACTACTTAAATCAGTGTGCTTTACCCTAAGACCTTCATGTAATTGCCTCAGCGGTAAAATGCACTTTCCTTTCTCCTTCCTTAAAAAGGTTTTGAAGGGCCTTGTCTCAAAGCCACCAAGAGACAGACTAAAAAAATACCTGCGGTCAGTGATAGCATATAGTAGATGTATCAAGAGGAAAGAGACACATTGAGGAGGTGGGCCATAAGGACAGAACAGCACAACAAGTCACATCCCTCCTAATACGGCATCAGAGAGAGGATGATGTAAGCCACAACTGGCCACAGATCCTCCAACTAGTAAGAGTTCCACCAAATGGGTTACTCCGGAAACAGAGTTGGGGATCGAAGTCAGGGGGTTAGGTTAATTAGGGTATTACAGGTAGGGAGCACTATCCTCGTTTGTGCCACGGCGCACCTTTAAACAGCTGTTCTGGGCACAAACAGGAACAGTATGTCCTGTTATAAATAATGTGATCCCCTCAGGGCAGCCAGACACCCACTCCAGCCATGGAGGCAGTGCATTCTGTCAAATATTGAGTGGCTATTTAAAAGTCTGCACATGCTTGTACGGAGATGTCAGGGGAGTTCAAGGGACCCCATATTCTTCCTTCCAGAGGGCTTCAGTCAGGGGCTGCACTAACATTGCACCACCATATTGTGCACCCTCAGTTTGCTTTCAAAGGGCTGTTTGGGTCTGCACACGTGACCATAATACAGCAGGAGTGCAGGGGCAATGTGATTCCGTCATTTGCAAGAGGCCACTCACAACCGTTTGTGTGGCCACCTCTGTAATACTATAGTACCCTAGGAGCCCACAAAGTGGATGAACATGCTCGCTGTCCAACCTTACAGAAAATTACTTTACATCAGTCATGTTAAGCTATCTTAGACTGTAAATCAGGATCCCCATATGATCGGGGGCCCGTCTGTATACTCCATAAAGTTGTGGACTGCATAAACCCCATAAACAACGAAATTTGAACACCTCACTGACCTCGGCGGAGGTCAAACTGCTACAGAAAAAACAACTACCCGACCCCACCATTCTTTCTAATCTCTGGCCTATTTCATTACTACAGGTTTTAAGTAAAATCATTGAAAAACTAGTCAAGGTACAACTAATTGCATTCCTGTAAGAGGCTAACATCATACATCCAAGGCAATCAGGTTCCTGCCCAAGACATTCCACAAAGACAGCGTTGTTGGAAGAGACAGATAACGCTGAAACTGATGCTGAATGTGGGAAAAAATGCAATGCTGATTTCACTGGACCTATCTGCGACATTTGATAACATCTCACATGACATCCTGCTGCAACATGTTAAGGACTGTGGAATCTCTCCCCTAGCTTGGGCCTGGATTAAATCCTTCCTCTCTGACTGCAGACATACTGTGATGTTAGGACCTTTCTTCTCTTTCGAAATGTCTGTCAATTCTGGGGTACCCCAGGGATCTTTGCTTAGCCCTGCATTATTTAATATATATATATATATGGCCTCTCCTATTTCATTGATTACCTCCTTCGGCATCAAGGTTACATCATATGCCAACGACACGTAATTGATGCTGTCGTTGGATAAAGACTCTCGGCTCAGAGCTCAACTTTAAAAACTGCATGACTAAAGTTATTTGGTGGATGCAAGCAAACCATCTCAAGTGCAACAATAATAAAATGGAGATTATGCTATTTGGGAAGTCCATTTCATTCGACCCCATGCTATGGTGGCCCTACTCCACCCCAACAACTCTGTCCACAGTCTAGTTCATTAGAAACTTCGGGGTAAAATTCAATGTTTCTCTGTACTTCCGGCCACAAGCGACCACTGTGGCAGGAATGCATTTTTACCTCATTAAATCCCTGAAAAAGTTATTTGACTACTTTCCACTGGCAGACAGAAAAATAGTAGCCTCTGCATTAATAACATTAAGATTGGATTACTGCAATAGTTTGTATGCTGGTTCTTCCAAACTAACCTTTCAGAAGCTACAGGTGGTCCAACACTCTGCTGCCAGACTGGTACTGAAACTGCCCCATTTTTCTTCCGCATCAGCAGCACTGAGAGCGTTGCATTGTTTGCCAGTACATAAAAGGGTCCTTTTAAAAATTATTTTATTGGTGTTCAGAGCTTATAGAGCACTGTGGCCAAAATATCTAACTGCTAGAGTTACTCATCATGCAACACTCCGATCTCTTAGGTCCTCAAATGCCAATCTGCTCAAGAGCCCCCCACATTCAGACTGAAAACTTGTGGAGGAAATCTGGGTGTAAAAGCATGGAACCACCTCCCCAAACATCTTCAATTAATTGAATCAGAAGCCTTGTTTAGAAGGCAGCTTAAAACATGGCTCTTTGATATTTCCGATGCTCTCTGTTTTTTGCTCATCCTCTAAGGCAGTGGTTCCCAACCTGTGGTCCGGGTACCCCTGGGGGTCCGCAAAGCCTTCTCAGGGGGTGCGCGAAAGCCTAGAAAATTTAAAAATATTAACAAATATTGACAAATTAGGTCCCCAGCTTCCAGTAATGACTCAGGTGGGGGTCCCCGAATTCTAATGATGATTCAGTGGGGGTCCCTGGGTTCCATTAATGTTAAAGTGGGGGTCCACAGAAATCAAAAGGTTGGGGACCACTGCTCTAAGGTTCAGGTTCTTGGAGCCATGTACATTAACCGAACAGCACCAGGATGCTCCTGTGGGAGTGACAGTGCATTTTATAAATCACATCATCGATTCAGAAAGGTGAAAAGAAAAAGTAGGACGAGAGGAACAGAAAAGGGGAAGAGTAAAATTTGAAGACGGATTAAGAAACAAAAGGATCATGGAGGGGGAGAGACCAAGAAAGAAAGGCACAGTGACTTAGAAGAATGAGGAGACAGAAAAACAAAAAAGGAGGAATGGAATAGGTGGAAAGAAAAATAGAAAAAAGGTTGAGAGGGGTGAATGAGATAAGTGAGAAAGAAAAAAAGAAGAGCCAAAAAGCTACCCTGAGGATGCTACCGGAGGATGGAAAACTAAAGGAGGAAGAAGAGAACTATAGACATACACAGATGGAGACAGGAAGGATACAAAAGGGGGAACTAGGAAAAGACCAGAGTGAAAAGACTGTGGTGCGTGGACACATGGCATGAGTGGGGAGGAGGGGGAGAGGGAATGGGAGAAAGAGTAAATGGAGGAAGGTGGTTAAAGGACAGAGAAGAAAAAGATGGGAAAGATGTTATCAGACATTTCCTGGCATGTAATAACAAGAGAGGGAATGATAGGGCCTCGCACACACACAATTGTGTGAATATATTTTTACAGAGAATTATCTAGCCCTGAGATATCACCTTGGTCACTTCAGGGTGCTGCCTAAGTGCTCTTGCAGTCAAACAATCTGGTGCCTGGTTTGAAGCTGTGTTTTGGTAAGGAATCCTCTAGTTTCTACTGGGCATGCTTAATCTGGAGGAATGGAAGGGGTACTCGCTAAATTTCTTTCACCTTAGGGATTGTATGTTAACATGGTGTGGATTGTCCTCTGTTTTAGGTGTTTCATCCAGGGATGGGATTTTTATCCACTGAGGTTCAGTTCTAAATCAAGCTTTATGCCTGTCTACATCCAGAGGTTAAACAATGACACTTTATTTCCACGGCTCATCTTTGAAAGCCTGTGGTGCTTAATTACTCATAACACAGCGATGGAAACCTAATGAAAGTATACAGGGAATGGAGCACATGAGCACATGCCAGGGCCCCTTACAGCAGTCAGACATTCATCACAGATGTGCATGTTTATTTTGAAAAAAATGTGACTGACATTCACAATTTTGATCTAAAATCTTTCACTAGCATAGGGGTTCACAGCAGGAGGAATATTTTGGTACCGTAACTGCTGTGCACCTCTTGCATGTTCAAAAAGGGGTTGGTTATCGATCTGGCATAGGCACCGCAGAGAGATGCAGATTTTCTAAGGCTGTGTCTAGACCATTACATTACAGGAACCTAATTAATTTAATCAACTCACTATAAAGTGTCACTCAAAGTGTAACACAACACAGTGAAACATCACACATAACTACAGTGAAAACATCCAAATGTCACACATAAGCAAACTGATAACTTGGCACCTATGCCAATTCTTGAGGAGGGATGCGCTCTAGTGAAGAAACTAAGACTGACTGTGTCACACCTTCATGATACTAATGAAATACCGCTTGGTAGATCTGTACTCTTTTGAATATTAGTAGAATGACTCACATCTACATTTTGTGGTTATTTGGAGGCTCCTGCAACATAATTCGCTGAAATTCTTTTAACAGAAACTCCGATTTCATTAGTTTACTGTGCAGGCTTCCCATGCTTTTCTGAAAGATCAGAAAAGAGGAACTTGTGGTATATCTTTAAATTATGTAGAGAATATCTACTGCTCAATAATGCACTTTGTCTCGCAGGAATCAGTTGTATGTCAGAACAATACATGCCTTTACCATGCTGCCATTACTCCGCAGTCTTTACAACAAATGTGTCTTTAGCATGCATTCCTTTACCTCGCATATTGCTACATGCCATAGGAAAACAGTGGACTTTGCAGCGGTATCATCTACTATTCCAACTCCAGTGTGCACAACAAGTCGAGAATGTGCTGGACTTTAAAGCCCAATGCTGCTTTCCGTAACACGTCGTTGTAACGACATGTGTGGTAGGACGCATTTGTTGTAACGGCCGCGTTATAACTGCAGCGCATGGTTTGGCAGTCGTGGTAAATTAAAGGCGGTTTCTCACCAGAGCCAAATGTCAAGGGCTTTCTGTGCTGTATGTTCTAGCAGAAGCCTGAAAATGGGCTTCAACGCCAAAGCTTTGAACCGAAACTGTTATACATGGGTGTTGGTTTCCCTCACAAAAAGATTTCCTATCAGGTCAGTGTATAATCTGACAGCAACCCGGTAACTTGGCTGCACATGCAAATTTTTCAGTATATGTGTTTGTTTTAGCCTGCTCTAGGGATGTGTCAGATTTTATTTGTAATCAAAAGCCACTGTCACGTTGATCAAAAACTTTGCTTTGTGAAAAGTGATAAGAACAATTATTGAGAAATCTATCTGCACCCAAAACAAGATCTATGAAGCCGACTGTGAAGTTGCACATATTGATGGTTTTAATAAATCCCAAGTCTCATGGGAAAGGCTTCAGAAGTCCAACCATGGTAACACTTAGGACCATATTTATACTTTTTTTGTGCCGCATTTGCATCACCTTTTGATGCAATTTATTTTATTTTTATTTGAGTTCATTCGGTCTAGAGATCTAGACCATTTAGAGTAACAAAGATAACAATCATACATGATAAATAATATTTGTTAAAAAAAAACGTAATAGCAATATAAAATACAGTAATAATCAGGACAGTATAACAATAAAATCAACAGGACTAAGTATTTGATTGTAGATAAAAAGTACAATAAATAAGACATGGCTAAAAATGTTAAGAGAATAAAGATAAAAGCTAGGATATAAAATTTTGTCTATCATACCAATGTGTGCAGTTATTTTCCCGTAAGACCTGGCCCTCGTCAATCCAAAAAACAAATAGAGTTCCCATTTGATATAATGTACTTTAACAAGAAGCCTATCAAATTTCAGCTAAAAAAAGGCTCTATAAGCTTATACAATCTCTATTGTTCATATAGAGGGCAACAAGTTCCTACTAAAAATTCCTACTGATACTACTAGAAAATAACAGTTGAGACTCCTTCCGTCGACTAATGTCAGGATGGCTCACATGCCCTTTGATACAATAAGCCTGCGCCGGATGTACCAGGCCTCCGATAAATATTTGGTAACTGTAATAGCTACCACGGAGGATGAGTCATATGTACAGATTCTGGTGGCGTTTGCTCTATCCTGTAATGACATATTTTTGCAGAGGGGAATGATCCACCTCCCTCTGGGACTCTTATACAAAGGGCAGAAAAATAGTATATGCTCTATTGTTTCTTTGCAATTTTGGCAAGAGATACATCTATCATTTGAAACGATGTTAGATGACCAGTGAGCCGTAAAACCATTAATAGGCAGTGTCCCATATCTTAGTTGGAGATATAAAGCACGGGCGTACGGAGGCATGGGAAGGTTCAAGAAATTCTCAGCCCAGGGCTCGTGCTTGAATTGGAGAAATTCCATTGTTAGCCTGCCCACCCCCTTTTGGTGCAAGGAGTCTTCATTAACTTTCTCCCAATATCTTTTTGTGACAAGTTTCCTTGCATTATCGGGGATTTGATCCGGATATTTCCAGTAGCAAGGAAAACCTATCTTGACCCAGGCAGATTTCATCTCCTTCAGCCATGGAATTTTCTCCAGTGCCTGGGGGGCGGCTATGAGCTCTCTTATAGCCAGCCTATATGGTTCGAGTTCAACAGATTTCCATAAACGAATCCAATAGGAGAGAGGCCTTAGGGCCGCTGTGGTTTTAATACTGTTTAAACCTAGGTCAAGCCTTAGAGGGGTCATTGGTGAGCCCATACCTAACCGGGCAATCTGTCTAAGGAAATGATTTTCCTTGGTTTGCAGAGTATCGAGGTTTTTGTGGGACCCCCAAAGTTCCGCTCCATAAAGGGCCGCTGCTCTGGTTTGGACATTGTAAATCTCCGCAAGTATGTTCAAGGGGGGACTCGGAGCCTTTCTCGATCTACGGACAAGGGCCCCACCTCTCTGGCTTATAATGAGAGCCCCTTTGTCAATGGCTACCTTCCATTTGCCTGTGGTCGATAGTCTGAAACCCAAATAGTCGAACTCTTCTACTTTCTCCAATGGAATCGAGTTCATTTCTATGCTAACGCGCAATCGTTTCTTGGAGGTACTATATATCATAAGTTTTGTTTTCTTAATGTTTACGTCCAGACCATAGTCACTACAAAAAACACAGAATTGGTTGATCAGGTTTTGGATTCTAATTGGCGATTTGGATATCAAAATTGTATCATCTGCATATAGCAGACACGGGATTTTTTTCCCAACCAATTTAGGTGAATCATTTATACAGTTCTCTAAGTAGTGGATGCAATTATTGATATATAGCAAAAAAAGAGTGGGTGCCAGGACACATCCCTGCCTAACTCCTTTTTTAATAGCTACAGGGTCAGTCAACTCGCCCCCCTGGCCACATCTAATTTGAGCGAAATTATTTTCATGCAGTTGAGCAATGAGTTTCAGGAGACCAGATGGCACTCCCATATTTGATAATGTTGACCACAGCAGGTTCCTGGGGATCAAATCAAATGCGGCTCTGAGGTCTATGAAGACCACATAGAGATTACCCCTCCCCAGGTCAACATTCTTCCATTTTATTGACATGAATCTTAGGGCTTGGTCAACTGTACTCACTGCAGGTCTAAATCCTGCTTGTAGGTCAGTAAGAGCTTCAGACTCCATAATCCATTCCTCAAGATGGAGTAGAAGATGCTTTGCATAGATTTTTTGGGAGTTATCAAGGAGACTAATCGGACGATAATTGGCAGGGATATTCGGATTTCCTTTTTTAAAAATGGGTACTATTTCAGCCCCTTTCCAAGTGGGTGGAGCGGGGGCCCCTGCTGCAATTGCATTGCAGATAAGGTTGAGATATGGTGCCCATATATCTGGTCTTGATTTGTATAGATCGCCATGAATCTTATCTGGGCCAGGGGCCTTTCCCCATTTCAATGAGTCTATTGCTGCTCTTGTTTCGGTTAGGGAGAATGTGATCGGGGTGGTCTCTTGGTTTATTGAGGCATCAGGGGCCCACAGAGATGCTTCAGATGGCCCTTCGTATAGTTGCCCAAAGTGCTCTACCCATGATGCTGAGAGAATTGAGGAGCCAGGTGCGGCAGGGGAATTACTACAGTCATCAGTTATTAGTTTCCAGAACCTAGATGTGTTATTGGATTTAGCAGTCTCCAGAATAATAACCCATCTGGCCTCTTCCCAGCTTCTGCGTGCCTTAGAACATTCCTTCTTATAAACCTTTCTGGCTGTTCTTAACAGCCCAACATGGCCTTCTTTTATTGCTTCCAGGAGAGATAGTTGTGCTTCTCTGCAACAATTGTCAAACCAAGGAGCGCAGTGCTTTTTGTTAGGATTATTAAGAATCTTTTTTGTAAAAAGATGCATTAAAGATTGAAACAAATCAGTGTGGGCTGCTAAGACTCTGTCACGCTCCCCATTCTCGTTTAGCCGGAATATTACACTCCATCTGGTTGGCAAGCAGGTTGTAAATAGATGCCAGGTGTTTAGGGGAAGAAATAACAGATTCCCATTTTAGGTTGCGTCTGTTATTAGTTAGGGCCAGCTGGGAGGCATGGATCTTAGAGTAGGGCACATTAAACGAAGGAAAAAGTCCTCTGGTCGATAAGATCAACGGGTCATGATCGCTCTCAATTTGCTTTTGGACCCTCATATCGAACATGTGGCTCCACAGTCGGATGTCAAGAAATATATAATCAATACGACTGCTGAGCCCTCCGTGCCTAAAGGTAGCTTGCAAATTTGCATCCGAGCGCGAGCGACCGTTGCAGGCTCGGAGGCCATGGGCTAGTGTGATGTCGGCCAGTAAGCGCGCAGATTTATTCAGCCTTGGTCTTTTGTTGGAGACTAGCTGAGGGATGCCCCAATGGGCATCCTCTTCTTTACATATTCCTTGGGCTAGAGGATTAGGTTTGAAAGTGACATTAAAATCCCCTCCAATCAAAACAAAGAAGGAGGGATTGTTTTTAAGAAAACTGTCCAAAATGGACAGGACATCAGAATCAGGGTGGGAGCTCACATTCCTGTTATAGATATTAATTAAAAGTAAAGGTCTCTCTTCAGAAATCATTATTAATAGGACTTGCAAGTCAGGGCAACCTGTATCTATTTCTTCTATCTTGCACCTAAGAGAAGTATTGATCCACACAAGCAGCCCTCCTGATGGTCTCCCAGAAGATGACTTGCGTGCTGGAACCCAATAGCTTTTAAAGCCTAGTCTATATTTGGGTTCTAATGCCCACGTTTCTTGGAAGAGGCAGATCAGGTGATCATCAATAAGATTGCCCCATCCTGGGCTTTGTAATTTGCTTTCCAACCCTGCTATATTCCAGCTGAGTACCTTATCGAGATCCTCTGTTTTTATGGACCCTGCTTTATTCTGAGGATATTTCCTACAGGGGAGGAACTGCTAGGAACCATGCTATTTCCCTCAGGTATATTAGGACCAGTGGCTTTCTCGCTATGTGCCTTGTAAACCTCGCTGGATGTGACCCCAGCTATATTTAAATTTGGTAGGTTGGCCATACGGGTGGACCCCAGAATGTGTGGAACAGTTGACAGGTACGGAATACATTCCTCGCTGGCTTGGCTTGTGGTGCTTGTGGGTGATCCCTGATTAACAGGATCTGCCAAGGTCGAAGGGGCAACCGAGTTAGAGATGCTGAGGGCAGTAGGGTGAATGTCCTCAGCCTCACCATTGCTCGGAGCCACTTCCGAAAGGTCATCTCCTAGTCAGTCTGTCTCAGAAAGAGATGACGAAGGGCATCTAGGGCCAAGTGCAGGGATAGACTGTGTGTGGATAGCCGGGGGAGGCCCGTATAACGTTGGCAGTTGTCTATTCCACGCTGGCATGGGAGGTGGATAAAACACTTGTAACCTGCAAAGGGAGGCTTTTTCAGTTATAGGATAAGGTCTATTAGCGTTTAAAAAGAGCCGTTGGACAAGGTCAGGAGAATTGAAGTTGATAACTATGCAGTCCCCTGAACCGATCTTCGCTAGGGAACCCACCCACCCTACCCTTCTCACCATCAGTATTGAGGGTGTCATGGAAAAAGCAAACCCCGCATTCGCGTGCAACCAATGGATGACCTTGTTTTTAAGTTCGGTAAAAGATTCAGTGGAATGAGGTTTGAGTTCAGGAACATTCGATATAATGAGCACATAATGACATGATTCTGGTGGTAAATGGAGCACTTTTGGATCTGGCAGACCCCTGATCTTGTCACTCTTCTGGTGTTCTGTTTGCGGGTGCTCCCAAGTGGGGTTGCCATCTCCCGGATTAGTTACTGAGTTATTCCATGGGGCGGTTCCTTTTGAAAGGGGAACTGAGACCATATGGGGCTTATTCATTAAAATACTAGCTGTTTTGACGGAGCTGGGCCAATCTTGGTTTAAAGAGGAAAAAGGGATTTTGGGTATTTGGCCAGTTGGTCTGTTGGCAGTGATGAGGTCATGGTTGGCAAGGGGATGGGATTGAATTTCTACGGGTGGAGCAATTTTTGGTGGCTGGCTATTAATAAGGCTTTCCAATTTGTCCTCAATTGATTGGAGGCGGGTTAAAATAGGAAGAAATAGTTTTGAAAGCTCATCTCTTATGAAATCCCTGGTGTACTCATTTGCATGGCACTCATTTGTGTTGTGTAAGGGGATTAATAACGTATCCTTATTAGAAGATTGGGCCAAGTTAGAGGGGCTCAAAGTCCTGGATCGTTTGTTTTTAAAAGCGGGTTCCCTTCGTTTCCTTTTTCCTTTGGTATTAGAATCTGCTAAGGTGAGGGGGCCTACATTTGAGGGACTCTGAGCCAGCAGAATTGGTGCAGCACGGGTGGTAATTACAATTGGGGTTTCATCCTGATTCTCCTGGGAGATTGTAGAGGGGGAGGGGAAAGGGGTAGTCGGTACAGACTGTAATTCTGTTCGCGGGGGGGCTGTGGGGCTGAGCTATCATGAACTAGGCTGTTGGTTGAAGAAGGGGGGGCAGCTAAGCGTCGCTGCACTAACTCTATTTCTTTTTCAAGTTCCCCAACAGCCTTTTGCAGAAAACCATCTAAGGTTCTGTTAGAGTGCTGCTTTCCTTCCAAACCACCCCCACGTCGTCGGACCATTATTCTTTAAATCAGGGGCCTTTAGTGAGCCCCCGGCTTATAGGGGTGTGTAGGCTTTTGGGACCCAGCCTCTGACACTATAGTGTGATTAATAAGCTTCTCAGACCCTACTGTTAACAAATCCCAAAGACAAGACCACAGTGAGATGCCCAAAGCGTATATATATAGCCTGGCCCAACCACTTATCGGGCGCAGACAGGCGCAAAACGGGTAATGAATTTTGGGCTCCTGCCCTTGGGAGAAGAAAAATGGTGCCGCCTCCTTCCGCCCTCCAAGAAACGTAATTCAATAAGCAGTTATATGATGAACTGAGGTAAATTCAACTGAGTACACAGAAAAACCTGCAAGTATCCGGTTTAGGTTGATAGTTTTCCACGTGCTTGATGGGGCCTGGGGCTCTATGGGAGGGCTGCCCACGCACCGAGCAGAGGAACTTAAAATCTCCTTCAGGCAGCCATGGACAAGTTTGCTGTCTGGTCAACGTCTTTGGGTAGATGTCAGGGGGGTGGCCCTGCCCTGCCTCTTCCTGGCAATGACGGGCAAGGACGGGCAAGGACGGGCCCGCCCTTGACCCGGGCTTCAACTGGGCGCCGCCCGCGCGCGTCCCGCGACGGCGGGTGCGCAAAGTTATTTTAAAGGGCTCCTGCCCCGTGACACACCTCCCAACAGCAGACAGCGCGTCCCGCGACGGCGGGAGCGCGAAGTTATTTTAAAGGGCTCCTGCCCCGTGACACACCTCCCAACAGCAGACAGCGCAAAAGTGGCGCAAAATGTAAAAAATATAGGGCCCGATTTATACTTTTTTAGCGTTGCATTTGCATCATTTTTTTTACGCAAAAGCGGCGCAAACGTACAAAATTCAATTATATTTTTAGTTTGCACCACCTTTGGGTCCAAAAATGACGCAAATGTGTCGCAAAAAAAAGTATAAATATGGGCCCTTGTTTGGGGTAATGGTTTACGATCAAGCTAGCTTTGATAACATTGCAGTGCAAGCTTCTAGATTTCCTCTGCTTTCAAAGTCATTAAAGCGGAGATAAAACGAAAAGGTTTAGTTAGCTTTTCATTGTTTCTGGAACCGTTTCCAGGGGAGACAAAACATAATACTGTCAGAGAGCAAAACAAGGGAAAGTAAAGTTAAACAGTTAAATAGACATCTTTTTTTTTTTACTCGAACAGAACAGAATGAAAAAACAGGCGCGGCCCATCAGTAATGGTGAACATACATGCCGATAGACCATCTTTGGGCGGGAGGCTCACGATTTCCGCCTGAAATTGCCTCGCCCTCAATAAACGTCCAAGGGGGAAATACATTCTCCCGATTACTTTTTTAAAAATCTCCCACTTATCACTTCTAAAATGCTGGACTGTATGATAGAGAACTAGGCAGACAAGTAGTGCGTCAAGTTAGGTGGGACTACAATTTTCGAAATATTGATAGCTAACCATGAAACCTCAAAATAAATATCACACGCAAGCAATTAGCGCGCACAAAAATCAATCTAATATTTTGCGTCCTCAAAGCATCGATAATCCACTATATTTGTGGTGCTGAGTCCCGAGCTCGCCATCCCAAGCCTGAGACACCCGCGGGCCCAGGTAAATACCTATCGTATTTGCCATAAATCTCTCAGAAAATAAATTGCTTCTGTCTCCCATGCCCTACGCGCTGTGACAGGATGATTAAAGACACGGTTAGGGGAATGACGCAGCGGCCCCTTGAAACATAACGTGCACAACGTCCCCTGGAGGGCTTCTAGTCAATAGGCTGTTATCACGGACACGATCATATCTCTCTTCCCTCAAATCCGAGAAGAGCCGCGTGAAAGGAGCAGCTGTATCGACCAGGAGTTAAATGCGCCGACCAAGAGTGCACTGTAACAGAGGACGAGAGGAAAGACACTTCCCTCGCGACAACCCGTACACCACACAGTCTTTTCTGGCGCGGTAGTCCTCTAAACAAGAAATTGTTACCTCAGAATGAAAGAGCACGCCGTCCCTGTTGGGGTTCACATTCACATTAATTTGCGCGTGCCTGATCACTGCAGATGCTTAGTTTTATTACATGTATTATACGAAAATCGTTCACAAATGCTGTTTTCGTACGCGGCAGTGTCAAATATTGTTTAATATATTACTACATGCCATATTGGATTTGCCAATGCTAAGGAAGAAGGTAGCAAAAGGGGTAGTTTTCTGTATAGAAAGCTTATAAGCGATAAGTTACAATACTCGGCGGTCGAAGTGCATTAAAAAATGTATGGGAACTGTGATGCTGCATGCAAGAGGGCGGTCAGTGGGCGTGGGGTGCGAGTCAACGGTGTGGCTAAAAAACACAAAATATTCTGAAATTCTTTTTTTTCCTTTCCCCGTCACGTATCTACATGAACAAAAACATGCAATTTAACTGAAAAAGAAATAAAAAAGTTGTTACGCAGTGGGAGATGCACTATAGCACATTATGAAACCTCTCTTAGTTAAACTACTGCATAGGTCTGTGTGTATGTAGCGAGAAAGCCACATAATTAAATCCTGGTCCGTGCAGTTGAGAATAGTGACTTGTGTATTTTTAGTGCTACTAGGTCACAGTCTGTGATAGAAAGCATTGTGAATATATAAGTCATTATTTTAAGCTTGCATTTCACACAGTATAACTATAAAATAGACTGCTACAAAATGTGCAGAAAGGTTTAAGATAACATGGTGCTTCCAAAATATAGAGTTTAGTAATATCCAGTCTGTACGTAATGCATTTTTTTTCACATTACTGTCCCTTCAATATCTCCAGGGGTAGTAAGCACTATATAAATACAATTACAATTAAAAGCATACACTTCACAGCTCAATTGTTAACTCTTTGCACTACCAATCAAAAAGAATACATCTTTATCATCACAAAGCTTTGATCAATTAAAGCCAGTACCAGCTTCAAGCATCCTTAACCTTTGCAGATTACCCTTTTCATTTGCAGATTAACATACCACAAATTTGCAATTCTTTCAGGCACCCTGGAAGGAAGGCTTGTTTAGCTGTCTGCCTGGCTTTGGTTTCACAGCCCAGGAGACACACTGAATGACACTTCAGCTGAAGCATTTAAACAATTGGAATAAACCGCCCTATGATGGGTGTCTTTTACAAAAAGTAGGGAAATGTTTTTTCATAAATCAAAAAGTATGGGCAGGTTGTGCCCCTACCCCCCGATCCCACTCACTTTGACCTCTAACAATACGTCATGTCTACATGCATATCTGTGCTGTCAAGCCAGACCTAGGAAGCATTCTCATTGCCAGTAAGTCTGATGTTGCTAATGTTTGTTTTGTTTCTTTGTTGCGTTTCACTTTCATTGTGGTGTCAGCACCAGCAACCTTGTTGATATCTGTAGGAGGCTGGCCTGGCTTGTAGTGGGTACCAGAGGTACTTACACCTTGTGCCAGGTCCAGTTATCCCTTATTAGTGTATAAGAGGTGTTTCTAGCAGCTTATACTGATAGAAAGTAGCTATTGCAAAGAAGCTTAGGCTGAATTAGGAGACATGTAAAGCTCCTACTATACCACTGGTGTCATATGCACAATATCATTAGAAAACACAATACACAGAGTTATTAAAAATAAAGGTACTTTATTTTTATGACAATATGCCAAAAGTATCTCAGTGAGTACCCTCAGTATGAGGATAAGTTATATACACAAGATATATGTACACAAACCAAAATTAGGTAAGTAATAGCAAGAAAAGTAATGCAAACAGTGTAGAATTACAATAGATTGCAATAGGAGCACATAGGTATAGGGGCAACACAAACCATATACTCCAAAAGTGGAATGCGAACCACAAATGGACCCCAAACCTATGTGAGCTTGTAGAGGGTCGCTGGGACTGTAAGAAAACAGTGAGGGTTAGAAAAATAGCCCATCCCAAGACCCTGAAAGGTAGGTGTAAAGTGTACCTACTACCCCCAGAGAGCACCGAAGTCGTGATAGGGGGATTCTGCAGGAAGAACAAACACCAGCAATGCAACAACAGTGGATTTCCGGACCAGAGTACCTGAGAAAAGGGGACCAAGTCCAATAGTCTTGACAGTGTCGAGAGTGGGCAGGAGCCCAGGAAATGCCAGCTGAGGGTGCAAGGAAGCTGCCACCTGTTGGAAGAAGCTTTGAGTTCTGCAAGAAAGAAGAGGACTAGGAACTTCTCCTTTGGAGGATGGATGTCCCACATCGCGATGAAGCTTGCAGAGGTGTTCCCACGCAGAAAGACCGCAAACAAGCCTTGCTAGCTGCAAGGGTCGTGGTAGAGGTTTTTGGGTGCTGCTGTGGCCCAGGAGGGACCAGGATGTCGCCACTTGGAGGAGGAGACAGAGGGGGTGCCCAGCAACTCAGGGAGTCCTCGCAGAAGCAGGCAGCACCCGCAAGAGTACCTGAAGAGGCATTTGGAAGGAAAGTGAACCGGAGTCCACGCAAAGTCACAAAAGGGAGTCCCACGACGCCGGAGGACAACTCAGAAGGTTGTGCACTGCAGGAAGGAGTGCCGGGGACCCACGCGTGGCTGTGCATGGAGGAAATCCTGGAAGAGTGCACAGGAGCCGGAGCAGCTGCAAATCACGTGGTACCCAGCAATGCAGTCTAGTGTGGGGAGGCAAGGACTTACCTCCACCAAACTTAGACTGAAGAGTCACTGGACTGTGGGAGTCACTTGGACAGAGTTGCTGAGTTCCAGGGACCACGCTCGTCAGGATGAGAGGGGACCCAGAGGACCAGTGATGCAGTCTTTTGGTGCCTGCGTTAGCAGGGGGAAGATTCCGTCGACCCACTGGAGATTTCTTCGGAGCTTCTAGTGCAGGGTGAAGGCAGGCTACCCCAGAGCATGCACCACCTGGAAACAGTTGAGAAAGCCGTCAGGATGAGGCGTTACAATGTTGCTAGTAGTCGTCTGGCTACTTTGTAGCGGTTTTGCAGGCGTCCTGAGCAGTCAGCGGTCGATCATTTGGTAGAAGGTGAAGAGGGAGATGCAGAGGAACTCTGGTGAGCTCTTGCATTCGTTATCTGAAGAATTCCCCGAAGCAGAGACCCTAAATAGCCAGGAAAGGAGGTTTGGCTACCAAGGAAGGAGGATTGGCTACCAAGAGAGGTAAGAGCCTATCAGGAGTAGCCTCTGACGTCACCTGCTGGCAATGGCCACTCAGAGCAGTCCAGTGTGCCCCCAACACCTCTGTTTCCAAGATGGCAGAGGTCTGGGACACACTGGAGGAGCTCTGGGCACCTCCCCTGGGAGGTGCAGGTCAGGGGAGTGGTCACTCCCATTGCCTTTGTCCAGTTTCGCGCCAGAGCAGGGCTGGGGGATCCCTAAACCGGTGTAGACTGGCTTTTGCAGAGATGGGCACCATCTTTGCCCATCAAAGCATTTCCAGAGGCTGGGGGAGGCTACTCCTCCCCAGCCCTTCACACCTATTTCCAAAGGGAGAGGGTGTAACACCCTCTCTCAAAGGAAATCCTTTGTTCTGCCTTCCTGGGCCAGGGCTGCCTGGACCCCAGGAGGGCAGAAACCTGTCTGAGGGGTTGGCAGCAGCAGCAGCTGCAGTGGAGACCCCGGAAAGGCAGTTTGGCAGTACCCGGGTACTGTGCTAGAGACCCGGGGGATCCAATTCCATGATCTTAGACATGTTACATGGCCATGTTCGGAGTTACCATTGTGACGCTATACACAGGTAGTGACCTATGTATAGTACACGCGTGTAATCGTGTCCCCGCACTCACAAAGTCCGGGGAATTTGCCCTGAACGATGTGGGGGCACCTTGGCTAGTGCCAGGGAGCCCACATACTAAGTAACTTTGCACCCAACCTTCACCAGGTGAAGGTTAGACATATAGGTGACTTATAAGTTACTTAAGTGCAGTGGTAAGTGGCTGTGAAAAAACGTGGACGTTATTTCACTCAGGCTGCACTGGCAGGCCTGTGTAAGAATTGTCAGAGCTCCCTATGGGTGGCAAAAGAAATGCTGCAGCCCATAGAGATCTCCTGGAACCCCAATACCCTGGGTACCATAGTACCATATACTAGGGAATTATATGGGTGTACCAGTATGCCACTGTGAATTGGTAAATTTTGTCACTAGCCTGTTAGTGACAAATATGGAAAGCAGAGAGAGCATAACCACTGAGGTTCTGGTTAGCAGAGCCTCAGTGAGACAGTTAGGTATCACACAAGGAACACATACAGGGCACATACGTACGAGCACTGGGGCCCTGCCTGGCAGGGTCCCAGTGACACACAGACTAAAACAACATATACACAGTGAAATATGGGGGTAACATGCCAGGCAAGATGGTACTTTCCTACAATATCAAACAAAAAAATGCCTAAAAGCAAAAATATTTTTAGTCTCAAAAAGCAATTATATGCATAGATGTTTCTAGCATTAAGGAAATTACATTGTATGCACATGTGCTTCTTGTGAAAGAGCAGAATGCCATCATTCACAGTCTAATTAGCCAACAACTGAAGTAGGCGGATATTTTACCCCATGCTGTATGCTATAGCGGAGGAAATGAAATGTAAATGATACAATAAAAGTTTGATGGAATAAGGCAGGCTGAAAGCCCTCATAGCAAGTATATTGTATTTTAAACTTTAGTAAAAATCAAAAGGTTTTGCCTAATGCCAGAACTAAAAAAGTCAGTCTGTACTTTTATTATAACATTTACCTCCAAGATAAGGTGGATGCGCCTGGGGCAATATTAAGAATGCATAATTCTCGAAACAGATTCATTAACCACAATGTCAAATCTATCAGAGATGGCAAACAACCCTACGGCTCGGTGGAAAATCAAATCATAAAAATTATTTTATATTTTGTTTAGGTCCCCTAATATTTTCACTAGCTATTGTGTTTTTGGGCCTGAAGCAGCATCATTTAGTGCCTGCCCCTATCATAGGTAACGTATATTCTCAATATGTGTATCAAGTGTTTGCATTTTATTGTCTGTAGTAACTGGCTGTATATCCCTTCTAATGAGAGCAACACATATATTTAGCTGAATCATAATAAATGTAATTATCATGAAGGAAATGTATGCTTTCTTTAAAAATGCATTTAATATAATCACTTATGCTGTGTTCATTTAGAACTCGTTTAAATCTAATGTTGGCCTAACTTGTAAGCAGACTTTAGTGCACATGTTATGTTTTATAAAGCGTTTTTCAAGTGTCTAGTTTTTTTCCTTTCTTTTAAGGTGTCTTATCTGTGTCCTCGTAGCTTAGACTAGGTCCATTGTTTTACAATAGTAGACCCCACTCATCCTCTGAATAACACTTGGCCACGGATATGGAGACTGAGACAGTGGGAGACACCTTCCTGTACCAGGCAGACTCGACTGATGTTACATCCAAGATCGTCCAAATGATTGTTTCTTTGATGGAAGCTGGTAAACTAGGGGGCCTATCTACTTCCGGAGAACACTTTCTTCTGAATAGTTTGCTTTGTAGATGATAAGGAGAAGAGTTACGGTAACTTTTTCATGCTCTAATTTTGTGCTTTTTAGGATAACAGATCAGATCCTATTCTGACTTTGCAGAGAGATCTCTTCTCATCTGTGCTGTTTCCCTGATCAGAGAGTTAAGCTTCATGCTTGAACACTCAGACTCTTTCCATTGAACCTTAAATCTGTCTCATCAGATGCTGACACCCTTCTCTTAGAATTTCCCCTTACTACTTTCAGTACTCTATTTAGAATAGGGAAGTTCGTTTTTTAATCTCTTTGGGTTATATTTTGTTCGCTGTATGTTATTATATTTTGCATATTCTTTATGATTATTTATGCATTTTGACTTCAAGAACAATTAGATATGTTCTTACCATATTCTGCTATCAACTATGCTGATTGATCTGACTTGTAACCTGAACAGAATTTGTTAATAAAACCTTTAAGATTTGGACACCATTCTGTCTGACATTTTTGTGGAGTCTTATTGGTTTTACTGCAACTGCAATGTATTTCTGATGTTAGCTCCTTAATTACATTTCATGTCAACAATCAGTGGTCCATATGACAAGTGGGGGGTTTTATTAGATGATTTCAGCAAGAGACTGAGATTCAAAAAAATTCACTTTATCAGGCCACTGCAAGCATAAGACAAAGGCAATGCTTACGCAGAAGAGCAAAACACATAAATAAATAGCTTTATCCTGTAAAATGTTCTCTGCACATGATTCTTTATCCAATCATCTGTCAGGCTGACCCCATACCATGAACATTGCTGCTTCCAAGATAGTTTTGTGTTACCAAAGCACAAATAACAATTCCAGTGTAGAAACATCAACAGCGAAGGTGACTTTGCAAATTACCTATATATAAAAACACCTTTCTCTTCTCATAAAGTACATAGATTTTGAAACCACGAAAATGCAGATTGTCTAAATTGAGGGGGCATTTATTGAAAAAGATACATTTGACAGGGATTATTAAGAAGATCTGTGACAGGTCTGAGAGATATTAAGGGTCTTAGGTCATCTTATTTTGATAGTAAGGGACCAAGTAGGTAAAAACACAGTCCATTCACTTGCTTTCCTTTTAGCCCATATTTATTTTCCCAAACTGTTTGGTGAATGCATTACCTGTAAGTCTTGCAGTCCGTTATAAAGAACCTGTCCAGAGTGCACAACGTTGCTCAGGAGGTTCTCTCGCTTGATGACATTCAGGACTTCAGCAAGCATGAGGTTCTTGGAGGGATCGCCGAGCCAAGTGTTAAAAATTCTGTATGGCTTGAAAACAAGAAGAAAAACAATCTCAGCGACAGTAAGACAGCACTTCAATTTGTCATCAAATTGCACATAATGATGTCTATGGCTACCAGATAATTCCATTTCATCTGGGAGACCATGTTCTGGTCTAGCTATTCCTTCTACAAACAACTGTAGTGTATAACTTTACTGCAAGAGTTTCAATAGAGATAGACAAGAGTCCCAAAAAAACATTGAAACACAAAAATAACCCCTCTGATGACATAGAATGATCTGATAACTTGAGCGTTAGTTGAGGTATGACAATGGAGTTAGCTTTTCACTTATTTTTATCTTACGTTAATGTGTATCCTTACAATTTAGTGAATACTTAACCTCCACAGTACTGCTAGGCAAGCGCATTATGGTATTAGAGAAGGCATGTACAGCAACAGCTATTCTGAAAGTCCTTGACAATGATCCTGTATGAAGATGAACTCAGACTACTAGTCCAATTAGATTTATCAAAAGGATTTATCCATGAAACGCTATTGAACATCCAATATCATAGAATGGGCCTCAGTTGTATAAGTTCTCAACTGGCCCACAATCCTTTTCACCTAAACGAGCCAACTGGTTAAAACCAGCATCAGGAATAAACAAAATGCTCCAAGCAATCCACAAGGTTTTATATTATCAACAAGATTATTCAACTACTGGTACTAAATCCGAAGGACAATGGTATAAAAATGCACATCAAACTATTCACAAATACTTCTGAAGCATATTCCTATAAAAGACCTCATCTCACTCCCAACTTTGTCTAAAGAAACTACATAATTGGATGAATTTAAAATATCTTAATACTAAATCTACAGAAAACTGAATTTTCACTAATCTCACCTAAATCCCAAAACACAGTAAGCCAAGATCTCAACCATATGTTTTCTCACCTACCTAGGCAGCAACTGTTAAATCTCTACGCTTCATGAGTGACTGCAAAAAAACTCTTGATAACTACATTGGCAAAACTGAGCTATTAGCAAACTATTAGCTACGTGCCCTTAAGGAAAAAAAATAACACTTTTCTTACCCAACCAGTTACAAACCACTATGCATGCTCTTATAATCTCCAGTAGTGATCACAGCAGGTTTCAACCAACCACTTGGCACAAAATAATTATGAATGAAAAGAAATGTGATCACTTCAATCCAATTCTATGTGATCTTCACTGGCTCCCCCTGGAGGCCAGAATAAAGTTCAACATTGTTGCCTAGCTCACAGATCCATTCACCAGAGAAGACCCAACTCCCTAATCAACATTTTGACGTATTTCACTGGCTTCAGAAGCAAAATCAACCCCCTACTGAAGACACCCATGTTCAAAACAAACCAGGCACAGAACAGACCCTTACCTGGGGCTGGCAAGACACTCATGGGATTTCTAACCAATCCACCTGGGTCAACAACTGGGTTGAGTATTTCCACTTGCCAGCCTCCGGAAAAGGTTTAAAAACTTGAGTATCTGCAAGACATGTAAACTAAGCAATGCCAAGAACTGTGCCATCGCCCCCCTGAATTTGACCATTCCCTGCACTGAACTCATCAGACCTCCCTCCATTTTCTTTACCTTTAATAAACTTTACCCTTACCGCCCTGCTGTTTTCCCTCCCTAACAAATCGTGTTGTTACTGATTACAAACTCACATTCCTCGTATGGTTGTTAAAATTGTAAAACATACTAAAGTTGCCAGTTTCAATGGCACTCTATAAAAATGACATTAAAATATCTACTGATGGAGTTCAGTGACTTTGGGTGAGTATCCTTGGTCATCAGCTGTGACCTGCCAAAGTGCTTGGGCAGAAGATACATTTACAGCTTCCTTTTACAATTGCCGATGTGCATGCAAAATAGATAGCCCTTGTTTGTAACCAAGATCTGATCTTCCTATGCGTACTAGAACTGATTATCTACGTAAATGACATAAAGAACCTGTTTGGAAAATGGAGTAAGAAAACATTTATAATAACTCACACACACACTCACCCTGTTCAATACTTAGAAGAGAAGGAAGTAAAATGAGGGACTTGACTTGACTGTGAACTACATACTGGTGCTTACAAATAGCCCAAACTACACCAGGTCCAGTCATTTAGGCACCTCACTAATGCACTTGCCTGCCCATTGACAATGGCATTTCTCCTCTATCAATGCCTGTTAATCCACAATAACAGCCAACAATCTTACACATCTTTCTCAAATCTAATCCAAATTCACTAATGCAACTCCTTCCAAGACTTGTATAAATGTGGGCTACTGGTGATCCAAGTAGAGCAAATCAAAATAGGCAAATGGATATATTGAGTTATGCATATTAAAACACGTCTCAAATTAAACGAAGGAATTATTAAATAGTTACTATAACATGACTATTCTACAATGCCTAAAAAACCACCAATGCCTTTCCTGGCAGCACGTCTATGAACATACCAAGTTTGCGTACATGGACTCCTTCTAAGATGACACAAGATATTGTAACTTGGCCAAGACGTCTTCTTCTGCCAAGAGAAATATTCAACAAAATACATTTATATCACTAAAAAAAACAAAAATGGCAAGCATAGAGCCTGCATGTGCACAGCTAGACCCTTCAAATCCAAAAAGAGATGGTCATGGGCCTGATTTTGACTTTGGTGGATGGATTAAGGACTGTTGCCATGGCAGAATACTTTATGTTAGACCTGACAGCCTTAGAGTGGTCACCCCTAACTTTTTGCCTGCCTCCCTCCACTTTTTGGACACTGTTTTGCTGGCTTTTAGACTCTGCACACTTTACCACTGCTAACCAGTGCTAAAGTGCATATGCCCTCTCCCTTTAAACATGGTAACCTTGGATCATACCCAATTGGACTATTTAATTTACTTATAAGTCCCTAGTAATGTGCACTATATGTGCCTAGGGCCTGTAGATTAAATGCTACTAGTGGGCCTGCAGCACTGGTTGTGCCACCTACTTAAGTAGCACCTTTCCTTGTCTCAGGCCTGCCATTGCAAGGACTGGGTGTGCAGTTTCACTGTCACCTCGACTTGCCATTTAAAAGTACTTGCCAAGCCTAAACCTCCCCTTTCTCTCCATATAAGTCACCTCTAATGGGTGCCCTAGGTAACCCCTAGGGCAGGGTGCTGTGTGGGTGAAAGGCAGGACATGTACCTGTGTAGTTTGCATGTCCTGGTAGTGTAAAACTCCTAAATTCGCTTTTACACTACTGTGAGGCCTGCTCCCTTCATAGGCTAACATTGGGGCTGCCCTCATACATTATTGAAGTGGTAGCTGCTGATCTGAAAGGAGTAGGAAGGTCATATGTAGTATGGCCAGAATGGTAATACAAAATCCTGCTGACTGGTGAAGTTGGATTTAATATTACTATTCTAGAAATGCCACTTTTAGAAAGTGAGCATTTATTTGCACTTAAATCTTTCTGTGCCTTACAATCCACATCTGGCTGGGTTTAGTTGACAGCTCCTTGTGCATTTACTCAGACACACCCCAAACACAGGGTACTCAGCCTCACTTGCATATATCTGCATTTTGAATAGGTCTTCCTGGGCTAGGAGGGTGGAGGCCCTGCTCTCACACAAAGGACTGCCACACCCCCTACTGGGACCCTGGCAGGCAGGATTGAACTGAAAGGGGACCTGGTGCACTTCTAGGCCACTCTTTGAAGTCTCCCCCACTTCAAAGGCACATTTGGGTATAAAACAGGGCTTCTGCCCTACCACCTCAGACAATTCCTGGAGAAGAAAACTTGTAACCAGAACCTGCATCCTGCCAAGAAGAACTGCCTGGCTGCCCAAAGGACTCACCTGACTGCTTTCTACAAAGGACTGCTGCCTTGCTGTTGCCCTGCTGCCTTGCTGAACTCTTGCCTTGCTGCAGAAGTGCTCTCCAAGGGCTTGGATAGAGCTTGCCTCCTGTTCCCTGAAGTCTCCGGACCAAAAAGACTTCTTTCTTTCAACTGGACTCCTTGTGCGGTGAAAAATTTGATGCACAGCTTGTTCCACTGTGAAAAATTCATCGCACGCCGACCCGGGACACCGCCGCTCGACTTCGCAAGGAAAAGATCGACGCGGCGCCTGCGGTGCAACCGGAACTTCGACGCGTGGCCCGTCTGGACAACACCGCCCAAATTCCAGAGGGGAAATCGACGCAGCGCCTGCCATGAGGAAGAACATTTCACGCACAACCCACCGGATCGACGCGCAGCCGGACAACAAGCCCAGGATTCCACGCACAGACCCCGGGGCATCTGAAAACCCCGCGACCCACAGAGGAGACCTGTCCGCGTGCCAGAAATCAACACAACGTCTTCCCCGCGTGAAAAATAATGATGCAAGTCCGTGTGTGAAGGGGCAAAACCGATGCACACACCATTTTTCCACACATCTCCTCCTCTGCAGCCCTTTGCGGAGATTTTTCACTCCAAACCAGGTACTTTGTGCTTGAAAGTGACTTTGTTTGCTTTTTAAAGACTTAAGACAATTTCACTCTCCAGTGATATCTCTACAAATTCGTATTGCATCTTTTATCGTTTTGACCAGCAAATACTCAGATAAATATTATATATTTTTCTAAACACTGTGTGGTGTATTTTTGTGGTGCTATATTGTGTTATTTTATGATTTGTTGCACAAATACTTTACACATTGCCTTCTAAGTTAAGCCTGACTGCTCAGTGCCAAGCTACCAGAGGGTGGGCACAGGATAATTTGGATTGTGTGTGATTTACCCTGACTAGAGTGAGGGTCCTCGCTTGGACAGGGGGTAACCTGATTGCCAACCAAAGACCTCATTTCTAACACTTTACTACTGCCATAGAGAGGCTACTCTGCCCACCGAATTTAGAGATGTCTGCTGGCCCAGTTGACATCTCTTCCATTTACAGGGAAGGCTGTGGCTCCTGTAAATGCATGGAACATTTGACGGAGGGCTCTGTCAACTTAAGTTGTAAATCAAACTTCTTTTGACAAAGTTGGATTATCTTGTTGAAAATAAAAAAAAGTAATGACTCCATCACCAGGGAAGATTTTTTCCATGCTGTGTCAGTCATTTTGCAGTTTTCAATGCCTGTTACCACTAGGTTTTACCTGGCGGTGACAGACAAAGAAAACTAGTCATTTGTGCACCCACTCTAAATAGCGGGAGCAAACACATGGCCAGACCTCCGGTGGCCCTTACTCTGTCAGGCCTTGGGAGGTTTATGTAGGCAGCAGAGACAAAATAATTCCTGCCATCCACATACTTAAGTTCAGCTCGACTCAAAATGAAGTGGGAAAAACTTAGCTTTGGCGGAGAGTATATGCTGTCGCCGATGTGGCGGAGTATCCTCTTCGCCCAAGTCACAATCAGGCCCTAAGTTATCTATAAAACAATACAACAACTTATAAGCAAAAGAGTCCTGGCCTGGAAGAATTGGGATCTGAAGATGTAACGCCCAGAATATAGACACAGGGAGAAATATTCATAAGGCATTTTTAGATGGAAAATAGTGCTCCTGTAGTATTCTTTTACTTACCCTTATATGACTTGTGAATCAACAGGAATGTCAATAAAATGGGAATAATCAGGGAATATTAGTTTATGGTAGTACAAATAGAAAGGACCGTGGCCTCTTTGCACCTTTAGTGATTGGATGTTTCAGAACTTATTCACAAAGGCTTTTAAGAGTATATAAAAGAGAACTCCTGTCATTTTACTGCCCATACTCATAAATGCCTATATGAATCACCCCTTTGGTTGCCTTAACTTGCTTCTCATGTACTCTTCGCCTCACTCCCTAACCCTTCATCTCTTACTTACATAAACATATGCAGGGTATTGCCATGTCACAGAGAAATGAGGAACATTATCACTCAGTGTTGTTTGCCTCTTCAGACTTTCTTTCTATTTACAGAAGAAATCAACATTTCAGGAGGAGTTAAAACAAGGAATCGAAGGAAGATTGGGTTAAACTCCATCTTTTTGTGGAGAAAAAGGGAGGCCCAAGTGAGGTAGAGGTGAAGACTGAAGAGGACGGGGACCCAGGAATCGTCAGGAGCAAACAACATGTGTCTGGCTGCACTGAGGATGTGGAAAATGGTGCAGAAACGGGGAAAAATCAAACCAGAGTACTCCAGAGGAAATTTGAAGCAGAGGTGAGCCACACAATGTCTCTCTGAATCGCCATCGAAAATGGCGACCACGGGCTGAGGAGAGCTTCGTTGGAGAAAAACTAACAGGGTGCGAGGAAAGGAGCGCTAGCGATGGTGCAGCTACAAGCCGACTGGAAAAAGGGAAAAGGAAATTCAATAGCGCGATAGAAAGCAAGAGCATTAACAGATATATATAACATGCACAATAATATTGGTATAAAAGAAGGTGTTAAGGCACAAAACGTATACTTATCTTGACTGTGAGCAGCAAGAAAAGAGGGCTGTTCACAGTCAAGATAAGTACTAAAGGGACAGCTGTCTTATGATTGGTGTATTTTCATGGACTACGTTTCTCATCCCACTGGCTATAGTCATTTGCCTCTTGGGATTTGTAGTTTTCTTTCTGTCTTGACTGCTGCTATTAAATTTCCGGCAGGAAAAGAAAGCATAATACTCGCCTCCGTGTTGTTAATAAAATTAAGACTTTCCTTCATAACTTACGAGGAAAATCTACATTACAGCATGCTGAATACTGATTGGCAGCGAGGACGACTGAGAGAAAACCCAGCTGAAGGAAATGCCAAGGAAGATATCGCTGAAGGACCTCTGTATGGTAGCAGCGGGTGTTCCACATCATATCCCATATGCCATTAAACAAGTATGCTTAGTCTGGGACAGAGTTGTCAAGATCATCATGAAACACCTTTTGGTTTCCAGCCTGCTAATTGATTGTAGCAACAGACCCTTCAAACAGATGGCAAGAGATGTCTCTGTACACAAGTACAGAGTGGCGAGATGTGAGTTATTGGAAGGTTTATACTCTCAGGTAGATTCATTACAAATACAGAGGCAGAAGAGCAATTCGACATAGGCAGAAGGTGATTCCTAGAGTAGGCACGAACAGCGCAAACAGCTAGGGAAGAGCAGCACAACATTTTAGAGGCACAGACACATAAGCAACATATGGTAAAGCTGCTTGGAATAGACGGTGCAGGCCATATACAGAGCGCTCAGGCGGGACAAGGGAGGCAGCACTACAGGGGCACATGATAGATGGGTGATAAGGATGGACTAGTCAATAACGGAAATAGAACTGGCTAAGGTGTGTCAGAGCATAAAAAAGTATCTAGGAATGCATGTTTAAACTAGTGCAATGTAACTACGTCCATATGACCTATCTAAAACTGATCAAGCTAAGCAAGATCTATTCACATCAAGTACTTAACTGTCCATGATGCCAAGAACACACAGCAGACTTCCCACAATTGGCACACCAGCATAATGACTACTGGACACAAGATACACAAACATTACAATAGGCCACTCGGGGTTACTGTAAATTAAAGATAAAAACAGTTTACTAGGGTTATTATAGGCAAGGGGCAGACCTAGTGCCAAAGTAAAAAAAAAAAAAAGGTTTGCATCACTAGGGGCAGAGCTGGCTAAAAAGATGCATTGCCATTTACTGGCTGAGCTCTAGATCATCCAAAACATATTAGCTGATGCAGCGATCTGATTCCAATGTATTGTGTTGCATCGCTGACATACATTGTAGATGGTGCGTGGGCATGAGTAGAGTTGAAATATAATCTGGGTGAACATTTTGACCTCTCTCAAGAACATGATGTGAACTAAAACTAAAACTAAGGGACCACTTGCATGAATAATGCAAAAATGTAAAATATGTGAATTGAATATAATGGAATGTGAAAGGTATGATACACATACAATGCTGCCCTGTCGATGATTACATCTTATTGGAATCGATGTATACTCTTTTTCATGTAAAAGCCAATAAAAAGATATGATAAGACCTTTCCTACTAATATGTAGAAAGGATTATAATTCACAATTATGTGCAGAGATACTGACAATTTTTTGCTGCACAGTAATTAATATTCTTCCATTACTGAGTCTGATTCAGCTCCAAAAAACTCATTTTCACAAAGCGTTTGAATGGCTCACACGGTTGTCTTAATAGAGTAGCCTTTTATATGTTCCTATTGAAATATTTTGCCTTAGTAAAGAACTCAAGAAATCATTTTTCTCATATTTCTCTGTATTTCCCAATTAATCGCTCATTATTTGGAGAAGTTGGTCTTCTTGCACTTTTCAGCTGCACAAATAGATGTACAGATGGCTGTTATTTATTCCATCATTATAAACTCACTCTGAGACAATGTTACGTTTTTCCCTGTGTCAGGTAATGCACAGTAGTGCACGTACAATAACAATCTCTGGCACTGCTGGGTGAGCAAACTATGCAGCTTCAAGGAGCGCTTTGTTTGTAAAAAAAAAAACACAAAAAAGAAAATAAGTTACTTACCTGTAACTGTGGTTCTCCAGTATTGGTATCTTTCATAGATTCACATGCTTGAATCATTCCCCGTCGTCGAAGTGGGAGTCCCACGGTACATAGAAAGCAATAAATAGATTTAAAAAAAACTTTTTTTTTTGTAGTCAATAGGAAAAACCAGATTCACTTTTACAACTATCAGCCTCATTAGAAAAGGCCTAAACTTCAGCCAATCAGGCGAGACCACCCCTTTAGAATCCTCAGCACAGAGGCTCAGTCTCTCAGATTTTTTCTGCACTAGTGATTACAAGAAAGAAAATAAAAGAGGTGAGCCCCCATGGGGAGGAGGGTGGGTCGCATGTGAATCTATGAAAGATACCAATACTGGAGAACCACAGTTACAGGTAAGTAACTTATTTTTCTTCTCCAGTATTGGGGTATCTTTCATAGATTCACATGCTTGAATCAGAGTAGTCAGCAGTAAGAAAGATGGTTGAGTTCTGAAACACCAGAAGCATGCCTGCTCACAATCCATCCTATATGGACTCATATAGGTAGTTAAATATGCTCATTAACATTCTAAAAGATTGTATACATGAATATATATATATATATACATAGATATATCTACATGAAAATATCAGTCTTGTAATACATAGAGGATGGAGGGTAAAGAGATTATTGGCTCACCTTATGCAAAATAAATTAAGTAACACTGCTTGTCCTACCACGGCATCCATCTTGTCAGTAGCTTCCAGGCTGCCGAAGTGGATACCGCTCTAGTGGAGTGCGCTCTGACATTGGACGATAACGGCTTCCCTGCTAACTAGTGGCAGAGTTGTATGGTAGAAGAGATCCAGCGTGCTATGGTCTGCTTGGTAACGGCCCTGCCTTTATTGATCCGCCCATAGCTAATAAATAGTTGTTTAGATTTACGAAAACTGCTAGTCCTTTGTATATAGAATTTTAAACATCGTTTAATGTCTAAAAAATGTAATACCCGCTCCGCTGGAGTTCGCGGATTTGGAAAAAATGTTCTCAAAACCACCGGCTCATTTAAATGAAAAGTCGATGGAACCTTGGGGATAAATTTTGGATTAGTTCTTAGAATGACCATCTCTGATTTGAATTGGAGAAAAGGTGGTGAGAATGTGAAAGCCTGGATATCACTAACCCTCTTCGCGGAAGTGAGGGCCAGAAGGAGGGCTGTTTTCAAAGAAATGTATTTCAGGTCTGCCTTATGAATGGGCTCAAACGGATGCTTCATTAATTGGGAGAGCACAATATTTAAATGCCATGGAGGTGGAGGACGGTGAATCGGCGGGAACATCCTGAACAAGCCTTTTAGAAATTGCTTTATTATCCTGGATGATCATAAAGATGGTGAGTGTGATGTTCGTCGGAAACGGGATATAGCAGCGAGGTGGACCCTGATAGACGAATGGGAAAGGCCTGATTTCTTTAAATGCAACAGATATGGAAGGATCTGTTCAGGAGAGGACTTCAGAGGGTGAACGTTAGAAGTTGAACACCATATGCAGAACCTCTTCCACTTGAACTTATACGTCCTGTTTGTAGATTGAGCTCTGGCACAGGCAAGTACCTCCCTGCAGTCTGAAGGGATATCTAGGCCGACAGATTCATAGAATTCAGGAGCCAGGCTGATAATCGAAGAGAAGTCGGGTTGGGATGACGGACCTGCCCCTGATTCGTTATTAACAAGTCTGGTATTGTTCTCAGCCGTATGTGAGGCTGCTCCGAGAGCAATAGAAGTTCTGTGAACCAAAACTGGCGTGGCCATTTGGGAGCAATCAATAGAAGCCGGCATGGTTCCCATTTCATTTTCTGCAGAAGTCTCGGGATGAGTGGAAGCAGGGGAGAAGAGTGTGCATAAATCCCTGACCATTTGATCAAAAACGCATTCCCCTTTGATCCTTTTTGCGGCCGCCAACTTGCGAAGTGTTGGCATTTTTTGTTGTCCCTGGTCGCAAACAGATCCAGACTGGGCTTGCCCCAACGACAAAAGAGGCAGTCGAGAACTGTCTGATTGAGTTCCCATTCGTGACAGCTGGTTCGAGTCCTGCTTAAGGCATCTACCCAAGTGTTGGAGATCCCCGGGAGATGTTCCGCTCTGATCGATATCTGATGCTGAATCACCCAATACCACAGTTTCTGAGCTTCTAGCGACAATGCCTGCGATCTTGTACCCTCTTGTTTGTTGAGGTAATGCATGACTGTGGTGTTGTCTGTTCTTATCAAGACTGAGGAACCCCTGATGTTGGTGAGGAAGGATTTGAGTGCCAAGGAAACTGCTCTTAACTCCAATACGTTTAAGTGAAGAAACAACTCCTGAGTAGACCATTTCCCTCTCACTGATAGATCTTGTAAATGTGCGCCCCATCCCTCGAAGGATGCATCTGTTGTTATAATGTGCACTGGCTTGTCTTTCAGGAATGAGAGACCTTCCGAGATGAGGGGGGTATCCTTCCACCATTTGAGAGCTTGTCTTGCTGATGGGGTTATTCGAACTACATCGTCGAAAGATCCTTCTATTTGTTTCCATTGATTGTCTAATTGCTGCTGAAGTGTCCTCATGTGCAGACAACAGTTTCCTATCAATGGAATGCAAGAAGAAAGCATCCCCAGAAGAGACTTGTAAGTCCGAACAGAAGCGGACCTTCTTCTGCTGAGACGTGTTGCTAGATCTTGAAGTCTCTTCTGTCTGTCCTGCGAAGCATAGGTTCTTGCTTGGACTGTGTCCAATAGGGCTCCTAAAAAGGTAATGTTCTGGGAAGGGTCTAGATGAGACTTGGGGTAATTGATTGTTAAGCCTAGTGTCCCGGATAGAGATAAACATGTCCTTGTGTCCCTGGCAGCTTTTGTAGTTGTTCGTGCTTTTATTAGCCAGTCGTCTAAGTACGGGAACACCTGAATCCCTAGTTGCCTGAGGTAGGCTGCAACTGGTGCCAAAACCTTGGTGAACACTCTTGGGGCCGAATTGAGGCCAAAGGACAACACTCTGAACTGGTAATGAGTGCCTGCAACCCTGAATCGTAAGAATTTCCGATGACTGGGGTGAATGGGAATGTGGAAATATGCGTCCTGGAGATCTAAAGACGTCATGAAATCCCCCCGGTTGAGTAGGCGTAGGACATCTTGAAGGGAGATCATGCGAAATGATTGCTTCTTGAGGAATTTGTTGAGAGAACGAAGATCTAAAATAGGTCTCCAGTCTCCTGTCTTTTTCCGTATAAGGAAGAAGCAGGAGTAAAAACCTGTTCCCCTCTGGTTCTTCGGTACGATCTCTATTGTTCCCTTCTCCATTAAGATAGCAATCTGCGCTAGAAGTTCGCGGAGATGGGCAGGCGGGGGACCTCTTGGTGGTACATGAGGGGGAGGCTGATTGAATTCTAGTGTATGTCCTCTGTTGATAATATCGAGCACCCATTTGTCTGAAGTAATCTGGGACCACTGGTGGAGGAACTTGGAAATTCTGCCCCCTATTAGAGTGTTGGTATAGGGGTTGGCTGCAGGCAACTGATGAAGGTCAGTGTTTCTTTGCTGCCTCTTTGGTTTTATAAGTCGACTTTCCTCTCGCAGGCTGTCTGAAATGTGTGGATGACGGCTGTCGATAGGTATACGGCTGTTGCTGGCCAATGGTGGAACGAAACTGTATCTGGTAAGAAGAGTATTGACGGTATTGATGTGCGCCGCCTCTCTAAGAATAGATTCCTCTCCCTCTCGCTCCCCGAAAGGGCTGTCTTCTGTATTGTAATGCTCCCAGAGATCTGGCTGTCTCGATGTCTGTCTTAATAGATTGCAAAGCATCATCTACATGCTTGCCGAACAAGAGCTCACCATCATAGGGCATGTCCAGTATCTTCAATTGTACCTCTGATCTAAACGATGTAGCTTTCAGCCACCCTTGACGCCTGAGTACGGCTGCTCCGGCTAACTGGCGGAAACCTGTAGACGAGACGTCTATGGCGCAGTCTATAATCTCAGCCGAGATCTTCTCACCCTCCTGTAATATCTTGCATGCTTCCGCTCTACTATCTTCCGGTAATAGCTCTATAAACTGCGACATATCGGACCACATCTGACGGTCGTACCTTCCCAGGATTGCTAGGGAATTTGACGCTCTGACTGTAGTGGCTGCCATCGTTGAGAACTTTTTGCCAATCGAATCCAACCGTCGTCCCTCTTTATCCGGGGGGGCAGTCAAAGATGAAGATTGATTTCTGGACCTTCTCTGAGCTGCCTGTGATATGACTGAATCTGGCTTAGAGTGACTAACCAAACATGCTGGAGAATTGTCCGGTGCTTTGTATTTCTTTTCAAGTCTTGGTAATACTGCTGGTATAGAAGATGGAGTCTGCATGACCTTAAGCCCCTCTTCCCAAATGAAGTCAACAAGGGGTATAGCTCTTACTGACTTCCTAGTATCCTCTTTGAAGTCATATAGGAAACAGTCTGACTGCTTTGATGTTATTGGCAGTTGAAATCTTTTCGCAGCTCTTTCCATCACACTGTGAAAACCACCAATTTCCTGCGGTGGAGAGTCTACTGGTGGTGGCGTAGAAGGAGATGGTGTTTGAATCTGATATTCATCCCATTCTGGAATGATTGAATCAGTGTCCTGAATTTCACCTTCTTCCTGCTCATCCTCCGACGAAGGTGGATTACGTTCCTGTCCAGATGAAGGACCTGGGATAGGTTCCGTAGAATCCGATGGCCGAACAGGAGTGGATATCGGTGTATGCGGAGGTTGTACCGGGGTAGAGGAGCCAGGTGGAGGAAATCTAGAATAATAGTCCTGCATCATTTGCTGTAGATTGGCTACCAAAGAAACAGGCATCTGAACCGTCTGCTCCTGCTGCTCTTGAGGTTGTAGGTGACTCTGCTGCTGCTGATCTAAATAGAGCTGGTCACTTTCCTTTTCATCCTCCTCCTGACATTTAATACGTAGTTCTGAGGGGCTACATGCCACCGGGAAAAAAACGTCATCTGAATATACATCATCTTCCTCCTCCTCGTCAGCAAAGAGATGCTGTGGAGGTACTGGTGTGACTTTACTAGGTGATGTATGAGACGGTAGTAGGAGAGAAGATTAACTTTTTATTGGCAGAATCCTCTGAGGTAGGTAAGGAGATGCTCCATAATGCTTAGGTATAGGATCAGGAAATTGAGCCGTCGACGGAGTCGTCGACGACGGTACATTCATTGATGGTGTTCTCGTCGACGGTGTAGGCGTCGACGGAGCCGTCGATAGCGGTGCCGTCATCGGCGGTGCGAGCGTCGATGGAGTTGCCGTCTACGGTGTCAGTGTCGATGAAGTTGCCGTTGACTGGGCTGCCGTCGACAGAGGTGTCGTCGACGGGTGTGTCGTCAACAGAGTAGTCGCCTCTAAAGGCAAATTCGATTGCCGTGCCGTCGCTGCTTCCGTCGGTGGGATCGTCGACGAAGAGCTCTGGAGCTTACCCGTCGATGAATGCGTCGACGATAGAGACTTCACCTTCTTACCTGTTGACGGTCTCTTTGTAATCTTTAAGGTGTGAGCAGGTGAGGGACCGTATTTTAAGCTCACCGACGTTATAGTTGTAGATGACAGCAGAGATGAAGTAACAATCATTGGTGACGACGGAGCCGTAAATGTGGCCGTAGCTGTTGTCGTCGATGAAGGAAGGCCTGCCATCGAGGATGCGCTCGTCGACGGTGCCGTCAACGGTGTGGACATCCTGACGTTGACGGTGGTAGGGAACTTGAAGATCTTTTGAGCTTCTTTGAGGTGGTAGCAGGCGTAGATGGCTCTGAACGAACCTTACCACCATGTTCCCTGGATGTTGATGCATGTTCCTCAGGACTGTCCTTAAACGCATGCAGCTTCTTAGCTGACTTACTGCTCTTGAGGGAGAAGCTCTCCACAGACTTTTTCCTCTTCTTTGAGGCTACTGATGTGTTGCTGTCCTCCTCTTCAGAGAAAGCTTCTCTGGCTTTTCGTTTCTGAAGCCAAAGTAGGAGCCTGGCTTCTCTGTCTCTGAGAGTCTTGTTAGGAAAGGTCCTGCAGATTTTACAGTCTTTGACCTTATGCTCTGGATGGAGACAGTATATGCAGTCTTTGTGAGGATCCTCACAATGAAGCCTTAACTTTCCCCAGGTACCACAAGGTCTAAACAAACCTTTTCTTGCTGTAGACATGATGGAAGAAGTATTACAGCAAAGCTAAGAATGAAAGCTGAACAATATCTCTTGAAGAGAAAGTAAACTGAGCAGAGCTCAGGGAGACTCCCTTACACACGACGTGCAGTAGAAAATCTGAGCGATTGAGTCTCTGTGCTGAGGATTCTAAAGGGGTGGTCTTGCCTGATTGGCTGAAGTTTAGGCCTTTTCTAATGAGGCTGATAGTTGTAAAAGTGAATGTGTTTTTTCCTATTGACTACAAAAAAAAGAACAAAAAAAAAAAGGTTTTTTTAAAATCTATTTATTGCTTTCTATGTACTGTGGGACTCCCACTTCGACGACGGGGAATGATTCAAGCATGTGAATCTATGAAAGATACCCCAATACTGGAGAAAAACACATTTCTAAAGTTTTTCTTAGGTGCTTGCCGTAGGCACTGTACTTTATACTTCTTTCTACCACCGCCCTACACTTCCTCTCTCTGTATTTCACTCTTGCTGGTTGTTTCTGATTACTGCTTTCTCCGTTTGTAACTGTTTTCCTATCTTTCTCTTCCTTCTTCACGTTCCCTTTCCTCCCTTAATCTCAACTGAAAGTGACAAAAAGGTCCTCGGCCTCAAAATGATTGCTGGTGCCCACAACCAGCACCATTGGCACAAATTAAGCACTGACATACGTACATAAAAATAAAACTATGGGTCAAAGTCGAATAGCTCTACTTCAGCCAAACTGTCTGATAAAGAAATTTGATACACCCCTAGGAATTAACCTAAGAATGGGTAAGAATCTGTCAGTATCATTGGAAGGGTAAATATTAAAGCGGCCTGATTTAAAGTTTGGCGGGGGAGTTAATCTGTCACAAGGGTGACGGATATCCCGTCTGCAGAAATCTAAATCCCATAGGACATAATGGGATGTATATTTCGGTGGACGGGTAATCCGTCACCATTGTGACAGAGCAACCCCTTCTCCAAACTCTAAATCAGGCCCTAAGGTTGCTAAGTCCCTTTAATCAATGTTGAGTGCATGTCCTGGAAAGTTACAAAATGGTTTTTAAGCGTCCATGCAGTGGTGTAGCAATTGTCTCATGGGTCATGGTGCCAGCCTGGAAAACTGCCTTCCTGACCACTTGCTGGGTAATAATATATTTAGACCTATAAATGGACAATAATGAATTACAACGGGGACTGATGGGTATGAATGACATCAAATATACAAGAGCGAAGATCTAGTTGTCTATGATGTCACACAGAACCCAGAGGTGAAAAACATCTCTGTAATTCAATTTTTACCCATCTATAATTTTATGTTATGCATCTGTCCCTGCTTTTAACTACTCCACAGGGGGTACCACACAGAGGAAGGCCTCGCATCTGCGCCCAAAATGTAACCTAAAAAAACAACAACAATAATAAAATCTGGGCTCCCACCTCCCATCACCACCACCCTCTGTGTCCTCTCCTTCAGAATCTGTGCTCCCTAGTTTCCAGCCGAAACAGAGAACAGACGGAACACCTTGGAAATTCTTTATGAGGTAGTAACAGTGGGTATCAGCTTTCATTCACAAATGTTGCCACGTAATACCAGTGAATTACTGGATTTGAATCCAATTATTCACCCTTGTGGCTCTCTACCAGAGCCTTACCTAACACAGCAATAATCAAAGTTTATTGGGGCCCTCAGAGCCTTGGTGCCACTGAGCCAGCTGCATATAAAATAGTTACACTCTTAGATCCATGCACCAGTATTATTAAGTCCTTAATTCAGACTCACACCCCTCCTTAGGAGTTCAGCTGGAAGTAGACTTTGCAGGTCAACACCACAAACATGGCAGATGCAAAAACTCAGCTGCATGCAGAAAACTACTGCTTTAGGGTCGCAGCACTCTGAGGAAACTCTAGATATACTACCATGACGAGCTCAATGTTTGTTACCAGCAATACGTACAGCTTCTAGAAATGTAAGAAGTAATCACCATTACCAAAGCAAAAAATCTACTGAGATGTTGGCAGAATAGCTGCCAAAAATATGCTAATATAGACATGAAATAGGAGAAAAACTACGCAGGAGCATCCTGTCATGCAGTGGTCCCCCTCCTCGTGCCGATGGGATGTGGAACGTGGATATTCACTGTGTATCTCCTCATTCCTCCCTCAAGTGATCCTCCTTGTCCCAGTCCTAACAGCTGAGGAGTATGACCCTCCCATTTCTATTAAAATATTGTCAAAAAACCCTCCTCTTGTTATATTACCAAGCTGGGGACCAAAAGGTGCAACCAGGGAGGGAGGGAGGAGGACTGGGATGAGGAGGATCCTTAATCGAGATAATGAACATAACCAGTAAGTAACAGGTTCATTAGCGGAGCGTTTCCAGAGCCAGAAGTTCCACCACCGACATCAGCCACTGCCCCAGTTTCTGGGATCGGTTTGCCCATTGGGTTAAATCTGTCAATGAACTCAACTCTTTTGCTTGAAAATCTTTCCAACTTACCTCTTCTAAGTGCTTAATTTGTGCTTGTTGTTTCCGGTGCTGAGCACCGGCACTTATTTGTGAGGGCAAGGGCTTATTCTTTTGCCGCAAGCATTTGCTGCGAGCAAAAGACAAATATGGGAAAGACAGAGGAATAGAAAAATGAAAAAGCGTCACAAAGGTTGAAAGCAGAAAGCTGCAAGAGAGAGCTGACGGGGTGGGGAGTGGCTGTAAATAGATTGAAGAGAGCCGAGATGGCTTCAGGATTATGCTGCATCAGTATTCCGTGCTCGCACATTTAAATGCAGCAGCCGCATGTTTAAGAGGAGGGCTTTGGGCACCGGCACCTTTTTATTTACAAATTAAGCACTGCCTTTACTGTGTAACACTGGAAGAATCCAAATCAGATTTTTCTCTCCCAGAGTGGCAGACGTGCAAAATCTGCTGGCGGTGGAAACAGTATTTCCATCATTCAAATTCTAGATCGAGCCCTAAACCCTCCTGAAGTGGTAAACTACCGTTGCTGATGAACATTCATTATCAGGCAGCAGATGTGAGCAAAACTGATTTTTTGAAAAGCAAAATAAATGAAATCTGCCTGCGTCTTATTATTCACCTGTGAAGAGAACTTAGACATCAAAAAATGCTCATACCTGGTCCACAGGCAAACCTGAGAAATAGGCATGTCTTGTAGTTCTCCATGGGCCTCCCTGATTTAGGGAGAACCAGACGAACTGCTGGAACTAGTCAGTTATCCGTCCAAGGGTCTATTTTTCTTTGTTGTTAATCAGAAGCGAATTTCGCAGACTTTTGTTGGAAACATATTTCATACAGCACGACACAGCAGTGCCAGTAACACATGACTTCCTTCCAGGGGGTTTCCATTGTCCCTCACACACACAAACCGCTGTCCACTGTGAACTGAAATCATACTGGCCCTCATTCTGACCTTGGCGGGCGGCGGAGGCCGCCCGCCAAAGTCCCGCCGTCAGGTTACCGTTCCGCGGTCGAAAGACCGCGGCGGTAATTCTGACTTTCCCGCTGGGCTGGCGGGCGGTCGCCTTCAGACCGCCAGCCAGCCCAGCGGGAAAGAGGCTTCCACGATGAAGCCGGCTCGGAATCGAGCCGGCGGAGTGGAAGCTGTGCGACGGGAGCAGTTGCACCCGTCGCGTATTTCACTGTCTGCGCAGCAGACAGTGAAATACATGTAGGGGCCCTCTTACGGGGGCCCCTGCAATGCCCATGCCAGTGGCATGGGCACTGCAGGGGCCCCCAGGGGCCCCGCGACCCCCCCTACCGCCATCCGGATCTCGGCGGTCCGACCGCCGGGATCTGGATGGCGGTAGGGGGGGTCGCCGCGGAGGATTCAATGGGGCCGCGGTACACTGGCGGGACCCCGCCAGTGGTGCCGGTCCGACCGCGGCTTTACCGCCGCGGTCGGAATCCCCATTGGAGCACCGCCGGCCTGTCGGCGGTGCTCCCGCGGTCCTCCGCCCTGGCGGTCAAAGACCGCCAGGGTCAGAATGACCACCACTGTGTTTTCGTACCACGATGAAAAGTGCTTCGGCTACAAACGGGGATCACTGATATACTTACAGCGTCTGGCCGCAGCTCCTCCTTGTGAAAAAACCCCCCGGTCAACATCTTTTTACTGAACGTCACAGCATCGGCAGGGTCCTCCAAGCCCCAGTACTGGTGGGCCCAAAACTTCCCAGTAGCTCCACATCCAGTTTGCACTTCATCCACTAGGAATGCGCAGCCATGCTGTGCAGAAAAAAGGAAATGTCAGAACTCAGGTCTGTAAATGTTAACAAGAAAACAATCTTCATTGTCAGATAGCAGTTATTTGTAGTTTTATTATCTCACTATGGACAAGATTCTATGGAGGATTGTGCAGGAGTCCAGAAATTACTGGGGGCAGAATTACCAGTTCTGGATAATAGTTCTACCCCAGGACCAAGCAGTAAGGAATTGAAAGAGCCACAATGGGGAATAAGATTCGACTCCAGGCATTACCATGCCTTTCCTCAATGTTTTTACCCCTATTCTAGCTCTGGCCCTGTTTCCACATGCAGACCTGTGCACTGAAACACCAGTAGAACACTGAGGCCCATATTTATACTTATTTAGCGCCGTATTTGCGCTGCGTTTTGACGCAAAAACTGCGCAAACTTACAAAATACAATTGTATTTTGCAAGTTTGCACCGCTTTTGCGTAAAAAAATTACGCAAATGCGGCGCTAAATAAGTATAGATATGGGCCTCAGTACGCATCCAAAACTCTGAATTGGGCAGGGCAGTGTCTACCATTAACATATGGCTCTGCAGGAATTAGAATTGGCTCCTATGAATAATGCTTCTGAAATTAAAGTGTATGGGTTAACATATCAACAAAAGGACGTTTGCTTAATTCTGTAAACAAACAGTGATCACTTGTTTCATTACATCAAAGTAAAGAAGCATCAGCAATGCCAGTAGGTCTGGCTTATGAATCAAAGTGCCTTTTATGTCATTTATGGATTTAGGTACTCAGTAAGCCATCATACGCACACTCTGGGGGTCATTACAACCCTGGCGGATGGCGGAGAACCGGCGGTCAGACCGCCAACAGGCTGGCGGTCTTACCTTGGTGAATTATGACTATGGCGGTTACTGCCATGGTCATCCGCCGGTTGTCCGTCCCGCCCGCCAGGGTGGAGACGACCGCCGGGCTGGAGACCTGGGTCTCCAGCCCGGCGGCCGTCAGTATACAGCCGGCGGTATTTGGACCCGGATTACCGCCGTGGATTTCCAGCGGTTTCAACCGCCATGAAATCCATGGCGGTAAGCACTATCAGTGCCAGGGAATTCCTTCCCTGGCACTGATAGTGGTCTCCTCCACCCCCCACACCGACTCCCTCCCCTACACCCCCCACCACCCCTGCCACCCCCCAAAGGTGGCAGGGCCCCCCTCCCCACCCCTACCCCCAACATCACATAACTCACACACACCCGACACGCATGCAGGCACCACCAACACACACATGCCGACATACATGCCAACATCCACACACACAGTCAGACACGCACACCCACATTCAAACATACACGCACACATCCATACAGACATACCCACAGCCATACATGCACTCATTCCCACATACACAACACCCCGGCAAGCATACACGCACCCACACACCCCCTCTACATGCACACACGCACACCCCCATGCACACACACAACACCCCCCACCCCCCTCCCCTAATGGACGATCGACTTACCTGGTCCGTCGATCCTCCGGGAGGGGATGGGAGCCATGGGGGCAGCTCCGCCGACACCACACCGCCAACAGAACACCGCCACGCCGAATCACAGGACGTGATTCAGTGGGCGGTGTTCTGTTGGCGTGGAGGTGGAGCAACCTCCACTTCCCAGTCGCCCGCAAGGAAGGCTGTTGGCGGCTCTCCGTCGGAATAACGACAGAGAGCAGCCAACAGTCATAATATGCCGAGCGGCAAACCGCCTGCACAGGCGGTCTTCCGCGCGGCGGTCCCTCGGCGGTCTTGCATAAAGACCGCCGAGGTCGTAATGACCCCCTCTGTCACTTATCTGTGCACTCAAACATTCATTCACTCACTTACTGACTTATTCTTGCATTCACCTTTTGACACATACAAGTAGAAAAAAAAGAAAATGCCCCCTAAACACAGCGGGCATATGCCTGCAATACATAAACTAAATATGGCAGCGGGTGTGCATCTCACAAATGTATTGTATATGCTCTATAGATGTTTTAAAGTTCAGACTGGCCGCTACATTTCGAACCAACATTTTAGCCATCTTTGAATGATACACAAAGATACACTATCAACAGCAGCATTCCATAAGTATCGCCTGGTTTAGAATAATTGGCCACGTCAGATGCAGCACACTGCAGATGAAATGAGGAACCTGTAAGCTCTGCCTGGAGAGTTGAAGTATCCTCTTTAGAAAATTTAAAATAAAAAGAGGAGAGGTAAAGTAATGAAACAGGGAACTGTTAAACAAAGAACATGAAAACTAAAGGATTTGACAACTAGGCCTGACACTGAAACACACTTATTTTCAGGTGAAGTGCAAATGTGATCAGAAAATGCCATCATTCACAGGCCAAGAGAGCCAATGAGAATGTGGACTGAAACATTACCTCATTCAATACACTTATCATGGATAAAAGCAGATTGAATGTAAATGACAGACAAACCAATGGCAGAATAGAGCTCACCCAAAGGCCCTGTATGTATCTATATGGATATATTTGTATTTAGGAATGTATGTACTGTTCAATTATTTGTTTTATTACAAAATCCAGGCAGGACAGGAGAGCCTATCTGGCATTCCAAAGAGATTCTAGCAAGGATTATTAGAGTGCAAATCTTCTACCCCTTGGGTCTGTCAAAGGGACTAACCAACCCTAAAATCCTTCCCTACAAAGGTTATCTGGGCAATTTCATGTAACAAAATACCTGACTGCAGGCTTAACAAAGTGCCAAACCAATTTACAGTTAAAGGCTTGTTGGCTTTATCTTGTGTTAGATACTAAATACATCAGGCCTACTACCTTTGTCATAACTTTTCATAATAAAAAGATTAGACCAATGGCATCTGAAGTACCTTTCTCTAGTGAACCAATTGGGCCTATAGCTGTTTTCATTGGCTTGTCACCATCTCCAACTAAGGCCTAGTGAATTGACCTAAAGCTTTCCCCCAAGACAACTATCTGACATAAAATGTGCCATAAATGCCAAATTACAAAAGTATACAAAATTATGGTTGGCAAAGCAGAATACAATCTCTCCTAAGAGACATTACAAGGATTCTGACAGTGCAAATCTTCTGTACCCAGGGTTTGTCAGATGAGGTATCCAACACCAAAACCTCTACCTGTTATTTTAATCTGTGAGATTCCATGTAACAAAAAACGTTTTGTCGGCTTTAATTCAAAGTAATAAGAATTCACATTTAAATGCCTATTGTCCTTAACATATGTTTTCATGATCAATATATCATGCATACTGCCTTTATTGTAATTTTTCATAATAGGCCTTTATTATTGTCTTGTCACCATAACCTATACATACCTACTGTGTTGGAGATTTGCGTTCTCACTATACAACCATTTCAGTACTGCAATTCCTCTATACCATGGTTTGTTCAGGAGGGTCACCAGCACCAAAACCATTGCCTGCCACTGTAATCTGTGAGACTCTGTGTAATATAATACCTCCCTACAGGACTTATGACAGTGTAACACCATTCCATCCCTAAAAGTCTAGTTCCTTTAACACATGGGTACTCGCAAACGTTTTCCCAGGGGCCACAAAGTTTGGTCTGTGGTGTGTCTGAGGGCCGCATTGATGCTAGCAGCATGCCAATCAAAGGGATGAGGGGGCTCTGGTTGGGGAGGGTTTGTGGCTTTATGGTGGCGATAGGGGGCAGCAAAGCATATAGATCTAGTGGCTGAATCGCACAATGTGAAACCTGAAAACCTGGCATTAATCCCAGCTTCCCCACTTTACCAAACTGTGTGATCCTAGGCAATTGTTTTATTTCACGTTCCCTTCTTTTTCTTCATTATTGTATGTAGGAGGACCTCACAGTGCATGACTTTAGATTGAGAGCTATACAAACCATTCTCCTGTGTTTGATTTAATAAACTATAAAGTTGTTCATGTATAATAGCAAATCAGGCCAATCAAAGAGTGTAGATCTAACTAAAGGGGGGGTGAAGCAGAGTAAATGGTGCTCTATATCCCAGATATATAAGAGTGCAGATAACAACTGACTTGCCTCTTAGTTCACTATTGGCATTGTTATGAAGGTGGGGGTAAGAATGAAAGTTGGGGGTGGGGGAAGAATGAAAGTTTCTGAATTTATGTTTGAAACCTTTGTTTTAAAAAAATACTTCTCCATGCACTGTTATATTAAATGGTTCTGTGCGTAAATGAAATACACTTTTTGAATTTTTAAGAACACTTACAGTTATAGACATTTGCTGCAATATTTCTTAAAGAATGAAAGTGTTCCTGCAGTTAAAGCGGTGCAGGACAAATTCCTTACTTCCTTTCTTTATCTTCAATCATGTTTAAATAAAGTGTCCCTTGTTAAATGGAGTAAACAGCAGCCTAGTGCTACTACTGCTCTGGGGGCCCCATGTAAAGGTCAAAAGGGCTGCATGCGGCCCCCGGGCCGTACTTTGAGTATCACTGCTTTAACACATACTTTTCACAGTAAGTCAGCCAGGCCTCCTTGCTTTGTCATACCTTTTCATTATATCAGATCCCACCATAAGAGCCTGTTATATGTTTCCCCACTGAGGCCGTAAGGCCTGTTGCCTTTACCATTGATTTGATGCTATATATAGGATGTGTGTAGTGCAGGGCACATTAGCTGCCGATCATCATGAATACATTTATAAAATTACACATACCTACAGGATTACAGTTGGCAAAACAATATGCAGCCCCTGCCATCTGGGCCTAACAAGAACCATCACAGTAAAAATCTTCTCCCATGGGTTTTAAGAATGGGGAGCCAATATTGAAACCCTTGCTTACGATGGTAGTCTCGGCAATTACATGTAACAAAATACCTCTCCTCAGTCTGTAACTTAGTGGGTTAACAATTCACTGTTAGAGGCTGACTGGCTTTAAAAGATGCTTTTCACAAAAAAAGTCAGGTCTTCTGCCTTTGTCATAGCTTTTCATAATAAACAGACTAGACCTATGGCTTCTGGCATAATGTTTCCTTGTGCACCAGTCAGGCCTGTAGCTCTTAACATTGGTGTGTCACCATAATCAACTCAGGTCTACTGCCAGGAGCTTAAGTTTTCCCAGAAGGCAACCATTGGGCATAGTCATAAAATTACAAATGTGATCAAAATTACAGTTGCCAAAGCAAAACACTGTAGCTCCTTAAAAATGCCTGATAATGATTGTTGTGGTGCTTATCTTCTACCCCCAAGTTTGGTCAGGTGGATCACAAACACCAAAACGTCTGCCTACTAGAGATTAAACGAGAGATTCAATGTGACAGAATACCTGCTTACAAGCATTAGCATGGTATAATAACAATTCATCATTAAAAGAAAATTGCCTTTACAAAATGCCTTTGACAATAATTAGGGAAGGCTTACTGGCTTTGTCATAAGCAGATCAACCCTATATAATTTGGCTTTACAGTTCCCAATGGAGCAATAAGGCTTGTATCCTTTGCTATTGGCTTTACACCTTAACCAACACTGACCTGTTGAAGTGCACATCAACTGACCGCCATCATAAATACATTTATAAAACTGTATATGTAGTTTGCAAATAATGTACACTTCCTTTCAATAAAGCCCAACAAAAATAATGAAAGAAAAACCTCAAGGGTTTGTCTGGGTGGCCAATGCCAAAATCCTTGCCTGCTACTGTAAAATGTGAGATTTCATGTAAGAAAATACCTGTCAATAGCCAGTAACACAATGTGATATAAACCAACCATAAAGGCTTACTGACTTTACCCAATGCCTTTCAAAATAACTAAGCTAGACCAAGTGCCTTTATCATAATGTTTTGTAATAAGTAGACTAGACCAATGGTATCAGACATAACATTTCCCACTGCACCAATCAGGACTATTGCTTGTCACTGGAACCCATTCAGGCTTACTGCTTTGAGTGCAAGCTTTTCAATAAGGAAAACATCAGACACACAGTCATAAAATTACAAAGGTATGCAAAATTACACTTGGCTAAACAAAATACTATCTCTCCTTAGAGGGCCTATAGCCCAAAGAGCAAGTCCATACACTATTTTAACCTGCTAGATTCCCTGTAACAAAATACCTATCTGAGGCTTTTTTATAGAGTAATAGCAATCCACCCTTAAATGCCTGTTGACTATAACATATGTCTTTCACAATAGATATGTCAAACCTACTGCCTTTATTGTAACAGTTCCTCATAAACTGATCAGGTCTGTAGCCAGAACTAACTCAGTTCTGCTGTAATGAGTATAAGCTTTGCCAGAATCCAACAAGCCCATTACAAGCACTATTTTAGTTTAAGCCCCAAAATTCAGCCCAATGAAATCCCGTACACAGAGCAACCAAAGTGCGTGTGCAGCATAAGCCTCTCTCTGAGTAGTACTCAGAAAGCTCCTTTTTCGTTGATCACATAGGACCTGGTTTCAGTTGTGCTGCATAGACAAACCTATAAAACTATGCGGCCCTATGCTTTCCATACATCTCAAATACACAACTGCACTCTGAAGTCTAAGGTTAATTATGGAAGAGGGTGAGGGGACTGGTCAACAGCAATATATTCCTTATGCCTGACCCCCTTCCCTCTGTGCTGCTGCCACAGAATTACAAACACTGTGAATTCTATACTTATCTAAGAATCTTCAACAGTACAACAGTGCCAGGTGTGTGCCTCTGAAAGGTCAAGAAAGTTATACAGCAGTTGGTTCATTCATCTGAATAAACAAATAAAATAATCACAGTTGTATAGAGGGGAAACAATTTGTTGTGAAAGCACACAACGTTTGACCAATCAAAACATGTGCTCCTGTTCACCAACATGTGGATGAAGCCAATGCCCCTCTAGGTAAAACTTCTGAGAATTCTTTTTTAGGCTGATCACATAAGGTCTACCAACAGCTGCACTGTCAACCCAGACCTAAGAATCTAACATAAAACCTACCTGCTCTGAGACGGATTAACGTGCAGCAAACCTAGGTTCAACAGTATCAACATTTACTTCAGTGCCATGCTATATGGGATTCATGCTTTAATTATTGAGACCATTTTAAAATGTGTGCTGTGGCCCAAAAGGCCGTGATAAAAAATGAAAATGTGAATTATTATACCTCTAAGGTTCTGGAAGGGGACTACATATAGAACTCCTCCACTCAATAGCTAACGTTTGCTGCAACGGTTTGATCCAAACCTCTTCTGAAGAGTCAGGGGCAGTACTGTAGAAAATAGTTTTTTTGCAAAAAAGTGACAATGAAAGGACTTTAAAGTTTGCTATCTTCCTTTAAAACGAAGGAGAGTAAATAATCCTTTGGCAAATCCATAAGGATTGCCTTTTATAGTACCACTTCTGACTTAATCAACTCAAGGGAGGGGCTGTGTAACTGAAAGGCAACAGATGTATGATTTTCTCAACTCAGGAAAGACAGTATGAAAGAGTGGCCACTTTGGGTGGAATGGTAGACTTATCTTTTTCGGGGCAGGTTCTGAAGGAGTTTGTAAAATATCATTATTGATTAATTGATGAAAAATGTGCTGAGCACCTCTTAAGCAAGACAGAAATAGCTGCCTTGCCCTCTCTGCGGTGTGGTGGGAAAAGGGTCAATGGCCCGTATGCAATTGCAAATTCATCATTGCATATGAAGTGATAATACGCATTTAATTATCTTTTATGTCATACTTATCACTATTAGACATATTGGACAGATACTTTGTTGATCCTTCAAACAATTTTGACGGCACTCACTGAATACTCATTCATGGCAATATTAAAACACACGTACCTCAATATTCAAGTTTGTCACTGACTCAGTTATCATGTAATTCCTAAGGCGTTGTTTGGTTATCTTCGAGTTCAGTCATTTTCTTTATTAGGAAGGTCTACCTCTGCCATATCAGCATTATACTGAACTGTGGCAGGACGCTAAGGGGCAAACTCAGAGTAACAGCAAATGGGCCCCAATGGAGGCTTAGCTGTAAGACTGTGAAAACAGAGTGCAAAAGGACAGCACCAAGGGAAGCCTCCAACAGATGTTTACCATGAACTAATCACCAACCTACTTACATAGCATACTAGTAAATGCATCACTGTGTCACCCAAATAAGGCAATTGTACTCACTAACGCCACAAAGGAATTTTCTGGAAAAGAATCTCTTAGTGAGAATGAGCCAAACTACACCTGTAATAACAATATCACAAATCCATAAAATGCAAACTGCACATCAGTTTGAAGGCAGTGACAGCCTGCGGCAATTTAAATTCAGAAAGTCCCTTTACGAGCGCTTTTGCACTTTCAAAATTTGAAATATGGATTGCACTATAATATTCCAGCCATACGCAGAGTGGACACCTAAATACTTTTTGAAAAAACATATTCACTTCTCCTACAAGCCAATTTATTCAGCTTTAAAATACCCCCGTCAAGCTATGGCTTGCCACTGTCTAAAATAACTCATTCTAGCATGTAAAATCCCCCATGGAGAGGGTTGGTGGGTGTTGTGTAAATTAGGTGTAGAATATTTCTCTGTTTAATACATGAAAGGGTTTAGCAATTTGTGACTTGGTGGGCCTTTTTAGAGACTTAATATGCCACAGATAAATTTCTAAAAATTCGTCAAATCCTTCAGCAAGAGATCCAAATAGCAAAGATTAGATTCATCAAATTTTGAACGAATAAATCAAATTCTATTTCCAATCATTAACAACAAGAAAATGCTGACAATTCTTTTAATACATCTTGTCCGAATAAAGTCCTCAGAGTGGGTTCACTCTCGTCCAGATTGCTCCCACGCACCATTCTTGTCCTATTATCGACAGAGATGAAGAAATAAGGTGGACATAAATACTTTGCGAGAAATTTCACATGTACATTAACAGACAGTACACTGATTAGTTTAGGAAGCACTCAAATTTGGAATTAGATGAAAATAGTTGGCTTGTCTCCAGAGAGAAGCATCTGCATTCTAGACATCAGATATGGGCTCACCTTTCTTGCAATCTCCCTCAACTTTCTGAAGAAGTCGTCAGAAGCATGGTTGTCTCCACCCTCCGACTGTATTGGTTCAACAATGATCCCTGCCACAGTCTTCTTCTTTTTTCTGTACTTCACTATCAGGTCTTCAACCTGCTCGTGGGAAAATCTTTAATTTAGTGTGGAACATACCCTTTGAGAGTAAACATAAAACAATAAGGGACTGATTTATCCTGTCCACTGTATTACGATTCCATAATAAATAATAATGAAGTCTGTAATTCAGCAGACTGGATATCCGTCACATTTGTGACGAAGTAACCCATCCGCCAAACTCTAAATCACACCCCAAGTTACAATACATCTGGGCAAACATCAAATTCCATATGCCTCAATGCAGTGGAGCAATTAGGGTGAGACAGGATTATTTTCTTTAAAATGACACATTGAGACTAATTAGGTACAAAACATTCTATGATTTATTATCCTTTACTTTTAACATTCAACTCAGAATGGCCCCGAGTCCCAACGTTTGAAGGTACTGTGCGAACATTATCAAAATCACATCTAAGAAATATAATTCAGTTATGCAACAGATAAAAGTAATCAGAAAAAAACAAGCAAGATAACTAACATTAGGGTGGTTAAGTACGAAGAAAATAATGGGTGTTTAAGGCTCTTAATAAAAAAAACAAATTCATTTGGTCTGGTATAGAGTTTCAGGGCCTGGAGGTTGACATAGAGAAGGTGAGCATGAATTGTTTGAAAACCAGAATATAGGGGCAGTACATGTATATATGTTTTGAGTGAAAGCAGCCATTTCCTACCCTACCTATAATCTACAAATCCTCAATATTTTAACCTCTTACACTAGCTATTGAAGGACAGGGCTTCCAGCAAACCTTAAAACAAATGCTATAATGCAGTAGCAGCCAGTGCAACTGAATTAGGGTAGGAGAAGCCAATGTGATCTAAACCTAACACGACAATGACCAGATGAGCAGCTGAATACAATATGGTGCCAGAGGAGAAATGTTCAACATCACAAGAAAGACTTTGCTGTTGGAAAACTTAGAAAGATCTGGAGTCTTGAACAGTTGACCAAAACCAAAAGTTTGAAGGAAAGTAACAAGGATTGTTTTTCTGTAGGATTGTTTTTCAGTAGAGATATCTGAAAATATATGATTCATCAATACTCTGTTGTAGTAATAGCAGGTTCAGGTGCTTATATCGAGTGTTGCATTAAACCTGATTCTGGCAGATATGACTTTTTCAGAAGTAAAACAGCATTTTCAATATTCCGCCCACAAACATTTGACTAGCAAAAACCTGCCTAAGCATTTGGATGCGGAATGGGGGGAAAATGAGGTATTTCTATTGGATTTTGGTGTACGCACACTGATTTCCATAGTAACTCCCCATTTCGTAGAAGACAGGGTACAACTTAGGAGTCCATAGTATTCATGAGCAGCAGAACTACTGATATCCAGCATATCGGTAAATCAGAACAAACTCTACTAATCTCTCACAATCAAACACAAATCTAGCATCAGGCGCAATTGATCAATAGCCTTCCCAGTCTGAAAAACAAGAGCGTCCTTTGAGAATGTGCTACAGAGCCACTGAAATGATAGTAAGCCCTACACAAATATGACAAATATAACATGACATAAGTGGCCACAATAGAAGACAGCTAAGCAATTATCATTTCTTTATGTAGACATTATTGGGGAACTCCCAAGGAACCATAATCCCTTCCACCTACTACCACAACCTTGCTAAGATCTTTGTTTTCAATTTTCTTATGTCTGCAGGAAGAGGAAGTAGCAGTTATGCATGACCTCTATATGTCATGAATTTGAGACTGAAGGGAAGTGTCCACATGACAATGTCGGGAGCACAAAGGGGCCTCTATAATAGACATTTTTGTCAGCAGCAGAAAGAAGTCATATAAGAAACTGCATTTCACATACAAAGGAAATACTGGAAAAGGGAAGGAGAGCTATTAATTGTATGCATGCATCTAATGATTGATGTTTAGCTATTTCTTCCACCTCTAAGGAATGGTAAGGTTTCCTGCAAGAAGGTCTTAATCCTAAGACTGATTAGATCATGGATACTCACAAATATTTTCCCAGAGGCCAAAAATTACGGTCTTTGCCCTGATTGATGGCCACATTGATGCGAGCACGGTGAGAGTGGAAGGTGTTGTATGGTGGTTGTCGAGGAGGCAAAGTATAGACATGGTGTGGACAGTGAGTTGTGGGGATATTTTGAGGGCCAAGTCATATCCTTACTATGCCTCTTCATTGCAATTGTGTGATAGAGGTGGGAAAGCCACATAAGACTTGGGCCAACTTCGAGCCAGATGCTTGGCTCTGGCTAAACTTGAAGTTCTCTTGAGCCTCAAGCCCAAAATGAACTAATTCTTCATGTGTCTGCCACCCACACCCTAATGTAATGTGCCAATAATTAAATATAAAGCATTAACGTTTGATGAAAAACATGAGAGGGAAAGAGATACCCATCTATTGGCTGAATTGCACAATGTGAAACCAGAAAACCTGGGATCAATCCCTACTTCCCTACCTTACCAAATTGTGAGATCCTAGACCAGTGATTCCCAAAAACTTTAGAACCACTGCCCAATTTATACAACGAAAAACGTCCATGATCGACCTACTTCTAATGGACATGAGGCGGGCGATTTTTTATTGATACTAAAGCATTATGTGGCAGCGCATTTTCATTTACAGACAGCATATTTGCCCTTGAAATGATCACTAACCTTATACAGACAACAGTTTTATTGATAAAACCACAGAGCACAAAAAGAATAATGTATGGGAATCGGGTTTCTATGAATATTTATCATTTGTGCATCACCAAGTACAGTGTCTTAATGTGTCCTGATCTTATTAAAACCTCTGTTTCCAGCACACTTCAGAATTACAAAAAAGTGTGATTTATTTTTGTTTTCCCTACTGCTGAATGCATAAAATTAATGTACAGGTATTTACATTTTGTTGTGTTTCACAAAAAAAAGACATACTACAGCCTTCCCCTTCACGCTCCATGTACTCCTGCAAGATAGTCCCATAAATCACTTTAAAAACCATGTTAAAAGAATAAAACCAATTTGTCAGAAGGCGTAGCCTGACATTTGACCTCTGTCTTTGAAGCACCCCACCAAAAATCGGCTCATGACCCACTGTTTGGGAAATGCTGCCCTAGGCAACTATCACATGAGAGCACTTTGAAATACATGAGTTAATTTTGTGCGCAGTACAAAACCTTCTCTTGTGTTTGGGTTTCATAAACTCTCATGCTGGTCCAAGTATAGTAATAACATAGGCTTCCCAGAGAGTGCAAATGACACATGACTTGCATCTTGGTTCACTGATGGCATTGTGGACAGGGGTGAGGAAGGATGAATGTTTCTAACTTCATGTTTGAAAACTATGCCTTCTAGTAAATGTCTCTCAATGCACTGATACAACCTGATGTACTAAGCTGATATGCTTCTGCTTGTTAATGAAATACACTTTTTTGAATTTTTAAGAGAGCTTATCATATTTTACATGTTTGTTGCACAATGTATTCAAAGTGGTGTAGGATATTTTCCTTGCTTCTTTCTTTTACTTTAGTTAATGTGTAAATAAATGCTTCCCTGTTTACCAGCTGCTGTGAAGAATACTGCAACAACTGGTCTTGCGAGCTGACTGGTAAGAATGCCTATTATTAGACCTGCAGTAAATGTCTTAGACATATAAAAAAAAAAACACAAGGAAAGTGTTGCCTGAAGCTTTCCAAGATTGGTGATTTACCAGTAAACTGGTTCTTGAAAGGTCAGTCAGTGGCTTCTCTTGGTTATAAGAACAAATGTGCCCCTAAGATGGCATGTTAGTCTGCCTTCACACTGGGCACCACTAATTGGGGCAGCTAGCTGACAACATCTAGAGCACCAACGACTCCTTTCATACTTTGTGTGCTATGATGATGGACCTTTATCCCACAGTGCATATTTCACATCCAGAATTTGCATCTACTCTGGCATGAAGATTGTTATAATGATTAAGGTTGCATGAGATTTTGGACTTTGACTGTTCAACAGAATTACTAGCCATGCCTAAATCACCTATACTGATAGTCTGTGAGAAGGTTCTACGTAAGACAGTGATTATGCCATATTTTGGAAGAGTATGGTGGTCAACATAGAATTAATGTTACCAGCAGTAGAGCAGGGAGGTGCCGGGGTCCGGTGCAAGCATGAAAAATGCCCGATTTGACTGCTGTTGAGTTGGTAGTAGAATACAATAATCATCAGTGTTCAAAGGGCCACATAGGGCTCAGGGATCTGGTGCCACTGCACGTGCTGCACCAATGGTAGCTGTGCCCCTGCATGTTGCACCCCAATCCATAAGGTAGGTAAAGGTGAATTTAAAGAAGAAATTCAGGTGTATTTTAGAATTACATTTCAAAACGACTTTAAAACAGCTATTTGACCTCAGCTATCGAGTTTCTCAGCAGGAATTACCTTTGGTACCTTAGCAATGTTTAGGCAATTTTTTACCTGCGATACACGAGATTTAGGCCTGCACTCCAGGATCCAAGGAAAATCACGGATTCAATGTTTTACCTCTATTGCGAATTTCAGTGTTTTAAAAAAAAAAACCTTTGAGGAAACCTACAGGGGCGTCCCCTCCACTGTGGCGAGGAGCTTTGCCCCGCTGCTGAAAGCAGAAAAATAAAGGTATAGTAAAAGTATTTTATTATCTCTTTATTTTTCCACTTTCGTAGGGCGGGGCCAGCCTCCTTCACGTGAACAAGTGGAGGAGGAGTGGTGGTGCTTTTCTATGTGAGCATGTCAGTTTGGCCAGCCGTCTGAGGCCGACCAAAATGAAATGCACACTTAGAAACTCACCACCTGGCTGTATTTTACAGACGGGTGGAGACCAGGCACAGTGCCCCAGTAACTTCCTGAGCTGCATTTCTGCTTGCTCAGGCCAATCGTGGCACTTCTTTCATGCTGTGTAACAGCATGAGAGAATCGTGGGATGGAATTGGCTGGGGAGGGAAGAAGACGAGAGGCGGTTGGAGCGGGAGCGGCAGATCACGGAGGGGCAGGTAAGTTTATTATTATTCGTTTTTACTTCCCCCCCTCCCCCCACACCCATGCTCCATGCGCTGCCCCTACACCCCTTCTCGGCAGCAGCTACAACTGGAAACCTATCAGCTGACACTAACATCCATTTTCCCTAGGTTACCTGCCTATGGGAAGCAAATATACAAGAGCATCTATGGAAAGAGGATGGGGAGAATAAAAGTATGCTCTATGTGGGGCTGAAATATGTTTGATACAAGATGACAAAATGTGTTTGAAAAACAAAAGTTCAAGAAAGGAAAGTGGTTTTACCTCTTCCAGACAGTGCGCCTCTTCTTGTTGGTTCTCCTTCACAAAGTCCTCCAGTGGGTACTTCAGCCTTGGAAACGGAGCAATGGGCCAGTCAAAAGAAGGGATGTCTAACTTGTGTATTGCTTTGGAATGAGTAGTTGCCAAACAACCTACACAGGGAGAAAACACATTCACAGCTTATTTTATAATAGAAAAAAAATTACTTTCACATGTGAAAATTATGGTGTGGAGGATATCGATGTAAGAGTTATGCTAATTCAAAGATTTTGCTCAGTACAGCTGGGCAAAACACGACAACCAAAACAGCAGGCCTTGGATTGGATATTATTAATAAAGTAAGTAAACTATCTACCAGCAAACCAGGCCCCAACTGCAGGATACAGTAAGTTCCTTCATGGCCAATTTTTACAGCATCAAGCGCTGTCATATTGTATGGGTCCGACTCCTCACAGCGATATGTAAATTTGAACAGGATTAAAAATGTAATCATCGGCTGAGACAAATGCTAGATTCAAGACGCGAATTCCTAAGTAAGAGAAAAGAAATTTGTTCGCAGGCAAATAATTGCAGCTGGTAAGTGGCTGGAGGTGCTCGGCACTAGCACTCATTTCTGGGACTTCAGTCCCAGAACTAGAGAGGGAAAAGCTGAAAAGAGGGAAAGAGCGAGAAAGACAGGAAAACAATGGCAAAGTGAGAAAGACCGAAAAGAACCCACAAGAGTGATAAAAAGTCAAGAAGTGTAGGGTGGCTGAAAAAAATGAGATGGAATTATGACTAGGCAGGCATGGTATTTTGAAACTCCTGCATTTAGCAGTGTCAGTGGCGGGCACCTAAGGAAAGCTTTGGGTTTGTGCAAAGTTTAGTAACCAATACCTAATTTAAAAATAACAACAACGATAATAATAAAAATAATGATGATAATAACAAAGCAATAAATAATAAGCGCTCTGTGCTTAAAATGTATGGAGCCAGAATGTGGACTTTGGAGATGGCTCATTGTGATCAAGGCCCTCTATGGTTTACAGAACCAGACTGCAACAATAAAGCATACTTCGCATTGCCGTATTTTTTAAATACTGCAGTTTGTAATTGTACCACAGGGTGGTGCAAGGTTCCTACATGTCGGTGTCGCAGTACAGCCACAATTATGCGCCCCGTTTGCTTTTAATAGTTGATAACCTAGGCAGCCTGTTGGATAAGTATAAATTGTTCGGTCTCCAAAAATAAGTGCTGGCGTGCACACCGGAAAATAAAGTTCTGTAGCCAATACCGATAACAAACTTAAATTGATATTACTGATTTTTTTTTAATTTTCAAGTCTTTTCCTTATCGTAGCCCATTTTCCAGACATATGTCACCCTGCTTTTTGCAAGGGATGTGTGCCCAGAACTGCCAGTTCCCTGGCAATCGCATTTTATCTAGAAACAGTAGTTTTCTAATTAAAAGGGAAAACCAGCAGACTTGTAATTAAACACTGATTTCCCACACAATGGTTAAGTCAGGTGTTTGTAGAGGGCGATCACACTGAAACAAATGGAGGGAAAATGTTCTTGGGTGTGTTGGGGAGGACTGCAGCGGGAGTGACCTCATTAACGTCTACGAGAAGTATTTGCAAACTGGGAGGGTGGAAATGATTCCAAGGCGGTTGGCGCACCCAAATGATGATGAGTTAAGAGAACTTTGAAAACAAATAGAAAAGAGATCAGGACTGTGACAGGGCTCTTTATCCCACAAGGAGTACCGCTGCAACTCAAACCATAAAAGAGGAAACGATAATAAAACTACATTTTGTTTCGTTGCCATACCCATGGTTCTTCCGTGGAATCCTCCCATGAAGGACAGTATACTGTAGTCAGGACAGCCGGGGAACTGAAGACAAAATCAGAGTTTACACTAGGTGGCGATGTAGCCACATACATGGAAAAGGTAAACATTATTACATTAAGAGTACAGCAGACAATATAACATTCCCCACGAAAATCTCGTTATGACTCTCTGCCTCCCCTTATTAAAAGATTTCACCCCAACACCAAAGAATAATCTGCAAACAAGACGACAAGGGGAATATGACTGCAAGCTGCCACCACTAAAATCCTCATGGAAAACCCAAACAAGAATAAGGAGGCAAGGGGTAGGGACGAGTGGGGTTCTTTAAGTAGGTAGCCCTCGTTCCCTCAGTTTAACCCCTCCTTCATCTCTCCAAGCCACAATACACGGACATTGTGATGTAATGGTTAAAATGTTTTGGATTTTCTGTATTTATCTTACATCAAACAGGATAAACTCTCATCTGCATTTTTTTAATGGGCGTGGTGCACAATGAAGTAGAACACAATAAAACCCTTGATTGCACCACTCTTTGAGCAGTATCACTTGTGATGTAGCATTTTAACCTTAATGTGGACATTCAGATGCCAGAGACAACGGCTTCCGAACTGGAATGAAAGACAAGTTAGTTTCTTGATATCTACCAGGAGCCTTTGTGAGGTTCTGGAAGCTTGGAAATAAATCCTACATAACTTGTATTTCATCTTGTTGGTACATTCTTTTAAGCATTGAGAATTGTATTAGCATCAATAATATGTTTTTCCTTCAGTGGCATAGTTGAATATGTCCTAAAGTAGTCCAGCACAACAACCTTTTATGATGTTAAAGACTCGAAGAGCAAGAGCCCAGTCAAAGAAATTCTTCAAGCACCTGTAGAGTAAATACTCAGGAAGGTGCCCAGGCTGAGATTAACAAGGAAGCTGTTGACCTGTGTGAGATCCTGTCAACTGGCGTGCTATGACTTTAAGTGAATCAGCTGTATAGAGTAAAACCTGTCCTTGTGCAGACCGGGTTTTTTGTGGCATAGTACTCTCACAATGTTTCCCAGTAGTGGGCAGGGTCACTGGAGTATTGTCCAGACTATTTCAGAAAGATTGATAAAGGAAAATTTGGCTCTGCTCTAGAGGTTTAGATATTACATGTTGGCAGTGATGCAGCAGAGATATGACTGCTACTGTGGTGTCACAGTGATGATCTATACGTTACCACACTTTCATTTATAATGTATGAATTTCTAACATGTTAGCTGTAAAGTGGTGCACTGAAGCCTATATTAAGGTGCATTCACTGTAGATTAGTGATCTAATGTAATGTGGTAGAGCAATTTGAATCTCACTGTAATCATTTATTTTGATTTCACATGTTACCTTATGATGGTAAGAAATAGATTTTACTAAAATGATATGATAATGATCTAAATATCTTAAACTAATGTCAATAAATGTAGTTCCCCTTTATACCTATCATTATGATATACAAGTTATTTTCCCTTTCCAAATCTACTGTTGGATGAATTTACAATGAGACTTACCAATGAAGGATTATGAGTTTAATGTTATATGTGTGTTATTTCTATTTGAATAATTGTGTGCCAATATATTCCACTTCCTTTATTTTAGACATATTCATTTGATAGGCCTGAAACTCATGAACTTGAGAATGGTGTTTTCTATTTGCTAATGTGTCATTGCTTTCAGATTCCTTTCACAAGATATGTTAGTTTGGAAATAGATGTGCTATTGTTTTATTCATAGAAAGCCTGAAAAAGTAACATTGAGGATAGTACACAAATGGATTGGAAACATGGGGCCCGATTCACAAAGGTAAACTTTGACGACTGGTCTAAATGTACACAAAACGTCTAAGCTTACGACTTTGGGAATTCACAAAGGGCATTTATGAGTAGTATCTTTAGTATCCCTGAATGCAGACCTAAAGACACTACTCGCAAATGCTCTTTGTGCATTCCCTAAGTCATAAACTTAGACGTTTGGTTTAAGTTTAAACCAAATGTCTAAGTTTCCCTTTGTGAATCGGGCCCACTGAGAATTGAACTGGATTATAAATTGATGCAAAGTCATACAGAAGAGGAAGGATGGACGCCATCTCATGATGGTCATGAGAAATTGCCCTGATGATCCAGATGTTCATCACATGATGCTTTATAATCAGACAATGGAATCTTTCGATCCTCATGCCATAAACAATGGACAAATCGCAATTCTCTCTGGACAGAAATTTACTGTTACTAGTTGGATTTGGGACACTGTTGAATTTGCTTTTTACTTGAACACTCTTCATTTTTCTTTTCGCTTGGTCACGTGCTCAAGACTCTTTCCTTGGACTCTAAGAGGTACAGACATCTATGCCCTTGCCCTTCACCTTCCTAAGATGCTGAAAGAGAGGACTTAGATTCTTCCTGACCCTAATGAGAAGACTCTTAACTGAGCTTCTAAATGCTGACACTTTCCCTTTTTACTTGCCTTTTGTCAACTTTAGTTAGTTTCCTTTTGCCCCAGATGTTGTTTTTCCAAATTATTGTTGTACTTTATTTCTTTTTTACTTTTGTCTCCATGTTTGTCACCCAACACATGTCAGTTAGTGATTTGCCCATGTAGGGATTGCTCGACTTACTCAACTAACTCAAATGGATACAGATTGTCTTTATGTTGTGGAGGGCTGGTCAGCGCTTGTTTTCTGACCACCAAGAAAATTATTTTGTTGTTCTGTATCGCCTTGATTGAATGTTTAGTATGTTTGATGTTAATTAGACTTCGATTCTTTCACCGCCTTGGTCAGCCCATGGTGATTTTGTATCTTTATAGTTTGGTTTTGAGATTTGTTTAGATTAACCTGAGTATTAGTTTGCAATAAAACCCTTTAACTTTATTTTGGACTTGTGTTTTCCCTGTGTTGCCACATTTGGTCACACTATCAATAAGAAATGTTAATTGGATTTGTGATGCCCATATTTCTTATCTCCAGCTGGGTGAAAAGATTTGTCAACCTCGTTTACAGCATGCGTGAAATGCTCCACCAAATCTGGTAGCAGAGAACGGTTCCTCCCACAAGCGGGGAGAGATAATTATGCATGGAGTTGAGGATTCCTTAGTACTATAATGTGAGTTCTTCAGACCCAACCCCTAATTTTTGATCCCATGGTTCATTTAGATTAAAGGAGTTCCAGCGTTGTTTCTTTGTAGCGGCCAGGTGAGTATTTAAGGTTTTGCGCTTTGCATTGCTTTGGCTTAAGATTGTGGTGAAGTGTGATGTTGTGAAGGGTTTTTCAGAGTTTCGCAATTGTGTGAATGTGGCACTTTCTGCTAAGAAGTTGAGTTGTTGAGCGGGTCCGTCGTAGCCTAAGATCCCGGGATAATGCATAATTGTAGAAGACACTTGGTTAATTTATAGTCTGCAGTGTAAGGTGCTGGTAGTGAGACATATTTGACAGTGCGAGTAGTATAATTGGTGTGAATGTGGTACAAGTGAATCCTGAGTGCACATGGAGGAGCTATACCAATCTGAGCGAGATCCACTGGTCTTATTCACTGGATAAGCGTGACAGCATAGGCAGAGAGTGTTTCTCCGTATTGCTTTTAAGTGTTTGATTTCCCTATCCTGTACTGAAGCAGACAATTGTTTTTGCTCGCATTATTTTGCATTAAATACGTGTGAAAGAGTGATTGTGAGAGAAACTGTAAAGGAGGGTGAGCTGCTGAAAGGAGTGAGATTGACATCACATTGTGTATCGCTGGTATTGGTTGGTTGGTGTGAAGCCGTGTTGGCATTGGTGGACTACATCATAGAGTGTCGTGCTGCTACTGGTTGAGAACATTGAAAGATGATTGTGGGAACAAATCTACTTCCTGATTGTGAATGAAAAGTTAAATTGTGAATTCTTGAAATACTTACTGAAAATGAAGTTCTTTGCGGCATTGAAAAGTGTACTAAGAGGTGATGTATTTGTCCCAGTTAGAGAGGGAGAACAGACTCCACCTGAAGGTACTCCAGGTCATTATGTTCTGTCCAACAAAGGTTTTCATGCATGTTTGTGGCTTGAACAGTGATATAAGGCTTCTGAGAAAGAAGGTGCATTAGCATTTCCTCTCTATGGAACATTTCATTTGAGAATTATTGTCTGCCTCCATACAATTGTGAACAGATAGGAATGTCAGGTGAAACATCAAGAAATGGGGAAACATCAAGAAATGTGGCTTTTCATATACCCATTGCACCTAATCTGACAGTGCAGACAATACAAAACCCACATTTAAATGTGATAGGACAAAATTTAATTTCAAAATCCGTCAGCCAAATAGAAGGCTGTCCTTTAACACTACAGAAGAAGAAATGTCTATCACAAATACTTAATTTGGCAAATGTGTGTCCTTCAAGAGGAGAAACAGTGTTGGATACTCCAATAAGTTTGAGAGGTCTTAATGCTCAAAAATTAAATGATTGTCTGGATAATTTGGGTGCCACAGCTGCAACCACAAGTGTGAATTGCAGTGGAAGACCAGTACGAACCATTGAGAGACAGAGACCATTGGAAGTGAACAAATTAAAATTAGAATTGAATGAGATAATATTGGGAACCCCAGATACAGCTCAATAGGATACTTACGTGGAAGATGCAATGCTGTTTGTGTGTAAAGACATTACCAAAGGTGCAGGTCAAGATTATGACAGTTTAGCTGAATTAGGCCAGAGATATGATGAAAATATGGAAAGTTCCAAGCCATTGCAAAGGAGTTACATATTAGGATTCAGTGATAAGGATATTTTGAACATGAGATCTCCTGGAATGAAATTATAGATTAGAGAAAATATTTGTTACATCCAAAAATTAGGTGCATTAGATAAGGAGAAGGGACGATTAGCAAAGAAGAGAGATCATAAGAATATGAGAACAGATTTGCCTACAGCAGGAGCAAGTCAAGGTGAAAGAAATGTGAAGATGCTTCCCATGAGAGAAATTCCTGGTGGTGGGTGTGTTCATATACCTTGGAATAGAAGTGACATTCTGTTATTCACAAATGATTTCCCGAAGTTGAGAGAAAAGCCTGTAGAAGGGTATACACAAACTGACAGATTTGTGAAACTTTTGAAATGTTTGTGGGAAGATCCGAAAACATTGTTTGACATTATGGTATGAAGTGATTTGTGGACTGAATGCAAAATTGCTGTTGACTGGCCTGACAGAAAACCTCCAAGAAATCCCATGAAAAATGCACCGTCTGAAGTGGTGATGAAGAGTTAACAAAAGGTGATTGTATTTTTGAAAGGAAGGTGTCTCCTAAATAAATTGATTGGCTGAGAACTGACTCATTAGTTGAAAGAGTCAATACATTCCTATTATGAGAGATTGTTGCAAGCTTTCAAGCTTTTCAGTGGTATTGATACCATAGAGGCCGAAGATATTGGTCATTTTGTGTCTATATTTGTGCAGACATTGAAGCCAGAAGTGGATAACATGATTCAGCAGCACATGATTTGTTGGCAAAACAAACCAATTGATGAGATCCTGTGGTATGCATAAAACTGAAGTAATGCATTGGAGTTAAAACAGAAAAAGTTAAAGGAGAAGTTAATGGTGATGCAATTGAAGGCTGGTCAGAGAACTCAGAATCTACAGTTTGCAGGGAATGCTAGCAGAATGCTGGGAGTGTATCAACAGGGAGCTTCGATGATGGAGGGAGGAAATGGTTTTCAGCAACAAGGTAAAGAACGTGGTGTTCCTTCAGATCAGAATGGAGTTGTGGATTTGATGGCTTTGAAAAGAACTAACCTTTGCCACGTGTGCAGCCAGTTGGGCAATTGGAAGAGGAATTGTCCTATTAAAGCTGCAAATAATCATATACAGAATAATGGATTGGTTTAGATGGAGGAAGGTGATCAGGTTCAAATGAAGAGAGTACAAAGACCTTGAGTGCAAATCTCAAATGTGTCCAAGCAACAGCAGATACAAGTTCCACAAGCTCCAATGACTCAGCAACAATCAAACGTTCCTCGACAGAAACTCAATCAGATTACAAATGTGACTTCTTTCTATGTTGTTGGAGTATTCATCTTCAGAATTGCTGAAATCCTTTCCTGTGACACCTTCCTCACACCATTCTCAATATGGTGTCCTAAGTACTACTGTCATCAGTGGATTCCAAACTTTTCCCTTTTTGCCAAGCCTTTACAGAGGCTGACACACAAAGATTTCTCAGATCCGATACCTTTGGATGGCAACTGCTTACATGCCTTCACAGAGCTGAGAGTAAATCTCTGTTGTACCCCAGCTCTGGAAATGCCTGATTACAACAAATGTTTTACTTTGTATGGCTGTGAGAGGAAGGGATGCGCTCTCTGATTTGACTCAGTCTTATGGAAACGCAAGCAGGTCAGTGGCTTATTTTTCTGCCACTCTTGATCCTGTAGCTTCGGCGTTGCCCTGCTGTCTCAAGTCAATTCCAGCAACAAGTGTCAGCTTACAGCAGTGCAAAAACATTGTCATGGGTCATCCTTTGAATGTTTTTGTGTCCCATTCTATTGAAATACTGTTAACCCACACCAAAACACAGTACTTAATGAGTGCAAGGCTTACTCATTATGAGCAGAATTTGTTGGCTGTACTGCATGTGACCCTAAAGAAGTGCACAACTTTGAATGCAGCAACACATTTGATCACCATTGCCAAAGCTAAAAACATTGACACAGTAGGAGGATTTTCTGAACCGACACTGACATTTGGTACATCTTATTGCCATAGAAACAATTTGACCTCTGTTCTTACCCCAGCAGAGAAGGAGTTTATAGGACAAGTTGAAGATAGAAGAAGAAGAATGAAAACAAAGGCAGAAAAGGGATTGTGTTGGAGCTGGGTAAAAGAAGAAGAAGGACATTCAGAAGCAGGGAGCCAAACTGCCCTAACATTAGATTGGCAACATGCAGGCCTAAATCAAAAACGGACACAAAATCTGTAGGAACAAGTGAGTGTAGACGTGTTTTTGTTCAAGAGTTTTTGGACCTTCATATTAGCTGGACAAGACCCCGCTATACCAGAAGTCTATTTCATTTGTAAGAAACAAGCTTATTTTAGTTTACCTAAGGGATGGTATGGTACATGCTATTTAGGAGAGGTTGTCCCAAAAGTTTTCCATGTGGAGCATTTTGATGACTCTGTATGGGATGAGAAGTCAAATACCAGAGTCAAGAGAGATGCCAGTGTTTCAGAAGTTGTAGGAGATATCTTTGGTGCAATGATTCCAACTGTGGGAGTCATCCTAAATGACATGAAAATAAGGACATTATCAACTAATGTAGATAAATTGTCTAAAGATACAGCAGGAGCCTTCTTGTTAGTTGCCATGAGATCAATGGTTTTGCAAAACAGACTTGCCTCAGACATCTCTTTCTTTTGCGAAAGAGGGCAGGGTTTGCAATATTTTGCAAGTCCAACAATGTTGAATTTTCATACTAGACAACAGTAAGGAGCCGAGAAGCTACATGAAGAACATGACAGACCTGAAAGAGGATTTGAAAGGTTTGGAAGCAGCAGGTGCTTGGGAAACAATATGGAGTGTTTTTTCAGCAGTTGGAAAGTGGTTTGGAAGTTTCAAAAACTGCAATTATTGGCAGTATCCTGAGATCTATACTGATAATAGGTTTGTGTGTCTCAGTTGTGTTTGGTTGTTTCAAGTTGCATGAGAAAATGAAAGCCAAGAGAACAGAGAAGGGAAAAAAATGAAATTAAGAACAGACAAAGTATATATTACAGTTAAGGAGTTAGAAGCATCCCGAAGAACTTACCTGGCTCGACTTCAGAGATTTTGATCTGTCACATTGACATTAGAAATTATGATTTAGTGTGATGGCTTGATTCACCATCAGAGGGGGCACTGATGCAACAGAGATATGACTGCTACTTTGACGTCACATCCATACATGACCACACTCATTTATAATTTACAAATTGTTAACAAGTTAGCTGTAAAGTGGTGCATACAAAGCTTATATTAAGGTGCATTCACTGTAGATTAGTGATTTAATGTGATGCAGTAGAGCAACTGTAATCTCAGTGTAAATATTTATTTCTATGTCACATGTTAAGAAATAGATTATACTGGAACAATAATGAGTTTCCATATGATGATGATGTAAATGTCATATGCTAATGTTGATAAATGTAGTTCCCTGCTATACCTATCATTATGATTTTACACATTATTTTCCCTTTGCTACTGTTGTATGAATTTAGAATGAGACTTACTGGCGAAGATTATAAGTTTACCATTTTATGTGTTTTTTATTTGCATAATGTGTGCCATTATATTCTATTTGCTTTATTTTAGCCATATTAATTTGCTAGGCCTCAAACTCATGAAAGTGAGAAAGCTGTTCTCTCCATGGTAATGTGTCATTTTTTGGGGATTCCATTCACATGAAATGTTAGTTTGGAAATAGATGTGCTATTGTTTTATTCATAAAGAGCCTGAGAAAGTAACCTTGAGGATGGTACACCAAAGATTGGAAACATGGAGAATTAGACAGAATTATAAAATGTTGCTAAGTCATACAAGAGAGGAATGATGGATGCCTTCCCATGATGATCATGTGAAATTGCCCCACTGCTGCAGATGTTCATCATATGATGCTTTATAATTGGAGAATGGAATCTTTCAATCCCCATGCCATGGACAATCGACATATAGCAATTCACTATGGACTTTAATTTACTGTTTCCAGTTGGATATGGGACCCTCTTCAATTTTCTTTTTACTCAAACAGTCTTCATTTTTCTTTTTGCTTGGACCCTTGATTGAGACTCTTTCCTTGGACTCTAAGAGGTACATACCTCTATGCCCTTGCCCTTCACCTTCCTAAGATACTGATAGAGAGGTCTTAGATTTTTCCGGACCCTACTGAGAAGACTCTTGAAAAAGCTTATAAATGCTGTCCCTTTCCACTTTTACCTACCTTTAGTACTTCAGTTACTTTCCTTTTGGCCCAGATGTCTTTTCTTCCAAATTATGTTTGTCCTTAATTTCCTTGTTCCTTTTTGATAATTGTTTATATTAACCTGAGTAGTAGGTTGTAATTCAACCCTTTAACTTTATTTCGGACTTGGGTTTTCCTTGTGTTGCCACATCTGGTTGTACTATCAATAGGAAATGTTATTTTGGATTGTGATGCCCATATTTCTTACCTCCAGCTGGGTGAAAAGATTCACCAACATTGTTTAGTGCATGCCTGACATGCTCCACCAAAGATGGGAAATGTGGGATATGTCAGGAAAAAAATCAGATATCTTATTTATTCACAGTGATAACCTAAATTAATCACTGTGAGGCCAAACGTTTGTCAAAACAAAATGTTTTGTATTCATTTAACAAAATAAGTTAAGGGGAGATATTTGTAGTATGCTCACAGCCCCTGGGTTTATCTCTACATTAAACATATTTATGCAGCCCAAATTAGCATATTATTGATTAGTACCTATACACAGAGCAAAACTGATACTTATACACATATTTGACAAATTAATGTACAGTCTTGACATTGACACCTTTCATTTATTCACTAATTTATGGCTGTGCTTTCATTTAAATAGCCAGTTCATTATAAAGAGGTAGGCCTAAAATGGCACCGTGCCATAGGACACTTCGCCCCTGGTTGTTGTTGGCTGTAACCATCTAACAAATCTCCATCTCTTTCAAAAATACTACTCAGACTCCTCCAAACATGGATGTAGATGTGTTTCAACCCTGCTTCTCTAGGCCTCTTCAGGACAATTAGGAAAGGGAACTGTCATATGGTTTTCCCAGAGAGGTCACCGGCTTTCCGTTAATCCCTAAGAATTTGGCCAACAAGGGATGATTATGAAGGTGTTTTTTCAATTTAAATTTCCAAACAGACTCCTATTCAGCATATATAGTCTTTTGTCTAACTCTGTAACTCTAGTTCTTCTGTTCATCTCCTCCTTCCTCTTCTGGGTTACAGTTTCTTTTATTCTTTTCTCCTTCGAGGTCTTCAGGTTGTCACTGGGATCCGTCCCTCAGGTAGCCAGCGAGAGATGGGGAAAAACAACAACAAGCCATTGCCAGGCAAGCGTTTCTATTTGGTTTGGTCTTCTTTCTTTCTTTCTTTCTTTCATTTGCATGCAAAAAGAGGGAGCGGTTGTGGGGGAAGTTCCTCTGTGTGTCACAACTATTTATACTGGATAAGTGCTGCCTATGTGTCCAAAGGAGGGAGGGGGAAGGATAAAATAAATTAATTAATAGTGGGTACTCGTTGGTTTAGTTATAATTTCCTTTCTCTTTGTTAAGTACTTTTCTTTGTCATCTTATTGTGAGTTTCACTATGCTTATAGCAAAAAGAAAATATGTGTGCCCATAGCTTCCTGTTTCTCTATACTTTCTTTGGTTTTCTTATTGTGGGTTCACCGTGCCTAATGTGAACTGAAATTATGTGTCCCTGGGCTTTCTGTCACTTTCGGCCTGTCTTCCTGCTCCCTGGTCCCCCCAACAACTTCCACCCATTTTAGGAGCGGAACTAGATGACCGCGCAAGCGGTCACGTACATAATGTAGCCACTTCCCTCCAGGGATATTGCTGGCTTCTATGCACCTCCCGATCCTCTCTGCTGCTCCTCAGGTCTCTTCCTCTCTTCCGGGGCTGTTTCTCCATGTCTCTGTCTCTGCTGGAACTTCTCTCAGCTTCTCCTCCTTCGCTCTCTCATCTTCCTATCGCGCTGGGCAATTCATCGTTTGGATGACGTCTCCATGCTCTTCCTCGTATGCTGACATTCGGCTCTTTTGAGTCCCCCTGGGGCATTCAAACCTCGGCCCTTGTTGTTTCCGGGGGGACGTCCTGTCACAGGAACCTTCAAACCAGAGGATTACTCTCTCGTCTCCTGGTGCATTATTTTCTGCTATTCCTTAGAGTTTATCCGTGTACAAACTCAACCAGAATAAATCTGACGGTGAAAGACCTTTTGTCACAGCTGCTGTTTGGCAGAATCAAATTCCAATTATTTCCAGCTTGCGTTCATTTCCACGCTGGATCGAGCTCCATGGTAATGAATGCGAGCTGGGACTAATTGTCCTGAAGAGGCCTAAGGAGTTAGTCATCCATGTTTGGAGAAATCTGGGTAGTATTTGTGAAAGAGATGGAGATTTATTAGATCATGGATCTCCAACCTTTTAAGTAATAAGAGCTCCTTCTGTTCAATGGAAATCATCACAAGCGACTAATGCTGTTAGTGTTGACTATATCAGACAGGAATATGTTGGTGGTCAACAGATGCAAGATTAGAGGCAGTGACCATCTCAGTGCAGGGTTGCTAGCTGTAACACAAAAAAATCTTTGTAAATTTGAGATGCCTCTACATGGGTAATACATAACAGCGATGCCAGTGACACCAAGGTATTGTTAATAATTAGCCTCCAATGTTGTATATCAGTCAGATGTTAGATTGAAATATATTTTGGAAATCATGAGTTCTTAAAATACATAAATTTTGATCTTGAAAACGCACTTTTCCATTTTGATATACATACATATAAATTCAACGAACAAAAACCTCTAACTTAATATACTTGGCTGCATACAGGAGAGCTGCTCACAAGTAGCTGGAGAGCAACCAGTAGCTCACAAGCTACTCGTTGGAGAAGCCTGTGTTAGATGGTTACAGCCAACAACAACCAGAGGCAATTTGCCCCATGACACAGTGTCATCTTACGACTACCTATTTATGGTGGACTGGCTATTGAAATGAAAGAACAGCCATAAATAAGTGAATAAAGGAAAGGTTTCAATGTCAAGACTGTACATTAGTTTGTCATATATATGAGTTGATATTTTGGGTATATGCACAAATCATTATTATGCCAATTTGGGCTGCAAAAATATTTTTAATATAGAGGTTAACCCAGGGGCTGTGAGCAGACTACAAACATTTCTCCTTTGTTTGCTAAATAAATAAAAATAATTTTGTTTTGACACGTTTGACCTCCCAGTGATAAATGTAGTTTATCACTGTGAATATAAAAGATATCTGATTTTTTCCTGCCATATCCTACTTTTCCCATGTCGGATTTATCCACAACCAGATATGTTAGGGTAACATGGGTGTACTCAGATATGGTCTATATATATGAAAAGCTCCACCAGTGGTTTAACTCAAGATCTTCCAAATTCTATTTGACCTCCTGGAACCCAACGTTTGATAGAGCCTGTAAGATTTTACTAGTATGAGTTGTTCACCTACAGCTTGGCTACAGTTTCAGTCTAAAAGTACCTGACCTGGAACCCAAATTGCAATTCCTTTGATTTTACTGTAGTCCTTTTACCATCTGTTTTTATTTCAGATTTTTTTAAATACTCATATGTTCCATTAAGTTATTATTAGCTTTTTGTTAGGGTAATTTGTTTCATTATTTTTGGTTTTCCATTGATTTTGTAAGTTACATTTTACCATTATTATGAGGTTTCTAGGCATCTAAGTGTGAAACACAGTACGCTAAATAAATAAATAGATTACCCGATGGTACTAACAAGCCAACAGAAAACGTTTTAAGACATTTACCTGGTTTATCATGCATGTCTCCAGCTCCTCCTTTGAGGCTTTACTGTGCCCCCTCTCCTTATTCTGAAAAACATATATGACACTAGGTAAATAATTCAGAATTCAAAGTAGCTGCTGAATAAATGGCTTATTAAACCTTCAATATTCAATCAAGGTCAGACATTGAATTAGGGCACCCCAATGATAATGAGATATGAACACAATCACTGGAAATGGTGATATACTTTAGGCAGCTATGGGCAACCTGACACCCCATATCTAAGGCACACCAGATGGTTGCCTATGACAGTTTATTCATAGGAATGATCATTTCAAAGATGACAAATAATCACTACGTCAAGGATAGTCCTAAAAGCGTGAAATCCATGTTTCTTTTATAACCAAAATGCTTTCCTTTGTAAAGTAAATGTAACTTTATTTTATCAACAACATGTGTTTGAAATGGGATCGCACAAGACATCAACAACTGAGATTACACTGGTTTGTCTAGGAATTATAGTTATAATTTCCTGATCACTATTATCATACATTGAGTTTGCATTGAAATGTTACAAAATGCATTTTCAAAAGGCATACTTCAGAAGACACAGTGTAACTATGTTATTCAAAACGTAGTATCTCTTATGGAATACATCTAAAATGTCTACACACACAACCGTGCAAAGAAAACACATTTTGCTTGCGATATTGCCAATTATTAAACAACCAGTCTTCACCAATTTTCACTGTAAAACAAACTGATGAATGCCATGAAGGTTAAGGTTTAACGAGACAACAATCAGACTACTAGAAACTTCATGAATCTCTTCTAAGAGGCAAAGCTCCAGTACATCTCTCAGGGTTAAAATAAATAATTGTATAAGTAGGAATGAGTTATTATACTCCTTAAAGACAGACTTGAAGAGTTTATTCTTGCATGTGCTGCAAAACAAAAAAGTGAAATGTGTGCGGAAGAGATTAGAATCTGACTTAGGAGAAAAAGAAAAGAATTATAATTAAGGCCACTAAGACCAAACTTAATTGAACGTTGGTAAAACCAAAATATGAAGTAAATGAACACTACACAAGGTCAGCAGATTTGTGGTATTTCATTTAAAACAGACCTACTAGGATGAAGGAGAGGAATTTGGTGAAATACTGCTTATGCAGTGAGCAAACTGAGACTGGATCAAACTAGGGTAATATTGGAAGATTATGAAAGTAAGTTGAAGAACAAGGACATTAGTTGATTAACAGAAAGCAATCAAAAGGAAATTCACTAGTACCTCAATGTCTCTTTCCAGGCAAGTGACGATTATGACAGAAAATACCTTGACCTACTGAATGAGAAGATGCAAAAGAGAGTCAAAAGCAAGGGTAATGACTAAGTGTAGATGGGTTTTCCAGTATGTTTTGTAAAATCTCCAAAAGAGAAATCTGACGGTGGAAGACCTTTTGTCCCAACTGCTATCCGGCAGAATCAAATTCCAATTAGTTCCATCTTGCATTCCTTTCCACGCTGGATCGAGCTACATGGTAATGAACCTGAGCTGGAACTAATTGTCCTGAAGAGGCCTAAAGAAGTAGCCATCCATGTTTGGAGGAGTCTGGGTAGTATTTGTGAAAGAGATGGAGATTTGTTAGATCATGGACCTCCAACCTTTTAAGTAATAAGAGCTCCTTCTGTTCAGTGGAAATCTCTGCAAGCTACTAATACTATTAGTGTTGACTACATCAGACAAGAATAGGTTAGTGGTCAACATATGCAAGATTAGCAGCAGTGACCATCTCAGTGCAGGGTTTCTAGCAGTAACACAAAAAGTATTTGTAAATTTTAGATGACTCTACATAGGTAATACATAACAGTGATGCCAGTGACACCAAGGAACTAATAATAATTAGTCTCCAATGTTGTACATCAGTCAGATGTTAGATTGAAATATATTTTGGAAATTATGAATTCTTAAAATACATAAGTTTTCATCTTGAAAACACACTTTTCCATTTTGATATACATACATATAAATTCAACCAAACAAAACCTCAAACTTAATAGGCTAGGCTGCATGCAGGAGAGCTACTCACAAGTAGCTGGAGAGCTACCAGTAGCTCACAAGCTACTCATTGGAGAAGCCTGTGTTAGATGGTTACAGCCAACACCTTAACTGATCGTTGGTAAAACCAAAATATGAAGTAAATTAACACTACACAAGGGCACCAGATTTGTGGTATTTCATTTAAATCAGACCTACTAGGATGAAGGAGAGACATTTGGTGAAATACTGCTTATGCAGTGAGGAAACTGAGACTGGATCAAACTAGGTTGATATTTGAAGATGATGAAAGGAAGTTGAAGGACATTAGTTGATTAACAGAAAGCAATCAAAAGGAAATTCACTGGTACTTCAACGTTTCTCTCCAGGCAAATGAGGATTATGACAGAAAATACCTTGACCTACTGATTAAGGAGATGCAAAAGAGAGTCAAAAGCTTGGGTAATGACTAAGTGTAGATGGGTTTTCCAGTGTGTTTTGTAAAATCTCCAATAGAGAAATAGTTCTGATGCTTACTGTACAAGTGTACAATTGCATCACAACCAATGAACAGTTTTATAGAGAAATAAAGGTTTCACTCATTACTGTCATTCATAAAAATGGAAGGATCATCAAACATGTGACAATTAAAAGCCAAGATTGTGTACTATGTTTAGACATCAAACCCTTAACTAAATGTTGGGACTCTTGATTAAAAGGAAACATCAATAGCAGTGTAGTTAAAGGTCGCATTGGTTTCATGAGGAAACCAAATGGTTACGACAAAATACGATTATTTTTAGATATTGCTAAAAGATTTCAGAAGGAAGCTAGTGATGCCTTAATGGTATAATGATCATTAATCATAATCATGATCTTTATACTTGTAAAGTCTTTGATACCATGAACTGAACTTTCTAGTAATGGTTGATAGGAAAGAAAACAATGGAAATAAGGTTATTATTAATATTGCATTTTTGTCCAAAGGTTCATAATTCAAGTGCAGATTAACAGATCAGCATCAGATCATTAAAAAGTAAAAAAGGGCTCTAAACAAGACTGTTGTCAACTTTACTATTCAATATTGTGCTGAAATCAAAGAACTTGCACTGCCAAACTGTGAGTGTTTCCAAGTCGATACAGTATGGTGGTTAAATAGTTAAAATGCTACTTTACAAAGAAGTCATGTTGCTACTAACATCCAATCCGGACAGTTCAGTGATGGCAATTTTGGATACCATTAGTACTTTGTTCTGAAATGTGGATACATAATTGGAAAAATACATAATCAAGACTAGAAAGAGGAAAGCAGAGTAGGGTGTTACCTTGTGATTATATCGACAAGAGAAAAAGGAAAGATGCTTCTCTAAATAAGAGACTGAACACAGAGAAGTGTAATAATAAACTGATGAACACTGGTTTTTGGGAATAATTACACTTAATTAAAATGATTCTCTTCCCAAAATGACTTAAAATTGAAAAAAATATATAGTAAGGTGGGCTGAAAGATACAACCCAATACTTGTTTGGAATTTTTACATTTTCTTTGTGGAGATATTAGGCTCAGATTTTGCTATCCTATTTACAAATGTCAAAACAACAAGGAGAAAGGAGCTTGGACTAAGAAATGTAAAAAGATAATTTGAATGCTTTATATTGCATCATTGCTGAATGTATGTAACAGGGAAAATATATAAAGCTCCTTGCTAATCATGGACAGGAATTCAATTGAACAGCCTTGTCACAAATATTCTTGTCTAAATAGCTAGGATTAGAAGATGTATGCATATATGAGGTATGTATGCCCAGTCTGATGCTTATGAGACAAATTGTTTTTGATTTGAATTATAAAAGTGGAAATGTATGGAGAATATGAACCTTTTCATCTATTCAACATGAGCCAGCGATTTCATTAAAAAGCAAATGTGTTTTGGAGATCAGTGTCACAGAGGATTGAGTCAAATAAACCATTAACTTAAATCATTCACTAAAAGAACACCAACGTCTTCCCTTTTTAGATATGTAAAATTATAATTTCGAATTTTCTGCTGGAGATTAATATACCAAACTAAAACAGAAATATTTAAAGCTCCTTGCTAATCATGGACAGGAATTCAATTGAACAGCCTTGTCACAAATGTTCTTGTCTAAATAGCTAGGATTAGAAGATGTATGCATATATGAGGTGTGTATGCCCAGTCTGATGCTTTTGAGACAAATTGTTTCAACAGATAATTGAAGGATTTACGAAGTCCTATTTGATAAATGTACTTGCAAACAAACACAGTATAATTTTGGGGAACATTTTTAAGGGATGAATTTTAGGTTTGGTGTCTTTTTATATAACAAAATTGGCCAGAAATGACTCTGCAGAGATGTTTTCAAAATTTCAAATAGATCCATCTATTGAAACAGGATTGGAGATGTCATAGGAGTTATGGAAAATATTTTTGTCATCACTACCAAAGGTTCATGGTGAGTGGGTTGTAACTATTCCAAAATCAACTTTAGGCAACACTAGAAAAATGTTTCAGTTGATTAACTTTGGTTTATGTTGGAAGTACGGAAGGTGGAAGATTTCAAACATGTTTCTTGCATGGCCTACCACTGCACTTTTTGGAAAAGGCTCACTGAAGGACTTCATCTGATTTTCAGTGAGCCAATTAACATTATTGAAAATTTATATTTGTAATAATGTCTTCAGTATTCATTGTCAGAGCACTATCAAAAGATTATAGATTTTGAACCCTAATTATGGGGGGAAGAGACTATTTTTTTTAAAAAGCAACTGTAATTGCTATGTAGATACTGATTCTTAGGTGAATATATTGTCTACACTACCTACACTCAAAATAGTACCTTTTAAAGCAAGAAATAGACTTGCCTTCTGGAATGATATACAGGGAAACCCTTAATGTTCTAGAATTAAAAAAACATTTCCCCCCAGGATGTAGTAGGAATGTGTGAAGAAACCTATGATTTTCTTTCCAGAGCTTATGAATGGTGTATGACTGGAGAAATTACCATAGAGAGTCCATAGCTTTACCTTCTCTTAATGTAACTCTTGTGTTCAGAACAAATATACATTGCCTCAGCTTGTTAATAAAATAAAAAGGGAGAATATATGGCAGTCAAAATTCTACATGGTGGAGTGACTTCCCGCTTTTAAGGGTCATTGTAGATTTTATACCAGGCAACACTAAGGCAGAGGTGGATTACTGCATCCATCCTATTGAACTGAGCACTGCACTTGAGAACTGTATTTTTCATGAAGAAAATACATTGTAAAAAAATAGAAGACCCAATAGACATTAAAAATAACTTGTTCCTATTTTCACTTTAAGAGTTTTGTAAAAAGCTCTTTAATGGTTGCCAACTGCTTCAAACTGTTTGGTTAGGCACAGATTCTATTTATCTATGCATCACACTTGGGAACAACATTTTAAATTTAGAAAATAAAATGTAAAAAAACTGGAAAATTATTAAAATTAAAAAATAGCAGGTATCAAAATACCTAAATCAGTTGCAACAGCAAGGCATTTGGGGCATGTATTTTAGGATTCAACATCTTGCCTTATACCCAAGAGTCTCAAGACAAATGGAATTTGTAATGTGCTGGGTAGGTCAGTGCAAATCAGTTATGCTTCAGGAGTGCACTAGAAAACTAGGGGAAACTTTTATTGCTTACAAATTGATGGACTAGAGTGAGGAGACTTTCACTGAATCTGCCATTGTGTATTTTCATTAACTTGTATCTTTCCATTGGCATTTTTGGATGCTTCTGCATAATAGCCACCTCTACACCTTTAGAAGTTGGAGCTGCATGATATACAGGAAGCTGTGGTTTTGTTGTGGTTGCAGCATGAACCAGGAAGGGGTAGATCATGTAATATGTGCCCTTTATATGCAAATATTTGGGTAATTCCACAACATTCTAGATTTTCTCCAGCACTCCATGCCCCTTATATCTGCCTTCAGCCAACTATTCCCCAATTGCCTCTCCTAATTGCAGATCTTAGAAGAGATCATAGCATGCTTACTTTGACTTAATATGGTGTTTGGAGCATCCCAGATGTTTGATCTGAATCATCAGGGGCAACCACGTCTATCAGCCTGTGTCTAAACATGGCTCTAAAAACACCAACTAGCCCTCACCAAGAAACCCAAAATAAACAAGAAGATGAGAAGAGGAAGACTCTATAACTTCAGCATGCACATGGCGTGATCTAATGCTCACCACAAAGGCCAAACAAAGGTTGTAGGAAGCCGACAACTGGCCAAGATAGCTGGTAACTGGAGAGGTCTAATACATCTGAAGGGAACTGGATTAAAACAAGCATTGGCACAGCCAATCAGTCTTGCCTACAGGAGATCTCTAGGCTTTGATAATATTTTTAGTTACGTTGTAGAACAGCTTGGCTGCTGTGCAACATGGCAGAAAGTCAAGAAAAAAAGCGCTATGACACGGCCAGCATTGACCCTGCCATAGCGCTTTAGTTTTGCTTTCAGCCTTGTATGATATGGCTTATGAAAGATAATTGAGGATATATAAACATAGTGCATGGTAGATTTAACAGGCAGTTTTGTAAATTCAACATGTCTCGATTGGGAACCATTTAAGTGAGGAGAAAACCAGTGTGATGTGGTTGTATTTATATAGGTTTGGTACCAACCTAGCGACCCCATAAACATGTAAAAGCTTGTTGAGAAGATCTTTGTGCATCTTTGAACCAAAAGGTTGAATTCAGACAGGGCAGATGGAGTGTTTTTGCATCTGGGTTGATGTAGTCCCATTAAGATTGCAAGAGTAAAGCCTTGTGCTTACAGAACCATGAGGGGTAAAACTGCAAAAGGCAACAAATGTATCAGCCCATGAATCAAAACCATCTTATGCACACTTCTTGAAAGGTTCTGAAATACTGCCAGTGCCCTTATGATTCTTATCAAGGACAGCGGCACATTTCCAAGCCACTAAGGATGAACTCACCACTGTCTCTCAAACAACATTCCCTGCCTCCATGGCCATTTTAGCCTATCCCAAAGTGCTCCCAATGCAGAAGAGATGTGGAAAATAAGAAATTGGAGAATAAAGATATTTGTTCACAATCACACGGTGAAGGCTAGTGGGAGAGCCAAGATTACAACTCAGAGAAGTTGTATTCTGGGCACTTTACCCAAAAACACCACATCACTTCAGGCGAAACCTAGGATTTGAATGCTGCATCGCAGTGGCACACTAAATGTTCTGGCAAGAGCTTGTGGGGTTGAGGTTGGGTGCCTTCACGGTTCACACCAACAAACCAAATACTGTAAAATATTATCTTTTACAACATGTTTATTAGAACGTGTGCAGAGTTTATTAATATGTACAAAACAGTCCGTGCTCTCTGATAGGTTGGTCTTTAAGTGGCTGGTTTTGTGGCCCGCTACTGACTTACTTTACGGCACTTTTGGACATGAATCTCTTGTGTTCCTACACCTGTAAGTAAGGTAGTCGAGTCGGTAAACGCTTTTGCTGCATAAACAGGCAGTGTAAAAAACACCATCTCCAGTTCCAAACGAAACCGACAACCTGTCATAATTCGCAGGGACGTAAATAAAGAGCAGGTCATTGCATAACACGGTGACACCTGAAATCCACAGTACTAAGAGGCAGCAAAGTTAAACAGCAAATACTTTTATTATGGGTTTATACATTGCGCCAGCTCCCAGTGGGCTGCCAAACCTAGGTTTGTGAGCTTCAGCATTACTTTGACATTGCATGTTTTTTGCAGCCCTCAGTGATAAGAAAGCAGTAGGGTAAATGGTGCAGAAGAAAAAAAGAGATAGGCTAATGGACTAGTTTTTAGACTACTGGTGCTGCTTAGCCCCGTTGGTCATGCCAATGGCACATGTAGTATTACAAAGCCAATCTGAATTATAAAGCGTGTCGTCCATGAAGTGGGCAGGGTGCTGATAAAATAAAATCCACACCAGTGCTCTGCTGATAAAATGAAAACTGCACTGTCTGCAAAATTCACCATGCTCCTTTTTGATTAAAAACATAAATAAATAACCACGAACGTATTGCGTGACGTTCCTGCAGCGGAGTCATGATGATAAAATAAAATGCACATGGGCACTGTGTTAATGAAATAAAAGCTGTGCGCCCTCCACTCTCCCATTAGAACTATGCCTTTAGGCAGCCAAAAGCAGGAAATAAAGAAAACAAGACATAAACCATGCACAGCGTGTTGATGTTGTGACGGCTGGCAGGGAGGGGCACCCGGAAAAGAGATTCAGGATCAGAGGCTATGCAAGTTTAAAGTGAAAGTGCTTGATCTGTTCCTATCGCGGATGCCTTTGCAACGTGACTAGATTTACTACAGACTCAGGAATAATATTAAACAAAGAATTATTTCTGAAGTTAGGACCTTACTGATAAGTTCTGTATTTAGGGCAGCACTCTTGTTGCTTTGGACCCTGAAATGGAGTAAAGCGCTATCCACATCACCAGTGCCCACTTCCTAACAGCACACATCTGTGTAATCAAGAGAACGCCCTTCCCATGCGCTCACGCTTCTCAGGAAACAAAAGGGAGAAAGAGGTTAAGGGTGGGTGCATGGTGGGAGGGTAACTCAATGAGGGAAACAGAGACAAAAAAAAAAAAAAATGCTGATTGTTTTGGAGAGAGGCTACGGCATGACAATCAGAGCTACTGACGCAGGAACTAGCGAACAGGGTTTGAGTATCGTGTCGGCCCTCCCCAAGCCTACAAGAACAAAAAAAGTTCAGTGAATGCATTTAAAAAAAACAACACAACAGAGAAAAACAAGGCGGGTGACGGTGGCATGGGGAGATAAAGTGATTTACCGATATAATTAAAAATAAGTAGCTCTGCAGGCACGCTGGGGAGGAGGGCGGCAACAAGCATGGAAGAGACAATTACAATTGCATCTGGCTCAAAAAGCACTCGAAGCACTGAGATAAAAAAGTAGTCCCTGAGCCACTAACTAAAATGGGACAATTGAAATACTATATGTAATGGAGCCTGCCCTATGGGAGGGAACAAACAACAAAAAAGGAGGAACAAATAGGAAAAATAACCACACAGAAGGAAGAATTTTTAAAGGACACTGAAACGAACAAATGAAGAGCAGTGGCTGGCTGTAAATCCACAAAGTATATGCAACATGTCTCGAAAAGACAGTGCAAGTGCTGTCTAGACTAGACTTAAAAGGGATTACAACTGCAGCAACTCAGCAGTCAAGGACTCAATCTGCATCAGTTGGATGCAAAACAGGAGTGGAGAGAGCTGGCTGGTGCATAATTTCCTATTTCAAGGAAGTCTGCAACTCCCTTTACTGCAACACAAACCCACACTTCTCTTCATATATATGTTTCTCCTGCTCGCTCTGACCCAATTTATGTCTTCTTGTATTTACCAACTTCTTTTCACTGTTTTGCTTGTTGGCTCTGTTTTTCAGCACCATCATCGGAGAACTGTATTCAAGTCCAGACTAAAGACAGCACATGCAGGGTGCAGGCAATCTTCGAGTCTCATATATGGGTGTGGACAAGCTGGGTTGTACAATAATGCCCAACTGCTTCTAAGCCCATCACTCCTCTCCTGTACACGAACAGACTACCAAAGAAGTTTCAAACAAAAATTTAAAAAATTAAAATTAAAAAATTAAATGCTAATTTTACCTATCAGTTTCAAGTATTGGAATATGTATACTAGACCAGAAAGATGTCTCGTATATACATGAGTTTGGTACGAGCCAAGACATTTTGTTTTTCCTAAAAAAACAATAAAAAACAGATACATACATATGAACAGATATAGTTGTAGGGTTGTTCACTGCTGCCCAACACTGTTCACAGGATGTTGCAAAGGGGCAGCCCATTAGCCTGTGAGTGAGTGGTGATATACTTCCAAATCATAAAGTCGTCATACACACAGTAAACAGTGCCCTTTAGTGGCAGAGCTTGTAAGATACTCTCATCATTATTTTTCCTTATGTTTTTTGCTGGGTTTTTTGGGACAGACTTACAGCTTCCCATATGCTGCTTGTGGTCACTTTAGTTGTTTTGGCATATGTGAAATTTATTTTCATTTGGCAGAAAATCACTGTAACATAGCGTCCCATTCATGTCCTAAATGGTTCATTTGTCTGCACAGATGGGAATCCATTTTTTGTTATAAGGTACAATGGAAAAACATTCAAAAGTTGACACTCATTTGTGTCCATGTGTGCTCATGTAGGATCCACCATCTTAAAATGTTTTTGTAGTACTTTACAGATTTAAAGAAAACAAGCATTGTCAAAGCTAGACATATTGGCTTTGCCAATTATTGTTTTCCTTTCAAAGTGCTATTGTTTCAGAGTTGCTGATTCAACAGAGCATGTACTAAAATAGCTTGAAGAGATGAGCCTATTACATGAAAGAAGCTGTGCACATGTACCATTAATTAAAGAGCACAGTAAATCTTTTAGAATTTCCAGACTAATTTCACGCTTGCAGAACAGAACAGATGTTTATAGTTGCACAGCTTTCACTTGCTATGTAATGTTTAGTAACACTTCTTGACTGCTGTTAAAATATCTTAAGGCAATGTCTTCTGTTTCCACACATTTCATCATGTTTCCACATGGACAAGCTGTTGCGCTTTTTAGGCACTCAGGTTACACATTTTCTCTACTAATAGGCCTGATTACAAGTATTCTGGTATTCATGTTTTTTGGTCGAGAAAGAATTACAAGTAGGCCTCTATTTATGGGGTACATATCGCCATTCCAGATGTGAACACTCGTAAAGGCTTGATAAAGTAATGGTAAAACCGGTCGGTATTGGTAATACTAATAGCCTGATTAATAGTGGGTCCATGTGTTCTGACCCATGTGTAAACTCCTGTTTACTCAAGGGTTGAAATTACACGTTGGAATGTATATAACCTGTCCGATAATCGGATGCAATAAATACCTCAGCCTTTGTTAAATTTCAGCAGGTCAAATTTCCTGAAATTTAACACAGGAAATGTGTACAGTATTTACCATACCATGCGGATTTTGGTGCGTTAAACACTAAAGGCCTGATTACAACCTTGACGGATACACCGTCTGTTGTATTACAAGTTCCACTATATCATATGGAACTTGTAATATGGCGAACAGAATATCTGTCAAGTTTGTGATGAAGTAATCTCCTCCGCCAAGGTCGTAATCAGGCCCTAAGTCCGCATTTTATACCATGTTTTATGTTTGCAAGGAGCGCACTAGGCTCTGACATCAGATTCTATCACAATGTAAGTGAAAGGAATACAACAAAGGAAGGCTGAATCTGAAGGGTAAGGAGGCACCAGAGAAATAAAGCTGGTTCCCAGTATTGCCAAACAGTTAATTATCAACTAAAATCTTTAAGGGGGTCAGCTAGGCCATGATATAAACCCTATGGAGCCTATTGTGGGGCACGTACAATGGTATTCTTGTGGGATTCTTTTACAAGCTCTTCTACGCATTTCTGAATTCGACCAAAAACATTTAAAGTAGAAAAAGAAAGGAATATTTAGAGAATATTCTTATGCAATTAGGAGAAATAAATAAGACAACTGGAAAAGATGTTTTCCTCTTTGGGCTTTTATTAATGAGGAGCTGGATGTTTTGGACCGATTCTCAAAGACATATCAGAGTACTTAAAAGAGTGCATATATAGTACCACTTCACTTATACAAGTGTGCGCCTGCTTTGTTTGCCCCTTGGGCACCCTGGAATTGCAGAAGGGGCTGTAGAAGCTTGCGCAGCCCCTTCTGTAATACCGGTCACACCAACACTACATGGAACATTCCCTCTATTTCATGGGTGGATGGCCCCTTTCAAATGAGGGTAACATTTTGCCTCAAGGACTGCCATATTACAGACATGGAGCAAAGGCCATAAACCTGTGAGAGGTTGCAATTAGACACACCACAAACAGGTGGCACACCGTCTGTTAGGGCACACCTTGAAAGAGGGGATCTAGGGAACCATGGACCACCCAGAGATCCCCCTGCTGGGAGGTGCAGTCGCTCGCTGCTTCCGTATGCAGGGAGATCTCTGTTCCCCTATGAAAAGCCAGACACAAAGCTTCCTTCACTGTGAAAGGTGGACTGGCAGCTTCAGCCAGCGCAGACACAAGTTCAAGACTGCCTTGTGGGGGAGGGGAGTACATTAACTGTAATAGGGCCACTGACCAGGGCTACGCCCTACACATCCATTTAGAGATGTGTCAAGGCACATACCACAGCAGTGTCCCCTTTGGATAATATGACCCAAGGTATTCTTTTACACCATGATATGACCTCAGCTGTCAGTACTGAGGAATAACTGAAATATACCATGTTTGCCCACATTTCCCTTATACACAGTTTCCACTGGCAATTACGACCAGTTTGTATCTTGTTCTGATTACATGTTCAGAAATCGGAGCAGGAGCAATTAGCATTCAGTTCCTAGCTGGAGCAAGAGCTAAAATGAGTGTACATTCAATTTGCTGCATTGCACTTTTCAGCTCTCTAATTATTCCTGTAGGAGTGGAAGCCTATGCCATCACAGTGAAGCTGTTGTTGAACAGACACACTTCCAGGACATAAATGGTGGTCATTTCCACCATGGGGATTTCATCTCCCAATGTAGTGCTGGACTCTCAATGTTCCACAGTTGATTCACATGTTGCTTTGTTTAGGGATTATTCTCTCTAAATCCCAGACTCCCTCAATATATGTTAGTATAGGACAGGGCTACTTGACTACGTTAACACTGAATCCAGTCCCTGCTAGGTGATCCCGGAGTGCCTACCTACCTGGAAACTGGACCACTGAAGAGCAAGTATGTCTTCAAGAAGTGATAGCATTCCAGCTTTTGCTTCCTAAACTCAGAAGAAATTGTCTCAAGATGGAGGTATGTTACACAAGGATGGACCCTGCACTGTAGTCAGCACCCATCCAATGTCAATTGATAAAGCCTTATTCCACGATTAAGCCTAACTTAATGGTGAACATCCAGGAAGGTAAGAAGTCAAGGGTAAGTTAAACCTACTGACAGAAATATCTTTGTGAATCAGGGTGAATATTCCCTGTTCCACTTTGATAAGCACAGAAATAAGGATAGGAGCTTGGTTGTGTTTTTATACCCATAGTTATTGTTTGCTTAGCAGCTAGGCCCCAGAATTGTAAATGAATTGTATTGCTAGCAGATGATATTTTTAGAGGCTTAAGTAAAGCAAATATCAATAGCCAAAGAAAACTTTTGTGACACTAAATTAAATTCTATTAATTGTATATAGACAAACATATACACATTCACTGCATTGGCATCCTTATTACTTTTAAAAGGCTGACTTGAAATTAAAGATGATGTGAATCAAGAGATCTAAGTTCGGGGGCATACTCACTCGGTACCACATGAAGATTGATTTAAAAGCATTTTCATTGGAGCAGGATCCGCAGGCCATGGTGATGATCTGACTCATTCCATTCGGGGCCACCTGTGGAAAGAAAGTGATACTGCAGCAGTCAGGGAAGTTTGATACAGGTGGTTAGTTGTTTGTTATGTTTGTTTTTAAAGTTATATCTTTTTTTAATTAATTGGATTGTTCATATGTGCAGACTTTTTTTGCACACTTCAGTCAGTCAAACTGGCAAGGTCTTTTCTATAAATATAACAAATACAAAAAGAAAGAAAGGAACATTGTACAGATGTGCAAATGACATTTCATGAAGAACAAGTTACTTACCTTCAGTAATGCCTTTTGTGGTACAGACAGCAGATTCCTTGCCTTAGAATTCTTCCCCCGGCATCAGACTTTTTTTTTTCCAGCAGTACCTCTGCACGTCTGTAGAGAGTGTTGTGCGACTCCGTAGGAACGTCGCCCACCGGATGTGAAGTTGACGGAGTCCATATAATACCCTCCCCAACGTTTTGACGTCAGTTTAGTTTGTGACTGTTTTACACCCCAAAACACGGAGCCACTTATAGAAACTGCCTATGGAAACAGCATGCCAAAAAAGAGATATCCTTGTGTTAATCAATCTTTGCGATAAATAGAAAAATCAGTTCGTAGAGCTTCCCATTAAAGGGGAGTTTCTGTTTGTTGAAATCAGTTCACAGAGTAAGGAGGATGGGTGGGTCAGTAAGAATCTGTGGCTAGATCCTGTCTCTACCAGATAAGGCGTTAAGAAGGTAAGTAACATGTTCATCTGATAGAGACATCCAGCCGCAGATTCCTTACCTTAGAACTAGATACCAAAGCAATACCATCCCTGGAGGAGGGTCTGCAGGCCAATTTCAGACAAGGAAATCCTGCAGGTCCAAAAAAGGCAAATGCCTATCCCAAAAGACCCCACTATTCAGACCTTAATGTAGGTAAACACGTGCATGGAAACCTATGTTCCTGCCAGTTATATACACAGGCCTGTAACACCACATTCTAATGCAGTGGTCGCAGATCTAACTCTGGTTGAATAAGCATGCAAGCCTTCAGGGAATTGCTTCTTGGGCAATGTGTAGCAGATTTTAATGCAAGCGACTAAGCCTGCAAATACCTACTGACTCGAACAAGCTGGTCTACAAAGAGAACAGACACCTTTAGAAGCTGAGGTGAAGAAGAGCATATGCCACCATAAGAACTGTGGAAGGGACCACAGGCACTTAAAGGCCTAAGGGGACTGAAAAGCATGGGAACAGAGTGGCAGCAGGACAAAATGTGTCGGAAGTTATCCCAAGAAAAGACTGACAGAGATACGTAAATGCCTCTGGGACATCCAGAAAGTAGAATACACATAGGAGGAAATAAAAAATAAATAAATAATAACAACAAAGGAAAATATATATAATTAGATACCGGCCAAGACAGAAGCCAAATCTACGATGGTGTCATAAATATGAATGAGGACCAAGCTGAACAATCAGCAAGACAGAACTAATATAAGAGAAAGGAAAGTGTGGAGGACATCACACACAAACACACTAGTAAAAGAAAGGCTTCCAAAGCATGGAAACCAATGCCAAATGACTTTGGGCCTGATTACAACTTTGGAGGAGGTGTTAATCCGTCCCAAAAGTGACGGTAAAGTGACGGATATACCACCAGCCGTATTACGAGTCCATTATATCCTATGGAACTCATAATACGGCTGGTGGTATATCCGTCACTTTACCGTCACTTTTGGGACGGATTAACACCTCCTCCAAAGTTGTAATCAGGCCCTTTGCCAGGTCGCTGATAACAAAAGCTTAAAAGAGGGCAGCAGGTGAGAAACCTGGCTGAAGTACAGAGCGAAAGGTAAAACACAAGTGTCTCACAAGACAAAACTGCACAAGTGGGTGTCCGCAAACTGCAAACAATGTAGACAAAGCTGAATCAACGAAAGGGGTTGCAACTTATTAAAGAGTAACATTTGCTCACTATATGAAATAACATCCTTACAGGAAATAGGAGACATTAAACCACCAGAAGTAAAAGACAAAGCATGTCTACTGCCTTCAGTATACCAAAGTATATAGGCATTTTCCAAAGGGAGTGAGATACACAGCAAAAGGGAATATACCCTTATGAATTAAGGAACCTTAATAATAATAACGCTGAAGCATTAGAGGGGTAGAAATGTCATGACACTCAAAGAATAGAGTGAAAGGAACAAACCAGGGAGACTGTGTACGAAGGGATAAAGCAATCCCCTTAATAACAAATCTCAATACAAGACAGAACCATAATGTTCAAAGAACATGCATAAACTACCAGGTATGCACCGTATTTTGGAAGAGAGCCATCAACACAGAAGATAACCACATGGCGGCGTCTTAAAAAAAAAGTGTAGAAATCTGGAGGCCCTGGATGAGTGTGGCCTCTTGCCTAAGAGGAGACTGTAACAGCCAAGGTACAGAACCATACCTGTAAGCAATAAGTAAATACTACACATCTCCTTGTGAAGAAAAAGCAGTATAAATAAAGCAAGATCAGCAGCACAAGAGAAGACAGCGGTGAGCATGACTCACATAGACACAAGAAGAGATTTGCACCTGTGTACTAATGATGCTGGAGATATCAGCGGCAAGAGCCCTTGCTGCTGAGGCACAGCAAGAGTAGCTCGCTAAAGAGGGCAAAGTCACAGGGATGTGGAACGGCAGTATCACTTGCCCCACTGCTCCACATAGGAAAGTAAGAGTCTTTCAGCAGAAGAACAACAGTAGAAAGAGAAGCATAAGTAATGCTCCAATATTAATAGCAAAGAGAAAAAACACAAAAAAAGGGTCAGCTAGTTTGCCGCCATAAGTAAATTTATCACCCTAGGCGGGATTCAAACCCTCATCCTGGAGAGGCTGCTGCACCAGAGACACAAGACCTTGTCACTGCCAAAAGAAAAACAATTGTGCAAGAGATACGTCAAGCACAAAAATTACCAGGGAGACAAAATGACAAGTTCCCTATAATGAATACAAAGAGTATGACAAGATAATTAGTAATGCCTATAAGGCATGTAGATGCTCTACACAGAGCAGGGTATATACCATACTGGTAACTATCTCTTGAGCATGAAGCCCATCTTCAGAGAAAAAGAAAAAACAACTGTGTTAACAGGTGCTAAACCCACTTAGGCTCACAAAGAATATACATCTCTCAGACAGCATACAACAAAAAGCTATCATTAACAGCCATAAGAAAAAATAGGAATACCCGCAGAGGCAGGGCAAGTGCCACCAGAAGGAGACTGTAGTGAAAAAAGGGAGCTGAAACTTGGCTCAACAGGAAGTATAGGACTCCACTCTGAAATGGGTCCATCAGTAGGCATGAGAATAGACATATTTATGAATCTTTTCCATTGGGCTGTCTCTAAAGCACTTGAATGCAGAATCAGCATGAGTGCCGAACAGGCGGGCATCATTGAAGGGCATGTGTACCAAGGTGGATCGGACAACCTCTGTAAGCCAGAGTGGTGTAGCCAGGCATGATGGCGCAGTGCTAGAGAGTGAGCCATGGCTAAGCCAACAGAGTCTGTGGTATCCATACCACACCTTATGTCAAACCTAGCTGCCTCTCGCCCATCCTTGAGTGTCTGGACGAGTTTGCTCAGGGTCTCCTCTGGCAGCGAAAGTAGCAGGCATGTCACCACATACCATAACGCAAGGGAAAGACGGCCCAAAATATAAGAGGTGTTTATCGACCGCAGAGCCGAACTTGTTCAGCTCTCCGGAGGAGCGTTCGGAAGGATGCTAAGGTCAGAAGAGGCTGTAGCAGCCTGTACCACAAAACTTCTTGGACTTGGGTGCCAAAAAGACAAATCGAGTCCCAGGGGTCGAGCCAATGTCTATGGGTTATGGATTGGTCCACAGGAGCCCCCGTAGTGGGCTTAACCCAGGCCCCTTATAAAGGATCATTTAGTGCCTCACCATATGGGAGCACAGGTTTTATTCCTGTTTGGCCCTGGTGAAGCACTGTTATCAAGGGGTCAGTGGTCACCTCCACAGAGGAGAGCTGCAATTCTAGGACGCAGCTACCCTTTTCAGCACCTCCACGAAGGATGAGCTCACCTCCGACGAAAGGCTTTGAGGGGAGGTCCAAAGCCGGCGAGGACTCGAGGCCACTAGCCTCACCCAATTCCATCAGTCAAATACCCTCCAGAAGAGGCTGGACAGTCTCGTCTAGTGTTGCTAAACCTCAGCTCCTCTCCCTCACCTCCAAAAGCCTGTTCTCATGAAGGAAAAATGGCAAGGGATTGATGAGAAGGAGGAGTTGAGGTATCCGGACGGCACCACTGGCGCCGTACCCGATGCCATCCAGATTCAGAGCGGCGCTGACTCAGCGTCAGATAGGGTAGCCGGTTCTGTGTCGACCGGCACCGCAGACCTCAGCTGACTGAAGTCTGGCGTCACAAGTGGGAACCCCAAAGGGCTGTGCACTTAAGCCGGTACAGACCTTTTGGATCTGATGATGAGGGTGAACCCGCTGGGGTGAAGTCAGGCAGGATACCACTCACCTCCTTGGGGCTAGGAAGCATGCCAAAGGGAGGTAGGGACCCGAAGATGGTATGAAGGGAATTGTTATAATCCCGCATCTGGGCTAGAGTCGTCTTGGCTACACAGAAAGCAGGGAGGTGAGGGATGGACTCTTGCACAGACTCCTCACCCAGGATTGGGAGAGGGCATCGGAAACACTGGATTTACTTGACGTAGGCAGATGCTGCGACTTAGACAGCTTACATTTCGCAGACTGCTTCTTCGACGTTGAGGGTGACGTACGATCGTGGGAACAGCTCCTGGAACGAACTTGCAACCACTCCCTACACCTGGAGTGAGACTGACGATGACACGGGCCTCCGCAAGATGTGCCGCCAAGGTCTTCATACGTCATTCCACAATGCCTTCAGACGAACTAGCAATCCTCAGAGTCTTGGTGTTCCCCGAGGCACCATATATAAACAGTATGAGGGTCTGTCACTGACATCTGCCTGCGAATCGGGCCCGCAAGGTTTGGACTCCAAGGACATGTAGAAAAAGGTACACTGTTGCCTCGACAAAATAATTTTTTGTCGAGATGCCAACGGCCTGAGGAACTACTGATCCATGTTGTAGTGCAGAAAAGAAGGAACTGAGGTCAGTGCATCAGGGAGGGGATTATGTGGACTCCGTCCACAGCACATCCGGTGGACAACATCGCTATGCAGTTACACAACACGCTCTACCTCTATAGAGGTACTGCTGGGAAAAATGTCCCGTTCCAGTCTAGCACCTGGGGAAGAACTCTAAGGTAAGGAATCTGCAGCTAGATGTCTCTATCAGATATTGGTGGATTTTCAATCAGACTAATCTGGATTTTAGTAGACATATGAGTAAAGACTTCAATCTTTTAAAGTTATTTAAATTACAAAATAAACTAAGCAGAGCACTTTTTGAAAATGATTGCAAAATCTACTGTGATAAGACCCAATTCGCAACCAAATGCGGAAGCCGTATGTGGTAAAATACATATTGGATTTAGTCTACTCTATGTCATTTTTCAAACATTTCTTTTGAAAGTTGATTTATTTCAATAAATGTATTCATAATATTTGACTAAGGTTATTTAAGCTCCGAGAATACTTAGATCTCAGCATTTATTATTCTAAAATAACTCTGAAGGCCTAGTGCTTTCTACTCCTTCGCAGTGAATGTGTCCTGTATTTGGGTCAATGTATAATTGTCTTCTTAGAGAACAGCTGCGCCACTTTACCAATATTCTTGTTTATCAGCAGGCCTCATACCAAAGCTGATTAGTCTATCACAATATCTTTCTTATGCTAACCTGAAATATTAGTGAGGCAGAGATGGGGACTCACTTGGCTCAATCATACATTTTTTAGGCATTCATTTCCCACCAACTTTGACGAAACACACATTGTTTGAAAATAAGAATAGGTTTATGTCTGGCACTTCTTCACCCTCCAGGCAAGCAGCCTTGTCGGAAGGAGTGCCAAACTGAAACCAATAAATTAACTGGTTAAGGGTAGGAAAGAATTTTCACATCTGGTCAAGTCCGGAACCTCGGATTGAATGAAGTGATTTATTTATTACTAGCATGACCCCAATGGGTTATTACAAATTACTGATGACATCCTCATAATAGAATAAGAGAAGACGCATAAAACATGATAAAACCACCTGCAAGCGGCAGTAGAATCTGTCCCTGAGCTGAAGGTCAGCTGGCAACTAAGCCGGTTTGACAAAACAAAGGCTATCTGTGCAATTCTGAAAGAAAGAAGTGTACAGTACCTGCTTTGCCATATAATAGCTGATCTCAATAATTCAAAGAAAGCCAGAATCGAACTGAATGTAGACCCGACTCAAGAGTCACAGGCTTCAAATGAGAAAAAGTTAACACCCCAGACACCAACTGGACTACAATGCAGCTATTTGTTTGGTTGAAGGTGTTTTGTTTTGTTTAATAGAGCTTTGGTTGTACCGAAACTCCTTCTTTTTTTAGAAATGACCCAAATCCGCACCTCAAAGAGGAATATTTCAGGAGTATCTTTGGGGATTTGTTCACTGGATGATACTAAAAAAAACCAGAGCTGGCATATACCAAATTAGTACGTGATGGTCTAGACCCTTGGTCGCATCTGGGACAACCCAGATTCAGTGTGTGCACAGGACGTTAGAATCCTGAAATCTGATCACCATATTTGTATTTCATGCATCCACCTGAATTGAGAAGATTGTGGATCATAATTAGTATGGGGTCTATCTCCGGGCCACAAAAACATAAACCTGGAAGTCCTGCTTTTCCTTCCGCAGTGATGAGGTGCCTTGCCACTATTACCAACCACTGAAGCAGAAGTGGCTTATTTCTAGCTTTACAAGTGAAGGGTCCTGTAATGATAAAGAGTAATGTTTAGGGTTGCATCACAATCTAGGTAAGGTGAATCAGTAAGCAACACCACCATTTTTTATGAAGTTATGCACTTTTCGTCCTCCTGATCAATATGAACGGCTGCTATAAGACACTGTCTTAAAAACTTTTTAAATCATAATTCTGTTACATATTTTTGATGCATTATTGATATGTATTTTATTGAACGGCTTTGCCGACTGCGAGTCCTTTTTGCAGGGTGTCAGGGTAGACATGTGTTACCGGAGCTCAACTGTAGCAAGTGAAATTCTTTACCTTGTTGTCCCATGTTGTTCTGGGCCCACAGTACTATTGTACTCCAGCTGGATGACTAAGGCTTCACTTTTAGCACATGACGCCGACATTTAGAGACTGAGTTGCTGGAAGCAGAGGAGTCCCAGGTGGACCTTCAAAGCTCACGCCCTGAGTTAGAGGAGTGCCGTAAATCTCTACTACAAGCACAGTGCCAAGTTGGATAGACTTTTAGCATGGCTGCTGCAGCAGGAACTTCCGCCCCCTCTTATCCTATCATCACGATGCTCCAATGGATCGAAAGCGAGCACTTGGGCCAGCATAAATGCACTAAAGTGACACCATGTGGCAAATGTTTGCAGTGAGGGTCCATACGCATCCCCGGCAGAAATTCAGGACTTCCTGATGGACCTGGAGCTCCCACGCCTCACAGAGGCACAGAGCGAGGGTCTTGATGAGGACCTCTGATTGGAGAAGCTACAGGAGGCAATTAGAGCTATAGCACACCGCAGGGCCCTGGGCCCAGATGGACTGCCAGTGGAATACTATCAAGCATTTGCAGACATCTTGCTGCCTTGCATGCTGGAGAACTTCCAGGAATCCAAAGGGGTGGGCTCCTTGCCACAGTCTATGCAAGAGATCCAGATTGTCTTGCTTCCAAAGCCAGGCAGAGACCTGGAGGACCCTGGCTCATACCGACCACTATCCATGCTAGGAGTGCATGCAAAAATACTGGCTAAGGCCTTTGTAGTGACTGGGACGTGTTGTGACCAATCTTGTTCATGAGGACCAATGTAGCTTCACGCCTGGTAGATGTACTCTTATGAACCTGTGGAGACTCTCCCAAGTACTCCATTCAATGGTGTATATGGACGCACAGCAGCAGTGGTTGCGCTAGACACTGAAAAAGCTTTCAACATCTTAGGGCGGGAAGACTTATAGGCCATGTTGGAGCGGATTGGATTAGGACCTGCATTTCTATTGTGGTTCTGGCTTCTTTATACACAAAGGATGTTGAGGGTCCGGAATGGCATAATGGTCTCTGAAAGTATATCCATAGGAAAGTGGACGAGACAGGGCTGCCTGCTGTCCCCACTTCTATTTTCCCTGGCTGTGGAGCAACTGAGATGCAACATCACCCGGTGTGGTATAGCAGTGCTGGGCCGCATGCAAGTTGTCTCCCTCTATGCGGGTTACAGGCTCCATCATATCAGTCATTTGGAGCGCTCATTACCGGTGTTGCTGGAAATCTTGACTGCCTTTGAGATAGTCTCAGGCTTACACGTCAACCACTGGAAATCGGTGCTCTTTCTGTTAGTGAGCTTGGCGAAGTTAGACGCAACGGCCCAGCCCCAGACAGGGCTTAACTGAGAACCCAGCCATTTTTGCTACCTAGGCATGCAGGTTTCCCACAACGGGGCAGCAAACTATAACTTAAATATGGGAGAAGTGCTCACACACCTGGAGACCTCGATTCAGTTCTGGAACTGTCTCCCAATCTCCGTTATAGGGAGGAAGGTGCTAAGTAGGATGGCCCTGCTTCCCCGTTGCCTATATGACCTCAGAATTCCATGTGTAACATTCCACGGGCAACATTTAGCAAACTAAACAGCCTATCAACATCCCTGATTTGGGTAGTCAACAGCTGTAGAGTAAAGTTTGAGGTGTTGAAGCAAGACATGGAACTGGGAGGTATGGGGGTTCCAGACCTACAGATGTACTATTTTGCAGGGATCTTGCAGTATGTGGTGCAGAGGTGAGCAGAGGGCCCAAGGGGAGAAAGAACATCCTGGCGGGGTTGGATGGAATGACGGATCTTCCGGGTCACCTAATGATGGGGACTGGAGTCCCAGCTGAGGCCCCATTTATAGTATGCCAGGTTGCTGACGTGTGGATGCATGAAGTCACACTAACACTGTGCAGGGCTCCATATGCGAAGCTACTGCCACTGAAGTGGCTGCTGGGCTTCAGACATATACAGGTCGCAATAAACTTGTCCTGATGGTATGCTGGAGTTTGCGTTACGGCGGGAGACCTATACCTGAATGAGTCCTTCCTTACTGTAGAGGAGACCCGGGAATGCTAGCAGCTACCTCCCCGACAGTTTCTGCACGCCAAGATCTCCTGCATGATTAGAGCGATATTGCCTGCCTTCTACGCAGAGCCAGAGGAGTCCCATACGCTGCAGCTTCTGCTGGACCCTGGTACCACAAGGGGAATGATATCCTGCATATATAAAGCCCTAAAACTGGATCGCAGAGTATACATGACGGCCATTCGGGATAGATGGTCGGAAGACCTGCCACACCCCTTCAAACGCTAAGTGGTGACGTGCGTTTACAAAGGTTCGGGAAGTGGGCAGCAATGCACAGTTCAAACTCACTCAGTTCCACTTCCTACACGTACGTATCTTACCCCCCAGAGACTACAGAAAATCTACACAACACACTTGTCTGGGTGCCTGCGTTGTGGGTTAGACCCAGCATCATTCCTTCACATGACTTGGGAATGCGTGAAACTACAAGACTACTGGGCCAAGACACTGAGTGAGCTATGTAGGATCACAGAGGTTCAGCTCGAGGCTTTGATTAAAGACTGCCTGCTCAGCTTTCTTCTGACAGCCAAAAAGGGGACCAAAATGCTATATAGGTTTGCCCTGCTGGCACTGGTACTATCCAAATGCTGCATTACGAAACATTGGGCCTGGTCCCACCTTCTGAAGAAATGGAGAGCGGATCTACACGAGTGGGGGATAGCACAGTAGAGGAGACTGAAACTGGTCCAACGGATGACCATGCAGAGCGAGATTTAGAGATATGGAGTGATATGCTGGATGAGGTAGAGCGAAGAGCAGGGAAGCTCCAATGAACCAGGCGCGCCGGCAACCAATGGCCAACAGGTTTGGAGATGATCCAGAGCACTCTCGAGGGACTCGCCAAAGCCCCTAGGGGGCACGCAGGAGGCTCGTGGGGAACGGGGGTGGCGGTGGGGGCACAGGGTCCGATATGCGTGGGAATGAGACAGGAGAGGAGTCACACAGTGAAATGTAGGCAGCACCCTGTGGGCGAAGTTCGTGCTCGCCCTGCGTGTCCCTCTGATACTACAGCGCTCCCTGAAAAAGGCATAGGCCTCCCGTGGACGGGGAGAGTACAAATGATTGAGGTGGGATGGGCCCCTGAAATTTTGCCCCATGATGGAAGCGCGGCTACAGCTACAAGCAGATACTCTCTTCCCTGACCCCACCTACCCCTACTCACCATAAATGAGCCAACAATAGATAAACACTCGCTGATTAGCCGCTGACACGTTTGTTTGTTAATTGTTACATGTTTATGTTTGAGTAAAACCTTGAAAAAGTTTAATACTGCAAGACAGCACTGCTGGAGTTTAATCTGTAAGCACCACTGGACTGTACTGGGTTCGAGTTGTGGAGACTATCCTGGGTAGTCCTACAAGGCCACCTACAAACAGACCATTATGTTATGCGTCTGCCTTTGCCAGTTTGTCACCATTATCTGTAACGCCGTGCATTTCTAATATGTCTACAGTATGCCAGTGTATATGTGGCATGCTACGTGATCAAGCAATAAAAACAAGTTTAAAAAAAATTAATAAGATACTGAACTCAGTATAAGCACCGAAAACAAGAAGAGGCAGGTTTACTAACATTTGACACAGTGCAAACTATTGTTAGTAAATCTGGGAATGCACCATAAACCATGGTTCGATGCGTGGGGACACCTACACTCCACCCATGAAATGCCTTCCCAGAACAGAGTAATGCAAAGCAGAAACTTGAGCTTCCTTGCATTACTCAATCCAGATTTACTATGCCACACAGTCATGCAAGGTGACTCTGCGTGGCATAGTAAATATCACTTAAGGGCTTGCATTGTCCTTGCGTCACCTTAGGTGCCAAAAAGGCAATGCAAGCCCTTAGCAAACCTGCGCCGAGGTGTCTAGCACCTCAGAGGCCAAAGTTTTAACAGCAAACAGCATCTTATGAACCTAGGTCCTTCATCCAGGCCCAAGATTTGCTGGAAATGAGAATGCAACTGGTAGAATCTCATGCTTTTCCTTGCACATTTTCCCCCTTCTGAAAGCAAGGGGAAGATGTGCATGAAAAAGGGCCTTGAATGGGACTCACATGAATTATTGGAACTGAAATTCTGAGTAATGTGTCTGGACCCATAATGGTCAGTAAATGAGCTGAGATACCAAATGGATTCAGTAGCCTTGGTAAAGTCTTCCTCCTCCAGTTATAATCGATTCTGGAATGCGTATTTTAGTGCCAGAAATAGTGTTAAAATCAGGGTCAATGGTCCATGTTAGTTTATGGAGATGTTCACTATCTCTGAGTAAGACTCCATGGTGTTACCAAAACTAACAATTCTCCCCAGTATTTCAGAAGTTGAATTACAGCTGAATTACAGCAACAGTTTCAAAATTCTCAGATATACAGTGTAAAGCCAAAGTAACAGATCTTGTGATTTCAACTGCAATAACCAAGTGTTGATAGCTAGCAATCAATTTATAATGACATCTGTGTAGGAAAGTGCTATTGTTGGCATGGTTACCCTCCCCCCACGTTTTGCCTAGTGTTGTTGCCAACTTTGACTGAAAGTGTGCTGGGACCCTGCTAAGCAGGCCCCAGAACCAGTGTTCTTTCCCTAAAACTATACCTTTGTTTCCACAATTGGCACAGCCCTGGAACACAGTTAAGTCCCATGTAAAAGGTACCCATGGTACCAAGGGCCCTCTGGCCAGGGAAGTTCTCTAAGGGCTACAACATGTATTATGCCACCCTGGGGGACCCCTCACTCAGCCCATGCACACTGCCTTGCAGCTTGTGTGTGATGGTGGGCAGGGTGCCATGCCCACAAACCACTGCCTGAGGCACCCGTCTAGCAGGCCTTACAGTCCCAAGGCAGGGTGCACTATACCACAGGTTAGGGCACAGCTGCATGAGCAATAAGCCCCTACAGTGTCTAAGTCCATTCTTAGACATTGTAAGTGCAGAAGTGTAGCCATATTAAGTATATGGTCTGGGGGTTTATCATTAAGAACTCTACAGCACCATAATGCCTTCACTGAATACTGGGATGTTTGGTATCAAACTTCTCTGCACAATAAACCCACACAGATTCCAGTGTGAGATTTACTGAAAAATGCACACAGAGGGCATCTCTGCCCCTGTATGTTAGCCCAACTGCTAGTGTATGACTGAGCAGTCTGTGCCAGCCTGCCACTTTCAGACATGTTTCTGACCACATGGGGTGAGTGCCTTTGTGCACTTTGTGGTCAGAAACAAAGCCTGCCCTGGGTGGAGGAGCTTCCACCTCCCTATGCAGGACCACCCCTAAGGTGAGCTGAGGTGACCCCCTCCCTGTGGAATCTCCATCTTGGTTTGGAGGACAGGGACCAACAGGGTTAGGAATGTGCCCCCCTCCCTAAAGGGAGTGGGCACAAGGAGGGAGTAGCCACCCTCAGGGACAGTAGCCATTGGCTACTGCCCTCTGACACCTAACACACCCTGAAATCTGGGATTAAAGGGCCTCCCTGAACCCAGCTCACCAGATTCCCGGCAATCTACAAAGAGAAGAAGGACTGCTAAGCTGAAAACCCCAGCAGAGAAGAAGGAAGACGACAACTGCTTTGGCCCCATCCCTACCGGCCTGTTTCCTGCTTCAAAGAAAATGCACCAAGACAAGCGACGCATCCAGCGGGCCCAGCGACCTCTGCCAACTCCAGAGGACTGCCCTGCACCCAAAAGGACCAAGAACTCCTGAGGACAGCGGCTCTGTCCCAAAGAAACTTTCAACCGAGGACTCCCTTCTCACTCTGGATGCATGAGTCCTGACCCCTGTGCACCCGACGCCCACTGCCCGTGTCCAGGTGGTCCACCCAGCAGCAAGAAAGGGTTCCCAGGCAATTGGGAGCAAGAGCCTACCCTGGGTGGACCCCTTCAAAACCCCACGACGACGCCTGCAGAGAGAATTGAGAGGACCCCCCTGACCGTGAGCTCCGGACGAAGATATCCGACACCTAAAGGACCCACTGCACCCACAGCCCCGAGGCCTTGGAAAACCTAACCCCTAGTGCAGCATGGACCAGCAGACAGCCCTCTTACTTGTCCAACCAGCGGTGTGCCCGAGACGCCCCCCCCCCCCGGACCTCACCTGCAGTCTCTGAGTGACCCCCGGGATCTCCCCATAGAACTGCATTGGAAACCCAACATCCTGTTTGCACCCTGCACCCGGCCGCCCCTGTGCCGCTGAGGGTGTGTGTTTGGTGCCTATTTGTGGCCCCTCCAGTGCTCTTCTAATCCCCCATGGTCTGCCCTCCGAGTTGCAGGTACCTACCTGCTGGCTGACCGGATTTCGAGTTCCCCTATCTCCATAGAAGCCCATGTTAACTTGGCTCTCCTTTGACCTCTGCACCCGACCAGCTCCGTGCTGCTGGTAGTGGGTGTTTGGGGTTAACTTGAACCCCCAATGACGGACTACCTAAAACCTGGAGATTGGAACTGTAAGTCGAATACTTACCTGTAAAACTGTACAATCTTTTCTTTCCCCAGGAACTGTTGAAAATTGCAGTGTCCACTTTTAAAATAGCTTTTTGCCATTTTAAAGAAAACTGTATACATTGTAGATTCCATTCAAAGTTCTGATTATAGCTATGCCAAGTACTGCAAACTGAATCTTGTGGTTCTAGTAATAAATTACCAAAATATATTTTTCTATATAAAAACCTATTGGTCTGGAGTTAAGTCATTGAGAGCGTGTTTCTTCTAATGTTTGGTTGTGTACAACAAATGCTTAACACTACCCTCTGATAAGCCTAACTTCTTGCCCACACTACCACAAATAGAGCATTAGTATTATCTATTATTGCCTCTGTCAAGCCTCTGGGAAAGCCCTGGACTCTGTGACACTATATCTCACTTTGATATAGTATATACAGAGCCAGCTTCCTACAACATCTTAATGAAGTTTTGGTTTGCATATATTTGGCTAATAGTTGCTTACTAGTAACCCACTTCCTAAAGAACAAAGTGCCCTTGCTTCATTGCAAAGTTGACCACTATCTTCTGAGCTACCTTGCAGAAGATCTGATGTCCAGCTATTGGTGCCCAGAGCTTGGGTAGAGTAGCCATGAGTCACGGGGCTCAATATTTGGGACAGTAGTTAAGAGCGCCAATCTTCCCTTGTGTCTCCAGAATGGTCAGTTAGAAGGCAACCTGCATTTCAAAGCCATTGGGCATGGTCAAGATTTTTTGGAGGTATCCACTTGTCTGTGGCACCTTCTGCACATCACTGGAGCTCGGTCACTCAGCCTTGCTGTAGAAGTCCAGCACCTCAAAAAGGGAGGCAGATATTCCTCTCCATGCAGATTCACAGCAGAGGCAATTCTAGAGACTTCCCAGACTTAATTCCAGTTCAATTCACATGGAAAAGCAGACAGCAAAAGTTCCCCTCCTGGATATTCTGTTATTCTCTGAATTGCACTGGTGTGTAGCTCCTCCGTGGCTGCAGAGTTAAACACTGGAGTACTGATAAGAGGACCAAATACTTATCCTTCCAGGCATTCCTGGCCAAATTAGCTATCTGCAGATTTCAAATCTGGAAGGCTCCTCCAGTCCAGGTGCATGACCGTGATATGATTTCGCCATGCTTAAGGCATGGGGCTCTGGAGCTCCTCCTTGGCTGGTTTGTATTAGTTCAGGTTAAATACGTATTGACCTTAGATAGGGGGTGTAGCAAGGTGGCAGTATTATGTGGTATTACTGGAGGTCTCACCATGTTATACCAGCATGTTACCCAGAAGTGGACCTCGGATTCAGACCAGTAAACCTTAGATCAGTTCTGGTAGAGTGGCAAAGAGCAGTCAGGCTACTTAGAGGAATGTGTGTTGAGCATTTCACAAAACCAACATGAGCAATAAGTAATTGACATGTCTCGAAAGAAATCTAACACAAATTTATACAAATAAAGCAGATTTTTATAATAATTTGGACACCAAAACCAAGTCAATACTTTGCAGATAACAGCAGTTATTGATTTTAGAGTACTGAATAAATCAGTACATTGGAAAACTGTCACTATCATTTCTGTCAATGGGAGAAAACACAGTGTGCCATTGGTCACTTGTGGGGTGAGTTCTGTGGAACCCACCTGGGGTTATGGTCTTGCAGGTCCCTAGACCAATTCTCAACAGACAATATTTCATTATCTTGCCCAGGGAGTCCTGATGCACAGGTGGTCGGGCTGTCCTTGGTGGTGACGGGATCCAATGGCACTGTCAAAATTGCAGCAGTTGGAAAAAACACACACTTGGAGGTGGATCCACACTCTACCCTCAGAAAGTTCCCAGGACCTGAATTCCACAGCTCAAACTTTGCTACCACGACCAGCGTCTCCGGGTGCGGAGGTAGCCTTGGAGTTGTCAATCATGGGAGGTTCGTGCCAAAAATGCTTTGCCACTTAGTCAAAGTCACCTTCTTCAGGATGTAGGATCTCAGCAGTGGGGTCATTATCAAAGTTGGTCCCTATTGCTGGGAGTTGCTCTGAAGTCAGTGGTGTTTGGAAAAGGGCTGATTACCGGGCTGGCGATCGACAAGCCTTGGCAGAGGCAAAAATAATACAAGGGTACTTTATTGGCCGGAGGATGATAGGAGTGGTGTAGCAGCTGGAAACTTGATGTGTGCCTCACTACAACTCTCGGGGTTCAGGTCACCAATTTTCTTTGGACTCTCTCAAGAGGGACCCGACTGGTTGGGTTGCACTTCTTGTGAGACAGCACAACGATTCTTCTGCAGGTGACTGGTTCCACTAGTCAGGGGTGTCTGCTTCAGTAACTGGTGTCGACTGGAGTCCCTCTTGCTGGAAGCAATAAGCTTTTGCCACAGGCACACGTCGAACACAGAGTTACAGTATATGGTCTCATCAGGGCACTTAAGTGTACTATTTTTGCACTGAGTCCACAGTTCTGTTGTACGGGACGGCATCTTCTCTGTGCCTCTTCTCGATTCAAAGTCAGAACTGAGTTACTGGTGCCAGGGGTCCCCCTTAAATCCTAGTTTAGGGGGTATTAAGGGTGTGTGGGGGACAGTGGCCAATTGGCTAGTCTGCTCCTGAGCTGATGACTTCCTGTGGGAGTATGTCTCTTTTCTACCTAGAACCCACTAAATTAGGGTTTGACAAGATGGCGGAACCGTTCTTCAGCTGTACAAACCTGCTAGCCCCCCTAGAGGTTTGGCTAGTCTTTTGGCGGTGTACACCTCGTGAGTACTTAATTTTCCTGCATGTTAGCTTGGACAGGGCAGACACGGTCTTGTCCTCGAGTGTGGGACAAGAGATTATGTATTACTACCTTGATTACTGTAAACACAAGCCATTCTGGTAGGGAGGAGGTGTGACCTCCTTCTTGCCCCGGTCTTTTGTTTCCATGCTGGGGAAGTGCTAGCATGACCAGCAGGAAGGCAGACTCTTGTCTTGGTAGCAAACACTCAGGGAAGCCTGCTAAGGCATGAGAAAGCTGGCAAACTAGGAGGGCATCTTCTGAGGATGCCACATGGGTACATGCTATGTAATCCTGGGCACAAGAATCATATTCAGAGTTAAAAAGCATGGTGTTTGACATCAAACATGGGAGAATTTGGTTGGGCCATCATGGAGCTGGACATCTGTAGTTTTCCCGGGTGCCACCCTATGTTATACTATGGACCCTCAGTCATGTGCTGCAGCATTAACTTTTAAATGCTATCATAGGGCCATATATGCTTGTGCATATATATCCACACATAACACAGTGCACGCTTCCTCTCGGGCTATAGAAGGCCTGCCTTAGGGGTGACAGACCTGTGCTGTGGGCAATAAAGGGACTCTGCCTGCACCTGGTGTGGGCAGAGTAGAATACAAGCAGGCAAGCTGCTCATGCAGGCTGACATGGCAGCTCTACAGAATTTGCTTTTGCCAGGTCAAGCATCATGGCACAATCAGTGCTGCAACCCTGGTGAACCCTTTATCATCCCTTCCTGAGTACCACTGGTACCATTTACTAGGGTCTTACAGGGGTGGTAAAGTCCTTGCCAATTGGGGTTATCAGATCACAGTACAATTTAAGGGAATGAGCACTGGCACTGGGGTCTGATTCGTAGTGCAACATCAAGCAGCAAAAAATGGGGAGTGACAATCCAGAAAGGGCACTTTGCAACAAAAGATGAAACTGTAAATGATTTTGGCAGGATGAGTGGAAGGAGTCTTTTCATTCTTGCATGGAAACTGCAGCTATTTTAAAGGAGCCGGTGGGCTATTTCTTCCAACCAAAAAGACAAATGGTTTGGGGAGGGAAAGCAGAGAGTTGTTATGTGCAGGCTACTATGTCTGAGATGGTCCGTGGGTAGCCTTACAAAAGACAATAACTGTCTTGTCAGTGCACATTTGTCTCACTCAGTCAAGCACACATGCAATTAAGCTAAGGCCATATTCACACATAAACAGGTACCCAACGTATGTCCCAGAGACATTTTGTAGGGAAACAACATAATTTACCGGAGGGATAGTAGACGGCCCCAGTAGGACTTACCTCCATAGTGGTATAGGTATGAGAACCTGTAGCACTGACTATAGATATTGCTGTAGCCACTGTCACTCTCTGACAACCTAAGTAGAGATGGGGTAGTCACCCTTAATTGGAGGGGTGCACTTTGCTTGACCACTCAGTGTCAGTATTCCACTCTGGTATCTCACACATGAAAAATGAAAGAACCCTAGTATGCTTGCACTACTTTCGAGCATCCCTGTATGAGACACTGCACAGGGCTATCTAACAAAATCCAATGGCTGGGCAGCATATCTTTACAAAGCCAAGCAGAGAACCTTTACTTGACACCAACAACAGAGGTGATTGATTTGACTATAACAAAGGATACACTGTTACACAATCCCTCTTAAAAACAGAGCTCTGAGCTCAGAGTGGGTCCCAACCTTTTGGCTTCTGTGGACACCCACGTTATCATTACTGGAACCCTGGGACCCCCACTGAGTCATTACTGGAAGCCAGGGATCCAGGCTTAACACACTGTTGATGATTTGAAACGCAAAACAATGCACAAAAAAACATAAACAAGCATTCCATAAAACATATACACAAATGATAACCCATTAGATTTAATTTGCAAACAAATATAATAAAAAAAAATTAATAGGACAGTTGGAGCTTTTCTAAATTGAATTGAAGCCACATATAGTCCATTCTATATTCCGTTTGATGCACTTGCACTGCTCCCACCACTCAATCTGAGGATACTAAATGAATTTTTAGCGTCCAATTTCAAATTCCTTGACATTTACAGAACGTTTTCAAATGTTTAATTGTGCATTTAGCCACTTTATTAATCTATTAATAATAGTTAATTTTCCAAGCAGGCACAGACCCCCTATGGAGGCTTTGCAGACCCTCAGGTGTACCCGGACCACAGGTTGGGAAGCACTGCAATAGCTGTTATAGATTGTGTAGGAAAGTTTACTTTGATGTATTCTCTTCTGCAAATGTTAACAGTACAGGTTGGTATTTGGGCCCATCCTGAACATTGATATTCATACAAATCATACTTGTGAACTAGATTTGAAAAAACACTGAAAACAGAAATCAAAATATCTAAATTAGCCTACATTATATTATAGAGTGGCAGCAGCCACTCCTTAGTTATAGTTAGGATTCTGTCAGAAATTCCTCAGATGTTTGCTTCTTAATACCTTTGTCACTGTTTGATGAATCTCCAGGAAACTTTGTAGACCTATTCTTTCCTCATAGGTCGGTGATGCAAAGTTACATGGTGATTAGTTAAAGGGATGCAAAAACAAGGAAGGTCCCACAACAGGTTTTTCCACCAATGCAATTTCCATAGATTTTTAGATAGGCATAGCTACAAAATGGCAGAACGGATTTACATGAAATGTGGCAAGAATATAGCTTATGATGTGGAAAGGGTCCTTTTTGTTATTTGATCTGAATTGGTTTCAGTTGTTTTTAAGTAAAAAGGGACAAAAACGTGGTAATACATTAGGCCGCGGTATCCAGTGGTATACCATGGTACATAGCGATGATGAGACCTTTCCCTCATCTATCCCTCCTGGCTCACTCCAAACCTCAGTTTACTACTATGATCTCCCAAACAACCCTATTAAGTTCTTCCCTCCTGTTTCTTTACTTTGACTAATCCCAAACCTCATTTTACTACTATGATCTCCCTAATCCTCTTCTACAGACTCTTCCCTCCTCCATCTCTCCTTTATTCATCCCAAACCTCAATTTACTACTATGATCTTCCTACTCACACTTACTGGATTATTTCCTCTTTTGTCCCTATCCGTCCATTATTCTATTCAATCCAACTAACAGGTCACATGTTCACCTCTCAAATAACTCATAGTTCCCTATACTAATACATCACTAATTCTTTGGGCTACAGAGTAATGTGCTACTCACCAAAAAGCACTTTGATGCCTCCTCAGGTGTAGTAAGCGCTATATAAATACAATTAAAATGACTATATATATATGTATATACATATATATATATATGTCCACAAAAGCCACTGAAACTGCTCCTCCTCCGTGCAAGTGGCACACACACATTAATATATTAAACAATTGGCTCCGCACAACAACCAGTGGGAGAACTCTACGGATCCAGAAGGTATATTTATATGACGCAGCATAACGCGTTTCGGCTTCCATGCCTTTCTTAAATGCTTGTCCCACAAAAAGCATTCATGAACGGGTCTTTAAAAATATTTTATTTACGAGATGGTAATTAGCGAAGATGGACTTTACTTCAACTTGATTTGCCCAACTTGGAGTGCCAAAACCCATAAGTTTATTAGTTTAGCTGCTGTTTGGAAAGTTTTGGGGTGATTTGTTTAGTGGGGTGCGGGTCCCAAAACACTTTTTCCCCATGTTATGTCTGTGGGGATTTTGCAATTTTTTAACATGACTACAGTCCGAACCACTGAACGGCTTTACACAAAATTTGGCAGAAAAGTAGATCTTGATCCAGAAAGATCTCTTTTTGTTACTCGGTGTAAATCTGTTCAGTAGTTTCAGAGTAATTAAAGGAAATCAAATAAAGATATCTAGGGATGCGGATCCTTCATGGTTCTACCCGTGGGTATCTGCGGATCCCGAACTGCAATTCTGCGGATCCACCGGGGGGGGGGGGGGGGGGGAGGGGCTCAGAGCTACCCCCAGCGTAAATCCACGAACCCAAAGCAGACTTATAAATAAATACACCCATTCACACACAAAAATCCCCCTGCACACAGCCTAAGGCCATGCGTAGTGTGGATCTGGGTGCATGTTGAGGGGTTGGCCGCCGGGCGTGGCTGCAGTGGTTGTATTAACATACAGCAATTATTTATTACTTAATATTTTTTTTCAAACAGAAATTCACGAACAAAACCAAAGGTTACAGGGACTTTATAGTTAGGTTGATGTTTTACCAATAAAAAAACATAGGAATTCAGCAGTTATAGTTTTACTTCTAGTTAGACGTATCTGATGAAACTATAACTCATGCAGTTAAGTAACTTTAGGCCCCAAGTTATAGATTCTTAACAAAGTATAACTATAACTGCTGAATTTCTATGGTTTGTATGGATAAAATGTCCGTCAAACTAAGTATAAGATCCCTGTAACCTTTGGTTTTCTCAGTGGAAAAAAAAACACCTACACACTAAAGAAAGGAAGAAAAAAGCCATCTTACATATTCAGAATGTCATGTGAGTAAACCATGTCTGACAGCAATGTACATTTACACTTCTGACTCAAGCGGCACACAATAGGTAAACAATTAAGCTCACTCATTCTCCACTCTGTAAAAGGATAAGCATCAGTTCTCCTGCTAAAGTTTACACTTACTGACAGCAAAGACTCCTCTAATTTTGCTGTGAAGTTCTCTGGGGGCAAAATTCCAAGAGCTGGCCTGTTGATGAAGGCACTCTGCAAAACACAATTGAAAGGAAAAAACATGCAACTTAAAAATGTCCTTACCAAATGATTTATTCAAAACAAGTAAAAGTGCCCTTCACATAACTTTTTTAAGGTAATAGAATTGACAACAGCACATTACATTTTTTGAGTGTGTGGGTTTTGCTTTTGGAACCACACTGTACACAATAAGTAAGAAACATATCTGAAAGTCAGTTAACATTTTTGATTTGGCTACTACATTTATCGCAAAGATACAGGACTGTATTCTGGATCATGAAAAATATATTACTGACCATTGAAATTGTGCTCTTAGGATATACCTTTAAGGACGCTTCAGTTTAACCAGAATTAATATGATCCCCCACGTGACTCAAGTTGTGTAAGCTTTCAAGGCAGGAGGCTCTTAGTTTCTTACATGAAATCTAGACTATAACTTACTAATGCTGTGACTTACAGGCCATTTGGGACCCAACAGCATTCTCCAAGACAAAGTCACCTGACTATTCAAACGCTCCATTTCCAGCCACCACCTTATCTGCTTTGTTCTTACACATGCGTCTCAATCAAAGACGATGAAAGACATGAGTAGCTGTAGGAATAGAGAGGGAGCAAAAGGCTATCTGTGAAAATATTTTAACATTATTCCTCAATACAGTGAAAGCACAACCCATTCCAAGGAATATTATTTTTTTAGGAGGTGGCGGTGGGTCTCCATGAACACCTTTTCATAAACTAGTATGATAAACTGGTATGAAAAAAATAATTAGTCGGATTTAAAATGCAATTATCAAAACATATTGGCTAGAAATCCAAAATATTCATAGGCAGTTCTCAAAGGAAACTCCTTAAATATTTCAATAATCCTGGCAACCAGGTTAATGCCTGATTATTTCTCTTCATTTTACATCATGGGAGAGGTAAGCATGGTAAGGGTCCATAGAAATAGATGAGCGCAGAATAATACAATCCAGCTGATTAACTCTGGCCCTATACATATTGACATCCATTTTACATATACAAGATACATACATTGAATTTGTCATCAGCGCAGATCCCTGGAAGCAGATTTGCCATGCTTAGGTTTCATAAAGGGATGTTTAATATATATGGTACAAAGTAACCCCTGCTGTACAATATAAAGATATTTCCAGTCACTAAGGAGTTCCATGACCATGTAGAGGAAAAATGAAGAAGGCCGAGATACTCTATAAGGTTATGGAGTTGACTTCCAATAGCCTTTTTTATTTTGGATCAAATCTGTTTATTGGTATTTAACATACACAAACCATTTACAAAGCTCTGTATCAACCTCCAAATCGTTCGACTATCAATATATCATGGTGTCCCTTGCCACTCATGTTTAAATGCGGCCCAGCAGAGCCGCATCATTGACATAGGAAGACAACTTGCTCCATATATCTGCCCTCCCTTAAGGACTATAGTCGAAGCATACATAGTACGACAGACCGAATCATAGCAGAGCTAGAAACAGGAAACAAACACAACATAATACATAACCGTGCTTCCCCACACCAGCACCCCAGTGCCACCCGTCATCCCCTCCCCTCCATCCCATCATGCTTTCAAACTTCGGCCCCTGCCCCTCTCCACGCTCCACTGGTCCAGCCACACCCCTAAATATCTCGGGTCAGCCCCAGGACCTTTAAATATTCCGGGCACGTCACCTCATTAAATTCTGTGGACAAAATCTGGCGAAATGGTCTCCACAGTAAACAAATGTCTCCCACCCTATGCCTGGAGGCCAGAGTAAGTTTCTCCATTGCCAAAATGAACCACGGCTTCTGAAGCCAAAAAGTATACGTCAGCAGCTTGTCCGAGCCCCATAGGGTGAGGATCGTCTGGAGTGCAGCATTAAGGGCCAAGGCCATCTGCCGCCCTCTCGGCGAGTGAAGGGGGGAAAGTGAGGGGGTTGGGTAAACCCAATATAACATATGACAGCAATCTAGGAATCTCTGTCTGGAATACCTTATCGATGTCATCAGGATACTCTTCCAAAATCTCTGTAACTTGGGGCAATGCCAAAGTAGGTTTACAAGTGTGCCCGTGTTGCCGCACCCCCCTCCAGCAAAAGCCTGACTTAGAGGGGTCCCATGCATGCACCCTTGCTGGAGTATAGTACCAATAGGAAGCTACTTTATATGCCGTCTCTGTCCCCGCGGCATTGTACGCTGCATGATGTGTTCTATAGTGTATACTGTCCCATTCCTCCTCCGTTAGCTCCCTCCCCAGCTCCCTCCCCCATCTCCTCTGTCCCTTGGATTTAAGTGGCCGTTCCACCCCCTGCAAAAATCCATACAACTCAGATATCACCCACTTATCATCCTTCTTTGTCAGTACCCATTTCTCAAACGGAGTAAGCGGTCTATCCATCAAGGGCCTACTCGCCGGCAAGAGGGCCCAGTGCCGTACCTGATAATACATCAGCCTGTCTGCCTCTGTCAGCCCATACGTCTCTCTCATCTGGTCAAAAGGGATCACTCCGTCCTCATCAAATAAACTCCCCACCCTTTTGCAGCCTCTGTCGTACCAGCGGCGAAAGTTCTCCACCTGCAGACCTGGCGCAAAGTCAGGATTTGCACAAATCGGTGACATAGGAAACGGGAACGTCGTCAGGCCAAGCCTCCGCGCCACCATATCCCATACCCGAAGCATCACTCCCGTGATCGGGGAGGAGTAGTGCCCCGGAGCCCTATGCCTGCGCTGAAGCCAGGGCTCCTTCCAGATGTGGGACCCAGCCACCGCCTGGTCCATGAAGCACCAGTGCTTTTCAGTGAGCGGTCGACTCCATTCCAGCAGAAAGCGCAGATAAGCGGCCTGGAAATACCGCAGCAGACAGGGGACCGCCAGTCCCCCCTGGGACTATACAGGGCACTCCACGGAATCCGCGCCGGCTTCCCATCCCATATAAATTTCAAGATCGCTGACTGGAGGGTCGCTATGTTATGAGACGGCGGAGTCAGAGGAAATGCTTGAAACACGTACAGTATGCGTGGCAATACTGTCATCTTCACTGCGGAGACCCTGCCAAGCCAGGAGAGTTTCTGCTTCCCCCATCTCCCGGGATAATGTGGCATAGTTCAGGCTCGCTGTCTTCACGGCCGAGGTTGCCAGTTCAATACCCAGGTAAGGTGCCTGGGACGCTGACCAGATAAAGGGACAGTGAGCCCTCAAGCTCTCCTCATGTTCCGGAAGGGTAGACAAGTGTAGAGATGGTCATGCAGTGTTGATGGGTTAATGCTAGAATGCCATGAGCGTGAGGGGATTCTAGAATGGAGAGAGGAAGCTGGGAGTGAGAAAGGTGAAGGAGAGAAGGAGGAACTGCTGTCTGGTGTGCTGTACTTTGCTATGCTGGAGGTGCTGTACATACAACTGATGAAATAAAGGAAAGATGGAAATACACTACGTTTGAAGACTCATCTTTACATTGGCAACGAGGATGGGATGGAAGATGGAAGTCTGTTTACCCTCATTTCCAAAAAGAATATATGTCACGGATTTTGGTACTAACCTATTGGGTTGGCGTCACCAGAAAGATTTAGGGATAGTCCTAAATCCCAATGCTAAGGAACCTGTAATGGTAATGGAGAAAGAAAAAGTTAGTGAAATTGATGAAGATTGTCGCCATCCTTTAATTCATAAATATCCGCTAGTTTTTTCTGCAAGACTGGGGGTGTTGAAGGGATTTTCTCATAAAATAATTTTGAAGAGAGACGCTAAACCGGTTGTTCACAAGGTGCGTGGCATACCCAACTTAATGAGAGAACCGTTGAGGAATGAGTTAGATAAATTGTTGCGAGATGGCATTATTGAACCTATTGAATCCTCAGAATGGCTTGCTCCCATTGTTGTAGCACCTAAGGAAGGAGGGAAAATTCGCCTATGCATCGATCTTAGGGATTTGAACAAAAACATTTGGGTGGACAGGCAACCATTACCTAATATTTCCCAGATGTTGTCTGTAAAAGGGAAAGGATGCATTTTTAGTGTATTGGATATGTCATCAGCATATCATCAAATTAATTTACATGAAGAGTCTAGGCACTTGACATCCTTTATAACACCTCTGGGGGCATTCCGCTATAAGAGGATGCCTTTTGGATTAGCTTCTGCCTCAGCTGTTTTCCAAAGATTAATGGAGGAGATTTTCGGGGATTTGGGAAAAGTATTATGCTTCCAAGATGACATTTTGATCGTGGGTAATGACGAAAGGGAACACAACATCCTATTTGAAGAAGTAATGTCCAGATTAAAGGTAAAAGGCTTAACTGTCAAGGAGGAGAAGTGTCAAATTGGAAAATCTGAAGTAACCTATCTGGGACATTCTGTGAGTGGAAACGGTATTAGACCCAAGAAAAGTATTGTGGCTGCTATTGAGAAAGCACCAGAACCAAAAAACAAGGATGAACTAAGATCTTTTTTGGGTCTTGCGGAATACTGTGCCAAATTCATAAAGAATTTTACAGAGATGGTGGAACCCTTAAGGAGATTAATGAAGAAGGGAGTAGCATATGAGTGGACTGAGGACTGCAAAAATGCTTTTGAGAATGTAAAAGGATGTATTTTGAGTGCTCCTACCTTGGGTGTCTTTGATGTGACAGCAAAGACGTATGTGACTTCGGATGCGAGTAATGTTGGAGTGGGAGCGGTCTTGACACAAAGAAAGGATGGTAATGAGTATGTTGTTGGGTTTGCTTCAAGACGACTGCAGGGTGCGGAATTATCATATTCGGTAATTGAAAGGGAGGCCTTGGCTTGTTGCTGGGGAATCAATCATTTTAGGTTTTACTTGTGGGGAGTGCCTTTTAAATTAAAGACTGACCATAAGCCCTTGATTTATATTTTTAAAGGGGGGCGTGGTTTGGAAGGAAACATAACACCGCGAATTTCGAGATGGTTATTGTCTGTAATGGAATATAATTTTGATGTGGAATTCGTAAAAGGTAATAGAAATGTGGTGGCAGATTATTTATCTAGAATGCCTGTGGATGTGGGTGAGATTGTGAATGAAGTAGTTGAGGATTTTGTGGGCACCATCTTGGGTGAACTGGCTATAAACAAGGATGAGTGGGCAAATGCTAAAGCGAATGATTTGGTTATGAATAAGGTGGAAAATAAAATAATCAAAGGGTGGACATATGAAGATGAACAAGATAATGATGTGTCTTCTTACTATGGGATTAAGGACCAACTGAGTATACTGGAGGCAAAGGTATATAGAAGGAATCAAATTGTTCCTCCAGAGGGGGTTAGAAAGCACATTATTGACATAACACACCAGGGACATTTAGGATGTGGGGTGATGAAAAGGAAAATAAGACAATTGTTTTGGTGGCCTGGATTAGACAAACAAGTTGAAGAGACAGTGAAATATTGTGTACCTTGTGGTAATAGTGACAAAACAAAGATTCTAAGACAAACTCCTCTGGCTCCTATAAGTTTTCCGGGAGGACCTTGGGAAAAATTAGCTGTGGATTTCATTGGTCCCATCTACAAGTTAGGTACTAGAAGCAAATTTATTATTGTGCTAGTTGATTATCACTCAAAATAGTTGACCACGTGAACACAGCCAAAGTCATAGAATTCTTTGAGGAAGTTTTCTTGGAAGAAGGTATTCCAAAAACTATAGTGTCTGATAATGGAGTACAGTTTGTGTCGCATGATATGGTGGAATATTTTCGGAGGATGGGTATTAATCATGAGAGGGTTGCTCTCTTTCGACCACATGCCAATGGCCTGGTCGAAAGGGTGAATAGAGTGATAATGGATAATATACAGTTGTCCTTAGCAAATCATCTTTCTTGGAAAAAAGAGTTATGTAAGATGATGTGGACTTATCGCACAACTCCTCATTCAATCACTGGAGTGGCACCGTTTGTGTCACTGAAGGGGAGGATGCCTGGTGTGAAAGAATGCCCTGTGTGGTTGAAAACGGAAAGGAATGTAGAAGTGGACAGGAGCACAATAAGAAAAAACGTAGAAGAAATGCAAAGGAAAAATATCCAACAGTACAACAAAAGGATGAGGGTGAAATATACTCACATAGATAAAGGTGATTGGGTAGTGACAAGGAAAAGTGGAGTGCTGCTGAAGGGGGATAGTAAGTATTCTGCTCCTCAACTGGTGAAGGAAGTCAAACGAAATGTGGTAGTTTTGGAGGATGGTTCTTCCTGGAGTATGGGAAGTGTGTGCAAAATTCATCGTTGATATATTAGAATGTAATGTTTCTTGAATGCTGGTAATACCTTTAGTATAAGCTAATGTTTGTAGTTTTGACATATTTATATAAGTATTGTTTATTTATTTATCTCTTTGTTTTGTTATGCGTTGTATATCATATAGGGGGGAGAAGTGTAGAGATGGTCATGCAGTGTTGATGGGTTAATGCTAGAATGCCATGAGCGTGAGGGGATTCTAGAATGGAGAGAGGAAGCTGGGAGTGAGAAAGGTGAAGGAGAGAAGGAGGAACTGCTGTCTGGTGTGCTGTACTTTGCTATGCTGGAGGTGCTGTACATACAACTGATGAAATAAAGGAAAGATGGAAATACACTACGTTTGAAGACTCATCTTTACAACAAGCTTAGCACTTGTGACTTCTGCATATTCACCTGAAACACAGAGACCCTGCTGAACGCACTAAGGGCCTCCATAAGGGCCGGCAGCGAGACCATGGGCTCTGCTAGGGTAAGAATCATATCATCTGCATACAAACTAATGAGGTGGTGGTCTCCCCCAAATTTAATACCAGAGATAAGAGGGTTGTCGCGCAGGTGCTGGGCAAGAGGCTCCATATACAGTGCAAACAACAAGGGGGAAAGCGGACACCCCTGTTGCGTCTCCGACCAATTGGAAACAGCAAGGACAGCGTTCCATTGACACGGACAGCAGCCTTAGGCCCACGATAAATGCATTGAATCGAGCCCCTAAACACTGGACCTAGCCCAAAAAGCTCTAATTCCTGAAAAAGATAAGGCCAGTGGACCCTATCGAATGCCTTCTCTGCGTCAACGGAGAGGAGGAGCGCCTCTCTATGAGATCTGCTAGTTTTATCTATTAAATGTAGAAGTCGTTTTGTATTGTCTCCGCACTGTCGATGAGGTATAAAGCAAGCCTGATCCGGGTCTATAAGGCCAGGCATATAGGGATTAAGGCGATGTGCCAACATGCCGGTAAACAACTTGGCATTTATATTCAGAAGCGAAATAGGCCGATTTGAACCACATTCTTCCAGGTCCTTCCCGGGCTTATGAATGACCGTAATGGTGGCCTCCAACATGCGAGGCGTGAGAGCCCCAGACAACAGGAAGGAGTTAAAGAGCCGCGCCAGGAGCGGAGCCAGCTCAGGGCAAAACATTTTTTTTTTAAAGTGCTGTGAAGCCATCATCGCTGAGATAACCTCCTCGACTTTAATGGGCTGGTCTAAAGAAGACGCATCGCGCTCACAGAGCGGCGTAATATTACTATCTGCGAGAAAGGTGGCAGGGTCCACTTCATTCCCCGTATCCGCAGCATACAGCTCTCTATAATACTCAGCAAACACCTCAGACATTTGATCGTCCATTCGTACCTCACCGTTAGAAGGGGAGAGCACCATCTTTATAGCCGTGGCTGAGCGCTGCGCCCTCAGCTGATGTGCAAGGAGTTTCCCACATCTGTTGCTCCCTATAACATATTTATGTTTAAGCCGAACTATCACATACTGTGCCCTGTCCCAATCCAGCCGTTTTAACTGCTGACGGGCCTTCTCCAACTCCCTCCACACTCTAGGTGCACCGGTATGCTTATGGGAGCGTTCTAGCGCCGCCACTTTTTGCTCTAACACCGACCTCTGCTCTCTCCTCTCTTTATTGTCTTTGGCAGAAAGCGACAACACCTCTCCGTGGTTTACTGCTTTCAGTGCCTCCCACAGAATCTCCAAACTGGTTCTCCCATCATCATTGAATCTAAGGTAGTCTATGATCGCGCGTCACAACGTCTCCTCCGCCACCGACTCTGCAGTATGGTATCCCTAAACCGCCAACTCGGGGTCCCCACTCGTCCCACGTCAAGACAGGCCACCAACGTAATAGAGGCATGATCCGTCAGAGCCCGAGGCTCGATTGTAGTCTCTCTAATCCGGGAGGTGAACTCCAAGGAGGCCAAAAAGAGGTCTATACGGGTATACGTCTTGGAGGAAGCAGAATAAAACGTGTAATCCCAGAGCGTCGGATGTGCCTTCCTCCAGATGTCCTCCAGGTCACAATCAGCCAACCACTGTCGCCCCGCTATAGTCAATGCCCCGGTCTGCCCATATCGATGCCCAGACCGATCCAACTCATTGTCCATGACCAAATTGAAGCCCCCCCCTACCAAAATAGCCCTGTCCAGTGTAGTGAGCATTGGGGAGATGGCCTGCATCATGAAGATTTCTTGCTGCGTGTTAGGAGCATACAATGTGGCAATAGTAAAGAAGAATGCCCCGACAAGCACCCTAATGGCCAAGAACCTACCCTTTATCTCATGTATCTTGGCAACTACCTCCTCAGGAAAGGCCTTCGACAGAAGTATCGCCACCCCAGCGTGCTTTGTCGGAGCTGAGGACCAAAACTGCTGAGGAAACCACTTCGAGCGCATTTGATATGTATCCTTTAGCAATAAGTGCGTCTCCTGCAAAAGACAGATATGGCTCCCAGACCTTTCAAGGCCAGAAAGGATTGCCAACCTGTTAGCTGGACTATTGAGTCCCCGGACATTTAGGCTTAGACATTTAAGGGACATGTGGAGCTAAGCAGGTCGTGCAGTGTAGGTGGGGACCCCCACCCAGGGGCAGGAGACAAGTACAGCGCCGGGGCGGCTCACACAAATAGTGACAGTGAGCAATATCAGAGCACATGAAAATTTTGGGGGAAGCACACCAACACAAAACCACAGCACACAACAGGTGCATAAAACGTACAAGTCCTCTTACACACATCCCAAAAGAGGCCGGAGTCCTGACAGGGGTCATTAGGACCTCACGAGATCGTCACTTGGAAGCCAGCGACCCCACCACCCAAGCCCCTCTCAAGTAGTCTCAGAACTTATTCTGTAATGACCCCAGATCATTGTAGCGGTACTCGGATGTCCTCTGCTTAGGCACTGGTCCCAGCAGCTAAACTGCTCAGTACAGATTGTCTCTCCAGCGCTTGTTCCGTCGCGGAAGGCCTCGGTTGTTTCCTCTTCGTCTCCTGCCGTCGCCAACGTGGGCGGCCTTCGACAGTGGCCTCTTCGTGCAAGCCAACACTATGCTTCGTCTCCTCCATGTGCAGAATCTTGCACGCCTCCAGCACTGATTTCACCTGACGCAGCTGGTCCTCCCAGCGGAACACAAGGCGAAAGGGGTGGCCCCAGGAATAAGTCGTAGAATTCACCCGTAGGTGCTCCGTAATGGGCTTAAATTCCCGTCGCCTCTGCAAAGTCCTCAGCGAGAGGTCTTGAAATAGCTGGAGTGCGTGCACTCGGAACTGGACCTGAGAGAGATTTTGCGTTCCCTGCAGGATGCTTTCTTTAATTACGTAGTTATGCACACATGCTAGGATGTCAGGAGGGCGATCTCCAGTCCCCCCGGTCGACCCACTCTGTGATCCCGGTCCAGGGCAATCTCTTGTGTATCTTCTGAGCCCAGAATAGAGTGGAACAGTGCGGTAACGAACTCTCTAATGTCCTCCCCTTCCGCCCCGGTCGGGGCTCCCCTGATGAGTATGTTATGCCGCCTAGATCGGTTCTCCAAGTCCTCTACCGCGATCTACAGGAGTTCCTGTTGCTCACGTAGAAGTATGACCTCCTGTTGCATTTGTTCCACTTCTTCCCCCCGAAAGATCTCACTGTCCTCAACATTTGCCACCCGGTCTCATGAACGTGTCACCTCTCACTGGCAGCCTTCTCTCTCTATCCGCATTCGCTATGGTTCGATGAGATCGCCTACTCCTTTGCTCTCTTTCACTAGGGCCAAAACTGCGGGCACTCACTTTTATCCGGCTCCTCCAGGGCCCAGCCTCGCTAGGCAGCATGCGCTCAGGCCCGTCCCAGCCAATCTCACCGCAGGCCGACTGTCCTGCTGATTCGAGGGCCCACGCAAATCCCCGTATACCTCGGGGCCCTCTCACCCTGGGGTCCAGGGGCGGACCAGTCACACCCCACTGCCACCTCCGCTCCTCACGGGGTCCCCCCTGCCACCTCCCGGCTGTTAAATGGCTGCTCTGGCCTCAGGAGGCCAAAACACACGGTCACAACCCGGGATCGTCGCCGTCAGCTGCTCGGCCTCGCACTCCTCCGAGCCCAGCCTGGCTCCTCCTTCCGCTGCCACCCGCTAGGCCGCTCCGCGCGGCCGGCACCACCAGCTTCCGCACCCACCGATAGTGAGCGCGGCTCAGGCCCAAGAGGCCCCTCCGCAGCGGCCCCCGTGCCCTCGAGCTTCCGCCCGGTCTCTCCTTCGGGCACCCGCGCCTTCCTGTCGCTCCCCTATTCTCATGGGAGCCCTTATTAATGGTGATCCAGGGTCGCCACGCTGCTAAAAGGGGCCAGGGCGGCAGAGCTCGCGAAGACGCATCCGCTCACGCCGCCATCTTGGCCATGCCCCCAATAGCCTTTTGCTGTATGGCAGGGGGTACTTTATTCCTTTTCATACATAATCATAAAAGAACACTTAAATCCTTGGTGCGTAGCTATTACACATGAAAAAGGGAGAATGTTTGCAAACCTGAAGAATAAAAATAGAATATCTAATGCAAATTAAACATATAAAAAAAGCTGACAGATCTTTATTGGAAAAATATTTAACAATCAGTTTAATTCAGCTCGGAATTTGTAGAAACAGGCGGAAAGATTCTAACTTCTCTATAATTACCTAATGAGTGCAATAAATAAACATGTTGCTATAAATATCTATTCTCTCCTTCTCGCTGTACAGCTAAAAAACAAGGAGAAGAATGAAAAGCAACATTTTGTTTTTGCTCTTTAAATGGCTGCTTTAATTATGCTCCATAACCTGACCTGCCTTCCCCCTCGGCTGCTGGCCCTGGCAGCAGGCACTGCGATATCAGAACTCACATGCAAAAAGTTATTACAGTTGAGCAGCTAGGTCATTTCTTTATAATGGGTGATTGGGTGCCTCACAAGTCGCCTAGTATAAAGAAATTCGTTCTTAGTATGGCCACAGTAGAAATCCTGATTAGGACAGTCAGCGACATAAGATCAGAAGTCCCAGATGTAGATACAACATAAATTCTGGGACAAAACACATAAAAAAGGTAAGTTAGGGCATCACCACTGTATTACCATGTCAATCATGTCAGAACAATAAAAGGCAGTATAGTGGTCACTATCAAGGCCTTTCGCCATAACATGAAAGGTCATGTATGTGATCCAGCTTCAAGGTGAACTGCATCATGAAAATGACAGCCAGAAGTGGCACCTTTCTATATTTGTGACATAAAAAATAACATCAGGTGAGCAGCACAACACCAGAAGCCAGGGCACTGCCATATTGAAGACAAAAAAACTCCAGAAAAGAGAAAACCAGAAGGCAAGTGTTCTCCACCAACGCTTCCAGGATCTGCTACAAAACCATCAACAACATCATAACTTCCCCAACCCTTCTGCAATTTAGAAAGAAGAGGGAGGCCCAACTCCTTAGAGAATACTATATCTCCTCACAATAGCGTTCATCACCCATGAACATCCTGCTTCATTGTATATTCCACGGTATCGAAAATCAGGGCTGCCTCCTTTGTTCAGAGCTCAGTTGTTCCCTGGTTGGGTTCACACTTTAGAAATACGTGCACATTTACATAGAGCACCCCCTTTCATAAATGGGGCCAAGAGCATATCTTGAGGATCTCTGAACAGTTTTAGGTTTATTGCCCAGTTGGATGTCGTATTAAAAAACCTAAGTACATAAGAATATTGGAATTCCATTAACTCAAAACAGTTTTGATGGCAATTAAGGCACAATGGTTAATTGCTTGTTCGTGGAAATTCTCACAGGGAGCATTTAGCCACCAGTTTCCTTATTTATTACATATGTTTCCTTTCAACGCCCTACTAGTTGGAGGGCTGCCCAGGATCCGAAGGAATTTGAAAGCTAGATAAAGACAGATGTATTAATTACTCCTTTTTACAGGTTTTAATTAATTATATTCACCAACATCAACAGTGGATTTCTGACATAAAGTTGAATAGATTTAAACTACTACTTTAATCAACAACAGTCTCTCATTCCTTTCAACCACGTCTCAAACAAAACAGGCTTCAAGTAGCTCACAGAGCTGAACGAATTAAGCCTTCCATAAACATTAATGCTCTCCAAAGTAGTGGACTGCAACATTGGAGTCAGTCAACCCAAATCCACTATGAAATGTATCCTCAGCAGCACACTCAACTCAAGAGGATGCAAAGATATGATGACATCACACCCACTATGTGTCAGCCGTGCATTGGCTAATGCTCGCGTCTCAAATAGAAGAACTGCTCACCTAAATGTCAGCTTGCTCAAAGCTCCAGCTATACCTAGTTGGAAAAGCTAACCACCTCAAGAATCAAGACATCTCCAGACTTGAAATTCTAGAAGGAAATGTCAAGAAGACAACAAAATGTAGGAATGCAAAGACCAGGAAACAGGCTTTCCAAATATTTAGAACACGGATCTGACCAAAAGTCCTTCAGCTTGTCAGGCTGACCCTATCCATTCTACTGTTTAAAAATATGATAAAGACTCTTCTCTTCACAGATCATCTCATCGGTCATTCTTAAAAAAAACTAAACTCTTCTGGCTGTAATCCGCAAATTCAGAAAGCCCCCTTTCACATCCCTCCTTTACATTGTACATAATCCTGACCTATTCCCTAAACTCACTACAAGACCAAGATAGTTCTGCATCCTGTGTCTATGGTTAGCACCCTCTGGTTTCCCAGAGATATTCAAGTACTAACCATAAATAGTGATACTTTTTGTGATGCTATTGAGTGGTGTCAGCTCCCCAATTGCATCTCCCAAACAATTGTTCACACATTCAAGTGATGCACATATAACTTGAGTAGTGTCCGGAATCAGCTGTACATTTCCCTAAATCATAGAAACACAAATTGATAGGAAACAGTCCCCTGGCTCACCTGATTGCTCCCAGTGCCAAGGTGTCAGTATCTTCAGAATGATTTTGGTTGCACAAAGTGACCTCTGCCTCGAGTGATTCGTTACATACCACCCTCATGTCAGTGTGGGTCCCCTTGACTCTAACCATCTCTTGGCTCAAGATAGTCATAGGCTGCCAACCCCAGAGTATATAACCAAAATCTCATTGGATTCCCATTGCGTTCTAATCACAAAATACACGGAGGCGACTCTGTGTTAGCTTACACAGATACACAAGGAACTTCCTGAAGGTGGCACGTTGACTGTGGCTTGGAGAAAACTCACAGTGTATGCATTTGTGAAGGAGTGTTATCCATAAAAGCACAATGTGCACTCAGAAATGCACTTTTCATGAACATAATGTACATAATAAATGCAAATATTATGCACATAATTTCCAGGGCAGTGCCAGAGTAGTGGCTGAAGACATACAATACAAATGTGGAAATGTCTTGCGCATGCTGCTCTTATCTCTGAACCTACCTTACACGTATATGGACTTACCATAACTTGTGCCAAAAACTTCAGCTGTCCATGGCTGTATTATGAACATGGTGCACTTTCCCTGCTGGCACCCATGTGCACTTTTCAAAGAGTGCCCCGGGCGCAAACGGGGGCAGTGTGCATGTTAAGTAGAATGTGGTGCTCCCAGGAACTCATCCTGCCATCGAGCAGCACTTTAAAGGTAAATACGGAGCAGCAGCTCCATATTTCACAGTGCAGGCGGCATGCTGAAGAGGGGAGAGAGATCTTCTTGTCCTTTGGTGCAGTAAGTGGCGGCACCTAGCTGCAAGGGGGTGTCCGGGAGGTGCATAGGACCCTTTTTCTCCCCTTCAGAGGGCTGATTTTTGGAGGCGCGCTGAAAGTGTGCCACCTTTTTGTGGGATACTTTCAGTGTGCTTCCTAAAACCATGCTTACCTTCCCGCCCACATCCCTAATATAGTACAGGCGCAGTGATTACCTAATTTGCATCGGGCCACGCCCCCATGCAAATGATGGAATGCCCTCTCAGGATAGTAGCACTGGGGCCACATGTGCGCCAGCGCTATCAGATTACAGAAGGGAACGCACAAGCCTCTGGAGCCCTTCTGCAATACGGTTGTGCCCTGAGGGTGTGCAAGGCGGGCCCACATGCCTGTTGCAACCCTAGGCACAATGTATACTACGGCCCCAGGGACATGTAGTTTCTTGAATTTACTAAGGAGTCAGTAAAGAGGGGCAAATCGGTGTGGAAATGATTTTATATTTAAAATATTGTAAACATATTTTCAGGCCTTGTGCTAAGTACTGGCAGCGTACATTATGCATGAACATCAATAATAAACTAGTAAAGGCCAGTTATACTAATATACTGGTCACAAAAGGGTTTCAAAAATGTAAAGCGACCTTTTGCGACCAGTAACTTTTTTTGTTGCAAACCAAACTATGTATTACACAGTACACAATTTATGATTTCCTACGATCGGACCTCCTGCCCTGTGAATGTTTTCATTTTTTCTTTAACAGCAGCCCAAGCTCCTTAATGGAAACTTTACTGCTTCAAAATGTTTTTTTACATTTCTTAAAGTCTTCAATGAGAGTAAGCAGTGGTTCCCTGGCCCGCTGCCTACTCTTCCTAAAGCTGCCACCCTGATTCCCATTGGAGAAGGGGAACCAAAGTGGACCACTTCCACTTTGAGAATCGGTTACCAGCCAATCTTGTAAGCCGGTATCTTGTCAAAGGTTTGCAACCAGAATTGCAGTCTCAAACCACCGCTAGATAGGATCGATTCAGTGTCTTTAAGGGACGTCCTGAACATATCTCTTCAAAGCCATTTCTAAACCCTTATAGCAATTTGGAAAAACTTTTCTGAATTGTTAAATTGAATAAGTACATTAGGAAAATGTTTTAGAGGTCGCACATTCTCTTTTTTAGCCAATTGAAAGAGCTGTGACTGTTAAAAATATTAATATATGTGGTCCTTTGTCTGATTTAAGTGAATACCATGCAGTTAAGCATGTAGACTCTGACAAATGTACTTTGTACATAATTTTAAATAGAATGCAAATGAATACCCAAAAGTAGTATTCAGGGCACACACATAAACGTAAATCATGCATTGGGCTGTTTACACTTATTAAGTTACACATTTTTTAATTGACAGCTCATTTAACTTGCATTTTCCATTTCTGCCCAGTGGACTATTTCTGGCAGCAGATGAACCACACTGTGACCTCGCCGTTCACGTTTAGAAACCCCTGGTATTAACTACTTAAGACATCCAAGCTTGTATCCTTTAGGTTGCTAGGAAAATGGCGTCCATTTGAATACATTTCTGTGTAGAGTTCAAAATCTTCTCAATACGAGACCTATTCTCTGTAAGTTACACACAGACCTCTGCAATGGATAGATTTTAAAACCTCTGAGATAGTGCTTAAGTTGTGAAAACAAAAAAATAATAATAATAAAAATAACTTCAGTGGTCTAATGGTTTTCCTTGCAGTGCACCGCAGGCCATGCCAGGGCAGTCGAAAGATGAGGTTGCTGAATGTAGAGGCTGCTTGGTCTTGACCTCATCTCATGCCTCTTTATTCAACCATCCACACTTCCAGTTTCTCGATCACTTTTGCCTTTTGTTTCTTTCCTGTGTCCCTCTTTATCTCTGTTTTCTACCTTTTTCTTTCCCCTTTCTCCCTTTTTTGCCTTTATACTCTCTTGATGTGGGTGAAGAGCAGAGCATCTGCTACAGCAAATATATGTTGAATTTGTGCTGTAAAGTTCATTTTTGAACCCAACATTCTCAATATTTTCTCAGAACAAACCCCTCTGGAACACCCCTTGGTTCTCTTGTTCACTGAAATTTGGTGCAAGCGCCAAACCAGGGCATTACGAGGCGCAGGGGGCAGCAACCTTTTGTTAAATATGCAAAGGGCTATTTTATTGAGTGAACCAGCAGCATATTATCCACTACTCCAAGTGAAAAAAACAAGCATTTGTAATGCAGTGGGTCTCACGTTTGCTGGGATAGAGCTGTTAGCGCTGTCAATTTCTAACTGGACCTTCACATAAACTGAAAATGAAAAGTAAAACAGTTGACATAAGAAAGTCAATTCAAAGCGCCATGGCCGCCATGAGCATGAGCGCCAAGGAGAGACACAAAAGAAAGAAGTTTGCGCGCAGTCATACGTATCGGCAAACGTCCAATTATCCATGTAACAGGGTCATTGGCCAAGAAAATTGCCCCATGAAGGGACAAACATAAAAAATGTACCAATGATAACAAAGGATTTTTGGAAGGCAAGTCCATAAACGAGTGATAGTGATGGATGTGCGGTGGGCGTGGTTAAAACCCCACAGATAGATTTACAACACATCAGAGCACTTGCGCGCTCGACTTAAAAATGAAAGGGCCCATTTACATACTCCCTGCAGCCATCCTTCAACCAAATACCGTGGAGGCGGGCTGTAACAGAACCTAGGCACTAGGCAGTGCACGTGCAGGCAGAGTGCAGTGCGGAAGTGGGTGGTGTCAGTGAAGGAATACCATTGCAGCCTTCCAGCAGACACTTCAGGTGGTTGTACTTACTTTTTAACAAATTAAGCACTGCTACAGACTGGAGGTTTTCGAGGAATAAAATAGGTAGTGATAATGAGTTGGGCAGATGTTTAGAAGTCTGCTGATTTGCCTGTCTAAAATGTTTCACTCCCGAAGAAGTAAATTGCTAGTAAGTGGAGAATATGTGAAATGAATGTGTTATGGTAGATGACGAGCAGTTTGAAACAGTAATCTGGTGGATCAGACGACAATAAAACGATAGAGCTGGTGAGTCTAATCACAGATCTGATGATCTCGTGGGTCTGATGACAATTTCAATCTTGTCTTCTATCTTGAAGAATGGAGAGAAAGTTGAAACTGTCACTGTTCAAAAGCAATAATTTTAAAGCATAAATAAAGCTTTTTTTCACGAATCTAATTTAGAAATGTTTTGCAACCAAGGTGCTTCTCTTCTTCAGTTTGCAGTTGTTTTTCTCCCTGTGGAAGGGCAAAGCCAGAAATGAATCTGAGACGTTACATTCTTATGATGTTGAAAAGAACTTGAAATGTAATGATTATTCTACTTGGATCTTCAAACAAGCAGTGGGTAACTGGAATGCTAATTTGATGATTTGTAACATAATTACAATAAAAAATAATACACTGAAGTTAAAATCAATGAGGAAGTAAATATTACAACAGGTTTGACACTGGATACATCAGATTGCTATTTGAAGGATTTATACTTCGGCTGTAGGCATAGAACAAACGGATCGCTTTTCTGGAAACTAATGTGAAGGGCGTGTGCTTATGGAAAGAGAGAGTCCACTCTCTTTTTTTAATTTGATGAGCTGTTTAACATATAATTGTTTTGACTGGTTTATGTGCAGAAGCAGGTACTGTCAAGCCCTTGTAGAGTTATCGTCCTCAGTTATGATTTTAAGGTTTGAACATATGTCCTCCTTAACCCCTATCAATAAATGATTGGTTGCACTCAACTATGTGTATTAAAGAAGGTAGCATATTAAATAAACTGACAGACCTAAAGGAAGACTGCTCAGCCTAGCTGTAATTCTCAATGGACTAGTAACAGGGTTTATCAGCTCCTACAGGATTATGAGATCTCCAACAAATAGACACCGAGCAGATAATAGTGAACTGGCAAATCATAAGTAGAACGCAGAGTACTTACCAAATTTTGAGGCTGCTGCAAAAGTTTTAGCAGAGCTGGGTGGTTGTACCCTGAAACAAATTGAGAAAAAGAAATTAAGATTCATTTCAAGATTTAACATTTTGAAAGAAGAATACGTTTCCTAACCAACAATATTTTCACTTTGGACCTGGTTCACAAAGGTAAACTTACATATTTGTGAATGTTCACACGTTTTCAGTATTCACAAAATTGCATTTTAATATAAGTTTACAAGTACAGAGACTACGCAGTCGAGGAGAACTCCCGACCGAAAAAAGGTAGGACAGGAGGCTGCTAGAGCTGAAATGATAAAATGATGTGATAGTCACTGTTCCTCATTATTCGCGGCAAAGGACGTATGTGGACAATATGTTTCTCTTTTAAAACCTGCTAAAACGTTTAGGATATTATAGCAAGGCAATATGGATTCCATCAAGTGGAGGAAGAAATTGCAGCAGGCAAAATGTTTGGAACAGGCAAATTTCCCAACAATCACGCTGTCACATAATGTTGAAATAGATTGTATGACAAGGCTGGCACATAAGAGGGGCTTAAAGCACGGCAGAAAGGGAGAGGAATGCAGGTTGATTGGGGTACTAGGTGAGGGAAAGCACATTATTTTGTAAAATAACCCAACATTTTTGAAGTCTTCTCAAACAAGACGAAGGAGAAAGTGTGTGTGCATTTTTTGTTTGTGTGTGTAAAATTCTGGTGAAATCCGACAGACACCTCATGATACCCGACTGAAAGCACCTTTACCCAACTATTTATTACAAGATACGTTGATGAGGTGGGTGTAGCACCCCAAACACCCCTTTTGAAGCTTCGCCCTGCTGGCTACCTTCTTGCATTTCCCATTTGCCAAGATACAAATAAAGGCACTGCTTATAATGAGCCAGCTCACAGCCACCCTCAGTCAATGCAGGGTTTCCTTTGATCAATTTTGTGTGCAGGACAAGTTTAAAATGTCCAGGAGTTTGTAATATCTAGTTTTCTAAAGTCAGAGTCTTTCGGACTCTACTTCTGCTGAAGGAGTGTGTACGGACTGTACCAAGAGTGTGGCTGAGTGTGTAAAGCACGAAAGTAAGAGTATGCGTAGACAGTAACTGACTATGGGTCTAGTTATGTAGAACATCAATGATGGAGAGCTTGAGTGAGACTGTGCAAGCTGTGGGCCAGGGAGTGCAGTGCCTGGAAAGGTGTGCACAGCACATCTGAAGGTCTACAAATCGGAGAGAGTGGCCCCAATGTATCTGTGATTGAAAGTGTGCTGGATCACAGTTTTATTTGCATTCAGAAAGTATGCAGGTGCAGGAAAATGACAATATGGCACACTAGTGAAGGAGATTACATTACAGGAAGAGAGGAAAATGGAAGCATCAGATTCACACACATGCTTTACATTTAGTTTGCTTTACTACTGAGTATGCCAAACATGACCACGTTGTCACATTGCTCCTTCCTTCTACCATGACGATAAGAAACATGAAGGAAGATACTCAAAAGGAAGGGAAATGGTGCAGACAGTTTGCAGTATTTTTACCATTGGCTGTTAACATGGTGTTTCTTGAACTCCACTCCAGCCTATCGATAACACAGCCTAAGCCTTGGAGCTTTTTTTAAGTTGGCTGGTTTTTTAAAGTCCTTCAGTTACTGGAGGGAAACGCCCCCATACTCTCCTATATCAATTAATGAATCAAGGATTTGAGGAGTGCGGCTAATCACACATAGGGTTTCACAGCGCTGTTTGTGGGCGTGTTGTCAGTGGAAGAGCCAGGTCTTGAGGTCCTTCCTGAACTGCTTCAGTGATGGAGTCTGCCTGAGCTTGAGAGGTAGCGTGTTCCATGTCCGGGCTGCTAGGTAGGAGAAAGATCTTCCTCCTGCTGTGCTTCTCTGGATATTGGAAATGGCGGTAAGGGCGAGCTGGGAGGAACGGAGACGTCTGTTGGTACATGGAAGGTGAGGCGCTGGTTGAGGTATGCTGGTCCTATGTTGTGCAGTGCCTTGATGGTGTGGATCAGGAATGTGTACGTGACATGCCTGTTGACTAGGAGACAGTGTAGGTCTCCGAGGTGACAGGAGATGTGGCTCTGTCGGAGGATGTCCAGGATGAGTCTGGCTGCTGCATTCTGGACTCTTAGGAGTCTTGATTGAAGTTTCTTGGTGATGCCAGCATAGAGTGCGTTGCCGTAGTCCAGTTTGCTAGTGATGAGTGCGGGGGTGACTGTCTTCCTCGTGTCAGAGGGAATCCACTTGAAAATCTTCGGCAGCAGTCGAAGGGTGTGAAAGCATGATGAAGAGATGGCGTTGACTTGGCAGGTCACGGATAGAGAGGAGTCCAGGATGATGCCCAGGTTGCGGATGTGGTCTGTGGGGGTATTTCGCAGAGTGGTGGGCCACCAGGAGTCGTTCCAGGCAGAAGAGGTGGAGCTGATTACACGGATCTCTGTCTTGTTTGAGTTGAGCTTGAGACAGCTGGCCTTCATCCAGGGGGCGACTGCTCTCATCCAGTTGTGGAAATTTCTCTTGGCCTGAGCAGAATCCTAGGACAGGGAGAGGATCGGTTGGGTGTCGTCCGCGTACAAGGCTGTGTCTAGCCTGTGTTGTTTGGTGATCTTGGCAAGGGGGCCATGTAGATGGTGAAAAGCGTCTGGCGGAGTGAAGATCATATAGGTACAAGAAATGCAGCCAGTGGATTCTCCTCCAGGTTTGGCATTTTTTAAACAAATTCTGAGGCTTTCCCATAAACAATCACAAACTAAAATGATGGACAGAGTGATTAAACTTTTCAAACACTCACCCCCAGTCACAGATCTGGGTTTAATCCATCATTATTTTGCTTGCCACGTCCCCCTAGTTTGGACACGCCCATATGCAAAGCAGTCTTGACCCTGCTCCCTATGGGAGCAGTTCAGCCCGGACTGCCAAGCCAGGTCCTCCCTGGACAGGATTCAAGCATCCTGGGACTGGTTTCAGGATATCACCCTTCATCAGCCATGCTGGTGATGGTGTTAGCCATGTTTCTGAGATGAAGGCGACGTCTGGGTCGTGGGTGGTGATAGTGTCCCAGATTTCCATTGAGTGCATAAGGAGCGGGCATTTAGCAGGATGCACTGGAGTGGTTCCTGGTAGTTCGTAGTCTTATGTATGGGCGCAGTGTGGGCATTAGTGTGTGCATGTGGGCCCACGTTGCAGTAAAAATGGCAGTGGAGGCCGGTGAATGGGCCTTTGTTTCAGCGTGGGGAGGCCGTGAAGCAGATGTTGATGGGGTATCTGACGTTCAGGGCCTGGAGCTCCTTGGTGGTGTAGCGGTGGGAGGGTGAGAGAACCAGGGCTCCTGGAACTAGGCGCAATCCAGGTGCAGACAGGCTTGCCTTTGGCGCACCTGCTGCAAGTGTCCGATGTGCACCCAGCTGAGGCCTCCATTATATGGCCTGGGAGGTGGGAAGGCTGGGACGGGAGGCTGGATGGCAGGAGTGGCAGTGGCACAGAGGACGCATCAGCAGGGGTGTTAGGAGACGCATTCAGGCTTAGGAATGTGGGCAGAGCTGTCGCAATCGGGCTCAGGAATGCAGGCGGAGCTGCCACAATCAGGCTTAGGAATGCGGATGGAGCTGTCACAATCAGGCTCAAGAATACAGATGGAGCAGTCAGCGGAAGGCAGGAGGGCCATGGAGCAGCTGGGGAGCTGTGACTGGCCCAATGGGTCAGGCACTTCTCACTGAAACTGTGCTGCGGCCTCAATTATATGTCCTGAGAGGTCGGAGGGTATGGGGTGGGAGATGTGATGGCGGGAAGGCGGGAGAGGCAGTGGCATGATGGAAGCAGGGGCGTGAGCAGATGCAATCAGGCTCAGGAATGTGGGTGGGGCTGTCGCAATCAGGTTCAAGAATGCAGGCAGAGCTGTTGCAATCAGGCTCAGGAATGCGGGGGAGCTCTCAGCAGCAGGCAGGACGGCCGTGGTGCAGCTGGGGAGCTGCGAAAGTGGCTCAAAAGGACATGGAAGGAACCACAAGGATGACACGCAGGAGTTACTGCTGCAAAGTACAACACTACTGTCAGGCTGATAGAGCATAAGGTTGGTGATGCAAAGTACTGAGAGCTGGGTGGGCAAAGTGCCAGAAACTGACATTTGATAACCAAACTCTCTAATAGTCATCAATTCCACTGACATTTGATAACTGAACTAATAGTCATCAAGTTCCAGAAGCAGCAGTAAAGTCTAATGTGTAAAGCATGACATCCAGTGGAACTCAGCAGGAATTCGAGGCAAAGGGCTGTATGACAGAAAGGGGCCTTATGGAATCCCAGGTTCTTGGAGAATTATTAGTATTTTTATTATTATTATTTGCAATATTTTATTTTTTAACGGTTTTCAATTTACAAACAGTATGAAACATTAAAAAAAAAAACACTAGAAAAAGGATACAATTAAGAACGGATCTTCCGTATGTAACACCTTCCCTACATTGTGTACAAAGAATATCCGTTGTTTTTGCACAATGAATAGGAGTGACACATTCCATACAGTCGCCTTATCCTCTTTCATGAGAAATAGCATTAGGCAGGAAGGAGAAAAGAGAGAAAAATAAATGGGAAAGGGCAGAGAGGGGGAGATCCCATAGTGGTGCAGGCGATCGGAGTTGCTAACAACGTAGTACATTTCTTTTCAGTATTTACTGATATGGAGACCGATATCACAGAACGTGGTATGCCCAGATAAAACAAGATAATACAAGAATATCATGTCACCATAATACAAGACAGCATAGTTGAGTCTTATTGCATTTTTCAAGGGGGAGTGATATTGCCATTCATCTCATGGTATAGAATGCACATATAGGTACAAGTTTGAAATCAAAATTCAGAAAAATCAATCCAATTACAGTATGTTTGCTGCTCTGTACGCCAACGTGAGATCTGTCTCAAAAGAAAACACTTTAACCATTCAAAAGGGTCTGGAATTTAGAGCTTAGTTAGGCTACAAAGCGATGATGTAGCATGATGCTGATTACTATAATAGTTATGATCATAACAGGACTCCATGTGGCTTGAAGACCTTGGGAGCCATGTCATCCAATTTGCATGTCTTCCCTACATCGTAAGGATTAAATGCTGGTCATAGGCTCTGCAGCAGGGCCATGCTCCCTCACAATGTCATTTTTTGAGAAGCCGTAACTCCTGAGCCCAGTCAAACTTTGAGCCCAGTTGGCCCTCTACTTCTGATCTCTCTTCTACGACGTCCATTCTGGAGCTGAATGAGGACATATCCAAGAGAACTGGTCTTACTTCGGTAGATAGCTCTGCAACAGTGGCTTCCAAGTTTGCTAAGGACTGACTGATATTTGCAGGTTCTTTCATGATGGATTCCATATTGACCTCCGGCTGGCTTTATACGAGGATTCTGACTCACTCCCATGAGTTCCACAGCAGGACAAGGAACCACCCAGGTGCACGAAGGACAGGCTTGATAGATATTTGTTGATTGGCTTGTGCTGAACAAACTCATGCTCTGACCTTTATGGAGTATGAAGGGCTCGCGCGAGTTCCGCGCCCCGATGTATTTTTCTCCCTTGGAGAAGGAGCAAGGAGCACAGGAGTGGCAGAGGAGTGGCAGAGGCGTAACAAAGTGGGGGCTTCGGGCTCCAGGGGGAGCCCTCTGCATAGCACCTGGCCTCAGAGAGTGAGGGACAGGGCTCAGTGCTTAATTTGTAAATTAAGAGATGCCGGTGCTCAAAGCCCTTCTCTTAAACACGAGGGTGCTGTAATTAAATCTGCCAGCACTGAATACTGAGGCAGCGTAATACTGAAGCCATCTCGGGCCTCTTCAATCCATTTACGGCCACCCCTGCCCCTTCAGCTCATCCTGCAACTTTCTACTTTCTCCCTTTATGACGCTTTTTAGTTTTTCCTTCTTCCGTCTTTCCCATAGGTGTCTTTTGCTCACAGCAAATGCTTGAGGCACAAGAATAAGCCCCGGCCCTCCCAAGTAAGGGCCGGTGCTCAGCAACAACAAGCACAAATTAAGCACTGACAGGGCTCCACGTTCTTTGCAGGGGGGCCTTCCGGGTCCGTTACGGTGGTTATTTCCACGACAGCGCCGCGTCGGATCGCTTTGTTTCATTTCCTCAGCCTTGACTAAAACCAGAAACTCAGATTCACGGCTCTGGTTGGGATGCGCAAATTTCATGAACCCTGGGTACTTTGTAATGCTAGATGATTCTAGCATAAGGGAGAGATTCGCCGTCTTTTCGAGCCCCGGTACATCTGTGTGGTGCCGCCCTCGAATAGTATTGGAAGCGGCACCCGTCAATAACTCTCGCAAAGGCGCATCCAGCGTATTGTCAGTTTGTTAGGCCACAACAAGAGGATCGTAGTTATTAATTATGCTGTCTTTATCCTCCTGCTTCGGGGGGGGGGGGGGGTCCGAATTCATTTAGATAGGCCCAGCAGTCTGCCTCACGTTCCGTGAATATTTCAAACTGGATTCGCTGTGAGACGCTGTGTACTGCCTTCAGTCTTCGAACCTGGGAGTAATTACTTTCTGTGACTGCTGATACACAAATACTATTTTGCAATTGAAATTTGAAATATTTCAAGACTCTTCGTGTTAATTGTTATTATATGTGATTATTTATGGGGAGAAACTATTCCTACAAGAATGTTGCAGATTTATTTTTCTATAAGTTGTAAGCATGCAATATTTGTATCACAATTATGTTACATGAAAGTGTTCATTTAAAATATGCAGCAGGCCAAGGACAAAGTGCCTTTGTCAATTGGTGGAACATCGAGTGAATTTGCAAGATCCTTTTAATTTACAGTTAGGGTAGCTTATGGTATATAATTACCATGTAATTCCAAAGCTTTTGAATCATTTTGTATGGCTAGTTACTTGAGTCCTGAATTTTTCTTTGCATTCTCATATATAACGGAGAACAGCAAGTTGCAGAATGCAAAGTGACACCGGGACTGGATTTACAAATCACTTTTAATATTGGTAACATTATACTCTTTCTCATACTTAATGGATTAATCTGCATTCAAATATTTGTCCAACTAACAATAAAAGTAGTAGCAAAACACCTGATATATCAAACGTCTTATTTACAACTAGCAGTTATTTGGGCCACATTCGGATGGGCCCCGAGTGAGCCCTTCTGGTCACCCCCTGTCAACCCATGTCAACAACACTTCCTGTGATTTAACTCCAGCACGCCCTAACACAAATGCCCGGACTTTGAATATTTTTATGTACATAGACCCATTGACAGTTTTTAATTTTAGGTCCTTGAACGAGTTGTGAGAAGCCTTGAAAAAGGAATCCTTAAGGGCCGAAACACATAGCCACGAATTTGGGAAGTCAGCAAAGGTGGAATCTTGAAAAAAAGACCAATTGAACAGTTCCTTTAAAATATATTTATCAGGCTTCTGGACTTTGAGTTCAGCTTCAAAAAGAAGCTCTCAATTTGGTTAGGTTCATCACACACTCAAGGACTCCATGTAAAAAAAAAAAAAATTGGCTTTTTTGTCACTTTAATTTGAATTTTCCAGAATTTGTTTCACAAATGCAAATACACAATTTGAATGCAAGTTTACTGAAACGCAGGAAATCGAGTTTTTGTATTTGTAAGATGCTAAGACATTTGGAGTGAAGGGTAATCAATAAACCTACTGGATTGCCAATTGTTTTACATTATACTAATCTTTCATCTGGTTTGATTCAGGCTAAATTAAATCCCCCTAGAGAGTAACTTTATTTTTGCTTTTGTCTTGCAAGGAAGCACCAGAATATCTTTTTATCAACACTGTACTTTCTAGGCCTCCCCCAAAAGAAAAGTTAGTATAAAACATACAATATTGCAGAGAGCCGAACACAAGTCTGAACGTGCACCATTTCTGTAAAGAAAAGGCATGCCTCTACAGAATCTGGTGCAGCTCACTGTGTTTTAATCGCTAGCTTCATTTTTGGGTTTATTCTATGTCCATATGATAGCCTCTAGAAGTACGTATTTCCATTTAAAACATCCTAACAGAACAACACTGTACAATCTCTGTGAATTGGTCTGATATTAGGCGCAGGCGCACAGCTCTGCTGTGCCACCTAGGAGACAGATTGTACAGGATTATTGAATTCCTAGCCCTGGCCTCAGAGGTCTGACTTGCTTAGATACCAACCCATTTGTTATGAGTTGCAGCATCACCTATACAGAGTGCCCCAGGTGCTGTAGACTGAAGCTCTGCAGTGTCCAAGACCATATGTGATATATTCCTACCCCCGCACACTCTCCTCTTTCAGCACAGTGTGTATGTTACGGTCTGGAGCTTCACTGACCCCACCTTGAATAAAGACGGGAAAGGGTGGAATGAAGAAGCGGGAAGTTGAAGGCTGCACTGTGAAGTGTATTTACTGTGCAGGCTTCAGCTTTCAATTTTCTGTTTTAGTGGCCGAGGCAGGCAGGAGCTGTGTGCCTCTCTGAGGGTCTAAGCACCATCAGTAGAGGAGCTGAAGCGGCAGACCAGCTCAGGCAGCCTGAGCTAAGTAACAGTAATACAAAGAACAAAAAACAATGTTATGCGTTAGAAAGCATGTGTGTGTGTAAGCATGTGTGTGACTGTGAGTGAAAGTCAGTGAATGATACTCTGGACCCGATTTACCAACTGCACTTTGCAGTATGTTTTGTAATACTACAAAACATACTATAAAATGTAAGTGCTGCCTATACATATGTGTTTGGAGTTCTCCACTCCGACTATGGAGTCTACACACATGAAAGTATAGATTTTTTCAGTACATGTGAGAGGGACACAGGAGAGTGTGTGGGAAAAGGGGCTCACTTACTACAAAACTGGATTGGATTATGGAGGAGTAAGAGGGGTTCAAGGAGGGTTTTAGGAATGGACGTAACCACCAACATGTTATTAAGCCAATTTCATTACTCTGGGGATGAAACAATGTTACATACACTTCTGCAGTAAGTTTACACTCGAAGTTTGTAAATACTGAAAGTAGCAGACTTACTACAAAGTGTAAACTTACTCAAAAGTGTAACTTACCTTTCTGAATCAGGCCCTGAGTGACAGGGAAGCAAGTGGGAATAAGTGGGAGTGAATGACAGTGAGCGTAACTGTGTTTGAGAATGAACAGACCAGAGTGAGACAGATTAAGTCAGGCTTTGAGCCTGATTCATACAGATAAACTCACACTTTGGGTAAATTTACTGTTGTTTTGGAATTCACAAACTATGAGCTTAATTTTACAAATAGTGCTTTTATGAGTTAAGAGGCTCAGTACACGTGTCAGAGACTCCACACATGAGAAGAGAGGCCTGTCCCATCTTTCTATATGTGGAGTTATCCACCCTGACTGCAGAGTCTCCAGTCATAAAACTACTATCAGTAAAATTAAACTCGTAGTTTGTAAATACCAACAAAATAGTAAACTTACTCAAGTTTCAAGTTTTATTTATTTCATGAATTGGAACTCCTAAGAGGTCCACATGCTTAACCAATTCCTAAAGATAGCATAGAACAGCTTAAAAATATTCATTTTGAAATTCCAAGGGAAAACAAAATGATATTGCATTATACAAATACAATACTCACATAATACATTGCAGGAGCGAATCTTAAATTGTTCAAATTATTCAAATTAGCCTCTTAAGTGTAAAACATTAATATACAAAAGAGAGAAAAACCACAAAGTGCCTCAAACAGAGCAGCACAGTACCCTAAGGAAATTTGTCAGTACGATCCTGGACAATCAACCCTTAGCATCACACGGAGACATTATAAAGCACCAAAAGATCTTAACATAATCCACGAATCAGCCCCGAAAATTCATTTTCGATCATCATAATTATCACCAATGCAGAAAGACTCAAAAGAGGTTTAAAAAAGACTGAAAAAAATTAAAAATCCTAAAACAAAATAATTCATTCGGAGGATTAAGTACAGCTTCCAAGGCTTCTCCAGCAGAACGAATATTGAAATACAGATAAAGGGGTTTCAGCCAATTTTTCCTAACCATGGCTAAAGCCGGAAGAGCAAATAGAAAATGCTTACACTTCTGTACACCCAGTTGACAGAGATCACAATTATTATCAGATCCGTCCCACTTAGAGGTTAAATCTCTAAGAGGCAATCTATCTAATCTCAGCAAAAGGTACAGGCGCCTTGTCCCATGAGTAAGATTCCAGGCAAAATAGGGCTGAGATTGTTTAAAAATTACTGATTCAGTTAACCTGGTCAGTCTCCTCTTACTGCTGCAGAACTGTAAGTCTGAAGAGAAACTTTTCGACCAAGGCACTTCTTTTAAAAGAAATTTAAAAGTGGTGGGCAAAGACAATAGAATCAAATCTCGATTTAGCTCAAGCAATTGTAAAGTGTGATTATAATTTTTTTAAAACATATATTTTTCTTTCAGTCTACTGAAAATGTCAGTATAAGCTAAGTTTCTTTGGTTAAATGCCTTACTATGGGCTAAACTATAAGCCCTCCTAACCACAGCCACAAGACCGAAAACAAAAATGTTCTTAATACCAAATTCAAGCCTTCAAGCTGCCACAGAGGCCGAGTCATTACAAAAGGCAAGGGATCTTAATATCTGCCCTTCCATCATGTCCAGAAAATTCCAATTAGAGATCTCTGTGCACTCTAAAGCGTACAAGAGAGTAGCCGGGATCTTTATTTGATAAGCTGTTAATAAATTATGAAAGTGACTTCGGCCAACTGCTGTAAAAAAGGCAACTAAACCTTGTGTTTGAGATAAAGCCTTATAGGCATTATTTCGCATGTGGCCTTTGTCACTGAGTGGAGAAGAAAACATTTTCCCCAAGAAGCAATAAGATTCTACTCACTCTAACTTGTGTTGGCCCAAGAACCAGGAAAAATTTATTTTCTTACCCAGTTTTTTTCCCAAGGAAACATATTGCTTGGGATTTAGATTGATTAATCTGCAGATGATGCTGTGCGGAATATAGGTTTAACGTCGCCAGTCACTGATTTAAGCATTTTGGCATAAGGTCAATCACAACTATATTGTCTGCATATAGAAGAAAGACAGTGGATAACCTCCAATTGTAGGTGAAAAACCATCCATATTTTGCAAGGCACTGGGCAGATCATAAATATATATAAGGAAAATAACAATGGTGCCAACAAGCTGCCTTGCTTCATACCATTTTTTAGAGGAAATTTAGCTGACAAGCCCTGTTCTCCTCCTAGCAGAATTTTACACCATGTAGAGGAATGCAAAGCTATAACCAAGCATAGCAGGTTTAGGGGAACACCTAGCTCAAATACATTTTTCCACAGTGTTTTCCTATCCACTCTGTCGAAGGCCGTAGAGAAATCTATGAATGCTGCATATACTGTCCCCCCCCCTTTTCTGAACATATTTTTTATTTATAGTGTGCAACAATAAAATATTATCCAGAGTACTATGTTCCTTTCGGAAACCTGCTTGTTCCAGAGGAAGTATCTCGTTATCCTTGACCCAAGAAGTTAGATGTGCTAATATACTTTTTGCGAATATCATGCCAGTTGCATCCAATAGTGCGATTTGGCGGTAGTTTATGGGCAGAGATTTATCACCCTTTTCAAATAATGGTACTATGACAATCTCAACCCAGGAGTCAGGAACTCTACTTTTTAAGTAGCAGGCATGGAAAACTTTTTGCCCAAAGTAGAGGTTCTAGTTTAATTAAGGCCATTAGACCCTCACCAGGGCTCATTGCTACTGAATTCCTCATTGACCTAATAAACCCCTCAATTTCGGTCATGGAGGGTGGCCCCCAACAGTTCTCTTCAGATCTGTTACTTTTACTCCAATCTATTTCCCATGGCTCCCTCACCTCATTTTCTGCATAAAGGGCTGAAGTGTAATTCTTCTAATCGGCCTCGGCTCTTGGGGGGAAAGGGGTGCTGGACGATTTATGTCTTCCGCAGCCTTTGAAAATAATTGCCCAAAAGTTATGGGAATTTTCTGTCGCCGCTGCTTCCCTCACTGCTATCCACATCTGCTCTGCCTCTTCCCTCCTTATACCTAATTTCACATGCGCTCTTCTTCTTTTAGGATATTCTCTTATACCTATCCTTGGACTCCCATTCATGCTGTCTCCTTACCAATTAATTAATTTCTCTATTTAACAATAAAATGTAATGCCTTACTTTCTTTTGTGGAGGCTTCAGAAGTTGATACGTAACGCTTTGGGCTACATAATCAATACATTTAGAGAAATAATTTAGTGGATCCACATTCCATTCATCTCCATCTCTCACTAAGCATTCAAGAGCTTTGTTTACATTTTAGCAGGGGTCCAAATAATTCTACCTGTTTTCCCACAAAAGCTAATAACCTTGCCCAAAGGATTCCAGGAATCAGTGGCGGAGAACTGCATTTTTAATGAAAGAATGAGAATTTTATGATCACTAAAAGATGTATTCATAACTCGCATATCCTCCACTGATTGGGCAATATTGTAAGAGGCTAACATGTAGTCAATAACTGAACTACTCTGTGGAGATTTATGTTTGTAAGCTGCTGGATAGACAGAACGAAAACACTGATTTAGGATAATGCAACATGAGTCCCTCAAGCCTTTCAATGATATGTGGCCCCTGTTATCCGTCCTGATTATAGGGGGAAATAAGATCGGCAGAATATTTAAGGCAGTTTCCCTCTCTAAGTCCCCAAAAATTGAAAAATTAAATTTTACAATTTAAATCTCCCATTATTAATAACTCATCTACACTTTCATGAGGGTTAGAGCAGATTACTGATATTTGATTAAGCATGGACAATAAATCTCTATCAAATTCCTTAGCTGGAGGGATATAAACATTAACAATTAGTTTTTCTGCCATTTTCCAAAGTTGGATGCACTCTCACTATCTGAAAGAAATTTAGGGAGACAGGCAGACTAACATATTCCCATTTATATTTATTACATAATAGCATAGCAATACCTCCTTTTGCACGCCCTTTCTTTGAGGGCTGTGCCTTTGTACTTAGGACCAAATACCCAGGACAGGTGCGATCAGCTACGCTCCAGGTCTCCTGAATGCAAATTACGTCCACATGAAGAGAACAAACAAGATCTAATTTTTCAGAAAGGTTCCCTAAACCCGCAGCATTCCAGGAGATCATGGAGGAACTCTGGTTAGTAACAGGGTTGTGGGGAAGTAACCTTTACCCGCGTGTAGTTTAGAGTCTTATTTAAAGCTGCCGCCAACCAACTCCAATTTTCCTTTTTATGACCTGTAAAATGTGGGGGACATCCTCCATAATCTTCACCACTCTTTCACCATGGGCAACAGAAACTTTTACATTTTCCAGGCGGGAAGCATTATAAGCGGAGCTTTGATACAAGTTGGTACCATTCGCACCTAGGGCAAAGTGAGGCTGTATCCAATTATGGGGCGCTCTCTTACCCCAAATTGGAACCACGTCCATACCTCTACACTGTAACTGCTCGCAATTAACTAAAATCAAATTTAAAACATATTTAGAAAAGAACCAGACTTTTGTCTTTATCGCTCCTATACTATACTCAAGATAAACACGAGAAATATCACAACCGTCAATAAACTTTAGCTCGACAATATCTGTAAGGAAAGAAATTAAAATAGAGCGATTTAAGATTAAACGCAAATTGAATAAAGCAGAGAACTCTAGACATTCAGGGGTTTCTATATTGCCTTGAGATACTTACTCCATGTTATATTCTTCCCCTCCTTTGTGTAGATCTGAAATACAGTTTACTGCCGCTACATTTGCATTTACATTGCAGATAGAGATATTGCATGATTTTAAAACAGGTAACATAGAGTCAGAGGAGGGAGTCTGTTGCACCTCCGGGGGTGTAATAAAGTCTTGTTCTCCTCGTGAAATTGGATTACCGGACGATCTCACCACCTTGGGTCTCTCCATCCTTAGTACCAATTCATGTTCTTCTTGCTGGGAGGAGGACCCATTTTGGCCCTAGACCTCAAATTAACCCTTCTTGGATTCTTTTTAGAGATTCTCCTTTTTCTCTGTTTTTCCCGTTTAGTATTTTTTTTTCCTTTTTTTCCTAAAATCTTCTTTTTTGGAGATTTTACAGCCAGGATCCCCTCTTGCTCCGCCGACGATGTATCAAGGTATATTTTAGGCAAGAAAATGGGAAAAGGGGCCACTGGAAGATTTGACAAATTTTTTGGCATAGCAGGTTTAAGATCGATAAGGGCCATATTACTCATAGGGGAAGGACTAGAAAAAAGATATTCCAGGGAACAGACAATACTCTCTTGCATGGAAGGATCCTGTGTGTTTAAAGAATCCCAATGGACTTGTGGCTTTCCCACCTGCGTACCCTGATCAGAAAAGGAAAGCTGAGAAGATGGAATCACGGGCACACAGGGGGCTGACGATCACAAAAAATGATTGTGAGTCTTGGCACCCTGACTTTAGGGGAGCAACCTTAGTACCCCTTCCGGATTTCCCATCAGGTCCTAATTTAAGGTCCTTTTGATCTACCAAGGTTTTCAATATAGATAATAATAATGTCTTGGGTATGATCAGAATTGGTGATTGATTTTTCTAGAAGAACAAGGATCGAAGACAAGATTCTTTCACGACATTTAAAAGACTCAGAAAATATTAGATTTTTGCTCTGCGGGGCCACTCGGTAGATTGAAAGAGCACATAAGATCTGGCATCAGGGAGGATAGTTGTGGGGAAGGAGAATGGTCAGAAGGCGTACTACTAATCAGCCTTAGACCTGGTGTAGTGAGTCTAAGGTTACTGTCCAGATGAACCTTTGGATGACTGTCAGGAGAGATTCTTGTTCCATGTGCATAGTTCAAGTCAATATCAGGAAGAGTAAAATCCTCTGCTCCCACTCTAGTTCCCACAACACCTTCCACATTCGCTGTCCAAATTTGCATATGATTTTTCTGGGGAAGCATTTGAGGAAGCATTTGAGTCTCCAAAATCCCCCTCATAGGGGTAGAGACCACCTCCTTCCCCCTTTCAATAGCACAGCGGGCTGCTAAATTAATGCAGTCGTTAGGGACTGATTCTTCAAATGGCTCCTTTTGAACGAAAGGCAAAATTAAATTTATACTTTTTGTATTCAGGTGAGGAATGCTCTTGTTCCTTAAGGGGTTTGACTTAGTCTTTTTACATGCATGACTAATAAAAGTCCTGCTCCTTCTAAAATGTTTAGCCGTCATACTTATCCTTGGCTGCACCCCTTGTCGGCATCCCGAACTTCCCTCTAAACACCTGACAAGTGCAGCGTTTTTCACCTCTCACTGCAGCTGCTACAGAACTACTAAATACTGCTGCTTTACCACTTATAGAAACAGGTGGAGATCCAGAGGCAATCACAGGGTCACAGAGTCCAGGACTGGGGACTAAGAGCAGAGGGTGCAGAGGGTGGGATTGAGAGCAAAAGGCTACGTAAGTTCAGACAGAGCCAATCCGCAGGTGTATGGGTCACTTTTCCTCACCCCCTGTTTGCCTCCTCACCCCTTCTCCTTCTCCCTCTCCTTCTCCTTCCCTCGCCTTCCTTCCTCCTTCCTCCTTCCTACATCCTCCTTGCTCCAGGCACAGGCAACGTTTTTGCCGAAGAGGCACTACTGGGCACTACGGGGGTTTTATCATTCCACCATACATTGACTAGTTTTTTTCTTCTGCTCCACTCGTTTTCGTGCCACTACTCACTGGAGGCCAGGCTGCTAAACTGGGGGTGAAATCCAGCTACTCCTGGTAGTCCTGATAGAAGTCCGGAGGAAGAGCCGCAAAGAGGAGGTTGAGGGCAAGCAGTATCACGTAACCAGCTCCGCCCCACTCCCCCGCCTCACCTTGTCTCACCTCGCCTCTCCCGGCATCGCTTCAACGGCGCCTTCCGCTGGTGTGCGCCTCCCGATGGAGCGCCTCTTTCCCGGCCTCCGACCACCATCCGGCGGTAACAGGAGAAGAGGCTTCGCTTCGCCTGGTCTGGCCTCTGGCGTCTTTCGACGGCGCACACCTCTCTCGATGGCGCACATTTCTCACACCGCAACTTAGAGATCGCCACCTGGCGCTGCATCTGCTGATGGCTCTGCGTCTGCATCACTTTCCGCGTACCGGCAATTCTCAGTACTGATAAGGTAGTCTCCTCAGAAAACAACTATTTGAGTACACAGAAACAATCAGACCAAATACAGGTAAGCGCCTGGGTTGCTATAAGCAGTGTGGGGGTGGTGAGGGTTTGGATCGAGTCTGGGTCAAATTTAGGTGGTTCAGTAATAGATGGCCAGCTCTGGGTACACTCAGAGAGATGACGTTCTCGTACAAAGCAAGACGCCGCAGCAGAGCGAACCAAGCCAGGATAGAAGGGCTTCTATCAGGTCCCACTCACCGTTAGAGGATCTTACACAAAAATATAAATCCACCTCTGTAAATCAGACCCTTAGTGAGAATGGGAGAGTGAAACTGTGAAAGTAAGAGTAAGAGTGAGTTCAGGTGAGTGAGAATGAGTGATTGTGAGAATGACTGTGAGTGTGAGAATGAGGCAGTCATACTAGCGGTAATTCTAGGCAATTGGGGGTATTTATGGCAAAATGCTGACACTGGCTTTTTGGAGGTAAGTCTAGGCATAAGCACACTTCATGGCAAAATGTAGTAACAGGAACACCAGAGGTAATTTTTGGTATTAGGAGCGCCCATGACAAAAAGCTGGCTTACTGGAGATAACTCTTGGCATATGGAAAATAGATGCCAAATGCTGACACTGCCCTACTGCAGGTAATTCTTGGCGTTAGAGAGGACAACAATGGCCTGCAGGGGGAGGGAGGGCAGTCAACTATAACGAAAGGCTGGCCCTGACATACTAGAGATACTAGGGGTATTTTTTAACATATAAGTTGCCATGGTTCTCGGCATAAGAGATTAATAACTATATATTGCTGGGGGTAACCATGACAAAATGCTGGCCCTAGTACAATCTGAGCTAAACTTAAAGCTCGAGCACACTGAGGACAAGGGTCAACTCGGAATCAAACTACATTCGGGAGCAGCAACGCCCAAAAATAGACTGCAGTCAGAAGCTGCGCTTACTCGTAAACAGAGCCCACTCAAGACTGCCCCACTGAGAACCGGTTCACTTGTACAATTAGCCTCGCTTCTTTATTGGCTCTTCAAGTCTTGGCACTTTAGATGTGATTCACCAGCACTTAAAATGTTAAGTGAAGTCGCTCTGATCAGTCCTGAAGTGGGAGAGGAGAGGTAAGAGGGCACTGATGAAAGGAGGAGACAAAAGTCAAGATGAGGGCCTGATGCACAGGCTAGACAGGCAGAACAACTGCCCAGGGTTGAGAAAGAAGAGCTGGTATAGGAAGAGTGAGACAGTGGAGGGGTGAGATCAAAGAATGACAAAAGTGGGAAGGTGAGAGAGAAGGGTGAGGTGAGAGCAAGGGAGGCTGGGAAAAGAGAGGGCCAGGAAAGGGAGACAAAAATGTGGATTGACAGTTTAGGAAAAGCAAAGAGGGGCGCAACAGGAGGAGGGAGAACAAAGATGCAGAGAGATGAGGTTTTAAGTAAGGGGAAGGGCTGGAGAGAGTAGGGAAGCGACAAGGGGAAAATGGTAGGGAAAAATTGCTTAGAAAATGATGAACCAGACACAAACTAGGGATTTAGGAGACCATAAATTAAAGAGATTTAAAGATCCCAGAGAGACAGTGACGAGAGCTGGGTCATGACGGTGAAAGAGGATTGAGTGGCATCAAGGTTATTTGCACAGTGTGGCTACCCATTTTTTCTGTTTGTCATTTTCTTCGCCTGTCTCTTCAGTGTGTGTCTCCTACATCTGCTGAGTTTGCCAGCTACCCGTCTCCTCTGTCTGCCACTTTCCACTGCCCATGTCTTCAAATTAAGGAAACTACCCATATCAATTTGCCTACATTAATTCGTATCTGTGTTGCATTTCCAAGACACTTGTTAGTGCAAAACAGTGAAAAAAATAAACCTGTTGTATTGAAGAAGCCAGGACGGGGTGAGATGTCAGGCATTCTGGGCTAGCTAGCAGGGGTGAAGCAGAATATGTGGCCTTTCATCCTTGATTGAGTTTTGTGTGGTTCTCCTCAAAGATTAGATGTATTTGTAGCAGGCTCAAGAGTGTAACATATAGGAGTTCAGTGATGCCCTGCTGACCCTGACCTCAGGTACCTGGCTGGCTACTAGGATTTCAAGACTTGGATATTTACCCAATTGTGCAGTTGTGGAGTGATCTAGGCTAATGCCACAGGCTTTAGACATGCTCTTTCTTCTCGAGCCATCGCAGAACCTTCAAGGGAGGGTGATGTGGTCTTGGACACTGGTTATCAAGCTGTGGGGTGAGCCCCATGTTCCTCTCCCACAAAAGAAGGTGAGATGAATCAAAGGAAGTCAGTCAGGGGGACCAAAAGGAGCACTTTTTCTAGTCTGGTAAATGCAAAGTTCACACAGAAAAGCAGTGCTGTGATTTAATGAAAGAAACAGTCAGACACGAGCCACTCTGTAAAGGGCCATCAGTAACTCTATGTCATTGCACTGTCCAAACTGTTAATGTATTCATAGCTGCTAATTAGGCCAATGTTTACTGCAACAGTTCAACATGTCTTGTTACGTTAGCCAACAGTGCATGGCATGTTTGGACCTATAGATGAGGCCACCGAAATTCTGTGATTCTGCGTCCACAACACTTTCTGCAAAGTTATAGATTTGCCATATAATCCTTCATCTGCTGCATAGTCTGCATCTCAGATTGGTCAAAAGTAACTAAATATGCAGAATCATGTATTACCCCCATATTGAATCTCACCCCTTCTTTTCAACATCTACATGAAGTAATTACCGACAATGATAAATTAATTTCAGCTCATATGCTATAACTATGCAGATGACACACACATACTTCTTAAACTGGACAGCCCCAAAGACATTGGAAACTCAAAACTCTTCAGTTGCTTCTGAGCCATTGATGAGAGGATGGCATGGAGCCACCTCAAATATAATGTTTTTAAAACTGAAATACTCATATGTGGCGACTGGAAAAATTATGTCCCACTCTGAGCATGGCCTGGCAATCTGGGACCACCTCCTAAAGTATCTAAGGAAGTAAGAAACCTTGGAATTACCATGAACTCTAAATCATAAATGAATACCCAAGTGGCCAAGTTAAGATCAAGCTTCATTACTATGAAAACTCTGTGACACATCTTTCCCCATCTAGGATTTCAACCCAAGGTCCAAACTACTATCTCTTTTGTTCTGTCTAAACTTGATTACGCTAATGGCCTCTAACAAGGATCATTTTTATCAACTGTGAAAAAACTACAGCAAATTCAGAACTCTGTTGCCAGAGTACGCCCTCATGTGAAGCCACAAGCCCACATCTACCCTGCTTTGAGGGCCCTACATTGGTTACCGGCTGACGGAAGATCCACCTTCAAACTGCTTTGTATCACCCACAAAGCAAAATATGGAAAAGGACCACTTTTTATCAGGAATAAAATCACACAATACAAACAACTATGGAACCAACCTTCACTAAAGATTGCCACCGTCCATCCATCCGTCCCAGAGAGAGACCGCTCAGGCAGAGGCCCCACCAGAAATATCAGTCCCAGACTATGCCACCTGTGGAATACTGATCTGTCTGCAGTTCAGAGTTTGCGGTGTGGCTGTCAGTGCTGTCGATTGCGGAAGGCGGAGGCGGAACGCTGAGGTGCGCTGCAGGGCGCAGCGTGGGGTGCTTTGCCCGCGGCTGCTCTGCTTTTCGCCAGACATAGTCCCAGGGCTACAGGCCCCTGCCTGCCTGACCCGGTCCGGGTGAGGCCCAAGGTCCCTGCTTGACACTTGGGCCCACATTTATACTTTTTTAGCGCTGCACTTGCGCTGCTTTTTGACGCAAACGCAACGCAAACTTACCAAAATACAATTGTATTTTGTAAGTTTGAGGCGCTTTTGCGTAAAAAAATTACGCAAATGCGGTGCTAAAAAAGTATAAATATGGGCCTTGGTGCATGGTGTGTTTGTGGATGCCCCCTGGAAACCCAACGAGGCCCAGTGGAGGCCATTTGTAACATCTTCCTGGAGTACATCGGAGAACGGGAGTGGCTGTATCGAGAGGCCTGCAGGCGGGTGCCCGAGTCCTGTCGTCACCTGCACCAGCTCGAAGAAGCGCGGAAAACGTGGTCCCAGTGTATTGAAGAATCGATTGATTACCAACATTTTTCAGGGTGAGACTAGGAAAAGCTGAGGCTGTATGTTGAAGAGGGGAGGCAGGCATAGAGTCTTGTAGTGGATTTTTCTGGCTCCTTGGATTTGTAAGAGTTATTGCCTCACTACCCTAATTACTTTTAGTAGTCTCATCAGTTCCTGAAGGGGACCACTACTAAGCATCTCTCTCCTTCTCAATTGCCTTCAGTAGGGACCCTAGTGTTCCCCCCTAAAATATCATGCAGGTTTATACAATCTTGGCATAGCGGCAGGAGCACCAAAGCACTGCTCATCAAAGGGTGATTCCCATAAAAGCACAAAATTATTAAAGCATTCTACTGTTTGACCGGAGCAAGCAGCAAAGTGAGGAAACCCGGGGGACCAGAGCATATAGTCCATAAAGATGACCACAGCAGAAGCAAACTGCTCCTCACCCATCCGATGACACCCATGGTGGACCAACTCAAAACTGGTTCCCCTGTCTTAAAACTGTTTAGTAGTACACCTTCGGATCATTTCCTGTCGGATTTGAGGAATTCGAAAACTCCTGATCTTGCTTGTTCAGTAAATTGCTTGAGAAGCCCTCTGGATCGACATACAGGCCTTTCTGAATCTATTAAGTACCTGGAAAGATTTTGTCTTCAATTTTGGATCTGCTTGAAAAATCTTTAAAAAACTCAGATCACTCTTAAGACATTCTGCTATCAATATTGAAGGCCCTCTTGGATCAAAATCCTACAACTCTTGTTGCAGGGGAGACCGTAAAGAGGACAGTAAAGGGGGCCCGCATTACCTGGGTGTAAAAACTTTCAATTAATTTCTGAACCATCAGGCCCATGAGGTTCAGGCGACTATAGATGTTTTGCCAACCTTTCCTGAACAGGGAACTCAGGTGGGAAAACTACAGGTGCATAAGGATGGGTCTTCTCGAATGGACCCTCTCCCACAAGAGAGTTTTGCGTACTCTTTGGACATTCTCTTCTCCAGCTCTTTTGCGGGGTCTTACTCTCCTCCAGCAGGCCTTGAACCTTCTCATAAGGAAAATGTTTTCAACCTTCCGGTTGCGACTTTCCAATTTTCCTTCCGAAAGGTCACTCTTCCTCAAAGCTGGTAGAGTTGAATGAGTCCCAGGAAGAATGGGCCACTAAAAAGAATAAGAGAAAGAAAAAAGGAAGAATGGCTGGTAAAAGGGGGAACCGGCGCATCACTAAAAAGATGACAAGAAGGGTTGAGCTTGAGAAGTTGGAGCATGCGGGATCACCGGAAGAGCACGAAATGGACCACAAAAGGAGAATTATTAGTGCAGCAGGAGTCTGAATTGGTTAATCAGCAAGGAGGGCAACAGAATCTCCCTATGGCAGCGCCAAATGGAGCACCAGCACTAACTCTGTATGCTACTCCACTACGTAAAGTGAATTTAAAGCCTTCTGGCCCACATATTGCTCTTGATCTTCAAGTAGGTGGAGACGTAACCAGACAGGAGCACTCCTTCAATAAGCCTAAGAAGTCTCCAGACTTCCTCAAATTTTCGGCTTTATTTGATACGAAGTTAATTTTAAATCGTTCACTCTCACTGTCCTGTTTTGCTGAAATAGAAGAACTCAGTTTGATTGAGAGCAGTGATATTGTGTGGGTCTATATTCACCAGAGTGTGGGGGGGGCAGAGCAAAAGTTTGGCTTCTCTCTAGAACCGTTTTAAATGCGATTCTGTTCATTAGCACGCAACTACAACATAGAGGCATAGATGTGATACCAGTCTAGGAGAAGGAAATTATCTTTAATGGGCAGCAGCATTCTTATGACACATTCCCGGCTTTCAGCAATTCTGCTGGCTGGGGAAATCGTCCTTTTTCTCTCCAATAAGAATGTGCAAGTTTCCCTCTCCCGGGCTATAAGGGCGGTGATGCTTAGGGAGGATTCCCACCCTCCTCCCCACACATTTCAGGTCCCGATCAGGACAATTGGAGTTGGTTGTCAGGGACCCTAAATGGTACCTGGGAAAAGGGAAAGCATTTACAATCTAATTATTAACACTAACCTCTCCATGGTTTCTTGGAATGCTGCAGGTTTAGGGAATGATACAGGAAAATTAAATTACATTTGCTCCTTAGCGGCTGATTTGATATGCATCCAAGAGACCTGGGGGGTAACTGATTTCTTCTGCTTTGGTTATGTGGTACAAAAGCTCAGCCCTCTAAAAAAAGGCATGCAAAAGGGGGAATAGCTATGTTACTAAGCAATAAGCATAAATGGGATTTTGACTGTCTTCCCGTCGCATCAAACTTCTTTCAGGCAGTGAGAGTATATCTAAGAGGGAAGAAGGGTAGGAAAATTCCTCTTGTGATTGTAAACGTTTATATCCCTCCTGGAAAGGATTCTGATATCATTCTACAACAGACATTCACCCAAATATATGCTTTAGGAAATGCTTTTGATCTAGTGATAATCAGGGATTTAAATGGTAAAATCTCGACTTCAGCGCTTGCCACTTATGGTGACACAGAGAGGGACATGGCTTTTAACATCCCACCTATTCTTTTTCCTTCCAGAACTAGAACAGATAAAAGGGGGTATATGCTCCTGAAAGGACTGAGTAATTTTATTGGCACGATCTTTAACGGGTGTTTTCGCTCAGACTCTACCGCATCCTACATTCATAAGTCCCCATTGAGCAGTTCAAAAATAGATTACTATTTGGCCTTGTATAATCATGCTCAATTAGTTGAGGACATGGAAATTATTGATACCATGCTTAGCGACCATATCTTTCTTAGGCTAACATTAAAAACTCAGTTACCGTCGATAGATGATTGGAGCCTAAAGGGCGAGTACATCAGCTTTAATGGGAAAAACGGGAGGGTGTTTTGGTCATCCGCCAAAAGATCAACTGTGAAAGTACTACTTGAAAATCTGGTGAGACATATTGATGGCTGGAGGGAGGACCAGTTAAAACACTTCTCCCAGTTCATGAGTTATATTATCACTAGTAAACAGCCAGAGCGAACCAACCTTCCACAAATGAAAGTACAGCTTCTCATTTTAAAGCTGAATAGGGAAATTATTAAACTGGTAAGGTGGCAGCATGAAAGGGAGTCCAAGGTAAGGAGTAGGAAGATAGCTCTCCTAAAGAGAAGAAGAAAGCGGTTGAAACTTGCTACATGAAAGAAAGAGGTTGATCGCACGTGGATCGCATTGAGGGAAGCTGACGTATCATGAAATTCCAGTAAATTCTGGGCAATATTCTCTGATGGGTGTGGAAAGCGTAAAACTTCCACTGCTCCACCAAAGGCAGAGGTAGACTGGAGAGAGCATATACTGTCCCTGTATGCCACAAATCAGGATATGGATTTCTGGAAAGCAGCCCTGAATATATGTAGAGACATGGATTTGGCTTTCGGTGATATGCCCTTCCTGATTGAGATAGAAGAGATTATAAACTCAATGCGGGGCTCCGGGCCATGGGTCCTGATGAGGTCCCACAGTCACTCATTAAACGAGAGCCTAAATTATGGGCAAGAATCGTCCACCCGGTCTTTCTTTATTGCTACCTTCAAGGTAGAATCCCGGACTCCTGGACTGGGAGTATTATGCTCCCTTTATATCAAAAATGTGATAGATAAGCACCCTTAAACTATCAGTAAATTGCTTTGTTGGATGCCACAGGTAAGATCTTTCCAAAGGGTATCCTAAAGCATGTAACTAACTGGGTGAAGGAAAATGAGATCCTCCCGGTGGAACAAGCAGGCCTTAGAAAGGAGCACAACACTCTAGATAATATTTTGATATTGCAAACGATAACTGAAAAATATGTCCAAACTAGGGGTGGAGCAGTCTATGCAGCATTCATAGATTACTCAACCACATTTGACAAGGTGGATAGGAAGATTCTGTGGAGGAAACTGTATGAGTTGGGTGTTCCGATTTGTCTGTTGCGCCTAGTTATTGCATTGCACTCATCTACGTGGTGCAAAGTCCTTATGGGAGGAAAGCAGGGCCTCTCCTAAAAATTCCCTACAAAAAATGGACTGAAGCAGGGTTGCCTATTGGCGCCACTGTTATTCCCCTTATACATTTATGATCTCCCTGAAATCTTAAGGAAGGCCTCAGGTTATGCGCCAATAGTGGGTGGCCATTCCATTGCCTGCCTACTATATGCGGATGATATAGTTGTGTTGGATCTCACCCCAAAGGGCCTAAATCGATGTTTGGCTGCCCTAACTTCCTACTCTATGCAGCACCACCTGAAAATTAACACTAAAGTGGTATGTTTCTTAGGGAAAAAAGTTGGGGAAAAAAATCATTTTTCCTTGGTCCTGGGACAACATACGCTAGAGCGGGTAAATGCATACAGTTTTCTTGGTAAACTTTTTTCTGCCGCTCTTAGTGACCAGGACCATATTCATAATAATATTAGTAAGGCCCTCTCTCAAGCACAAGGCTTGGTAGCTTTCTTTAATGCAGTTGGTCAGTGCCATTTTTCCCACTTACTGACCGCCTACCAAGTAAAGATAGCAGCCACGCTTCTGTGAGTAGTTGAATGTGTAGATTATGCTAAATGGGATTTCCTCGTCCAAAATAGAAGGCCGGATTCTAAGACGTTTAGCCTCTTGTAATAATTCAGCCTCAGTGGCAGTTTTAAGGCTCGAGTTCGGCATCAAGAATATCTTTGTGCAGGGATTTGCGGCAGTGGTCAGGAGGGCACATTGCATAGCACACAGTGTGGAATCTTCACTGAGATACCAGGATTTTTCAGAAATTTTTAATAGCTTGAGAGAGAAATCTAGGTTCTTCAGAAATTATACTCATGCGGTCCAGTTATTAGAGCTGGATCTGGACCTTATCATGGAGATTCCGAATTTATCTCTGAAAAAGACACTGAAGGCAGCGATATGGTATAAGGGATTTTCAATGGGTCATGAATCTAGCCTCTCTCAGACAGGCCTTGCCAGTGCAGTTAAGTTTGTAGCCCCTAAAGTGGCGCAGCCTTACCTCTCATGGAATCTGCCAAATGGGGCGAGGCGGCTCTTCTGTTTCTGATTAGACTAGATAGAGTGCCACTCAGGGACCTCATTTCTAAATGGGATGGCAACTCTAATACCTGTGACCTGTGCCATGGGGGGTGGAGGGGCAGAATCTCAAGCATATATTTTTTGTCTGTCCGGCTCTAACCGTACTGTGGAGAATGTAGCTGAAACCTCTCTACCTCCGGCTAAATATTAGATCTGCCAGGGAGGCTCTAGACTCCTTTTTATAATCCCCCAAATGAAATTTTCTGTATAAGAACTTTTATGTTTTTTCAAGAAGTTTTAAAGATATATTAATTTTATTCTGGATAGGAGGCATCACGAGGATTAGTACATTTAAAGTTGATAAGCCAGTCAACGGGAGAGAGGTATTTAAGATCATATGCCGAGAAAGCAATTTGTCTGCCCAAGAGAAGGCCGAGCTTTCTTAATGATGAGAATTTGGTGTTGTAACTCTTGTAATGGGAGTGGAGGAACGCTCTTATACGAATTTAGAAAATTAATTATAAGGAATGAATTTAGTTTTAGGAAACGTATTATATATTTTATTGAGCTGTTTTATTATATGCAAGCTCTTTGGTGCTGAGAATTTGGTGTGGTAACTGTTGTAAGGGGAGTGGAGGAACGCTTTTGTATAGTACTTAGAAATGAAATGTAAGGAATGAATGTAGTTTTAGGAATTGTATTATATATTTTATCGATTTGTTTACTGTTTGCATGTGGACCTCTGCGGCGTTCCAAATCATGGAAATAAATAAATAATAATAATAAAGATTGCCACTCAAAACCCCAACATACAAGGAAAAAAAACATTTGTGGTACATTTTTCTGTGTTCAAAGCAGCCAATCTATGGAATTCATTACCCCCAAACAAAACAGCCATGGATGACAATCTTATCTTCAGAAGACTACTCAAGAACTGCCTCTTTCCTACATGAACACCACACTCAACCACAAGTGCATATGCTTGTGCCTCTGCATGTAAATATGTATAATTTTATTATATGTATGTATTTAGATATGTGAAATTCTTTGTACATATATATACTATTTATAGTTTAAAATATATATATACTCTTTAGGGCTGCTTAACAAATGTATACATTACTTATGGTTAAAATACATATACACACACACATTATTTTTATGCTTTACATGTATGTAGGTCACTGCATAGCTTTTATATTAGATGTTTGATTAGATTCTTATGGGTCTCTGTTTATTTTATTTATCTATCACAATATGTAAATATGACAATAACAATTGTATCTATATGTTTTTCACTATTGAAATGTTGAGGTAAACATAAAAAATATATATTTAAGAAAATATAAAAATACACAAATAAATTAGCTTTTATGTACAGCAATACCCGAATGTCTGAATTTCTATCTATCCATTTTGAACATAAGGAATTTTGTGCAATGCAATTCTTTAAATCCATTTATTATTTACCCTATAAATGTATACCCTTTCTATGTGGTTATGTATCTATATATGTGCTACTTTACCCCGACTGGAGAAAGAAAGAAAAAAAGTTCAACTCCCTCCAGTGCACAGCTCAATGTGTAATCCTGTACCTCGCTCAATATAGCATTCATTTCCACCCTCTTACTCATTCCAAAACTCATTCTATTACTATGAGCTCCATAAAATCCTTTATTGACTCCTCCCTTCTCTATCCCTCCTTCACTCACCCCAAACCTCATTCTATTACTTCCATATAACCTTTTCTAGCTCTCCCTTCCTCTATCCTTCCTTGACTCAACCCAACACTCATTTGACTACAATGATCTACCTAATAACCCTTTCAAGACTCTTCCCTCCTATATTCCTCCTTTTACTCATCCCAAACCTCATCTAATTTGTGTTCCCAAATAACACTATCTAGACTCTTCCCTCCTCTATCCCTACTTCATCCTATTTAACTAACCTAGACTCACGTCAATCAAACTATATTCAGTCAAATCAGACTCACATGTCCACCCCTCAATTTCACCATTTATATTTTCCTGTACTATCGACCACTAATCCTTTGGTTCTGTAGTAGCATGCTACTTGCCGAAAACCATTTCAATGTCTTGTCAGGGGTAGTAAACGCTATATAAATAAAATTACAAATAGGTAATCATTAACATATGGGTAGCAACCATTGCACATTTTGAAAAAAAGGCAAAACTCCTGAGGAGCATGAGGCTTCATTGGCTAGATTTTGAGCAAATTTATGGACCAACTGTGCTTTAATATTCACTATTTGACTCCATATATGTCAACATTTTCTCGGGGGAGAACCCCTTGGGAACTCCACTACAAGAAGTTGGGATAGCTTGTTTCATATGCTTGCTGGAATTTGGGGCAAGTCTAAAGCCCCACCACTTTCAAAGATGAACAGTTACCACTACGCCTCCATGCTACTTGCATTTCTACATGTTATTTAACTGGAAGACAGTGTGAGATTGAGGACATAAGACCCTCAGAACAGAAATACAATGTTACAGACTTTTCTACACTTTGAGTGCCCTCTTGAAATATTTGCTGCTTTGATCACAGTATTCGTGGTGTACCTCGTGATTACAGAAGCAAAACATGTTCATGAAAGAAAAAATTTAATTACATCCTGTTTAAATTCAGTTTAAATAGCACATGATTTTATCTCATGCTGCAGACAAGCGTTCTTCTGCAGTCTACCATTTAAAGACACTGTCAGTATGTGGGCACATTTTCTCACCTCTTTAATACCCTTTTAATTATTGGGAAGCACAATCAACAGCAGAAGGGTGACCAGTTAACACTGCAAACTGTTTGATACTTTTTAACACAGCATTAGAACCAATGCTTTCCAAGAAGCCTACGAGTCATAAGCAGAATCTATAGCAGCTCTTGTTTGGGGCAGGGAGCCTCGTTCTGGTACTAGCCCAATTTGTTATTAGCTCCCAGGCTCCTTGTGTGTCTCCTTGAGTATCTTACCCAGATCCATCCACAGTATGATCCTTTCCTGTTGCCTTTTTCCTTACAAGTGCTATGAAGTGGTCTTGGCGACATGTTGGCACATTACAAATCAATTTAAAAAATACATATTTTATGACAGCTCTGAAATCTGGAAATGAAGGACATACAGGTTATAGTATGAATAAAAATAACTATGGGCCAGATGTATGAAAAAGTTTTGCACTCGCAAACGGTGCGAATCAGTAAATTCGGCCGTTTGCGAGTGCAAAACAGTGGTCTGCAATGCATGAAAGGCATTCGCAGACCACAAATAAGAAATCACTTAAATTGCCATGTCTTGCGTTGCGACCTGGAAATTGCGAGTCGCAATTTGCGATTTGCAAATTACAGGTCGCAAGGCAATGCTGCAAAAAATCGCAAATTGCGATTTTTCGCAGAATGGCATTTTGCACATGCAAAATACCATGGACTGCAACCAGGTGGTAACCTGGTGCAAAATTTAAAAATGCATTTAAAATGCATTTTTAAATTGAACATGTAAAGAACACATGCCCTTTTGGCATGTGTGCACCTTATATGTTCCCCAAAACATTTTTGGGGTGCAGCAGAGGGGGCCATAGACCCCCAGCACACTGGGGATTTGCATTTCCAAAATTGCGATTTCTGGTTCAGAAATCGCAATTTTGGAAATGCAAAAAATTCGCAGCTATGGGCCAACAGGCCCATAGCTGTGAATGGGGCCGGTATCGCAATTTGCTATTCGGTAATAGCATTTGCGATTTTTAAGAAATCGCTATTACCGAATCGCAAATGTGATACATGGCCCTTTGCGAGTCGGTAATAGCGATTTCTTAAAAATCGCTATTACCGAATCGCAAAGAGCCGTGATGATACATCTGGCCCTATATCCATTACTGTCTGGCAAATATAATGCGGTTTCCGCTGCAGGGCGCTGCTGGGTTCTTGGTATTCAGCTTGCACTGTTCTGTCGTCCCATTTCAACCTTATTCCTTATCTCAGCACACAGACGTCTATTACAGCTCTGTCTTTGATGCTCAATGCTCTGCAAACTTAATGTCACCTCTTTGAATCCCAAGGGAGTGCAAGTCTACCTGCAGGCTCAAACACTCGTTATTGGATTCGCTCGAGGATAGAGATAAGCAGAAAATGTTTCACAGACCACAAATGTAAATTTTGATTAATGTTCCTGGGGTCTTAGATGGTTATTTGGAAGCATGGCTTGACTGTCTAATGAGGCGCTGCCGCCATTACTTGAAGGAATATCAAACGATGCAACACGTTTCTTCGAAAAGACAAAGAAACAAAACACTTAGGGCCAGATGTAGCAAAGGGTTTTACCCATTCTGTGTCTATGGAAAAAATGTGTTCGTAGATATGGCCCTTAGTAATGTCTCCTGTAAGGTGGTTTGGTGTAATGGGGTAGTAAGACTTCTGGGTAAGTCTAGAGAGCTTCCTTAACTAAACAAATGGCATACTTGCACAAAAAAGTTGATGTAAAATCCCACTTGGATACAGAATCGGCTTTGGTGCAACATCAGTAAGACTATGAAAATACCTTCATGTGGAAAACACTTTTAGGTGTAAAAATTACATTTAGGTGCAAAAGGATCCTTGGTGCAATTTCAGTGGAAGTACGGTTTCACACTTAAGTGCCCAATCACGGAGTACAGAGGAAAATGTGTGGCAGTAAGTTATATTATATGCAACAGATGTTCATGAGTATGATATCACATTTAGGTGAGAGCTCACTGAGGAGGAAAATCACACTTAGGGCAACATCAACGTGAGTGTAGAAGTCATTTAGGACCACACAAAAAAATTAACATGCAAATCACCTTTAGTTGCTGTTGGAAATGGCCCATTTGCAGGGTTATCTCCAAAACCTGCTGTTTTTGATCCTGTGCTGGATTGTGTTTATGCTGGCTTTAGGACTCTGGGCACTTTACTACAGCTGAACAGTGCTAAAGTGCAAGTGCTCTTTGTCTATATGGTATTGGTGTTTGGTTTATCCATGATTGGCATATTTAATTTACGAGTAAGTCCCAAGTATAGTGCACCAGGTGTGGCCAGGGTCTGTAAATCAGTTGCTACTAGTGGGCCTGCAGCACTGATTGTGCCACCAAAAGTGTAGCCCTGCAAACATGCCTCAAGACCACCATTGCAGTGGCTGTGAGTGCAGTTTTAAACTGCCATTTCGACCTAGCAAGTGCACAAACTTGCCAGGCCCAAACCTTCCCTTTTAATTACATGTAAGTCACCCCTACGGTAGGCTCAAGGCAGCCTCATGGGCAGGGGGCAATGTATTTAAAAGGTAGGACATGTACTGGTGTGGTTGATATGTCTTGATAGTGAAATACTACTAAATTTGTTTTTCATTATCGCAAGGCCTATCTCTCGCATAGGGTAACATAGGGATTGCTTTGAAATATCTTTCAAGTGTATTTCTCATTGGGAGCAGATAGAGATGTGGAGTTTGGGGTTTCTGAACTCACAATTTAAAAATACATATTTGGTGAAGTTGGTTTTTGAATTGTAAATTTAAAAATGCAAAGTTTGAGAAAGTGGGAATTTTCTTGATTAACCTTTCTGTGCCTCTGCCTCCCTGTGGAATACACTTCTGGGTCAGGCTGACAGTTGGGCTGCTTGTGAATTCACTCTAGACAGTCACACAAAGTGAGCTGAGGTGTGCCCTGCATATCCTGATGGGTCTTCCTGAGCTAGAGTGGTGGGGGGAGCTGACAGCTGCCCCTGGATAGGGCTGTACCTGTCCTTACACAAAGCAGTCTCCAAACCCACTGGAGTGTGGCTGGGGGCAGAGCAGGAAAGGCAGGGTATTGTGCACTACAAAGATTTTCCTCAGAAGTTTGCCTGCCTCAAAGGCAGAACTGGGTATAAGTACTGGACCTCTGACCCACAAAGTTAGAATCCTTCTGGACTGAGAACATTCTGCCAGGAAGATGGGCTAGATGCTGTAGGAGGGACCTCCACTCTGCCTGTTGCTTTGCTGTGATAGCCTGCTTTTTGCTGTTTCTGTCCTGGGAGAGAACAGACTGGACTTTGCTTTCTGTATACTTCTTCCAAAGGTTCTCCAAGGGCTTGAACCGAGCTTACCTCCTGTTAGAAGTCTCAGGGACATCAAAAACCTAATCTGCCAGCACCTGGGATCTCTTGCTGAGAGTACTGACTTTCCAATTGGTACCAAATCTAGTCCATGGGCTCTTGGGAGTGAGTTCTGATGGAACAAGGAAGAAACCAAGTACATCGACTCCATAGCAACTTCGGAACCGACGCCGCTGTCCAACTCCGCACCAGTACCAGCACTGCACTTGTGGTCCCTGCTGAGTGCAACAACCACGACCGACACAGCAGACCTACCACCACTGCAGCACCTCCGAAGTCCTGCCACAGCATGAGTCCTGCATGCCGTGCCACTGACGTCCGTGACACCTGGCTCTGACTCCGCTGCAGCACCTGTGGCCCCATAGTGTGTTGCGACACCACAAAGTCGATGCCTCTCATCTTGACCTGCTGGATTCATCGACCCCGCCTTGTCATAGGAACCGACGCCTCGCTGCCAAGACTGCACACCTCCGCTGCCTAGCAACTGTAAGGAAACCACGCCTCATCTCTCCTGCCAAGCAGTAAAGAAACAACGCTTCACCTCCCCTGCCTAGCAGTAAGGAGCCAACGCCTCACATCCAGGCATCCATGCAACATCTTTGTTTCCTCATTGTTTACCAAGGTACTTTAACTGGGATCCGTGCAACTACGTGATCGACCCGCACTCCCTTACAAGTGGCATTGGACTGTTGGAGATGACTCCGTCAAGACATCGTGATAGCCCAAGTTGGAGCTATTGTGTTTTGTAAGTGCTATACTAAGATTTTATCTTTGAAAATGTGTATCTTTGCTTGTGTATGTTGGATAGTTGTCATTTTGGTCTTGTTTTATTCAGATAAATCAGGCTATTTTTCTAAATTGGTGTGGAGTACGTTTGCGGTGTTTTCACTGTGTTACTGTGTGTGTGCGTGTACAAATACTCTGCACATTGCCTCTGAAATAGGCCTGACTGCTTGAGCCAAGTTACCAAGGGGGTGAGCAGGGGTTATCTTAGCTGTGTGACTCCCTTATCCTGACTGGAGTGAGGGTCCCTACTTGGACAGGGTGCAAACCACTGCCAACTAGTGACCCAATTTCTAACAGTTGCACAATAACTTTTGGTGCCAAATAAAAGTATTGTGATGTCACATTTAGGAGCAAAAACATATTTAGTGGCATACACACACCCTAGATACAACCTCTGCATAGAGTGAAAACATTTTACACACACAAATCACACATAGGAGCAAAACATATTTCTGTATATAATCATTCTGTTGAAAAATCTCAGATAAGTGCAGTCAACAGGAGTGTAGATTTACGTTTTTTAAGCACTTATTACATGTTGAAAAAAAAAACACATTTAAGTGCAAAATCACCCTAGGTGCATCCTCATTTCAAATCTTTTTTATTGAAATTTTATAAACCAGTACAAAGGGAATACAGTGGAAGAGAAATAAAGTTCAAACGCGTATTGGGCTATGGCGTTTAGAATAAAGTATAACAAAGACTGTTGTATAGTCATGGTATCACAAGCATTGTGAGATAGCCAAAGAAACGTGTGACACAATAAATATATAGGTGTACATCATGTTAGATTTCCCCAGTCTAGTGTCAGGGATTGGATATGCAGAAAGAGAAAAGAAATGAAAGGAAATTAAGTTTGAGGGGGCTAGGAGAAAGAAGAGGGGGTAGAGAAAAAAGATAAGGTCGGGGAAGGGTGGAAAGAAGGGATGAACGAGGTGATGAAGGGGCGGAGAAGATAGGTGGGATGTGAGGAGGGGAGGACAGGGGAGTGAGGAGGGTGAGAGGGGAATGCAGGGGAGAGGGAAATCATCAGAGGTGTGTGAAGGAAATTTTAGTACGGTGTGTATGTCTTGTAAAGGGGATGGGGGAGGGATGCTGAGTATGTGCCATTGGTGCAAGGGGTGAGATTTAAGGCAGTAAGTGGTTAGAAATATAAGAATCTAGTCTTGACTAGACTTTCTTTTTTTCTTTGATGAGGTTTTCAAGTATGTGTTTAGTGAGTTAATCTCTTCCCTGGTAAACCCATGTATGGGATGGTAATTTAGAGAGGTATTTCCATTCAGGCAGGATAGTTTTAAGCCCGATTGAACTAGTATGTCCTATAGAATAATTCCCTTTTATCTAGATGGTGGGTTATATTGGGGTGGGGAGGAGCATCGAGTGCTATGGAGACAAGATCAGGAGTCCAGCCTTTATGCAGGCTCTAGGAGATGCTTAAACTAAGCTAAGACAAGAATGTATTTGAGAATGTGCATTCAAGGAGCATGTGCTGTAGATCTCCTTTCTCATTTACGCAACTCCATCACTTGTTTGAGTCACAGAGACCAAGTTTAAAATGTTTGGTGGGGGTCTAGTGGGCCATGCATGCGATCCATGGTAGGCATTGTGTTAGGGAGGGTGCAATCTTATTAGTTGTTAGGTTAAACCAAGTAGAGGGCCAGTTTAGGGTTTTGTCATGTGAGGTGTTTGGCTTGCCCAGAATGTTTTCCGATTTACTTTGAACTGATTTTGTGAGGATGGCAGATTTCGGTGTTAGAATGGAATCAAGTTTGGGAGCAATATGTCCCCCTCTAGAAAGATTCCTGATTGTGTCTTGGAGGTCTGGTGTTCTTGGGGGGTTATGCTCGGCGATTATGGCGTTGATTCTTAAAAAGTGATAAATTTCTGTCTCTTCTAACTTTAATTTTAGGTCAATGTGGAAGAACGGTATAGGGACTGTTGGAATGCCCAGGTCCCCTACAAAGAGAATGCCTTTTTGCACACATTTTTCAAGGGAGAGAGTCCTGCTTTCCGATTTGAAGTTATTGTTATGCCATAGCAAGCATAAGGTTTAGTATTTTATTAATTAGCTCATTGTCAATTGTCCGAAGGGCGTGTGCTGTTTTGGAAACAATAATTGTTACAAACTGGGTCTCTAGTTGTCAAAGGTATGCACCCTGTCCAAGTACGGACCACAATCATAGTCAGGGTAAGTCAGTTACACACCATAAATTAACCTGTGCATACCCTCTGGTGTCGTGGCACAGAGCAGGCAGACTTAATGTAGGAGGCAATGTTTAAAGTATTTCTGCAACACTTAAAACAGTAAACCAATGAACACCATATATAAATACATCCACATCAAGTTAGAAAAACAGATCTTGAATTAATAAGCAAAACAAGACCAAAATGACAAACATCCAATAAGTAGAAGTTGAGATGTGAATTTTTAAGAATATTTGTAACTGTAGTGCTAAAAAGCTTAAAAAGTCAAACGGAGCTATCTGGTTGCGCTAGTCTGGGGTGTATCAAAAGTTCAATGACCACAATGGAGCGTAAGCCGGCTACAGGGACCAACCTTGACCTGCTGAAAGAGTACCTTGTATGGAGGGTGGGGTTGACATCAAAAATACAATGTGAGGAGCAGAGAAGAAAATGTGCAGGCGATGGCGTCATTTTGATCGATGCAGTCAGCAGATGCATTGTCGTCGAGCCACGCAGTTGTCAATCCTCGAGCAGTGGTGTGGCTTTGAGCCCTTTGTGGTAAAGGCAATGCATCATCATTGAGCCACACAGCCGAAAATGTAAAGGTGATGTGCTGGGGCTGAAAGCGATGCTCAAGTTCAGAGCCACGTAGTGAGTGCTGCAATGTCTTTGTCCTCAGCAGCAGGGGCAATGCATCGGCGTCAAGGAGAGATGCAGTAGTTTTGATCGGCGCAATGACAACGATTCATTGATTTCTGTAGAAAACAGCTGCAGAACCAATGTCCAAGGGCCCAGGGCTGGATTGGTACACTTATCAGGGTAGAACACACAGTTGGCAGAGTCCAAAAGCTATTGCAGAGCTGAGTGAAGTATTTGGTGTCCCTGAGACTTCAGAACAGAAGGTAAACTAGAAAGCCCTTGGGGTGACTTTGGTTCTGGGCTTGTAGAGATGAGGTCCTGCCCTTCTCACACACAGAAAGGAGGGCAGCAGGTATAGCAAAGCAGGAGTACAGCAAAGTCCAGCATAGTTCTAGCAGAGTGTCAATCCCTTCAGCGCAGCAGGCCTTCTTCCTGGCAGAATGTCCTCAGGTACTGATTTGGTGGTGTCTGAGGTCCAGTTCTTATACCCAGTTGGGCCTCTGAAGCGGGGGGGACTTCAAAGAGAGGCCTTTGAAGTCTAAAAGGTCCCTACCTTTCCTACCTTGGCTCCAGACACACTACAAGGTGTAATGCAGCCCCTTTATAAGGGCTCGGGACCCAGTCTGTTCAAGTGGAAGTGTCAGTTCCTTCCTCCCATCCTGCCCAGGATGACCCATCAAGATGTAAATGGCCCATCAGCCACATCTAAGCTCCATTTGTGTGTAGCTGTCTAGAGGGAATGCACAATACTCCAGCTGGAACCCACCTAGAAGTGTGTTCAGAGACAGGCAGAGGCACAGAGTGGTTAAAGTAAGAAAATGTCATGGCATTTTCAGACTTAAAATTCAACTTTACTGTAAGTGGTGAGTCCGGAAACACTAAACTTGAAATATCTTTCTGGTCCTAATTGGAAATTGCACTTATAAAATGTAATAAGGCAGTCTCAATCTTAACATGTGGGAGAGATAGGCCTTGAGGTAGTGAAAAACGAATTTAAGAGTTTTTTACTACCTGGACATGTAAACTAAAAAGCACATATTCAACATTTTAAATACACTGTACCCTGCCCTTCGGGGGCATCCAGGGCCTACCTTAGGGGTGACTTATATGTATTAAAAAGGAAGGTGCGGACCTGGCAAGTGAGTTACCTTGTAAGGTCGATATGGCAGTTTAAAACTGCACACACAAGCTCTGCAATGGCAGGCCTGAGACATGTTTTTTAGGACTACTAAGGTGGGTGGCACAATCAGTGCTGCAGGCCCATTAGACACATTTAATTTACAGGCCCTGAGCACAGGTAGTGACCTTTACTAGGGTTTTAGAAGTAACTTATATATGCCAATTGTGGATAGGCCAATGCTATTGTGTTTAAGGAAAAGAGGACTTGCACGTTAGCACTGGTCAGCAGTGGTAAAGTGCCCAGAATCCTAAAGCCAGCAAAAACGAAGTGAGCAAAACAAGAGGTCAGAAGACAAAAAGTCAGGGGGAAATCACACCAAGGATGCCAGGCCTAAAAATGACTGAGGAGTGTTCTGTCACTATCATCTGGGTGGTAATAAAAGAGATGAGGGAGAGCAGTAAGGCGAGATTGTTCTCAATTGTGAGCCAGACTTGGGGCAAAGTATTGGACAAGCATATCCAGGAGAGGCCTTGCCTTGCTAGATACGCCATTTGAAATGTACAATAGTCTGGGAGGTTTAGGCCCCCAGGTTTTTTTGAAAGTCGTACTTTTTTTAGGGTGATTCTGGTTTTTGGACTGCCATAGAAGTTCTTTTAGGGAGGAGGTCTAACTTAGTGAAACAGTTGTCTGACAAGTGGAGTGGTGACATGCTAGTTCGGAAGTTTGTGAATGGGGAAATCAGCATTTTGATGGTTTTGACACCCCTCCCACCAGGTGGTGAAACTGGATGACCATTCATCTAGTATATCTTTAGTTCTAACATAAGTGATTTTTTCATGGTGATCAAAAGATTCCCTAAGGTTTTGGTTTAACTAAATGCTTAAGTATTTAATTTTGCCAAGAGCCCATTTGAGATCATTGCCTCCCAGTGACTGAGCTACTACAGTGGATAGTTAGAAGGAGAACCTCTATTTTCTACTTATTAAGGTTATAGCCAGAGACATGAGCATAGGCTTTAATGGTTGACATAATATTAGGTATTGCAGAGTTCGCGTGTGTTGTGAATAGAAGAATCTTGCCTGCATATGCTACAACTTTATGTGGGCCAGCAGAGAATGGGATACGGGGATAAAGGGGTTTTCTATAATTTTGATAAGAAGTGGTTCCATGGTGAATAAAAAAAGTAGAGGGGACTGGGGGCATCCCTATCTAGTGCCTTGTAAAAATTGAAGTTGTTTGATAGGATAACACTGATATCAACTCTAGCCTGAGGTTCCTTATATAGGGTGAGAATCATTCTTGAGAGATTTGGGCTAAGATTAAATGCAGTGAGGTCTACATGTAGAAAAAACACATGACTTTGTGGAAGGCCTTTTTTTCGGCATTCAATGCAATAGTGCAGGTGAGAAGGTTGAGGTTGTGAACTCTCTCTCTGACATGACTAATTAGTTTGATACTGTCTGCGATGAAACTAGTATTAATAAAGCCAGTTTGACGGGATGCATTATAGTTTAGAGGACGGGTTACACTCTGAGGGCTAGAATTATCTTATAGATTTTACAGTCAGTGTTTATGAGCAATATCCAGCAGTAGGTTTTAGGATCAAAGGGGTCTTTACCATCAAAGGGGAAAACAATAATAGTGGCTTCTGAGGTGGTACCGGTACCCTTTCCTGTAGAGGAGAATTGAGAGAAACGGTCCTTGAGGAGTTGGTTAAGGGTGGGTCCCTACGTGTGATAGAAGGATGAGGGAAAGCCGCCTGGCCTTGGTGCCTTCCCAGATTTAAGTGATTTGATCACTTTTTCAAAGTCAAACTGGGATATAGATTCTTAGAGTGTGGCCTTAGCTTTATTGTCTATTTTCCTAACAGGGATCGTATTGAGGTACTGTAAGCAAGATTGTAGGGTGTGTGCTTGCTTTTAGAGTAAAGGTTGTAGCAGAAATATTCAATAGAGGAGAGGATGTCTTCTTCTTTGGTGAAGGGATATCCGTGTTCATTAATGATGGAGGTTATCTTGGGCATCAGTAGTTTTGTTTAAGCTAGGACTCTAGTAATAGCCCCTGTTTGTTATGGCCCCAAAATTAAGTATCTTTGTTTGTATGTACAATGAGGTATGCCTTGTTACTTAAGATTTTATTGTATTCGTGTATTAGTACTATTAGTTGGTTGAAACATGATTGGTCTGGGTTTTGTTTCAGAACCTTCTCTAGGCTTTTAGTTTGGTGTTCAGGGTAATCGAAGTGCAGATTATCTTGTTTTTCCAAGTCATATGTTTAATCATGTGGCCACAGATAGTGGGTTTGGGTTCCTATTAAGTTCTAAGAACTGTATAATTTCACACCTAAGTTTTTGCCTAAATATAGGGTCTACTGTGAGAAGAGTATTCATTCTCCAGGATTTCAGTTTGGTTACTCGGTGTGAAACAGGAGGGAGACATAAGCATGGTCTGATATAAGGATTGGTCCTATAGTGGGACTGGATGTATTGGGGATAGGGGATTCGTGCACTAAGAATATAGTCTATATGAGAAAAAGAGTTATGGGGGAGAGAGAAGACGGTACAGTCTTCATCAGTTGGATTGAACAGTCTCCATAAGTCTTCATCTTATGGGTATTGCATAAGTTTAACATATGTTTGTGGAATTTGTTTGGCCTGAAGGAGCAGATGGAGTTTCTATCCTAGATACCATCCCATGATAGTTTAAAGTGTCCACCAACAATAATTCTGGAGTTGTCTGGGATAAGCGACATCCTTCTATTTAGTTGAGACAAGAATATTGGGAGATTATCATTAGGGGCATAAATATTCACAACAAAGATTCTGGTGTTGTCTTTTTGGAGTTTTGTTATTATCCAAATGACTTCCAGGTCCACCTCCAAGAAAATAATCTGTAAGCCAGATAATTTGGACGAAAGAGTAATGAGGCTGTTTTTCTATTTGGCAGCTGGTGCACAGCTGGGATCACTAACCCAATGTTTGCATAGAAAATCTACTTTTGTTTCCTGTAGGAGGAGATAGTCTAGGATTTTTTCATGTTTTTTTTGGGGTGGTTTCAATGCCCACCCAGGATATGATTGGGGGGTCACTTTAGGGGTGGTGATGGGGCTGGCAAGGGGTGGTGTGTAGGGGAGAGTGGCAAGGGATAGTCATGGGGGAGGGAAGATGAGGAAGCGCGAGAGAGAAAAGAGAAGAAAGGAGGAGAGAAAGCAAGGGAATAGGTGAGGCGAAAATAAGGATAAATACTCAGATTTGGAGGATGGAATCGTAGGTACAACAACAACAACTTTCAGATAGGCGGTGGACGCCACAGGAGGTAAAGCCTTATAAACATCAAGGCAAGAAGCTACGACATTTGGGTAGTATCAGAAGTCCAGTTATAAAGACAAAGCTAGATCTAGGAGCCGTTTAGGTTGGAATCAATCTGACTGTATTAAGGCATTGCAAAATAAAAGGGTAGTGATACCTGAGACTACAACATTAGGTAAGCATAAGTACATCATAAGGTTAAGTCCAGACATATCTTGAAATATGAGAAGGAACAACATATGATAAGTAGAAAACAGTGAAGTGCATAAAATTATTTTTGTAATCGGGTGTGTAACCCATAGGATGGCAACCAGAACTAAGTGAGAACCTGCTTCTATCTTTAGGATCACTTAGGTGGTATGGAGCTATAGTGGGGCGTCACACAATAACTATATGGTTATTCCTTTATTCACAACCAGAGGTAAGTACAAAAACAACTTGAGGTAACTAGAGGTAGATTTTGAAATATGAACACTCACATCATGAAGTGGGAATAACAATTTGTAGAGCACAAAAGACAATTTTGTAAGTGAGCAAAGTCTCTATAGAGGGGTGTCCAGAGCACCGTGAGAATGAGCTATTATCCTAAGGGCCATCTTGTCGATATGGAACTTCTGGAATTACAAGTGGGAGAGGCCACATGTTGAAAGCTGCCTTCAAACATGTGTAGTGTCCACTATCAACAGAATGTTGTGATTGGTGGATAGCTACATTTTAGTTGCATGAACTTATGATATTGAGGTCTGGTGAGAGATTGTTCCGTTATTACTGGACAACTTCTGATATGGAGCTAAATTTTGGGGGAAGGGATCATGCAAAAGTTGGTATGTCTGTCGAAAGTAAGACAGAATAACTGAAATGATTTAAAGATGTCAGACAGCTCGTTATGTATTTATATGGGTATGTGATGTTGGATGCTGGAAGAAGTGCAGAGGTTGAGTGGGCTTCAAAGGGAGGAATCTGGGGGTAGACAGGCACAGGGAATGTTGAACTGTATAAGGTTCTGACCCTAAAAGGAGGTGAGCAAAGTTGAGAATATGAATTAATTAGGTAATTAGATTGTAGCCATTAGCCAGAGAGAATATGTGCTAATTACAGTTGGAGATGTAGAATCATTTAGTAACTTACCCAATTAGAGGAGCACGCAATCAGTGTGAGAGAGAGCGTTAGTAGGTAATGAGGGGATATAATTAGGTATTCATATTTGAGTCCTGAATTTCTGCAATGAATAAGTCTAGATCTGTAGGGGCATCAAAGATAGATATATTCCCACTGGAGGTGATTTTCAGACGTGTTGGAACAGTGAAGGAGAATTGTATTGCGAGATCCTTAAGTACCTTCCACTTAGCTAGGAATGCTTTCCTCCTTTTAATAGTATCTTTAAAGTATTCCCTGGAAATTTCTATAGAGGAGCCATGCCAAGTGATCCTCTGTACCTTTTTTATGTGGGATATGATAGTTTTGGTATGTGAATAATGAAGAGGTCTGAAGATTAAAGCCCTGAGTGAGGAGCTGCTTTTAGATTTGAACATGGTGACCCTGTGGGCATGTGCTATTTCAAATTCCTTATAAAGTTTATACCCAGGGCTTGGAGTATCCATTTTTCCACAAAAGCGGCACATGATGGGGCATGGTTCTCTGATCTCTCTGGAAGTCCTAAGATACGAAGGTTACCCCTTCTCTGATGATCCTCTACATATGTGAGACTGCTTTCCAGCTGAGCCAATCGTAGTGTGTGGGCTGTTAAAGCTTTGGTAGAGGTATGTTTGTGTTCTTTTAGAGAGCTTATTCGTACCTCTGTTTCCATCATCCTTCCGCCTAATGGTGGATGTCCTGTTTAATGGACGCTATGTCATCCTGCATAATGTCTGTGCTAGCCTTCGTAGACTGGGTGAGAACCTGTAGTGTTTCAAGTTTCTGCATGGTGGTATCCAAAATAGGGCAAGGGTCCAACTTAGGTTTGATTGGTGAGCCTGGAACAGGAGGGCCCTGTTTAGATCTGTTTTGGCTAGGCTTCATATCCTTCTGGCCACTTTTGGCTTCTTTGGTGTCATGTGCTCTAAAATCAGATTAGTGGCAGGATAGGCCTCCAAAGGAACAGCCCAATGAGAAGTTGCCTGGTACTGGAGGTAAACAGCTTACGTAGTTTTATAGCAGGGTTGTAGGCAGTAAGGTATGTGCCAACTCCGGGAACAGGGTTTGTGCCTGATGAGGGAGTAGTAGGACCCGCCAGTCTATGATGGTGCTAGCAATTGGATAGTGCAGCAAAAACAGTCAATTGTAGGGGTGCATTGAAAGACCCATTTAGTATAAGGAAGGTGGCCAGTGAGGGTTTAGCACTGGAGACATGGTTATGGATGGAGGTTTTACGACTGATGCAGGGATTAGTGAGGTGAACTCCATCTATAGGTCAGGCAATTCATGTGCATCAAGGGTCCAGAATTGTTGAAGATAACACAGTTAGGCTCAGGTGTGAAGTATGAAGTTAGTATGCACCTTCCCCGCAGACATCAGGAAGCCAGAATTATTCAGGCAATTCATGTGCATTGAGTGTCCAGAGTTGTTGAAGATAATACCCTTAGGCTCAGGTGTGAAGTATGAAGTTTGCATGCACTTTCCCCGCAGACATCAGAAAGCCAGATTTGGTTAAACAACACTGAAGGTAGCATTCAAATAACATAGACTGTTATTGAAAGATGGGATGTGTCTCATCAGCAGCCATTCTGAGGTCAGGAAGGGACTCCAGCCATCATCAGAGAGCAATGCGAAGCATGTGAGGCTTTGTCGGGAGGCCAGATGAGGTAATTGGTAAGCTAGAAGCACAGCAAACAGTGGGTACTGCATCTGGCACTGGAGACTCGCGGGTGACCCCCCCAGACAGCACAGAAGCCGCAGCAGTTGCAGGCATGGCATGGCTTGAGGGCTCAACACCCATCTTCTCGGGCAGTGGCCACGCCCACACCCTTGGTGCATCCTCAACAGGAGTTAGAAAAATGTACTTTGGATAAATCATATTTAGGTAAAAAACACATTTAGATATAAAAAGATATTATTATGCACTAATTTGGTTAGGTGCAAAAATACTCAGTGCAAATTTAGGAGTATGGGGGTCACATTTAATTGCAAAAGAAACAAAACGCTGTTGACTCATAAAAAAGGAAAATATATAGAACATTTATTTTCCTTTTGCATTCTGATTTCGCTTTGCTAAAATTTCAAGGAACAGAAAGAAATCACTTGCAGGATAAAAAAAGCCCTGTTAAGGTTCATCTGCATACATATGATGCCCAGGGCTCAGGCTGGGCGCTGGTGATACATCTGCGAAATGTATAAATGCATAAACTTCCTTTGCCCTGTTCTAATATGTTAAAGACAGTTCAAAGAACAAATGCCTGTATCAGGCTGATACAATTGATACTCTCTGCGCATTCATATGTGCAGCTGAAAAGAGACCTCTAGGACAGCTGAGGTTGTCTGTACCAAGGACTTAATATATACCTTGTCACATTATAAAAGGTATTCATTACAGACACAAAGTTCAGTTTGCAATTAAATCAAATATTCATTCAAATGACATTAATTATGAAAATAAACTCCACCTGGCTGCTACAGAATTGAAAGTATTAATTTCAAATCACAAACTAAAAAGATTATATAAAATGTTGAGTTTTTTCCCTTCAGGGAAAGAGTGTTCCGATCGAGTGTTTCATACCAGATTCATTTATATGACATTTTGCCAAAGTTTCAGATACCAGTTCAAAGAAGCCACCCTAAACTGAGCTGGTGAATTTGATTAAGCATAATATGAAAGTAAATAGTAGGTGAAAGAGTGCTTAAGAGTGAATAATCATCTTGGCTACTAGAAATCCCACAGAAGTCAGCAGAGTGCTTGTCATCTTAAAACATGACTCCTAGACTCTGTAACATCTAGCAACCTATAAACTCGTGGCAACACTTCTAAGGCCATGGATGATGCCACTAAAGCTAAATTGTAGCAAATACGATACAGATGTTTCGGCCCAAAAATAAGACACCCAACAAAACATAAAAACCAAGGACTCGTTCATTAAAAAGGCCAGTTAGATATCATTATGGTTCTGGCTCACACTGTTGCTTTTATGTACAGCACATGCATGTGCCACCCATGAGACAAAATGGCTGCCAGTGAATCTGGGATCAATTCTATCAGCTCACCCGGTGCAGCTGTCTGTGTCATCTGCTCAAAGTGTAGTGCACGGTGCGACTAGAGGCGGAAGCCTTGTCTTCACTTCAGGCCATATTTCTTATTACAGTTGCTGAATCAAAAATTCAAACTCACAATATGTAATTCTTTTGGGAGAACCTCCCAGAGGGTGCTTTAGTCTCCTGTGTGAGGGAGAGATCATGCAATATCCCGGTTTCAGCATGGCACTGTTTCTTCACTCATGTTCTGCTGTGATGAAACAACTCCACAGTACCCGAGGTTCAAGCTTGCACTGGTGAAGCAGGGCAAGTACTTCCAGATAAGTAACTGGTCACAAAATTGGATTATATTTGTGACAACTGGGGGATAGGATGTTCACAACAAGATATTATAGCAATAGTGATTGCGGTCCAACACTTTCTGCGTACACATGCTGCTTTGTCATACCTTCCCATCAGTCTCAACTTGGATCCCAGTGAGATATTTACCACCGGAAAGTACTTGTTCACTTAGCCTCCTGCTTCGAAGGTGAAGTACGGATCCAGGTAGCCTCAGCTTATGGGGAGAGTCCGAGTCCTGATAATCTCCTGTTTCAGAAGCAGTGTACAAGTCCTGCTACCCTCGTGTTTTGGAGGCAGAGTACAAGTGCAAGTCCAGGTTCTCTCCTGCTTTAAAGGCGGAGTACAAGTCCAGTTAACCTCCTGTTTTAGAGAAGGAGTACAAGTCTAGGTAGCTTCCTGCTTTGGAGGCACAATATGAGTTCACATTGCCTTCTCCTTCAGAGGCAGAACGGGTCCAGGTAACCTCCTGTCTCGGAGGCAGAGTACACGTCCGGGTAACCTCCTGCCTCGGAGGCAGAGTACTGGGCTACGTACCCTTCTGCTTCAGGGGCAGAGTACGGTTCCAGGTAACCTCCTGCCTCGGAGGCAGAGTACACGTCCGGGTAGCCTCCTGCTTTAGACACAGAGTACTGGGCTAGGTACCCTTCTGCTTCAGGGGCAGAGTACGGTTCCAGGTAGCCTCCTGCTTCAGAGGCATTAAGCCACAAAAACACATTTTGTCTTTTTCATGTCTCTTTATTATCATCAAATCCCATGGATATCCATCATTATGCTAGAGAAGAGATGTCAGAGTTTCATTTTTTATTAAATACAACCTTGGCCCACAAAACCCAGCTTGTCATTATTACATGCACTACAGCCATATTTGTGCAGATTCAGCCTTTCATACCCACCTCTCATCATCAAATACCACATAAACTTATCACGATACTATTAACAGAGTATGGTTTAATTAAGTAATGAGTTACATTTAATTTTTCCACCCTTCTATTTCCACGTAGCTAATGACTTAGAATCTACTTGAAAATAGCAGAATTAAAAGATGTAGATAAATGATGTTAAATGTGAAATTGCATGCCCTGCTTCTTACGGCATGTAATATCTGTGGCTTTTAGCTAACTGTTGGAGAACATGCGCTGGAAATACATTGCTTTGCCAACACGTTTTCAACATTTTATTTATGAGGATGAACATTAAAGGATTGGATTCTTGCATATATGTCCCATTCAAAACAAAGAGTTTTTAGCCAATCTAGGTAAATTAAGCATAATCCATTCGACTCTATTCTTTCGAGTTAATAGGAGAGCCACAACCCCCCTTGGATGAACTATGGTTTATTTGCTTCACTTGTTTCAGGGCAGGTGTTTATTCCACATTACATTTGCTTGTCACCAGCCACCACTACTCATAACAACCCTTTATATAACACCACTTTAAAAGATCAGCACCACAATGGGGAACATTGTGCCACTACTACACCAAAAACCACGTCTCCAACTCTGCTATGACTACTACGTTCTGGTTAATATTAGAGTCATCTCATAAAAAACATGATGAAAATGCTATGTTAATTTCATAATCGTTCTGTCCAGCATGGGCAAACATCAGAATTGACAGCATGGCTTCTAAGCTACTGGACTCCGAAAGCAGCCTTGACAACAATGTTGTCACCAACCCTGCTCCCTTCCAGTCTCTCTCTCCATTTTCTCTCCCTCCTCTCTTTCCAGTTCCCTCTCCCTTCTTTGCGTCTGCGGTGCCTGCTACCACAAGCCCCGTAGAGCTGGAGATATAGGCAGAGACCCTCGACCTCCAAAGAAACTGCCGCTAAAGGGTAGAGCCCCCGGGGAAATAGCCACTGGAGAAAATGGCCAATCCGTCCTTGGTGCCTTCTGATAAAGATTATCCCACCTCATCCAGGTCCAGTAGCACTTGGAGTATTAATGTAACATCCAATGACTGCACACCTTAAAGAATGCAACTTACTGATTACTCCAACAGATGAGGATTCGTAGTCAGGCAATATTTCCAAAGCATCGCATCGTCAGGCATTTCCGTAATGCACACTTGGGCCATATGCCCTGTTAATAAAAGTCAACACCAGGGGCATTTGCCCTAATATTAAAAGTCAGTTTCTGCACCGCCCTGGCGACAGCCTTCAGGCCCTCATTGAGGGATTAGGATGTGGCTGTTCCTGTGAGATAAAGTATAGCTCATATTAGAACTTTCACTGTCAACATGTGGTCGTCTATCTCAGGGTTTTTGTCTATGTGAGTGCTTCATTAATATGGAGAAAATACATGGGCAAAGAAGTTGGCTCACTTGAAATTTAAGAATGCCCTCTCCGGAATAGTCTGCTGGGTGGGCCTCCATTCAAGAGGCCTCCAAGCCTTTTCAACCCTTTTTTTTCCACGCAACCATGGTATTGTCAATAATATGGCAGCAATTCCACAAAAGGGCTTACATCATGTGCATACCTAACAATATTTGAAAACTGACGTCTGGGAGGCTTAAGAGTTGCCTGTTTGCCCAAATTGGTGACGTTATTAGTCAAAGCAAGCAACCCCATTGAAGGCTAAATAACAGTTTGCTGGTTTGACAAGGAAATACTCAGTAGTACTTCTAACAGTCATAACATGAGACAGTGTTAAATTAAATTAGGATCAGCCACTATCCTGTAGCATCCCTAATCCATGCTGGGTAAATCTCCTGCCTGGAGGTAAATGACTTGGGTAATGTACCTCATGCCCAGTTCTAGACTGTTTATGGTGTTTATGGAGTTCTTCCTGAACAGTATACTATTCATGATCAGCAACAGAATATGGTGGCCTAACTTGAACTGGGACGGCAAGTTGGATCTTCTATGGGGCACCGTCTTGGCTACTGATAGTAATACATCATCATGACCGTGGGTGGTGATTTTGGAGGGCAAAGGGTACGGTAAAGTTATGCAGATACTTAATATGGTGTGAAGCCATTAAATCTAAGTTTTTAGATTGAAGGTGAGTATATCCGATTGTTTTTATGTTGCAGGTAAGTACATCAAAGATAGTTTTCAGTACCTTTATATCATGATACTTTACATAGGAGTTATGTCTTTTTTTTTTTTAAGTGTCATACGATTAGGTTTACCGATGTGTATGTGTGTGTGTATGTGTGTGTGTGTGTGTATATATATATATATATATATATATATATATATATATATATATATATATATATATATATATATGTGTGTGTGTATATATATGTATTTAGATGTATGTATATATATGAGTGTGTATATATATGTAGAGTGATACATATATATGTTTAATATATACAAGGGCATATTTACAAGCCCCTAGCGCCACCATTGCATCACTTCTTGTGACACTCCGGTGGCGCTGTGCAATTCGCCGGTGTTACAAGGCGGCGTTATGCTGTGGGCACTGCACAGCAACACCCATCGCATTTTGACACTGCCCCAGACTTATGAGATTTTGTAAACCTGCGGCAGCGCCAAAATCTGACACCTCCTCAGGGGTGGCGTTAGCATGGCACAACGAGGAGAAATGCTTTCATTTCTCCTTGTTTTTTTCTCTATCTATGTGTGCTACATTCTGTAGCACACAGAGATTGAGCATATCGCCATTGAAGTTTGTTTTTGTGCACAAAGGTATTCCTTCCTGCAGAAAAACAATCTCCCATGCAACGCAGCCATCCATGCGCCATGGCGCAATGGTGGCTGCACTGACGCTCAGCAGCTAACTGAGCGCAGTCACATGGGGGAACACAGGGATTCGCCCTATTCTAGCAAATACAGTGCATCCCTGTGTTTTAGAAGTGACGCAACAGGGCGCTGCCAATTTGGGCGCAGCGGCTGTGCTGCGCCACTTCTCTTAAATATACGCCACAGTATTTATATATATGTTTGTGTGTGTGTGTGTGTGTGTATATATATATATATATATATATATATATATATATATATATAGGTCTTCTCTCCAATGTGCTTTGTCACAATACATCTACTGCCATTTTCTGCATGTGACTTTGTTGCTCAGCTTTACTATGAAGACAGTTTGATTTTTCTTGGGGTTTTTAGAGTAATGCTATATGCCCTCTCCTGCCACCTGAGATATCCGCACTTGGTGAATACTGCTGAACCAAGCCAAAAGACATAATTTTCTCATTGTTAGCAGCAGGCATCTACTCGTTTGATGATGGGGCATCAAAACCTGACATTAAGAACGTGTTCTTCAAACCAGTATCTTTTTCTATCGTAAAAGAGGTAAAACTGAATTTTAGCATGCACCATTTGGCTTCATTAGTTGAAACAGTACGTATAAACATACTTTCTTACATCAGCAATTATTTTTTTCAACTGTGGGGCATATTTAAGAGCCCCTAGTGCCACTGGAGCGTCGCTATATCTGACGTTCCAGTGGCACTATGCCTTGCGCTGTATTTACAAGGTGGCATAAAGCCAATTTTTGTGGCTTAACACCACCTTGTAAATACAGCCCCTTCACATCCAACACTTTGTGTGGAAGGGGCGTGCAACGGGTGTTGCTGTGGCTGTGCAAAGCAACACCTATTGCATTTTGACACTGCCCCAGATTTAGGTATTTTCGTAAACCTGAGGAAGCACCAAAATCTAATGCCACCCCAGGCTGGCTCCTCCTAGTTTTTTGCTTTTTCTATGTGTGCTGCATTTTGCAGCACACATATAAAGAGCAAAATTGCAGAAATTATTGTTTACATGCAGGAAGGTGTCCCTTCCTGCACATAAACAATCATTTCAAAATTACGCTTTGGCACTTCTGTGTGTGCTACATTCTGTAGCACACACAGAAGTGCCACATCACCATTAGTGATTGTTTATGAGCAAGAAGGGATACCTTTCCACACATAAACAATCAAACCCCTCAACGCAGACATCCTTGCATGATGGTGCAAGGATGCTTGAGGTGGCGCTAGGCAGCTTAATTTAGCGCCACCGCAGGGGAAAACATAGGGGTGCACCATATTCTAATAAATAAGGCCCATCCCTGTGTTTCTTAAGTGACGCAGCTTGGCACTGCCAATTTTGGCACAGCACTGCACCACTTTTTAATAAATCTGGCTTTGTATGTTTTATAAATAGTCTTCCTTCAATGGTCTTAAATGGTGTTTGTGTATGAGGACTGAAATGCCCCTCTCTCTCCCAAATTCCATATCTTTCACCATGGACTTACAGGACCTTTCAACCTATCAGCTGCTTCCCACAGGCTGGCTTCATTGTCACTGTCAACTGCTTGCTTCTTGCTTAATAGCTTTCCTTGGACTTGATTTTACATCTTGTGTTTGTCTGCCCCCAGAGTATACCCTCTTTACCATATTTTGATTGGCTGACTTGTATTCTTCCACTGCTCGCTTTTATGGAAACTCTTTTTTTTTTTTGCTTATGCACTGCATGTAAGTGCATATCTCTACCGGGTCTCTGCCTTGTGAGCTTCTCCACCATGGCAAAAACGTGCACCAGCACACTCCATGTTGTTCTCTCCCTGATGTTGTAAGCTCTCTCTCTTGTGTGCTTCTTCCTCATTAATTCCCTTACTCCCTCGCTCTCTGTGTTGCTTTGATGTTTGTGTGCTTCTTCTCACACCTACTGTGCTGCTCAACCACATGTGCTACTTTTCATCCACCCGGTTACTTCCCCGCATGCCCATGGTCTTTTTAGGTCAGAGCCTACCAGACAGTGAAGATGGTTGGTTGTAAAAAGATTTCTTGTGGTCATACTTAACATTTCCCTGGGAATGCATTCTACCCATTGCTTGCCATTGGCTTTGTTGTATGTAACTCACACTTTCTGGGTTTCTATTTTCTGTCTTTGTTTTAGGCTCTCCAGCATGTCTGTGTCCCACCCGTGGAGCAAAGCTTATTAACCAGCATTCCTGGTATTCTTCCACAAGTCCTTGCATTCTGTAAACATGCCCTTACATTTTGTTCGTATTTTGTCACATTTGCTGTGTGTTAAAAGCAGAAGGTACATGTCAGGCTCTGTATTCCGATGGAGTTCAGGCTTACTCTGACTTCAAAGTGAAAAGCTTTATGTGACAATCTTGCCCGGTACTGGGTAAGAAAAGTTTTTTTCTAGCACACAACAAAATGTAAATTTATGTAAATTAACCTCGCAAATATTTTGAGAATATATGAGAATTAGGGAAGTACAAATGAAGCAAATTTTTGTAATTCAGAAGAGTGGTGGAGGCAAATATTTTAATATGATTAAATCAGTATACTAGGTGATGCCATTTCCACACATTATGATTTGTGTGCTATATAGTTTGATCAGTACATGCAATTGAAAATGTGTGGTCTGCACTAACACACCATGCATATTCTACTCTAAATCACTCCACTATATGACACTCCACTCTACAACAATCTACTCTATGATGCTCTAAGGCACTCTACGACATTCTACTTCACTCTAAGAAACTCCAACCTACCCCACAACACTCCACCACACTCCACTTCAATCCATGCCACTCTAGTTCACTCAACGCCATTACACGCTGTGCTGCTACACTCTATAACACTTCTCTCTACTATTAGCCACTTCACTGTACTCCACTCCATGACACTTTACTCCACTCTATGCCCTTCAACTCTATTCCATCCACTCTTTGACACTCTACTTCACTCCAGTCTACTCCACTCTGACACTTCACTCTTTAACACGTTACGCCACTCCACTCGATGACATGCTACTCCACTCTAAGCCGCTAAACAGTTATGCCAATCTACTCCAATTTTGCCACTCCACACAACTCCAGTCCATGACACTACTCTCCACTCTACAAGTCTCCACTCTCCGCTAATCTACTCCACTCTTTGCCACTCTACTACACTCTTCGCCACTCCACTCTATGACATTTCAGTTCATGCTACTCTCCGCTATGCCACTAAGGTTTAGTCATGCTAAACAGCAGCCAACCTGATGTACAACTTGGCTAAACCACAGTAAAGCCAATAGCTCTTACATAGGTGCAACTTATTGGCTTTGCCAATGCTTGATTTCCTTTTATATTTTTTTTCTCTTTGTTTTGGATGTGAAACTAGGGAGCAAACTACTACCAATCCCTCTACTTAGGAAAGTGTTTTTGCACCTATAGCTCTTGTATAGGCCAATAGCTCTTACATAGGAGAAATGTATTGGCTTTGCCAATGCTTGATTTCCTTTTACATTTTTATCTCCTTTTTTTGATGTGGTACAATTCAGCATACTACTACCGGCCCCTCCACTTTAAAAAGTGCTTTCAGGCAACTTATATTTTTTTCCCTAATTTACCAATACATCTCAGATCAGAAAATATTTTTAAAAGTGCCCATGACATTTTGTTGAACACAATTGTGTAAAGTTGTATGCACACACAGACACACACACACATCATCATACATGCACATGCCTACAAAATCACACGACTGCTATAGCCACATCATCATGCCTTTTGCTATTGAAATCAATATAAATCTTAGTAGGGGCTTACATCCCACACTTAATTGTTATTTGCTTGTGTGCTTGCCACTTACTTTTCTGTTGGTTCTGTTGGCTGTGGAATGCTATTTCCTGTTTCTATTTCTTATCAGTGAAGCTTTGCACAAGTATCCTTTTCATCCGCTTTTCTGCTTTTTAAGGGCGAGCGCAAAGCGCTCCGTCCCATTCAGTAATCTCTCTTTGGGCTCCCAACCACGCCCATGTCACGTCAGTCACTTACATTGGTTCGTGGGCTTGCCTTTTAAAATCCGCTTGCTTTCATTTGTGAAAGGCATGCATACGTCATGCCTTTTCTGGTGTATAGCCCACCTACACAGCACCGCTAAACTACTAAAAACATACGAGGCTCGATGTTTTTAGGATGGTTTCCGGACTACTTTATCTGTTTATTTTCCACGCAGCGCGATCGCGCTGCATTTCTTTTTTCTTTACACCGCTAATAGCTCTAACTCAAGCAAATGCAAGACCCGTTGCATTGAAAATGCTAGTTGTTATTTGTGAGCAAGCGTGTTTAGTGGCAGCATCTGCTTTTGCTTTTGGCCTCGCCTCTCGCCTTTCATTTAATTGTCCTCTGGTTGTTCGCATTTGCTGTTCACATTTGTTGTATGTTGCCCTTATGTTTTAATATTAACCCTCAGAACAGGTGACATATTATTTTTTTCATTTACTATTTTACATTTTAGGTTTTGCTGCTGCAAAGATCCCCTCCGCTTACCTAGGATTTTCAACACCACGCAAAAGTACTGAAGCTCTTTAAACCCAGCGACACCACCTCTTCTGTCTGTGGCTATCCGCATTTGTTGGCTGTAGCCACTCTCCCTCCTGCACCCCACAGTTGGCACCCGTTGAACTTTGCATAGATCCCCTACAATCCATTCAGGGAAAAGATTTAGGGCCTCATCCGCCGCCCGCCAAAGTACCGCCGTCAGAAGACCGCTGCGTGGTCAAAAGACCGCTGCGGTAATTCTGAGTTTCCCGCTGGGCGGGCGACCGTCAGAAGGCCGCCCGCCCGCCCAGCGGGAAACCCCCTTCCACGAGGATGCCGGCTCCGAATGGAGCCGGCGGAGTGGAAAGGGTGCGACGGGTGCAGTTGCACCCGTCGCGATTTTCAGTGTCTGCTATGCAGACACTGAAAATCTTTGAGGGGCCCTGTTAGGGGGCCCCACGACACCCATTACCGCCAACCAGGTTCTGGCGGTCAAAACCGCCAGAACCAGGCTGGCGGTAAGGGGGTCGGAATCCCCATGGCAGCGCTGCCTGCAGCGCCGCCATGGAGGATTCCTCAGGCCAGGGGAAAACCGTCGGGAAACCGCCGGTTTCCCTTTTCTGACCGCGGCTTTACCGCCGCGGTCAGAATTGGCCTGGATGCACCACCAGCCTGTTGGCGGTGCATCCGCGGTCCCCGGCTCTGGCGGTCCATGACCGCCAGAATCGTAATGACCCCCTTAATCTCTTAAAAGCTACCCATAATTGTTACTTGTTACTCTTATATATTCCGCACGTTACTGCACGCTCAGGGGAATCACCTCTTCTGTCTACGGCTATCCACATTTGTGGAAGTAACGTGTCCCTCCCGCATGTTGCAGTTTGCACCCGCTGAACTGAAGGATGCCTTTAAATCGAGTCGTAATGACCCCCTTAATCTCTTAAAAGCTACCCATAATTGTTACTTGTTGCTCTTATATATTCCGCACGTTACTGCACGCTCAGGGGAATCACCTCTTCTGTCTACGGCTATCCACATTTGTGGAAGTAACGTGTCCCTCCCGCATGTTGCAGTTTGCACCCGCTGAACTGAAGGATGCCTTTAAATCGAGGGAATCACTTCTGTCTGTGGCTCTCTATTTTGTTATCATAAAACCGCAAACTATATTATTTTTTAACCACTGGTGCAGCCACAGGCCCGCTTTAATATTAAGGTTCCATTTCATAAGGCCATATATTATACTTTAGATCACATTCCTACATAATAGAAATATATGGCAACAGCATTCACACTTGAAAGCACAAATTCGCTTTTATTTTCTTCTTCAACCTAACAGATGGTGAGTTACACCAATAACACTGTTTCAGCACCATTCGCTACGGAGATTTAAAGGAGTGTTCAACTATACTATAAGATCTCTTCTCATGGACAAACCAGCCTGCTTGTTACTTTATTTCCCGAATGGCTGTTTTTTATTACTTTGTTTTCTACAGCAGATGCTTTAGCGTCTCAATGTTTGTGCCAATTTTACTATTCAGGCCTCACTTCCTTCGTGTCATGCTTTTTAGCAACATTTGATCGATTTTTAATACTAACTGCAATCTGCCGTTTGGAATATATTTCCAAATAGTTCATAAATATTGCACGTAAAGACTTTTGTTAACACAAAAACACATCAAACTCGGTTTTGCAACAATTTAAAATGTTTTACCATCAAAAATGTCAATGAATTGATTTTTAGTTACTGTTGTGCAATTTATGTTGGGCTCGCCTAACTTTGATGTTTACAATTGTTTATACATTGGTGCAGTATTATAAAATAACAGCACCATGCAATGGTACCGAAGCGCTTTACATTACCTCCAGTTATTTTACTGACGAATACCTTAAACTCATGGGACTCCACTCTTCTGTGCGTGGCTACCCGCATGTGCTGCCTCCCGCATGTGCTGCCTCCCGCACGCTGCAGTACTCCTCTTCATCCGCTTTTACAGAACGACTTTCTTTGTTTTTACTTTTGGCTTCCCCTTTCATCTAATTTCCTTCTGGTTGTTCGAATTCGCATTTCAGAAATACTTTGTTATTTGTGAGCAAGCATGTTTATTGGCTGTATGTACTTTTGGACTTGCCTTTCATCTAATTTCTCTCTGGTTGTCTGCAATCGCATTTGTATTTGTTGTATGTTGCAGGTTTATCACCTGAACTTCGCAGTTTTGCCACAATAAAATACTATTGCATAGATGTCCTACACTCCCTAAATTGGTATGCTGTTATCAGGGCCACTGGAATTATGCGGTAGGAGAGGTCCAAGTTATGCAGCAGGTTAAGTTAATTAGGCGTCAAGAGAAGCAAACTGTGGCCCATATTTATACTTTTTGAAGCAAATCTGCGTTCAAAAAGCGCACAGGTTTGCGTCAAAAAGTATAGCACTGGCTAGCGCCATTCCATGACGCCGGCCGGGTGCCATAGTTATGGAATGGCACTAGCCGGCGCTAAGGCCCTGTTTGCGTCCTTGGAAAGGACGCTAACAGGGCCGGGGAGGCGTAGGGAGAACTGGGGCTTGGGCGCCAAATTATGGCACTACACTGTTTAGAGGCAAAAAAAATTGCCTCTAAACAGTGTAGCACCATTTTCTGGCGCACAAGCCCCATGAACATGGCTCATGTCTTCGTAAAGACAGGAGCCATGCCCACCACCCCAATGGCCATGCCCAGGTGACAAATGTCCCCTGGGCATGGCCATTGGGGCCAGTGCTGAGCAGGGGGCCCCAAGTCAGGGCACCCGAGCAGTGTTGTGAAAAAAAAAAATACTCACCTAGACTTACCTGGGATGGGTCCCCCATCCTTAGATGACCTCCTGGTGTGGGTATACCTGGGGCCAGGGAAGGGCACCTGTGGGCAATTTCCATGGTGTCCGACCATGGAAATCTGTGTATAGGTCCCCATACGCTTGCCCAGACGCAGGCGTTAAATAATGGTGATAAGGAAGCTTAGCGCCATTATTTAAGGCCCCCATCCTCCGTGTTGGATTTTAGCATGGAAGGATAAATATAGCGCCAAGGCCATAACGCCCTTTTCTGGACAGGAACGCCTACCTTGCATCTCATTGACACATGGTAGGCTTTCCTCTCCAGAAAATGACGTAAACTTTATAACTTTGTCGCGACACGTGTTTAGCGTCAAAGTATAAATATGGAGTTAGGTTTGTGCTGAATTAGCATAAAAAAATGACTCCAATTCAGCGCAAAACAAGTATAAATATGCCCCTATATGGCATAATGGAGCATGTTTTGTAATAGTATTGCTTCATTATTATGCCTTTTTTAAACTTGTTAACACTGTCTGGCTATTCGGTGGACCTCAGATGTATTGCACAACACCTCAAACAATCAAGAAAAAAATAACAACAAAGTTAATAAAAGTCAGATAGGCTAAACCTATTGGCTTTGCCAAAGCTTGTTTGTTTTTCATTTGGCTATTCTGCACAGCATCTTGCCGAACCCCTACAACATCCCCAAAAGGCACTGGCAAAGCCAAAGGGTCCCAAAGACAGGGCCTGTTGGCGTTTTTCATGCTTGTTTTGCAAAGGCATTCCTTGTTTTGCAAAGGCATTTGCATAGGACTGCTTTTTCAACGTGAATTTTGGTACATCGATTCTTAAATAGTGTCTTGGCCTCGCGCTAAGGATGAGATGAGATCTTTAGAGGAGTGGGTGAACTTGAATGATAATTGGGGAACATTTTCAGGGAAATCAGCGCCTGACAGTGAGATTTGGAATTGACATTTTAACAAACTGATGAGCAAGACAGAGACGAGTAAATATCTCACCTCATCAACTTAATCTTTGCTTTAAATTAGATTTACGGCGGCAGCGGAAAAGGTCAGAAAAAATAACATTTACTCAGCTTTAATTTACACACTATCCACTTTGTAGAAAGTGTGTTATGTGATTCACTGATCGCACAACGCGGGTTGGGAGATCCACTTCTGCCGCATAATCTGCTTTTTTTCCCAAATTTAGTATTCCATGTTACTTGAAATAGCAGATCGGCTACTTGCTCCCCTCATGCATGCAGAGCTCTAACATGCTCTCGCAGAGGTGGCCGCAGACGCCTGTCAGGCTGCATTTCACTCAGCTGACTGTCTCCGGGGTAAGGTTGTCTGCCCAGGTAAGAGAACCCGCTCGAAATGGAATGCCCGGCCTCCTCGCTCGGGTCATTCAGTTTCGCTCTAAATCATCCTTCCTCGGTTGCTTTGAAACGGGGTAAATCTGCCTGTTGCCGCCCCAGTACCCTGCGAACACTCGCGCAGCGCAGCACGAACAGATCACCTCAGGGTCCCCTCCACGTCTGCCTGCGCAGATAGGCAGATCGGCCGCAGTGACCGCCGTGTTCTGATAATATAGAGTTTATAATAACAAAATGATGACAAAATAATAATAGTAACAATAATAATAGAAATAATAATACTGTTTTGTTATACATTAATATTATAATTATTATTATTATTATTAACAATAATAAGATTAGCTAGTCTCTGCACTGGGTTTATTACCGCAGTATTTGTGATTTCAAAGTGCTGTCAACAGCAAAGGTCACAAGCTCAGTGCCAAGGAGCCTCCGGGTGATAGAGCCCTTATAAATAAGATTAACAAAGCATAAAAATTACCCGATTTTATTGTACTCAAATTATCAACCTCATGAAAGACTGCCTTGACTTTGCTGAGATCCGAGGTCATGACTGCAGATCCTATGATCTCAGCAAAAACAACTAACTTGCTGAGCTTTCTCGACATTTGTTCTTGGTCACCTCCACTCTTCAGGAGGGGATCGTCACTCTCAAAACCTGGCAATGCTAGCGGCTGACCCAATGGTTCGTAACAAGTCTGCCTCTCTCTTCAAACTTTATTACCTACTCAGTTCCCGTCTGAAACCATCTTTTATTCATTGCGGCTAAAGGCCAACTTCACCAACTGGAAAACGAAAAGAAGCAGCTTGGACATATACATGAAGTTAAAGCCCATGCCTAGCAAACAAGAAAGCAATGAAGGCGCTTGCCAAAGCAAAAATTGCTTTTTCCCCTCCCTTTCCTAGCTCCCTTCATATCAAATATGAGAAGGAACCCGGATTCTCCTAAAATTGAATAACTGGTCAAGAATAACCTAAGAAGTGCTGACCCTCCCAATACCACCTGAGAACTGCAGCAGAGTGAGAAGAATATTGTGGTCTATCAAGCTGAAGACAATGGTCGGGTCAAATAGAATCAAGGCAATGTACTGGGTTTGGTCTTTGGCAGTGGGTAGGTCTTCTATCATAGTCTTTGTCAGACCTTCTTTCAGAGGGCCACTGGTCCATGCAAGGGCAACTTGGCCCAATCATGGGGATTGGGGCCTTTTACTTGTGATGTCCAGAGGCCTAACCTACTATGGGTCATGAGTAACTGGGCCAAGTACTACCCTTTCAGCACTCGATTTACATTGGTAACATGGCTTGAGCAACCAAAAGCTATTCAGGGGGAAGTAGGTGCAAGGTATCTGAGGGTTCATAACTCAAAATACCGACAGTGACTAGAAATAAGATAATTGTCCAGTCCAATATTAATCTATAGTATAAAAAACAACATTTATTGTACACCCAAAACACAGCACACTACTTAATCCACAAAAGTAGTCTGTCAAGACTAATGCACTCACACTTGCCAGGGCAGTGCTTCTCTGTGGGTCCTCCTTTTCCACGCTCTCCTTCTTCATGCTATGATTGACATTCCTAGAGGATTTTAGGAGGTGAGCCCAGGTGCTGCCCACACTAGCAATGCACATCAAATCCTGGCTTTGACCTTGAAACTTTTAACATGTATGGGCGGCAAACTGCAGAGCTCAAAGAAGTCTTACTTTGGGTTGCGGCCCTAATTCAACCTTCAGAAGAGTTCAGGAGCTGCAGAGTTTCTCTCCCCCCCTCAAACCTCTAAAACATGCAGCTTACACCACACCCTTCTTGTGGTGGGCAGGGTTGGTGCGCTGAAGGGGTCGCAATTGGTGATGGCTTCTGGGTGCAGCAGCACCTTCTTCTTGGTTCGTGCTGTTAAGTCGGTGAAGCAGCAGCACTCCTGCAGAACTGTTCCTGAGTCCCTCTGCTGCTCATGTGGACACGTAGCGGCCTAGTGTCCCCCACCTGGAATATGTGGGTCACAGACACAGGTGCCAGCCCACAGTCTCAACTGCATGGGCCACGGCTTTAAAAGTCTTAGTGGCAATGGTCCTGGCCTGGGCATCAGAGAAACAAACAAAGGCCCTGCAGATCCACAACACCAAGCAATGACCCAGAAGTGTATGGCAGCTCTGACGGGGTTGCCATTTTCCGCAAGAGTGGTCGTCTCTCTCACAACACCAGTCCCAACTGGACTGGGCACCTCACACTGTTCAATAGGATCCACACACCAAGATCTCCACTGGGCCACACTCCTTCCTCACCCCCTCATACTCTTCACAGGGCTCACTGGTCTTGGAAGGCAGGTGCTCCAGGCACAAGGTAAGTGTTTTTGGCTCCAGGGTGATGGTCCCTCACCCAGATGGGTGTTAGAGGTTGGGTATTTGTAGACGCAAGTACACACCCACCACTGGCAATACACCCGCAATACAGGACTGTGCACAGTCAAGGTCCCACAAAGTAGCCCCTGGCTCACCCATGGTAGCTTGGCAATCAGCAGTCAGGCTTAACTTAGGAGACAGGTATTTAAAGCATTTAAATACACCCATACAGTAAATAAGGCAGATACACTAAAAGTCCCACACCAGTTTAATAAAATAGGAGATATTTTTTGCTTTAAAATTACACCAAGATGCCAAAAATCCAATATAGGGAACCAGAGATGGGAAGTTTTAAAGATTAAAAGTAAACTAGCGCTTAGAAGCTAATAGATCTCAAAGGGAAGCTTGCCCCTGACCGGGACACAGTCAAGAGTTCCAGCCGTCCGCAATGTAACATTTTTATGCTTACTTCCAAAAGTGTTTCTTTATGCAGGAAAGTGATCCACAATTCTAATCCAAGGTTCCAGAATTTCAGAGTTGCTTCTTGGGACGTTGCGACTAAAATTCCCCCCAATGCACCTGGACAAAACCTTGCAAGCCCACTGGACACACTCCAGGCTGGTGACTTTGGTGGTAGTTTGATGCAGGAAAGTGATCCACAACCCCAATCCAAGGTTCCAGAATCCCTGTGTTGTTCCCTAGGATGTTGGGACTACAATTCTCGCAATGCACCTGGAAAAATCCTTGCAAGCCCACAGGATGCACTCCAGACTGACGACTTTTTTTGGAAGTTGGCGCAGGGATACTCTTCTAACTTGTTACTTCAGGGAGTCCATTCCTGAGTCCCTTTTGCAGCTAGCAAAAGTCCTTTGGGCTGCGGTTCCAGTGTGCAATAGGCAGCCTTTATGCTTGCAGGCATCAAGGTTGCAAACCAGAGTTTCAGCAGGGCAGTCGTTCTTCTTCTTGTGATTTCAGGCAGCAGATCTGAATTCCAATGCAGATTAGTTACCTTTATTCCATAATCTTGGGGGGCAATGCATGGGCACTCCTGTCCAACGAGCAGCAGGGGGCCACCCAGAGGTATGACAATGTCCTCCAAAGTGTGGCATTTAGCTGGCTAAACAACCCCCTGGTGTAGCTGATTTCCATCACGTGCCCCTCCAGACATATGAAAGTTCCTTTCTTAAGCCTACCATCTATCTGAGGAGTACAGGGATGAGACGGCAGGCCTGGTTACATGACTGGTATCTTTTTAAAGCCTCAGCTTTCTTCACCTAGCCCCCTTCCTTGCCTGGTTCACCATCTGCCTGCCTCTCCCATAAGATAACCTTTGTTCGGAGCAGGACACTTATCACCTAATCAATGCAGCCTGGCTAATCCTGTTAGGGCTGACCAATCAGTAGAGACCCCTAGCAGGCTGAAACTTTGCTTACAGAAAAGAAAGTCTTATAATTTATTTTCTGTATGAATTATGCCAAATTCAACAATGGCAAATGGTTGCATTTATCATTACCATTCATTTGAGTCCACTCATGACATTTTTATATTTTTTCCTAGTCATATTTAGGCTTATGAAGAATATTTTCATTATAGCCTATGGGGCTAGCTTTCTACAATGCGGGATAATGAAAATGTGCAGTTGTTCCCTCGCCACATTCTTTAAAACAGCCTTTATAATGTGCCTCATTATAGTTACATGGCTCTCTACTCCTGGGGCATCTAGGGGAGAACTTGGGGGTGACTTATCTGTACAAATAAGGTAGAATAATATTTTGGAATTACCTTTAATTCTAACGTCGAATTTGCATACATTGTACTTTTTAAAGACAGTCTGCAAAGCAGGGTTCCCTTCAAAGATGACAGCAGGCACGCAGGAGTGCACACTCCTGTGCAGGAAATCTACAGGGCCTCTTATCTTCCATGCTGTATTATATACTAGGGACTTATAGGGAGAATCCTCCTTGCCCTATTATCTAGTAGGAACCTACAGGGTCTTTCATTGCCAATTGGAATTATAACATTATCACTGGGACCACATTTATTTTATTCAGAGCACTGACCTTGGGCCTATTAAGTAGAGCCCACAGCACAGTCATGGTCACTTACCATCAGTATCAGTCAGAAACTTTGGGGTGAACATGCTAAAAGGGTGGCTTTTTCACAATGGGAGACCGGCAGACCTTGGTCGCCAGTTCTTGTTCCAGCAGTTAGAAGTCTGGGCAAAAAAGTGCTTTTCAGCAAAGTATGGGTCTCATGCTCCCACCTTTATAGGCCAAACTCAGCTACATGCGATTTAGTGCCCGGACTTTGAAATTTGTTTTGGGGGCCTTTGACGTGCTTGTTCATCTTAACTGCCCTTTCTCAAATGGGCAATCTGGAATGGAATGGTTTTGATTCTGAGTGACTCACAACAAAGACCAAGGGAGTAATTGGGCACCACATCTGGCTGTCAGCCTCCACTGAAATACCCCACATAAAGGTTCAAAGGACTAAAACTACCTCTCTATCAATAGTCCCAGGTAGTGCCAACCTTATCAATCCCACCATCACCCTGACAATGAGCCCAGGCCCCAATGACTAGTAACTCTTTTGGAATCAGAGAGCCCTTTGATGTGCATAGAGTATGCTCTGCTCCTCTCCCATCAGTGTGGGTGTCCCACCCCAGCCATCAGGAATGTCACAATACACAGCGCCAGTCTGAGCCAAGCAGTCCTCACCTATCCAGGCTCTCCTAGCCCAGTACTCCCACAAAGGAAATCACAGGCCTCTATGTAATGTACCATCCACAGACTCACACATGCCATGCAGCATACACATGCAAGCATCATACACTGTTGGGGGTTACACACAATCTATACAAGCCAAGGATGAGTTAAGTACATAGCCATGATACCTTACCAGAGTCAGCAGGCCCCACTTAAGAGATCCAGATATAAAGGTCTGTACACATTAATGATTCTACCAGACAAAACATGTATGCTGCCAAACCTGCACTCGTGAAGGATGCTACCTTCACACGGGTAGATCTTGCTATACCCCTCTAAGTCTAAGCAGACCCCATAAGCATAAGACATGCTAGGTCACAGAGTACATAAATGTGTGTTTGCCCCAACCAAAAATCAGTACCTAATCCAGGTAATGATGCAACTGGGGCCCTCAGGGCAGGAGTGCACATCCCTCCCCATGCAAGGGACTCTTCCCCCTTACAGTCCTTCAGGTGGTTTTCATACTGCTACTAAATTGGACCACAGGCAAAATGGAAGAGGGGTATTTGACTAATGACACAGATAATGCGCTATATATGAGAAGAGAGAGGTACCTTAAAGTTTAATAAAAGCTAAAAAGCTCCATCTGGTCATTGATCCTAAACAAAAACATGGAGGAAGAAGGACAAGAAATACAGTACTTGCTTAGGCCTGGTCATCTCTAGAGGGAATTTTGGGAAAGGCTTTCCTATCAAATAGCAGAAGAGCCAAAGGAAACCTGCGGACCATCATGATAAAGAACAGACAGAACCAGGCATAAGTAACCTGGCAGCGTACATAATTATGGCGATAAAAAACCCTGAATGGTTTAAAGGAACAGGATCTTATCTATGAGTCGACGCTTATCTTCTTCCTGGCTGCGAGGATGGTGGGTCCCGGAAGAGTCACAGTGCTAGGTACCGTTGTTACATTCCATGCAGTGCAGTGCAGGATTGTCAGCGCCGTGGCGAATAAAAGGGTGATGTACCTGATTTCAATTCAAACAATCTGTTGTTTTTCCAGACAGCCTCACACCTACTAGCCCCAGCGCACACAGGGCGAGGGAGGTGTATGGCACGCGCTGCTTCCTAAATGCAAAGCTATTTGCACTGATGTCACTTTCTCCATTATTGGAACTGGGCCGCTGCTCCAGCAGGTCCTGGCCTGTTCCGGTTTGGCACTAAAGTATAATGCAGCTGTTAGATTAGTGTGGACGTGTGACAAATGGTAATTAATGATATACTGGTGCATTTGTGTCCATTGTGGGAGTATGGGATTCACGCCTTGGCATATCCGTTGCACTTAGCGCTTTGCATCGAGGAAAACAAAAAGTGATGTCTGACATTCATTTCAGTCATTGGCAATTGCATGGGCTGCGTTCCAGCCCGTCAACTGTGGGACAGGACTCAAGCAAGACCATAAGGACGAGACCTAAGTAGTCCGAAACGGGTCTGTGGTTTCTTGTGTTCCCTTGTCAACTGGGCCTGGCCTAGCAGTTTAGGCTGAGGTGTTTCTATGCATTAAATTTGCCCTCTCTCTGTCAAGAGTGGCAAAGTGGGTGGAAAATGAAGGATTGAGGCCCTGAGATTAACTGCAGCATTTCTACCTTCACTTTGTTGCTCGCTACAGTAAACTATACAAGCATGAAGCAGGTTTCAGTCTACAATGATCAACTAGAAACATTTGCTTACAAGGAGGAATGGCCCCACTGCATGATGGGATGTTGAGCCAGGTGCAGGAGTCGAACAACGTGTTCTTTCGCAAAGCAACTTTCAGTCCTGCCATAAGGTGGCACCATGTTCCTACAACATACATTTGAGAGACAGGAACAAGGAGGGCCTAGAGGCTCAGTGAAGAATGGCAGTGAAAGGAAGTCTATAACAGAGAAGAAGCCTGGTCATCGTTTTGAAGAAGGACACATTTGTTAAAAAACAATACCAAAGATATGTTCACTTTTTTGAACCATAGGGCCAATGCAGTATGCACTTTGGGACTGGCCCAGCTATTCCCCAGTGACACACATGCATGCCATCTGTGTTTTACTCTCAGGATGAGCCTTCCTCCCTCCGTCCATTGTTCTGTATTCACTCTTGTATGTGCTGCATATATTGCTTTAAATAATATACTTATGTGTTAGTTCGAGGTTCATGCTGAATATCTCAGGAAGTTATGAGAATTTCAACCCCGCTTGACTGGTGAGGAAGTTGTTTCCAGTGCAGTACTGGTTGCAATATAAAAACGTGCTTATATTACACACAAAACACAGTAACCTGTAAGCACTGTGTTTTATTTTACTTTCACCCTATCAATAGTTTGACAGCAGTGTGCCTCCTTCAGGAACCACGGTTTCATGTGTCTGCTTTGAAGCGGGCTACTTCAGAAAGACCCAAAATGAGCTACTATTGAAGAAAACGACTGGATGGAATAGACATTTCAAATACCAGACCCAATCGACATCACCAAACACAAACTGATGAAAAAGCTCTTTACCTAGAGCCCCCTGAATTCATCATGGGAAAGGGAGGTGGGGTCGACGGCACCTTCACAGGCACCACCAGCAAGTTGAGGACACGGAATCAGTCTTGGACGATACCCAGGATGGCCTAAAAATGGATGTAGTCTCCAACGAAGCAACAGCATTAATTCTGCTAGTCGTATTGGCCGCATGTGACACCATGCATTAATGTATCCTCAACCCTTTCCATACTGAGCTGGGATTCTGAGACAGACTGGATCTCCTCGTTGAAGTGCAAGCCATTATCATCTCCCTCCACTTTATGTTTCCTAAAATTGTGCTTTCAGGGTGTCCAATGGCTCAAAACGTTCCCCGCTCTTCTCTTCTTCAATCTGTCACCTACTCTGCTTCCTGCCCTCATTACAGATCCAACAACCTGATCAAGTACAATTACACAGAAGACACGCATATCCTTCTAAAGCTGGATCAACCTGCAACCTCCTGCCCAGCCTACCTCAAAGCACTTTTACTAGTAATGGAGAAATGGATTATGCAAAACAACATTAAATTATAGGCTGGAAATTGAAAAATCCTAATCTGTGGCAACTGGTCTCTATTGCAAGGAACTCTCCCATGGTCTGCTGAGAGAGACACTGTGCCCACCCAATCCAACTCAGAAGAAGAAGTTGGGAAATACCTGGGATGTGAGTAACATGCGCAAACCAATATTAATCTTGCTGTCTCCTCCCTCTCCAGCACCATTAGCAGGACTTCAACAAGTCAACCTTTTACAAGCACTGGATGACAATTTATCATTCTTCAGTGCTGCAACTGTGTAGAGCCAGAAATTCTAGAATCTAACTCTCATCCACCTCCGTTATCCCACAGCTGGACTGTCATACTCATAGACGAAGAAACCTACTGACCGCTGATAGTCTTCACCCAATGTGCACAACTGAGAAGTGCCTTAAAAAGTATTCAAGTAGCATGAGCCTTATGTCTGGACTCAAAAAGATAAATATTCTGTTTTATATTGTTCCAAAGGTTTTGAGCTGCAGCAGTTCTGTACCGCCCTTCCTCACACTTCAGTTGTTACAAAAGATGGACCCCTTAACTCCATTCAGCATTCCCAATATCTCACTCCGCAGGGGAGAAACAATAATTCCCTAAACGCTCCATCATCCCCATCGTAAGATGCCTCTGCTTACCACCGTTGGGCTGCCACAGGTGAGGAATGAAATTCTACAGCTGCCACAGCAGGGCATTTCAAAGCTCACTATGTCACCTCCCTGAGCAGTCTTCACGGGAATGCACCATTGGCCCTCAGGGATCTATCTGCAACAGGGATATTGGCTGTGATTGTTTTGTCCTGCAACATACTGGAGGAAGCACATCTATGCTATCTATGCTAATACACTTAATGTTCTTGTTCAGGTAGCTGCTGTACAGGTTGCCTCCACCAAATATGATCTGCCCTATCCTGTTCCCAACTGACCCCTTTGTCTTATTCCCTTCCTTGCCATCTCATTCCATCTTGCTGGAAGTGGAGCACCACCTCCCAACGTGATTCATCAACCGTGAGCCCTGCAAGCAGTGTGAGCCTAATCCCTCTCACCACTGCCACATCCCTCCCCGAGGCCGTTCCCAAGGAATGAGAATGGATTTTCTATCTGCACTCCGTATATCCTATGCTGAATCCCATGAGATGTGCAACCCTCCTCATCCCTATTCCTCACACAAAGCACGTGTGCAGAAGTAATATCTCACACTGTGCTGCTGGAATGGGAATGAAGGATGATCAGCACCTATTAGTGTTCAATCCTGTACTGAGCAGTAATTCCCAGCACTCTTCTATAGGCACTCAGCATCTGAGATGAACACTCTCACCAAAAAACGTTTTACTCTGAGGCATGATCGTACTATATGCATTAGGCTCCCAACAACTCCACACCTTCTTCATCACTAGACCGAGGTGCTGTACGACTCTGTTGAGTCCGCAAACAATCAAAAACAGCGTGAACGATGTCATAATACATTAAATGAGTTTCTGCATTACTAGGGCCCCTAACCAATGACAACGAGAACTCTTTCAACTCTTCCCAGAATCATACATTTCATTATCACGTCATGGACTTCACAGTATAGCTTGCGACCCAGGGATGAGAATATAGCCAGGGCCCGGTACTCGAGGATGTGTGGCAGTGGTAATGTGGCCGTGCTTGATGGAAGAATCCATGTTCCACTTAAGTATTGGATTCAAAAGAGAGCAACGCAGAAACACGGCAGGAGTGGAAGACAGGGAAACAGAGATAAAGGGTGAAACCAGGGATGAAAAAGAACCTGAAAGACACAGGAGGTGTATGTTGGGTGTTGGAAGAAAGGAAATGAGGGGGAATGAAGAGAAAACAGCCTCTGTTTTCAGCAAACCTGGAATTTGGCACCGCCGGAGGTTGGCTCCTAGGAAAAGCTCTGGGTCCCTGCACTTGTATTTTACAGATTTAGTACTGCTTGGGCTCCAACGTATTAACTTTAAAAAGTAGATTAGTCGTTTTACTGCAACACTGTCTTACATATAATAGAGCAGAAGGAGAACGTTTACAGAGAAGTCAGTTTGGCCAACAGACCGGTCCCGATGTTAAAAACAAGAGCCTTACTGTGGCTTAGCGATACCTAGGACCATCAATGAGATGTGCTATTGTGTCCCGCAGCATTACCGAGGCATCGGATAAATGGCGGACCGCCCCCTCGGCGCCAAATGCTGATTACCACTGCAGGTTTCTAAGAGCGATTCAATTCCTTGAGCCGGCCATGCGTGACCATCTCTAATCGCCATCGTTCAGCGACACCTCCGTGTGCTGGATAGGAGAGGCGCGGCTGTCCTCTTCCTGGGGCCATTAGCCCCGTGTCAGCGGTTTCATGGTTTAATCAATCCTCCTTGCGCAGAGGTCGGCATACAGAGAACACAAGGCAGAGCGGCAGAAAGAGGGCGCCAGGGAGCACGCGGTGCTTACCTATTGGGATGGAGGATATCTGCGAGTACAGGTCCAGCATCCTGTTTCCGTCCACGTCCACCAAGTAGTTCCCGCGACTCTCTTCATAATTGCAAAAGAAGTGCACAGCATCTGCATTCTGCGGAAACAGCCAACAAAGGGAGTTTAAGCGTCACGCCATTCAACATCATTTATGAGACAGATAATCCCCTCCCAGAGTACACACGTAGGCTAGGATATTGCAAGACACCAAGGAGTACGTGACCAGTTTGCAAGGATGCGGAATGCCAAGTCAGTTTGATGTTGCTGATGAAAAGGCCGGGAGTAGTAATATTCCTCATACTTAAAAGGGCATCAGTAGAAGGCCTTTTAGTTCTGGTGGGGCCAGTAACAGCAGCAGCCCTATTGAAAGTATAAGATCTATGGGGACATGTCAGATCGGTTTTGTTTTAGTAATGACGCTAAAATCACCATGTGAAACTCAGGGGTAAAATGAGGAATAGACGGTGTAATTGTATCTGAAATTGTAGACTCCATGGTAATTTCTCATTTATTAAGGATGCTCAGGGTCACAACTGTAATCCCAAAATAGCACCGCCCACCAGAGTTACCAGTACCCTCAGGGTTGATATCTCCCGGGGTTGGACTTACTTATTATTATTACTGGGGCTCTCATAATAAGGCCCATTGAGTCAGTCTCTTCAATCGAAAACAAACCTTACACCCTGCCCTCTTTCTCGAACAAAACATGCCAACATGCCATGTACTGATGGGCGTGGGTGTGGAATTATGCATTGGCTTTGGTTCTGAAAAGCAAATTAAATGCAAGAGGTAATCTTTGAATGAGTGTATAATATGTGACATCCACTCCTTTCTCACGTTAGTTCCCAAGGCAAGCCTAGATGTGACGCCACAATCAGTCTATATCGAGTAACATATTTACAGTTTTTTTATTTAGATATTACTATCTCACTGTGTAGCAAACTGCGAAAAATGCAAACGACCATTCAGATTGCAAGTTAATTGTAAATGGGTAGCATGTACTTTGTATTTTGGAACTTTTCATTGCACTACACCGAGGGCTGGTGTTCCATCAATATCAAATACACAGAACCTCGAGTGATCTACAATGGCAGCCAGAACCCCAAGGTGAAGAGCATCCCCATTATTTTTATTCATGCATAATTGTATGTTATGTATGGCCCCTCCTTCCCCCAAATCATCTCGCCCTTGCTTCAACTGCTATGCAGGGGCAGAGGAATAGTGGTGAGCAGGACTGGATTGGCAGGGAGGGCAATCGGGCAGTGCCCGAGGGGCCAGAGGCAGAGCCCAGCTAGGGGGCATTTTTTCCGTCTGTGGACAAAGCAGCTCCACATACCAGGGCTGATTTTCCTAACAAATCCACTGCTGCAGCTCCCGTCAGGTGAGAGGTAGTCTGGGCAAGCTACATATGAGGCCCGTTAATTGTCATTGGCAGAATGACAATGGGGCTGCTGGAGAACGCACATCATCTGGAGCACCTTCCATCCCTGGGCTCAGAAGGTGACAGTGAGCCCTTGAGGGAGGTGCGTCATTTGGGCAGCACAATTTACAGGTCTTCGGTGTGGTGAGATTGCTTTTGTCCCCCACTACAGGTCACAACAATCAGACAGACAAACCGCAGGTGCCCGCTGCCAGGTTTCTCAGATTGAGATTGGGAGTTTCATTCAAATACTGTGCAATGGAATGAGAGAAAAAAACACCAAGAACTGCAAAAGTGTAAAATAACTTTGCAATTAAAACGAATCTGAATAGAAACAAATTAAAAGAAAACATCGTTTTGGCAGTACTGCTGTAAAAAACACTCATTCACCCTCCATCCTGGAATGAAAGGGGAGAGGAGAGAGAAACAGGAAAGAGATAGAGACAAAAGAAGAAAAAAAAAGGGAGAGGAGTGGAGAGACAGGGCGGGTGAAGAAAGATTAAGAGTAAAGAAGGGCTGAATGATAGAATGGTATAGAGAGGGAATAATGGGAAATAAAAATGAAAAGAAAAGGAGATGGCAAAGGGAAGAAAGAGTGAACAGTGAATGCTGAAACAAACAGTGGATGGAGAAGAGGATGTCAGAAGTGTCCTGGTCAGTGAGAATAGTGAACAGGTGGATACGTGCTTCATACACACTCCTTAATTCTCTGGCGGTCCAGTAGTTTATGGCTTGATTTAAAAGTTGACGGGTACCTAGAGAAGGTGGTTAATCCACAGTAGAACCCCAATGGAGTTTCCTTTAAAAATTGATAGTATGGTGAAGGAAACAGCACCAATGGATTCTCCTCTGGTCGTATCACTTCTTCCAGAAATTGGTGGCTTTTCTATTACCACCCAACTCTGAATCAGGCTCTTGGTCTGTCCACTATCAGCCAGCACAAGGCCCCTCCACTTCCCCAATCACCTTTGGAAGACTGAAGAACTCAAATTACTCAGAAGGACTAAAATCCATTGAATTTCTATGGGGAATGGCGCCCTTCTAAACATGTTAAGTTTTGCTAAAGCAAGTAGCTAATAACTGCAGCAAACCAGTAAATAGAACACAAAATATAACATTAAGTGTAGTACCGTGCACATTGGAGTGCAAGGGTGGATGTAAATGAGCACAAGTGACACAAAAAAAACACAGCATAAGAAAGGGAGAATTTATAAGACTGAAAATAGAACTGAAGCATAACATAAAATGGAGACAGAAATTGAGACAATGGGCAATAAGGACATTGGAGTCAGAAAAAGAATGAAAGAACGTGTATATGGCAGGCAGAGGAGAGAGAGAGAGAGTAGGTTTATTGACACAGAAATAAAGTTAGAGAGGGAAAAGATCAGGTGAGGGAAATCAAAGAGAAGAAGGGGGAGATAGGCAAGGAAAAAGAGATATCAACCAATAAAGAAAGGGAAGAGTGGGAAGTTGAATAATAAAATGGGAGGACAAAATGGATAGAGGGGAATAAGACCACGGCTGAGGCAGGGAGATAAGGAATGAAAAATTGGCATTATAGCTGGAGAGAGATGGTGTAGGAAGTTGGCTCTGTATGTGCTATTTCAAAGTAAGGAATAGCATGCACAGAGTCCAAGGGTTCCCCTTAGAGGTAAAATAGTGGTAAAAGGAGATAATACTAATGCTCTATTTTGTGGTAGTGTGGTCGAGCAGTAGGCTTATCCAAGGAGTAGTGTTAAGCATTTGTTGTACACACACATAGACAATAAATGAGGTACACACACTCAGAGACAAATCCAGCCAATAGGTTTTGTTATAGAAAAATATCTTTTCTTAGTTTATTTTAAGAACCACAGGTTCAAATTTAACATGTAATATCTTGTTTGAAAGGTATTGCAGGTAAGTACATTAGGAACTTTGAATCATTTCAATTGCATGTATACTTTTCAAGTTATTCACAAATAGCTATTTTAAAAGTGGACACAGTGCAATTTTCACAGTTCCTGGGGGAGGTAAGTTTTTGTTAGTTTTACCAGGTAAGTACGACACTTACAGGGTTCAGTTCTTGGTCCAAGGTAGCCCACCGTTGGGGGTTCAGAGCAACCCCAAAGTTACCACACCAGCAGCTCAGGGCCGGTCAGGTGCGGAGTTCAAAGTGGTGCCCAAAACGCATAGGCTTCAATGGAGAGAAGGGGGTGCCCCGGTTCCAGTCTGCCAGCAGGTAAGTACCCGCGTCTTCGGAGGGCAGACCAGGGGGTTTTTGTAGGGCACCGGGGGGGACACAAGCCCACACAGAAATTTCACCCTCAGCGGCGCGGGGGCGGCCGGGTGCAGTGTTAGAACAAGCGTCGGGTTCGCAATGGAAGTCAATGAGAGATCAAGGGATCTCTTCAGCGCTGTAGGCAGGCAAGGGGGGGCTTCCTCGGGGAAACCTCCACTTGGGCAAGGGAGAGGGACTCCTGGGGGTCACTTCTGCAGTGAAAGTCCGGTCCTTCAGGTCCTGGGGGCTGCGGGTGCAGGGTCTTTTCCAGGCGTCGGGACTTAGGTTTCAGAGAGTCGTGGTCAGGGGAAGCCTCGGGATTCCCTCTGCAGGCGGCGCTGTGGGGGCTCAGGGGGGACAGGTTTTGGTACTCACAGTCGTAGAGTAGTCCGGGGGTCCTCCCTGAGGTGTTGGTTCTCCACCAGCCGAGTCGGGGTCGCCGGGTGCAGTGTTGCAAGTCTCACGCTTCTTGCGGGGAGATTGCAGGGTTCTTTGAAGCTGCTCCTTTGGATAAAGTTGCAGTCTTTTTGGAGCAGGTCCGCTGTCCTCGGGAGTTTCTTGTCGTCGTCGAAGCAGGGCAGTCCTCAGAGGATTCAGAGGTCGCTGGTCCCTTTGGAAGGCGTCGCTGGAGCAGAGTTCTTTGGAAGGCAGGAGACAGGCCGGTGAGTTTCTGGAGCCAAGGCAGTTGTTGTCTTCTGGTCTTCCTCTGCAGGGGTTTTCAGCTAGGCAGTCCTTGTTCTTGTTGTTGCAGGAATCTAAATCTTTAGGTTCAGGGGAGCCCTTAAATACTAAATTTAAGGGCGTGTTTAGGTCTGGGGGGTTAGTAGCCAATGGCTACTAGCCCTGAGGGTGAGTACACCCTCTTTGTGCCTCCTCCCAAGGGGAGGGGGTCACATCCCTAATCCTATTGGGGGAATCCTCCATCTGCAAGATGGAGGATTTCTAAAAGTTAGAGTCACCTCAGCTCAGGACACCTTAGGGGCTGTCCTGACTGGCCAGTGACTCCTCCTTGTTATTCTCATTATTTTCTCCGGCCTTGCCGCCAAAAGTGGGGGCCGGGGCCGGAGGGGGCGGGCAACTCCACTAGCTGGAGTGTCCTGCGGTGCTGTGACAAAGGGGTGAGCCTTTGAGGCTCACCGCCAGGTGTTACAGCTCCTGCCTGGGGGAGGTGTTAGCATCTCCACCCAGTGCAGGCTTTGTTACTGGCCTCAGAGTGACAAAGGCACTCTCCCCATGGGGCCAGCAACATGTCTCTAGTGTGGCAGGCTGCTGGAACCAGTCAGCCTACACAGATAGTCGGTTAAGTTTCAGGGGGCACCTCTAAGGTGCCCTCTGGGGTGTATTTTGCAATAAAATGTACACTGGCATCAGTGTGCATTTATTGTGCTGAGAAGTTTGATACCAAACTTCCCAGTTTTCAGTGTAGCCATTATGGTGCTGTGGAGTTCGTGTTTGACAAACTCCCAGAACATATACTCTTATGGCTACCCTGCACTTACAATGTCTAAGGTTTTGTTTAGACACTGTAGGGGTACCATGCTCATGCACTGGTACCCTCACCTATGGTATAGTGCACCCTGCCTTAGGGCTGTAAGGCCTGCTAGAGGGGTGACTGACCTATACTTGCATAGGCAGTGAGAGGCTGGCATGGCACCCTGAGGGGAGTGCCATGTCGACTTACTCGTTTTGTTCTCACTAGCACACACAAGCTGGCAAGCAGTGTGTCTGTGCTGAGTGAGAGGTCTCCAGGGTGGCATAAGACATGCTGCAGCCCTTAGAGACCTTCCTTGGCATCAGGGCCCTTGGTACTAGCAGTACCAGTTACAAGGGACTTATCTGGATGCCAGGGTCTGCCAATTGTGGATACAAAAGTACAGGTTAGGGAAAGAACACTGGTGCTGGGGCCTGGTTAGCAGGCCTCAGCACACTTTCAATTGTAAACATAGCATCAGCAAAGGCAAAAAGTCAGGGGGCAACCATGCCAAGGAGGCATTTCCTTACACAACCCCCCCCAAACGAAAGAGGATGAGACTAACCTTTCCCAAGAGAGTCTTCATTTTCTAAGTGGAAGAACCTGGAAAGGCCATCTGCATTGGCATGGGCAGTCCCAGGTCTGTGTTCCACTATAAAGTCCATTCCCTGTAGAGAGATGGACCACCTCAACAGTTTTGGATTTTCACCTTTCATTTGCATCAGCCATTTGAGAGGTCTGTGGTCAGTTTGAACTAGGAAGTGAGTCCCAAAGAGGTATGGTCTCAGCTTCTTCAGGGACCAAACCACAGCAAAGGCCTCCCTCTCAATGGCACTCCAACGCTGCTCCCTGGGGAGTAACCTCCTGCTAATGAAAGCAACAGGCTGGTCAAGTCCATCATCATTTGTTTGGGACAAAACTGCCCCTATCCCATGTTCAGAGGCATCTGTCTGCACAATGAACTGCTTAGAATAATCTGGAGCTTTTAGAACTGGTGCTGAGCACATTGCTTGTTTCAGGGTGTCAAAGGCCTGTTGGCATTCTACAGTCCAGTTCACTTTCTTGGGCATTTTCTTGGAGGTGAGTTCAGTGAGGGCTGTCACAATGGATCCATATCCCTTCACAAACCTCCTGTAGTACCCAGTCAAGCCAAGGAATGCCCTGACTTGAGTCTGGGTTTTTGGAGCTACCCAGTCCAGAATAGTCTGGATCTTGGGTTGGAGTGGCTGAACTTGGCCTCCACCTACAAGGTGGCCCAAGTAAACCACAGTTCCCTGCCCTATCTGGCATTTGGAAGCCTTGATAGAGAGGCCTGCAGATTGCAGAGCCTTCAAAACCTTCTTCAGGTGGACCAGGTGATCCTGCCAGGTGGAGTTAAAGACAGCAATATCATCAAGATAAGCTGTGCTAAAGGACTCCAAACCAGCAAGGACTTGATTCACCAACCTTTGGAAGGTGGCAGGGGCATTCTTTAAACCAAAGGGCATAACAGTAAACTGATAATGCCCATCAGGTGTGGAGAATGCTGTTTTCTCTTTTGCTCCAGGTGCCATTTTTATTTGCCAGTACCCTGCTGTCAAGTCAAAGGTACTTAAGAATTTGGCAGCACCTAATTTGTCTATGAGCTCATCAGCTCTAGGAATTGGATGGGCGTCTGTCTTGGTGACAGAGTTGAGCCCTCTGTAGTCCACACAAAACCTCATCTCTTTCTTTCCATCTTTGGTGTGAGGTTTGGGGACTAAGACCACTGGGCTAGCCCAGGGGCTGTCAGAGCGCTCAATCACTCCCAATTCCAGCATCTTGTGGACTTCCACCTTGATGCTTTCCTTAACATGGTCAGACTGTCTAAAACTTTTGTTTTTGACAGGCATGCTGTCTCCTGTGTCCACATCATGGGTACACAGGTGTGTCTGACCAGGGGTTAGGGAGAAGAGTTCAGGAAACTGTTGTAGGACTCTCCTACAATCAGCTTGCTGTTGGCCAGAGAGGGTGTCTGAGTAGATCACTCCATCTACTGAGCCATCTTTTTGGGTCTGATGACAGAAGATCAGGGAGAGGTTCACTCTCTGCCTCCTGATCCTCATCTGTTACCATCAACAGATTTACATCAGCCCTGTCATGGAAGAGCTTAAGGCGGTTCACATGGATCACCCTCTTGGGGCTCCTGCTTGTGCCCAGGTCCACCAGGTAGGTGACCTGACTCTTCCTTTCTAGCACTGGGTAAGGGCCACTCCATTTGTCCTGAAGTGCCCTGGGAGCCACAGGCTCCAGAACCCAGACTTTCTGCCCTGGTTGGAACTCAACCATTGCAGCCTTTTGGTCATACCAAAACTTCTGGAGCTGTTGGCTGGCCTCAAGGTTTTTGCTTGCCTTTTCCATGTACTCTGCCATTCTAGAGCGAAGGCCAAGTACATAGTCCACTATGTCCTGTTTAGGCTCATGAAGAGGTCTCTCCCAGCCTTCTTTAACAAGAGCAAGTGGTCCCCTTACAGGGTGACCAAACAGAAGTTCAAAGGGTGAGAATCCTACTCCCTTCTGTGGCACCTCTCTGTAAGCGAAAAGCAGACATGGCAGGAGGACATCCCATCTCCTTTTGAGCTTTTCTGGGAGCCCCATGATCATGCCTTTTAATGTCTTGTTGAATCTCTCAACTAAGCCATTAGTATGTGGATGGTATGGTGTAGTGAATTTGTAAGTCACCCCACACTCATTCCACATGTGTTTTAGGTATGCTGACATGAAGTTGGTACCTCTGTCAGACACCACCTCCTTAGGGAAACCCACTCTGGTAAAGATACCAATGAGGGCCTTGGCTACTGCAGGGGCAGTAGTCGACCTAAGGGGAATAGCTTCAGGATACCTAGTAGCATGATCCACTACTACTAGGATATACATATTTCCTGAGGCTGTGGGAGGTTCTAGTGGACCAACTATGTCCACACCCACTCTTTCAAAGGGGACCCCCACCACTGGAAGTGGAATGAGGGGGGCCTTTGGATGCCCACCTGTCTTACCACTGGCTTGACAGGTGGGGCAGGAGAGGCAAAACTCCTTAACCTTGTGGGACATATTGGGCCAGTAGAAGTGGTTGACTAACCTCTCCCACGTCTTGGTTTGTCCCAAATGCCCAGCAAGGGGAATATCATGGGCTAAGGTCAGAATAAACTCTCTGAACGACTGAGGCACTACCACTCTCCTAGTGGCACCAGGTTTGGGGTCTCTGGCCTCAGTGTACAGGAGTCCATCTTCCCAATAGACCCTATGTGTTCCATTTTTCTTGCCCTTGGACTCTTCAGCAGCTTGCTGCCTAAGGCCTTCAAGAGAGGGACAGGTTTCTTGTCCCTTACACAGCTCCTCCCTTGAGGGTCCCCCTGGGCCTAAGAGCTCAACCTGATAAGGTTCAAGCTCCAAAGGCTCAGTTCCCTCAGAAGGCAGAACTTCTTCCTGAGAAGAGAGGTTCTCTTTTTCTGACTGTGTTGCAGTTGGTTTCCCAACTGACTTTCCTTTTCTCTTGGTAGGCTGGGCCTTTCTTCCAGACTCCAGCTCTACTTTTTCACCCTGTGCCTTGCACTGTGCTCTTGTTTTTACACACACCAGTTCAGGGATACCCAGCATGGCTGCATGGGTTTTTAGTTCTACCTCAGCCCATGCTGAGGACTCCAGGTCATTTCCAAGCAGACAGTCTACTGGGATGTTTGAGGAGACCACCACCTGTTTCAGGCCATTGACCCCTCCCCATTCTAAAGTTACCATTGCCATGGGATGTGCTTTAGTCTGATTGTCAGCGTTGGTGACTGTATAGGTTTTTCCAGTCAGGTATTGGCCAGGGGAAACCAGTTTCTCTGTCACCATGGTGACACTGGCACCTGTATCCCTCAGGCCCTCTACACTTGTCCCATTAATAAAGAGCTGCTGCCTGTATTTTTGCATGTTAGGCGGCCAGGCAGCTAGTGTGGCTAAATCCACCCCACCCTCAGAGACTAGAGTAGCTTCAGTGTGGACCCTGATTTGCTCTGGGCACACTGTTGATCCCACTTGGAGACTAGCCATTCCAGTGTTACCTGGATTGGAGTTTGGAGTGGAACCTTTCTTGGGACAGGCCTTGTCTCCAGTTTGGTGTCCAGACTGACTACAGTTTCGACACCAGGCCTTTTTGGGATCAAAGTTTTTACCCTTGTACCCAGGATTGTTTTGTGAAGAGGCTCTGGGCCCACCCTCCTGTGCAGGTTTTTGGGGGCCTGTAGAAGACTCTTTACTATTTTTATTTTTGGCTGTCTCACCACCTTTCCCCTGGGGAGGTTTTGTGACCCCTTTCTTTTGGTCACCCCCTGTGGAAGTTTTGGACACCCTTGTCTTGACCCAATGGTCCGCCTTCTTTCCCAATTCTTGGGGAGAAATTGGTCCTAGGTCTACCAGATGCTGATGCAGTTTATCATTGAAACAATTACTTAACAGGTGTTCTTTCACAAATAAATTGTACAGCCCATCATAATTACTTACACCACTGCCTTGAATCCAACCATCTAGTGTTTTTACTGAGTAGCCTACAAAGTCAACCCAGGTCTGGCTCGAGGATTTTTGAGCCCCCCTGAATCTAATCCTATACTCCTCAGTGGAGAATCCAAAGCCCTCAATCAGGGTACCCTTCATGAGGTCATAAGATTCTGCATCTTTTCCAGAGAGTGTGAGGAGTCTATCCCTACACTTTCCTGTGAACATTTCCCAAAGGAGAGCACCCCAGTGAGATTTGTTCACTTTTCTGGTTACACAAGCCCTCTCAAAAGCTGTGAACCATTTGGTGATGTCATCACCATCTTCATATTTAGTTACAATCCCTTTGGGGATTTTCAACATGTCAGGAGAATCTCTGACCCTAGTTATGTTGCTGCCACCATTGATGGGTCCTAGGCCCATCTCTTGTCTTTCCCTTTCTATGGCTAGGATCTGTCTTTCCAAAGCCAATCTTTTGGCCATCCTGGCTAACTGGATGTCCTCTTCACTGGAGTTATCCTCAGTGATTTCAGAGTTGTTGGTCCCTCCTGTGAGGGAACCAGCATCTCTGACTATTATTTGTGGAGTCAGGGCTTGAGAAGCCCTGTTCTCCCTAAGTAGGACTGGAGGGAGGGAATTTCCCTCCAAGTCACTATCTTCATCCTCTGTGTTGCCATCCTCAGAGGGGTTGGCTTTTTCAAACTCTGCCAAGAGCTCCTGGAGCTCTACTTTGGTAGGTTTGGAGCCCATTGCTATTTTCTTTAGTTTACAGAATGACCTTAGCTCTCTCATCTGTAGATGGAGGTAAGGTGTGGTGTCGAGTTCCACCACATTCACATCTGTGCTAGACATTATGCTTCTAAAAGTTGGAATACTTTTTAAGAATCTAAAACTAGTTCTAGGTTCTAATTCAAACTTTTAACAAACTTTAAAACTCTAAAAGAAATGCTAACAGGGACTAACACAAGGCCCTAGCAGGACTTTAAAGAATTTAGAAAACTTTTCAAATTGCAAAAATCAATTTCTAATGACAATTTTGGAATTTGTCGTGTGATCAGGTATTGGCTGAGTAGTCCAGCAAATGCAAAGTCTTGTACCCCACCGCTGATCCACCAATGTAGGAAGTTGGCTCTGTATGTGCTATTTCAAAGTAAGGAATAGCATGCACAGAGTCCAAGGGTTCCCCTTAGAGGTAAAATAGTGGTAAAAAGAGATAATACTAATGCTCTATTTTGTGGTAGTGTGGTCGAGCAGTAGGCTTATCCAAGGAGTAGTGTTAAGCATTTGTTGTACACACACATAGACAATAAATGAGGTACACACACTCAGAGACAAATCCAGCCAATAGGTTTTGTTATAGAAAAATATCTTTTCTTAGTTTATTTTAAGAACCACAGGTTCAAATTTAACATGTAATATCTTGTTTGAAAGGTATTGCAGGTAAGTACATTAGGAACTTTGAATCATTTCAATTGCATGTATACTTTTCAAGTTATTCACAAATAGCTATTTTAAAAGTGGACACAGTGCAATTTTCACAGTTCCTGGGGGAGGTAAGTTTTTGTTAGTTTTACCAGGTAAGTACGACACTTACAGGGTTCAGTTCTTGGTCCAAGGTAGCCCACCGTTGGGGGTTCAGAGCAACCCCAAAGTTACCACACCAGCAGCTCAGGGCCGGTCAGGTGCAGAGTTCAAAGTGGTGCCCAAAACGCATAGGCTTCAATGGAGAGAAGGGGGTGCCCCGGTTCCAGTCTGCCAGCAGGTAAGTACCCGCGTCTTCGGAGGGCAGACCAGGGGGGTTTTGTAGGGCACCGGGGGGGACACAAGCCCACATAGAAATTTCACCCTCAGCGGCGCGGGGGCGGCCGGGTGCAGTGTTAGAACAAGCGTCGGGTTCGCAATGGAAGTCAATGAGAGATCAAGGGATCTCTTCAGCGCTGTAGGCAGGCAAGGGGGGGCTTCCTCGGGGAAACCTCCACTTGTGCAAGGGAGAGGGACTCCTGGGGGTCACTTCTGCAGTGAAAGTCCGGTCCTTCAGGTCCTGGGGGCTGCGGGTGCAGGGTCTTTTCCAGGCATCGGGACTTAGGTTTCAGAGAGTCGCGGTCAGGGGAAGCCTCGGGATTCCCTCTGCAGGCGGCGCTGTGGGGGCTCAGGGGGGACAGGTTTTGGTACTCACAGTCGTAGAGTAGTCCGGGGGTCCTCCCTGAGGTGTTGGTTCTCCACCAGCCGAGTCGGGGTCGCCGGGTGCAGTGTTGCAAGTCTCACGCTTCTTGCGGGGAGATTGCAGGGTTCTTTGAAGCTGCTCCTTTGGATAAAGTTGCAGTCTTTTTGGAGCAGGTCCGCTGTCCTCTGGAGTTTCTTGTCGTCGTCGAAGCAGGGCAGTCCTCAGAGGATTCAGAGGTCGCTGGTCCCTTTGGAAGGCGTCGCTGGAGCAGAGTTCTTTGGAAGGCAGGAGACAGGCCGGTGAGTTTCTGGAGCCAAGGCAGTTGTTGTCTTCTGGTCTTCCTCTGCAGGGGTTTTCAGCTAGGCAGTCCTTGTTCTTGTTGTTGCAGGAATCTAAATCTTTAGGTTCAGGGGAGCCCTTAAATACTAAATTTAAGGGCGTGTTTAGGTCTGGGGGGTTAGTAGCCAATGGCTACTAGCCCTGAGGGTGAGTACACCCTCTTTGTGCCTCCTCCCAAGGGGAGGGGGTCACATCCCTAATCCTATTGGGGGAATCCTCCATCTGCAAGATGGAGGATTTCTAAAAGTTAGAGTCACCTCAGCTCAGGACACCTTAGGGGCTGTCCTGACTGGCCAGTGACTCCTCCTTGTTATTCTCATTATTTTCTCCGGCCTTGCCGCCAAAAGTGGGGGCCGGGGCCGGAGGGGGCGGGCAACTCCACTAGCTGGAGTGTCCTGCGGTGCTGTGACAAAGGGGTGAGCCTTTGAGGCTCACCGCCAGGTGTTACAGCTCCTGCCTGGGGGAGGTGTTAGCATCTCCACCCAGTGCAGGCTTTGTTACTGGCCTCAGAGTGACAAAGGCACTCTCCCCATGGGGCCAGCAACATGTCTCTAGTGTGGCAGGCTGCTGGAACCAGTCAGCCTACACAGATAGTCGGTTAAGTTTCAGGGGTCACCTCTAAGGTGCCCTCTGGGGTGTATTTTGCAATAAAATGTACACTGGCATCAGTGTGCATTTATTGTGCTGAGAAGTTTGATACCAAACTTCCCAGTTTTCAGTGTAGCCATTATGGTGCTGTGGAGTTCGTGTTTGACAAACTCCCAGACCATATACTCTTATGGCTACCCTGCACTTACAATGTCTAAGGTTTTGTTTAGACACTGTAGGGGTACCATGCTCATGCACTGGTACCCTCACCTATGGTATAGTGCACCCTGCCTTAGGGCTGTAAGGCCTGCTAGAGGGGTGACTGACCTATACTTGCATAGGCAGTGAGAGGCTGGCATGGCACCCTGAGGGGAGTGCCATGTCGACTTACTCGTTTTGTTCTCACTAGCACACACAAGCTGGCAAGCAGTGTGTCTGTGCTGAGTGAGAGGTCTCCAGGGTGGCATAAGACATGCTGCAGCCCTTAGAGACCTTCCTTGGCATCAGGGCCCTTGGTACTAGCAGTACCAGTTACAAGGGACTTATCTGGATGCCAGGGTCTGCCAATTGTGGATACAAAAGTACAGGTTAGGGAAAGAACACTGGTGCTGGGGCCTGGTTAGCAGGCCTCAGCACACTTTCAATTGTAAACATAGCATCAGCAAAGGCAAAAAGTCAGGGGGCAACCATGCCAAGGAGGCATTTCCTTACAGATGGAGAAACAAAAATCCAATAGATTCACTGGATGAAAATGAGAGAATTGAGGTGAAATTAAGGAGTAAAGAAAGGGAAGAAGGGTGAGTGCCAAAAAAAGAAGAGGTCGACTGTTCATATGTGTGGGTCAGCTAAGAGGAGGAAGGGTAAAGAGAATATATAGAGAAAATGAAATGAAAGGCTCCAGTTGGAGTGTTTTCCTAGAGCATGTCAAGTAGATTCAGATCATGTTTCTTCTCACAACATAGATGTGATCAAGTACCAAACTTTCTTATGCCTCCAAGATGACACATGCTAATAGGCCTCCCTGTGACATTCAAAAGGGGAACGATGAAAGCCTTAGATATGTACTACCATCAATGCCTGAGATTTAGCAGGGAGATTTCCAACCACCTAAAGGTTGTCAGAAGCCACAGGGGACCTCAGAGTGAGCAGGAAAGTCAGTGTTAAGAAGGTAAGCAAGAACTTTCAGATGTGAAATTGAGGAGACATTTTTATTGCCTGGAGATGACAAGGAACCTCAGGGGCGTAGGGTTAGCTGGAACGCCAACGAGTAATGTCCCTGAGAACGAACTTCTGAGTAGGACAAAGAGCTACAAGTAAAATACAGTGGGGAGCATTGGGCAATGCATGGTAAGCATGAATCATTGGTGCTATCAGAAGCCCCTAAGACCTGAGAGTGGGCAAGGCTTTTAGGAACTGAGAATGAGCACGCACCTCAGGAAGCTTAGGGAGAGCTGTAAGGCTTAGGGACGTAAATGAAGCAATACCCCTGACCAAATGTCACCCCCCAATGCCCACTGAGAGTAAACAGGAGCTTTAGAGATCTGGTGGTGACTATGTGCCAAGCAGAAAGGGAACTACGTGGAAATGTCATCTTTGCAAAATCTCCTGATGAACACTGCTTTCAGTCAACTGAGTGTATTCTGAAGCTTTTAGTTATCAGTGAGCAAGAACAACTGAGCCTGGGGGTGGGCTGAGGGTGAGCTGGAACCCAAAGGCACCTGAGAGTGAGCTGGAGCCACAGACATCTGAGCCTTAGCAGGATCCACAGGGGACCAAAGAGTGGAAATGAGCTTAAGCATTCTATTGGGAAGTCTGTAGTTTAGGGACCAACAGATAGGGAGTATGAGCTTCAAGGCTTGAAAAACTTATGTGTCTGCTTACCTCAAGGCGTCCTTGAGATAAGCAGATGATAGAGACTTGAGGATGAGTGTGAACCTCTGAGGCCATGTTGGTTAGACGTGATTAAGAATCCCTAAGTATGACCAGGAGTTTTAGGTCTTGACATGGGATTCAGAGTTCCAAGGGTGAGCAAATGTTTGGGGATCTAAGAGAGAGCAACAATTCAGAGACGTGGTGGTGAGAGCTTTATTGACCTAAAGGTATGTGCCAGAAGACATGTGGGTGATCTCTAATGGAATTACCATATTTCCAGTCCTGGATGATGTTACTTGCCTTTGAAACTTTAAAAAACATGATTTACCACATGTTTCTCCCCAAAATAAACCCCTGATGTTAACCACACAATGATTCATGAAAGGTTGTGATCCACAAAAGTGGGCCACTTTGTTTTGGGTGCTAGGGCCAATTTTTTGCCCCAATCCACTTCTGAAGGTAAGCCATTCATAGATGACTTCTACCCAGTGTACCAAACAAAAGAAAAAAACCTGGCCTCCAGCCACCCAACGAGTCATCCTCTGTACCTTCTCACCTCCCACCCTCCCGAAGATGTGCACTTTAATTTTCAACAAAGCACAAATCCAGCGCTGCACAGACAGACTCTTGCAAGGATGTGCGAGTGCAGCCTGGAATTCCTTTATGACAAAGCAAAAGGGGAAAACAACTTTTGGTCCTCACTGTTGCTACGTCATAACAGTGAACAAGCAGCATTAGAATCAGGTATTCACGACAATGGCACTCAGTGAAAACCATACTCAACACACAGAATAATGAATAGGTGGATAGCTGCCAAAATCAAGGTCGCTTTCCACTTGTGTGTTTCAAGTGACATCAAATGGACAACAGATATCCGTCACAATGTTTCCTTGAGTATTTCCCCTCAGAATTCTCTTCTACTGTTCAGCTGACCCCATGTGTTTTGGGGAGAACTACACTAAAAATAGCAAAATTGTTCTCTTTGAATGCCACCTGCTCAAGTCAATTACACTTTCTGTACCCGAGTTGATTTTTAGGGGAGTATAAGCGTTTTCCTCTGCACATTTTCCAACGCTTCTGTTAAAACTTTTGTAACTTAGGGAACATCACAAGGATGCCCAGTTTTAAGAGAACACATGAAGAGGGTTTAGTACTAAACGTGCAAAAAATATTTGCATATATCTTCTATACAGGCATTTCTTTTTAATGAAACTTTGCTGCAAGAAAGGCTGTGCAAAGTTCCTATTTACAACTTCGCAAAATGCTTTGAGTGTGATCTTTAAACAACTTTGGCTTTAGAATTTAAATTCTTTACTGAATTTTGACAAGTAGTTCCTCCCGGTCAACATTAATTTAGCCTACTCGCTCACAAGGGTTCTCAAATAATGGCACGAATATTGATGACATGAATAATTATGACCACCATATTACCCTTTTAACTGACCTCCATCGACTTGACTTGAAAACACTTTTTATAGTCCTGTGCATGAAAAACAAAGTCATTATTACCCCCCAACCACTGTACCTACAAAAGATACTCACTACATCCACTGTTGTAACAAGGAGCAAATCTCAACTACTGTTTCCAATCCTTAAAACAGCTAACTGAAAAACAGCAATCAACCCATTGCCTGCTATGAACCAAAAGTATGGACCTCCCTTCCAGAGTAACTTTGGGCCAGATGTAGGTAGGTTTCATTTTGCGAGTTGCAAATTGCGCGTACTAGCGACTTGCAATTTGCAACTCGCAAAATGAAATGCAGAAAGGTGTCTCAGACACCTTCTGCGACTCGCTATGGGGTCGCAAAGACCCACCTCATGAATATTAATGAGGTGGGTTGCAGTTTGCGACCCCATAGCGAGTCTAGGCACTCACAGGGATGGTGGCCTGCTGGAGACAGCAGGCCACCATGTCTGTGACTGCTTTTAAATAAAGCAGTTATTTTTTTTCTTTTTGCAGCCTGTTTTCCTTGAAGGAAAAAATACCGAAACCATTTAGTTTCGTTTTTTTTAGAGTAGGCAGTGGTCCATAGGACCACTGCCTGCTCTGAAAAATACTTTTTTGTGGCATTCACAAAGGGGAAGGGGTCCCATGGGGACCCCTTCCCTTTTGCGAATGAGTTACCATCCACTTCAAGTGGATGGTAACTGCGAGTTGGTTTGCGACCGCTTTCGCAGTCACAAAGCAACTCAACATCGCGATGCGGTCGCAAATAAGAAGGGAACACCCCTTCCTATTTGCGAGTCGGAATCACATTTTGCGAGTCGGTATCGTGACTCTGCATCCCATAAGGCCTTTTGCGCCTCGCAAACTGCGTTTTTCGCAGTTTGCGAGGCGCAAAAGGCTTGCTACATCTGGCCCTTACTCATTTGCTGCTCACCTTCTCGAACAGCTTATTTTGTGCAGGTGACTACCAACTGTGAGCGACAGCACTCACCAGACGTTAACCTACAGCATGAGCAAAACATTGAAAGAGGGGGAAAGGAAGAAGAGAAAGGTGGGAAAACAATGGCAAAGGGGGAAGCAGGGATGAAAAAGAATATGTAGGTGTGAGATAAATCATTGAGAAGTGTTAGGTGGTGGAGGAAAGAAGAAGGTGGGGTTCAAGACTAGGCAGCCTTGGTCTTCAGCAATGCCGACATCCAGCAGCACTGATGGTGGGCTAGTAGAGTACAACTGTGGGCTGTGGTGGTGTTTCTTTTTTTTAAAGAAATTAACCGCTGCCTTTCGCTAACTTTCAAAAACTCATCTGACCAAATCTTACTCAGAGAGACTAACTATAAATCAAGTCAGATCCTTAAACTTTGCAGTTGTTTTCTTGCTACTATCATTGATGACTTTGTTAAGTGTGTGCCTGTTGTTAATCAATGAACACACAAAAGCAGTGTTTCTTACCCCGGGGTCCGTGAGGGCTTTTCAGGGGGTTTGCAACTGTTTACAAAATTAAATAATATTAGCAAATTAATAAAGAATGTGCACATAAAAAGTAAAATTAAAAATTAAAAATTTTACAGTGCTCTTTAAATGTGAAAGAATTTGAAATTGAAGCCTAAAAATTAAGGTGGGGGTCTTATCTAGACTCGTGGAAGCAGCGCAAGAACAGCAAATGGAATCTTGTCTGTACAACTGGTGGCTTCGATTGAAGCACTGGTATGCACAGACAAAAAGAGTATAAATCGGTAGCAAAAATTGACCAAATTATATTTTGGAATCTAGAATATCAATTTGACTTTTAGGAATAGAACTCCAACCATCCCGCGAAAATAAAATTCAGATGTTTACATATATTCTATTTGTGAATTAAATATTTCATATTTTGTGCATTTGCTGTAAACTTGTTTCTGTATCTTTGTGTATTGTTTTAATGTACATGTCATACAAATATCTTAGGCGAGGGTTCCCCTCTTTAAAGTAATGATTCAAAAGGAGTCCACAGAAGAGAAAAGATTGAGAACCACTCCTCTAAAGCCATTTTGCATGAAGCGCTATCAATCTTCTTACTTATTTAACTTCTTTCCAACTTTTAATCTTAAGGTTATGAAAAGAATATGTTTCCGGACCTTGCTTTTTTGTTCCAACGGAGAAACGATCAGTTCATTGTAATTACACATACAATTATGTTAACCATATTGTAAGAATCACTGGTCTCAGGGCATGGGCACCAGTTCTATGGCGGATAAAATACATTCAACAACCTAGAAATGTCCCTACAAGGGAAGAACAGAGGACTCTGGTCTACGGCTGCCAACTACATACAGCTACAGCAGCCAATTATTTTTTTCACAAGCAAGGAGACAAGTAAAACACAAACACTGGGAAAGCAAATGGGTCTCACCTACGACCCAAATGTTTTTGCCAGGGCTTATTTTTCTTCAAAATGTCCTGCGTGCCACATTTTGTAGGCTGGAGACGGCCTTCCGAGAGGCTGATTCAGGAGTTGTCTAGAACAGTAAACAACTCCTTAAGGGAGCAGTCTTGGGATACTGTTGTTTTGACCAGAGGCCTTTTGCTAGAGGCAGGAGAAGACTCAATGTGGAGGATTAGGAAAGGATCAGGTAAAGAAGCTAGAAATGAAAAATACCTTGCGGAAGCTTATACAAAAGCTGTTTTTTTTGCAATACTCACATATCAGAAAAGGGCTGGACTAAGACATAAAAACACAATTAGCTCTACCAAATCTATGCCAATCTACTAATAATGAAAGTGGAAAATGTCTGCAAGGAGATTTTAGATGGGCACAAAAGTGTCTCTATGTGTACACTATGGAGTGTAATGGCCTCGTATCGTGTTTGAATGGAAAGGCAAGGGCAGGGGAATAACTGAGGGTGGACCAAGTGAGTCTTATTCTATCATGGCAAAAACCTACCAATTGATTGGTATGCCACCCTCACCAGTGTGCGGTGCCAGCCTACTTATGTATTTGAGCAATGGCCGAATTAGTGCTCCCCTGACTGGTGCTCGTCAGCCTCTGGGAGCTATCAGGAGCATGAGCAGGACTGGGCAGTGAATCCAAGCTCAATATTGGGCTTATACTGCCTTAGGAGGAGTGAGTGAAATCTGGGTTTTAAAAGTTTTGTTGTTTCTCCTCAGGTTGCCAGTTGTGATTGCTCTTACACTTCTTACTTCACTCATGACATGTACAAGTACAGAAGTTGCCACTATCACTGCCTTTATAAAACTGCATGGCTTCAGGTCATGTCACCAAGATTTACTGCTGCACCAAATGTTTCACACATTTCAAATCATTTTACTTGTCTGGCCACACTGCTGCCTGGTACATTCTATGTGTAGATTACTTTGTCTTCTGTGACTACTTCTCTCTTCGCGTGAATGCAGATAGCTACCTGCTGCACTTCTGGCTAAGTTGGTACTATGTAATAGCCTTTATGTTTTGTTCCCCCTGACCTGGGTTGTTTAAAAGTGCCTCATGTCATGGTGCTTATTTGCTTCTGACATGAACCTGCACAGTGTATACCCAGTTTTTAGCTGTGTCTCCAAGGGTTGAACTTTGTCACTTTTCGGTGCACTCCATATAACATCACCAAGTATCCACATGTTGTGCTCTCTATGATGGGTTCAACTTTAGGAAACTGACCACTACTAAAATGGTAGATATGTGTTGTTGTGAGTTCTACTTTGTGCCTGGGTTGGACACCCTTATTTTGGCATTAGGCCCGTAGCCTGTGCCTTTTTACACCTAGACATGTTTTTATTCACTTCATATTTTTAGCACAGCCAGCCTTTAGCTCGATGTTTTATATTTTAATCAGCTGCTTCATTCTGAGAAGACATAGTTGTTTGGGCTGCACACTTTATCAGCCCTTTGAATACATTACACTTTGTGCCCTGCTCAAGACTGTCATGTTTGGTACATGATATTTCAATTCATATTGCCACTCCAGGAGCTCAGGAGTCAATCCCCAATTCCTAGACTCATTAGCATGTAAGCTGTTCTTAGAACACTGCAGGATTACTTATATAAACACCAACACCTGCGACGCACATCATTCAATTGACAGCTTCTCTGATCTGAGTGCTGACTCTTTGACTACCTGAGAGGATTGCCATCCAGACAACAGGTAGACCCATGCTGTCCTCTTCAGGTATGGGGTCAAGTCTTTCCCTTAGATAAGTAAAAGCAGAAGGGTTACCACCACTATGCTCCCAGATTTTAGACATAAATTGTAGGTAGGAATCTCTAGGCTCTTAGAGTGATCCATAGATGGTGGAATTGTTTATCCGCTTCACACTAGTTGTAATGATGATCACTGTTTTATGTCTCATCTGCGTAATTAGCACAGCTCGTGCTCTTTATATTAGGATGCAATTGCTTTAATAAATGCATTGAAATCCATTTAGCATCTATTGTTCTGCCTTGGCATGTGTGAGTTTTTGAGAAACTAAGCGAAACGGGTATGATCTGTTCACAATGACTTTCCAGAGGAGTCAGTGTGTCAGGTTTAGGTTCCTACAAATCACCTTTCCTTTCTAAGGATGGGTGAGGCACTGCAGGGCAGCCAGGAATCAGGCCAACAGCTTCCAGATAGTGTGGGACTGACTCAGTCACCCACACTTGGTGTTGTTGCTGCTGCCCTAAAAGATGCAGTATTATTACCGTAACAGGAATGGCACAACAGTTTAACTACTTCTATTCTCATATTCTCCACAACATCTCATGATATGAGCAATGACATTCATCGCATCATCTTTGAAGCATGCCTCTTAACTTCACACACCTCACCCAAAACCTCTCTTGTAGGCTAAAGTATACCCAACACCTTACACACCATACAGTACAATGGGGGCCAGGAAGCTGGTGTAAATCAGAACACTTCGTTAAGCACTATAAAAATGGTACAATATAATGTATTTTGTTCCCAATAAAGAAGACTGTAACACTGTATGCTCATCTGTGACCATTTTAGGAGAAGAAATATACAAAAGGTGATGGGAGGAATGCTTGCAATTTGCCTAACCACAGGCAATTGCTGTGGGTAGCATATCAACCCATCGTTCTGTTGCTCATCATGTGACTTCAGATTGGACCCAGCTGTATACAAATCAGCTTTGGTCCTGCTCCTCCTGGGAACAGTCCGGCCAGAACTGCCAAGCCAAGTCCTCCCTCAACCGGAACACATGCAAACCAGGACCGGTTTCACCCCAGTTATGGGAAAATCAGCTGGGTATAGCTTGGTTCCAGTGACACAGTAAGCATGGGACGCACGTCTGGGCACACCCATGCCTCTCAGGGTGGTACATGAAACGTGGATCTAAACTGAGGTGGATTGGTGAGCAAAAGAACGATGTGTTGGGATGCTATCCCGATCAATTGCTAGTGGTTAGACAAATTGCGAGCATTCCTCCCATCACCTTTCGTGTATTTCGTTTTGGGAGAAGGCCACACAGCCTCCATGTGCACACACTTATTCTGTGAGCTTGTGAAAGACAGGGACCACACGCAAGTCACCTCACATGTTGTCATCCGTTATTTAGGCAACACAAAATAGGGAAACCTGTTACATGCAGAGGATATGCCACTGTGTGTCCACCATTTTGACATACAAAAGTGCCTCGCCCAGGCAATTCCTCTACATATAGGTGACATAAGGGAACAAAGCATATACATAGCATATTAGACTCTCAGCTCTCAAATCAAGCCAACTCTGGCATCAAGTGACAAATGTACAAAGTATTTTTGCAGTGGTAAGTTATCAAACCGCAATTTGGGTTTGTGGCCCAAGTCCGATTTGGTATTTGTAAGGGATGTGTTTAGAATGTCCCTTCCAAATTCCGAATTGGATTGGTATGTGTTAATGTTTTGCAACCAGTTTCTGAGTGCAAAACATGAATACTTTACAGGCTACAGAAGTGTAGTGATAATGCATGTGCAAATGCACCCTTCTGTCATATAAAAGAAAATATTTTTTCGAGTAGGCAGTGGTTCCTACTGCCTACTCTTAAAAAATGTAAGTTGAATGTTTAATTTTGGTTTAAACACATCCTGTTTTCCTTTAAAGATAACAGGTTGTGGTAAAAAAAAACTATTTAAAAGCAAACACAGACATGGTAGTCTGCTGACCCCAGTAGGCCCCCATCTCGGTCATGGCTGCTATTCCTCGTGGGATGCAAATTGCAACTTACCTAATTAAAATTCACTAGGTAGGTCAATTTGCAAACCACTAGAAATCGGTAATTCAGCAAACGACCTATTAGCACATAGGTTGGTTAACAAAAATAGCACTCTGGTCACACAAATACTGGTTGCAAGTGGCGATCGGCATTTTGCGACCAGAGTTGTTACATCTGACCTAAAGTACTTCGCAAGCAAATAGCAGGAATGTAATGGTTGAATATTTCTCTGAAACCCTCTCCTTTCTCTGGCCGATAAATCTTTGTGACAAGATCATGTGCTGCAAAGACATATATAGAAAAAAACAAGTTCCTGATGCAAATATCATGTTAATGCTGTGGGAATGTCTGCATACCACCGGTACACTGCACTTAGATTCTGGGTTGAAAAGCCCTCATAAATAGAATAATACTGGTATATACACACTGTGTGCACAGTCAAGAATAACTTTACTTCTAAAATAAAGATTTCTTTCTATTTCTTTTACTTATCTGGTTTTCCTTTAGCACCAATCAGTGCTGGAATCTTAGGGCCTAATTTAGAGTTCGGCGGCCAGGTTACTCTATCACAAATGTGCCAGATATCCCGTCCACTGGATGTAATGTACTTGTATTATGGCAGGATTGATATCTGTCACCTATGCGACGGAGTAACCCATCCGCTGAACTCTAAATCAGGCCCGAAATTGTCAGCTATGAAACCAAATTCTACAAAACTGAGTGATTAGCAGGAAATCAGTTTTTAACAATGGACAGCAAATCCCTTTCCTACCTATAAATACTAATAGAAAGACTGCATACAACTACCAAAAGCTAAGCATATACACTGGCACATAGTTCAAATTAAGAACCTACCTGAATTTCACTCAGCTGCTTTGTCAGCTCCTACAAAAAAAACAAAGAACAGGAGGGTGAAAACTCATCTTAATCATTGGGTGTATTTTCATTTTGACATTTGATATGTTTATTTACAAGGAAAGGGAGGAGGAATATAATGACGAGAATTTAGTATTAACTAAAAGAAGGGTGTCCAACCTCGAATGGTCCATTTTGGCTTACATACCGTTCTCAATTGTAAAACACCTGGAGACCAATTTAAGTTAGCAATCCTGCCAGTCATTTATTCAGTGCTAGAAAGGACCAATATGTATACTTTGATGAAGCCCCCATAAACCTACTGCACCTTTGAGAGCTTGCTCTGAAACCACACCAAAGAGGACAAGTTTGTCAGCATGGCTGCTCTACTGCTTTGTGGAGGAGGCAGCAACTCAGAGTGATCGGCGGAAGCCACTAATTCTTAAAGTAGTTCATAGTTTTACAGCCACTTTTCCCCCTTAACAGCTTCTGCGTACATGGCGGCAGCCACTCCAGGGAACAATAATCCATATTGGCATACTATAGCAGTTTCTAAGATATGGGCCCCCTGAGTCCCCCAAAAAAGGTGACGGCCTCTAGGTTCTCGAGGAATTACAAAACTAATGCATACCCAGATGCTGGAAGATTTCTCCCAGCGCCTGGGGAACCTTTGTAGAGTTTTGATTTTATTGGCAGTCCGAGACAGCACAGATACCGGAGGAAATTACATAAAAGTCTTAATTGGTGTGGGGGTGGGGGGGGGGCACCAATGGCAATCTCATCAGTATTAGATCCACTTATTAGGGTGTTCCAAAGACATCCAGCATTCCCAGGGCGGAGGTCAGTTTCACAGTCTAAATATTCACCAACCCATCAAACTTTAAGCATGTTGGCAGAATACATGATGCAAAGGACTAAGTTATGGCGCAGCAAAGTCAATCCAGCTACTCAGACGGCCTCAGCCTCGTCAATAATTTTGTGAGCATGGCCTCTATCTCTATGTACAGTCTCACCTTGGAAGAAGCAATAAATAACCTTTTTTTCAATTAATAACTCTCAAGTTCTAAACACTAAGGCGGTCATTCTGACCCTGGCGGTAAAAACCGCCTGGGCCGTGGTCCGCGGGAGCACCGCCAACAGGCTGGCGGTGCTCCTTTGGGCATTCTGACCACGGCGGTACAGCCGCGGCCAGAAACGGAAAGTCGGCGGTGTACCGCCGGCTTTCCGCTGCCCAGGGGAATCCGACCCCCATACCGCCATCCTGTTCCTGGCGGTTTCGGCTGCCAGGAACAGGATGGCGGTATGGGGTGTCGTGGGGCCCCTGCAGGGGCCAATGGCATGGGCACTGCAGGGGCCCCCGTAAGAGGGCCCTACTTAGAATTTCAGTGTCTGCTTAGCAGACACTGAAATTCGCGACGGGTGCTACTGCACCCGTCGCACCCCTTCCACTCCGCCGGCTCCATTCGGAGCCGGCTACCTCGAGGAAGGGTGTTTCCCGCTGGGCTGGCGGGCGGCCTTTTGGCGGTCGCCCGCCAGCCCAGTGGGAAACCCAGAATGACCGTCGCGGTCTTTTGACCGCGGTACGGTCTTCAGGCGGTTCCCGCTTGGCGGGCGGCTCCCGCCGCCCGCCAACCTTGGAATGACCCCCTAAAAGTGAAACTATACTTATTGCAACTTCATTTATTCACGAACTAAAAATAAATATGGATAAATACCAACAAAATGAGGAAAAATAAATAAATATACATACGTATAGGAATGTAAAAAATAAATGCCATATCACCTGAAACCCTAAACCTAGTCCATAGTTAAAAAGTAACCTATGAGTTGTCTCTTGGGTCACTGGTGTTCCCCCTATAATGTCTGGAGCATAAATAACAAGTTTACACTTGACCTGTATCCCTGTGAGTGTAACAGCGACCGGAATCACAGCGGCTCATGTCACTGGATACCATTCACTGTGAAGTGGTCCATTAGCACCCTAAAAGAATCACCTTGGACACAAATTAAACCACCATACTTGTTTACGTGGTGAGTTTTTAGGTTACTAAGATTTGTGGAACTGTTTTTGCTAGAACCTCAACAATGGGGCTCCAAATAACTGTGCTGCCCAGTTTTAAAGGTACAGTCGCTGGGAAACTAGGGCAGAAGGCAGACATCCCACAAACTATGGATCATATAAATGATTAACTCTTATTGCCACTATAACTAGTCATACAGATGCAAACTTGTCAAATGTTTCACATGAGCAATCACTGTTTAAAACATTACTCAATTTGTAGTACAGTTCAAAGAGGTCTAGTTTTAAGGTGAAGTCGTGTTTATTCAGTTGAGGGTATATCCATTCAGATTCAGTTTACGTATTTATGGTATTTTAAGTCAAATATGTCCTAAGATTAGGTTTTCTAGACCTTCTGGCGAAAATACTGGCATGATGTCAACTTATAATCAAGCATTGGCAAAGACGATAGATCTCGCCTAATCAAGAGCCATTGGCTTGGTACTGTGTTTTTGCTATGTTGTACAACAGTGTGGCTGCTGTTCAGCAGGGCTAAAAGTTAGCGTAGAGTGTCATAAAGTGGAGTGGGGGAGTAGTGTTGTACAGTGCATTTGCTGGAGTAGAGAGGTGTGGCGTGGAGTAGAGGGAGCAGAGAGTTGCAGAGTTGAGTAGAGGGGAGTAGAGTTCTGTGTTTCAGTGACTGTGAGTGTCGTAGAATGCAGTGTCGCAGAATGGAGTGGTGTGGAGTGGGGTGGGGTGCAATTGGGTGGAGTGGGTTTGACTGGATTGAGGTAGTCTGGTGGATTAGATTGGAGTACAGTGGGGTGGACTGAATTATATTAGAGTGGGGTGGACTGGGTGGAGTGGGGTGGATTGGTGTGGATGTAGTGGGCTGGGGTGGAATGGAGTGGGGTGGAGTACACGGGGTGGAATGGAGTGGAGTTGATTGCATTGAGGTGGGGTGGACTGGATTGGAGTGGGGTGAATTGGACTGGGTGGGGTGGATTAGATGTTGTGTGGTGGACTTCAGTGAGGTGGACTGGAGTGGGGTAGACTGGAGTGGGGTGGGGTGATATGGAGTGCGGTGGACTGGACTGAAGTACGGTGGGGTGGAATGTAGTGGACTGGACTGCAGTGGGTTGGGCTGGTTTGGAGTGGGGTGGATTGGATTGGGTGGGGTGGATTGGAGTGGGGTGGAATCAACTGGATTCATTAGAGAACATTGGTTGGATTGGACTAGAATAGAGTGGATTAGAGTGGGGAAAATTGGATTGGATTGGATCGGAGAGGTAATGGCTAGATGGATTGGGGTGGACTGAAATGGGGTGAGGTGGATTGGACTAGACTAAATGGAGGTGACTGGATTGGAGTGGGTAGAGTGGAGTGGGGTGGAGTGGAGCAGCGTGGATTAAAATGGGGTGGACTGGATTGGAGTGGAATGGGGTGAAGTGATGTGGAGTGGAATGCATTGGAGTGGGTTTGATTTCAGTGGATATGTTTGGGATGGAGTGGATTGGAGTGGGGGTGGAGTAGAGTGGGGAGGTGTGGGGTGTAATGGAATGGGGTGTATTAGTGGGGTGTTTGGACAGAGTGGGGTGAATTTGACAGGGAGTAGTGGACTGGAGTGGGGTGCACTGGAGTGGAGTGTGTTGGACTGTACTGGAGTAGGGTGGGGTGGATTAGAGTGGACTGCATTGCAGTGGGGTGGACTGGATTGGAGTGAGGTGAAATGGATTGAGTGGGGTGGATTGGATTGGGATGGGGTGAATTGGAAGAGGGTGGATTGAAGTGATATGTATTGCTTGAATGGGGTAGACTAGATGTAAAGGATCAGAGTGGTATGGCCTGAAATAGGGCGAAGTGGATTGGACTGGGTTGGACAGGAGTAGGGTGGTTTAGAGTGGGGTAGATTAGATTGGATTTAGGTGAGTGTACTGAAATGGAGTGATAGAACTGTGGGGGTCGATTGGGATGGGGGGGATTGATTTCGAGTGGGTGGATTGGATTGGGTTGGAATGGGGTGGGGTGGATTTGGGTGGGGTGGATTGATCTGGGGTGGACTGGATTCAAATGGGGTTGCTTGGAGTGGGTTGAATTGGAGAAGGGTGGAGTGGGGTGAGGTGGATTAGGTTAGACTGCGGCTGGGGTGGATTCAATTCAACAGGAGTAGGGCCGACTGGATTGGACTGGAGTGGGATGGATTAGATTGGAGTGGGGTGAACTAGATTGGATTCACGGCACTAAAGTGAGCTGGATTGGACTAGAGTGGGGTGGAGTGGACTAGGAGTAGGGTGGATTAGCATGGGGAAGATTGGATTGGATCGGACTGGATCACAGTGGGATGGGCAAGCTGGACTGGAGGTGGACTGAACTGAGGTGGCATGGGGTGGACTGGAATAGACTGGATTGGAGGTGAGTGGATTGGAGTGGGTAGATTGGAGTGGAGTGGTTTGGAGTGGGTGGACTGGATGTAGTGTACTGGATTAGAGTGGGGTGGATTAAAATGAGGTGGGTGGGGTGGGGTGCGGTGGTTTAGGGTGGATTAGTTTGGGGTGGGGTGGAGTGGACAGGAGTACAGTGGATTGGATTGGAGTGGGCTGGACTGAAATGATGTTGGGTGGGGTGGATTGCAGTGGAGTGGGTTTGATTGGGGTGGATAGGTTTGAGGTGGGTGGATTGAAGTGGGGTGGACTGGATTGCAATGGGGTGAATTGGACTGGGTGAGGTGGATTAGATGGGGTGTGGTGGACTGTAGTGAGGTGGACTGGGGTGGGCTGGAATGGAGTGTAGTGGACTGGATTGGAGTAGGGTGGGGTGGATTGGAGTGGTCTGGACTGCAGTGGGGTGGACTGGATTTGAGTGAGGTGGATTGAACTGAGTGGGGTGGATTGGATGTGGGTGGGGTGGATTGGATTGGGGGACTGGATTGGAGTTGTTGGATTGGAGTGGTTTGGATTGGAGTAGAGTGGGATAGATTGGAGTGGGGAAGATTGGGTTGGATTGGAGTGGATTGGAGTGGGTTGGGCTAGATGGACTAAGGTGGACTGAACTGGGTGGTGTGGATTGGAGAAGACTGGATTGGAGGTGGCTAAATTGGAGTGGAGTGGGGTGGATTCAAATGGTGTTGGGGTGGGTTGGATTGGGGTGGGGTGGGGTGGACAAGAAAAGGGTGGATTGGATTGGAGTGGGGTCAACTGGAGTGAGGTGGAGTGGATTGGAGTGGACTGGATCACATTGGGGTGGACTGGATTGGAGTGAGGTGGATTGAATGGGAGTGGACTGGATTGAGGTGGGGTGGATTGGAGTGCCGTTAATTATTTTAATGGGGTGGATATGTTTAGGGTAGGGCGGGGTGGACTAGAGTGGGGTGGGGTGGAGTAGAATGGGTGGAATGGAGTGGGGTGGACAGCACTGAGGTGGGGTGGATTGGAGTGGGGTCAATTGCACTGAGTGGGGTGGATTAGATGGTTTGTGATGGACTGGAGTGGGGTGCACTGGAGTAGAGTGGAGTGGGGTGGGGTTGAATGGAGTGTGTTGGATTGGACTGAAGTAGGGTGGACTGGATTGGAGTGGACTGCATTGCAGTGGGGTGGACTGAATTGGAGTGAGGTGGATTGGATTTAGTGGGGTGGATTGGATTAAGGTGGGGTGGATTGGAGTGGGATGGATTGGAGTGGTGTGGATTTTTTGAATGGGGTAGATTCGAGTCGGGTGAATTGGAGTGGGGTATATTGTATTAGGGTGGCTTGGACTGGATTTGAGTGGAGTGGATTGTGGTGAATTGGACTGGAGTGGGTTGGGATGAATTGGACTGGTGTGGGGTGGATTGTGTTTGAGTAGGGTGGCCTTTTTGGAGTGGGGTGGATGTTTGGAGTGGAATGTATTGGAGTGGGGTGGATTGGATTGGAGTGGGGTGGATTGGAATGGAGTGGGGTGGGTTCAAGTGGGCTTGATGGGACTGGAGTAGGGTGGATTTAGGTGAATTGGTTTGGAGTGGGATGGTTGGAGTTGGTGGATTGGGTTGCGGTGGATTGGATTGGAATGCAATGGTTTTGAGCGGGTAGAATTGGGTTGGACTGGATGGGAGTGGGTTGGATTAGTGTGGTGTGGACTGGACTGGAATGCAGTAGATTGGACTGGAGTTGGGTAGATTGGACTAGAGTTGGTTGGATTGTGGAGGATTTGATTGGAGTGGGGTAGACTGCTGTGTACTGGATTGGTGTGAGGTGGATTGGAGTGGGGTAAATTGGATTGGGCTGTACTGGACTGGTGTGCAGTGGGTTGGAGTGGGGTGAAATGGGATGGATTTGGGTGGATTGGAATGTGGTGAGGTAGAGCAGATTGGAGTGGGGCGCACTGAAGTGGGGGAATGGAGTGGGGCAGATCGTCTTGGATTGGAGTGGGCAAATTGAGTGGGGCAGATTGTTTTGGGTTGGACTGGGGAAGACTGGAGTGGGGCAGATTGTTTTGGATTGCAGTGGAGCAGATTGGAGTGGGGTAGATTGGTGTGGAATGGAGTGGGACGGATTTGAATGGCGCAGATTGGAGTAAGGCAGATCCAAGCGGGCAGATTGTTTAGGATTGGAGTGAGACAGATTGTTCTGGTCTGGAGTGGGGCAGATTGGAGTAGGACAGGCTGTTTTAGACTGGAGTGGGGTAGATTGCTTTGGACTGGCTTAGGCAGGCTGGAGTTGAGCAGAATATTTGGGTATGGATTGGAGTGGGGCTGATTGTTTTGGAATGGAGTGGGGCTGATTATTTTGGATTGGAGTTAGGCAGATAGTTTTGGAGTAGGGAAGACTGTTTTGGTTTGGAGTAGGGCAAATTGTTTTGGACTGGAGTGGGGCAGATTGTTTTAGAATGGCTTGGGCAGATTGGAGTGGAGCAGATTGTTTGGGACTGGAGAGGGGCAGACTGGAGTGGGGCACATTGTTTTAGTTTGGAGTGGGGCAGATTGGAGTAGGCACATTGTTTTAGATTCGAGTGGGGCAGATGTTTGTGGGAGGGGCAGATTATTTTGGATTGGAGTGCAGCAGATTGTTTTTGATTGAGAGGTGCAGATTGTAATGGGGCAGATTGTTTTGGATTGGAATGGGAAAGACTGGAGTGGGGAAGATTGTTTTGGATTAGAGTGAGGCAGAATGCAGCGGGCTGATTGTTTGGGATTATAGTGGGGCAGGTTGTTTTGATTTGAAGTGGGGCATACTGTTATGGATTGGAGTGCGGCAGAGTGGAGTGGGGAAGTTTTTTTTCGGTTGGAGTGGGGCACAGTAGAGTGAGGTAGACTGTTTTAGATTGGAATGGGGCAGATTGTTTTTGACCGGCGTGCAGCAGATTATAGTGGAGCAGATTGGTATGGGGCTGACCCAAGTGGGCAGATTGTTTTGGATTGGAGAGAGGCAGATTGGAGTGGGACAGACTGTTTGAGACTGGAGTGGGATAGATTACTTTGGATTGATTTAGGCAGGTTGAATCTGAACAGATTATTTGGGATTGGAGTGGGGTAGATTGGAGTGGGGCACAATGTTCTGGATTGGAGTGGGGCAGACTGGAGTGGGGCATCATGGAGTGAGCAGATTGTTTTGGATTGGATTCGGGCAGATTACTTTCGATTGGCGTGTGGCAGATTATTTTCGACTGAGTGGGGCAGATTGTTTCGGATTGGAGTAGGGTAGGATGGAGTGGGCATATTATTTTGGATTAGAGTGGGACAGATGGAGTGGGGTAATTGTTTTGGGTTGGAGTGGGGCATATTGGAGTGGGGCAGAGATTTTCAGAGAGGAGTGGGCAGATTGTTTTAAATTGTAGTGGGCAAATTATTTTGCATTGGAGTGGGCAGATTGTTTCAGATTCGAGTGGGGCAGATTGGAGTACAGCAGATTGTTTTGGATTGGGGTGGGACAGATTGTTTTAGTTTAGGGTGGGGCATATTATTTTGGATTGGAGTGGGGAAGACTGGAATGAGGCAGATTGATTTGGATTGAAGTGGGGCAGATTGTTTTGGACTGGAGAGGGGCAGGGTGCAGAGGGGCAGATTCTTTTAGATTGGAGTGGGGCAGATTAATATAGATTTCAATGGGGCAGATTGTTTTGGGTTGGTGTGTGACAGATTAGATTCGGGCAGATTGTATGGGATTAGAGTGGGGCAGATTGGAGCGGGCACGCTTTTTTGGATTGGAGTGGGGCAGATTACAGTGGGGCAGATAATCTTGGATTTGCTTGGGACAAATTGGAGTGGGGCAGATTGTTCTGGGTTGGAGTGGGCCAGATTGTTTTGGTTAGGAATGCGGCAGATTGGAGTAGGGCCAATTGTTTTGGATTGGAGTAGGGCAGATTGTTTTGGTATGGAGCGGGGCAGATAGGCCTGGGACAGATTGTTTTGGACTGGAGTGTGACAGATTGTTTCGGATTGGAGTGGGCAGATTATTTTGTATTGGAGGGGGCAGATTGTTTTGTATTGAACTGGGGCAGATTGTTTTGGATTGGAGTGGGGCAGAAGAACAGAGTTTTGTGGTCTGGAGTGGGGCAGACAGGAATGAGGCAGATTGTTTTAGACTGGAGTGGGCAGATTGTTTTGTATTTCAGTAGGGCCAATTGGATTGGGGCAAACTGTTTTGGATTGGAGTGGGGCAGACTGTTTTGGTTTGGGGTGGGGCAGGCTGGAGTGGAACAGACTGTTTTAGATAGGAGTGAGGCAGATTGTTTTGAGATGGCGTGGCCAGATTGGAGTGGGGCAGACTATTTGGGACTGGAATGGGGCAGACTGGAGTGCAGCACATTGTTTTGGACTGGAGTGGGGCAGACTGGACCGGGGAGACATTTTTGAATTGATGTGGGTAATACTGGTGTGGGGTAGATCGATTTGGATTGGAGTGGGGCAGACTGGAGTGGGGCAGGGTGGAGTGGGGCAGATTGTTTTTGATTGGCATGGAGCAGATTAGAGTGGGGCAGTTTGTTTTGGATTGGAGTGAGGGAGGTTGGAGTGGGGAAGACTGCTTTCGATTGGAGTCGGGCATCCTGTTTTGGATTTGTGTGGGGCAGATTTTGATTGCAGTTGGGCACATTGTTTGGGATTGGAGTGCGAGAGATTGGAGTGGGGCACGTTGTTTTGGATTGGAGTGGGAAAGGTTGGAGTGTGGCAGATTGTTTTGGATTACAGTGAGACAGATTGGAGTAAAACAGACTGTTTGGGATTGGAGTGAAGTAGACTGGAGTGGGGGAACATTATTTTGGATTGCAGTGGGGCAGATTGGAGTGGGCAGATTGTTTTAGATGGTAGTGGAGCAGATTGTTTGGATTGGTGTGGGGCATATTGTTTGGGATTAGAGTGGGTCAAATTGGAGCAGGCAGATTGTTTCGGATTGGAGTGGGGCAGATTGGAGAATGGCAGATTGTTTTGGATTGGGGTGGGACAGATTGTTTTGGATCGGGTGGGACAGATTGTTTTGGTTTAGAGTGGGCAGATTTTTTGGATTGGAGTGGGACAGATTGTTTTGGATTAGCGTGGGGCAGACTGGACTGGGCAGACTGTTTTGGATTGAAGTGGGGCAGATTGTTGTTGTTCGGAGTGGGGCAGATTGGAATGCAGCAGATTGTTTTGGACTGGAGTGCGCAGAATGTTTTGGATTGGAGTGGGGCAGATTAGAGTGGGGCAGATTGTTTTGAACTGGAGTGGGGCAGACTGTTTTGGGTTGGAGTTGGACACATTGTTTTGCATTGGATTGGGGCAGATTGTTTTAGGTTGTGTGTGACAGATTAGAGCGGGGAAGTCTGTTTGGGATTAAAGTGGGGCAGACAGGAGTGGGACACACTGTTTTGGATTGGAGTGGGGAAGATTAGAATGGGTTGGTGGGGGACAGATTAGACTGGCGCAGATTGCTTGGCATTGGAGTGGGGCAGATTGGAGCTGGGCACACTGTTTCAGATAGGAGCGGGGCAGACTGGAGTGGGGCAGATTATTTTGGATTAGAGTGAGGCAGATTGGAGTGGGGCAGATTGTTTTGGATTGAAATGTGGCAGAGTGGAATGGGACAGATTGTTTTGGGTTGGGGTGGGGCAGATTGTTTTGAATTGGAGATTGGCAGACTGCAGTGGGACAGATTATTTAGACTTCAGTGGAGCAGTTTGGAGTGTGGCAGATTCTTTTAGATTGGAGTGGGGCAGATTGTTTTGGAGTGGTGTGCAGCAGATTAAAGTGGGGCAGGATGTTTGGGACTGGAGTGGGGCAAACTAGAGTGTGGCAGATTGTTTTGTATTGGAGTGGGAAGAATGTTAGGGATAGGAGTGGGCAGATTGGAGTGGGGCAGAGTGTTTTGGATAGGAGTGGGGCAGATTGGAGTGGGGCAGATTGTTTTGGATTGGAGTTGGGCAGATTGTTTTGGATTGGGGTGGGGCAGATTGTTTTGGATTGGAGTGGGGTAGATTGTTTTAGTTTGGAGTGAGGCAAACTGGAGTAGGGCAGATTGTTTTGGATTGGAATGGGATAGATTGTTTAGGTATGGAATGGGGCAGATTGGAGTGGGCAGATTGTTTTTGATTGGAGGGGGGCAGACTGATTTGGGTTGGAGTGGGGGCGAATGTTTTGTACTGGAGAGTGACAGACTGCAGCGGGCAGTTTTCTTTAGATTGGAGTGGGTCACATTGGAGTGTGGCAGATTGTTTTAGATTGGCGAGTGGCAGATTGTTTTGGATTGGCATGCAGCAGACTGTTTGGGATTGGAGGGGGCAGATTGTTTGTATTGGAGTGGGGCAGACTGGAATGGGGCAGATTGTATTAGATAGTTTTAGATTTGAGTGGGCAGATTGTTTTGGATTTGCATGTGACAGATAAGAGTGGGGCAGACTAGGATTTGACTAGGGCACACTATTTTGGACTGGAGTGGGGCATATTGGAGTGGGGCAGATTGTTTTGGATTAAGTGGGGCAGACTGGAGTGGGGCAGATTGTTTTGGATTGAAGTGGAGCAGATTAATTTGGATTAGAGTGCGGCAGATTGTTTTGGATCAGAGGGAGGCATACTCGCGTGGGGAAGTTTGTTTGGGATTGGATTGGGCAGACTGGAGTCGGGCAGAGTGTTTTGGATTAGAGTGGGGAAGGTTGGAGTGTGGCAGATTGTTTGGATTGGAGTGGAGCAGATTGTTTTGGATTGGAGTGGGGTGCATTGTTTTGGATAGGAGTGAGACAGATTGTTTTGGGGCAGATTGTTTTGGATTGGAGTGGGGTAGACTGGAGTGTGGCAGATTGTTTTAGAATTGAGTGGGCAGATTGTTTTGGATTTGCGTGTGACAGATCAGAGTGGGGTAGACTGGGATTTGACTAGGGCACACTGTTTTGGACTGGAGTGGGGCATATTGGAGTGGAACAGATTGTTTTGGATTAAGTGGGGCAGACTGGAGTGGGGCAGATTGTTTTGGATTGAAGTGGAACAGATTATTATGGATTAGAGTGGGGCAGATTGTTTTGGATCGGAGAGAGGCAGACTGGAGTGGGGCAGATTGTTTGGGATTGGAGTGGGCAGATTGGAGTGGGGCAGAGCGTTTTGGATTGGAGTGTGCCAGATTGTTTGGATTGGAGTGGAGAAGATTGTTTTGGATTGGAGTGGGATGCATTGTTTTGGATAGGAGTGAGACAGATTGTTTTGGGGCAGATTGTTTTGGATTGGAGTGGGGCAGATTGGAGTGTGGTAGATTTTTTTTGTTTGGAATGGGGTAAACTGGAGTAGGGCAGATTGTTTTGGATTGGACTTGGGCAGATTGTTTTGGAAAGGAACGGGCAGATTGGAGTGGGGAAGATTATATTGGGTTGAGTGGAGCAGATTGTTTTTTACTGGAGTGGGGCAGATTGCAGTGGGGCAGATTTTTTTGGGTGGGAGTGGGGCAGACTGGAGTGAGGCACAGTGTTTCGGATTGGAGTGGGGCAGTTTATTTTGGACTGCAGAGGGGCAAATTGAAGTGGGACAAATTGTTTTGGATTGAAGTGGGGCAGATTAGAGGGAGGTGGACTGGAGTGGGGCAGATTATTTTGGATTAGCGTGGGGCAGATTGTTTTGGATTGAAGTGGGGCAGATTGCTTTGGTTTGGAGTGGGGTAGATTGGCGTGGGGCAGATTGTTTTGGAATGGAGTGGGACAGATTGTTTTGTATTGGAGTGGGGTGGATTGTTTTGGAATGGATTGGGGCAGAAGGACAGATTGTTGTGGTCTGGAGAGGGGCAGACTGGAGTGAGGCAGATTGTTTTGGATTGGAGGAGGCATATTGTTTTGGGTCACAGATTTGAGTGGGACAAATTGTTTTGGAATGGAGTGGAGCAGATTGGAGAGGGACAGGATGCAGTGGGGCTGAATGTTTTGGATCAGCATGGAGCAGACTAGAGTGGGGCAGATTGTTTTGGATGGCTGTGGGGCTGATTGTTTTGGTTTGGCATGGGGCAGACTGGAGTGGGCCAGACTGTTTTAGATAGGAGTGAGGCAGATTGTTTTGGAATGGTGTGGCCAGATTGGAGTGGGGCAAACTGCTTGGGACTGGAGTGGGACAGATTTGACTGGAGCAAATTGGACTGGGGAGATAGTTTTAGATTGAAGTGGGGAATACTGGTGTGGGGTAGATTGTTTTGGATTGGAGTGGTGCAGATTGGAGTGGGCAGATTATTTTTATTGCGTGGGGGTAGACTGGAGTGTGGCAGATTGTTTTGAATTGGAGTAGGGCAGATTCTTTTAGATTGGAGTGGGGAAGATTATTTTGGATTAGAGTGAGGCAGACTAGAGTGGGGCAGATCGTTTTGGATTGAAATGTGGCAGAGTGGAATGGGACAGATTGTTTTGGGTTGGGGTGGGGCAGATTGGTTTGAATTGGAGATTGGCAGACTGCAGTGGGACAGATTATTTAGACTGCAGTGGAGCAGTTTGGAGTGTGGCAGATTATTTTAGATTGGAGTGGGGCAGATTGTTTTGGAGTGGTGTGCAGCAGATTAAAGTGGGGCAGGATGTTTGGGACTGGAGTGGGGCAAACTAGAGTGGGGCAGATTGTTTTGTATTGGAGTGGAAAGAATGTTAGGGATAGGAGTGGGCAGATTGGAGTGGGGCAGAGTGTTTTGGATAGGAGTGGGGCAGATTGGAGTGGGGCAGATTGTTTTGGATTGGAGTTGGGCAGATTGTTTTGGATTGGAGTGGGGCAGATTGTTTTGGATTGGAGTGAGACAGATTGTTTTGGGGCATATTGTTTTGGATTGGAGTGGGGTAGATTGTTTTAGTTTGGAGTGAGGCAAACTGGAGTAGGGCAGATTGTTTTGGATTGGAATGGGATAGATTGTTTAGGTATGGAATGGGGCAGATTGGAGTGGGCAGATTGTTTTTGATTGGAGGGGGGCAGACTGATTTGGGTTGGAGTGGGGGCGAATGTTTTGTACTGGAGAGTGACAGACTGCAGCGGGCAGTTTTCTTTAGATTGGAGTGGGTCACATTGGAGTGTGGCAGATTGTTTTAGATTGGCGAGTGGCAGATTGTTTTGGATTGGCATGCAGCAGACTGTTTGGGATCGGAGGGGGCAGATTGTTTGTATTGGAGTGGGGCAGACTGGAATGGGGCAGATTGTATTAGATAGTTTTAGATTTGAGTGGGCAGATTGTTTTGGATTTGCATGTGACAGATAAGAGTGGGGCAGACTAGGATTTGACTAGGGCACACTATTTTGGACTGGAGTGGGGCATATTGGAGTGGGGCAGATTGTTTTGGATTAAGTGGGGCAGACTGGAGTGGGGCAGATTCTTTTGGATTGAAGTGGAGCAGATTATTTTGGATTAGAGTGGGGCAGATTGTTTTGGATCAGAGGGAGGCATACTGGGGAAGATTGTTTGGGATTGGATTGGGCAGATTGGAGTCGGGCAGAGTGTTTTGGATTGGAGTGGGGAAGGTTGGAGTGTGGCAGATTGTTTGGATTGGAGTGGAGCAGATTGTTTTGGATTGGAGTGGGGTGCATTGTTTTGGATAGGAGTGAGACAGATTGTTTTGGGGCAGATTGTTTTGGATTGGAGTGGGGCAGACTGGAGTGTGGCAGATTGTTTTAGATTTGAGTGGGCAGATTGTTTTGGATTTGCGTGTGACAGATCAGAGTGGGGTAGACTGGGATTTGACTAAGGCACACTGTTTTGGACTGGAGTGGGGCATATTGGAGTGGAACAGATTGTTTTGGATTAAGTGGGGCAGACTGGAGTGGGGCAGATTGTTTTGGATTGAAGTGGAACAGATTATTATGGATTAAGAGTGGGGCAGATTGTTTTGGATCGGAGAGAGGTAGACTGGAGTGGGGCAGATTGTTTTGGATTGGAGTGGGGCAGGTTGGAGTGTGCCAGATTGTTTGGATTGGAGTGGAGAAGATTGTTTTGGATTGGAGTGGGATGCATTGTTTTGGATAGGAGTGAGACAGATTGTTTTGGGGCAGATTGTTTTGGATTGGAGTGGGGCAGATTGGAGTGTGGTAGATTTTTTTTGTTTGGAATGGGGTAAACTGGAGTAGGGCAGATTGTTTTGGATTGGACTTGGGCAGATTGTTTTGGAATGGAACGGGCAGATTGGAGTGGGGAAGATTATATTGGGTTGAGTGGGGCACATTGTTTTTTACTGGAGTGGGGCAGATTGCAGTGGGGCAGATTTTTTTGGGTGGGAGTGGGGCAGACTGGAGTGAGGCATAGTGTTTCGGATTTGAGTGGGGCAGTTTATTTTGGACTGCAGAGGGGCAAATTGAAGTGGGACAAATTGTTTTGGATTGAAGTGGGGCAGATTAGAGGGAGGTGGACTGGAGTGGGGCAAATTGTTTTGGCGGGTTTTGCGGCAGGATTTCACATTGGTAATCGGAACAATGTTTTTCAGAGTCTATACAATCCCTGCTCAAATGCTGTGCATTTAGAGTCTACTGAGTACATTTGATGCTGTTCAAATTAAAAAGTGTACCTGAGCTAGGCTTGATTAACGTATGCCATTGTCTCCAGATTCTTTTGGAAATAGTTTAGAGTGACAATGCTCCTTTAGCAGCACCTCTAAAGAAGTCAAGGCATAATCTGTCCAATATAGGGATGTAATCTCCTTGACTAAAATCAGTTGTTCTGGGGAAAAAATAATATCCAGCCTGCGTCCAGCTTGATGCGTAGGGCCCTGTACTTGTTGTTTAAGGCCCAAAATTTCACAGCAGTTCATAAATTCTCTCAAGGAGGATGAACTCTCTCCCTCCGCCAACAGATTGAAATCCCTCAATACAATAAAGTTCGAATGAGTAAGCACCATACGTGGCTGCATTAGTAAAAGAGACGTGGGTATATCACTTTGCTCTCTGGACCAGCCTAAGAGGGGTATTCAGTAAATATAAGACATAGGGCCAGATGTACGAAGGATTTTTCAAGTCGCAAAAGGCGAATCGGGCCGTTTGCAACTTGAAAAATGCTATTTGGGATGTACAAAGCCCAAACTGTGATTCGGTAACATGTTACCGAATCGCAGTTTGGGTTTTGCGATTCGGTATCGGGAAGGGGCGTGACAAGGGCGTCCCTTCCTAATACCGAATCCAGATGGTATGTATGATTGTTTTGTGACTGCGAATGCGGTCGCAAAACAATCGCAGTTAGCATCAGTTTCAAACAGGTGCTAACCCATTCGCAAATGGGAAGGGGTTCCCATGGGACCCTTTCCCCTTCAGAAATGGCAGCGAAAATATTTTTTCCCATTGACCACTGCCTGCTCTGAAAAAATGATAAGAAAACTTTTCATTTTTGATTTTGAAATGCATCTCGTTATCCTTTAAGGAAAACGGGCTGCATTTTAAAAAAAACTGCTTTATTTAAAAGCAGTCACAGACATGGTGGTCTGCGGTCTCCAGCAGGCCACCATTCCTGTGAGGGTGGCCATTCCCAATGGAGTTGAAAATTGCGACTTAGCATGAATATTCATGAGGTAGGTCATTTGCGACCCCATTGGGAATCGCAAACAGTGTCATTGACACTGTTGTACATCAGGTTTTGTGACTCGCAAAATGCGAGTCGCTATGACTCGCAATTTGCGAGTCGCAAAACCTGAATTTCGAACATGTGGCCCATAGCTCCTTTTGATTTGACTCTCATTCATGCAATATTTTCAGTCCTGGAAACTGAACAAATGTATTCTTGGAGCCCACGATTAGTAGGAGGGAGGGAGGTGATGGATACAAAAGAGTGAAACCAGCTGTGGTGCAGTTATTAGGGGTGAGGAGCGTGACTACTAATACAGCTTAAACATAACTTTTACAAATATGCTTCCAAAGATACCGGCAAACAGAAATACAATGGCTATTATAGCCGACCGTATTGGACAGCAAAATATCATATTTCACAGCCTATGTTGTAGTTTATCACTTCACTTACCACAAATTTTTAAATTCACAAAATATCCAGAATAGTGCTTTTCTGTTAAATCGCACCTTCAGATGCCTGCCTAAGATCATCAAATAAGAGTTCCTTATCCCTCCCTCTCAAAACCCCTAGTTGGCCATTAGGAAGGGCAACACCACATGGTATCTTTGGTAATGTGGCATGGCCAAAGAGGAGGTGCTACCTGTCTAGGACGGTGTACAGTTACTTTCATATAGAGAATGGACTAAGGAGGAAAAGGGACCTCTCGCCCTAAAAGACACCTTCCACAATTATTTGCACTTGGATATGTCATAACAAGCTTGCTACAATCATTATTGCAAATAGAGAAAATGTTTGCCATAACCAGGGCCACCGGAATTATGCAATTGTGTCGCAGTGTTGCTTTTCGTATAACTACAGTTTTGCCGCATTTGCCACCTAAGCAATCATCTGCCACATAGTCTTCAGATTTAAACAAAAACTAATTTTATTTCCAGCTCAAAAGTTTCTAACGTTACTAAAATGCAACAACACATATTGCCACGCAGTGGAAGGCCCTTTGTAAAGCTAGACTGGTCACCTTTCTGTTGCTTGTTGCTGTATTTGAGTGGTAAATTGGTACTAATGAGGTGCAACCAATACCCAGGCAGTGTTACCAGGTTTAAAAATGCTGAAATAATAAAGTAATACCATTCCAAATGTGCCGCATTATGCTATATAATTTGCACTTTCTTGCTGCATAAATTACACAACCCTGCCACATAATTTGGCCCTCTCCTGCCGCATAATTCCAGTGGCCTTGCCCATAACCTGGTGCTAGGTATAGCCAATGATCAATTTGAGCCGGTGGTTGCAGGTGGAACTCACTGGCTCTCATTTGTGTGGACCGGAACTTATTTTTCCGTAACAAACTTTGATCCAGACCAAAAGAGAGAGACAAAAACACAAAAGATGGAAAGAAAAAAAAGATGGAAAACAGTAAAAAAGAGAGAAAGTGGGGATGAAAAAGATCCTGCAATAGTGAGAGAAACAGGCAGGATTGTCTGCTGGGAGATTAAAGGGGCATGGGTTGGAGTCAAGATCACCCAGCCTTGAGTCGGCACTCTGGCCCAGGTACTTATTTCTTACAAAATGAAGCACTGAGTATAGCACGTACATGTTGTGTCACTTTATTGTCTGGAAAGCGGTTCCAGAATGAGAACAGGCTCTGTACAGGAGAGTGACGTAGGCCCTCGCGCAGGCCCCAGAGCAGGTTGGAAGTGCAGGGCAGAAGAGGGCCAGACAGAGAGAACAGGGCAGAGAGAGAAAGTATCGCGACGTGAAAGCGAACGAGGAAAAGGGAAACAGGGAGAGAAGGACATAAAGGGGCAGAGAGAAAGGGAGAAGAAAGAGACAAAAAGGAAAATAGAGGGACAGGACACAGGAAAAAAAAACACAGGGAAGAAAAGGAAGATTGGAGAATATTTAAAATAAGGCAGTGAGATAAGAAAGCAACTACAAAGCAGTGGAGAGACAGCACCGGAAGTCACGAGGAGCAGTCACAGAGAGACAGCCAATCCATCCTTGACAGGGAAGAGCATCGCCAAGAGAACAGAAATAAGGTAGAGCTAACGTGTTTTCTCGAACAATTATATGAACAAACTGACACCTCATCACGTGCATGCATCTTTTGTTACACAATATGACATGATGCTACAGGCAGGTATTATGGTGAGAGCAATCTATAATTATTTAATGGCACAACAAAGCGCATACGTTTTAGTAAAATGATTGGAGCATATTCACTGATAATATAACTGCCATTTGTTTTGGCAGCGTGACCTATATTTTCTTTGGGCACCAAAATGAACAGAAAAGCTTTTAAAACCACTACCACAAATCGTGTTGAAGGATATATAGGTGGGCAGTGCTCACACCTAGGTATTCGCAGAGGACCCTACACACAATTTTGTAATTCGACTGTCAGAATATTCTTCTGGCCCCACCTTTCCTAGACCGTGAAGCCCCTTAAGGAGTGGTGGAGTGCAGCGGAGGCTCCTCCGCTGTGGTGAAGGAGCTTCGCCCCCTCCCACGCACCAGCCAGCAGCAGCAGCTACAAACCTTTAAAAATAAAACTATAAAAAACAATGTTTATTATTGTTTTATTTTTAAAGGGGTGGGGCCATCAGGGGTGACAGGGACGGAGGGGGAGTGCTGTACACTTCCCTCAGAGCGCATGTGAGTTTGGCCGGCCGTCTCGAGCCAGCCACACACATGCACACCGAGCTCTCTCCAACGCAGCACTGTGTGGAGACAACAGGCCCAGGCTCCCAGTCTGCCTGGGAGCGCAAAGTCAGGGCGCTCCGGCCAATCCTAACACTGCTTTCATGCTACCAGCAGCATGAGAGCTGAGTTAGGAATGGCCACAGGACAGGATGGGAGCCAGTGCCTGCAAGTGGAGCCAGAAGAGCAGCGGAGCAGCGGAGAGTCAGGCAAGGTTTTTTTAAAAATAATTTAATATTTTCCTTTGTCCCCCCCACCCCAAGCACTGACCCTTCCCTTTATCGTGCCATGAGCCGCAACTGGTGGAGTGGAAGATATGGGTGTCATTGCTAGGTGTTCTCTCTTACAGAGAAAAATTATCAATTTTCACCACCTCCAATGGGGAGGAGATTTGGGACTTATGCAGATCTCCAAGCACACCACCCTCATACAAGAGCATCAAAGTCCATTAGTGTTCTCAGCTGTTTGAAAGCAAGGTTCCCAAAAGGGGAGCTTATGTGTGACAATTAATATTCATGCTTTAACTAATCTAAAAACGAAGGTAGAAAGGACTCTACATTATATGCAAAGCATCAAAAAGGTCCCATTGATTTAGAATTGAAATAAGAGGAGATATGAGGAAAAAAGAGAGGCACGGGCATTGACAGAGATTGTGCAAAAACTAAAATTTTAGAGAACTATGCATCCAGATTTGTTGCACAACAATTGTGAGTAATCAAAATAGCTCAAACAAACATTAAGTTTTGAAAATCTCAGATTCAGATTCTATCAGAAACTTGTGCAAAAGGGGATGTGTGGAGCGAGCAGGCCTTGTGCCAATTCACTCATTGACCTATGTGACATTTAATGAGGCAGTATAATGCGAGGGATATCTCTGCTGCCCCAGGCCCCAGAATGTCACATATGTGAAACCGGAGCGATACCTGCTCTATGAGTTCATGCTTTAAATTATATGTCACTTAAGCCAAAGCCCCGTAATATGGATACCCAGCTAGTAGATCTGTATAAAAGTGGGGCAACAGTGTTGTGTTCTCCGCAGCCCAATAGCATGATGATGGTCATCATCATTATCAGTATACAACATTCATCTGACTTCCCAATATCTCATAACTGTTAAAGAGCACACCTCAACACTTCCCTGATTGACTGCGTAATCCCTTACACGAGTACGCCTGGGCCGCGGGGTCCTAGTGGTCACAGTTCTAAGACACTACAAGCAGGACTCCATGGAAACCTTAAAAAGGCGGAAGATGGAGGACAAGGTCAGAACAGAAGTGTGGTGGGGGTCCACAATATACCTGCTGGTGGGCTCTAAGTTTTTGTTAAGCCCAGTGACATAACTGAAAATGCTGGGCCTCCAAGCACCATGAAGTGATGGGCCCCCGAGACTCCCATATCTCACTGATATTCATAAGCCTTAACCTGAAAGCGGCCCCTATAGAAGGGGGATCCCCCCCAGTGGCATAAGAAAGGCCTCCGTAGCCCCCGCGCTCGTCCCACTCCAGCTCCAGCTGGCCCCTTCCGCACAGCACCCTGGCCTGAGAGCTCTTGAGCGAGTCAGGAGGGGGGGCCCTCCATGCTGTTTGCCGGGGATCCTCAAGTTTCATTATGCAACTGGGACCCCGTGCACGATAGGGTCTGCATCAGCCGGCGTTAGGTCCCTGGTTACGCCATGCATCTGTCACCTAAATCCAGCAGATTCCCACTCTCTGCAGTCCTGAGAACCTGTGCTTGCTGTTATGCGAAGTTATATCATCTACTGACTACAGTAGCAGGTATTTAATTCAGGGAAAAAAACTTTTAAGAAGCATCCCTATAAATAAATATAACCCTGTCAGTCTTGGCATCTGTGTGGGTAAACAGACAGGCACACTGGTAATCTTGCAGTCTGCTGTTACATGGCACCGTAAAGATGAAAACTTGGCAGCCTCCAATCTGGCGTGCCTGCGGCAGAGATGCTATGATGACGGTACATCCGGTCTCTAATGCCTTGACAGGGAAAAGAGAAAATATCAAAGGAAAAAGATTTCAGCCAAGCACGACAGCACAGCACGCCTCAGCCAGCACAGGCGTTTTCGCTCTGCATCCATTTTAACTGTCGCGGCCTCATTATTTACTAATACAATTCAGCTGTTAAGAAACCCACGTGATGTGATCTCCTTCTTCTCCATTAGTGGAGCTGCCTCAAGATGGATGTCATTTATGGACCACAAAAAGATGAAAAGGGAGCTAGATCCCAAAACGAGAAGTACGGATTAAGAGGCATTTCTAATTATATACTGTCGTCTGGTTTTGGACCTTTCTTGAGGTTTCAGTTATTAGAGATTCACAAAAAGATATCCGCTAAGGGAATACTTTTTTCTGGAAAACAAATTGTAAATGGAACATATGACAAACTTAATTGCAATCCATTTCACTTCTGCAGTCCTAGTCATGTTCTAGAGAATGTTTGCTTGAGAAATGACCTTTTTATACCCCGGCCAATAACGTCCCTTTTTACCTATCTGCGCCTTGGCACCATTATTCCGAACTAGACATGGAAATAATATCGAATATTCCTTGACAAAGTCGTATGCAGGGGAGTAGCTGGAGCACGAAGATTGGGGGCGTGAGCTTCAACTTTTCCAACAATCACGCTGCCACATAATGTCATGTACATGATATGACCAACTGGGCACATGAGAGGGGCTAAACGGGCCGTGGAAAGGGAGAAGAATGCGGATTGGTAGGAGTACCAAGAGAAATAAAACATAATATTTCTTTCAAAGCACAAAGAGTGTGTGTGCGTTTATGTCTGCGTGTAAAACCGCCGTGTAAAACCCGACAGACACCTCACCATATCCGACTGAAAGCACCTGTACCCAACTATTTTCCAGAAAATACACTCTGGATGTCAGTGCTTAATTTGTGCTTGTTGTTTCCAGTGCTGAGCACCGGCACTTGTGTTTGAGGGCCGGCGCTTATTCTTCTGCATCAAGCATTTGCTGCCAGCAAAAGACACATACGGGAAGGATCGAGGAAGAGAAAGACGGAAAAGCGCCACAAACGGAGAAATAAGAAGCCGGAGACGACTTCGGGATTACGCTGCCTCAGTATTCCGTGTTCCCACATTTAATTGCTGCAGCCACATGTTTAAGAGGAGGGCTTTGGGCACCGGCAAGTTTTTATTTACAAATTAACCCCTGGTGGGTGTAAGAACCCCAAACGCCCCCCGCCCCCCAAAAGCTTCGCTCCTGGATGGACGGATTCATAAATGATATCGAATCCATAACCACTGAGCACCAGCAGGTCAGCTGACGTAACCATTTTCCTGTCGGGTGCAAAACAAGGCATTCAAATTAGTCTCCAGCACTCTCCTGCGGCATTACTTCTCTTTTGTCTGGCCTGTTCCTTTCTAGGTCTAGCTGGAGTCATGGAATCGACACAGGCAGAGCGGTGAAATGTCAGACCCCTCAGCAATTAGCTTTTTAAAGCGTCACTCGTTTATTGAATAGCCGATATAAACCCCTTAGTCATTGGTAACTGCTGTTTTGAAGACATAGGCAATTTTGCCCACGCACTGGCATAAGGCAGATTTATTGGTGCAGCATGAAAAGGGCCATATTGTTTTTTACGGTGCTCGCAGCACAATCTTGCCAAGTATCACAAATCCATATAAATTAATGCCTTCAAGTGAAATTGCACGCATCACACGAGGTCAGGGGTTACTCTTATAAATCAGATGAGCAGAAAAGCTGAGGGCATGCTGTTTTCTCTCCATTCCGAATATTTCGACTCCAGATTCCTGTTGGTACACTTGTGGTAACGGCTACGACAATGTGCATGGCACAATGAGTGCCCAATGTCCGTGCATATCTCAAATGTTGCTGTGCTGCCCTGTTTTTTAGGTCACGCCTGAGAAAGCGCATGCACCGTCACTTGCAATACATGTTTAGGGGTGAGCGCAAAGCGCTCCGTCCCGTGTTGTAATCTCTCTTTGGGGTTCAAACCACGCCCATGTCACATCAGTCTCTTTCATTGGTTTGTGGGCTTGCCTTTTAAAATCTGCTTGGTTTCATATGTGAAAGGCATGCATACGTCATGCCTTTTCCGGTGTTTAGCCCTCCTCGAGCACAGCAAACAAGTACTACAAACATACAAGGCTCGCTGTTTTCTGTCTGATTTCTGGACTACTTTTTCTCTTTTTTTGCAGTGCGATCTCGCTGGGCAGAAGTCGAACACTTTGCATGACATCGACCCTGTTACATAGTTAATTGCACTTTTGCCACTAGGTTTCACTACGAGCGAACTTTAATTTCCCTTTGTGTGTCTGCTTTGCGTTGATGGTGGCCGTCAGCTCGCTTATGTGAAACTTTTACTTTTCAGTTTATATAGCAAGAAAAGTCCAGTTAGTTATGTGAAACTGTTTTACTTTTCAATTTTAATTTATGTGGCACTTTCTTGCCACAGGAGTTTGCAATGCTAATTGATCCAGCTCGAGCAAACACGAGACCCATTGCATTGCAACTGCTTGTTTTTACATACGGGGAGTCTAGAGCTCATCCATTGCTTAGCATTGGTTGGTTTCATCGTAACGCTCATGTCCTTGCTTCTCTGTGGTCAGCAGATGTCAGCTTCACTTCCTATTTGTGTATTTGGCCATCTCTTGGAGCATGGTCCAATATTGCACTATTGCCCACCATGTGTCCTTCTCCAGTTCATGCTTTTGGAGGTACTTTTTTATTTTACTTGCACCCTCCCCTCCTGCATTATTGCATGACCCATCCTTCCTATTCCTCACACATCGTTGCTTGCCTCTGTCACTCTTGTCCCTTTCCATGTTGGTGCTTGTCTGTCCCTCCCGGCACCTCTCCCGAATTGTTGCTTGCCCCATCCCAATCCCACATCTTTGCTTGCTGTGTTCCCTTGCCCCTCCCCATTGTTGCTTGCCACCCTCCCACAAAGAAAAGAAGTGCTATGATGCAGCTGCATCCTAATGCTTTTTCCAAACTTTCAGCCATGCTGCACAGCAGCTGCACTGCTGCACAACATGTCTATAAGACATTGACAAAGCCAGTAGGTCTTGCAAAGGTGAGGCCTACTGGCTTTGCCAACGATTGTTGGCACTGTGGTTGTTGGGATGTAAGTGCCACTTATGCACACCACTTTTCTGAATCTGCCCCAGTCTCATGATGATGTGTTGTCAGGAAGATTAAGGAAGAGGGATAGATTGTCGGATTCTCACAGCACCACTGTGAGTTGCTAGAATGGCTAGTCAGAGTCAAAAGCTCCTTTGACTAGAATTGTTTTTTACAGGTCCAAGCGAGTTTAGGAGCTGAACCACCAGCATGCAGAGTAATCTTCCCCTGTGTTTCTTCTGGTAAAACATGGCTTGAGAAATCAAGTGACCTTAGGTTTTTGGCGCCTGTTTTGGGACCTATATCCTCAAAACAGCTTTAGAGGCTATTTGAAGTCATAGCCATGCCATGCTTTGAAGGTGGAGCACAGATGGGCTAGATCGTAAAGCTAATAATATTTTTCTAAGGTCTACAGTATTCTTAGAATAGTCTTGTGAAGTATTCATGTCCCTCCCCTCATTGAACTTATAACAGTTCTTTTTCATATATACTGGAGAATCAAGTCTGCTTGTTGGTATCTGAGAATTTTTGATATCATGGGTTTTGGAGGTTTCCTTGGTGTCAGAGGATGAGCTAGAATTCTGTGAGCTCTTTCCAATTCAAATTCTTTTTTGAAGGAGACACTACTCATTTTCAAATCCAAGCTTCCAGAATAATAACGCAGGCGTTTTTGTCTTTTCCTTCCAATCCTTCAGGGATGCCAAAGATACGTAGACTGGCATGCCTGTTACGGTCTTCCACATCTGATAATGCTTTTTGAAGATTGAGTGTTGTGGACAACATCACAGTAAGTTCCTTGGTGTACGAGGTTCCTTTGTCTTTCAAATTACTGTTTTTATTTACAGCCTCAGTGATTCTGTTATTTATTTGACAAATCTACAATTTCATAGTTCAGTGTTAATTTTAGTAGATTTTGCCAGCTCATGTACATCCTCTAGTTTCTTAAGGATCATATCTATTGACGAAGAGCTGAATTTGTGAGGTTTGATAGGCGACCCCGGAAATGGAGGTTCAGCGTTATTACGTTTAAATACAACGTTTGGGCCCTTTTCAGCCATACAGCTACAGACAAGGTTGACACTACCAGTAGAAGGGTTAGGGTCGGTGAATGAAGTTCCAATATGGTATGAGTGGCAAACATGGCTGTTCCATGCAAGTATCAGACTGATAGATGGACCCTCATTCCCTGTGGCTCATAAGAAATATGGGATGCAGTGGACTGTAGCAAGGGTAAAACAGTAAGAGGTTGGAGTAGCGAGTAAAACAACACCACTGAGGCAGATTGTGCTAGTAAGTATAGGGTGCATTTGAATTGCTGCAGGAATTCCTGTTAACTGTGGTAAATAAGTGGTAAGTTATTTGTAAGGTGGTCAAACTTCATAGAGCAACAGAGCCTCACTAATGGCAGCTCCCACCAAAAGCGTAGCCCAACCACGACTTTAGTGCAAATTTAGATGCAAAGTCCATGAGAACAAGTATTAAGCAGAGGGAAGGCACTCCAGTGACAGTATGAAACAAAATATAGCATATTTTGTGATTAAAGTTAGTAGAAACGCCTGTATGATGTGTAGGAGTCCTACCAAATATAGCCCAACATTGCCATGAGTTCTAAAATTTAGCAATTATTGCCAAAATATGATCTAAATAATTTTATAAGGCAGTGTACAATGAAGATCTAATTCAGCACACTTTTCTGAAATAGATGGCTCCTGTATGCAAGTCGGCTTCTGCGGGATGGGAGTCCATGCATCGGGAAGTTAACTCCCTGTGGGCCTCCATGTTAACAATCAATCCATTCGACTGACTGGGAAGGTTCCAAAAATTCAGTGTGGAGAGCTCAATTTAAGATCAGCTCTCCGTGTGCTTCATGTATGGAAGCATTACCCCCAGGTCCCTCCAGTCCTCGTCCCATTCATCACTAAGTGGAGAGAACTATCTCCCTGACAGAAAAAGGAACATGAGGAATGCTGGGAAATGCCTTCCCCACCCCCTCCCCCAGTAGTACATAAACTGTACTCACCCAGCATTCCGTCTGTTCTTTCTTCTGGGCCTTGCTGTGGCCGCTGGGCCGGCCCTTCTTGCTGCTGACTGAGGCAGTCTGCCATTTTTCCCACCTCCCGGCCAACTGGGCGGCTGGGAGCGGTGCGTGGGATGTCGGAAGTCAGGCATTGCCTGACTTCCTCCATGGATGGACTGTTCCCCAGGCATACCTGGGTGGCATACTTTGGCCATGGCTGCTGGTCTTTGCTGTCCCTCCAATGCTTGGGCCCTGTGGTTCGGGCTTCTAGCCTGTGTGACATGCTTCTCGCCCTTGTTGATTTGTGCACTGCGACATGCTTAGCACATTGAAGGGGATTCTGGGGCCCAGACCGGGCCATCTCCATCTTTAGGTGCCAGCTGGCATCTGCCGGTGCCTTTGCGTCCATGTTTGCCTCGGTCAGGGGTTTCCGTGCTGCTGGCTTCCCCCAGCGGAGTCTGGGGTTGGTTTCTGCTGGTGGCCGTTCCACAGGGGCACCCATCCTGGGTGGTGGTGTCAGCCTGGTTTCCAGGGTCTTCTCCGTATGGCAGCCTGGGGTTGGGCGGTTGCTGCCATGGGACCTCTCACTCTTATAATGCTGATAAGTTGGTTTTGGTGCCCTGCCTGTCTTTTCCGCTTGCTCTGTCTAAGGGCCCAGCAGGTTTCTTTCCCTGCTTCTCCTGTTGGACCTTGGCAGTGCCAGGTTCTCGCTTTCTTGGTCTTCTGGTTCTGCTTGACCGCGCATGACTGGATGGGGGTTCTATTCCCTGTTTGTTGATGCCGCCCCCTCTGGTTCTGGGCAGGGCTTGGTCTCTTGCTGTTCGCCATGTGCAACTCTGGCATTTTCTTCCTTTTTGTTGTCAGTGGTTGGTTGCAGTCTTTTTCGCACTGCTGCTCTGGTCTTGGTCTCTCCTATGCCTCTGCCATGCTGGCTCACGGGGTTGGGTGCCGGTCGTTGGTATCGGTGTAACCGTCCTATTCCCCCCCTACAATGCCCGTGTCGGGGCTTCCCGGTCACTGCCCCCCCCCTCCCCCCCCCCCTTTACGGGGATGCTTTGCTCGGTCCACGACAGCCACGCAGCTTCCCCATCCCGCAGGTACAGCTGGGTGTGGGTTCCCTGCTGTTCAGGTCAGTTTTGGTGGTGCCCGCGGGGTTCTGACAGTGACGCTCTTTCTTGCCCCTTAAGTTGTGTTATTGTATCCGAGGATTCAGCGGCCTTTTCACCCTTTTTTTGAGTGTCCCCTTTTCTTGCCAGGGTGTACTCCATCCTGGTCCCTCTCTCTCTCCGTTTGCTCGTTCTGTTTTGGTTCGGTCTTTTCATTTTTGTGTGGGGGGGGGTGGGGGCTCTTCTGGGCATTTTTGGTAGCTTTTGCCCTCTGTCTCCCTGCTGTGGTGTGCTGTTTCAGGGGGTCCTCTCTGGTTGGTGAGGTGCTTGGGTGCCGTATGTACCTGCCTTGGGCTATTGGCTCCCACGCTCTCTTTGGGATTCCCCTGTGGCCTGTTGGCCTTGACCCTGTTCCTTCTGCATGTCAGTTGGGGTTCTTCCCCGTGGGACTTTTTGGCTACCTTTCCTCTGCCCGCCCCTTTTTCTGGTGGGCTGTGCTCCCGTTTGGTTTTTCCTTTCTGGCCCACTTAGATATGGCCAGTCTGGTGGGGCTTCATTTTGGGTCTTCCCTCTGGGACTGCAGACCTTTCTTATTTTTGATGTTTCGCCTTCCTGTCTGCTTCCTGGTGACCTTGGGCCATGCCCTGTTCCCAGTGGTGGTGTTTGATCACCTGCATGCCTGCCCCTGGTGCAGTGCTCTTTCCTGTGGTGGGGGGGGGGCATCCTCTTGGATTGTTCCCCAGCCTGACAGTGGCTTTTCAGGTGTGTGGGTTCTGTTGCCTTCCTCCACATCTGTGTTGCATCTTACTCCATGCCCTTCCTTCCTGGATCATTCATGACCCTTATGTGGTCTACTGCTGTTGGTTGTTGCCCATTTTGCTTGACAGTCTGGGGTCTCCACTATCCTTACTGAGCCCGCTGTTGGCACGGGTTGTTTTCGTTTGGGATGCGTTTTTTACCGGCTCTGGGCTTGTTCGCCGTGACATTTCCAGGGTGAGCGTTCTGCTTCTCTGCAGCTGTGGGTCTCTTCCTTGTGGGATTCTTGGCCTGTTGTGGGCTTTTGGGTGTCCCTGTTTTCACTCTCTACTCTCTTATGTTGTGTTCTAGGGGGTGCTGGCTGCACGGCTGGTTCTCCTTTTGGTTTATCTCTTGTGGCTTTCTTTGGCCGCTTGCCTCCTTCGTGGCCTGTCTTGTCTGGTCCCTTGGCGGCCCCTTCTGTTTTTGGGTGGCGTTTGGGGCTCGTTCTGGTTGGTACCTTTTTCCGGCCCTGTTTTTTGGGGAGTCAACTTTTTGGGAATGGTTTCACTCTTGGGGTTGGGGCCTCCCTGTCGGGCTTGGACTCTGGGCTTCTTCGCCAAGGTCCTGTTGCTGCACCTGTTGGCACTTCCCACTTCGCCCTTGTGGGTTCTTTTGTCTCTCGTATGGTCCTCCTGTTAGGCATTTTGTTTTGCTGTTCTTGGTTGCTACGGCACCCTTCATGGTCTTCCTTTGGCTGTTTGACCTTTTTCCGTTGCTAGTGTCCCCTGCCTTCTGGTCCCTCCTTTGCTTCCCGTTGCGGTGGCCTGTTCTTTTAATTGGGGGGTGGACTTCCTTCGGGCTTTTTCCTTTCCAGCCCATTGCTCTTTTCTGCTGGACCATCTCTTAGTTGCCGCCTGGGGTGTTGGTCGTGTTGTCTGGCAATTTCTTTCCCTCTATGATGGTTTCCCTCTGGCCTGCAAGGGGGGCTCGTTTCCTGGGTCTCTCTCGGAGGGGGGGGGTGTTGTCCCTTTCTTTTTTGACATTATGATGGTCTGTGGTTATTTGGGGGATGCCTTTTGCCGGGTATTTTCGTCTCCAACCCTGGTCCTTTGTTACGTCGGCAGTGCTCTGGCTGGTGTTCACTGCTGAGCTGTTTCCTTCCTCACTTTTCTTGCTCTCTCTCTCCTGGGCCTGCTTCCTCTCTTGGTGCCTGCTTTCTCCAGGTGGAGTGTGTAGAGTGGGTGTCCATTCAGTCCCCCGGCATCTGTTGTTCTTTTCTCTGGGGCCATTATTGCCGCTCGTCTGCCTCCTGTCCGGTGGGGGCCTTGGGTGGTTCTTGGCGGTCCTTTTTTTCTCTGGTGTTTGGGTTGTCGTTCCCACAGGATTTTGTGTTGGTGGTCCTTGGTTGTTTCCCATTTCTGGCCGTTGCCTTCCGCTCGGCTTCTGCGGTGGCTCTTGTTTGATTCTTGGTTTGGCTGGGTCTCCTGTGAGGGGGCTTACCAGGTTTTTTGCGGTCACTGTGTGTTGCTCTGTCTCCTGCAGTTTGTCTCCCTTCTCTTTGCCAAAGGTCTGTTTTGCAGGTTCGGGTCGGGGTGTATTGGGAAGATTTTCTATTGGTTTGATCTCTGGGCAGCTTTCCTCCATTTGGGTGAATGTCTTTTGGGTGATGTTAGCATTGTCCCCTTTGCTTGCACTAGGGATGGGCATTTCCTCCGGTGTCCCGGCCTGTGGGCCTCTGGGTTTTGTTCTTTTGTGTCTCAGGAGTGGGCTGATGTTCGGCTTTTTTCCTTGTTAGTGGTTTTTTTTGTTGGCCCTCTCTTAGGTTGGGTCTGTGTGTTTGTAGGGCCAGGGTGCCCTTGTCTTTTACGGACCTTGGGTGCTTTTGGGTTCCACCTCTTCCTTTTTCCCTTGGACTCCTGTTTTCTGTTGCTCACGCAGCATTCTTTCCTGGCCTTGGATCTCTGGGCACGGTTGTCTCTTTGTTGGCCTCGTCCTTCCTGAATTCGCGGTTGCAGGTTGCATTCTGCTCTCAGGTTTTTTGTTTCTCTGCGTTCCTCATTGCGACCTGTCTCTCTGCTATTTCTTGTTCATGTGCTCTGCCACGCTGCTGGCTGGGCTTCCTCACCTCCTTTGGCTTGGAGTTGTTGTTTTCTTCCTGGTTTGCACGCTACCTCGCCCTATGGTTCCTGGTGTGGCTCTGTGTTTGTTTTTCTCCCACGCTGCCTGTTTTGGGTTCCTGTGTTGATTACTAGGATCCCTTCTTGTGGTTTTTCTGTTGTTTCTGTCTGGTTCTCAGAAGGTCGATTTTGCCTGCTTTGGTGTTCTCCACATAGGGATGAATGGGACGAGGACTAGAGGGAGCTGGGGGTAATGTTCTATTACTTACCGGTAATCTTCATTACTCCAAGTCCTTGTTGTCCTAGTGCCATTCATCACACCCCTCCCTACCTGCCGTCCGTCCGGCCTTCTGTTGGGGGCTTGGTAGTGCAGATAGAATGCTGGGTGAGTACAGCTTATGTACCCACGGAGGGAGAGGGTGGGGGAAGGCATGTCCCAGCATTCCTCATGTTCTTTTTTCTGTCAGGGAGATAGTTCTCTGCACATAGTGATAAATGGGACGAGGACAACAGGGCCAGGAGTAATAAAGATTACCGGTAAGTAATAGAACATTCCGCTGCTCGAGGAAGTCCGCGATGTGGGGGAATCTACTCGCCTGCATGGCATGCGGTGTGATAGCAGATCAACACCAAGTGGAGCTCCCAACATAGGCAGCCATCTCCCTCGAGTCGTGGCCACACCCAGTGACTAATTATTTTTACTGACACCAGCAGCATCATATTTGGAGTCCTATATAAAACAAAACCCATTTTTATACAAATAATGATCCTTCATTTGTGTGAAACCTCTGCAGTATCTTTTGTGCTCGTTCCTGTTGAAGAACCGTCATGAACGAAAGCAGGCAAGGGCTTTCACCTGACACTGCTTTCTTCCTGCAAACTACTGGCATTAAACCTGCTAAGGAGGCAACCGTGGGTAACACACTAATCTCTTTTAGAATACATTAAGCAAGATGTACTAAGAGTCAAAAAAGTTGCTAAAGTCGCTAGTTGTGCAACAGCTTTTTGTGAACAAACTACGACTTTGCAAAGGGACCTAGTGATAATAGGTTGCATCGTAAAATCACCATTCACTGAGAGCCACAGAACCTACCTAATGAATATTAATAAGGCGAGTCGCAATCTGCGACTCCTGTGATTGGCCACAAGCACAGAGATTAGTGCCTGCAAAGGACAGGAGACCACCAGCCCTGTGTTTTCATTCCCTAAGCAAGTTAGTTAAGCAGCCCATGTTTCTTAAAGGAACCAGTGTTTCTTTAAAAATATATAATTTTTCTATTTGAGAGAATATGGAAGTAGTCCTCTGGAATACTGCTTACTCTCCCCTGAGACTGCTAACACAATACCCAAAGAGAAAGATGATGCAGTAGGGCCCATTACCTTTTGTGTATTAGGGCCATATGTACGAACACATTTTCCCATTGACACAGAATGGGAAAAACCCTTTGCTACATCTGGCCCTTAGTTACATACTTCGAGGTGTTGGTAACTGTTTAACGGTTGTAACCAGAATTGTGTGAAATACAGTTCCAGAGTTCCTTATCTTGGTACAGTCCATGCAATTGATGGGCCATATGCTTTCATTGTACAAACTTCTCTGAGTCTATGGTCTTTCTCAATGGTTGTCTCAGCCTCTTTGGTGATGTTACATTTGAGCGCTTTGAAGCTATTGACTTTCGTTGTTTACTGCACGGCTGGCATCAGCAGAAGGGTATGCTTCACGGTGTGGGGACATTGGTGTGGCGGTTAGGAGACCTGTAGAACTCACGGTGCTCATATAACATGGCATCAAATCCAATTAAACTCAGCATGAAGGAAGACATCACAGAAAATGCAATGGTAAAAAACAAACTGAATCTGAGATTACTGGATAGGAGAGTTATAAGACAAGAAAAATCTTTCTTTTCTCAAGAAAGCTTTTGGTAACTATAGAATCTTAAATACTCGAACAAATGTGGAAAGTTTGATATAAAAAAGCTTTGTGTTACAGTTGCACATTTTCATGTCACAAATGTACTATGGAGTTTGTAGGTTTTTCATTCGGTAAACATTTTCTCACAACACACTTTTCAAGCATCCTATGAAAGACTTTTTTACCTTTGATTGTCAGTTTTTAGGGTCGAGCGCGCAAGCGCACTGGCCTGTTGTAATCTCTCTGTGGGCTTTTAACCACACTCACACTTTCTATTCATTCTTTGTTGTGCTTGTCTTAAAAGCTTCATTTTTACTGGTGCATTTTGTGAAATGTCACTCCTCTGTGTGCTGAGTTCCCTCCCAGGTGATTTCACTATTTGAACATGTTTGCTGGCCATCACACTATGTCACGCTTATGTCACGTTCCTCCTGCTCCCCTCCTACGGTTTTGGTTTCCCTTTCATCCCAGCCGCAATCCTTTCTAGACATTCAGGCAGGGAGCCAGTAACTCTCACAGCGGCCGTGTCGCTTTGAAATGACTTGTTTTGCAATGAAACATCTCTTGTCGAGGAAAGGTAAACTAAGATTAGATTGGATGTGTGACCCGTCTAAATCATTTGTTTCCAGGTGTTGTGTGCTTACAGATAATGAGGACAAAGAGACATATTCAGAGCATGCTTTGGGAAAATCATTGATTATTGCTACATAACGACCAAAAAACAAAGGGGCTGAATTACTAACGATTTTAGCCAGGTTTGCATCACAAAAGTGAGGTAAACTGACACAGGCTGTTGATGTAGGGAATTACTTTCTGCTGCAAAATCGTATTTGGGCTAGAAAGTAGACCTCAAGCAAAGTAAAGTAGCGCTAGCTGTGCTTTACATTACTTTGCATCAAGGTGGTGGGAAGGCTGTTCCGTGGATAGGCCATGGGTTTTCCTATGCAGTCCTCCATTATTTTTGCTGCAAAGGCCTATATACCAACAGCTGGTGGCAGGGCTTTGTGCCAGGAAATAGTGCCTCTTTGAGGCTGGCGTTTATCTCGGAGAAATGTCTTTAGTTTTTAGCATGTGTTCTACACTAAACTGCACACATACAATGTGGGAAAAGTGTTATACTATGTCTACAAAGACTATTAATTGCTGAAAGGATGTCCTTCCAGTAAAAAATCTATACTTTACACCAGGGAGGCCACAAAGCCACGTCAGGGGGTCCGCGACTACTTACAAAATTTAATGATACTAACAGATTAGGTCCACAGCTTTCAGTAGTGACTCATAGGGGGTCCCTGGATTCCAATAATGATTCAGTGGGGGTCCCCAGGATCCAGGAATGATAAAGTAGAGGTCTACAGAAGTTAAAAGGTTGGGAACCACTGCTTTACATCACAACCCTTGCACTATGGTGCAAGGGTGTCTCCATTGGTGCATGGCAGCCTAAAGTGCACCAGTGCAGGAAGAGAGGAGAGAACTGCTGTATCTTATTAGATATTGTGCTGTTCTGCGGGCTCCCTTTCATGCAATGCAACGCATCTATCCTAAGGAGTGCACAGAATTGTTTCAGGGAACATTCTCAAACTGTGCACTTCTGAACAATTGCATTGGCCCATTGGTACAGAAGGGGTACCAACACAGCTGTGGAGTTCTGAAAGTGTTACATATGCAGATGCTGTGCTGCTTAGTATCTACTGACCCTGCTAAGGAGGGTCTGTGAAACCAGTAGTTCTCTGTTCCACCTCCACAAAAGACAGAACGTGCAGAACGCGCCACTCATGGCCAGTGGTGTGTATTTCTGCATGGTCAGACGGGTATAAAGTGCATCTTAGACACTGGTCACTTACCTTTAGTAGCATTACAGTTTTGTTGAACGTGAACATATTCAAATTTTGAGTTTTAACAATTTGTGTGTAGGGAGCCCACACTTGTGGATGTTCTTACATAGAATGGTGCTGCTCACGGGTTGCATTACTCTGCCTTGTTCTCTTTGCTTTCCTTTCCTTGAAGAAATACCCATATATAATTTGTTAATTTGAACAGGAAAAAATGGCAGTACCCACAAACTATTTCATAAACTCAGCTAATTTGTAAACTGGTTCAATTTGAACTTGAGAGCTAGTGTAACAAAATCCCAAATTCCTGCAATTTAGTACATTCCTGATTGGTAGTTAATGGAATAATTCTGCACCAGCTTTTGTGACCCAGCAGCAATTTAATTTGGTGAACTTCGATTAGCCAAAACAGTAGGGTATTCAGGTCACTTTGACACAAAGATAATAATGTTGCAAACCATGTTACAATTCCAGACTAAGCAAAAAGGAAGACACCAACATAAGTGAACGTACAAGCATTTTCAATACACATGACATCTCCAAGTACCCTCTTCTGCACCGAATTTGTTGTCACTTTGAAGGGTTTCTGATAATCTTTCAATTTTTAGGTCGAGGGCGCAAGCACTTTGACCTGTTGTAAAAATTGTGTGCTTTTAACCACGCCCACCGCACGCCAATCACTGGTAAATGCTTTACGTTTGACCCTCCTTAGGGCGGTTTTGTTACCACTTTCCAGACTGCCCCTGTTACATGGATAGTTGCACAATTGCACATATGTTTGACCACGAGCAAACTTCTTTTTCTTTTTGTGTCTCTCCTTCGTGCTTTGAATCGGTTCACTTATGTCAACTGTTTTACTTTTCATTTTCAATTTATGTGGCAAGGAAAGTTCAATTAGGAATTCACAGCGCTAATAGCTCTAACTCGAGCAAATGTGAGACCCATTGATTTTAACAAATGCTTGTTAAATTTGCAATAGTATTGTTTTAATAAGGGATTTTTTATGCATTGCATGTTTTAATGCTTTTGCCATCTGAAATAAACATATTAGTTTGATTGCTTGGTTAACTAACAGAAGGGGCCACCACAGGAGTGAGCCACTAATGATGGGAATAAATAGGAAGGGTAGACTGATTTGTATGGATAAATAAAAAGAAGCACTGCATGATAAAATTGGTATACAGGGGAGAGCACATGTGATGTATGACCCGTGCAGGAGGGGACAGGATTGCTGCTTGAGAGAAGTATGGGTTGGTGCACGTGAAAGTCTGATACCTGCAACAGAGACGAAAGGAATACCAGGGATGGGGGTTAAAAAGGCAGGAAAAGGAAAGGAAAAGTTGAAGACTCCAGTAATGGGAGCCGATGCTCTGTAGGAAAAAGAAACTATAAAGAAAATGAATGCACAGCATGGGATGGGTTATCCTTTAGAAAGCAGCAGACAAACGGAAGTGTAGGAAAAGATAACAGTGACAACTTCCTGCATAAAGAAGCAGATATGAACTTCAGGAGATGGAAACAGCGGAGACCAACTACAACATTGCTACTGCTAACTCTTGGAGGATGTGAGGAAAAAAACACATATTTATACTATCAAGCGTGCAACGTAATAAATTAAACTAACTCTTTTGTGGGTAAAATTATGTTGGAAGTTATTGAGTATATAGGTTGGGTGAGCCATTCTGGGTTAGTGACCAGCCGTCCTACTTGTAACTCACCGTGCCCCATACTCGTTCATCATTGATCAGCCATCACTTTGCCAGCTTCTTACCCAGTGGTCACCCTGCTTTATATTCATTGGTGTGGTAACCAAGATCCATTGCCACTTGACCTCCTTGTACATTCGGGGCCCACTTGTTACTGAATTATCAGTACATGCCTGATTTGTGTATATGTAATCTTCTAATTCACAGAGTGCCCAGATATCCCCGTGGTGGGTAGAGGCATTGAGAACGGGGTAAGGGGATCAGGACAAGTTCTGAGGAAGGGAGTAGTAAGTGATTCCCCGGTGATGGCGATCAGAAGGAGGAGGAGTTACATCTGTTCCATAGTCTCATTAATAAGATCACCGCTTACCTACTTTAAAATAGCTTATTGTATCATGTTTGAAATAAAATCTAATTAAATAATTCTACTTCTACAACGACGTCCCTCCCTCGCAGAAACTCTGCGACGATCTCTCCGCCTTCTTCCACCAGAAAATCGCAGCCATCCACGACAGCTTCAACACCGCACCTACGCCAGACCCCACCCCCGACGTCTCCTCCCACGCCTGCCGCCTCACCACCTGGACCCAAGTAGACGACGCCGAAACCCTAACAACCATGAATTCCATCCACTCAGGCTCTCCCACGGACCCGTGCCCACATCACGTATTCAACAAAGCCGACGCCACCATCGCCCCCAAACTCCGCAAGATCATCAACCTCTCCTTCAACACCGCCACCTTCCCGGACAGCTGGAAGCACGCAGAAATCCAACCCCTCCTCAAGAAACCCAAGGCTGACCCCAACGATCTCAAAAACTTCCGACCGATCTCTCTCCTCCCTTTTCCAGCGAAGGTCATCGAGAAGATAGTCAACGCACAGCTCGCCCACTTCCTAGAAGACAACTCTATCCTAGACCCCTCACAATCTGGATTCAGACGAAACCACAGCACTGAGACCGCATTCCTCGCCGCCACAGATGACATCAGACAACAAATGGACAACGGCGAAACCTCAGCCCTCATCCTCCTCGACCTATCAGCCGCTTTCGACACAGTCTGCCACCGCACCCTGCTAACCCGTCTCTACGAAGCCGGCATCCAAGACAAAGCACTCAACTGGATCTCATCCTTCCTCTCCGACAGAACCCAGAGAGTCTGACTCTCACCCTTCCGCTCCAAAGCCACCAACCTCATCTGCGGCGTCCCCCAAGACTCCTCTCTTAGCCCAACGTTGTTCAACGTCTACATGGCCCCCCTCGCACAACTGGCCCGTCATCACAACCTCAGCATCATCTCCTACGCCGATGACACCCAGCTCGTCCTCTCCCTGACCAAAGATCCGCTCACCGCCAAAACCAACCTCCACGAGGGACTAAAATCCATCGCCGAGTGGATGAGCAACAGCCGCCTGAAGCTCAACTCCGACAAGACGGAAGTCCTCCTCCTCGGACGCACCCCCTCGGCCTGGAACGACTCCTGGTGGCCCACCGCCCTCGGACCCCCACCCACCCCAGCCAGCCACGCACAAAACCTCGGCTTCGTCCTCGACTGTGCTCTCACCATGTCCAAACAGATCAACGCCGTCTCCTCTTCTTGTTTCAACACCCTCCGCATGCTCCGCAGGATCTTCAAGTGGATTCCAACAGGAACCAGGAAGGCGGTGACTCAAGCCCTCGTCAGCAGCAGACTTGACTACGGCAACGCACTCTACACAGGCATCCCAACGAAGACATCAAACGACTCCAACGCATCCAGAACGCATCCGCCCGCCTGATCCTCGACATACCCCGCAGATGTCACATCTCCCCCCACCTGAAGGACCTCCACTGGCTCCCTGTGGATAAAAGGATCACCTTCAAACTCCTCACCCACGCACACAAGGCACTACACAACACCGGACCCACCTACCTGAACACCAGACTCAACTTCTACGTCCCCACACGTCAGCTCCGCTCTGCCAACCTCGCCCTCGCCATCGTCCCCCGAATCCAGCACAAGGCCTCTGGCGGCAGATCCTTCTCCTTCCTCGCCGCCAAGACCTGGAACTCTCTCCCCACCTCACTACGCCAGACCCAGGACCTCCTCACCTTCAGGAGACTCCTCAAGACATGGCTCTTCGAACGCTAGCAGTAGCACCCCCGCTCCCCTCCCCCCCCGCACCTCAAAACCCTGTCGGGTACATAGCGCGCTTTATAAATTCACTGATTGATTGATTGATTGACTGTCCTGCCTCATTTTTGCCTTTTACCAAAAACTCAAAAATTCTTATAATCCACGTTCAGATCTACAAGAACGATGGAAACTGGATCGACAAAACAACAAGCCAAGACGACTTTGGACAAATATGAGGAATTTGTATTTACAGTCCAGGCAGCCAATTAGAACATCTCTGTGGGTACAGGCACTCTATCTGTTTGTTTACATCTGTTAGTTAAATATGTTCTTTATGTAGTTCACATGTACACAGTAGTACTAGTAACAACACTGTCAGAAAATGCTACAAAATGCAGTCAGGCATAATATGGTATTTAGAAAGACAGGTATTAGTTACTTCTGTGATATACATATTGTATGTCAATACAAGTTGCTATACCGGTAATGACAACTTTCATCAAAGCAATTTAGCCATATTATAGTGATCGGACTGTGCAATGGGGTCTAATCGAAAATGCATAAAAACAGTAGTTGAGAAACAGTGCACAGGTAAACAGGCCCGCGCCCACAGTAAATGCCTATAAACACGTTGATTTGCAACATCACACCAAGCAAAATTAACATCAAGCGAGTAAGAGCTGGTAAGTGCAGAACATACAAAATAAAATGCAATCATTGAATTGTTGGGAAACCTGTGTCCGCTGCAGCGTCCAGGGTTCGTGCAGGGGATTCAGCTGAGTGCGACATAGCAGACTTCAAATCAACCAGAATAGTATACCATGGGGCCGCACAGGAGTATTTGTGCATCCCCATCGTGTCCTCCCTATGCAGGGCGATGCTTTCCGCCTATGAAGCCAGGGATCTCGCCCAGGCACCAAGCATAGGGGGGAGTGAAGACTTCCACCTGAGTGTGATACGGTATTTGTCCAGTAAGAGGCCTAATTCAACAAAGTGGGCAGAGGCTCTATGGGGCATATTTATGAGCCCCTAGCGCACCAGAGCATCACTTTACGCGACACGCCGGTGGTGCCATGCCCTGCGCCGCATTTACAAGACTGCATTTTGACGCTGCCCCAGATTTACGTGTTTTCATGGCGTAACCCCAGTAGCGTTAGCAAAACGCAACTAGGAGGAATACTTTTATTCCGCATCGTTTTCTGCGTTTTCTATGTGTGCTGCATTTTGCAGCATGCATAGAAAGAGCAAAATGCCAGAAATTATTGTTTATGTGCGGGAAGGTGTCCCTTCCTGCACATAATTATTTCAAAATTCCACTTTGGCACTTCGGTGTGTGCTGCATTCTGCAACACACACGGAAGTGGAAACTGCCATTAGTGATTGTTTATGTGCAGGAAGGACACCTTCCAGCACATAAACAATCAAACCCCTCGTAACAGACATCCTTGTACGATGGTGCAAGGATGCCTGCATTGGCGCTAGGCAGCACAATTTAGGGGGAACGCAGCGCTGCACCACTTTTCAGTAAATCTGGCCCTGTGTTTCTAATTACCACAGCGCAGTTACAAAAGACAGACCTCCCATGTGCACAGCAAGTTGCGCCTCATACAATTTGCTAATTGCGAAGTGACCACTTGCTAGTACTGTTTAAGAGATGAGCATCTGTAAAAAAATCTGCATCAGGCACACAGCAATGGGAACAGGCAGCATGAGTCTGATTCAAATAATGGTTTATTTTGTGGGAAGTGAGGTAAACCCTATGTAGGACATATTATTGAATGAGAATGAAAGCGGCATTGCTTCGTATGCGGACAGGACATTTCAATATGGAGCATCACTCCCTGTTTGTGCAGGGGCAGCCTAGGTGCATCTCCCAGTGGCAACGTAGTGACGTGAGTGGAATCGCCTGTGCAGGCCCTCTATATAATGTGTGAAAAAGTGCCTCTTTTGACATGGCTAGCCCTCCACTTTTTGCCTGGTGTCAGATGTGGTTTCAAAGTTGTTAGTGCCCAGGGCCCCTGTTAACTAGGATCCCTGGGCCAGATCTCTTTCCCAAAACTGTTATTATGCATTGGCACAATTGGCAACACCTTTAGCTGCCACTATAAGTCCCTAATAAATGGTTCTTAGGTACCCAGGGCATGTGGTACTAAGGGTAGGCCCCTGAGCGCAGCACCACAGATTGTGCCACCCTCAGGGACAATGCATCCAAGTGCCCCCAGCACTGCTATTGCAGGCTGAGTGTCCTGGTGCAATTCTAAAATACAAAACTGACATCGCACACAACCTGAATGACCTGTCCACTACATGCAATATAGGTAAGTCACCTTTGGCAGACCTTTCATCCCTAAGGCAAGGTGCACTATACTGCATGTGTGGGCAAAGATGCATGAGCAATATGCCTCTACTCTGTCCTTACTGAACCCGGTACACAGTAAGTGAACACTGCAGCCATTTAAAATCCATGTGCTGGTCAAGGGTCAGTATGAGTTTTACAGCTACATGATGGCCACTCTGAACTCTGGGTTGTTTGGTATCAAACAACTCAGAACAATAAATCCAAACTGGTGCCAGTATTTGATTTATTGAGATGCCCAAGGGCAACCTTATAGGTGAACCCTGCAAAAGCTAACTAACCCTGGCATGGTTGCTGGCCGCTCACAACCAGCTTGCCACAAGATTATGGAACCCTTGGGTGATAGCCTTTGCTCTCTGGGTTCAGAAAACAAATCCCTTCCTGGGCAGAGGTTTTACACCATTTTTGTACACTATATAGAGAGCCAGTGTCCTACATAATGCAACACAATGTATGTTAGCTCTAACTGGGTAAATTACAAGGGGTTTGGATAAACATTTATCCTATGTAAAACCGAGTGTAGGGACCTGCAGGTTGAAGGTTATATTTGCAGTAAATAATGTGCTTCTAAAGGGATCTTGGCAGCCACTGTTAGTAAGCTGGCAAGAAATTGGAACTCAGTATATGGCTGAAACAGTGTATGATGTCATCAACTATGCCACTGGAGAGTCTGGTTTGAGTGACAGCGCTTGCATTTGAACTATATGGAAAGATCATATACAGAATGCCTGGGGAGATATAAAGTATCTTGAAGAAGTTCTGAATTGGTTTGTAGTGGGAGTTGAAAGCATGCAGAGGAGCTGACAGCAGTGGGGAACAATGCCCATGTCAGCACAGAGTACTTTCCAACAAAAAGAAGGTCTCTTTCCAGTAAGACTCAGATCCCTGAGGCAGGACTGGAGTCCAAGGGCTGGAAGAATTAGCACAAGGTTAAGACATAGCTGTTGTTGACAGACCCAGGAGCCACCGTGGCCCAGAAGGACTCCACTTAGTGCAGAGGTGCAGAGGCATAAGAAGAAGAGGAGTCGGAAAAAGCCCAGATCCTCAGACTACTGTGCAACTGTTTGTGGGCATTGGTGAGCAAATCACAACTGTCTGTGCTACAAACTTCAGTGGATGAGGTAAGGTGGTGTAGGATCCCACTCCGGATTAGGATCCTGCTCCAAAATTTTGCCTGAGTGAAGTACCAGCCACACCAATCCCAGCATGAGATCCTGACATGTCTGACATTAGCTTGAACGTTAAGGGATTTAGGAGGATTATACCCTTACACCACCCCATGTTGTTCCCCTGCCAAGTGATTATGTACCTATTGAAACAGAAGGAAGGTGGGAAGACACTTCTGAGGTACCCCTTGGGAGAGCAGAGGTGCCACAACTCTCAGGCGGGAAAGAGACATCAGAACAGATATCTCATTACCCCGATTTAGAAGATATATGTTCCCTAGAAGACTGACAGGGCATTTAGGGAGGCTTTCACGTATGTGCCCTAAACAATCCCTTTAAACCTATCAGCCACATTCAATACTGTCGACCACTCAGTGCTCACTGATCACTGAGAAAGCATCGGTATCAGAGATTCAGCCGTGACCCTTCTAAGGTCTTTTCTTGCCAACACAGAACAATCAGTGTCTGTGGGTGATTTTACATGTAAACCCTTTTCACTTCTGGGTGGAGTTCTCCAAGGGTCTTCATTAGGCCCTACACTGTTCAATATATAGGTCACACAGTGACAAAACTGGATTTGTTCTTTTGGCTTTCTGTAGTCTCCTATGCTGAAAATACACAGCTTGTAGTCTGAATTATCAGTGATTTTGGAGAGGCAGCAAAACGGTTAAATAACTGCATGGTGAAGATAGCTGGCTGGATGAAAAATACCTGCCTCAAATTCAATTCGGACAAGACTGAGGTTCTTCTTTTCGGAAACTGCACCACTTTCTAGACCACTATCAAGTAGCTTAAGGATCGTGGTCCACTTCCAACCCCAGTAAAAAAAATGTAAAGACCCTGGGTGTCCTCTTTGTTGAAAAGCGAACATTTTCTGATCAAATCAATCAAGTCACACCTTCTTGCGTTTTTCTGAGAACTCTAAGAAATATTTTTCCCTTTATACTGTTTGACCTCCCAATTTTTTTTTTACTGCTCTAGCAATATCTAGGATTGACTACTATGACGCTCTCTATGTTGGCATTCAGCATCGACTGTTGAATTAAGTTCAGTTCCTCCAAAATGCAGCAGTTCGCCTTCTTATGAAGATACCCACATTTAAGTTGGTCTCTGAAGCCGTTTCTGATCTACACTGGCTTCCAGTTTGAAAGCATGTGAGTTTCAAAGCCCCTTGTTTGACTCACAAAGCCCTCCATGATGCCAGCCCTAATATCTTAAGAGAAATATCCACTGGTATGCTCCCAATTGTATACCTCGGTCCACTTCTGTCAAAAATGTGGTGATTCCTAAAATCAACAGGGCCTGCTGTAGGGGAGCAGAAGCTTTACTTTTTCCACATGCATACTCCGGAATTCTCTGCCTTTTCAGCTAAAAGTTCAATCCGTTGTTACACAATTCAATAAACAGAGCAAAACCTGACTGTAGGTATGCTTTCTGCCCCTATAGGTTTCATTCTGGCTCCATAACAGACACCAGTGCCAAGACACCTTTGGGCATATGCGTGCTGTAAAAATGTTTTACTTAGTTACTTACAAGGAGCGATACCTTCTCCCCGTAACCAGCGAGACGGCCTTTACATGTCCTCGCACTGGATAAGGGCAGTACCATTATGAATGAATATCTATGAATATGTCACAAAGCCAGCAAGGCGTAAGTAGTAAGTCTTTATTGACGCTTTGCAAAATGCCAAAACATCAAAAGGACTTGCAGGATCTTGCTCAATGGAAACACAGTCTGGAAACATCAGACAGCAAATGGACAACGGCGAAACTTCGGCCCTCATCCTCTTGGACCTCTCCGCCGCCTTCGATACGGTCTGCCACCGCACCCTACTATCACGCCTCCACAAAGCCGGAATACAAGACAAAGCCCTCAACTGGATCTCCTCCTTCCTCTCCGGCAGAACCCAGAGAGTCCGTCTCTCACCCTTCTGCTCCACAGCCACTAACCTCATCTGCGGCGTCCCCCAAGGCTCCTCACTAAGCCCGACGCTGTTCAACGTCTACATGGCACCCCTCGCACCACTGGCCTGTCAACACAACCTCAGCATTCTCTCCTACGCCGACGACACCCAGCTCATCCTCTCCCTCACCAAAGATCCTCACACCGCCAAAGCCAACCTCCATGAGGGATTGAAATCCATCGCCGAGTGGATGAGAAACAGCCGCCTGAAACTAAACTCTGACAAGACGGAGGTCCTCATTCTCGGACGCACCCCTCGGCCTGGGACGACTCCTGGTGGCCCACCGCACTGGAAGCCCCCCCTACACCAGCCACCCACGCACGCAACCTCGGCTTCATCCTCGACTCCGCTCTCACCATGTCCAAACAGGTCAACGCAGTCTCCTCCTCCTGCTTCAACACCCTCCGCATGCTCTGTAGAATCTACAAGTGGATCCCGACGGAAACCAGAAAAACGGTTACCCAGGCCCTCGTCAGTAGCAGACTTGACTGCGGCAATGCACTCTACACAGGCATCCCAGCAAAAGTCATCCAACGACTCCAACGCATCCAGAACGCCTCTGCCCGCCTGATCCTCGACGTACCCTGCCGATGCCACACCTCCCACCACCTGAAAGACCTCCACTGACTCCCTGTGGACAAAAGGATTACCTTTAAACTCCTCACCCACGCGCACAAAGCACTCCACAACTCCGGACCCGCCTACCTGAACCACAGACTCAACTTCTACGTCCCCTCCCGCCAACTCCGCTCTGCCAACCTCTCCCTCACAATCGTTCCCCGATTCCAATGCAAGACCTCCGGCGGCAGATCCTTCTCCTACCTCGCCGCCAAGACCTGGAACTCCCTCCCGACCCCCCTGCGCCAGACCCAGGACCTCCTCACTTTCAGGAGACTCCTCAAGACCTGGCTCTTCGACCAATAGCAGCACCCCCCCCCCCCCCCAGCGCCTTGAAACCCTAACGGGTACGTAGCGCGCTTTAGAAATTTACTGATTGATTGATTGATTGCTCCAAAGGCCCTAATTTGCAAGTGATTGTGTTCTGATTTATGCGCGAGATATATACAGATGAAACCTCTTTAAAGGGATTACTTAAAAACAAAACGATGCAACCCCTTACTCACTGCTAGCGGCATGCTTCATCATCAGGGTTCCACCTTCCCCAGCACCATCTTGGTGCTCGGCAGGCTCGACCAGAGTCATTTAAGTCTTTTATGTTTGCAAGGTGAAGACAATAGAGGGGCTCTGGGCGAACTGTTAAAATTATATTAGGACAGGTAATGTACAAATCTTTTATTCTATAAAAGCTAGAAGCCAATTCTATACAAGGTTAAAAATAAGACGAGGTGGAGGAGCTAGGCAGTAACTATGACCCCCTTCTCACTGTGCTTTCCAGGTCAACATATAGATATATTGGGTTCCTGGGCACTGGCAAACAGGCACAGAGTATATTAGAGCATTAATTATTGCAGTAATGTACGTTGATTCCTGAAGTGCACTGCACACACTCAGATCCCCTTCTGGAAGCAGAGCCAGGACAAACGTCTGCTCCTGTGTAGGCTAACACGCCAGATACATCTTCCATAAAGGTGAATGTCATCCAGGAGGAAATGAAGGCTAGCAAGCACTCAAGGGTTCACATCTACTGTATCTGTGAAGCAAAGACTATTGTGGCTGACCAGTCTACAGTTCCGGATGCCTTGAAAAAAACACAAGATGTGAATGAGAGCTGAGATGACTACTCAGTTCCTACCTGCATTGGGGAGACTTTTCACCGAAAATATTATGCACTATCTCACCAAACCTATAGTGGAAAAGAGACAGACAATGTCTGTTGTGTGGCAGATGACTTTATAATTAAGCTGGTGGCCTCCCTGGCAAATCCTGTATAAGTAAAATTACTTGCATGATGCAAACAGATGTGCTATTCTGTCCCTTTTTAGGGTCGATGCTGCATCGCATGCGATTGTGCATGCGTTTCGCTTGCGAGATGCTTTAGGAGTTAGAAAAGGTATCGGAGCCCCGTCCCCAGTCCATATCACGTCAGTCTCCTTCATTGGTTCGTCGGCTTGCCTGTTAAAATCTGCTTGCTTTCATTAGTGGAAGGCACGCATACGTCATGCATTTTCCAGTAGATAGCCCTCTTTGAGCGCAGCGACCAAGTACTGAAAACATGCAAGGCTCGCTGTTTCCCGTCAGGTTTGAGGACTACTTTTTATCTTTTGTTCACAGCGCGATCTCGCTTGGCAGAAGTCGAGCGCTTTGCATAACATCGACCCTGTTACATAGTTAATTGCACTTTTGTCGGTTACGTAGATAATTGCACTTTTGCCGATAGGTTTCACTACGAGTGAACTGTAGCAGCGCGATCGCTCCGTGTTTTTCCATTCAATGTGGCAAGAAAAATCCTTATTGCCCTATTGCATTGCAAATGCTTGTTTAAGTTTTCTAGCTGACCCTTTGTCTGCCCAGTGGTGATTTCAATATCTCATACTCCACTGAAAATGCTCAATTTTGTTTGTGTTGATTCACCAGCAGAGGACAAAGCTCTGCTGAGCTGCAATTGCATGAAAAGTGTACATATTAGAGAGTTACTACAGATCTGTCCCCTGGATATAGAGACACCCGTTTGGTGGCAACTGGGTTGATATTCAGGGCTGCATGCCCTTTTAACAAATCCCCTGTGAAAGGTGCTTCTTAACCTTCCGGATATAATCTTTTCAGGTTCCAGAGTGTGTTGCTAGGCTCAGTTGACCCCTTGACATGTCACCTCTGTGACCACTTATAGCTTGCCCTCTCTGTCCAATGCAAGAAGTTCTGACAAATACTAGGGAAGATGATCCCCACTCTGGGATTTGGGGTAGCTCTGTTAACAGTGACAGAGAAGGCACAAAACAACAGACTGGAATGTGGACCTATGTAATTGCCAGTGGGTGAAACAATTCAAGCATTCCTACCATCATTTTTCTGTTTTCCTTGTATTAAATTGTGGCACTACTTGGGATTAGACATTGGCTTCCTAACAGTGCCCCCAGTTCCTATAAGTACTGGACCAATAGAGTTGTGACTGCCATGGGGTAATGAGGATCTATTGTCCTGCGGATCTGGGCAGAACATGCAATACTTCAGCATTCTCTTCATCACAAGAAACTTCAGAGTGTAGCAGCAACACTGAAGTTCGGTGGCTGCTAGTGAGTCTGCACTCCCACCTGCCCTTCTATCACTTGCATTATATCCAAGTATAGAGCATCTGGGCATGTCACCCATTAGTGGACACGTAGTGTGGACTTAGGAAAAGGCATCATAGCCCTTGAAGCTGTACAGTAACAGCACCAACATATTTGAGCCCTAAAGGTCCCTAGGATTTCCATTTTTACTGAGGAATAATCAGAGCAAATTTCGTTGCAGGGCCTTGCTTGCATTCCGCTCAGACCCCCTCAAAACCACTGACCAATCCTTTTATGAATTATGGTCCTTTAATCATTAGGGCTAAGTATATGTTGCATAACCTCTCCCTAAAAAATAATGCCTCTGCTCCAGGTAAGTGGTACCCTATCTGGAGGTTGCCCTACCCCAAATTCCAAAGCAATTGTCCCTAAAATATCATAACAATCTTAGATGTCAAATACAATATTCCCTTATGTTTCCCAGTCCCCACTTATCTTTCTGAATGTGTCTGGATACAGCTTAAGCCCTCTGAAGTGTGCCTGGACTCCCACAAGACAAGGTCTGAAATCCAGAGATATTTGGATCCTGGCAACCTCAATGACTTGCAAATCTCTCAATTCCTGCATTAACAACCAGTACCTTTTCCTGTGGTTTGTGATCCCCAGCACATATTAGGTTTGGGTTTGTTGGTTTTTGTGCTGGTGTAGGATGGCTACCCACGAACATGGGCACTATTTACAGTTCTGGGCTTTCAACCTACCAATCACTGCTATCAAATATGCCTGTCTCAGTTACTAAACGCAAGCAAGCCAGTTCTGCAACACACACAAAGCAATTACCATGCTTAATTATGTCCAGAGCTAGAAACAGTGTCCATCATGACAACATGGAAGGAGGTGGCCTCCTTATAAAGGCGCTGGAGCATAGTCCCAGCCACATTGCGCTATCTAACTTGAATCCCAACTTCAGTATGTGATTAGGAGAAAACTCAAAGGGTGTGAAGGTGCCTGCAACAGCAATTTATTCAGACAACAAAACATGTCAGGTTTATTATGTCTGATATAAACAGTGAAAGTTCAGTGGTTTTGTTCCAGTCCTCAGCAACAGGCCTTGGGGGTCAGGACTGTCTCCGCTAGAAGCCACCAGCGGGGTCCAGGCCAGGTCCTCTTTAAACTGGCCAGCTGGGCTCTTTCAAGTAAGGCCTCTTGCAGCGTTTGTGTCACTGTGGTTTAACAGGAGGTCAGCTAAGTGACCCTTGCGGTCCAATTCTTTGTCCTAGATCCAAGTGGGAGCAGGTCCAGCTTTTAGGGTTCCCCTCACAGATCTCAACAGCAGGTGCAGTCCTGCTTCTGTCTGCCACAGGCCTCTTAGTATTTAGAAAAGGATGACCAAATGTGCAACACTAGCCTGTGGGTGTGGTGACTCTCGAACCCTCTCTGACCAACAAGCAAAATGATCCCAGAGGTAACCCTACCAAATTTTGCAGCAGTTCCTGTGTGCCCTACTGCAAACAATCTCACAATGTCTGTCTCTACCTAAATCCAACATGACAGAACCTTTCATCTCTTGTGCAGAGTTACTTGGCCCACCCTCAAGGTGTGGCCAAGGAAATGAGCAACCCTTCATCTGTGGTGCCTCGCTGGCTAGGGGGACAAAAGAGAGAACAGGCCCAGGTGCGAGCTCCATCTGTCTGTGAAAGACTAGGCCCCCTTGAAGATAATTAAGTTTGTGGGCACTGCCCAGAAGGTCATTCTATCAGGAGAACAGGACACCTCCCAAGCCCAAGCCGTTTCTCTCGGCTCTAGGAGCAAGTCCTCATACAAGAAGGAGATATATACCTCCTGGTTGATAATTGAAAGCTCATGCAAATGGGCATCTAGATGCTTTAGGCAGGTAAAAGATGACATTTTAAAAATACCTTTTTGTAAAATATTTAGCAAAAATCTGACTTTGTCAATGAACTGGACTAGCGATAAATATTTTATGAAGTCCAACAATTTGCATTTTATCTGTTTCCTAGGTGGAGATAACTATTTTATTTTAATATTACCTCCCAATATTTTCCTATCAAACAGCAACCACTGCTACAGGGAAAACATATTTTGGACCTTGCCACTGTAATGATATGTTTTACATTAAACACGTACATGTCATACTTTTAAATAGCACCCACTTGCCTTATGGGCACTTAGGACTTACCCATGAGTGACTTATTAATATTTAAAAGGAGGGTTTAAGCTTGTCAAAAAGAGGTTCTTTTGACAGGTCGAATTTGTAGTTTAAACCTGCACTGTCAGGTTACTGCTTTCAGGATTGCACTCACAGTTTGCATTTTCACTTTAGTGGTGGTACATTAAGTGCTGCAGTCTACTAGTGACAACACTTTGTACCATATACTAGGGACTTATAGGTAAGTTAGAAATGTTAACTAGGAGAGTAGAAAATTTCAACATGTTTTGGGGGTCAGAACACACACACTGGGGCCTGGTAAGCAGAGGCACCGTGCACAGAATTAAAAAGCCAGCAGCATCAGACCCACACAAATCCAGGGTGATCATATAAAAAAGAGGCATTTCCTACAAATGTTAACTATGCACAAGCCACACTATAAAGTGGTGTTGTTCAAACATACTTTCTTTGACAATAAAGTAGTAGTTGATTTTGTAAATGCTATATTTTGCACATTTTGCACACGCAAGACGAACACAGTGTCAAGAGCAGATATCCATGATAACGGGTGAAGGACCTTCTTCATGCGTTGATAAGAGACGCCCTTTTGGCTCCAGCAGCAATGCTAGACTCCAGGATTACACTGGGGGTCTGAGATTACTTCTGAAATAAAACGGGTATTCTTAAACACTTTCCTCTTGCCCAGGCCACACAACATGGCAAGAAGCAAGTATGTGGTTAGCAGGAATGCAAGGAACATGGGAATTCCAGATGAATCTTGTAACCAGGAAAACACACAGCTGTGACACAACTATACTCACAATGGATTCCCTTAAATAGTGATGGAACACTATGTGGCCTAGAAGAAGAAAGAGAACGTAGAAGGCCTCAATCCTGGATTGGGAGATATTCCTAACATGACTAATATTTTGTTCAATACGTTGGAACACATGCTTTAAATAATCAAGAAAATACATTGGAACAAATGCTTTAAATAATCAAGAAAATATGGTTCAAAACATTACAGGGACTCTAAACGTTAAGTCCTAACAGTGAATCTGAAATTCCTGGCCTACAGCATTTCAGAGATGGCATAGATCAAAGTGTATTCTCCTTCGCATTCGCCCTTAAAGAGATGCCTGCATTCAAGGGAAATTCGTCTCACCCCACAATTCCATGCACAATCCTCTGCAAAGAGACGTCTGGAGAAAGAGAGACCAGGATGCAAGGATGCCACAAGCGGGCCTCCCTATTGAAGGCTGCTGCCGCTGTGGTCTCCATCCAAACATAGACCAGGAAGGAGCTAAGGAAAAACTCCCAACAAACACACACAAACCTCTCCCATTATAAATCATAGAAATGTATCCTACTAAAAACACCAAAGGCAAACGTGAACGGTCTAGCAGAGACTAGATAGAGTATAGCTCACAGGGAATTAGCCATCCTCAGGTCCATGTTATGTCTCACAGTATGAAAAGGACTAAAGAGGTTCTCAAAAAATTGAAAGGCATGGCCTTACACAGATCCATGGTGCCATGTTTCATTGGTGGGCGGGCCACATTCACTAGAGAAAATTCAAGAAGTGAGTAGGTTACCAGTGATTATGGGGAATTCTTTTGTGAATGGGTATTGGTGAAACCAGGATCGAGAAAGCATAGAAAAAAAACCTAAGCACTCAGCCAAAGTATTTCTACTAAGGGCGGGCCAGAGATGATTAAAGGCTATTGTGATGAATGAGACTTCCTAATACACCCAAAAGGTCGACAAGGCAACATGGTCCAGCTTGTATAATGGCTCCAAACAGGGCCCCTGGCTTTCTTCAGGATCTAGATCTGCATTTTCCTAACTCCGTTATATAGTTACGCTCATGCATTCATCAGCAACCATGCACAGTCCAACTATGAATATAGTCCAGCTGGACAATCTTCCCTGAGTCTGCAATATTTGGAAGGCCCCTATCTTAAACTAGAGCAGGCCCCTTATATGAGATCATGGGGAAACCCTTGTAGTCACACTTCCTTCAAATGTGTTTCCCTCTGTACTACCTATACTGCAAGGCAGTATATCGCCCCACGCCACGTAAAGTGTTGTCGTCAACAATGTACTCTCAGATGTTGTATTGATGTTATCCATAATGTGATTGAATATGTCATGTGTGATGTACAATGTGAGGTCCTAAGCAGTGTATGGCAAGGGCAGAAGTTATAGTTAAGATAAATAGATATAAGTGCTGAATTTCACTGTTTTTTAGTTTAAAATGTGACAGGTAAGCTGACTTTTTCACTGGACTATAATGTCACTTAAGCCTTTGTTTTTTTCAGTGAACTTCTATTTAAAAAAAATGCACAGTAAGATAATATTACCATGCCTAAATATAACGTCACTTTAACCTACGTTTTTAATTGAATACCTGTTTTTTTTTTCAACGTAAAGTAATATTTTATTACCATATGAAATTATGACAACCACGAGCCGCAGTGGTGGCCACAACGTCTGGCCTGTTGCCAGGACGTATATGCAACCACACATGAACAGGGATTCCCCGCAGCACACAGCCTTTGGATGACTCCAGTGTGGGGTCAGCTGCAGGGCCTGGGCACAGGTCAGGCCCTGAGGACAACCCCCCCAAGGGTAGGCAACTCCATGCCGTATATGCCCTTTGGGCGTGTGTGGCGTGGGGAGCCTGCAGCCACTCCTTGACCCTCTTTCAGGCCACGACCTTCACGCACGGCATTCTGCTGTGCACAGCATGGGTTAGCCGCAGGGCCAACTGCCAATAAGTGGACAACCTACCACAGTCACTCATGCACTCTCCTTTTTTCCAGGACTCTCACTCCCGTGGGACTCTCGCAGGAGTAAGGATGGGTGTCACTGGCTCTCGCGAGAGTCACAAGGGTTCGCAGCAACCCAAAATTTATTTTTTTCAAATGTGGCCCCCCTCAAGGTCCAGAGGGTCAGAGTATACCTTGTGTTAACATTTTTAGGACACATTGACTGAGACACGGATCCGCTTGATGGATAACCCAAAACATTCAAAAAGGTGCTGAGCTGGATGATTTTTTGGGGGAAGTTTCATAAAACTTTGTTAAATGGCGCCATAGTTTTTAGCAAATCATAAAATCAATTTACTATGGTAACTAGGTCCTAACTATAGCTACCCAATGGCGACTACCACTGGGTAATATAAATTATCAAGATACCTAGATGAGGAGTTAAAGTTCATACACACCAATATGTAACACCTTCACGGTATTCCGGTTGTTGATGTTGGTGATATTTTACCATGTTGATATTGTACTCGATATTCTGACATACAAGTAACAGTTACTTGTGCCTTAAACACCAAAATCAACAGGACTTGCTAAAATACAGGCACATGAAGAACTTACTCTAGAACGGGGTCCAGGGACTTCTGTCTTCATCAGTGGCCCATCATAATCCAACTGAACATCTGTTTTGGCTGCAGCCTGGCTGATGTATCTGTACCCTGGAAGGGAAAGAAAAGATGAGAAAAAGGTTTTGACTAAATGTAGCAAAACAAGGAGACAGGTGAATAGTCCAGACAATCTATGTTGGCTCTCCATTCCTTCACTTATAGTCCTGGTCCCTTGATATACCTCCATAAAAAATATGTTGTCCAGGGATTTTCATTCTTGATTTGTGTTCTTGTATCATTAGAGAAGGAATTCAGTGATTGCAGAAACATATAAATAAAGTGAACTATGAAAATGTGTCAAAAACAGGAGTGATAAACATTATTGTTTTCATATTCAGATCATAAACATTGTTTTGTGTATACATAAAATGATTTAAAAAACATTATTTGCTTCATTTCTATATTTGTCTCTTTTTCCTATATTATAGCCACCATTTTGGAAAATGGTGCAAGGGTTGCTCGGAGGAGTTATTTTCTGTCTCTATAAAACTACTTGACCCCCAAAACCATTAATTTGACACCAAAAGGAAGTATATAGGTCTCATGGTTCCTGAAATATTACATTATCACTGCAACACATCTGCCATTTTTAAAAATGTCGCCCAGAAAAGTTCAGCCCGGATCAGCAATGTCTATCCAAGCTAAATTACTTCCCTAATGATACAAAAACACAAATTTAAAATGAAAATCTCTTGACAACAATTTTTTTTACTGAGGACTAAAACTAGTTATCCTGCTAATTATACTCTTGGGGACAGATTTAGCAAAATTATGAAATTCACAGCTGAGGGAAAATCGGCAGAGCTGCATTAGGCGAATTTTGCAAAAAATGTGCAGTGACATATTTGCAACGCATCATACATTGATTGTGTCACTGGCCATGCACACATGAATAATGCTGTGTTTGAGTGCCACTAAACATGATATAGATTTACATCACCTTTCTTCATAGGGTAGGTCACATTATGTGTGATTTTCGCCAAAGTACCATACATTATGCAAGGAAATATCAGACAATTTTGTTATGCCCCTCTTTGCAACTGGTTTCATTTGGTGCTATTCCATGCAAACATAATCAAGCTACTTGCGTGGCCGTGTTATGGACCACTGTGACTTTGAAATGCATAGAACCTCAGGGGTACGTTCCAGTTGTAAATTAAAAAACTCACTATCTCATCTGTCCTCATAATTAACACGAAGAAACATCAGCAAAAGAATGTGAACTCAATCCATGCCCTCCTTTTCCAAAGTCGTTAAAAGACTCTTCCTGCGATACAACTTAAGCTGACTCTTTCTGCACTCTCTCTAAATCGCCGGATAAACACGCCACGCTAACACATGTACAAGAGCCATGACGAATCCCACAGCTGGAACTGACATTTCATGCAGTAGGCTACAGAACTGAATTTGTTAACTACTCCAAAGAACTGTTTACTGAACTGACCAATCATCATGTAGTGTTATATACGTTGTATTCGGGTTGCAGGGACTTTGCTACCAGTTGTAGTGCAGTGGCACCGAGGCTCAGACCACTTAAAGGACAATTGTACCCTCGCAATGCTGTATTTTACTACCCCATGAGCAGTCAAAGGGGCCATTTTCCTTGCTTGACCCAGGGTCCATGGCATCCTTGCTACGCTACTGTCTGATTCTGTATTATTATAATCATTAAAGAAAAAAACACTAAAAAGATTTTAAAACAAGCATTTGCAATGCAATGGGTCTTGCATTTGCTTGAGTTAGAACTATTATCGTTGTAAATTCCTAACTGGACTTTCCTTGCCACTTAAGTTGAAAATGAAAAGTAAAACAGTTGACATAAGAGTCAATTCAAAGCGCCATGGCCACCATGAGCATGAGTGCAAAAGAGAGACACAAAAGGAAAAAGGAGTTCGCTCACAGTCAAACATATCGGGAATCGTGCAATTTTCCAAGAAACAGGGTGCAGTCTGCAAGGCGGTAACAAAACTGCCCCAATGAGGGACAAATGTAAAGCATTTACCAATGATAATAAAGGATTTTTGAAAGGCAAGCCCACAAACCTATGAAAGTGATGGGCGTGATTAAAAGCCCACAATTCTTACAACAGGTCAAAGCGCTTTTTCTCTCCACTAAAATGGCAAAAACTAGACATGGTGATGGTGTGGTTCTTCCACATCTGACATGAACTTATGTCAAAATGGCGTGAGATTTTTGATTGAGGGGAGAGGGGAGAAAGGGCAGGGCTGGACTGGGGAACTAAAAGCAGCCTGGCAAAAATGTTTAAACCAGCACCCCAAACCCAGATCCTGATTTTTTTCAAAAGTGGTGCAGCACATTGGGTAGATCTAAGCATCACATTAAGGGGCATATTTATGTGAAATGTCAAGTCATGTTGCTGCACTGCATGACAGGGAAAGGGCAGGAATGCATTGTATTTAAAAGAATATGGGGCATATTTGAGAGCCCCTAGCGCCACTTTTCATGGCGCTATGGTGGCGCAATGCCCTGCGCCGTATTTACAAGATGGCGTTAAGCCACTTTTTGTGGCTTAACGCCACCTTGTAAATACAGCCCCTTCACACGCAGCCCTTTGCATGGAAGGGACGTGCAATGGGGTGGCGTTAGCAAGGCGCAACTAGGAGGAATACTTTTAGTCCTTCTAGTTTGTTGCTTTTCCTACGTGTGCTGCATTACACAGCACACATAGAAAGCGCAAAATGCCAAAAACTATTGTTTATGTGCGGGAAGGTGTCCCTCCCTGCACATAAACAATAATTTCAAAATTACGCTTTGGCACTTCTGTGTGTGCTGCAGCGCCAAATCGCCGTTAGTGATTGTTTATGTTCAGGAAGGGACACCTTCTGCATATAAACTATCAAAGCCCTAAACCCAGACATCCTTGCACAGTGGTGCAAGGATGCTGCATTGGCGCTAGGCAACTCAATTTAGTGCCAGCGCAGGGGGAAACGCAGGGTTGTGCTGTATTCTAGTAAGTATGGCGCATCCCTATGATTCAAAGGTGACACAGTGCAGCGCTGCCAATTTTGACACAGCACAGCGCTGCGCCACTTTTTAGTAAATCTGTCCAATGGTGCGTTCCTGCCTTTTCCCCTGTGCTGGCATTCTTTTGGCTGCATAGCGTCAAAGCAGGCCCCTTTGCACCATGGTGCAAGAGTGCTTGGGTTGCATGCAGGATCGTTTCTGTGCAATAAGGGGCACCTTCCTGTACAGAAATAATCCTTGGAATCTTTTTTCTCTTTCTCTGTGTGCTGCAGAATGCAGCACTTACAGTAAGAGTTAAAAACGAGGAGAAATAGATATTTCTCCTGGTTACGCCTCTCTTGGGGAGGCGCATCTTTTTGGCGCATTCCCAGGTTTGCCTGTTCTTTTAAATCTGGGGATGCGTCAAAATCCATGGATGAAACCCATAGAAACGACTCACTGAGCAGAGTAAGGCAACACAGTGATTTGCTCTGTGTTACATTACTCAAGATTTACGAAGCCACGCAGGGCCACTCAAGGTATCCTTGCGTGGCTTCATAAACCTTATTTTGCATTTGCGTCGCTCTTGCACAACACTGCATGGTGCAAGAGGGATCTAAAACGAGTCATAAATATGTCCCTCAGTGCTCTACAAATGAAGTCAGAGCAGAAATAAAGGCTAAATTGAATACAAACTAGAAATGAAAGTTCTAGAATAAATGAGTCACTGGAATATAGAAAACAAACATGATATATAACTCTAAAATACGCTGCTTTTTCGCGCTATGTGTACAAATAGATGAATCTTCAGACATATATGAAGAAACGTGTGTGTGCTTATGTATGTGTCTTAGCATGTCACTGGACAGTGAAAATCGAAAAAAAAGTCTTTTGCAAATGCAGTTCAGCCATTTTGTAGCTATTTAAGTAGCAGGCGGTACTATTACTGAGCACAATGGTGCTAAAGGGACCTTACCCAGCAGCATTCAAAGCCAGAATGCAGACATGAATCATTAGCTTTCTTCAGAACTTTTTCTCTTCCTGAAGCTACAAGTCATCCATGTGTGTAATAGCAGAGAAATAACATAAAGGCTAAACCCTTTAAAATCAGACGAAGTCAGGAGGGCACATCAGCATAATGCGCTCGGCCATACCAGATATCGCTTCTAGGCACAGACTTTCTGAGAAATGTATCCCTTCATAGGCTGCGACTGCCTTACAGCTTCTGCAAAGGTCACGCGAACTGCAGTCTGTGCAACTGGTGCGACGTTGTGAGATGTTTCTAGAATGCGGGCCTATATTTTACCAGCCCCTTAGAACACTACCACCCATTCGTTCCATTAAAGTTAACATGTTGAAGTCAAAATGTAACTTCTAGGTAGATTATTTTTCTCCTAGCGCTAGGATTTGTCCCAGGCCGATCGCCATGTGTGCCTGGGCCCAGTAATAAAGACAGTAAGGATAATTTTACTGTGTTCAGAGGCGCAGCCGAGACCTTGAGGAGAAAGTATGGTGCCTACTTGGCCTGCGATGCAGTCTTGTTCAATGGCGCCCTATAACCCAGCACGGATGACTAGTTTAGAATAACGTGGTGCAATCCGCAGGAGAAACTCAGGTGCTTCTTAAATGAATGTCCTTTCACATTTGCCTTTTCTATGTTTGGGGTTGATACCTTTCCTAGATAAAAAAAAATATACTGGTGATTTGGTCATGTTTTAAGATTCTACAAAAGCCCAGACATGATACTTAAATATGACTTTATAGAAAGTCACATGTGTGTACTTTTAACATGGCTGATCTCTGTTATGTGTATCTGTATAGCATACAACTCTCCCGGGAGGGTATCTTGGGGATGAATGGGCTCAGCCAGTATCAGGGCTAAGTGAAAAGCCAAGTCTTGAGTGTCTTGTGGAACTTAGGAAGTGAAGAAGAGGCTCTCATGCTGGGAAAGGTCGCTCTAGATTTTAGGTGTGAAGTAGGAGAAGGCACAACACCCATTTCTGGTTCTGCAAATGCAAAAGCTGTGTGCGAGTAGGAGTTTAGCTCAGAAAAGTTGACTGGTAGGGTTGTTGAGATTTATGTGGTGTTTTAGGTATGAGGGGCTAATGTTGTGTAAGGCTTTGATTGGTATGTGAGGAGTTTGAAGAATGTTCTTTTGTGAATTTGGAGCCAGTGGAGGTCTTTGAGGTGGAGGTGGGGGTGGTGGTGTTGTGAGTGCTGTGTGGGAGATTGAGGGTGAGCCTAGCAGCAGAGTTTTGTATGGTGTAGAGTCTTCTGGTCAGCTGAGTGTTGATTTGAGCATAGAGTGCATTGCCGTAGTCCAGCTTGCTGGTAATGATGGCTTGGGTGACGGCTCTGTAAGTGCTGATGGGGTCATTTGAAGATAGTCTTGAGCATTTTGTGTGTGTGGAAGCAAAAGACGATGACTTCATTCACTTGGCAGGTTATGGTAAATTGGTTTTCGATTCCTAATCCAAGGTTCTTTGCGTGTGTTGTTGGGAGGGGAATGGATCCGAGTTCCGAAGGCCACGAGGTGAAGTTGCAGATCGAGGTGCTTTTGCCAAAGATTACTACTTCCGTCTTGTCTGTGCTGATCTAGAAGCAGTTGGTTTTCATCCAATTAGCTACTTCAGATATGCAGGTGGAAAAACTTGTCCGGATGTTTGGCGTCTTGTCTGAGAGGGAGGGTATGAACTGGATGTCGTCAGCATAGGAGAAAATGTTGATTCCTTGGGTGCAGATGATGCTGGTAGGGGGGTCATGTAGGCATTGAACAGAGTGGGGCTGAGTGAGGATCCTTTTGGAACTCCACAGATCAGGTTGACAACATCTGAGGTGAAGGAGGCCCGACTGACCTACATGGTGAAGCCTGTCAATAGGAGCCAATCCAGCATAGTGTTTGACCTTGGATGCCAGCTTCATGCAGTTGTTGGTTAAGAATGGGAGAGAGACGGTGTCGAAGGCCGTTGAAAATTCAGTAGGATAAGGGCAGAAGTGTCAACTCTGTCCATAATCATGGTAGAGATGAGGGTGCACTTTGTACTGTGACTGGGCCTGAATCTCGAATGAGTGTTGTTGAGGAGGTGGTTGTCAGTGAGGTGGGTGGCTAGGTGTTGTTTATCATCTTTTCTGTGAGTTTTGCCAGGTAAGGTAGCAGGGAGATAGACCGATAGTTGGCTAGCATCTTTAGATCTGCTGAGCATTTCTTGAGGAGGGGGAGTACTGTGGTGTATTTCTAGGAGCCCAGGTAGGTGGCTGTGATGACTGATTAGTTCAGGATCGGAGTGAAGGCTGCGCTGATGGGATCTAGTACTTTGATGACAATGAGGTGGGGCCAGGGTGCTGAGGGTGCTCCAGAGTGTAAGTACTGCATGGTCATTGAGGTTTGTTGAGTGGTGATGGTAGGCCAGGTGGCCTGGGTAGTCCTCTTGGTGATAGTAGAGAAAGGCAGAAGGGCTCCGTGGGTCGAAGGGTTTGGTTGGGGTCAAAGTTTTCAAAGATGCTGGTGAGTCCGTTGTTGAAGAATAGGGATAGCTGGGTGCAGATGTCATAAGAGGAAGCTACGATGGTGGAGCTTATGACCAGAGAAATGAAGTCTTTCACAATGGCAAAGATTTCCTTGGCGCTGTTGATGCTGCTTTTGATGTGGTCGGTGAGTTTGGGACCTTTGGCGGTTCTAGTTTGCTGATAGTACCAACTTAAGATGATTTGTAGGTGCTCTTGTTAGTTTGTTCAGACTTTGTCTCCATCTGTGTTTATGTTGCTTGGAGTTTCATTTGGTGAGTCTGAGCTCTTCCATGTGCTAGTTTGCTTTCGGTCTGGTTCTTGTGGCTTTGTTGGCTTTCAGAGAAGCCAGGGTATTTGTGCAGTTGGTGATCTGGGTTTTGAAAATGGAGATGGATTCGGGGAGGCTGTTTTTTTGTCAAGGCCAGGAATACTAGAATACTTCTAACATCTTGTTCAAGCCCCGTAGGGAAGATTTGATGATGGTGTTTCTGCAGTGGTGTGAGGTTCTCCAGGTGGTAGATGAGGTCACAGAGAAGGAGGAAGACACTGGAGTTGAGGATAGCAGGGTGAAAGGCCAAGTCCATGGTGGTGCCTCCAAAGATGATGCGTGGCCCCGGTGGTGCTTTTCAAGGTAGTGGAGCATTAGATGGATTCTTTGAAGATGATAACAAGTCTGCCTATAGTCTGTTTGTCCTGTCCTGTCTTGTATTTGTGAGGGGATTGCCTTTGTAACGTCAGGGGCCGACAAAGGAGTCAGACAGATGTCGGTCAGGAACAGCAGGTCTGTTGATGGGTGAGCAGTTATGTAGCAGATATCAAATTTCTCTGGCGCGTTTAGAGAGGGAGCAAGTCATTTAGTTTGTTTTAATTATCAGTTGGGATTTATTAAGTCATCATGGGAACATTTAAAGTGCATTCTTATATTCACTGTTTAAAGTTATGTACAGATAAGGGGAACAATAACTGCCTTTAGGTGATCTTCCTCATTTTTGTACCGCCAGAACACTAAAATACTAGCCATGTCAGTAAAAAAACACAGTGGCAACCATACACATCTTAAATATATGTAGGTCATTTAACATCCCTTTCACAATAAATTAAGGTGGCCACCATATTTACCACCCTTGCCTGTATTTCTAAGTCAATGCTAGTAAAGAAATTAGGAAAATCAACAAAATCCAGTATTTTTCCCTTTTAAGGTCTAAACAGCAGGGCTTCAAACAATGTTCAGTCCTAAATTAATTGTTCCTGTTCCAAGCCTATATAGGGTTCCTGCAGGAAACCCAATTGCTGCACTTAGACCATTCCCGCTTGAATCCCAAGACTTTTCACATCAGTATTTCTCCGTGGGCCACAAGAGAACAACGGGAGTAGGCATCCTCATACACCGTCACTGCCCCTTTGTGGTGGATGGGATGCTGCTAATGGGAGGTGGGAAGCCTTGCGGGGTTTGCTGAGAGACCCAGACCTCTGTTTTACAGCTCCAACCAGCAGCAGGACCCACTCCTTACAGAGGCACTATGTGTCATCTTGGCTTGGTCCAATACCCTTCTAATCCTAGGAGGAAACCTTAACCTGGTCTTCGATCCACAGCTGGATGTGGACCAGACATGAAGAGGAGGCTCAACAGCCCTGTCCCTAGCGAATAAGACACTGTTGGAAGACATGTGTCTGGTTGATGCATGGAGAACCTGCTATCCTCTCACTTGGGACTTTTCTTACTTCTCTGGGGCCCATAAAACATACGCTAGACTTGACTATATCCTAATAGATAAGTGACGGCTCCCTGCCCTGAAAGAAGCAACCCAACACCTGATCGCACTACTCTGAGATCATGGACCTGATGCCTACACACTGACCAACTTAGTCACCCAGAGACCCAGCCCTACCAAAACAAGGCACCTCCAAGATTCCTTCTTGAGAGACCCAGTGCCGGTCACTATTGTAAAAAAGGTGATCAAGCATTTCCTCCGACATAATGATACCGAGGAGGTGAGATGATCCTTTGGGACTCTTATAGCAGAGGCTGTATGTCTCCGGAAACTCTGGGAGGAAAACGGTCTTAACCTAGGCGAGGAGCTTGAGAAGCTTGAAACAGTTCACAAAATGCCCCACTCCCCCAAGATTTGGAGGAAAATTCTTGTGTGTCTTGGGCCAAATCTGTACCTTTGAAACAAATGGACATATCAGCATTTCTCTTATCTCACACTGATAACAAATGTTACAAACATGCTAATAAAGCAGGCAGGATGATAGTGAACCTGCAGAGAGTGCATCAGGCCAGACTCCAACCCTTATGGACCACCATACTATCCTCCATCAAGCAAATCACTGGGTCGGACAAATCAAGTTGGGCGGTGGTTATCTTGCTATTCCAGAGGCGTACCCATTGCAGGGTACATTAGGAAACTGATCGCTTACCACCTAATGGCAGCGAAACAAACTATTCTCAGCCTCTTAGACCAACAAACCTTACCATTGGAACACAATGGATTGACCGCTTGTGGTGGGTTCTTGGCATGTAGAAACTGTCTAAAGTAGCACAGCGGAGGAGAGGATTTTCTCCAAATAAAGGTCTCACCTCTTAGACTTCTTCGGCAGAGACTTTAGGGAGCTGACCTGACCAATGTATCTTCAAGTATTAAAATTCTTACACCCCTCAAAGCAAGATAACTATTACACCACCAGCTGTAATCATCACAGACACCAATGGGACCCGGGTGGGGCTGCTGGAGAGACTCAAACATTCTAGGCTGGGGACACTGCTGGGCTAAGAAACGCTGGGAGTGCTGGAGAGGTTGGGGGACAGGTCGGCAGGGGGGCATTTGGGGGGAGTTAGTAAGTTGTTCATTGCAAAACTTGTCTTATCTGCATATGATGTACTCAGGATAATTCCCTGCAATGGAAAAATTTTCATAAAAATGTATTCAGACATAAATGAGGCAAGATCTTAGAAGTGTAACTAGGAATATTTTCCAAAAAGTGTGGCCAACGTAAACAGAGGTGTGGCTTCAAATATTTAAACTAAAATCCTGCACTTCCCCTGCCATGCTTTCCGAGTAGGATGTTGGTGTCTTCATGTGAGCTGTCTGCTATTGAATCCAGACACATCACACAATAACGGACATGCAACAAAAAAGCCACATCTATTCCTTTGCCAATGCTTATTAGCAGTATCAGATAAATAAGTTGCAATGATTTTGCTGTGAATAATTAGAATTGATTTGGGATTCCCCCTTCCATTTTCCCTCAGCTCAACACACTCCTGGTGTCCCTAGTGTGGGCTGGTAAGCGTAGAAGAGTCAAGTTGGACATTTTGAAACTGAACATGGATTTAGGGGGTTTATGTTTACAGGATATCCAACTGTATTATTTCACCAGCCTGCTTCAGTATGCAGCCATGTGGTGGGCTGATGGCCCCAATGTGGAGAAAGCCTTACTGGGCTCATGGGGTGATGAGGTGGAGCTTCCCCACTACCTCATGTTGGGGACGGGGGTCCCCGCTGGTTGCCCCTTTGTTGTTCGGCAGGAGACTGAGGTGTGGAAGCAGGTCGTGACACGGTAGTTTGGCTGGGCCCCCTACGCTAGGATATTGCCATTGAGGTGGCTGAAACCTATACACGATATACAATCGGTCATGGACCTGTCGTAGTGGTATGCCCATGGCTGCACTGTGCTGGGCGACTTATTCCACAACGGCATGATTCTCCCGACTGCAGAGGCACAGACTGCATTTGGCTTACTTGAGGGGCAGTTCCTCCAATAGGCCAAAATATCTCAAACGGTCCAAGAGATTTGGCTGACATTCCCCCTGAGCCTAAGTAGTCTCAGATGCTACTGACGGTGCTGGATCCAGGTCCTAAAAAGGCATGATATCCCACTTTTACGCAGCCCTTACAGGGGACCGCCACACAGACACCACTACATTTCAAAACAGATGGATGGAGTCACTGACAGCAGAGCTCTCAATGTGTGTCTGGAGACGTGCATTCACCCAAGTGAAGGAGGTGGCTAGCAATGCAGGATTTAAACTTAAGCAATTTTACTACCTCCACCAGGCCTACCTAACTCCTCGGCGTCTATACAGAACCGACAGGATGGCTCAGCCCTGTGCCATTGATGCAGATTGTCATCAGAGACCTTCTTTCATATGACGTGCGACTGCAGTGCCCTTATGGCTTACTGGACAAAGGTCCGGGGAGGCTGCGGGGTGTCACCGGGGTGGTGCTGGAGTCAGTCCTCAGTGGAGCACTGCCTGCTGGGGATGTCCCTGGCGCCACCCCCTGGAGCCCGTATTCATCATAGGCTGGCCTTCCTGGGGCTGGTTGTGGTCAAGCGCCATATAGCTATATATTGGGCACAGCCCGCTGCACTTGCAGGTTGTTGGCAAATGTCCTGGAGTGGGGTGTGGCGGAAGAGAGGCACCTACGCGATGTGCGAAGCGATATAAACGCTGACTGGGACTTCGCTGCATGGGTGGCAATGTTGGCTGTTTTGTCAGAGAATCCCACTAGTGAAGCTGACCCCATGCACGGTTCCAGGGGGCCGGAGACCTGAGACATTACATGTCGATGGCTCCAGGGCCAGAGTCATGTCTGAACCCAAACAAACCTTATGTGAGGAGAGCTCCTTCATGGAGGGCGGCAGTGGTGGGTAGGTAGTTACACGGATTCCCGCAGCCGCCCTGCCTTCTCCCTCCCTTACCCCCAAGGGGCCTAACTGCCGTCCTTTGGCCACTGTTCTCCTGCCCTGACCTCCCCGTTGATAGGGCTGAACTCAGTTGAGCTGTTTTTCTTGTTTATCAGTTTCAGTATGTTGATTACTGTTTTTTACTACACTGTATTAGTTGCCGATGTATTTACACTGTGTTTTGCATCATGTATGCAACAGCCCAGCACATTGCAAGAGACCGTGCCCTGCGTGGCATGTTAAGAGCTGCTCAGTGATATGCAACTGTAATGTCTGTTACGAGCACATTAAACATTTTAATGAAGACATGTTTAAAAAAAAAAAGAAAAATTGAAATGTTAAATTCTGAAAAATTTAGACTGTAAATTAAACATTATCAAGGTCTGTGGAAGAGTTAGAAGAGTTAGTGGACTTTCGAGTATCTGAATAATTCCTGTTCTTCCTTAACACCATTTTCCTCTGAAGTCTCTAGGGGCCTGATTTAGAGTTTAGCAAAGGGGTTACGCCATCACAACAGTGACAGATATCCCGTCTGCCGTATTACAAGTTCCATAGGCCATAATGAAATTGTACTAAGGCAGGCGAATATGTCACATTTGTGACGGAGTAACCCCCTCCGCCAAACTATAAAACAGACCCTTACTCTATTAAACACTTACACCCTCTTTCTCCACTGCATATTTCTATCTACATATCCAATACCTCATCTCATTCCTCGCTAGTACCCTCTTCTCCCACTCTCCTGCATGTACTACCTTGCATCTCCTTCCCTTCATCACCCTCCCCCCACACACACACACACACACACAATGCACTCACATCACCTCTAAGCAATAAGTTTTATTTCACTTTTGCCCTGTCAAAACTTGTACCTCCTTCACAAACCTTTCTATAAAATTGCCAGACATGATTGTTGCTTTGTGCCCTCTGCAGAGAGGCCCAGGATTGGATGTGTTCCGAACGCTATTATGACCCACTGATAGGCACCGTGAGAAGGTTGCACTGCCTTCAGACTCAACTCCAGAGGTCTTAATCGTGACACATTAGAAACAACCACCAACCCACATCCTGATCTCACACAGACGCACGTAGAGGTGGCTATATACTGTATGAATAAAATTGCAGAAGCACAACACCCTGAAAAAGGTAATCACTCTTAGGGAATACAACACTAAGGAAAACAAATGAAATGTTCACAGGAACTACATCACTGGCAGTCACTGTTCAGAAATACGATTAGTGTTTTTTTTTTCTGTATAAGTATCAACATGAGTTGATAGGGCCCCATAGGTACTCATTTTAAGGTCAGGTTCTAATTAATGCTGCTGGGTCCACTTTTACCTTGGTAAGCACGCAAAGAATGTGTTAGCATCCTGTTAAGCAGTTTTTGTGGTAATGCTGCCTGAAAAAGCGCATGGACAATGCATAGGGATTTTGTGTTTTGGAGACCCTCCCCCTTTTCCTTGACCACTGCTTGACAGATCACCCCAAAACTTTTCAAGCCCCAGCAAGGCCAAAAGGAGAAACTATTTGTGAAGTTTTGTGAAGATTGGTAAACCAGCGCCAAAGTTATTAGCAAAATAAAAGAGGCCGTACTGACACCCCCTTCTCACATCCCAAATATATATTTACATATATTTATATATATTATATATCACAAAAAGGCAGCAGCCAATTTCTTGCTTATTTTTTTTTGCCACAGTCAAACGGAACTCCTCTAGTATTGCAATAAATGTGCAGATTTATTTTAAATTTTGGCACTATTGGGCTCCCTCTGGGTCTCCCCCATGATGCCCAAGGGGCAGAGTATCCCTAGCCTGCCCCTTATATCATTTTTTTAACTTCAGAACAGGGGACTAAGGACCTAATAATAACATTGGCGGTGGACTGTCGGACTGCCAATGTTGCGGGGAGTAGGCCGTCACCAAACCGGTGACCCCGCCCCCCCACCGAATTACAACTTCCCTGCAGGGCTGGCGGCACAGGCGGTGCAACCTGCATCGGCCTCGGCTCAAAGGGAGCTGAGGTCAATGCAGACTGCATTGCCTGCGCCGCCAGCACACACGGAATGCGCACTGTCTGCCCAAGGGCATGAGCAGTGCAGGGGCCCCCCTGTGTTCCTATGTCTGCCTTTCCGCCAGCCTTTTCATGGCAGTGACACAGCCATGAAAAGTCTGGCAGAAAGGAAAGTTGTGATCAGCATGGCGGTGCTGAAGTCGGCACCACCGTGGCTGACCATGACATGCATTGCTGCCAACCTGTCGGGATCAATGATCCTAGCGTGTCAGTGGTCTCCTGGTGGTCCAACCGCCAGGCTAGTAATTTGGATGTTGGACAGCCAGGACTGCAGCAGTTGGACCTCCACCGCGAATGTAGTGTTCTTAGTACCACCAAACTCGTAATCAGTTATGTAGCAGATCTCAAATTTCTCTGGCGTGTATAGAGAGGGAGCAAGTCTTTTTGTTTGCTTTAATTATAAGTTAGGATTTATTAAGTCAGCATGGGGACATTTAAAGTGCATTCTTATATTCACTGTTTAAATTTATGTACAGATAAGGGGAAAAATAACTGCCTTTAGGTGATCTTCCTCATTTTTGTACCGGCCAGGACACTAAAATACTGGCCATGTCGGTAAAAAAACACAGTGGCAACCATACACATCTTAAATATATGCAGGTCATGTAACATCCCTTTCACAATAAATTAGGGTGGCCACCATATTTACCACCCTTGCCTGTATTTCTATGTCAATGCTGGTAAAAAAAATTGGAAAATCAATAAAATCCAGTATTTTTCCCTTTTAAGGTCTAAACAGCAGGGCTTCAAATGATGTTCAGTCCAACATTAATTGTCCCTCCTCCAAGCTGATATAGGGTTCCTGCAGGAAACCCAATTGATACACTTAGACCATTCCCCCTTGAATCCCAAGACTTTTCACATCAGTATTTCTCCGTGGGCCACAAGAGAACGGCGGAAGTAGGCATCCTCGTACACAGTCACTGCCCCTATGTGGTGGATGGGATGCTGCTAATGAGAGGTGGGTGGCCTTGCAGGGTTTGCTGAGAGACCCTGACCTCTGTTTTATAGCTCCAACCAGCAGCAGGACCCACTCCTTACAGAGGCACTATGTGTCATCTTGGCTTGGTCCAATACCCTTCTAATCCTAGGAGGAGACCTTAACCTGGTCTTCGATCCACAGCTGGATGTGGACCAGACATGAAGAGGAGGCTCAACAGTCCTGTCCCTAGCGAATAAGACCCTGTTGGAAGACATGTGTCTGGTTGATGCATGGAGAACCTGCTAACCTCTCACTTGGGACTTTTCTTACTTCTCTGGGACCCATAAAACATACGCTAGACTTGACTATATCCTAATAGATAAGTGACAGCTCCCTGCCCTGAAAGAAGCAACCCAACACCTGATCGCACTCTTAGATCATGGACTTTAGTGTTCTTAGTACCACCAACAGACACTTGCAGACCCAGCCATCCAGATATACATGAGCAGATTAACACCAAATCACAAAAAGCACAATCTGCGGACCCAAGATCTAGCTTCCTGCCAAAACTGGTGTAATTCAGTTTAGACGTTTTCGCAGTAGCACTGTCTAAAGAAGTCTGTGGAAAAAACATAGGGATTTTGTGTTTTGGGACTCCCCTTTTTTCTCAGCCTCCCATTTGACAGATCACCCTCAAACTTTCCATGCACAAACTAGGCAAAAAAGAGTACTTTTTGAGAAAGTTTTGTGGAGATTCGTCAAATGGTGCCTAATCTATCAGCAACACAAAAAAGGCATTTCCTATGGAAACGCCTACCAAGCTATACCCACCCAGAGGAAAGGGCACCTGGATGATATATATGTGTATATATACATATATAGTAATAGCTACCAGCACCATTCCTTAATCAGCCTATGCAATTTCAGTATAGCAGTAAGCCAGGAAGAGACTGACAGAGCCAAGAGGCTGCACAACACAAGAACCAAGATAGCCAAGCACTGTGTCTAAACTATCCTTCAATTATCTTATAGCAGTCATTAGAAAAAGCAGGGGAACAATAGGAAATATGACCCTGGAAGCCCACAGACCTGTCTTTTCACCAAAGCAGCACCCTACCACCCTTCTACAGGGAACTAGCTAAAGACCTCCAGTGAAAATGATACAGTAGAGCAAGGTATAAGGGAAAGCAATTGTATGGAAGGTAGGGGCCCATAGCCAACCCCAGTGCCTTTACCTACCAGCCACCTAAGTGAACTGAAAAATCAATCTGAAGGATGCAACAGAACCATAGTGATGAGATTAGGACAAGTAGGAACTACTGCTCAAATGTAGGCAGGAAATTGTAGAGTTAGAGAAAGGCAAAAGAGGGAGCAGGAGAGAAAAAGAAACACATTTCCAAATGCAGCAACTTAAAGAAAACACAAAATAACAGGAAGGAATCCACTAATTCAAAAATAAATCATCAGAGTGACACAATTGTTTAGTATATTATTCATTGACATGCCTTGGGACACGAGCATTCGTCTATTCCACCCTATCATGCTCTGCCAGACCTGCAGAAAAACAAATACCCACTCCAAACATGACATCACTGCTGCCACTCACTTCCTGGAACACCATGAACTGGTTCCAGAACAGAAAGAGCCTGAGATCACACCACATCATCACCACTGGGCAGATTCAATAAACCAAGTTCGTACCACTTCACCTCACCTAAACCTCGCAGCTTTACGTGAATCCAGAAACATATTTTCCCATTTCCTACAATATTGACTACTTCAAAAATGTGCAACTTGTTAAGACCCTGTATATTTTTAGAATCCCTTTCTACACCACACAAGCCTGACTATATTAGCCTAATAATTGTATTCTACATTGCAACCGTCACACAAAAATGTTTGATTGGTTCATGATGGTCACCACACCTCTTTCATTTCTGCCACCTCCCCTCGCTACTGTCTGCATGTACAATTGTACATTTCTATATTTCATTCATTTACACACTGCATGATTACCACTAGAGGTGTCCTAACACTAGGCCAAACCAAAAAATAGATAGTATAGTAGAATAATGACTCTGAATAGCCAGAAGAGATTGAGGTATGGAGTTCCAATACTCAATCATCAAAAATGAAATGATGTCAATTTATTTGTATATTCCTTCAACTTTGGGAAGATGCAGGAGCCTAGTAAAGAATTATCAGTGTGCTTGGAAGGAGTGGAAGGAATGAAACACCTCTGCAGAAATGTGTGAACGTCTGCATTTATGTCTCTTTAGAAGAAAGGGATTAGCCCTGGGTAAACAGTACAGGTTTAACAAATGTTCAGATAAGGACATGCCACGCCGTATTTATGTCTATTTAGAAGAAAGGGATTAGCCCTGGGTAAACAGTACAGGTTTAACAAATGTTCAGATAAGGACATGCCACGCCGTGGTAGGGTGAGTAGCAGGAGACTAGCTACATTTTGGACAACTTTAAGTAAGCTTATCTCATCTGACAAAAAGTAATACAATGTAATTAAATGAAATAGTACTGAAAAGGCTACATTCACCCAAGAAGGGCATCTTCGCTCTCTACAGACCAATACGATTGGAAGAATGCATGCAAAAAACAATCTAAGGAAACTAAATACAGGTATTTAGGTTTTTCTAAAGGACAGGTGAGAGGTAAAAGATCTGATGTCAAAAATAAATAAAGAAATACATAGCTGTGGCCCTAGAAAAGACATGGCTTGCTCATCAGGTTTTGGCCTTCTTAACATGAGGCACAATAAAGATTAACTGCAAATTAGAGCGAAGGCTCTTCACTGTTTTATAGACCTTAAAACGAGGTGCAAAAGGAGATTTAGCTGAACATAAAAGATGCTGTGCATCAAGCAGGGGACTTTGAAAGCAATGATTTACTTCATTAGGAGGAAATGTAATTTAACTTGTGACTGTGTGACATGATCAGATTCTGTTAAACCACATACCACTATAACCACAAAATGTTCTATTCTCTCCAATGTTTCAAAGAGGAGTCAGGGAATCAGAGGTAGAGTACTGATCGTAGAAAGGATACATGTAACAGCGTGTGCATTCAACTGTTTTGGTAGAAAAGGAAGAATCTTCTCTATCCTTAGCCAAAAAAATCAAACTAAAGAGAAAGCCTTAATCTGATAATCAAGGGACAGTTGGGAGTCAAGGTAGATGTCTAAAGATCTGACCTTAACGCCAGAAGGCAGGGCAGGACCTAACAAACTAGACCCAATTGAATCCTGCTACTTACCAGCATGATGTCTTCTGCAGTATCTCAGTTTTATTAGAATCCAGTTGGATAAAATGGAAGAACATCCATGAATTGACAGCTGATAAGCAAGATGTCAAATTAGATGGTAATCAAGGGACTTTGTGGCCCAGCCACATGATCAGCTGTCAGAAGGTGATGTCCGAGCAGTCAAAAGATGTGACAAGAGACATAGACGGATTGATGTAGATATTGAACAATATGGGCAAGAGGGAAGATTTGTGGGCCACTTCACAAGTCACCCTTTGAATGGAGGAATAGAAATTTATTGCAGACTGAGTTTTAAGAGCAAAGTGAATGAAGTTAAACCATTTCTTCAAAACCTAATGCCATAAAACTTATAATAAGGATATCAGGTTCCACAGTGTCTCCCTGATCAACAATACTTCTAAGTTCATCCACAGTTTTCCAACTGAGAAGGCAATTGTTGAGAAACCACCTGTTGAGTTATTTTATCCATGAAAGAAGAGTACTAGGCCTATATTTCTCTACCCTGGATTTGTCCAGGTTGTCATTCTTCAGCTGATGATTAACTAACCATTTTTTCCACTCACCAGGAAGATTCTCAATACAAAGAGCAAGGTTAATAATTTCAGTCAGTGCAGGAACAATAGCAGAAGAATATGTTTGCAGAAAGACACCAGGCACAGTTCTTCGGGGGATCCAGATTTAACTTTGGTTAGTATGGATATGGAGCTACCTTCTTCAAACAGCCCTTTGCAATTTTACGATCCCCACAAATCGTTTGGATTTTGGAGGAAAAACATAAAGCCAACCTATCCCAGAACTCTTAATTAGGGTGCAACATATAGGAATTGCAAGTGGGAGGAGTGAACATTCTTAAAATATTGAACAATTTTTAACTTCGTTAGAGGACCTTAAAACATTATATAGGTAGGTGAATTTGGCCAAAACAGTTCATTTTTTTATTCTGTTCTACTGGATTTGTAAAGCGCATGTCTACCGGCATGCATCCCAGTGTGAGCATCCATCAGACACTTACTAACAACATGCATTACCTGGTGATTCCTGACCAAAGACAGGCGAATTTCCAAACAGCGAAGTTTTCAGAGACTCACTGAAGGCAAGTTCAAGGTCCATCAAGTGCAGCCCACTCCGCAGGGAGTTCTATAGTTTAGGGGCAAGATAGGAGAAAGGACACCCTCAGCATCTCATCCTGCAAATTTCTGAACCCGCATTTGTCGACCTCAGAGCCCTTCCTGGTTTGTAAGACTGCAGTAAGAGTTGCAATAAAGGTGGACCTTTAGCATGGAATGTTCTATGTACCAAACAGAGAGCTTTAAAAGAGCCAGTGAAGCACTCCCAAGGCGTTCTGGGCTAATTGATAAAACTGTTTAAAAGGAGGTATGCAGCTGCACCTTGTGTAACTGAAGCCTTTTGATTACGTATCAAGGTGCTCCCAAATACAGAGTTACCGTAGTCCAGGCGCAACAGTACCAATGCCTGGACACCTAGCCTTCACTCAAGATTCCAATGAAAGAGGATTATCAAACGACACTCCCAACCTCTTTCTGGGAGGTTTTCATGACAGAGCTGTTCCTATACTGACTGGCCTCCTGGATAAGGACTGAATGTTTGGATTTTTTTCCCTACAGCATAATCTCTGTTTTGTTCCCATTGAGCTTAAAACAGCAGCTGGCCATCCAGTTGGCCACTTCCTTCAAAGAGAGAACACGTTGTTGGGAATTTGGACCGTGCTCAGGTGAGATGGATAACACATGTAGAGATTGAAAAGCATGGAACTGAGTGCTTGTCCCTGGTGCACTAAGCATTCCAAGGGGAGAGTGTCAGAGTAAACCGTTTTATCCAACACATGAAAAGTCATGTTCCCAAGAAAAGACGTACGTCCTTGTAATGCACTGTTTGTTATTCCCACATTAGTAATTATTTGAATTAGAATTCCATGATTAACTGTGTTGAACACAGCACTACAATACAGGAGTATAGTAGCGGAGGAACCTCCTAGATCCAGAAGCATCTTGACTTCATCAACTACGGATCTAAGTGCTGTTTCAGTTCTGTGCTGCAACCTTTAAATCCTGCCTGAGTGGGGTGCAGGATATTATTGGATTCCAGGAACATGGACAAGTATTGGTTCACATGATTCCCCAATAGCTTGCCAACTCCAGATAACAAAGAAATGGGCCTGTAGTTCCCCAAACATAGTGTGTCCAGATTAGGTTTTTTAACAGGGGGTTTACTACTGTGTATTTCCACTTATTAATAACAGATTAAGTAGGCCCATCAGGACTAGAAAAGTTTATTCAGATCTTTGTTCCATGCCAGGAGGAGTAGCAGGGCTGAGGGGAGAGCCTGATTTGACCATGCTAAAAAGCACTAAGAGAAGATCTGGTGTAATAGCTGAAAAGGTTGATAGGCAAATCATCGAGTTCCTCACAGCTACCCCAAGTGAAGAAGGTATGGGCTCCCTTCTAATATCTGGGAAGAAAGAGTAGATATAGGGTGATTTTTTAAAGAAGTAATTTTGGTAGATCATTACAGCGAGCTACCGTTTGTCCAAGTAGTGAGCTATCTAGTTTAGACAGGGTCAATGATTTGACAACTGGAAAGATTTCCTAGGGAGAATTGGACACCCTTTTGATTTTAGATGAGTAATATGAAGTTTTAGTAGATCTAATTTCTGTCTGATCATTTCTGATGCAATATGATATTCCTTCTTACATTTCTCATCATCCGACTTCCGCCATTTCCCTTCCAGGCTTTTACAGCCTTTCCTTATTGACAGTAAGTGAGGGGTAAACCATGGAGAAGGTTTGCCCTTCCGAGTTAGTTTGTAGATTTTGACTGGGATAATCTGGTCCAAAATACTGTTGATTCTTCGAGAAGCTTGTCATTGGCCAAGGAGGGATGGTTTCCCAATTCAGGCCTAGAGTTGTTAAGGATAGTCCTCCACTCCCTGATATTAAGTTTGGACCAGTTGTGATCCCTCCAAGTGGCCGGTAAGGGGGAAGTGATAGGCATAGGAATGCGTAGGAACATAGGGATCAAGTAATGATCGCCATATTATTGGTAGGGGTTCATCAACCTCAAGATTAGGGTTGTTAGTGAAAATGGGGTCAATAAGATGCCCTCTCTCATGGGTTGACACAATTACTGTTTGTATCAGCTGTAAGGATCCAAAGTCCTGTAATAAGCCTGTTGGCAGGGAGCTATTAGCATCATCAAAGTGGATGCTAAAGTCACACACTATGGCGAAGTTTGCTTTACTAATAGCTAAACTGGCAATAATGTCAGCGAGAGCCTCATTAAAGTGAACACATGGACCAGGGGATCTATACAATAACACTCCAGTAAAATTGAAAGTCGGAGTAAGGGAAATTGAAAAAGAGAAGCTCTCACAGTCAGGAATAGGAAAAGGATCATAGATACATTTGAGTGTGTCTCTGAGTATAGTAGTTGTTCCTACCCATTCACTTTTTTACTACGGTCCCTTCAGCATATGTAATACCCTGGGAGTAGGGACTGAATTATGTCAGGCACAGAGCCTTCACACAACTACATTTCCATGAGCAAAACCACATCTGCCCCTGTTCCTAAATGAATGAAAATAAGTCAAGTTTATGATGGGGTAGTGGTCTGCAACTAGTCATTAATATATGCCACCCATTCCATGATTTTAACCCATCAGAACATCAAACAGGAAGATGGGGTGAAAGGGAACAACTCTTGCACTGGAGTTCTGATTTATTTAAATCAGTACAGTGAAGGCAAACATCTTTAAGGGTTACCTGTAATACTCACAATTGTTTGGAGGAGTAGGAGATATTACCTAGGCCGGAAAGGCAGGGTGCCTGAGCCCTGGTCCCGGCCGGGCACAGGCAGGCACAAGTGGCTTGTCTTTGGTGCACCAGCGTTGCATCCGCACCCTGAATTCATTTTATGTAGAGCCGCTGGAGAGGAAGAAGAGCATCAACTTGTAATTTTTTATTGTTGTTTGAATCTTAAAGCATTTTGGTGTCTTAAGAAGCTCGCCGTTTTCTTTCAGTGGTCTCAACAATTGACAAATTTGGTTCAATGAGTCTGTACACCACAAAATAGTGGATTTATGATATGAACTCTCCATGAGTCTCCAATCACCGTCTGGGCTCGGCTGGTTGACAGCTTCCTTGTGCACTTCAACTAGACAACCACAAACAGAGGATACTCGGTCACACCTGCACTCATCTGCATGCTGAATGGGGTTTCCTGGGATGGAAGGGTGGAGGGGCCTGATACTTCTGGACCTGAACCTGTCAAGAGGAACTGCCTGGCTGAACAAAGGACTCACCTGGACTGCTTTGCTGTAAAGGACTGCTGCCCTGCTGCCTTGCTGGCCTCTGACTTTGCTGAGAAGTGCTCTCCAATGACTTGGATAGAGTTTGCCTCCTGTTTTCGGAAGTCTCAGGGCCAAAAAGACTTCATCTCTTCAAGGAAATTCCTTGTGCACCGAAACTCGATGCAAGGCCTGCCAGAAACAACGCACAGTCGTTCCAACCGGAACGACGTAGCCCGACTTCCCGAGCGAAGACTGACGCAGCGCCTGCATTCCAATCAGAAATTTGACATACAGCCCTACCAGATTGACACACAGCCGAGCCGAAATGACACAGCCCGACTTCCTGAGTGAAGATTTGATGCAACGCTTGCCGTGTGACAGAAAATTCAACGCATCCCCTACCGGATTCATGCAATGCCTGTAACTTCGTCCCGCATGCCCAGGATTTCCACGCATCGTCCCAAGGCTTCAAAAGATCCCCGAATCGCAGTGAGGAACCAAGACTGCGTACCGGAAATCGACGCAAGCCCCTTGCAGCGTAGGAAGAAACAACGCGTCGTCTGTGCTGCATCGGAAAACCCGACGCACACCTTATTTTTCCACGCGTCTCCTCCTCTGCAGTCTCCGTGCGTGATAATTTTGGCGCAAACCAGGTGCTCTGTGCAAACTAGAGACATCTGTTGATTTTTAAGATCTAAGACTCTTTTTAGTCTTGCAAAAGTAATATCTCATCTTGTGCTTATTGATTCTTTATCATTTTGACCTTCATTTTACTAGATAAATATCGTATATTTTTCTAAACCTGTGTGGTGTATTTTTGTGGTATTTTCACTGTGTTATTGCATGATTTATTGCACAAATACTTTACACTTTGCCTCCTAAGTTAAGCCTGACTGCTCAGTGCCAAGCTACCAGAGGGTGGGCACAGGATAATTTGGATTGTGTGTAACTTACCCTGTTTAGGACTGTGGTCCCTACTTTGACAAAGGTGTATACCTCTGCCATCTAGAGGCCCCATTTCGATCTCTGGGCTTTTGATAGTGAATTAAAAACAGGTTTATTGAGATATCTAAGAGGTCAATGATTTACTGTAATCTAGACGTGAAGAAATGATTGCCTGGATTAGAAAATGAGTAAAACAAAACAATGAAGGCAGAAGAGCGAAATAAATTTTAGATAGAAAAAAAACTCTACCATAGTCTGAGGAGGTCAGGGGGCCCCTAGGTGTTTTAAATACCAAATATGTAACTATACCATGCGTGCAACTCCACAATATCATGCCCACTGTCTTGTCTGAATTTAACTTGTACGAATTGTACTTAATGCAGACACACAGTGCTTTCATATAGTTCTGGAGGTTCAGTTGGACTTGCTCAGAATTGCCATTAAGTCTTATTTGGATATAACCTGCGTTGTCATGATTGCAAGGGTGAAAGATCGAATGAACTGCTCCTGAGGGGCTCTGTATATATTGAATATGATGGCATCCCAGAGAAGAGACCTGAGGTAGTCCTCAGGTGACCAGTTTGAAGGTAGAATGGAATGGAGAAAGATTAATTACCTCAGAATCAGTGCCAGCTTTCGGGCAGTGCATTTGTTGAGGCAGCACCGGGTGCCAAGGTTGGGTGTTTGTGCTGCATTTTAAAACATCTTACTGGCATCTAATGCACATTTCTTGTGTGGCCAGCCATTTTCTGGTCAGGATATCTCTGGTGATTAATGTATTTTCTGGAGAGATATGAAATTTCCCTAGTTACAGTTTTGACTCATCATGAGCACCAATGGTAATTGTTCCTGCTGCAAAAACCAAAAATACGCGCATGAAAGATTTGTATTTTATGTAGACAGCCAAGTGGGTTGTTTGTTTTGTAACAGAGATCCTTTTCCTACCTGAAGTTCATGAATTACAATCTTCTAATATAGCATGGTAAGTAATAACCCGGCATCAAAGAACTCAAACTGCAAGACATAGGTTTGGAACCTTACTATCTTTTTTTCTCATTCTTACGTTACTCTAAGGGTTACTTAAAGGTTTCCCTTGGGTAGTGACGCATTCTTATTAGTGTTGAGTACCCCAAACACTGTGTTACATTTTAAATTCCGACTTTGTATTTCTCCAGACCACACACTCTTAGCACACAATGCCTTGTGACTCCTCTTGTAGCTCTTATTGCCTCAAGTAACATTTCCTATGAATTGATTTACACACTTGTAAGATCCACTGTCTTTCTTTAATATGTGCCTGCGATGTAAAGCATTCTTACACTCTGCAGTGGGATGAGAAGCGCCATAAAACAAATTAAATAAATGTGAGTGCGGCTATAAATAAAACAAGGGTTACCAATAGAGGGTGATAGTGAGGAAGGAATTCATTAGGGGGCAGGAACAAAAATGGCACATTAGGAACCACCAGTGCCAAAGCTGAACCAGCTCAGAATGGCGTGTCATAAAAGAAGACATCCGCACAAGAGCATTAGACCAGAAACGATAACTGGAAAGGAGGGAAAGTGTAGCAGTATGAGATGCAGCATCAAAAACTGCCATGAGATCCAAAAGACTTACAGCAAATGTTCCATCTTGATCAGAAACTATACTTACTTGTTCTACAATAGAGCCCAGGTCAAACTCTAATCCAGTCAGAGGACAGAATCCTGATTGCTCCCGGTCAAGGATGGTGTTGGAAATAATGAAGTACAGTAGCTGGCACTGATACTTAATAGACCTTTGTCATAAAGTGAAAAATAAAGATAGGACAAAAACTACTGCGAACTGAAGGGTTGGCTGAATATTTTTAGCAGTGGAACCACTAATGCCTGCTTTGAAACCAGGCATGGCCCATTCTTTAGGGCAGAGGGGCCACGCCCCCCACCTTTTTGCCCCTCATGAAGAGTGTCTGTCAGGCTGAGCAAAGGTCAGCTTGACAGACACTCTTCATGTTCAGGTCAGGCAGCCAGGAGCAGACATGCACGATTTGCGCAGACTCCTGGCTGCCTGAGCTGAACTTTGTTGGGCTGAAGAGATCACAGCTCCTATGGGCGTGACCTCTTCGGCTCAGCAAAGGTGCCTCGAGGCCCTCCCCGGGTAACGAGGAAAGCGTCACCCATTGACTTCCACCTGGGCGCTTCAGGTTTAAGCCCTGAAGCGCCCAGGGCGAGTGTCAATCAGTGACACCTCGTCACAGAGTGGGGTGGGGTCAGCAGTCTCACTGACTCCATCCCACTCTGTGACAAGGCTGGGACTGCTGCCTTCCCTCATTGGCTGGGGAAGGCAGCAGTTCCAACCCTCCTGGTACCTCCGAGGCTGAAGGTAAGTGTGTGTGTGTGTGAGTGTGAGGTCTTTTTAAATTAATGTTTGGTGCGTGCGTGTATGTTTGAATGTTGATGAGTGTTGTTAATGGATGTGCATGCGTGCGTGTGTGAAAGTGTGAGTGTGCTTCCCGCCCACCCCCCCTCCCTCCTAAAACTGCTGGCTGCCATTGAAACATCTGGAATAGATCGTGAAACAATGGGGTGGTTACAAAAATTGGTAGAAGCCACATCTATGGTGCCCTAGGCCAAGTGCGGAATGCAGGCAGGACATGGGTCAAGTGTAGATCCATGGTTAAACAAACACATTATAGTCCTAGTGACTTCCGGTAAAAGCGAGGTGAAGTGGGTGAGCTGAGCCAAATATTTAGATGACGTAGCTGCACCTGGCACTGGAATTTTCAGTGGATGGAGGAGAGGAGGAGAATGCATACTTTAGATTCCTTACAACACTGAGTAATCAGACTGATTTCTCACGTTTTTTTCATTAATCAAATGGAGAAAATGTGCTGCTGCGTAACAATCATGCATCCAAAACCACTCCCTCACACTAGACCTGACATCCTTACTAACTTCTATTGTCACCTGAAGTTCCATACACATAATGAGATTAGCTTCTCTGAATCAGTTCTTCATGAACCCTTTCCTGCTTGAGATGTATAATGTCAATTCCTCTTATGCACAACGCCTCAGGACAAAATTTACACATCTGCTCACAACAGTCACAGTAAATCATCTATCACAATCAGTCGATTGTGAAAACAACTGGTCTAACTGTAAGTAGTCTGAAATATAAGGCATTGAAACAACTAAATATTTATCATCATCTGCCAATAAATGGAAAGGCTTCCAAAATCAATAGTTAATTGGTTCCACACCCCAATAAGGAATTCCACAGGAGTGTTAGGGGTAGTATGTGCACAATACTTGTCAGATAGTTTACACTCTGCACAACAGTTAAAAATTGTTAGCAGGAGTTTCCATCATAAATCAGGGAGTCTGTTGACCATCATACAACAGGAGACGTTGGCTTGGTACTGTACAATGACACTACAAACCCAGCATCAAGTCAAGAAATTATTTTCGCTAATTGAAATAACTGAGTTAAGTGAGGGACATGGGAATCCAAATTTAACAGGAGTATGTAACCAATACTGCTGCCACTGCTACTAGCCTTTAATGAGCCAGCTTGAAATCTACTGAAGGTTTCAGCAGAATAACTTAATTTTAACTCTGTCCATGTTTTTACACATTTTGGAACTCTTGCAAGACAATGTCTTTTATGAGCCTAGAATTTAGAATTATGCCTAGGCAGCAGAAATGGTGCTGAAACCTACTTCACATCTATACTGATATAGAAGCCATTATATGAAGAATTCCCAAAAAATGCATTATAGACATCACCTATCAGACAAAAAACCTGAAAATACACACAAAAATCACTAACTTGATGGCAGATATGGCAGAGTTCAGGAGACATCTTTTAATTGTTCTATACTCTATCTCTCCCACTAGTCCAATTGACAATGTGAGATGCGACCATATTGGCCAGACCTAATTCAAAGAACAGAACGACGAAAATATTACTTACAAAGAGGTTTCCTAAAGTTCGATTTTGATGTACGATGACATCATGGCTGCCACATTGTTTCATTAGTAAACTCCTAATGGCTCAGCTTTATAGTTTCACGAAGATCAACACAAGGAGACAGCATGCTGTTAAGAAGGTCTTAAATGTTACTGAAGAGCCACTTAAAATGTAGATAATACTGAAGATGTCAGTGCGAAGCATGGACCTCCTTCTTCCTTCCGGAACCACACATGGAGAGGTTACGCCCACTATTCCCAATGATGTAACACAACATGTATTGAAAAGTCCAAGATTCCTTCAACTTACGTTTTCTGCTCAATTTGTAAAGAAAAAAAAACTTAAGTGCACTGACCCAAAGATTTCTAGAAGCACTGCTGGATGTCAGGATTGTCGAATACTAAGACTTTGTAGTCCTGGATCCACATCATGACTCCTTCTTCCCCAACCATGGAGTTCCTGTCTATTTATCTCACTCTTTAGGGTTCTAATTCACCCCTTTTTTGTCTCTCGGTCACTGTTTTCCTATCTTTTCTTCCACCTTCTTTCTCCTTTTTCCACCTTTCTCTTGCTTGGTATGGAACCTTAATGAAAAAAATGACCGCCTGAAACCACCAGCACAAATTAAGCACTACCTTTGATGTCATTCTCACCAGTATGAAATGAGACAGGCCGTTTGACAGATACATACAGCCTAAGGTTTATCAAGACCCCCTGACTCAGGAGGCCCCATCCATATCCCACAGCCCAAAAACACTTTCAGATTTCTGCTCTCTCTAACAATAAAAGGGAATGGTGGGTGTTTGTACTGAAGTTTTAAAGTTAATTTCTCCTTTGTTTTATGGTGTTTTGCATCATTCGGCAACGCCCAATCCGCCATTCTCTATAGCCTATTTTGGGAATGGAAAGTGAAAACAAAAAAAGACACAAAAAGCAACACATGAATAGGGAAGAGCACATACCTACTGAATGTAACAGAAAAGAACAAAATCATCTGAAGCGAGCAATGCGTGTTAGCAGCAGAGCTGTGACTAATAACAGTTTCAAAAACACCAATAAATCTCCCCCGGTCTTGAGTCCTTTGTTAATATGTGACAAGCAGTATCTGCGCAACATTGTGCATCATCTGTGCCTAACCTTGGTGTGACCTTTCATAAGCAAATGATGGCTGCAGTAAATCAGCAGAAGCAGTTACATTCCTGAACCATTAAACACAGGGTAAAAAAAAAAACACAGCCTGCATTCACGGATAAAAAACCATTGGGAAACCTTAAATGCTACAAGCAAAAGCCAAGGCAAAACCCTTTTCTACATCAGAAGAACTGCTTTTTGAGGATTTTTGTGTCATTTCAAATGTCTTTTATTTTGGAGTTTTGCAACAATTAAAAATATTTTCTATAACGGATGCTGTTCTCTTATTTAACATTCAACGCGTTTGTAAACTAGGGAATTGTTTAGACCCTGGCAATATTTTAGCTCCCTGCGACTTTGAAGGGGAATTAATGAAAAAAATGTTTCGCTGAAATAGGGCACAATTCCTAAAAACCAAGTTAGGCAGTTTGCAAGTGACATCAGGGTGTGACATTACACGTGGCATTACAAGAAGTGGCATCACAACCGATTACTTAACAGGAAGTGACATCAAATCTTAAGACCTCACACAAATATTTAGCAGGTCTATCAAGAGTACATTTGAGCACATTACAAGTATAAATGACAACACTCTCTATTTAGACAGAAGACTCTCGTTTTTGAAAGCTTCGCAAAAAAACAATGTTGCCTTTTGTCAGCATGCACACATAAAGACTACCTGACACAAGGTAACACAACGCAGGGCAATGTGCTGCTTTGCGTTCATGTTTTTTCTTTTAACAGGTCAACACAACCAGGATTTGTGTGGCACTATAAATCCCAGAAAAGAATAGATTTGTGTCAGGGTTGTGTCAGAAAAGTGACGAACCCTGACTCAAAATCTGCACCTCAGCTTGTGCATTAGTTTTTTTTAAACTCTGCCACAAAGAAAATGGCAACATGGAGAAATGGGACAGTAAATCTGTTCTGCTTAAATGGTTGCCAAGTCAGAATTTTAAAATATCTTATGGGGTTCTGGCACTTGCTACAGAGATCTTTAGGTTCTCAGTAATCTGAGGGAATAGTAATGATAATGGTAAGGTAACTTTGGTTGATAACGCATTTGCTGGAAAAATCTGTGTTTTCTCTAGTGCCTGTTTTGACTAAAAGTAGCACAGAGGGTTAATGTGTCTCCTGGAACGGAGGACATCATGTAAAAAGCAGATGACAAACTTTTATTTTATGTAGATTGGTAAGTGGCCTACTGCTTTTAGGGATACTTTTGTTACTTGCTGTTCATAGATTGTGGTCCTTCTAATATAGCGCAGTGAGCTAGGAAGGAGGATATGCGACTCTTACAGCACGTAACCCTCAGTGTCTTATGTAACATATCCTGAACATTGATGTACAACCATGATTTATTGTCAATGTAATGAGTATGTGTGATGTAAAGCGCTCTGACACCTTGCACTGATGAATAGTTCTATAACAGAAATAAAAACCAGCAGTATTTAAATGGATATTTTGCATAAATACAGTGATAGACCAAAATATCTGACATTTTTTTTATAGTGCCTCCATATCTCTCATATACAGGGACCGAAAAAAGTCAAATGCGTGCCTCTCAAGTATGTGTGAAGTGCTAACAAGCTGTGTGCTTTTGTTTTCCCTCCACTGCATTTACATCAAGGTATGAACATCAAGTCGCCGAAATACCAGGGGAAGCAGAAGTGACATCACATGCCATTTCACCTTTGCTTCCACTCACACACGTACACTTGCACATACACACACATTCACTCACTATCTCATTAGTACACTCTCACCGATAAGCATGCACACAACATATATTTAAAATAAATTTTTACTTACCTCAGCTGCTGGGGAGGGCCATATTACAGCTAACTGTAATCCATTTTTTATTACTCTGATAGAGAATAATAAAACATTATTCACTATTAGTGTGATAAAAAAAACAACAACAAAAAACAAGGAAAGTGGAACCTCAAACGGCCTCCATAAGAATGAGCACCCCTTGGGTTTCTGGCACTGATTTTGCCACCTCTGAGGTCAAGGGTCGCAAAGGGAGTGCCAGGGATTGCAGAGGGCAAGCTGGGGGTTGCAGCTGTGACCCCTGGTGACCCTTAAATGACGTCCATGCATCTAGGTTTGAGGCTTCAGATAGCTTTCAGCCAAGGGTAATCCAACAAAAGGAGGCCTGATGGCTCCTTAATTCTTCATTTGTTATAGGCCCAGCTGGAGTCTGAAACTGAAAAGATCCCCTCGCCGCCTGCACATGTTGTCGCTCAGATCGAAAGCAGAAACAACAAGCAGGCGCTAATCAATGTGTCCCGGTGTCTGAAATTTACAATGGGACGAGTTCAGCATTTACCAGTGGGACCCAACTTCTTGGCAGGGTGGACGGCATCCACCCTGTGAAAATCCTAGATGGATGCCACCTACCTGCATGTACCCCCAATTTGTGCCCTGCACCGAAATCAAAGGAGCAATTTTATCACAAATGTAATATGGGGTAACCTCCCAATATATGGAAAACGGCCATTTTCAGCCCTTATATTTAAGCTGATACCAGCACTATGTGCTGTCTGATGGCAGGCACATTATGGAGTGCTAGCAGCCTTCATGGGTCCCGTGAGCAGTATGCTCCCTCGGGGACAACATGAATCAGAACCAGGGGAAAGCACATGTGCGAGGCGCAGGCGGGTGAAAGGAAGATGACACAATGGACCGTTGTCCAAACTGGGGAGTTGGAGTGTTTCTGGGCAGATCCGTTCTCGTAGGTCTCACTAGATCTCGCCAATGATAGATGTCCTGTCCCTGTAAAGATACTCCTCGCGCTGCAGGAGTTAAATGGTAAATGCATGGTGCCCCTGAGGGATGTTGGAGATGGTGCCTAAGTAAAGCCCTAAATAAAATCCAGATGTCTGGTTTTGTTCTCAAGAGGCGATCCTAAAAAACTAATGCATCAGCAGTCAAGCTGCAGGGACAAGGAATAACGGCAGGTAAGAATGTTCATGGTTTGCTTTCCTTTTCTGGTGACACTTATTTCCCTCCAAAGTTGTCTGCATTGTTTTGAAGTTGAATTCATAAGGGGTCCCTGATGAAGTGCCAAAACTCTTTTGTGGAAAGGTATCATGCTACTTTGTACATTTCAGGATCACGAGTGATAGCCTAGAGCAGTGAATAGGGACTTTCATTCTCTACGATAGCTGGATAAAACAATGTCAGTTCAGGGGCCTTTCAGACTAGTAACGTGAGGTGTTAGGACAGCATTGTCCGTTCTGTGATGTACAGTTGTGTCCTCTATCATGCCATTAGGCACTGAATATACCTTTGATCTTGGTTTTTGATTTTTGATCATGCCACACACTAATCCTATGTGCACGCGTTAACCTAGAACTGGTCTTTGACGATTATGGGTTCTGGACCTTCTCCTGAACTAGGAAGGCAGCCCTGCGAAGTACCATGCATCTGGTGTTAGACTAACGCATTTTAATGCTGGTGGCCGTATCACAGCACTAAAATGCATTAGTCGCACATACAGAGCTCCTTCCAACACTGTGGGGATGCAATGCAGCACTCTGGTTTTATAAAAGCAGCCAATGCGTTGCTTGCTGTGCACTGTTCAGCGATCTGCCTGGCCAGCAATTCACATGGTAATTGTCTCCTGGCTGGGCCTGGGAGAACTCACTCATTGCTATGGGGAATTGGGCCGGCCCAGTCTTAGATTTCTACCTGGATACAATGTATCCACCGACTCTGCATAGAAAAAACAAGCTGGGAGGCTCAGACTGGGCCTCTCAGACTCACATGTGTCATTGGGTCATCCGGTGACAAGTGGACAAACAGCATAAAGTTAAGGTTCACAACCTCAAGTGGATCCTGGTTCCTTGGGTTGTTTTCCAGGAAAGGTCAAACTCTCATAGCATCATGATCGGTGTAAGCAGCAGCACCAGGAATTGTTTGTATTTCCCTATCGCCATCGCCCAGACTAGTGGCACTATAGCTCTTGCGACCATGTGGCTAGTAACAATCAGAGTCCGCCAACAGGAGAAGGAGCAGCGGGAGGATGTCACTGCTCACAGCAAGGGTTGGAAGGGTGGTGGCATCACCAGTACAGGGTGATCGAAAAGGACACCTAACAGAACAGAGGTAACAGTGCTCTCACCCAATTAACACATACTGATGCGCACACTCACCTCTGGCTCCTACAAGGTTCCTACCTGAACAACACTTTGTCTCTAATCTTTGTAGGATTGACGCATGCATGCATGTGATGAAATGACAGTGTTTATTTACGACACAGCCCACTAAACTTATTTCACTAGACGCAGCCTCTTTAGGAGTAGGCGCGTGCACTATACGATTGGTGCTTAGTTCTGGTGCAGGTCCTGTCGCCAACCCTGGTCCTGCATTATTCTTTGATTTATGCACAAACTACTTCATAGTAAAAACTTGAGTCAACACACGCGCCTAGACGTTGGAATTATAAATAAGAAACAAATTAATTTGTAGTACCAGCCGAGTACTGCCTGACAACAAAACTACCGTCCTTCAAAAGAATTGCTGCCCAGTTTCAGTTCAGAGTGTAACATTTCTGTAGTGTCCATATGCCTGTGTAGCGTTCGCCTACACGTGTCACATTTGCATTTTCAAGAATATTTAGTTCTGAGTTCACTAGTTCTCACAGTGCAAACATTAGGGGCATATGGAGCTGTGTTTTTGGGATTCAAATCCCTTGTAACTTGTTTAAGTTATGCCCTGCGGAAAGTAATGTGTTACTTTCCTTATTTTGTCCCTCAAGGTGGCCAGGAGAAAATTACATTATTGAGTATTTCATACTTCCCGGTGACGGTTTCTGAATGAATACTTTGAATATCATAACCTAATCCGCAACTCTCCCAGTAACATCTAACCGTCCCCCCCCACTTTCTACTAAACTGCCCCCTCCAGTCCCACCCCCACTCACCACTAAACTGGCCCCCCCTCCATCCTGGTCAGTGTTCCCAATATTAAATGTTTCATGTTTCCCTCATCGTCATTGCTTGATTTTGCTCGCGAGAAAGTGTCGCTCATAGTCGTTGAAATGTCACTCATAATTACACTGAAATTATGAAAATGTCACACATAGCAATCTGGAAACTTGGCAGCTAGGGAAAGGGTGCACCATGCACACCCTCACTGTGACATAGGACTACCATCTGTGTCACACGTTTAATGCGAAGAGCTCAGTGGTGGCAGAGCACCATGGTTGGTGAAATATAGCAACCAGACTTTTTATCTCTGAGATATAAATGCACGCTTACAGGCCCATTCATCTAAAGTTATGCTCCTCATGAAAGCTGTCATCCTGTTCCAGGGCACTTCCTGATACAATGGGTTGTCAGTAATTGTGATTACAGCTGCCATTATATCGATGACAGGAGTGCAGGGGGAGGCTTACAGTATCTGTTGTTAGGGAAAGGAGTCCTTGAAGGGTGACAGATTATTTTTTCTCTTCCAGTTCTCTGTGAGGAAGGTTTGTAAATAGCTGGACACAGAGCGCTCACACCACAATTTAGAGTGGGCATTCCACCTGAAAAATGTCCTGCTGGGCAGAGAAGCAATGCAGACAAAGGCAAGATCTAGAAGTTGGCCTAGATAGGGCACATGAAAGGGGAACAACCCCAGCCAGTTCCAAGAAAGCGGACCTGGAATACACATTCTCAGTCTCTGACATCTATATAAAGATGGGAGCCCAAGACCCATTAATGATCATTATTGTGTGCTCTTCTACAGAAGAGGGGGTACTCAGCAGACTACACAAGGATGGCTACACAACAATGGTTGATCTGACACTGACATCCGACTCCCCAGAGGCAAAGGAACATCGTCTGGACTCTGATCTGAAAGATGAATTACTGAACTATCCTGGGTTCCAATTCATCCTGCCTGTGAACAAGGGAGGAAGAGCCAACTTTTCAGGAGGGGATGATTGTGGAAAGGACTCCTGTAACTAACCATTGCATGGGGTCTGTCTGGCAAAGACTCGCTAAGTAACGGGCCGAAGAAATAACGGTACTGCCAGACCAGGCAGCGTGATCATCACTTATCCCCATTGTAGCTACCAAGGCACCTACAGCTGTGTGCCTGACTGGAAGGTTCAACTGAAGCCGGGATAACTGCTTACTGGTGGCTTGGGTTCCCCACAACTGGACTATGTGACTATGACACTGCTCAAGTGTGCCATTGGGTCACAACCAGTCTGGAAACCAAGTGACCAGAGAGATGCCTAGGATGCCTCATGAAAAATTAAGGTTGTCACCTCTAGGCACTGCATGACAAAGATAGTATCTGAAGTCAGCCATGCTGAAGAATCAACACTTGCAGACATGTGTCTGTTGTACTCAAGAAGAAGCAACAAGTATTCATCGGTGTGTGGAAGTGAGCCGTGCCAGGAGTAAGGTACCAATAGGAGTGTAGTGGGGAGCTGCACCACGAGTCAAGTACCCACCGGAGTGTAGGAGGGAGGCGCGAATTACAGCCAGCCGCTTGGAAGAAGGCCACCGACAGAAGCCGCCACTCCTGCAGCGACCCTCCAAGCACCGGCTGAGTGGCCTGCTGCAACGCAGCTCTCCTGAAGGCTGCTGTGTGCCACCTGGAAGCTGTATACAACTGGTGAGATATGGCTGCTGCAGGAGGGCCAACGTGGCAGGGCGAGGCTTATAGGAACTGGGTGAGAGAATGAGCAGGCCTAAGACACTGAGGGCTAAGAGCAAATTGGCATCTGGGGGTTAGCATGGCCTGCACCTACGTACCTTACCTCAAACTCTGAACCTGAGGGTGGAACCCACAGAAGAAGGGATCCACAAAAGGACAGGTGGAAGGGTAATTGGATGAATCAGCAGAGGCTCCTGAAATCACATAGACTTGCACCTGTCAATCGGGTATTCGTGCACTGTTAAATGTGTAGTGGGATTCTATGTTTTCTGTGCAATAGAGCACTTGTCTTTTCTACAAAGAGAAGCACTGGATGGACATTGAACTCATTGCACTGCCGTGGAGTGGATGGTATCAATGGCTGAGCCTGGGTAACCCAATACTAAATCCTGGAGAAGTTTGTGACTCTCACTACCACTGATTGTCAATGCACAGAAAGGTTTGTACTTGGGCCAGTTTGCAGAGACATAGCAGACTGACCCCAGGACAGCAGTGGCTAAAGGCCTCAGCTCCCATGATTATGGGCCAGAAGCCCCTGCCTACCCAGAGGTCTCCTGAATGGGATCTGACATGGAGGATATTTGTGGAGTTAAGGTTTTGTTGAAAGCAATGTCCAATGGATCACTTGTGAGATTGTATACTGCTCTCCCATATGTGCTTTTCATAAAGTGATTTCGTTCTTGGATAATCTCCTGTAGTGACCTTTGCCACTTGGGACACACCACTCTAAGGATACTGTGACTAAGTTAACAAAATAACTTTGGGTTACTGCTCTTTGGGAGAATTCTGTGAGGGTCTATACTCAGCTGATTCAGAAGATAGGTCATACTTAGTGGGTGCTTTGCTTGAGATAAGGTTAGTGACTAATTACAGATCAGAATTTCACACTGGCAACAAGATCCTCCACCTGCTTTACCTGCCATAAACATGTGCACAAATAGCAAGGATTATGTAATTTGCAAAAGAGCAAATAGCACATGAGCAATTATTGCACTGGCAAATACTTAACATCCCATTTGGGCTACTAAGTACATTTTGTACCCTAAACTGAATTAGTCATGTAGTTGTAATTAGTGGGTTCTGTCCAGTAAGAACATGCAGAAAAATGCTGGCTGGATGCATCTTGATGTGATAACATCCTACCACATTTTATATTGCATGTTTCTGCTTTGAGGGGATCAAGGTGGTGCAACCCACATTCAGGCATAACGTGGTGCTAAATTCTATTCTATCACTCACAGAACGACCTCGTTGTACAGTGAATTGCATAATAAAGTCACTTAATTTAATAGTACCCACACTGCTTGAATTTAGGGTGATTTAAATGAACAATTGTTACATTTAATACCTTAATCATCTATTACATCTAACCCATAGATCAACAGTGTGTGAAGATTACAATATAAAAGGGCATAAGTACTTTATCATGTATTTACTTTTGTGGTTATTTTTTATTTAACAGTCCTATAAAGTGCTTCTGCAAAAAATACCATTTGAAAAGCACAAGAAACTAACTGACTAGGAACAGCCATATTTGGCTCAGTTGTGAAACTGAATTGTGGACGTATTGTATTTCTAAATGGTTTTACTGTTGGAACGTGACATTATTATTAGCCCGATTTACAAAGGTTCTGGCACACCTCCAGACAAATCTATGTTTATGGAACAAAACCACTGCTGTGGTGGAATTTCACCCATGCAGATGTGATTTGCTCACACAAGAATTGGCTAGTATGGTGGAATTTTCATGTGAGCAAATGTAGTTGCGGTGGTGAGGTTTAGGATATCTCAGGGTAGGACCACCAATATATTTTGGTAAATAACTACCATCCTGCACATTTGTGGGTATTTACCAACATTTACAGGTAGTTTCCAACACTAAAATCAGAGAGACACTTTATATTTTCAAGAGCAGGAGTAAATCCTTTTTTTCAGGGTGGGTTTGAGAGACAACACCCCAAACACTGGTGGCATTATAGCGATAAGAGTTTCTCCACAGTGTAGGAAAGTACCCTCTTTTTGACATGTTACCCCCAATTTCTGCCTGATGTCAGTGTGTTTGACTGTGTTCACTGGGATCCTGCTAACCAGGACCTCAGTTATTATGCTCTCTCTCCTCTACATTTTGTCACTGCATACTGGTAACCCAGTATTTCACTCAAAATTGGTACACTGGTCACCCCTTATAAGTCCCTAGTATATGGTACCTAGGTACCCCGGGCACTGGGGTTCCAGGGGATCCCTATGGGCTGCAGAATTTCTTTTGCCACCTATAACGAGCCCATGCAAAGGCTTCTACAGGACTGCCATTGCAGCCTGTGTGAAATGGTGCATGCACCCTTTCTCTGCCATTTACACTGCACCAGGTCACTTACAAGTCACCCTTATTGCAGGCCTTCTAGCCCTGAAGGCTGGGTGCAGAGTACCTGTGTGTGAGGGCACTAGCAGAGGTGCCAACACGACCTCCAGGACCATTTTCCCAGCCTTCTTGAGTGTCGAGGACGCCACTTTAAACGTACACTGGACATAAGTCACTACCTATGTCCAGCTTCACAATGGTAACTCCGAAAATGGGCAGGTTTGGTATCAAACATGTTGGAATCATACCCCAGACGACAACCAGTACTGCCATTACAGCTTTCTGAGGTTTTCCAGGCAGCCCCAGCTACTGCCACCTCACAGACAGGTTTCTGCCCTCTTGTTGCTCAAGCAGCTCAAGCCCAGGAAGGCAGAACAAAGGATTTCCTTTGGGAAAGGGCGGTTACACCCTCTCCCTTTGGAAATAGGTGTCACAGGCATGGGAGGGGTAACCTCCCAGAGCCTCTGGAAATGCTTTCAAGGGCACAGATGGTGCCCTCCTTGCATAATCCAGTCTACACCAGTTCACGGACCCCCAGTCCCTGCTCTGGCGTGAAACTGGACAAAGTAAAGGGGAGTGACCACTCCCCTGTCCCTCACCACCCCTGGGGTGGTGCTCAGAGTTTCTCCAGAGGGTCCCTGGGTTTTGCCATCTTGGATTCCAAGTTGTCAGGGAACTCTGGGAGCATCTGAGTGGCCAGTGCCAGCAGGTGACGTCAGACCCCTCCCCTGATAGGTGCTTACCTGTTTAGCTGACCAACCCCCCTTATAAGGCTATTTAGGGTCTCTCTCTTGGGTGGTTCTTCAGATTCGGATTGCAAGACTCCAGCAGGAATCCTCTGCATCCTTTACTTCAACCTTCTTACCAAAGAAACTGCATGTGGACCCTCCAGGACTTCTACAAACTGCAACAAAGAGCAAAGGCGACTTCTGCAACATTGTATCTTCAGCTCCTGCCAGCCACTGCAACTGTTTCTAGGTCCTGCATCCTCCGAGGACTGCTTGTCTTCAGCCTGCACCAGAAGAACGAAGAAAGCTCCCTTGAAGTGAAGGAGTCACATCCCTGCTTCAGCAGGCATCCCTCTGCAGCGATGACTGGTGGCTTGGGTCCCCTCTCCTGATGAAGTGCGTGGATCCAGCATCACAGGTGTTGGACTGAAGTGGTCCCGACGGACCTCACGTCCTACTGTCCAACTTTGGTGGAGGTAAGAGCTTGCCTCCCCACGCAAGACAGTACCCCCGTGCACTGCATGTTTTACAGTTGATAAGGCTTGTTGGCATCCTTCCATGAAGTTCTTCGTGCACCGTGCAGCTCTGGCCCCCAGCACTCCTTACTGTGATGCACAGCTTCCTGAGTGGTTCTCCGGCGGCGTGGGATCCCTTTGTTTAGTGCTGCGTGGGCCTCCTCTTGCACCTTCTTTGTCCCCGTGCTGTGGGACTCCTGTGCATGGTTCCTAGTCTTCTGAGGGCTCTCTGAGTTGCTGAGAGCACCCTCTGGCTCCCCCTCCTGGGTAGAGTCCGCCAGGTCCCTCCTGGTCCTGGGCAGCACCATTTTCGCTAACCGCGAGCTTTGCGTGTGCCAAGTCTTGTTGGCAGAATCCAGCGACGCAAACCAGACTGTAATCATCCATCTGGTGTGGGACATCATCTTCACCAACCAGGAACTCACACCTGTCTTCTTGGGTGCATTACTAACTGTTGTTCTTCACCGGTGGTTCTTCTTTTGCACCTTCATTCGGGTTAGCAGGGGCTCCTGTTCTCCCTGGACTGTTCAGTGCTTCTTGGACTTGGTCCCCTTCTTCCACAGGTCTTCAGGTCCAGGAACCCATTGTTGGTGTCTTGCTGTCTCTTCTGGTTCTTGCATAATCTTCTTTCTCGTGATCTTGTGTGTTCTAGGAAAGTTACTGTGATTTACTCCCGTTTTCCTGGGCTCTGGGGTGGGTTATTTTACTTACGTTTGGTGTTTTTTAATACTCCCAGCACCACTCTACACACTACACTTGCCTAGGTGGGAAACCGACTTTCATATTCTATTTTCTTAGTGTATGGTTTGTGTTCCCCCTAGGCCAGTTTCTAACTATTGTGATTTTCACTATTTGCACTGTTTTCTAAATATTTTTACAGCTGTTTCTGCATACTAATGTATATAACTTGTGTATTACTTACTTCCTAAGGAAGTATAGTCTCTATGGTATTTTTGGCATTTGTGTCATCAAAATAAAGTACCTTTATTTTTGTAATACTGGGTATTTTCTTTCAAGTGTGTGAGTACTGTGTGACTACAGTGGTATTGCATGAGCTTTGCATGTCTCCTAGATAAGCCTTGGCTGCCCAGCTATAGCTACCCCTAAAGAGCCTAGCTTCCAGACAATGCCTACATTTCACTAATAAGGGATAACTGGACCTGGTATAAGGTGTAAGTGCCTTAAGTACCCCCTACAAACCAGGCCAGCCTCCTACACACAGGCAAAACTATTTTGTCTCTGGAAAAACAAAAAAAGTATTAAACAATGCAATAGCAGTCTTTTATCTGATATACAGCTTTAGAGATAAGTACCTGCCCCACCTAAGTATGCTTTGCATGTGAGTACACCTGAAAAGCTGCAACAGTTGTAAATTTACATTAGTACTCCTGGAATTTAGAAGTGAAAAGAAAACCTGTGCAAATCATGATCCATTTTGACTTCCCTGTCAGGTTCACTGTGAATCGGGTATTCAGATCAGGCTGACCCTATGCAAGCATAACAATAGCAACTGCAAGTATCTGGTATCCAAAGCAAATAGTTTGAAATAGACTTAAGCTGGTGTTACAAAGTAATAATTCGAGATAGACAAATATTATTATGAAATGCATTAAGTAAAATATCAAATAAAATGTTCCAGGGATGGTTAGATTAGTGCTTAAAAGAAAGGAGATGCTAGAACGTTAGGATTAAGGAAAAAGAGTGTTTAGATCTCAAAACAAAGTGCAGTATAAGATGGCTACAATGCTTGCTGTCTCTTCTTAGCTTGAACACCTTTTTAGGTCGAGCTTACCAAACAGTGCATTTGCTCACTGTTACCAGGGATATTGTAGCTTATCTAGAACGTAGAAGGGCTTGGAGCTCTAGCATTTCTTACCATTGGTTGGCTTTACTTGCCATTTTCATTTGCCTGTTTCTGTTCTCTATATTCATATGTCCCAGCTTGTCAATCTTGTGTTTGTCCCACCAATACAGCATTGCCTCCTAACAATTTCACTGATTGTCTGGCATCCCTACTTACACTGCTTGCTTTCAAGAACTACTTTTTCATTTTGTGTGAAGCACTCCATTGGAATGGATGTATTTACATGGCTCCTTCTGGCCTGTGTGTTGCTCTCTGTTGCCCAATTGCTTCTCCCCAGCCATTTATGTCGAGCTCACCTGTGTGCTTCTTCCAATTGCATCCCTTTTCCTGTGCCTTTAATGTCCCTGCCCCAAACTCCGTGTTGGTTTTGTCCCACTCTCCACTCATGTTGCTTTTGTGCCCCTTCCGAGTTTCTATCGAACACAGTCTTATTTAGAGTTTGAGGACATGTGCTCTTTGATCACTTCATTCCAGACAAAGGAAAATTATTATTGATTTCATTTAAATGAGTGCGCGTGAGGGTGAATGATAAAAATGGTTGACACTAATTATTGCAGTTAGTCTAAATACAGATTTTGCTGCATTTTTCACTTAAATTGCAAGAACATTTTTAAAAACAGGGCAAATGCTTTATTTTATTTTATTTTATTTTATTTATTTGGAGTAATTATTTAGTGCACACCTAGCTCCAAGGGTTAAAGGAGGACCTTGCAGAGAAGAGGTTAGCATTAAGAGCGTGGCATCAAGATGCATTAGAGCACAGGGTAAACACATTGGTAAGAGAAGTGTAGATACTGAATGGAACGTATTTAAAAAGAAGTACAAGCTTGCCAATGAGTACACTGATGTAGTTTGTTGACTTCATTGTTTGGCATCGAACAGCACCATCCGCTCATGCTGACTTTCCCAGTAGTCTTTGCAAGTTGTCCTTCCACTCTGGAGTCAGCCTTATTCTGACCTCCCTCCCCACCGGGAGTCAACAGCTCAGTACTGTTGCATCTTCCCCAGAACAAGATGGATCTTCTCGGCCGTCCCCACTGCAAATCTTCTGTTTTATATCCTCTTGACCACAATGAGTATGAGGGTTTTTTAACCCCACGCCCGAAACACTCTCCTTGCTTTCTTGGCTCTCTACGTCTATCGAGCTAATCCTTGTATATATAAACTGTAGCCCTGCACTGCTCTTACGCTTTCTCTCTCCTCCATCCACAGGTCTTCTATCGAAGTCCCCGCTTATATAAATGTTAGCCACGTTTCGCCATGTTCTCTGTGAGATTATGTAATCGTGTTTTTGGAAGATCTCTATGAGTCACATTTTCTTTTGTTCTCATTTGTTGAAATAAAACTGGCTATGTTGAAGTAAGTAGACCCTGGTCAGAGATTCTGCTAGCATTCATTACTATCTCTATTAATCCTTGTCATGTGTACTGTCTATGATAAAAAATAATGAAAGGTTAAAAATATAGATGAACAAGAGGAAATCAGGTAGGAGTCACAGGCTCAGCAGGCACATCTAACGGAGGGGCAATGAATGATGAATCGTGGAGAGATGTGAAGATGGTAGTCAAACCGTGTTTTTGCAGAAAAATGAAAAGTACAGGTCAGATACAATCAGATCATTATTTGAAATGTAATTTAAAAGAAGAAGCTTTAGACAAGTTTTATTTTAAGTTATTACTTTTTGAAAGATGTTTCTAAAACAGATGGCTTATTCTGGAAAATGTGATAACAGGCTGTATCCTAGCTATCTTAAAAAGCATATGTGACCTCAGAGATTTATTAGAAGAACATAAACAATGTGTGTTAAGAAACGGAATCCCAATAAATGGGAAGGAAGCTGACAAACTAAAGACTGCACATTTAAATACGATCTTACAAATCTGGAAGTATAGAAAAGGTATCACAGAAGGTTGAGAATAAGGTAGAAATGTAAGTATTTGGCATACATTTAGAAAGTTGAGCGGTGCATAGACATTACATAAGAATTACAAATAATTTGCTAATTGTTACAGTCTGTACTTCTAATGTATTACTCTTTACCTCTTTACCTCTCTCTCACTCTCTTTTTCTTTTGTTTTATCCAATTTTATAAACTTTACTGGTTATGGTTTACTGTGGTATGTAGTAAAAAAACGTATTTCCGTTTTGACAGGATTCATCCTTGAGTACTGGTACTGGTCCTGTGATAAATATTTGCATTATATATTTATTTTCTATGAATCTAGGAGTAATTATTATCCCTTTAAAATTAATTAAAAAATAGGAATCGATCACTCACCAGAAACTATCAATCTGGAATGTTGGTGAAGCTGTCGGCTCAGGAGCATGGAGGCCATTCTTCTTTTTAGTTTACAGGAGAGGGTGATTAACTTTCACAACTTTGTTATCGAATGATTCTGCAAAGAGAAATTGATTCGTTTCTATGGGTATATATTATAAAAAAAACATTTTCAGTTATTTGCTTTCTATGTTAGGCAAATTACCATAATCAATGTAGAAAGTATCTCAGTTAGATGGAGCAGTACACTTCTCTATGGCTGTATTACTTAACCACTGTCACCAAACCAAGGACTGTGTGCCATACTGTGAATATTCTGCTCATATTCTTCAGTTTTTTATACTATGTGTACAAATGACAATCTGTAAATCAACCGTATCAGAAGCTTTTTTTGGCAGAGCCCAGGTGAAAAGTGCCAAACCTGGCTCTAATATCAGATGCACCTACTTCTATGCAGTGCTTGAAATGGAAAATTTAAAGTGCAGGTACTCTGTGCCAGAGTACCTGCTTGTTTCCGAGAAGTGCCGGTACTCTCCAATTAAAAGTATTACGTTTTTCCTCAGATGTGCCGGTACTCACCCTCTCAAAATAAAAAAGTGCCGGTACTCAGTACCGGACAGTACCGGCCCATTTAAAGCACTGCTTCTATGTTAAAAAATATTCACAAGGGAAAGAGAAAACATGGCGGCTCCAGCATCAGGCGCCATCTAGTGGCTTTAGCACTGTTAGCATCCTTACAATTAGAAAACTGGGAGAATTGCTTTGAAAACTTTTGATTTTGCAGTGCAAGTGGTGCCAGGAAAAGTGTGGGACCTTGCAAATACTGCCCCACCACCTTCCCTTCTGAGGGCTCTGCTATAACTGATAACATTAACGTTACTGAATTTTCTTAACTTCATCCTACCATACACTTTAACAATTATACCACTGTATTAACCTTGCACCCATGGTGTTTGTTTTTGTGTGTCCCAGTTAGGCCTGTACTGTTACTATTTTTGTCTAATGTCAGCAATGACATTTTCATTTCCATTTTTATGTCTTACATTCCAGGGCCTCATGAAATTCAATTGATAAGCGTATGTTTGGTCCCAGCAGAAAATTACAACTGGTATATGGTGGATGTGTGTGTTTATATGGACAGGGACACACCGTGGGGAGAGCAGGATTTGGATCTGAAGAAAGCCCAAGACCCCTCTACAGGGCTCCTAAGAGGGCTGAACCATGTTGACCTGAATGGATGCAAGGCTCATAATGGTGCCTTGCGTATTCCACATATAATTTTTAATCTTCTCATCACCACTGCCTAATAGAGTGTAATATCCACAGGGGAGCTGATCAGGAATTTTACACTTTATCTGGATCACTGTCCCTTTTTCCCTCCAAGTACCCTGGATGCAGCTGAGCTCCCATCCCCCCCAACCACCACCCCCATAAGAGGGGCCTTTGGCGAGTACGGGATGTTCAATGATGAAACATGACATCCATGAGGGTTTGTGAGGTAATCCCACATAGCTTTATAAATATCCCTTAGGTTCTCTCGTTCTCACAAATTAAGACACAAAAGTATCCTTGAAAGAGGGTAGTATTCCATATGCAGAATACAGGAGTTTCTTACTTAGAAACCACATATGGGACACGTTTGCTTTTATGTGACTAGGGGGCAAATGCCGTCGAACCAGGATCCATTCTGCGTGCCTGTTGTGGTTCTAGGTCATTCATTCTTATGACTTGATGCTTAGCAAAACGTTGGACCTCTCCAAAAACAGAACCAGTGCAACATGTTATTTTTTCCATTGGTTTGAAGGTGTACATGTAATTATTTCTCCAGCTGTTTGGGATGTAAATCATGCAGGCCTTTACCATTTGTGAGTTGGGCCTACGCCGAGGACGCCTACCACCAGAGGAGCGCAGGAGTTGCCTGGAGCAGTTTCACTCTTGACTCAAAAGAAAAGCGTGTTTGAATCCTGTTTCTGAAGGGTGATGGCACCCATGTCCCTATTTTTGTCTTTTTTGCTTTTCACTGTTTTCACCCTCACCTTCCTCCTATTCCTCCCAATTTTTGTCAATTAAAGAGAAACAGTAAGATCAAAAATGCACCTCTTAACTGGATATTTCTATTATTTAACGTGGCTTTCACTTTCACCATGAAATGTAAAGAAATGAATGTGATTTTGCAGCTGAGACCTGAAAGAACAAGAAACCCTGATCAATTACAAACTAACTTCTTCCCCAAACCGTGACGACCCGGACTCGAAGGCATTAACTGACACGCGCTGCTCGTTGTGCAGGATTTGATGGAATTAGGAGCAGCGGACCCTGGTACAGCGAAGCTCAGCGGTGGGAAATTGCCAGGATAACAATGATCCTGTGTAGCATCGAGACTCCTATTACATTCAGAACAAACAGGGCACAGTTAGGAACACGCTCTCCATCCTCAATCTGCTGTTTAGTGCTTAGAACTGGGGATATATCATGATCCTGTTTTCTGCGATGCGCTGACGTAGGAGGGGTCTGTGCATTTCGTTTTTATGCCTTCAGCGCACACAATAACCAGAAAATTCTCCCAGGTAGGGAATGAGCTGCCCACAGGAAGGTCTTTATCATTAACCCGTCCTCTTCCTGGCACCAACATAAGTGTTTCTATTTATTTCTTGTCAACAGATGGGGCAACACATTGTACATAACCTATATTTAGTATTATTCGCCTTATCACATAGGATATGATCAAAGCATTACTTGATATTCAGTTCTGATACTGAGCTCGGTAATGTTATGTTGAATTGTTCTAATATTTTGAGTCCTTGTGATTGTTCAGGCCTAGAGCCAGGCGAGAAGTACAGCCTATAATGGTAATGAGACTATTCAAGAAACCAGCCATGGGATTGAGATTGTGCAAATCAGGAGCCACATCATTCTTTCCTCCAGGAACGTTTTTCAAGGATGCAAAAAATAAGGAATACAATTTGAAGGGCTGTTTGGTCTACATCAGGCAGTTTAGTACCTCATGGTTAATGTTAAGAGTGAGACTACGTCTTTTACGTAGTCAGCAGATTCAAAATGGGGCTCCGCTGACAAAAGCACCATTGTGATCCGCAACTGCAGAGGTGGAATAATGGAATGGTCGATAGTGTGAGCCCGGTAGTTCAAAAAAGCCTTAAGTGATTCTTATGAGTTGTAACAATACAGATGTGATAGGTGCTTTCAATTGATAAAGATCAAGTTAAACATAGAAGCAAGAGAAGATCCCAGCAGTGCAAGGGGTTCCTTACGACCCACAACTGTGTTTAGTTAAATTGACCGGAGCACTGTGAAATGTGCATGGAATGAGCACCTTAAGTAACAGTGAAGGTGTGACAGTATGGAAATCCAAGAGCACCAGGTAGCTAAGACAGCACTAGCCAAGAGAACAAGGGTAGCTAAGTTTGTACCACAATAAGGATCTCAGACTGGTATAAGTACGTGCATATTAGGAATACAGGGAAAATGTTATTAAGCATCAAAGTTTGATATAAAGGTTTGCTAGTTGTATGGTTACGTACTGGAAATTAGGGCTACCTGTAAACTGAAGTTATTGATTACATGTATACGTTTTAACTCCATGTAATAAATTTGATCTCAATTAACACATAAACATAAATTTTAACAAGAACCCAGTGATGGTGGGACAATTTTCAGGCTGGGTGTGTTGCGATCAATGAAATCATGTGATAGTGAAGTATCTAAGAGTAATACAAAGGAGAAGTGTAGCAAATGTATTCAGCAGGATTGTGCTGAGAGTGTAGTATTAGCTGGTGGTGCTTTTCTGCAGATTACTATCACAAATGTAATTCAAAAGCATTGTATGGTAATGCAATATCATATACAGACAGAACTTTTGCTATTGAAATGGGCACTACATTTGCTCAGATGTCCAGGTTTACAATCAGTGGGAGTATAAATATGTTACAAAAAGAACAAAACATTATTAAGTTCAGCATGTCCGGCGGTGAGACACCATTGCATTTACAGGAAATAATAGATTCAAAGGCAGTCCCTAGTGGAATGATCAACAGATGGTGACGAAGAGTCAGTCTAAAACGAATCAATAAGAACCAGTGGTGGTTTGGCATGTACCAATAAAGATAGAGCTCAATAAAATCGGTAGTTTACAGTGGGATATATAATTTTACTGAACTTTAGGGCATTTCCACTTTCTCTCTTTCCTTAGCTTTTAAAGCCTTAAAGGCTTTTTAGTCCACACAATATCACCTTTGACAATTGAGTCTGAGTTACTATAGATTATAGGCCACCCAAGCTTAGTAAAACTGTTTTAAATATAAGTTATCCATAGTGTAGGAGGCTGGACTGGCTTGTAGTGAGTACCAAGGGGTACTTGCACCTTGCACCATGCCCAGTTATCCCTTTTTAGTATATAGGGTGTCTAGCAGCTTAGGCTGATAGATAATGGTAGCTTAGCAGAGCAGCTTAGGCTGAACTAGGAGACGTGTGAAGCTACTACAGTACCACTCAGTGTCATATGCTCAATATCATAAGAAAACACAATACACAGTTATACTAAAAATAAAGGTACTTTATTTTTATGACAATATGCCAAAGTATCTTAGAGTGTACCCTCAGTGAGAGGATAGGAAATATACACAAGATATATATACACAATAGCAAAAATATGCAGTATAGTCTTAGAAAACAGTGCAAACAATGTATAGTTACAATAGGATGCAATGGGGAAACATAGGGATAGGGGCAACACAAACCATATACTCCAAAAGTGGAATGTGAACCACGAATGGACCCCAAACCTATGTGACCTTGTAGAGGGTCGCTGGGACTATTAGAAAATAGTGAGAGTTAGAAAAAGAACCCTCCCCAAGACCCTGAAAAGTGAGTGCAAAGTGCACTAAAGTTCCCCTAAGGACAAAGAAGTTGTGTTAGAGGAATAATGCTGGAAAGACACAAACCAACAATGCAACAACTGTGGATTTCCAATCTAGGGTACCTGTGGAACAAGGCGACCAAGTCCAAAAGTCACAAGCAAGTCGGAGATGGGCAAATGCCCAGGAAATGCCAGCTGCGGGTGCAAAGAAGCTTCTACTGGACAGAAGAAGCTGAGGTTTCTGCAGGAACGAAAAGGGCTAGAGACTTCCCCTTTGGTGGACGGATCCCTCTCGCCGTGGAGAGTCGTGCAGAAGTGTTTTCCCGCCGAAAGAACGCCAACAAGCCTTGCTAGCTGCAAATCGTGCGGTTAGCGTTTTTGGACGCTGCTGAGGCCCAGGAGGGACCAGGAGGTCGCAAATTGGACCAGCAGAGAGAGGGGACGTCGAGCAAGACAAGGAGCCCTCTCTGAAGCCGGTAGCACCCGGAGAAGTGCCAGAAACTGGCACTACGAGGATGCGTGAAACGGTGCTTGCCGAAGTTGCACAAAGGAGTCCCACGTCGCCGGAGACCAACTTAGAAAGTCGTGCAGTGCAGGTTAGAGTGCCGTGGACCCAGGCTTGGCTGTGCACAAAGGATTTCCGCCGGAAGTGCACAGGGGCCGGAGTAGCTGCAAAAGTCGCGGTTCCCAGCAATGCAGCCCAGCGAGGTGAGGCAAGGACTTACCTCCACCAAACTTGGACTGAAGAGTCACTGGACTGTGGGGGTCACTTGGGCAGAGTCGCTGGATTCGAGGGACCTCGCTCGTCGTGCTGAGAGGAGACCCAAGGGACCGGTAATGCAGCTTTTTGGTGCCTGCGGTTGCAGGGGGAAGATTCCGTCGACCCACGGGAGATTTCTTCGGAGCTTCTGGTGCAGAGAGGAGGCAGACTACCCCCACAGCATGCACAAGCAGGAAAACAGTCGAGAAGGCGGCAGGATCAGCGTTACAGAGTTGCAGTAGTCGTCTTTGCTACTATGTTGCAGTTTTGCAGGCTTCCAGCGCGGTCAGCAGTCGATTCCTTATCAGAAGGTGAAGAGAGAGATGCAGAGGAACTCGGCTGAGCTCATGCATTCGTTATCTAAAGTTTCCCCAGAGACAGAGACCCTAAATAGCCAGAAAAGAGGGTTTGGCTACTTAGGAGAGAGGATAGGCTACTAACACCTGAAGGAGCCTATCAGAAGGAGTCTCTGACGTCACCTGGTGGCACTGGCCACTCAGAGCAGTCCAGTGTGCCAGCAGCACCTCTGTTTCCAAGATGGCAGAGGTCTGGAGCCCACTGGAGGAGCTCTGGATACCTCCCAGGGGAGGTGCAGGTCAGGGGAGTGGTCACTCCCCTTTCCTTTGTCCAGTTTCGCGCCAGAGCAGGGCTAAGGGGTCCCCTGAATCGGTGTAGACTGGCTTATGCAGAATTGGGCACATCTGTGCCCAACAAAGCATTTCCAGAGGCTGGGGGAGGCTACTCCTCCCCTGCCTTCACACCATTTTCCAAAGGGAGAGGGTGTCACACCCTCTCTCAGAGGAAGTTCTTTGTTCTGCCATCCTGGGCCAGGCCTGGCTGGACCCAAGGAGGGCAGATGCCTGTCTGAGGGGTTGGCAGCAGCAGCAGCTGCAGTGAAACCCCAGGAAGGGCAGTTTGGCAGTACCAGGGTCTGTGCTACAGACCACTGGGATCATGGGATTGTGCCAACTATGCCAGGATGGTATAGAGGGGGCAGTTCCATGATGATAGACATGTTACATGGCCATATTCGGAGTTACCATTGTGAAGCTACATATAGGTAGTGACCTATATGTAGTGCACGCGTGTAATGGTGTCCCCGCACTCACAAAGTTCAGGGAATTGGCTCTGAACAATGTGGGGGCACCTTGGCTAGTGCCAGGGTGCCCTCACACTAAGTAACTTTGCACCTAACCTTTACCAGGTAAAGGTTAGACATATAGGTGACTTATAAGTTACTTAAGTGCAGTGTAAAATGGCTGTGAAATAACGTGGACGTTATTTCACTCAGGCTGCAGTGGCAGGCCTGTGTAAGAATTGTCAGAGCTCCCTATGGGTGGCAAAAGAAATGCTGCAGCCCATAGGGATCTCCTGGAACCCCAATACCCTGGGTACCTCAGTACCATATACTAGGGAATTATAAGGGTGTTCCAGTAAGCCAATGTAAATTGGTAAAAATGGTCACTAGCCTGTTAGTGACAATTTGGAAAGAAATGAGAGAGCATAACCACTGAGGTTCTGGTTAGCAGAGCCTCAGTGAGACAGTTAGGCACCACACAGGGAACACATACATATAGGCCACAAACTTATGAGCACTGGGGTCCTGACTAGCAGGGTCCCAGTGACACATAACAACATACTGAAAACATAGGGTTTTCACTATGAGCACTGGGCCCTGGCAAGCAGGATACCAGTGAGACAGTGAAAACACCCTGACATACACTCACAAACAGGTCTAAAGTGGGGGTAACAAGGCTAGAAAGAGGCTACTTTCTCACACATAGGATAGAGACCACATGATCCAGACTCAGGCAGTCTTTTAGGACCAGGCGGTTACAACATTTCTCAGGAGGAAGCCAAACAGATAACCGGAGGAGAAGCAGCTACAACTATAAAATATCCTCCCAGTACCCAAAACCAAGTTCCTCGTGAGCAATAAAAACAGAAGTACTATGTGGAAGGCATAAAATTATTCTTGAACATTTATTCTCAAATACTGCGGAAGCAGAAGTATCCATATAGCCCCATTTTCAGTACCATAGACAGCTACAGGGGCACACTTAGCACTATAAATATCAAGCAAAATCTTAAAAGATTTATGTCCCAGTCTGTTTGCAAAATTAAAGACAAAAGCAATAATCCTAGTGAAAGAGGTGCTTCTACTAGACACCAGGGAGGACCACGACAAAGAAGAGTCAAATTGGACACCGAGGTTAGGAAAAGATGGAACACGACTAATAACATATTCATGCATCTTAAAAAGTCTAGACTGAGTAGACCAAGGGCCTAACATCATAACATGGACTTAGAAAAGTTGGTCCTTAAGTCAAGTGTGTTCAAAAAATTAACAAAACAATTAAGCAGGTCATCCAGCCCGAAGGTGGGTCTAGCAATAAAGAAGCAATTGTCCACATAGGGCAACACCAGGATGGAGCGGTTGCCAATCCACTGCATGTTGGTACCACCCTTCATTAGCCTCCTCTAGATTATTAATATAGAGGGTAAAAATAAATGGGGCCAATATGCATTCTTGTCGAACACCCCGCTTCAAATTAAAGTGATCAGTGCATTTCCCCATGTTCCAAAACGAACAGCAGCAGTAATATTAAAATGAAGATTGCTTAAAAGAGAAACTAGGTTCAATTACACCCTGAGATGGACCATAATGTCCCAGAATTATCACTAACACTATCAAAAGCAATGCCCAGGTCCATGAAGGCCAGATGTAATGACCTGTGTTTAGCCACAGCATATTTATGAATATTCAGATATAAAATGAGGCTTTGGTCGATCGTCCCTAAGCCTGACTGGTAAAAAGAACACAAACTATCATGTGTGAAAATAGGGTTTTAGAAAATAAGTATGTCTTTATTTGTTTTGAGCCTATGAAAATCTTTGTTTTTATCACACCTCAAGGTTTACAAAACAAATAGTTCTTTATGTGTGTTTTTGTAATGCTGATATATTCTGATACATTTGTATAGTTCATTTGTGGTGTGTGTTAGAAAAAAAAGACTTTCTATGGCATTACTTTTCACACTCCACGTACCCCTGCAAGGTTACCACATAGTTCACTTTACAAAATTACTACACTTTGCAGTGAGGGAAGATGAACACCAATCTCCATGTTGAAAGAATAAACATCCATTTGTCAGAAGATATTGCCTGGCATTTAACCTCTGTCTTTGAAACACAGCAAGATTTACCAGATAAACAGAAATATTAGAAGGTACCTTTATTGCTCATTCACCTTCTGACCTACAACAGTGATTTTGGGGGTACTAGAGGGGGTACTAGAGCACCCTCCACACCCCTACTTTCTGCGTCTACGCAAGAATGTTATTAGTTCAACTGCACATTTAAAAGAAGCAATACTGTTCACTAGTTGTAAGTCCATGATGTATGAGGTGTAATATGATTAGTGGTAAATTGTAATCTATATTTTAAGTATATATTTTTCAACTTTATGTATTTTTGTAGGACGGTACTTTGCAATCAATATTTTTGTTATGTTAATTATAAGTGTAGGGTTCACAATATTTTGTAGTCAATATTTTGATTTCAATATTTAATTTGGTCAATGTTTTAATAGTCATCATTCAATCAACCAAGGATTTATATAGCACTGCTAATCACTTGGTAGAGTATCCAGATGCTTGCAGATCCCAATGGGCTTCTTCGATCAGCTAGATCTTGAGAGACTTTCAGAGTTACGGAACAGAAAGGAAATGGTCCAGAAGGCTGTTCCAGGTCTTTGCTGCAATGTAGGAGAAGGAGCGTCCTCTGCCTTCTGATTTGGTGGATACAGGGCACTTAGGCGAGTGATAGGGAAGTGGAATGTAATCTTCTTGATGGTTGGTGGAATTTGAGGCAGTGATTTATGTAGGCAGGTCCTTGGTTGTGTATGGCTTTGCGTGTGTGGGTCAGCAGCTTGAAATGGCATCTCATCTGTATTGGGAGCCAGTGGAGTTGCCTATAGTGAGGTGTGATGTGGGTTCAAAGGGGGAGGTCAAGGACAAGTCTGACTGCAGCGTCCTGTAGGGTTTGAAGTCTTTATAGGAGGTGTTTGGTGATCCCTCCATAGAGAACATTGCCATAGTCTAGTCAGCTGGTGATGATGGCCTGTGTCACAGTGCGTCTCGCAGAGGTTGCTATTTTGAGATTCTCTCTAGCATGTGCAGCGTGAGGAAGCAGGTGGAGGATATGGCGTTGATCTGTGATTTCATGGTAAGCTTGTTATCAAGGATAATTCTGAGATTTATGGAGTGGTCGTTCTGGGGGCCACAAGGAGTTGTTTCAGGGGTTGCTGTTGTTGCCGAAGATCAGTACTTCCGTCTTGTCCATGTTGAGCTTCAGGAAATTGTTCTTCATCCAGTCGGAGACCCTTGACATGCATCAGTGAGGGAGAGGATGAGCTGGGTGTTGTCTAATTAGAATATGATGTTGATTCTGTGTTCTCGGATGATGTTGGCAGTGGGTTCACATAGGTGTTAAAGATAGTAGGGCTGAGGGATGAGCAGTGGGGACGCCGTAGATGATATCCTTGGGTTCAGAGGGAAGGATGGTAGGCAGACTCTCTTTGCCCTTCCAGTGAGGAATGAGGCGATCCATCTGAGCGTGTCTCCTTGGATGCTGATGTGGAGTCTTTCGATCAGTGTATGGTGGGATATAGTGTCAAAGGCCATTTCTCCTCAGTCACGGAGGGTTCGGATGTCATTGGTAGCTGTGATCAGAGCTGTCCCGGTGCTGTGATTGCTGCGGAAACTGGTCTGGGAGGTGTTAAGTAGTTGATTGTGCACAAGGTGTTTTGTGAGTTTCCTATTTTTTGTCTTTTCCAGAACCTTGGCCGGGAACAGGAGCAAGGAGATGGGCTGGTAGTTTTTGAGTTTGCTGGAGTCGCTTGAGGGTTTTCTAAGTAGTGCTTTGACTTTGGCCTTTTTCCAAACCTCTGGAAACATGGTGGTGGTGACTGAGGTGTTGACCAAGGCAGTGAGTTCAGCAGATCTTGTGACTTCCAAGGTTGAAGATGTGATGCAGGCATGGGTCTGTGGGAGCTCCTGAGTGGATGGATTTCATGATGGTGGTAGTGTCCCGGGTGAAGAGCTGGTTCCACGCGGTCAGTCAGTAGTTCCAGTTGATTGTAGTGCAGGCGTGATGGTTGAGGAAGTCCATGGGTGTGGATTGGGGTTTGAAGTTTCTCTATAGGGTTGCGATCTTGTCATGGAAGAAGTTAGTGAGGTTGTCATAGAGCTTGTGTTAGTGGGTGATGTTGCGTTGCTGCCTGCAGGGTCGGGAGCTTTTTGATGACGGTGAATAGTTCTTTGCTGTTCTTGGCACTGGTTTTCAATGCATGTGACTAGGGCATTCTTCTTCATTGTCCTCAGCAGGCAGCGGTAGAGGCTGTGGAAGGTCTTGAAGGTTGTCCTGTCAGAGGTGTCTTTGCTGTTGTGCCATCTCCTCTCGCGTTTTGCTGTTCTGAGTTCTTGGGTATACCCTCTGGCCTGTTTGGAGTGTCTTCTGTGCCTGTTGCTCTTGATGGGGGCGATTCTGGTGGCGCAGTTGGTGATCCAGTTGTTGAAGTTCTTAATTCCGTGTTCCAGGTTGGTGGCGGCACCTGGGTTGGAGGGTTGAGGGCTTTTGTCCAGTGGGTCTCTGAAATTTTGCTCCAGCTGCGGTGGGGGGTGATGGCCATCTTGAGGGTGGCAGTGTGTGGGCTGTAGATGCTGAAGTGGATGATGGAGTAATTGGTCCATGTTAGTTCTGTGATGTGGCTGTACTTGACATGTCTGCTGGAGGTGAAGATGGGGTCCAGCTTGTGTCCTGCGGTGTGCATGGGGTCACTGAAGATTTGGGTGCGTCCAAGGCTGTTTATACTGTAGAGGGGGTGGGAGGTGTTGTTGTTGGGGTCGTTAAAGGTGGACGTTGAGGTAATCAAGAAAGATGTAGTCATTGACATCCAGAGCAAGGACGCAACAACGCTGTGATGGTGTTGCAGAAGCTGGAGCGCGGACCCATGGATCGGTATGCACTGGTGCCTCTGATGGTTGACTTGCCATACGTGTGGAGCTTGAAGGTGAGGTGTTCCATGGTGGTGGTACTGTTGGTGGTTTCACATTCATTCACATTCATTTCGTATTCAGATCAAACACCCATGCTGATGTATTAAGAAAGTGAGAATTTAAAAGAGAACGCAAAGTCGAATTGCATCAGAAAGAAAGAAGATTCTCAACAGATGTTTCTAACCACAAACGGGAAACTTTTCCATGATTAATTTGCTATCATTGCAATAATGTGGTAGTGCACAGAAATATTACATTGCAGAATAGGTAAAAAGATGGTACTGAAACACTACACTGTATGAGGTTCCATTTTGTTATATGGGTTTTGAGATGCCCATGTGGACTTTTAAACATAGATAAATCAGAGAGAAAAGAAAAGATTTTAATAACTAAACAAAAAACGCAACAGAGGGACTTCAAATAAAAAATCTTCACTAGCAAACTAATTCATACAATTTAAAGGGACTTAAGCAACTACATGTTCCAGACACTGAAACGTCAGAGAAAGGAGGAGACAGAAGCAATTAATTACAAACGTGAAAGTTACTGGAGTAGTCATTTGAACATGTGTGTACCAAATAGTTTAAATGAAAGTTTGCATGTAATTTGTTTCTTTTATCAACAAAGTTTATCGTATTGTCATTTTTCCTTTGTCACTTATCTAATAACTTTATGACATTATTACTGTTATGACACTGGTATTGTCATAAGCCGTTAAAACACTAAAAGTGAGCCGACCAAAGCAAGTCATGTTGGATATTTCACAGGGTGATGGGGAAACATGGTTACCACACGGTGGCATGTATACAGAAACCAGGAACTATAACAGTGTATGAGCACGGACCACACTTGAACAGTATACAACAAGGGATTTGGGGGTATTTTAAAGATCTGCGGGAAGAAAACAAACTATCAAGGAATTAGTCACGAACCAAACTCAGCGTCCAGAGACGCACTGAACTGGGAGACCAGTTTGAATGAAAATGATAAAATGCAGAGATTATGTTATACATTGAAGATACAGATTGACTCCTGCTCCTTAGCAGGTTCTATTATCTTTCCATTTATCTTTTGCTAACAAACTGAACACACATTTGTTAACTCCTGAAGAAAGGAAATTGTGACACTGTTTACAATGACTAAAAGCATTTCAAAGTTCATGAATTAATTTGTAAACAGTTTAGTAAATCTTAATGATTTATTTGAATGGACTTGAAGAAGTTTAGTTTGAGATTGAATCCAGAAACTAAATAAAGATGCTTTGACTAGACCTGGGGAAGTCATTCTTTAGGTATAAAACACAATGGGGTCTGGTTCTCAAAAGCATTTTGAGGTATGTAAAGTAATACTCCTGTAGTACTCTTACACCCCTTTGTGAATTGGCCCCAGTGGATCTGAAATGGGTATAAAATGGGGAAGTTCTAGAAATATATTAAACCAGTAGTACAAATAGAAATAGAAAACCAGCTTTTTCTCTTAGGGAGTTGGACGTTTTGGGCCAATTCACAAAGGCATATAATGCTACATAAAAGAGTACTTCTTTTGTACTACTTCCTATACTAACCAATACTTTGTGTAATGGCCCCCATGCAAGCAACCCACAGTACAACTAAAATGGTTTAAAAGTCAGCAGTAAACATGAATTCACAACTTTCATTCACGAGGCACTGACTGCAATTAATGGATTATTTAAACCCACGGATAAGTGGGTAGCGCGACATGGCTTCACAAACCTACTTTTTAAAAATAACTTTACCCTCTTGAATAAACAGAAATGCGACACGGTGCGCACTTTGTCAGCGCTTTGTGCCAGTGGTTGGAAGTTGAGTGTACCGGAGACATGTGCAGCTGAGTGACGGGTACACATTGCACCCGACTGTACCTGTTTACTAACGTCTACAAGAGATGTACTTCAGACAGCCATCCGGATGTCAGACTTCTGTCGTGCCTACAAAGAAACATGTTTCATTCTTTGGGGAAAAGGGGAACAACCCCGGTCTCTGCAATCTGGAAAACATACCCATCTTTTATTGCACATTATGTAACGGAGTTACAGTACACGTAAGCCTTGGATGTGCAAAGTCAATCGCGCGGGGGCTCTAACCAATGGCAAACATCGCCACATTATAGAAAACAAATCACAGTAAAAAAAAAAAAGGGGGGGGGGTGTGCATGATTTAAGCTGCATCTTACCTCAGCCAAGTACACCAATTAAGCAGCGTGGCACAGGTGTGGGTGTTCAGCCCGGAAACCGCGGCATAGTCTGACCCTGCGGAGGTAACGTTACACTGCTCAGCAGGCTCTGCGGGGGCGGGGCTGCATGCCTGCCTCAGCAGCAAGTGGAAAGGCCAAAGGGCCGTACTTTGAGATGGCACAGTGCTGCCTCAGCAATGCACAGTGAGGCAATCAGAGTCAAGGCTAAACACCCCTCATAAAGCACAAGGCACTTCAAACACTGGGCTTATCATTGAACTAAATGAAATGTAGCTTTATTTGTGCAACAAATTGAAGAGATTGGCGTGTAGGTACAGTGAGAGGAAGCGGTTTCACAGGCCATACGAAACCAAAAGAAACGGGGTACAGCACATTTGCGGTGCCTCCTGCTTGCCGCAGAAGCATGCATAAGGAATTGCTTTTATATGGCACTTCAGTACTCCAATGTTGACCTGTCTAAGCACTGTTAAATAAAATGTACGATAGTTACGTAATAGTGCTCAATTTGTCGACCTCGAAAGGATGGGCGGCTGAGTCGGTTTTAAACTCTCGAACTGCAGAGCGCAGCAGACGAACGAGGAGAGCGTTTTACTCTTGTCTGCATATACCACAGTCATGCAAATGCTACTGGTCTCTTGGAATATTTATGAAAATAATGGTTTCTGGGTTTTGATTTGCACAATTCAACATTAAAAGGTACAGGTCTGAGAAAGTGCCGAAAGGACTACTTAGAGCCTGATTATAAGTTGCTCGTTTTATTCCGACCCGTGCGTAAACCTATGTTTACGTAGGGGTCGGAATTACGAGTTTAAGGGTATTTAAGTTATCAGATAATTATCAAATGCATTAAATACATCAAGCTTCGGTAATTTTCGGCAGATCAAACCTGCCGAAATTTAACGGGGTGATGTGTACGGTATTTACTGTACCATGCGGGTTTTGGTGTGTTAAACACTAAGGAACAGATTTAAAAGGCCTTAGAGCCATCGGAGCTCCTCCAATGGCGCTTGTTGCTGCACCATACTTACAAGTATTTGTTAGGCCTCTTTTCGTGGCTTAATGCCTCCTTATAAATATGGGCCCCTCCAAAGCAATTTTCTGCTGCAGAAGGGCATGCATTGAGTGTTGCTGCGGGCACTCCACTGCAATACCCATTACTTTTGACACTGCCTCAGATTTAAAAGAAATCGCAAATCTGGGGCAGCGCCAAAAACTAACGCCAGTCCACGGATGGTGTTAGCATGGCACAACGAGGAGGAATACTTTTATTCCTCCTCGTTTTTTGCTCTTTCTATGTGTGCTGCATTCTGAAGCACACATAGAAGGAACAAAATGCCATATGTGATTGTTTATGTGCAGGAAGGGTGTCCCTCCCTTCACATAAACAATCATTCCAAAACAACCCTTTGGTACTTCTATGTGTGCTGCATTCTGCATTTCTCTCTTGCCTTGGGCCAACATCTGATGTAGAATATTAAGTCCAGATGCTTGGAAACGAGTGCTGGTAATTATGGACGTAAGTGAAAATAAGGAGACCAGATGTATGAAGCTTTTTTCTAATCCACACCAGCCTATGTTTAGAAGCGTCCAGCAGTCTATAGACAGTATATCTAAAAAATTTGCCAGGGAAGTATAGTGTTTTTTCACAAAAAATAACTTTTCCAAGAAGTACTTTATAGGCTACAGAAGCTAGCTTGAAGGCCCGGAACACTTACATTGGCAGGCATGTCTGGCACCTGAAACAAGTTGAAGCTATATTTTTTAGATCGTCAACTAATTTAACTTTAGCTCATTTGGAACAAGATGCAGTTTCGCAAAGGTCTTTATGGAAGCCCAACAAAAAGGGTGTTAAAGTGATCAACCTTGCACTTAACAAGGGCACCCAGTGCTTAATTTGAGCCAGTGGCTGCAGGTGGTGACAACCAGGACTATTTTTTGCAGAAGAGCAAGGAAGACAAAATTGTGTCTAAGTGAGAAAGCAGTGATGAAAACAAACCTGGAAAATTGAGGTAAAGAGGTGGGGAGTGTCTGGTAGTGGGTGAAACAGGCATGAAATGGAATCAAGAGTACTCAGCCTTGGTATTCGGCACCCTAACCTTTGATAGTGCCAGATGCAAGCCACTGAGCAAAACTTTAGGCCTTGGCACTTTTCTGTTTTTCTTTTTACAAAGTAAGCACTGAGTACACCCCTGCTTCCAGATCGAACAAAATGCTACATCCACTTGTATCACGACTTGACTGTTTATTTTAAGGGACCTTTCTTGACTTGCTGTACTCGGGTCCCTCTTCCTACCTTAATGCAGCATCAATCTCGGATGTTCCGTAGTCACCCGATTAATTTCGGAACTGCCATCAAAGAAAGAGACCTAAGAAGCTAACAACCCCTGGGTATGGACTATGGTGTGGGTTTAAGTGGTTTGTCTACACTTGGATTCCCACTGTCAGTTTTTCACATTAATAAAAAAAAAACTTGAAGGTTTTTTAAACTTTGCCTTTTAACTGTTACTTTGCTGCAGCCATCCATACCGAAAGCGTAAAAGCATAAATCTCACTTTTGTGTTGTTAATAAAATAGTATGTCAGTGTAGAAAATCAAAATTACTTTTGAAGCACACAAGCATGGGCCTCCATGCAATCAATAAAACTGTGAAGTGGGAAAAACAACACTACTACTAGTATTTTAGTCTACCTATCATGAACTTCACAGAGCTTGGATACAATACAGGGAGTGCAGAATTATTAGGCACGTTGTATTTTTGAGGATTAATTTTATTATTGAACAACAACCATGTTCTCAATGAACCCAAAAAACTCATTAATATCAAAGCTGAATATTTTTGGAAGTAGTTTTTAGTTTGTTTTTAGTTTTAGCTATGTTAGGGGGATATCTGTGTGTGCAGGTGACTATTACTGTGCATAATTATTAGGCAACTTAACAAAAAAAAATATATACCCATTTCAATTATTTATTATTACCAGTGAAACCAATATAACATCTCAACATTCACAAATATACATTTCTGACATTCAAAAACAAAACAAAAACAAATCAGTGACCAATATAGCCACCTTTCTTTGCAAGGACACTCAAAAGCCTGCCATCCATGGATTCTGTCAGTGTTTTGATCAGTTCACCATCAACATTGCGTGCAGCAGCAACCACAGCCTCCCAGACACTGTTCAGAGAGGTGTACTGTTTTCCCTCCTTGTAAATCTCACATTTGATGATGGACCACAGGTTCTCAATGGGGTTCAGATCAGGTGAACAAGGAGGCCATGTCATTAGATTTCCTTCTTTTATACCCTTTCTTGCCAGCCACGCTGTGGAGTACTTGGACACGTGTGATGGAGCATTGTCCTGCATGAAAACCATGTTTTTCTTGAAGGATGCAGACTTCTTCCTGTACCACTGCTTGAAGAAGGTGTCTTCCAGGAACTGGCAGTAGGACTGGGAGTTGAGCTTGACTCCATCCTCAACCCGAAAAGGCCCCACAAGCTCATCTTTGATGATACCAGCCCAAACCAGTACTCCACCTCCACCTTGCTGGCGTCTGAGTCGGACTGGAGCTCTCTGCCCTTTACCAATCCAGCCACGGGCCCATCCATCTGGCCCATCAAGACTCACTCTCATTTCATCAGTCCATAAAACCTTAGAAAAATCAGTCTTGAGATATTTCTTGGCCCAGTCTTGACGTTTCAGCTTGTGTGTCTTGTTCAGTGGTGGTCGTCTTTCAGCCTTTCTTACCTTGGCCATGTCTCTGAGTATTGCACACCTTGTGCTTTTGGGCACTCCAGTGATGTTGCAGCTCTGAAATATGGCCAAACTGGTGGCAAGTGGCATCGTGGCAGCTGCACGCTTGACTTTTCTCAGTTCATGGGCAGTTATTTTGCGCCTTGGTTTTTCCACACGCTTCTTGCGACCCTGTTGACTATTTTGAATGAAACGCTTGATTGTTCGATGATCACGCTTCAGAAGCTTTGCAATTTTAAGAGTGCTGCATCCCTCTGCAAGATATCTCACTATTTTTGACTTTTCTGAGCCTGTCAAGTCCTTCTTTTGACCCATTTTGCCAAAGGAAAGGAAGTTGCCTAATAATTATGCACACCTGATATAGGGTGTTGATGTCATTAGACCACACCCCTTCTCATTACAGAGATGCACATCACCTAATATGCTTAATTGGTAGTAGGCTTTCGAGCCTATACAGCTTGGAGTAAGACAACATGCATAAAGAGAATGATGTGGTCAAAATACTCATTTGCCTAATAATTCTGCACTCCCTGTAATGGACTTTTGGCTTGATGTGGGGTTTGGTGGAGGGGTTACTCCATCACAACTGGGACGGATATCCCGTGTGCCTCTTTCCAAGTGCATTATATCCCAGGGCACCTGTAATAAAGTGGAAGGGATAGCCATCAAGTTGTGAAGGAGTAACCTGCCTGCCAAACTCCAAATAAGGCCCTTTGTTTTTGATTCCTGCTTGTTGTCTAAACATGTTGAATATGGTTATAGGTGCCAACTGTACTAAATAAATATTCCGACGTTTGGCATCAACTTAGAACCTTTAGTTATAAAAACTTTATTTGCATTTGATGTTAAGTGTTCAGCCTAATTATCATAGGGGTAGCGAATGGCCAGTAAATACAACTAGTGTTACACACATAGGGAGATGTTATTATACGTTAAATTAAGTCTAAGATATGTATTTCTTGATATGTCTCAAATTTTCCTGAGTCTTGGATGGCTACTAGATTTGTGAGCATTAGAGTGTGCTCTGTCCTCATAAATACAACTAAATCAATTTGAAAACAAGATAAACATTTCATTCTGTGAAGTGTATCATATATGAAGACTCGAATCAGGAAGATGTCAGTGGCTCAAAAAAGACTTCCTTCAGCTCTTGAGGCAACACAGTTCTTATTTGTGCTGCAACATGAGCATAGCTCTGTGCTCTACTGGGTTTATATCCAGTATCTGTAAAAAATGAATCTAGAGGATCTCCTAAGAATGACTTTGTGCTCTTAGGGATTCATCTGCTGTATCTGCAGCATATTGCTTTGGGCTCTAAGGGACTGATCTACAGTAGCAGAAGCACTACAGAACCACATGGCCTGTCAGCAGGACTCAGCCACTGGCTGTAATCTATGCCTAATTCATGCTCAAGATGGTCCTCCTGAGTATTCTGCAGAACGCCTTGAACATTCTGAAATCCCATGGCTTATTCTTATAACTGAAGATGGAACACAGAAAATCCTGCCGGTTCCTCGGTCGTGGTACTCCTGCAGATTCACTGTAGATTGCATCCATAGCGCAGTGCAGAGTTGCCCACAATTTGTACTGAAAGGGACAAAACCTGTGAATCATGCCTTTTTACAGGCACTGGTAAAGTGGAATAACCCACATTTTCATATTTTCCCATGCAACATAGAGGATGAATACCCCGGATTAGAGATGTGAGAAGTGAACCAGAGAAAATGTCTAGACACAGAAGCCTCATAGTGAAATGAAAACTCAAATAAAAGAAGACAGAGCGATATCTCACCCCTAGAGTCTTGACTGTGATACTCTATTTAGACCCACTAATGGTTTACAACACAGATGTAAATGATAAACCAACAAAAAATACCTTAATTAATATAGCAATGAATTTTCATATCTAAGTGACCTTTCCATGGCAGAATTCTTGGCTTTTTGGTATCCTCAAAGAGATTTAAAAAATGGGGGATAAATGTTTGCATCTCTTGCAATGCATTGCCATTTATAAACGCATAGTCTTAGATACTTCAGACTCACATTTTTGTTTAGCAAATGTCCTTGAGTCGTGGCTATCGTTTTTTTATGTTTTGGCATAGTAGTGTGCATGTATTACAGTTCATCTTTGAGATCAACTCCTCATACAGGAGTAATAGATAGGTGTTTAACACAAATGCATTATATTCCAGCACCAAATAAAATATGTGCTTCAGTTGCAATGTTTTGGCTCAGAAATGTCTGTTTACTTAAATGTAGGAATGTTTCAATCCTATCTGTGTAAATTAAGTTTGCCTTCTTGCAGTTGTACTGGACCATGGGATGCAAGGTTGCTGTGCCAGAAATGATGTGAGCGGCACCAGCGTCCAACAAACACCCACAAACAATGCAGACATGTCTAGAGCTTGCAGGTGTTTAATTACTTCTCCCCTTGCATGTTTCCCATTTAGCCTTCTGTGTGCCTATTCCATCTGCCACCAGAATGCAGGGCATTTGTTGTTCATAGCGGGTCGCCACTGTTCTGTGTGGTCAGCCCCAAAGCAACATGGACAGAGAGAGGATGCAGTCATGCACGCTTCCTTTCTTACACCCATATGCCTCTTGTTGTATGCTACTCCTCTTTCTCTCTGACACTCTGCCAGGACCCAGTGCTCCCACACCCATATGTGTCCCATGTCCTGGAGTGCACCGGGATGTGCAGAACTACCCGGGTAGCATGTTCAATGGGCAGCCCTGCAGACTGTGGACATGAGCTGTCCAGAGGTGTCACCACTGGACCAGTGTTGTTTATGTGTAACCGTAATGCATTTTCTGTCCATCTAAAAATGTCTTGCCTTGTCATCTCCTTCCATTGCTTTGATGTATCACCCATGCCCCCTCCAAACACCTCACCCAAATGTTTGCTCAACCCTTTCCACATATGCTTCATTCTACCACTTTCTACCTTTTGCTCACCACCACAACCAAGGCCTCACCTCAAATACTAGAGCAGTGTGCACAGAATTTCTAACACTCGGAAACTAAATAAAAAAACATCAGTGAGTACTTAACTGGCTTCTACTTCTCCACTTCTCTCAGGAGAAGTTGTGGCGTAATGGCCAGAGCTGCTAACTTTGAAACTGGGGAACCAGATTCGAGTCTCAGTGTTGGCTCAAAATCTTGTGATTCTCAGCAAATCACTTAATCTTCCTGTGCCAAAAAATGAATGTGACCTTGTGTAATGTATCTGGTGCTCATGTAAAGCTCTCCAGGCTTTGGTTTGAGTCTGCACTATATAAAAGCAGCAAAAGAAGACTACATTTATTCAGGCCAAAAATATTCCAGCACGGATTAGTCCAAAGAGATGCAAGGTGGGCCCATACATCCCGCATAACAATACTACAAGCAAACAGAATAGGTGATAGATTCTTCTCAAAATTGTTTATATTTCAAAACATATTCTTATAATATCGAAGAAATGATTGTACTGCAATCATTGACTGTGAAGGGGATCGATGCCTAAGAAGGAAATGCGTTGAGTGCACTAGCTAGAAGTGATACTGCAAGTGGTGCCACCCTCCTGTCCCGCTCACTGCCCTTCGCCCCTTTTTGCACATTTTCCACTGCAAAGCCAATACATGTAGAATTTAATATGTGAGTGTTGATCTATTGTTTTTGTGATTGTATGTTTTCCTTGGTTGTATTAGTTTTAAATTATGTAAATGTGTTTTCATTGTGAACAATGATGTGATTCTGTGAATAGATGTGGATAGCTTTTTTTGAGTGACTGTATATTTGTTAGAATGAATTTACGTTTGTGACAATGTACCGGGCTTCCCCATCTCAGGGGAGCCACACATATGGCGGGGTTGTGCCGGGCTGAAATGCCTGGGTGGGGCGGAGACGTAATGTGCACATAGAGAGGACACGCACTGCTGGACACACCCTCCTCGTGAGGAATTTTTGTTTGCTTTCTCCTTTTCCTGCAGTGCTCATCTTCTCGCAGCAGACACGGCGCGCTCCGCTTCAGGCTCTGCATTTCAGGGAGTTCTGCACATTTTGGCATCCCAGCCGCACCTGTCTGGGAGCTGCATGGGTTGGGGCTCTGCTCACCTGACCCAAGTTTACACAGCGGCAGCTCTAGCAGAGGGGGCAGTGATTTGATTATGGGGGGATTTTGGTGGGAGTCAGCAGCATTCTGTGTTATTTGACACTGGGAGGTTGGGGGTTGCATTATTTTAGGTGGGCATCAGCAATTGTTTTCTGTGCTTGACCTTGTGAGGTGGATCTGTTATGCAGTAATCTTGGTGGGCACTAGGATATTTTCCATTAAGTTTACCCTGCGAGCCAGGGCTGCGTTGGTTAAATGTTGGTCTGAAATGTTTGGGATTGCATGGTACGGCTGCTTGGGGTGGTGGTGGGGGGGGAGGGGGGGGGTGTCTTACTGCCAGTTTTCAGTTTTTTTTTGTCCTGGTGTCTTTAGGAATAAAGCTGTGTGTTCAGTGGCCCTGAGCAGTTAATTATACAGATGTGGGTAGCCCACACTACATTGCTAGTTGCTGCCTCTTTGCAGTGGTTGTCTGGGATAGGCCGGTAGTGGTGCTGTTGGACCAATATGGCTAGGAATGCACAATATAGTGTCAAGTGGTCATGGACTGAGGCATTGCTAGAGGCATTAATGCTCAGGATATATGCTATTGGCCAGGCCATAGCATCATTGATGTCACAGAAGTCGGGGGTACCTGCAGAGCAGACGGAGAGGCCTAGGAGAACAGGAGTAGGAGTAAGGAGGAGCTGCAGAGGCGGAAAGCAGGTGACCCAGATATGCAAGGGAATCAGGGGACTAGCCAATTTTGTGGAGGCACCGGTGGGTCTGACCCCAGCCCCGGATGCTTGTGTCTATATGACAATACAGTCCATTACCGCAAATTTACTGGACCCGTCCCTGGGGGGGTCGCACCGGGGAGCCTGACCCCAGCTGCAGGTAATTCTGGTCAGGTGGCAGTACAGGGCACTATTGCGGCAGTGATTGAGTTGGTGGCAGCTGGTTGCATTATGAAAAACGTTGGTGCAGGTATGGCTATAGGGGTGACCTCAACAAGGGGGTCTGTTCAGCAGGATCTGATGGCTAATTTAGCCTCTGTGTTGCCCTGGCTCTCAAGGTCGAAATGCTGTCTGCGCCCCTGGTGGGGTGGGGTACTTTGGTTGGAATTGATGAGAGTGATGTTCTAGAGAAGGCAAGACGACTAGTGGCTCACCTGGGTAGTGCAAAGGGCAGTCAAGGGTCGCAATGGACCACATCTTGGCTTTGGTCTACCAAAATGGCCGATGGGGCCTCCCCTGTCACCGCTTAAGCTCCAATAGTGAGTCAGGTGCCGCAGGCGGGGGGATTCCTTCACAGCCGTCAAGGCAAATGCCTGCCTAGGGCAAGTACTGCGTTGAGTGCCAGCACTCCCGACAGAATGGATGCTACAGTGGCGTCTCCCCCTTCTCAGGGAGTGGCCACTTCAGGAACTAGGCCCTTTTTATCCCCTATGGGTTTGGGTAATGTTCGTTCTGAGCATGAGTGACTGGGTTTGCATGTGTCAATGGAGGTGAAGGAGAAGATATGGAAGGGGGCATATGTGGACATTTTTGACTTGCTGGTGGACAAGTCTGAGAAGTCGGAAGCCAAGAATTGTAAGGAATGCTCACATCTTAGAGACTGCCACTGGACACACAAGTTGATGAGACTCTTGTGAATTGGAGCAGGGGTTTCCCAACCTATAAGGCCATTATGGCAGAGTGTTTTAATGTGCAGCTGGCTTGTTATCAGAATAGGATTGTGGGTGCTCATGATGAATATGGTGGGACAGCCTAGAAGGATTATGTTAAGGAGTTCGGAGGATTAAAGAAAATAGGCCCACCAAGGGTTGATACCAGATTGACATCATCACTTAAGTCTGTTATGTGACGCGGTCAGAAGGTACCAGTGGCTAGCCCTATCGGGTGGGTACTGGGTTCTCTAGTGGTCCGGCATGGGGAGTCAAGGAAGGGGGCTTGCTGGGATTTCAACCTGACCTTCCGCAACATGCAGATTCAAACATTGTTGTTCGCTCTGCGGTTAGGCCTCCTATACGGAATCTAAATGTTATAAAAAGTCCAGAGAGAAGGGCACCAAAAAGAAAGAATGACCATTATGAATTCGCAAAGCTCCCTCCCCAGTTAACTTAATGGCAAAGGTTCCTTGGCTCAATACCTACACTGACCATGATACGGCACAGACATTGCATGATGGTTTTAAGGAGGGCTTCCGGATTCCAGCAGCAGGATATGTGGGCTCCCCTTACTGTAAAAAACTGCAATCTCACAAATCCAACCAGGAGGTGGCTAGGGCAAGTATTCAGAAAGAGCTGAGTCTTGGCTGGGTGGCGGGACCCATTAAACCTAGTCCTGATTGATGGCTTTGTTTGTTTTCCCAGGGGTATGTTACAAATGGGGCCTCTAGTTGGCAGTGATTTGCACCCTGTCCAAGTAGAGACCCTCACTTTAGTCAGGGTAAAAGAGTCACACAGTTCAGATAACACTGCCCACCTCCTTGGTAGCTTGGCTCAAGCAGTCAGACTTATCTCAGAAGCAATGTGTAAAGTATTTACACACACACACACACACACAGTAGCGCAGTGAAAACACCTCAAAAGTACTCACACCAGTTTCGAAAAATAGCCAATCTTTAGCTGAATAAATCAAGACCAAAACAACAAAATGCAACATACACAAGTAAAGTTTTCACTTTTTAAAAGTTGCAAATTTCAGAGGAATTGATGGCTGTATCTTTTTAACACACAGTACCTGGCATGCGTCAAAACCAAAAATGATGCGGCCGTAGAGGAGGTGAGGTGCCAGAAAACAAAGTGATGCGTCAGTTCCTTACAGTGCAGGGGAGGTGATTCATCATTTCCTTACGGGCAGGGGAGGTGATGTATCGATTTTATCCTCATATTTAAACTCATTGTATCCCTTTTTCCTCCCTTTGTCACAATTTTCCTAACTTACTCTTCCACTTTTCTCGCTTTTCACCCTTTCCTTCAGTATTCGTCCATTATCTGCCTTCCTCTCACTTGCACTGGGGCTAAGTGCTGGTCCTCAAATGAAATCTAACGCCCACCACCTGCAGCCACCCATGATGAAACAAACTGAGTACTTCTAGGAAAATGATTTTGACAACAAATGGAGTGAATGGAATTTTCTCAATACCTTTCATTAGTCTTAGCTAACGTTTGGCCGAGAGAAAACAAAAATTACATATTTCGTACCATAAAAAAAACGACAGTCTCCTGCCTAAATCGGGAGGGAGGGCACTTATTCATACCAGAAAACAATGTGAGAGATTATCTGATTGCTGAGCTCACAATAAATTAGCACACCAGTCCTGATCACCTACGAGGAGCCGGCAGCAACTCAGCATCTTTCTTCTGCCATTATCATATTAATGCGCTAGAGCCATGGACGGGTGAGGAACCAGGAGGATAAATCCATTCTCAAGAGATGGCGCAGCTAATTCACAGTCTGTGCACCAAATGCAAGAACAACCACATGAATTATGATAATGATACGTTGATCGTAAATTAACTGTTCACATTATTCTTGCACCAAATGATATGAAGAGGGCCACCTGCAAAAGATCTTGCCAGCTGCATTAACATAATAACAGCGGGGACTGGGTGAAAATTAAGACCTTCTGGTTAATATTGCTGCAAGCGCTTGTTACTGTGCGGAGGGCTGGTGCTCAATGGGGCCCCATTGCCTTGTGGAATGCCTATAGGGATGTGGTGATACTTATGGCTAGTGGTTTCTTAAGATTCACTGGATTCGGAGCTGTCTGTTTTTGATAGGGCAGGTAACCCCTAAAGGGAAACTGGTTACCAATGCTTTGGCTTCAGCACAAAAAAAGAATTGTATATGCCCAACTCACGCTAAAATGCAGGTAACCAGTAAGTGCAACCCACCGACCTTCCCAGAAATAGTCAACGAGTGGCCAGAGTCTTAAATAACCCAGGTAGGGAACTTCTACCTAGTTCATCCCATCTGTCACTGCAACTATAATCTTCCCAAATAGTTAACAAGTCACACCCGTCTCATTCATCCCTATAGTTGGAGAATCACATTTAACAAGATCATCCCAAATACTCAAACTCTAAATAGTCAATGAGGTGACTCTACCTGCTTCTATCTCAGTCAGTCACTTCTGACACCCCATTCCAAATAGTCAACAAATCACCCCAACTTACTTTACCCCAAATAGTTTTAAAAAAATCACCCCAACCAACTTTACCCCAAATAGTCAATTCGTCCCTGCAGTCTGTTGAACTTCCTAACAAAAATGTTACAAATTAAGTTGATTAATGTCTAAGTCAAACAAGACCATAATTAAATCAGTATCTCTGATTCAAAAGCAACTATTGAATTCATGGTGGAAAAGGGAACCTACTGTGTATGCATACGAATATCATACAGCACTCCCAAAAGGCCTTTGCCTTTAGAAATTAATGGATACATTTCCAAGTTTCTTGGTCGTTTAAAGGGGATGGGCTTTTGGTTTGTTCCTCCAAACAAAAAGAAACATGGGAGAAGTCGTTTTATTTGTGGTAAAGTAGCTAGCTATCACTCTCTGACTAAAGATAATGTAGTCAGTGGTCACTCTAGGTGTTTAAGGTAAAGTAGGTATAATTATATGTTTGAGGCCTCTACTTTAGTGGGCCCTGCCCTTCTTTCCTATGCTTGATATTAGCATGCTAGTCTCACGTCAAGTGAACGCAGTGATTAAAAGTAGTAATCGACAGTTATCCTTAATTTGAAAAATGATCCTCTTAGTCCACTCAAAATACTGAGTGAAAGTGTTGAGCTATTTGCTATTCATACACCTAATGCCATATTACATATATAGGGTACCCAGTCCCCGTTTACACCATGAGGCACCTTTACCTGGATGCAACGAGTGCAAACAGGAATAGTATGGCCTATCATAGATAATGGGTTTCTCACTGGGAAGCCGCATACTTGTGCCAGCCCTGAGGACAGTGCATGAGTGAAAAGTGACTGGTCTTTTTCAAGCAGCCACTCCATCCTTCAGCGTGCAGGCGGAGACCTAGCCTGCGAGTGACTGCAGCTTCCTGCCAGGGGATGTCTGAGGAGTCCATAGTGATCCTTTTGCTCCTTCTGATGGGCTCTGCCGTGGGGGGTGCTTACTGTCTCTGTGCCACCTCTTTGTGTCAGTACAACTCTTGACGGGCATTCTGAGTCCGCAACTGCAATATGGTACAGGTGGAGAGGAAAAGTGGCCCCATGCTAGTGAGAGAACACCCCTTCCGATCACGAAGCATGAAGACACCATAGGTCTTGCAACAGAGAAACCGAATTTAGAAGTATTTCACTACCAGGAAATGTAAAACACACTAGTACATGTCCTGCTTTTTAAATACACTGCACCCTGCCTGTGGAGCTGCCTTGGGCCTACCTTAGGGAAGCTTTACATGTAGTAAAAGGGATTATTTGAACCTGGCAACTGAGTGCACTTGCCAGGTCAAACTGGCAGTTAAAACTGCACACACAGACACTGCAGTGGAAGGTCTGAGACATGTTTTCAGGGCTAGTCATGTAGGTGGCACAATCAGTGCTGCAGACCCATTAGCAGCATTTAATTAACAGGCTGGAGGCACACACTGTGCACTGTACTAGGGACTTATTAGTAAATCAAATATGCCAATCATGGATAAACCAATCACCAATACCATTTAGACGTGGAGCACTTGCAATTTAGCTCTTTTCAGCAGTGGTAAAGTGCCCAGAGTCCTAAAGCCAGAAAAACAAAATTCAGCACAGCCTCAGAACAGGAGGTCATAAGCCAAAATGCAGGGGAAACCACACCAAGAGCTGTCAAATCTAACAGGGTGGTTCCTAAAAAAGATCCAGGGGAGTTCAGACTGATACATAACCTGATGGCTCCGAAGGGTCACTCAGTGAACAAGGCTATTGATGGGGCCTTATGCTTGGTCAAATACGCTTCCCTTAATCAAGCGATCCAGATGCTGCGGGAGCTGGGGCCTGGGGCTTTGATGGCAAAGTCTGATATTGAGTCTGCCTTCTGGCTGCTTCCTGTTCACTCAGGGGATTTCTATCCCGAGGTTTCCAATTTGAGGTAGGCTACTACTTTGATAAGTGTAAGCCTATGGGCCGCTCCAAGTCCTGTTCCTATTTTGAGACATTTATCATGTTTCTCGAATGGGTTTTAGGCAGAAATAAGGACACCAGTGGGCGCTCCACTACCTTGATAATGTTCTCCTCCTGGGTCCACCCGGGTCTGAGGGATGCATTGAGGCCTTAGGGATTTTTCAAGAAATGATCAGGGAGTTTGAGGTCCCACTTGCATAGGGCAAGACGCTAGGGCCAGCAACTATGAATGAGTTTTAGGGCACTGAGTTGGAGGAAGAAGCACAGGTGTTCAGACTTTTGCTGGAGAAGGTTAACACCTTTCCAACGCCTAGCAGGCATGCCTGAAGGCTAAGAAAGTCACACTGCCTGGTTGGAGGTTTTGGTGGGGCAGATAAATTTCACGCTATGGATCATTATCATGGGGTGTCTCCCGTTCTATTGCCCAGGCCATGTCAGGACCGAAGGTGAAACATAACCACACCAGACTTTCCAGTGAGGTCAAGCAAGACATGAGAATTTGGGAGTCATTACTGCGTGACTTTAATGGATCCGTTGTGTGCCCCAGGCAGCCTAAGACCAATGGGTATTTGGGTCTCTTTACGGATGCAGCGGGCAGTGAGCTGCTCGGTGCCATCTTTGGGGCAGCATGGTGTGCGCAGAGGTGGCCCAGGGAATTGGGCAGTCTGGGTTCGTGACTAGTATTGGTTTTCTAGAGCTGTTCCCAAACCTTGTGGCCCCTGTCAGTTTGGCCTGAGCAATTTCACAGTCAGTAAGTGGCTTTCTGGTTTGATAATATGACGGTGATGGACTGCATCAACCAGCAAGCTGTGAAATGCAAGATGATTCTGAGGGTTCTGAAGGAAACTGAGCTCCTGTCTCTGAGATGAATGTGCTCTTCTGAGCAAAACATGTTCCTGGTGTGTTGAACAATGCTGCTGATGCCTTGTCTCTTTTTAAGATGTAGGTTTTGAGGTTCCGCCACCCAGGAGCAGAGGAATTCCCCACACCTTTCCCAGAGCATCTGTGGCAGATTGGTGCCAAAGATTACCAGACCTTGTGACAGCCAGTTTAGCACCCAGGACCAGGCGGGCCTATGAGGGGGTGTTTAGTGCTTATTTAGATTTATTGGGGGCACTGGGATCTCTGATTGGTTTGCAGGACACACAGTCTTGCCATTCCTGGGGCGCTTAGGGAAGAGGGTCGGTTGGTTGCTACGCCAGATGCCAGGCCGCAGCAATATCCTTCTTCACACAAATGCTAGGGCACACTGATGGAATTAAGTCCTTCTTGGTGAGGAGGGCCTTGAAGGGTTGGCAGCGGATTGAAGAGATCAGACTGGTTTCAAAGCATCCCACTGATACGGTCAAGTTGGCTGCAATTCTTGAGTCTCAGAGGTATATGTGGCTCCCTGGGTAAGGTTAGCCTATTCAGATTCATGGCGGTATTTATCCTGCCCTTTTGTGGAGCTCTTAGGATGAGTCAGTTGCTTGCCGGGAGCAAGAAGGGGATCACGGATATTTGGATCATCGTCCAGTCTTATGTGCGGTGAGCTGTATGCAGGAGGTGATTTTGCATCCTGCGCGCTCACCTTTTACAGTCGTGGAGGATTGCATTTTGCGCAATTGAGGTCTGTGCTGGACACAATGCTGCATAAGGGGTGCAGGGCCCCGGCACCATCATTCTGCATCTAGGTGGTAATGACTTGGTTCATATTGGCCGGAGGCTTCCATTTGAACTGATGGTCTCGAAGATTGGTTGGATGGCTAAGAAGTTTCCTCAGGCCGTGGTAGCTTGGTCAAGTATCATCCCATAATTACAACGGATGGGTGGCGAATCTGTCTGAGTTCTGAGACAAATAAACAATAAGACTGCCAAGCTATTCAGATCGCCTACACTGGCCGCCATACCCCACGCATACATAAAGAGCAAACATTAAATTTTGTAGGCTGGTATGCACCTGTCAAGGTCTGGCAATGAGATGTTTTTGGAGAACTTGTTGGCTTGGCTGGTGTACCGCCCTTCAATAGGGGAGTGAGACTGGGGAGGCAGATAGTTGGGTAACTATGCTGGTCTGTGGCGGGGTGAGATCATGATTGGTAGGGCAATTTGGCTTACCTTTCCTTACTGATGCATGACAGCAATGTCATGGGACCCTCAAAGAGGTGCTGGCAGGGAATCGAAGGGAACATCCACGGGTGCGGGGTATCCGAGTGACCGATGGCATCTGGTCCTTACGGTTACCACCCGCACTTGTGCAGTGGGCGTGAAGATAGCACTGGCCCTTGGGGGAGGACTGAGGGCTGGAGGGGGAGGCCTGAGGTAGGCATCCTGGTGGACAGGTGGCCCCTCTGCACAAAGTTTGCCCTGGGAAGTGTTGCCGGGTTGGGGTCCTCCCAAAAGGAGGGACCCACCCTGGTCACTTAGCTGGAGGGGTGGATCCAGGATGAGGAGTCACCGTCGGGACCAGTCATGATCTCATCTGCAGCCATTGAATTTGAATATGCAGGAACATGGCCTAGATAGTATTAGAAACCAGATGTATTAGTGTCTTTGTTATGTATAGATATCTACACATTCAAATTAAGATGTAAATATTAAGGGTTACTGCGTGTAATTCTAGAATGATGATTGACATGATAAAATGTTGTTTGTGAAAATAAAATACGACTGGGAGTTTACAACCCCTAACCCAAAAGTGGTGTGTGTTATTGGCTATTCTGAAATGGGACATTGGGAAGGCTAACTCTGGGGTGTGAGAGTGAGGCATCAGTGGTATTGGGCCATATGTACCGGACTCACACGTATGGCCAGGCCAAAATGCCTGGTTGTGGGCAGAGGCGCGGTGAGCCTCTGACCCTCCCCCCCCAACAAGGAAGAAGCAGATAGGTCAGTGTGCCAGTGGGACACAAGAAGCACTTGTAGAGCTTCCGGATCGCGCGAATGTTATGCATATGTTGGCCCCACTTTAATAGGTGCTGCGATTCGGTCTTTTCTCCTGCTCGCTGGCCAAAGATAGAGAGGACAAGCACTGCCAACCGTGCTCGCCATGTGAGGAATTTTTGATTCACCCACCTCTGCTATGCAATGGGTTCTACTGCTATGCATGTAATCTGGACAACTTGTCTGTGGCTTTGTAGTTCTTGTACTAACCTTTTTTGTTCCTTGGCAGGTCAGACACCGTTGTCGTGAAAGAATGTTTCATGTCAAATTTTATGAAGTATGCTATGGCAGGCTGAGATCATGATTGGTAGGGCAATTCAGCTTACCTTTCCTTACTGAAGCATGACATCAATGTCATGGGACCCTCCAAAGGGTGCTTGCAGGGAATCGCAGGGAACATCCTGGGGTGTGGAGGGTTGTGAGTCGGCATCTGGTCCTTAAGGCCAACCACCCCTGCATGTGCAGCGGGCGCGAAGCTAGTACTTGCCTTTTGGAGAGTACTGAGGGGTGGAGGCGGTGCCCGAAGTATGTATTCTGGCAGGCATACAGGCCCTCTGCACAAAGTTTGCTCTCATAAGGAAGGACCCATCCTGGGTCACTAAGCTGGAGGAGTGGATCCGGGATCAGGAATCACCATTGGGGTTAATCATGATCTCATCTGCAGCCAATGGACTGGGATACGCAAGAACAGGTTCTGGATAGTGGTAGGACACCAGATGTATTAGCATCTTCATTGAGGCTAGACATCTACACATGTAAATTAAGCTGTAAATATTAAGGGTTACTGTGTATAATTTTGGAATGATGATTGACTTGTAAAAAATGTTGTTTGTAGTAATAAAATACATCCGGGTGTTTACGGCCCCTAACCGAAAAGAGATGTGTGTTATTGACTATTGTGAAAAGGGACATTGGAGAGACTAACTCTCGGGTGTGGGAGGAAGGCCTTGGTGGCACCAGGCCATATGTGAGTTTGAATTAGTGTTTTAATGTACGTGTGCTGATGGATTGTGTGATAAAAAGAGAAAGTATAGATTTTTTTAAAACTTTGTTTGCATTATGCTCATGGATGTGCACTGTAACCTCAAGCGCAAACATTAAATTGGGACTATAGTGTAAAATAGAAAAAACATAATTTAGGAGCAGCAATGGTGGACAGCTCCAACAAACCAACGAAGAGCACACAGCTGCTTTACAGGAAAGGATGTTCAATTGAGTCTTTAAGGCATTTCAATTTTAGTGATGAGATTGGTGTAACTTGCGGCAGTGTGTCTGTGTAGGAAGCTGGCTCTTTATCATATATCAAAATGTGATCTATCATGCAATGAGTCCAGGGGTTCCCTTACTAGTGGATAGACGCTTGATCTAGCAAACCCACGGTGCTCTTTTTAGGGGGTAGTGTGGATTAGCAGCCTTAGGCTTATCAGAAAGGAGTGTTAGACATCTGCAAATACACACACAGTCAATAAATGAGACACACAACTCAAGAAGGAGATCCACACCAATTTACAAAAATAACAAGTATCTTTAGAAATGTTTTGGCATCAGAATCAATACAATCGGTAAGTATGTTTTGCAAGAAAAGTCTTTACACTTTTGCAAAGTCGACAGTGCAATTTCTGAACACTGCAATTTTATCCTATGGAGAGAAAAACAAGTACTGCATTCAGGTATAGTACAGCAACTTACGGGACCAATCTCCTGGACTTAAAGTAAATATTAGGGAAGGGTCAGGACCACACCAACAGGTCACATCGGGCGGCACTGGGGCACCTGGGTGCAGAGGTGTAATACGGAGTCGGGTGCCCAATGGTACTCTAAGGGGATCAGTCTGGTTGAAGAGATGCTGCAGGTGAGGAGTGGGGATCCAGTCGGACGGAACAGAGAAGGAGGTTCCCATCATGAGATGTCCGGAGACACCTTCAGTCCTCTTATTCAGGGGCAGGGGTGATGGGCGCAGAGGTGTCCTGAGGCGTCAGTTTTTTCTCCACCGGAGCACTTGTGGTTGATGGGCCCTGCGTGCAGAGGCTGCAGGCGACGGCAGGCAGATCCACAGTGGGCAAGTCCAAGGTGGACTTTGTCTCTGGAGGACTGGGTAACCACGCTGGAACCACTGGTCCACTTCAACTCCGGCTGTGCGGCACAGGTGCAGTGGTGATTCCAGGTGTCAGGTCTTAGCAGTCCGGATTCCTCACAGTCAGTCTTGGGGTGCCAGCAAGATGCAGGGGAGCAGCTCTACTGCTCCATAGGAACTTCTGGTCTTTATTGAAGGCAGGCAGGCCTCCTAGGCTTTTGGAGGCACCGCAGCTTCCAGGACAAGACGACTTTGGTGCAAATCGGCAGACACAGCAGACAGGTTGGCAAGGCTTGGGCCGATTTAGGTGCTTCTTCCTCAGTCTTTGCTTTTGCGGCTCTTTGTGTCTTTCTTCATAGGTCAGCAAGAATCTGATTTCCTGGTGGCAGGGGCTCCCCTAAATATTGCATTTGGGGGTGTTTCAGGGAGTGTACCATAGTACCAATAGGCTACTTACCACTGGGGTAACTACACCCCATATATATGACCACTTCCTGTGGGAAGTGGGCATAACCCTGTTCCTGCATCTTCCAACAGCAACATGGCAGATTTATAAATGTTGTGACCACATCAGTCAGCTCACCCAATGGGTGGGACTGACCTGAGGGGTGGACACACCTCTCTGAATACTAAATCTCCCGTCTATCCCAGTGCCAAATGGGACCTGGGGCACTCTCCTGTGAGTGAAGCCAGATCTGTATACCAAGGGCAGTGGGCTTCTTTGAAGCCCCCTGCCTTGGAATGCAGGTTTGCATGTCATCCTATTGAGTGGGTTGTGCAAACACCTCTCCCAGAGTAGGCTTTGTTTATGACCGCCAGAGAGAAAAGGCTCTCACCCTTGGGGGGTCAGATTCATGTCTAGTGGTGGCAAGCTGGCAAACACTGGTCAGTCGCACACGGGTAGATGGTAGGTTTTCTGGGGCTACCATAAGGTGCCCTCTGGATGCATGTATTATTAAAGCCATCAGTGGCATCAATGAGGGGTTATTAATAAAAGATGTTTGATACCAAAAACCCTTATTTTCAGTGAAGCCATCATGTAGCTGGGGAACTCGAAGTTACCAGTGTCCTGCACATGTACTTAAAATGGGTTGCCTGTTCACTCACCATGTCTAAGAATCGACAAAGACATAGCAGGGGCATATCTGATCTTGCAGACATGTCTTCACATGCAATATAATGCAACCTGCCTTAGGGCTGTAAGGGCTGCTGTGGGGGTGACTTGCATATACTGCATGCAGTGTTAGGAGACTTCGCACATAGGCTGTGTGTCATGTTGTGTTTCACTTTTAGCTGCACCATGATATGCAGTCTGCAATTGCAGTCTGTCTGTGCTAGGTGAGGTGTCCCTGAGGGTGGCACAATACATGCTGCAGCCTTTGGGGACCCACTTTGGTACCCATGCCCTACATACCAGGGGTACCATTTACTACGGACTTTCAGGGGAGCAAAAGGTATTGCCAATTGAGGAACAATTGAACAGTTTTAGGGAAAGAGATCTGGCACTGGAGACCTGGTTAGTAGGAACCCAGTGCACGTTCAGTCAAAGTTGCATAAAAAACCAGGCAAAAAGGGGGGGGGGTGACCATGTCTAAAAGGGGCACTTACCTACAGCCTTCTACGGAAAGGAATTGTGCAGTTTGTGGAAATGTCAATTGCTGTAGCAAGGAGTAGGGGACGAAACAAGAAAAGGATCACATAAAAATAATGCTTGGTGGGGGTGGACGGGCAAAGCAGCACACAAGTAAAAGCAATGCAGAGCATGGGGAATGGGCTGCGTAGCACAACAGAGAGAGCAGCGCACAAGGGAGAGAACAATACGGAGTGTGTGAGGGGATATTTGGTGAGGAGAGCAGGACACAAGGGAGAGAACTAGAAAAAACATGTGCTCAGGAAAAACAAATAAAAAAGTAGTACCCTGAAGTGCGCGAAGGTTATCCAAGCAAAAGAAGTTCAAGAGATTATACTCCAGGGTAGAGATACTCAAAGTACAGCCCTGGGCTGCTTATGTCCATCCGGAACGTTTCTTCCGGCCCCTAGATGAATAGAAGCACTTGGCTACCATTTACTTGACTGGGGACAAACATTCTGAAAAATGTTTAAAAAACAGGCAAGCATTTATTTACACGTTAACTAAAGTAAAGGAGAAGAAGCAAAGAAAGTGTCTTGTGCCTGTTATCTTTTGGAACACCTTGATTTTTAAAGAAATCTTGCAGCAAACGTAAAATTAAATAGAAAAAGTCTCTTCAACATTCAAAAAAGTGTATTTCATTAGAACACCACCATACAAGAAAAATACTATAAGTGGTACATCCTTCTCCGTTCAAGCAGCCAAACTATGGAATTCATTACCCCCAACTATAAGAGCCACAGATAACTATCTTGTCTTAAGAAAACTACTCAAGAATTGGCTCTTTCCTTCATAACCACCATATTCAAACAACTATGGACTGCAAATGCCTATGTTGATAAATATTTTTTTTCGGATTATGTGTATATTCTATTCTAGTTATATATAGTTTTTAGAAAATATGTATCACTACTATGTCATAACAATAAACTACACACACACTCTTTAAACCTGTTTAACTAAGTATATTTACTCATGGTTTAAATATATATATGTATGTACATATATGTGTGCATATGTGTGTGTATTCATGTGTGTATGTATGTGTGTGTGTGTATATATCTATATATATATTTATATATATGTGTGTGTGTGTGTTATTCTATGCTTAACATGTTCATAGGCCATTGCATAACTCCTAGATAAGTTGTAATACTAGATACTTATGAATCCCTGCTCTCATCTTATATCACACTTATCTACCCATCACCATATGTCATGTCTCGATCAATCTATCCTCCATTCCCACTCTGACTCATCCCAAATCCATTCTACTACTTTCATCTCCCTCCCTCATTTATCTCACCCTGCTACTATGATCTCCCTAACCCCTTCCACAGACTGACTCTTCCCTCCTCCATCCTCCCTTTACTCATCCCAAGCATAAATCTTATTATTATAAACTCCCAATTAACACTTCTGGATTCTTCCCTCCTCCACCCCTCCATTACTCCAGTCAATCTAACTAACAAACTCTCATATCCGCGGCTCAAATTAACTCATAATAATACTAAAACTGTACTCATATTTCCCTATACTAATCCACCACTAATTCTTAATGGGTTCCGGAGTAGCGTACTACTTGCTGAAAAGTGCTTCAACTCCTCGTCAGGGGTAGTAAGCGCTATATAAATACTATTACAATACAATACAATACAATACAACATGCAGAAATGTCTCACCTTAGGACATAAGATTAGATCTCTGCATTAAGACGCATTTATCAAAAGTGATAATATTTGAACACAAATTTAGAAACAATAATGCCTCCTCAAGCCTTAAAAGCTGTGACATTAGTAAACCAAGAGGCAAGTCAGTCGTCATGTGCACCTTCTGGGTGTCCTAGGTTGCTATTACATATGTAACAATATTATTGTTAAACCACGCACAATAAAAGGTTTTGTGCATTGTACATCCCGAATTCATTTATTTCAAGGTGCTCTCATATGTCATATTGAAGAAAAGGTGAAATAAAACAATTGCTAGGATCATACAGTTTGGTCAAATGGGGAAACCGGGATTGATCACAGCTTTTCAGGTTTCATATTGTTCAATTCAGCCACTAGATTGTACCTCCTGTCCTTATATAGATTTCCAACGTATGTAGTTATGGAGTTAAGAATAGTAAATCGATACCTCCCTATTTGCACTTACCTTCTTGATATTTTGTTCCTCGATATTTTAGACACAATAGTCTTTTCCCACAATGTTTTTGTCCGATGTTCTGTCAGTGATCCGGCATCAGACCCCTCTGCCCACACTGCGTGGAAATGCGGAATGGAATAAATGGCCAATCCAGCCCAGGATGCTTACACGTTCTCCAGATTCTGTCATGACCGTGTCCAACAGGAACATGGCCTAAACCCTGCACCCTCCCCCAGGCTTCCCTCTAAAATCTGTGCTGCTCTTCTGAACTTTGTGCAAACTCCCCCTCCCAAACCCAAGAAAAGCGATGTAGCTCCAACCCCACCCCACCACTAGGAGCTTGGATGCACACTTCTGTAACATCCACCACTCTACCTCAGTACTTCTGCTGCATCCAGACACCAATAACGCTAAACGTTTTGTCTTCTTTTCAGTGTAATGTATGAAAAAGCTACTGCAAACAAATTTTAAAGGTCCACAACGATTGTTATTACTTATGCTAGTTTACAGTGTGGTGACTCGTGCTGCCACAAAGGTGACGGATGCACCTTAAAGAAATCTTCACTGGCTTTCAACTCTAGCAACATGCAGCTACAACCTTGGTAACCACTAAGCTGCAATATGAAGGGTGTTTAGCCTGGTTGGGGTTCGGGGGCATGAGGAAGCAGCAAAGCACGGTTGATGTCTATGGAAGAACTAAGGCCAGAAGCTTTAATCTAACAATGTAAACAATCTGCCCCTACAGAAATGAATCAGCAAATTGCTACAGACCGCCTGAAATCGTGAATACACGTCAGTAAGTTATAGAGCTATTGCTATGCAACAGTGAGATTTTATGAGCTCTGTAAAGGCCTGTTAATGTGAGAGATTAGGACGGGCAGCCAGAACCGTGGTAAGACTGCAATACCTAAGTAACCTATTAAAATCGAAGAACTTGGTACAAACTGGTAATGTGTGGCAAGAATTTCAATTTTGTATCATATTACAGTTACCGGTTATATATTCACTGAAAAAGTTTAAAGTAACGTAATAGTTAGGTGAAAATTTCAGTGACAACTTAATATTTTAAACCATTTTAAATTCACCAGTTATAGTTACTCCTAGTAATTATATATAACTCATGCCCTAAAGTAACTAAGGCAACTATAACTTGTGCTTGTCATGCACAGTTTTGTCATACATTATATCATTTCAAATGTTGCACTGATGTTCTGTGGTGGCCGGTAATCTTTGCATAGAGGAGGGCAGAGGGGACCCACACGCACACAAATACACTCCCCTCACACCCATGCATTCACACAAGCGCGCACACACACATCCATTCACAAAACTGACTACCAAATATTCATACATGCACACAAGCACCAAACATTAATAATAAAAAAATACACTTACCTGCAACTCTGACTCGGAGGTCCCAGGAGGGCTGGGACAGCTGCCTTCTATTATTGGCTGACCTTAGCTCAGCCAATGAGGGGAGGCAGCAGTCCCTACTCGTCACAGAGTGGTTGGTATGGAGGTCAGTGAGAGTTGCTGCCCCCCCCCACTCTGTGATGAGGTGTCACTGACTGACACTCGGCTGTGGGAGCTTCAGGGCTTACTGATTGAAGTGCCCAGGCCATAAACAATCAGTTACGCTCCCCCTTGTCACAAGGGGGAGAGCCTTGAGGACCTTTGCTTAGCTGAGGAGGCCATGCCCACAGGATGCTCAGCCCAGCAAAGTTCAGCTCCGGCAGCAGAACCCTGCCTATTTCACCAATGTCTAGCTCCTGGCAGCCCAACCTGAAAACAAAGAGTGTCTGTCAGGCTGACCTTTGCTCAGCCTGACGGACACTCTTCTTGATAGGCAAAATGTGAGTGGGGATTGCCCTTCAGCCCTTATGGACCGGCTACAACTGGTGATGTTATCAATGATGTTATAGAACATGCTGTGAGAAATGTACAGAGCCCCCTCCCGAACCAATAGTGGTCCCGGAAACGCCATTTTCCAGGGCACTATGTGGCTGCCCCAGTGCCCATCTTGGCCCCTCACACCCACACAACATTGGGGGACAACGTGGGAAGTCCCAGGGACCCCATGGCCCCGCCAGCTACCTGGATGTATGCACCAGCATTGCTCCTGCCTAGAGGAAGCAGCTGTTTTTGCTTTCTCCCTCTGGGTAGGAGCAATCTTAATTTCCCTGCTCGCAAGAGCACAGGAAATTAAACAAAAGTGTGGTCCTACTGGTGGTATTATTTTAAAAGCTTGCACCGGGTCGGACCACACTTGAATTCCCTGCTTACGCTCCTGCAGGTAGGGAAACTACTGTGTCCTGGGGGTGGGTCCCAGGGAGACTGTGTGAGTGGGACCCATGGGCTTGGGGAGGGGTGCCACATGCTCCCCTTCCCTTTGCTTACATTTTGTCCATGGGGTCCCCTTGGCCCATTAGTTACTTGGGGAGATGGGCCATGTGCCCCATTCCCATATTAATGTATATCAGTCCTGGGAGATGGGGTCCCTGGCCTATACAGTCTTGGGTGGGGGCCACACCTCCCCCTCCCCTTTTGTTTAAAGTAGTTGTCCAAGGGGATGGAGTCCTCAGGCCATAATCGGCCCATAAAGGGGGACCACGCTCCACACTCCCCTTTGTTTTTCACGGCAGCCCTGCCACACTTTCATTTTTTTAAATGCTGCAATCCTGTGGGACTCCCATGGGATCATAGCTTTTTTTTCAAAAAAGCTACATATTTTGGCCCACAAGGCTTACGGTGGCAGGGTTTCACTCCCCTGCCCCCTTATATTTTATTTTTTAACTAAACTCAGGACTGGGGGCTTGTTAGAAATGGGGTCTCTGGTTGGCAGTCAGTTTGCATTCTGTCCAAGCAGGGACCTTCACTCTAGTTAGGGCAATGGAGATACACACTTAGATAACCCCTGCTTACCCCCTTGGTAGCTAGGCACAATCAGTCAGGCTTATCTCAAAGGCAATGTGTAAAGTATTTGTACCAACACACACAGTAATACAGTGAAAAGACTACAGAATGGACAGCACACCAGTTTAGAAATATAGGCAATATTTATGTAAATTAAGCAAGACCAAAACAACAAAAATCTTACATACACAAATCAGGATATACATTTTCAAATGAATAAGAGTCTTGCTCCATAGAAAACAATGGAAATGTTGGTTTTACACAAAGTACCTGGTTTGCGTAAAAAATAATGCTGCACTGACGAGCGTGCGTCAGAAAAGTCAGCAATGCGTTGATTCCTTACTCGCAAGTGAGGCCGTGGGTTGTTTCTTCTCCGGACGGTTCGGCAATGCATCGTTTTCTCCCCTGCAAGAGAGCGATGCATCTATTTATGGAATGGCACCTCGGATCCGCACAGGTTTGTGCTGATTTTTGACGCCCAGCAATGATGCAGTAGAAATCAGGCCACATGGTGATGGAAAACTGAGCTGTGTGGGGTTTACATCATTATCAGCAGCTGCAAGCGGGTGTTGCGTCGTTTCTCCAGCCGCGAAGTGTCGATCTCCCAGCCGCGATGCAGGTGGAGTGTCAATTTTAGCCGCAAAGCGGGTGGCGTGTCGTTTTTCAGACGCGTTGAAGGAATTTGGCAGTATTTCACTGTTAGAACATGTAAAACATATCAGTACATGCCCCACCTTTAACATACACTGCACCCTACCCATGGGGCTACCTAGGGCCTACCTAAGGGGTACCTTAAAGGTATAAAAAAGCACGGTTTTGGGCCTGGGCAAGTGGGTACACTTGGAAGCTCGAATTGGCAGGTTAAAGCTGCACACACAGACACTGCAGTAGCAGGTCTAAGCCATGTTTACAGGGCTATCCATGTGGGTGGCACAATCAGTGCTGCAGACTCACTAGTAGCATTTGATTTACAGGCCCTAGGCACCTCTAGTGCACTTTACTAGGGTCTTACTAGTAAATCAAATATGCCTATCATGGAAAAGCCAATTACACATACATTTTACACAAGGAGCACTTGCACCTTAGCACTGGTCAGCAGTGGTAAAATGCCCAGAGTACCAAAAACAGCAAAAACAGAGTCCAGCACACAGTCAAAACATGAGAGGCAGAAAAGAAAGGGGAGATGACAAGGATGCCAGGTCTAACAGCTGAAAGTGGGGAGAACTACCTAACCTCATGGGAGTTCTCATCACTAAGGCAGAAGAATCTGGGGACCATCAGCATTGGTGTGTTCTGTTCCAGGGTGGTGATCCACCATAAAGTCCATTCCCTGTAGGGAGATGGACCACCTCAAAAGTTTTGGGTTCTCACCCCTCACCTGCATTACTCATCTGAGGGGCCTGTGGTCTGTCTAAATCCGAAAGTGAGTCACAAACAAGTAGGGTCTTAGCTTCTTCAGCGCCCAAACCACAGCAAATGCTTCAAGCTCAATTGCATTCCACCTACGTTCCTGGGGTAGTAACCTCCTATTGATGAAGGCTACAGGCTGGTCTAAGCCCCCTTCATTTAGCTGTAACAACTTTGCTCCCACACCATGCTCTGAAGCATCAGTCTGCATGACAAATTCTTTAGAGAAGTCAGGTGCTTTCAGCATGGATACCGCGCACATGGCTGCATTCAGGGCATCAAAAGCTGTCTGGCAAGCCTCAGTCCAGACTACCTTTCTGGGTTGCTTTTTGGAGGTTAACCCAGTCAAGGGAGCATCTATCGTGCCATACCCCTTGACAAACCTCCTATTGTATCTTGTGAGACCTAAAAAGGCACTCACCTCAGACTGGGTCTTGGGAGTCTCCCAAGCCAGAATGGTATCAATCTTTGGCTGTAGGGGTGTCACCTGGCCACTCCCCACCAGGTGTCCCAAGTACGTCACAGAACCCTCCCCTATCTGACACTTACTTGCCTTAACAGTGAGGCCTGCCTTCTGCAGGGCCTCTAACACTTTGTAGAGGTGCTGCAAGTGTTCCTCTCAAGTGGAGCTGAACACAGCAATGTCATACAGGTAGGCTACACTGAAGTCCTCTAATCTAGCCAAAACCTGGTTAACCAACCTCTGAAAGGTGGCAGGGGCAATTTTCATCTCAAAGGGCATCACCCTAAACTGGTAGTGCCCATCTGGGGTAGAAAATGTGACCTCTCCTTAGCCCCTTCAGTCAGAGCAATCTGCCAATATCCAGACGTTAAGTCAAACGTGCTGAGGTATTTGGCAGCCCCTATCCAATCAATGAGCTCATCAGCTCGTGGGATGGGGTGGGCATTAGTTGTCGTAACCGCATCAAGTCCCTGGTAATCCATACGGAACCTGAGTTCGGGAGTGGCACCAGGAGCAGCAGCCTTTGGGACCAAGACCACAGGACAGGCCCAGGGACTACTAGAAAATTCAATAACCCCTAATGCTAACCTCTTGGACACCTCATCCTTGATGTTACCCTGACCTTGTCAGTTCCCGTGTAAATCTTGTGTTTTACAGGTAGACTGTTCCCAGTGTCCACATCATGTGTACACAAATGAGTGAACCCTGGGACCAAGGAAAACAGTGAGGCAAACTGTCCCAACACCTGACGACAGTCCCTCTGTTGCTCTGGGGTCAGGGAGGGGAGAGGTTCACACACTCCACAGACCCATCTTTCTCCTTAGCAGATAGGAGGTCAGGAAGAGGCTCACTCTCTTCTTCCACCCCATCATCTGTTGCTAGGAGCAATGTCAACTAAGACCTCTCTAGGTGAGCTTTGAGGCGGCTCATGCAGGACCCTTAAGGTTTCCTGGGAGTCCGCAAGCTCACCAGATAAGTGACATCACTCTTACACTCCACCACCTCAAAAGGCCCAGTCCATTTGTCCTGGAGAGCCCTAGGCTCCACCACTGGGGCCATCACCCACACTTTCTGGCCAGGCTGAAACTCAACCAGAGTGGCATTCTGGTCATACCAGTGTTTCATGTCTTCCTGGCTTGTTTCCAGGTTCTTCTGAGCAAGCTTCCTGAAGCAGGCTGTCTGGTTCCTAAAAGGCAGCATGTAGCTAAATACGTCCTGGGGGTGGCTTACTGGAGGCTTTCTCCAAGCCTTCCCTAACCAGACTCAGAGGTCCTCTCACAGGGTGTCCATACAACAATTCAAAGGGATTAAAGCCAAGTCCCTTTCGTGGCACCTCCCTGTAAGCAAACAGAAGGTATGGCAAGAGGACGTCCCACTTACGCCTCAGTAGCTCTGACAGGCCCATAATCATACCTTTCAAGATGTGATTGAGTCTATCAACTAGCCCATTTCCTTGGGGGTGGTAAGGAGTGTTGAACTTATATGTCATCCCACACGGCTTCCACAGAGACTTCATATAAGTAGATATGAAGTTGGTACCCCTATCAGATACCATCTCTTTGGGGAACCCCATGCGGGTAAAATCCCCCATCAATGCCCGGCCACCACAGGGGCTGAGACTGCCCTCAGAGGTATAGCTTCTGGGTACCATGTGGTGTGGTCCGCCAAGACCAGGATAAACCTGTTGCCCATGGGTGTCTTGGGATCCCGAGACCCCACAATGTCAATACCAACCCTTTCAAAGGGGGTGCAGACAACAGGAAAAGGTTGGAGCGGAGCCTTATATTTCCCTCCATTCTTGCCTGACAAGTTTGGCAAGTCCTACAATATGCATCCGAGTGCCTGCACATTTGGGGCCAGTAAAAGTGGGTGACAAGCCTCTGAAATGTCTTGTCCTGCCCAAGTGTCCAGCCAAAGGCACATCATGAGCCAGATCCAGTAGGAAGGCTCTGAAGCACTGGGGTACCACCAGCACACAGGCTGTCCCAGGCTCAGCAACTTTAGGCTTGCTATAGAGGAGGCCATCCTTGCAATAAATCAGATGTAATCCAGACTCCTTGCCAAACGCCTGGTCTGCAGGCTGCTGCCGCAAACCCTCCAGAGTAGGGCATGTCTTCTGTGCCTCACAGAATGCTTCCCTGGTGGGTCCCCCTTCCTGCTGCCACTGAGTCAGCTCAGGGACCTCACCCAGCTCAGCCACCTGTTCCCCTGCAGGCTCCAGGGCATCCCCCACAGGTTCAGCCTCCTCCCGGACTTTGAGAACCTCTGGGGCTGGTTTCCCGCGCCCCTTGCTCTTCCTACTTCTGGCAGACACCTGGGCAACTCTTTCCGGCTCCAGGGTCTCCTGATCACCCTGATGGGCTGCCATTGACCCGGTAGACACACACACCCACCCAGGCAAACCCAACATCTCAAAGTGAGACCTGTGTTCCACCTCCTTCGAAGGGGAGTCCTCCAGGTCATTGCCAAGCAATCAACAGGCATAGTTGGAATCACAGCTACCCTCAAGGAACCTGAGACCCCCCACTCAAAGGGAACCTGCGCCACTTTGTACAGGCGCTTAGAGTTGTCTACTGCAACTACTAGGTGAAGCGCATAGGGAACCACATGCTCTTCAGACACCAGGTGACTTCTCTCAGTAGTCACACTGGCTCCTGTATTTCTCAGAGCCTCCACCCTCTGTTCATTGATGGTCACCCACTGCCTGTACATTTTAGTGTTCTCAGGCACAAGGGTCCCCTGGACCATCTCACTGTTCCCTAGTGAGACATGGCTTGTCTCAACTGACTCCCACCAACCTGGAACCTACTTCTCCCAACAGCTACACTGGCCAAACCCTGTGACTGAACACCAGTGGGTGCATGTGTCCCCTTGGGACATTTGGGATCCTCCCTCATGTGACCCACCTGATCACATGCAAAGCACTTGCCGGTACCCTTCTCTGCAGGTTTCCCTGTAGACATCCATGGTTTCTTTTCAACTGGGGACTGCAAATCTTTACCCTGGGAACTAGGTTGTGGCCCTTTAGAGAACTCCCCCGTGTACCCTTACCCCTCCCCACTTCTTCTGATGGGGACCCTGCCCAACCTTGACATGGTCTCCCCCATACCTCTTCTGGACCCTGGTGATCTCCCACCGATCTGCATCCTAGGCAAGCTTCCTGGGTTCAGTCAGCTTGCTGTTAATTAGGTGCTGGCGTAGCTCTGGAAAACAAAGACTATACAAATGCTCCCAAGCAATAAAATTGTACAGCCCCTCAAATGTTGTCACCTTAATGCCCTTCACCCAACCATCCAGTGACCTGCAAAAAGAGTCTACACACTCCAACCAAGTTTGGGAATCCTTCTTCTTATAGGACCTAAACTTTTCCTTCTACTGCTCAGGGGTGAGACCATATCTTGAGAGTAGGGTGTCCTTCATAATAGAGAATGGGTGGCCCTGAGGATGCCCTAAGGATGTCAGAGAGTCCCTCCCCTCTACCTCAAAGTGCTTCCACAGATCCACCCCCCAATGTGTTCAGGGACCATGTTCATGTGGATAGCTGACTCATACCCATTAAACCACAGATAGATGTCTTCCTTCCTCTTGTAATCCTTTACTAAGTCCTTTGGAATGTGTACCCTCCTCTCACGGTGCACTGAGGTACTGTTGCCACCATCTCTGCTAGACTGGCTCCTCTGATCCAGCTCCTTTAAACTGAGCTCATGAGCCAATAGCATATTTTTCTCCTCTAGGGCCAACCTTCTCTCTTCCATCTCCAGCTTAAGCTTCTCTAATTGCAACTGGTGCATCCTCTCTGCCTGTCTGTCCTCCAATTCCTCAGGAGTCATACCCTTCGATGACACACTGCTACCTGCCCTGTAGACCCTCCCCTCAGGCAGAACAGGCACATCCACTACCACATTATGAACACTCTGCACCTCCTCACCCTCATCCTCCTCCTCTGTGTGCCCCCCCAGCCTTCTTGGCTGCCACCTAGGCCCTCAATGCCTTTTGCAGCTCCTCCTTCCAGGCGGAGCCTTTGATTGGGCAGGCAAGATCCTTACAAAATTGCTTAAGTTGAGCCACTGTGTACTCCAGTTTCTACAACTCAAAAACAGCCTTTGTAGACACAGCTGGTGCATCCCCAGATTGAGACATGTTGGTAAGGTTCACTCAAAGATGCAAAGTTCCAAAAAGAACATAGAGGTCCAAAGAGAAGTTCAAAAATCAAAAACCACAAAAAAATTAAATCAGAAAAAGTCCAAAAAGAGAAAAAGCAAAAACAAGTAGTATGTGGTCACGTAATGGTCTGCACTGAAAACAATAATGTACACTTAATCACTATAAGTCAAATACAAAACTAAGTCCAATCCTCACCAAATGTTAGAAGTGTGGTCTCTGTTTGGCAGTCAGTTTGCAATCTGTCCAAGCAGGAACCCTCACTCTAGTTAGGGCAATGGAGATACACACTTAGATAACCCCTGCTTATCCCCTTGGTAGCTTGGCACAAGCAGTCAGGCTTATCTCAAAGGCAATGTAAAAAGCATTTGTACCAACACACACACTAATACAGTGAAAACACTAGAGAATGGACACCACACCTGTTTAGAAAAATAGGCAATATTTATTTAAATCAAACAAGACCAAAAACAAAAAAAATGTAACATACTCAAGTAAGGATATGAATTTTCAAACAAATAAGTGTCTTACTCCATAGAAAACAATGGAAACGTTGATTTCACACAAAGTACCTGGTTTGCATCAAAAATAAAGCCGCAGGGGTGAGCGTGTGTTGGAAAAGTCAGCAATACGTTGATTCCTTACTCACAAGTGAGGCCATGCGTTGTTTCTTCTTCAGTCGGGTCGGTGATGTGTTGTTTTTCTCCCATCTAAGACAGCGATGTGTCGATTTCTGGACTGGCACCTCAGATCCGCGCTGACTTGCGTTGATTGTTGACGTCCAGCGATGATTTCGTGAGAAATCCGGCCGCACGGTGTTGTAAAACTGCTCTGTGTGGGGTTTGCGTCATTATCAGCAGGCGCAAGTGGGTGCTGTGTCATTTCTCCAGCCGCGATGCAGCGATCTGCCAGCCGCAATGCAGACGGACCACTGATTTTGGCAGCAAAGTTGGTGGCGCATTGTTTTTCAACTGCGTTGCAGGAGGTGCGTTGAAAGTTTACCCGCACAGTGTTCTGTGCGTGGATTTCAATCTCCCAACTTCACCTCTCAAGAGCCCAGGGACTGGATGGGGCACCACTTGTCAGGGCAGGAGTCTCAGCAGAGAGTCCAGGTGCTGGCAGAGGAAGTCTTTGATGGCCCTGAGACTTCAAAACAGGAGGCAAGCTCAATCAAAGCCCTTGGAGATTCTTCACACACAGGAATATACCACAAAGTCTAGTCTTTGTCCTCTTGTCCTCTTTCAGGAAGAAGCAGCAACTGCAGGCCAACCCAGCAAATCACAGTTACAGGCAAAGGTGCAGTCCTCCTCCTCCTGCTCTTCGCTCTTCTCCTTGGCAGAAGTTGCTCTTGATTCCATAAGTAATCTAAAAATCTGGGGTTTTGGGTCCACTACTTATACTCCTTTCTGCCTTTGAAGTATGTAAACTCCAAAGGAAAGTCTCTGTTGTTCACAAGATCCTGTCTTGCCCAGGCCTTGCCCCAGACACACGTCAGGGGGTTGGAGACTGCATTGTCTGAGGGCAGGCACAGTACATTCAGGTGTAAGTGACCACTTCTCCCTCCACTCTAGCTCAGATGGCTCATCAGGATATGCAGGCTACACCCCAGCTCCCTTTGTGTCACTGTCTAGAGGGGATTCACAAACAGTCTAACTGTCAGTCTAACCCAGACAGAGTATACAGAAGCAGGCAGAGTCACAAAATGGTTTAAGCAGGAAAATGCCCACTTTGTAAAAGTGGCATTTTCAAACAAGCAATTTAAAAAACAACTGTACTAAAAGATATATTCTAAAATTGTGAGTTCAGAGACCCCAAACTCCATATCTCTATCTGCTCACAAAGGGAAACTGCACTTTAAGGATATTTAAAGGCAGCCCACATGTTAACCTATGAGAAAGATAGGCCTTCTTGCCAAATCTGGGGTAATCCTATTCAGCAGTATTTGCAGTAGTGCTGTTCAAACACATCTATGGAAAATGCAAGGGGTCTCTGCATTTTGGACACCCCCTTTTTCTAATCCCCCACTTGACAGCTCACTCCAAAGCTCTCCGTGCACAACCTAGGCAAAAAAGAGTAACTGTTTGGAAAGTTTTGTGAAGATTCAGCAAACAGCACCATAGTTATTAGCACAACAAAAATAGGCAGTTCCTATGGAAACACTAACCTAAGTGGACCTACTCAGTGGCAATCACCACTTGGTTTGATATATATATATATATATATATATATATATATATATATATATATATATATATATATATATATATATATGTTCGATGGCATGTGTAGCTGCAGATACACATGCTGTGCACATCCCGCCATCTAGTGTTGGGCTTGGAGTGTTACAAGTTGTTTTTCTTTGAAGAAGTCTTTTTCGAGTCACGAGATCGAGGGACTCCTCCCCTTTCGGCTTCATTGCGCATGGGCGTCGACTCCATCTTAGATTGTTTTCCCCGCAGAGGGTGAGGTAGGAGTTGTATATATAGTAATAGTGCCCATGCAATGGAGTAAATATGTATGTACATACTGTGTTTAAAAGTGATATATTTACAAATTTACAAATCTACAAGTCTACTTTTTTCTCAACTTAAAACGGCTACAGGCTCCCGGGGAGGTGGGAGGGCGCCTGTGAATCTGCAGCGTCTCATGCCACGAACAGATGTACACTGGGTAAGTGACATTTTCCGTTCGATGGCATGTGTAGCTGCAGATACACATGCTGTGCATAGACTAGTAAGCAGTTATCTCCCCAAAAGCGGTGGTTCAGCCTGTAGGAGTTGAAGTTGTTTGAAATAAAGTCCGTAATACTGCTTGTCCTACTGTGGCTTGCTGTGTTGCTAACACATCCACGCAGTAATGCTTGGTAAATGTATGAGGCGTAGACCATGTGGCTGGCTTACATATTTCAGTCATTGGTATGTTTCCTAGGAAGGCCATGGTAGCACCTTTCTTTCTAGTTGAGTGTGCCTTTGGTGTAACAGGCAGTTCTCTTTTTGCTTTTATATAACAGGTTTGAATACATTTAACTATCCATCTGGCAATGCCTTGTTTGGATATTGGATTCCCTGTATGAGGTTTTTGGAATGCAACAAACAATTGTTTTGTTTTGCGAATTTGTTTTGTTCTATCTATGTAGTACATTAGTGCTCTTTTAATGTCTAATGTATGTAATGCTCTCTCAGCTATCGAATCTGGTTCTGGAAAGAATACTGGGAGTTCCACTGTTTGATTTAAGTGGAACGGTGATATGGCCTTAGGTAAGAATTTAGAATTTGTTTGTAGAACTACTTTAGATTTATGTATCTGAATAAAGGGTTCTTGTATAATAAATGCTTGTATTTCACTTACTCTTCTGAGAGATGTGATAGCTATCAGAAAAGCTACTTTCCATGTTAAGTACTGTATCTCACATGAGTGCATGGGTTCAAAAGGTGGACCCATAAGTCGTGTTAAGACAATGTTGAGATTCCACGAAGGAACTGGTGGTGTTCTTGGTGGGATCATTCTTTTCAGACCCTCCATAAATGCTTTTATGACTGGGACCCTGAATAATGAAGTTGAATGCGTAATTTGCAGATAAGCTGAAATTGCGGTGAGATGTATTTTAATTGATGAAAAAGCTAACTTTGACTTTTGTAAGTGCAGTAGGTAGCTGACGATGTCTTTAGCAGAAGCGTGTAATGGTTGAATTTGATTATTATGGCAGTAATAAACAAATCTTTTCCACTTATTTGCATAGCAATGTCTTGTGGTTGGTTTTCTAGCTTGTTTTATGACCTCCATACATTCCTGTGTAAGGTCTAGATGCCCGAATTCTAAGACTTCAGGAGCCAAATTGCTAGATTCAGCGATGCTGGATTTGGGTGTCTGATCTGTTGTTTGTGTTGAGTTAACAGATCTGGTCTGTTTGGTAGTTTGATGTGGGGCACTACTGAGAGGTCTAGTAGTATTGTGCACCAAGGTTGTCTTGCCCAAGTTGGTGCTATTAGTATGAGTTTGAGTTTGTTTTGACTCAATTTATTTACTAGATATGGAAGGAGTGGGAGAGGGGGAAAAGCATATGCAAATATCCCTGACCAACTCATCCATAACGCATTGCCCTGAGAGTGAGCCTGTGGGTACCTGGATGCGAAGTTTTGGCATTTTGCGTTTTCTTTTGTTGCAAATAGGTCTATTTGCGGTGTTACCCACCTTTGGAAGTAAGTCTTTAGTATTTGGGGATGAATTTCCCATTCGTGGATCTGTTGGTGATCCCGAGAGAGATTGTCTGCTAACTGGTTTTGAATTCCAGGTATGAACTGCGCTATTAGGCGAATGTGGTTGTGAATCGCCCAAAGCCATATTTTCTGTGCCAAGAGACACAACTGTGTCGAGTGTGTTCCTCCCTGTTTGTTCAGATAATACATCGTTTTCATGTTGTCTGTTTTGACAAGAATGTGTTTGTGGGTTATTTTAGGTTGAAATGCTTTCAGCGCTAGAAATACTGCTAGTAGTTCTAAGTGATTTATGTGAAACTGTCTCTGCTGAGTGTCCCATTGTCCTTGGATGCTGTGTTGGATAAGGTGTGCTCACCACCCTATCATGGAGGCATCCGTTGTTATTATGTATTGAGGCACTGGGTCTTGAAAAGGCCCCCCTTTGTTTAAATTTATAGTGTTCCACCATTGAAGCGAGGTGTATGTTTGGCAGTCTATCAACACTAGATCTTGAAGTTGACCCTGTGCCTGTGACCATTGTGATGCTAGGCACTGTTGTAAGGGCTACATGTGCAATCTTGCATTTGGGACAATGGCTATGCATGAGGATATCATGCCTAGTAGTTTCATCACTAATTTTACCTGTAAATTTTGGTTTGGGTGCATGGCTTGTATTACGTTTTGAAATGCCTGTACCCTTTGTGGACTTGGAGTGGCAATCCCTTCTGTTATGTTGATTGATGCTCCTAAGTATTGTTGTATTTGACACGGCTGCAGGGGTGATTTGTTATACTTTGTGTGTTGTGAACACCGTTCTTGCGTATTGGTTTTGATTAACCAATCGTCTAGGTACGGGAACACATGTATTTGCTGCCTTCTGATATGAGCTGCCACTACTGCCAGGCATTTTGTAAAAACTCTTGGTGCTGTTGTTATCCTGAATGGCAACACTTTGAACTGGTAATGTACCCCTTGGATTACAAACCTTAAGTACTTTCTGTGGGAAGGATGTATAGGTATATGGAAATACGCATCCTTGAGGTCTAGTGTTGTCATGTAGTCTTGTTGTTTGAGCAATGGGATCACGTCTTGCAGTGTCACCATGTGAAAGTGATCTGATTTGATGTATATGTTTAATGTTCTGAGATCTAGTATAGGTCTTAGAGTTTTGTCTTTTTTGGGTATGAGAAAGTACAGGGAGTAAACTCCTGATCCTTTCTGATGAACTGATACTAGCTCTATTGCATCTTTTTGCAACAACGCTTGGACCTCCAGTTGTAAGAGATCCATGTGTTGTTTGGACATGTTGTGTGTTTTCGGTGGGACATTTGGAGGGAATTGAAGAAATTCTATGCAATAACCATGCTGGATAATGGCTAGGACCCACGCGTCGGTTGTTATTTTTTCCCAGTTGTTGTAGAAATTGGTTAGTCTCCCCCCCACTGGTGTCATGTGTTGGGTATTTGTGACATTGAAGTCACTGTTTATTTTGTGGAGTTTTGGGGCTCTGGAACTTCCCTCTACTCTTTCGGAACTGTCCTCCTCTGTATTGTCCCCGAAAACTTCCCCGCTGATATTGGCTTTGATAAGTGGGTCTTGTTTGTGAGGGTGAGGGTTCTGTGCTCTGTCCCCGAAACCCCCCTCGAAAATGTGATTTCCGAAATGTGCCTCTGCTCTGTGGGGAGTAGAGTGCGCCCATGGCTTTGGCCGTATCTGTGTCCTTTTTAAGTTTTTCTATGGCAGTGTCCACCTCCGGCCCAAACAATTGCTGTCCGTTAAATGGCATATTCAGGACCGCTTGTTGTATTTCAGGCTTGAATCCTGAGGTTCTTAGCCATGCATGCATCCGTATGGTCACTGCTGTATTTACAGTCCTAGCAGCTGTGTTGGCTGCATCCATTGCTGAGCGTATCTGATTGTTTGAGATACTCTGGCCTTCCTCCACCACTTGTTGTGCTCTTTTTTGGAACTCTTTCGGCAGGTGTTCAATGAAATGTTGCATTTCGTCCCAACAAGCCCTATCATATCTCGCCAGCAAAGCCTGTGAGTTGGCAATGCGCCATTGGTTGGCTGCCTGTGCCGCAACCCTTTTCCCCGCTGCGTCGAACTTGCAACTTTCTTTGTCTGGAGGTGGGGCGTCTCCTGAGGCGTGTGAGTTCGCCCTTTTACGAGCTGCCCCTACTACCACTGAGTCTGGTGTTAATTGCTGCGTGATATACACAGGGTCTGTTGGTGGTGCTTTGTGCTTCTTCTCCACCCTTGGAGTTATGGCCCTGCACTTCACAGGCTCCTGAAACACTTGTTTGGAGTGTTTGAGCATTCCTGGTAACATAGGGAGACTCTGGTACTGGCTATGTGTCGACGACAGTGTATTAAAGAGAAAGTCATCCTCTATAGGTTCTGCGTGCAGGGTGACATTATGAAACGCAGCTGCTCTTGCCACCACTTGTGTGTAGGCAGTGCTGTCCTCAGGTGGTGACGGTCTTGCTGGATAACAGTCGGGACTGTTATTTGATACAGGCGCATCATAAAGATCCCATGCGTCAGGATCATCCTGACTCATCCTTGTGTGAGTTGGGGACTGCATCATTGGTGGAGTGGCTACTGGTGATAGTTGTGGTGAGCGTTGTGGTGATGGTGGCGGAGTCACTTGTCTTGCCACCTTTGCCTGAGGCTGCTCGTCTTTCTCTTGGAAGGCAAGTTTTCTTTTCATTCTAATTGGAGGGAGAGTACTGATCTTCCCTGTGTCCTTTTGAATGTGGAGCCTTCTTTGAGTGTAATATGGCTCCCTTGCCTCCAGTTCTTGTCCGAATTTGTGTCCTTGCATCTGTGAGGACAGGCCCTGTTCCTCAGTGTAGGAACTCGATTTTGGTTCCGAGGCCGGATGTTTCGGTATGGAAACTTTTTCAGCAGTCTTTTTTGGCTCCGAAGACACTTTTTAAATTTTCGGTGTACTGATCTCTCGATGCCGACTATTTCGGTGCTGCCCTCTCGGTGTCGAGATTGCTCCGACCCGGTTTCTCGGGGTCGAATCTGCTCTGTGCCGGTATCTCGACCGGAGTCAGATGACTTCAACACATGCATGCCCTTTTTCGGTGCCGATGCTCGGTCACCTATTTTTCGGGTTAAGCCATGGCCTGCTGGCGGTGGCGTCCCCTGGGCTTCAACGGTTTTTCCATGAGTTTTGTGTTGTGACGTCTTACTCACGGTTTTCGACGTCTGTTCGGGATCGACCTCGTCCGAGTCCGAATCCGCGATGGAGAAGGTTTCTTCCTCTTCCTCCAAGTGTCGTTGTCCTGTCGGCGCAGACGCCATTTGTAGTCTTCTTGCTCTTCGGTCTCTTAAATTCTTCCTCGACCGAAATGCTCGACAGGCCTCACAGGTATCCTCTTTGTGTTCTGGAGACAAACACAAATTACAGACCAGATGCTGATCTGTATAAGGATACTTGTTGTGACATTCGGGGCAGAAGCGGAATGGGGTCCGTTCCATTAGCCTTGAAGACGCACGTTGTCGGGCCGACCAGGCCCCGCCGGGGAATCGAAAACCCCGAAAGGCCACCGTAGCTCTTTAAAATTCAGTGTCGATCTGTTGTAACTAACCCGATACCGAACGCAAACAATACCGTCGAATTTTCTGAGATTTTCACTAACTTTCCGAACCGAAACGCGGAGCAAAAAGGAACACATCCGAACCCGATGGTGGAAAGAAAACAATCTAAGATGGAGTCGACGCCCATGCGCAATGGAGCCGAAAGGGGAGGAGTCCCTCGATCTCGTGACTCGAAAAAGACTTCTTCGAAGAAAAACAACTTGTAACACTCCGAGCCCAACACTAGATGGCGGGATGTGCACAGCATGTGTATCTGCAGCTACACATGCCATTGAACATATATATATATATATATATATATATATATATATATATATATATATATATATATATATATATATATATATCAAACCAAGTGGTGATTGCCACCGAACAGGTCCACTTAGGTTAGTGTTTCCATAGGAACTGCCTATTTTTGTTGTGCTAATAACTATGGTGCTGTTTGATGAATCTTCACAAAACTTTCCAAACAGTTACTCTTTTTTGCCTAGGTTTGCCTATATATTGGATAACATTGCAAGCGTATGTTATGTGACCTGAGCCAGTATGTCCTTACCCATTTGGAACCTCCAAACCCATTTGCTCTCCTGGGTCACGATTACTTAATGACACCAACGTATTTGGAATAATGCAGGTCACAGGTTTCATTAAATGAGATAGCTATGTCTTTTACAAGTGATCTAGATGTACATTTTACAATACCAGGAGTTTATCCTCTTTAGACACCTCTATTTTCTTCCAGGTGAAAACAGTATTTGTAAACTCTAACACAACTTGTTGAGTGAGCATCTACTTGTGGACCTGCTACATTTAAATTAAGCATTCCTTTTGTTGCACACAGTTCTTGTAAATTCTGGGTAGGTGGCTACTTTCAGTACCACAAAAGCTCATTCACCGTTTTAGGATCACTTCTAGTGCCTCATGCATTAATTTATTCAAATAGTGGGCGTCCGCTTTTAGTCACCATAATCTTCACTGTGCCAGGATAGGTGTTCATTCCTGGAATTGTTCTTTCTTTCTCAGGCTGGCCATCGATTTTCAGCAACCTCTATCCTAAACCCTTCCACTACAGATTCAGTTCTGAGGCCAAACACATTAGCGTCTTAGGCCTGCTAAATCTGTCCCACCACAGTCCTTCTGGGTCAAGCAACCTCTATCCATTTACCCAGAGCATCTGCTTGCACTACCAGATTTAAGCCTACCCTTTTGGCGTGAGCTGTCCCCAGTTTGCTTTCCATGTTGCTAAGGCAGGAGCATCCTTACAGTGTCCCTGACTCCTATTGTCAAGACTTCTAGTGGGTTTGAGGTTCTGCGGTGGCACAGATCTCTTGAGGGTTTAGATGGTGGTGCCTGACTGCCTAGAAGCGCTTTGTAAGTAGAGCCAAGCTTCTCCTGTGACTACCACAAAGACAAAGAGTGTGTGCCATGCAGAAATAAGTGTGGGTGGCTATCCCTATGTGGGCCACCAAAGAGGGATCTGGGGCAGTGAGGAGGTATGGCGGTGCTTGCCATTTCAGGCCAGGTGTCCACCTCTTTCAGGTTTTTAGGCCGATTGCTACTGGACAAGGAAGCCAGAGGGAAATGCCCCACCTCAACTCCCATCTCCTGTCCTGTCAGACGGAAAAGGGTGGGCAATGGCCATGGCATCAGTTAGTGTGGTCGTGCTGCTATGAGGGAGACTCCCCCCACCACGCCCACTAGGGCGTCTGCTCTGGTAGGCAGCAGGGGCGGGGGCAAAGGCCACACACAGACTTAGTGATTGCCCCTCAATCTACCACTTCTGTTCTTCATCGTGGCTCATTTTAATCTAACGACGGGAAGAAGAGTGTACGTTTCGGGCGATCATTCCGGCCTGTCCACAGACATCAGCAACAGAAACGCTGTGTGCACCATTGCCAATCCCACAGAAACGAACCACGTGAACGGTGCTCGTGCTTTGTAGACGATGTGAAAACAGCAATCGAACAAATAAAAGCTGCAAAGTTCAGTGAGAAAGGGGAGGGAGGGAGGGAAGCCACGCTGGCCCAACGCCCTGCAGTTTCTTTACCCCTAGTATCAGGCGGCTGGTTGTTATTCATAGAGAGCATTCAGTCCTCTCTCACAGCTGAAAAACCACACACTGCTCGGAAGTGGGGGCCCCGCCGCAATCGCCCGGGAAACTCTTTCAGAAAAAAGCATATTGAAGCACGAAATGTGTTGTCGAAGGAGCCTTTTTTTAATATCTTTGACTTGTAAAACCTGTTCACTCCAATGCCTCCGCAGCGCAATATGCAAGAGTTGGGAGTAACTCATTTGCATTTTGATGAATTAAAACAGGCTTCACCTCAGACATATGGAAATGACAGCCACAACCGGAGCAGGGTTCCTTCATCCACCTGCAGCCTGGACTAGGCACATAAGAGTCTGAGTGTCGAGAGCACTTTTATTCTCAGTGAGCAAGTACCAGGAGTGGGGGATTAGGAGCACAGTAGGATAAAGGGAAGCACTGGCGAATCCAATAGGTCTTGTCCTTGGCCCCTATTGACTGATCCCTGTTGAATTTGTCAATGGCTTTTATTGATGTTTCAGAGGATCGGCAAGATGCTGTACAGCATGACCAAAAGTAAAACAAAAAAGCCCAAAATAAGGGGAGACGACAGAGCAGTCACATCACTTTGTAAGCGGGAACAGGCGTACTGACATGTACACAAAACCAAAATAACGCATGTGTCATATGGATGCTTGCCTACAAAATGGCTCTGGAGACTTTTTCTTATTTACCAATCTGAGATGGATAGGTAAATCACAAAAAAATAAAAAGTGTCGTAAAAGAGTTTTTTTTTTTTTTTAGCGGTCTAAGGGCCAGCAGCAATTTGTTCCCTGGTCTCCCCTCAAAAAATAAAACTGAAGGAAGGAGCCAACACACAGCATGGGGGTTGGGCAGTTGGCAGAGGGAGAAGCACACGAGAGAGACAGCTGGTAAACACATACACCCTCATGGAGTGCTTAAGCAAAAAGAAAAAAGAGCTCCCTTAAAGTGAAAAGTGGAAGGATAGGAACTAGCCAATCAGATAAAGTGCCTATGCGTGCCAAACAAGGGACAAACACAAGATAGACAAGCTTGGAGAAAGAAAGCCATTGAAAAAGAAGCAAGCAAATTAGAATGTCAATAAAGCCAGCCAATGGTAAGCATTGGCGGACCTGTAACTGCCTGTAACTTCTTGATAAGTCCCCAGTAGGTCTTTTGCAACCAGACAATCTGCTCGACCTAATAAAAGCAGGACTGATTTCAACATTTTTACCAGGGCTGCTTTTTATTTCGAGTCCAACCCTGGTGCCATTTGTCAAACTGAGACACATTAAGCAACACATACATTAAGAGCAACATCTTGCAGGTAGTGAAGAAGAGCTCAAACTAGACCTATCACACAAGCCTCGCTTAAAGGGCCATCAACACTAATTTTATTGAGTATGATTCTTAGCGTGGAGTTCCATGGAACCTAACACCTTGTTGCCAATTCCATCAAGGAAGCAAAGAATCTAGGCTTGTCACTTTATAGGTGCTTGGGAGCTAAATGATGGTTTGGAGGCAGGTTTACAACATTTCAAAACAGTTAGAGACATGCATGCACTGTAAGCATGTCAGATGTATCTCTCTATATGAGTATACTACTATACGTATGACACTTACAAATGAGTGTTCATTACTGCCCAAAGTAACTATTTGTAGCAACCTGCATGCATTCAGGTTTATCGAAAAACCTGTATGGGGGCAGCTCCTTGAAGATGATTCATATTTCACAAATTACTGTAACAATCATTCTAAGATGTGACCTGTAGGTTGCATCTCTGCAACAAAGCGGTACTCTACCGAGCTAACTAAAAAAATAAAAATGTGAGATCTGCATGTAACTGTGTTTTGCAACAGGCACATTAAATCTCCACACTACCTTATGTGTCAACCCTTTTAATAGACTTCACAGAGCTCCCTCCAGCAACAGCTTTATCCAGTTGTCTTACTGCTATTGTATTCAAAACCTTGCTGAGAGCACATGGATCTTAATCCCATCCATTTTAAAATGCAGTCTGTTTGTGACCAACGAAGCATGAGCAGATTTACTATGACTTTTGTCACTGCTGCCATTTTTTTTTACGGGGGGGCAGAATTAAAAAAAAATTAATGTAGAAGTTGAGACTCCGCTCCTAATAACTCCGCCCTGTGTAGCTCTATCCCTTTCCATGAAATTCTGAAGCATTTTTAAAAATCTTCAGCACCTAATTCAAAGACTTGCCTATTTTGAGATGAGTGAAAATGTGCCCAAGTGACTCTTTCATTCATTACTGTATATATTGTGCCGTTCTCCTTTGCAAATCTAAGGAATTAACAGGTACATTAAGATGGCTAATTTCACAAAATTGGCGATTTTGTTAAAAAGAATCCAGGCCAAGGCTTGATTTTGAATTCCTAGTTGTTTAATAGCATACATTTGGCAAAATCTTCAAACACAAAATTTGCTTTGAAAACTAGAGTGAGAATTCCAGCAACTGCCCAAGCTTGCTGTCTATGGGCTATTTCAGAAAACTACTACTCGGGCACAGCAAATAACCAAGGCATATTAAAAAAACACAGTGTGAAATTACATAAAGCTTTCCAGGACCACTTGATCAGTTTTCAAAAGCTGCAGTGCCTGTGGGACTGCTTTCACTTTGAAAAAAGTGATATTAGATCAGAGGACCAATCCACGCTGCCTCCGGAGTCATTCCCTACGTGTACAAAATGTGTAAAAGCCACTTCTATGCCTTAAAGGAACACAGACTGTTTTTAAATCAATTGACTATTACAATAGTTCTTGCTGCAAGCATTTCATCTTTGTCAATGCTTGTTTTGTTTTGTCAACTTGTTCTAGAACTTTATTGTTGGGAAAGCTCACAGGCCATTGCTAATCTAAAATAAATGGTTGAAAGCAAAAATATTTTGGGTCTCAAAAGTACACACATTGCTACAGTAGACTTTGGTACAGAATGAGCTATTAGGTGTGTGGATATGCTCACTGTGAAAAGGGGGCAGCCACCACCCACAATCAAGTTAGCCAATGACTGAAGTGGGCTGACCCTTTGCAGCACGCTTTATGATATAGTGGATGGAAGAAAAATGTAAATAATAGAATAATAGACTGATGGGCAAGAGGGTTCACTGAAAACCCCTATAAGTACATCATACACATAACGTAGTGAAATCAAACGGTCTTGAACACAGGTATAGATGCCTGCTGTCCCTCACAGGCCTGCATCCATTCATTTCGAAGGCCTTTGCAGTTGGTCTCAAAAACACCCTTACCTCCTAAATTATGCAAAACGACCCCTTTCACCTACACAGTGCAAAATGCTTCTTGCCTACTAAATGATAATGAGACGTGCATCTGCATTTTATGATGTTTAGTACACCAGTCATACAGTAAAAATTAGGTTTCAAACTAGTCGGTGTGCATTAAGGAGGACCCCTAATCTGAATACATGAGAGGTGATAGGATTGTAATGTGGAGGGTTAAATCAAGCATTGATGGATTACGTGTTTGTGTTTGAGATTTGGATCCCTCTTCCATACCTCTGAGAAGTTTCCCTTAGTCCATATTCTTGAAAGTGGCATTCACCACCTGCAGCACCTTCTTTAGTTTACACAATTGTCCCAAGACACCTGTCCTATTTTGCTGAGCCCTGATGGGTCCAAACATAGCAGGTGAGCTGATCATGTGACACAGGCTCTCTTTTCTCTGCACATCCCTGGGCGTCCTGATCCAGATATACTCTAGTTAATTGTGGACCGTTTTTTGGCAATTGAATGGTTTGCCTGGGTTTGGCCACGATGGGCCCAGAACCACAAACCTTGCGATCCACGTGTGCCACAAAACGACTAAGAATTTTACAATGACCAGTGACTTCTTAATATTTATCAATACACTGTAAAACACTAATTGAGTTAATGCGATCTAGTGGAGTTCCCGACTACAACACTGAGTTGTTTGATTTTACCCTTATTTGAACACCTCATGTATGTTTACATGTTTTCTATTAACGCACAAACCAAACTATAAAACTATGGAGCACTGGGCTTGGTGGGGTAAATACAAAGAAAAAGGAGAGGTGTTATAGGTGAGGTAAGAAAGGGACAAGAAATTATAGGTAGAGGCAGGCTCTTCAGTAGCTGTCCAGATCCGGGATGAACCGTGGCCTCAAGAGACAAGCTTCGGGTCCTACTAGGAGTGAAGGAGGGGGAACCTATCATACTTGGGTGTGACTGAATTTCCAGATGCCCCAAAGCACAGGAGAAGAAACTCTAACATCTTATCTCCTTCCTGAACTTTCGGGTCTTTGGCACATATATTTACTTAAGCATTATAAATTGCACCCTCAATTAAATTGTGTTGCTCTTTAGCAAGCATGCAATTGCTACACACATGTCCTCCTTATCTGCAGAAGCATCTGTGATCGCCTGGGACATTGATGACTTCCAACTTTCCCCTTCAAGCTCATAAGCTCTTCTCTGAAGGAGCTTTCCCGTCAGAAGAAATGTCACCTGAGAATCTAGCAGCTCCTCCTTCACTCTCATGTGGTTAGTCCTCACAGAGGATCATCTCTCACTTCTTAAGTGGGCGGACCTTACATGCAAAGTAAGGGCTGAATAATGCTCAGCAGACCTCTTGACCCCCATACGGTTGGATTTGGCAAAACCTCCGTAGTGCTGTCTCACTTACACTTGGCAGGACCTGCCAGGGATCCTACGTTGGAGTTGCTCTCAACTACACTGCCGCTGTCATCTGGGAGGACTTTTAATGCAATAGTGCACCACAAATGTTAGGCAACATATACAACCCTTGTGCAGCACGATGAAACCGTGTGACCCAGTAACTTGAATATCTTTTGTAACCAAATACAATAAGAGCAAAACCTTGAATTGTTTTTCCTGGTGAGTGAGAAATGTATGTAAATTTAGAGTTATATAGAAAAGCAATAAAAAAGTCCTTATTTTGCATTGAAAGATCAACTTCCACAGAACTTTGTGTCCTTCATACATTTGTGCGCAAAATGTACAAAGTTTGTGAAAGAAGTACTTTGCAGTTTAATTTTGCACATCCCTATAAAACAGGCAGGGCAGTATAGCCCACGGAGAAAAGACTATTAGCAGCTGCAGGCCATACAAACACCAGATAACAATAACAGAAAACATATGTTTTCCTTCTGTAACACTTCCCGGAACTCTAAGAAGCCTTTGAAGCTGGTCACGAGATAGAATGCCTCAAAGTGCACATTAGGACGTGTAGTTTTAGTTTTCTCATCATAAATGCAGTTCTTAATGTACCAGAATACAAATTAGAATCCCACTTTAATTCAGCCACTTATGCCTTTCGACCTGAGAGATCTATCTGCCTCATAGCTCATAAAATGACAGAATATTTATCTTGAGGCAGGAAAAACTATAGCCAGAAAGCAATATTTTATTCCCTTTTAGGCTAAACCCTGAAATGGAAAAGTCAAGTAGGTAAGACTCCAAGAGTTCTGAACTTTATCCTAGGTAGCCACCTAGATCACATATAAACCACCCCTGAAAAATATTTACTGCACGGATCTCTCTGCTTCGGCCCCTCATACGGCCTCAAGTAGCGTCCATTTGCCACCCTTAACATTGCAAAGTACCCAGCCCGTGAACATGAATTCACCAAAAGGCCAGGGGTAGCAGAATGCCAGTGCTGCTAGATACTTCTCTGGTCCAAGTGGTAATTCCTCATTCTTAGTCCTGTAGACAGTGCTGCAGCCGCGTCTCTGTTCATACATCTACTACACCCCAAACCACAACACATAGGTAAAATACTTTGTCATTTACAATGCCAATAGCTCTAACTCTCACAAATCCGAGACTTATTGCATTGCAGATGTTTTTTTTAACAAATTAAGCACTGCTTTGGTGTCTCTGTCACCGCTTAGCATACGTCTGCAAACCATATAACAGAGCTGTGTTTACTGACTGTACTTGGAGCAAGTAGCATGAGATCCAGGATGAATTACACAAAGCTCTCAGACATGCATAGGTCCCTGGATTGTCAGAACTCAGCAGAGAGTGGAGGAGCAGAAGATCTGGTTTCAATCAGCCAAAAAACACCCCTCAATGTTTTCAAGCACTCTGCCAGACTCATCATGAAATATGCAGACTCAGCATGTTTCCATGGTGAGCACGGACCTCACATATTTTACAATTCCAAGGGCAGATATTTGACATTAGTGAATGTAGGAAGAAAGAGTTGGCTGCGGCAATAGGGAACTACAGTCCTCATGGGATAATCCTTTGTCCCTTGTGGCTCATTTTGATTGGGGGCAGGGGAGGCGCATAAAAGGGGCATGTCCCTGTTTCTACAGAATCGCTGTCATTGTATTAGTGCTCAAATGCTTTATTATTGTGAAGGCTTCCGATACCATTTTGCATTCTTAGACATCAATGATATTCAAACTCCATTAATTTCTTTGGAAATGTGTTCTCAGCTTTAACCAGTAAACATACTGTTTTTTTTAATTAACTAGTAAATAAGTTAAAGAAGTTTTGCATCAAGTTAATGTTCAGTATTTTATGCCAACCTTTAAAAGCAGACAACCCGAGATTACAAAATGTATACTATAAAAGTATCAAACACACATTGGGCCAGACTTATCACCATTAAGAATACAGATTTCCTAATTGCGATTATCTCCGAAACGCAAATAGGAAATTGGTTTTCCAAATGTAGGAACACTTTTATTTTCAAATAGCCGTTCCCAGTAGATCGCAAATCGACCTACCTCATGAATATTAATGAGGTAAATCACAGTTTACCAATCATTAGGAATCGTAGCCTTTCTAGGAATGGAAGACCCGTAGGTTCAGCAGACCACCATGTCCGTGACTGATTTTTAATAAAGCAATCTTTTTATTTTTTTAATGTGTGTTGTTTTCCTTAATGGAAAACAGGCTGTATTAAAAAAATAAAATTAAAGGTTTCAGTTTCATTTTTTAAGAGCAGGCAGTGGTCTGTTGGACCACTGCCTGCTCTTAAAAATATTTATTTTACATTCTGAAGGAGAAGGGGTCCCATTTGCAAACCCCTTCCCATTTGCAAATGGGTTACCACCAATTTGGAACTGGTGCTAAAGTATTATAGTTTTGTGACTGGAATTGGGTAGCAAAACAATAATACATACCATGCTCATTCGGTATTTGGAAGAGACGCCCAAAACACTCCTCTTTCAAATAGTGATTCGGTATGCAGCAAAATAGTGAATCGGTAAAATGTTAACAAATTGCAATTTGGGATTAATACCTACCAAAATGCCTTTTTGCATTCGCAAACAGACTGATTCAGCGCTTAAGGCAGTTTGAGGATACAAATAGGCTTGATACATCTGGCTCATTGCATTTTGTACGTTCTAAGAACCTGATTTGGCAGCGGGGGTTACTCTGTCACAAATACGATTAATATTCTGTCCGCCACATTACGATTCCAGTATAGCCTATGGACATTGCAATATGGAGGATGGAATATCCGTCATGTTTCTGACGGAGTAACCCATCCGCCAAACTCTAAATCCGGCACTAAGGGCCTGATTACAACTTTGGAGGACGGTGTTAATCCGTCCCAAATGTGACGGATATCCTGCCCACCGTATTACGAGTTCCACAGGATATAATGGACTCGTAATACGGTAGGTGGTATATCCGTCACATTTAGGACGGATTAACACCGTCCTCCAAAGTTGTAATCAGGCCCTAAATTCCCTAGCGAATTTTCTTTTTCAGTTTATTTTAACCGGGATGTGTGCCACACTATTGAGTGACCAAATATTATCTGCAACTATATTCTATTCTGAATATCGATCACCACAAGTTGAAGGTAAGTGTATACAGGTAAGTAGAGATTTACAAGTCTCAACTACCCATCTATGTACCACAAAGACATATATCTCATATATAATCTAATTATAATCTAATATTAAAGTCCCCCTTGCTCTCTCACAATTCCATTTCCACATCAATAATAATAATAACTTATTCCATACAGTGCTTTAATACCGCAGTGTGGCCTCTAACCGCCTTACGCAAAAAGTGCTTCAATCTTCCATACTTACTGTTACTTATTTTATGATCATGGATCGGCTACCAGACAAGTATGACATACTTAAGGCACCTTGATGAAACTCAAGGAAGATGCTAAACCTTGCATTTATCATTCTCATGACTGAAAAAGGTACCTTATTATTTGTATATGAATGTATTTAATTACGAAGACTATCTCAATATGAAATGATGTATGGTGATCACAAAACGTACCATAATATGAACTCTGATGTAAATACAAAATAACACAAAAAACACAAATACCTTGCCTGGCACCACTGTCAACAACTATAATGTTAGAATACACCTGGGAATAATAAGATTGTTAAATGAAAGATGTGCCAGTAGCTCGCGCCTGGCAATTCATCAGCTGCAAATACAAAGCGGTGATACCAGCATATTAATTTTACTGGCACGACCAGCACTGATCAAAAGCGCGAATGATGAAAATCAGTAGGGTAAACTAGTAGTTGTCTGGAGAGACCATAAAAAGCTTTTGCACAAATTATTCACCAAAACAATGCAGCCTCTAGTGTGGCTGGAATGGTAAAGCATTCATTAGGAAAACAAACAGGTCGGGCTTGCATTTTGAGTCCCATGTAAAACGTTAAATAATTCTGCTTCAGAGCAAGAACAAAACAAAAAGTAAGTAACCAATGCCTTAATGAGATAAATCATTTAATGTGTGACAGTTCAGCTCTTCTATGATGTAAACGAGCCCTTAATACCCTACAATACTAGTAGTTGATAGGAGGCGGATTGCTACTCCAAAACACCAGAAACTTGAAATGAGAGAGAAATTCTCCTCTAAGTGAAGCCAAATACCACTCGGATACAAGACACAATTGTGTTCAGTAAAGGGCTCGGAGCCCGACTGTCGCTCACCATTTGTTGGTTTGCATGGCACTCTTCTTTACAGCCTCGTAATTTGCCAAGGCACGTCTGGCATCATTTCCAGTCCCCAGTAAAGAGTAAGGTTCAAGCAATAATTGATTTCACCTTCATTAGTGTCCCTCCGCTGCTCCCGATGTGATCCAGGTACTATTTTGTTCAAACTTCCAGTGCCCCGTAAACAGAAGGCTTGTGACTGGCAAAAACGTGCCCAGCAGGACAAGCAAAATTGAAAAGTTTTATTTTTTAAAGCTAACTATTTTATTTTGTTGTCGTCTTTTCTCAGTATCCACTCATGTTTTTTTGTTTTTGCTCGTGGGCGCTGATGTCAAAACATGAGAATTAACTTGTTTGAAAATATGTGCAACCTATTGTATTGCAATGCTTGTTTAAAAAATTGGTACGAATAAAAGGTGCAAATAGCTGAGCCGTCAAGACACACAAAAAAACATCAAGACACTACAACTTAATCGGGCATTAACATTACAGCACCACTCAAGCAGTCAAAACATTCACTTTCAATTTTCTAACAGAAAACGATCCTGGTCACAGAAGTGACCATTGCACATATATGTCCACAAATGATAATTACATTAGTGGTTATGCTCTATGGGCCAGAAGTACTGTCATTAGGAATACTGATTTCCTAATTGCAATTATCTCTGAAATCGCAATTCGGAAATTAGTATTCCTAATGTACAAAACATTTTATTTCTAAATAACGATTCGTAGTAGGTCGCAAATTGGCCTTCCTCATGAATATTAATGAGGTAGGTTCCAATTTGCGATCCATTAGGTATTGGCACCATCACAGGGATGGTGGCATGCTTGGGTCACCAGACCACATTGGCTAGGATTATATTTTTTTTTAAAGCAATCTTTTTAAAAATGCAGCTCTTTTTCAGTAATGGAAAACAGGATGTGTCAAAAAAAGAAGAAAATGAAAAGTTTAAGTATCATTTTTTAAGAACAGGCAGTGGTCTCTTGGACCACTGGCTGCTCCTAGAATTTTTTTTTTAACATTCTCAAAGAGGAAGGGGTCTCGTAGGGACTCCTTTCAATTTGCGAATGGGTTCCCAGCACAAACAGGGAGTAAAGAATTACTGTTGCAAAACAGTAATACATGCCATACCGATTCAGTATTTGGAAAGGACACTCTAAACATGCCCCTTTCAAATACCAAATCGCAAATGCAAATTGGTATTCGGAAACAAGTTACCAAATCGCTTTTTGCCTTTTGTACATCTGAATAAGCATTTAAGCGGTCGTAATCTGCCCGATTCTGACAATCTGGCCCTACGTTTTTCAGAGCTGAGGGAGCGGAACCAAAAGTGTTGCTGACAAAAAAAGTTTAAATAAATAGTCACGGGCTCAGTAAGCACAGCAACCTTAATAACCATTTGCAAAGCCCATAGCCTGGCCATGCCTAGTTTGTGCATTAGTTAATTGTTACAGCTGGAGCTAGCCAAGACTTTTGATTTTACTGAAATTGTATGTGTATTATACTTACTAATAGGGGCTTTCAGTCAGCCTTTTTCATCCATTGCTCTGCTATTGTGCCATTCACATTTGTATTCCATCCTCTACAGCGTACAGCATGGGGTAATTCGTCAGGCCACTTGAGACTTTTGCTAACTTCACTGTGAGTGATTACATTCTGCCCTTTCACAAGTAGCACTTTTCCACACAATGTAGTTCCTTAAGGTTTCAGGGACTGCTATGGCAACGTTTGTTTTTTGAGGACCAACATATTTTTGCTACTGGACATCCTTTTTTTATTTTGAGAAGGGCTGCCAGCTTCCCCAACAATAAAGTTTTGCAAAAACCATAACAAAATAAAAGAAGCATTGGCAATCCCAAAATGCTAGCAGCCTTGGTTAGACTTATTGGATTTGCCAGCGTTTTTTTTATGTAAGCGTATAAATCAAAAAAGTAATAAACATTTCTCTTAAATCAGGAACTGGATGTCACACAGGGAAAATGTCACGCATGCGTCACAAGTGAAGGTCACAGCTGAAGGAGTGACACTCAGTAGGCAATGTTACCTCCTCCAGATGCTTCAGAATATGGCTAAGATTAGCCTTGGTACTCAGCTCTGATCTTCAAGGATCATTTTCTTCCTAAATCCTTGGTTTTTATTGGTTCCCGTAACACTTCCATTCAATTTATTCTTCTCAGCAGTAACAAGAATGGCAGTTTGTAAGAGAGTCCAAACCTAACCCGTATCAAGTAACAGGTATGGTAGTTTAGGGCTTTGGTAGAATAAAGGTTTTGTTGACCACCCCCCCCCCCCTGTTAATTAGAGCACGATTGGAGACTTGCATTTAAATCAAGAGACCTTTATTTTAACCTCATTCTTACGCAGTTCCAGATTGCCATGGTTTTCCATGTATAGACTTTTCCAAAAACATGCATTTGGTGGTTACAGTCCTAGATTTGGAATCTTCATTGCGTCTTTAAGGAGAAACTACACAGAAACCCACAAAAACAACACTAAAAAAGTAATATTGAGACTATCGTCTGGAGCTCAAATTGTAAGTCATTTGAAACAGGTCCATTATTGTTCAAAAGTGTGTTAACTGCATTATTCACACACTCTCATTTAGCATTTCTTCTGTTTTTAAAGAGCCAATTATCCTCATCTTGAAGAAATTACGTTAAAATGGGTAAGAAGTTGCATTGCTTCTTTGCAATTACAAGAGATAAGTAAAATCTTCCTTCTATATAGTAATGGTCATTAATGACGGTTGCTATAAATCAGCCATATTTTGCGTACTATTTTAGTCTTTTCCATTAGGCACTCTGCTAATAAGATTGTTCATATATTTTCTTTAAATCCTTACTCAACTGGATCAGGGAGATCAAGATTCAGAATCGGTCCTATTAGAACTTACCTCAATTAAAATGTCCATTTCACCGTTCAGAAAGCACGCAGATATGAATGCAGAAATCAAGTCTATTGTACAGACACATTCCAGTCCAGATTTGATTTGCTAGAATGCCACCTTGCAACAACAGAAGACCCACTAGCCCACATTAGCAAAATGCCTGATTGGGCATCCTTAGGGTGACCTTACTCCAGACATTTTGCCTTTTACCTCCTTTTTTGCGGCTGTATCTTTTGGTTGGCCTTAGGACTCTGAGCCCTTTACCATTACTAACTAGTGCTAATGTGCATGTGCTTCTCCACTAAGCATGGTAACATTGGTGTACCCACAATTGGCATATTTAGTTTACATGGAAGTCCCTCGTAAAATGGTATACCATATTCCGAGGGCCTGTAAATGAAATGCTACTAGAGGCCCTGCAGCACTGATTGTGCCACCCACTCAAGTAGCCCTGTAAAACATGTCTCAGGCCTGCCACTGCAAAGCTTGTGTGTGCAGTCTCACTGCCACCGACTTGGCATTTAAAACCCCTTGCCAAGACCTAAACTCCCTTTTTTTACATATAAGTCACCCCTAAAGTAGGTCCTAGGTAGCCCATAGGGGAGGGTGCCATGCAATTAAAAGGAAGGACATGTACTTTTAAGTTTTTTATGTCCTGGTAAAGAAAAACTCCTAAAGTCGGTTTTCATTACTGTGAGGCATGCCCCTCTCATAGGCCAGGATTGGGAATTTCTTATAATACTTTTGAGCTGTAATTCCCAAACTGAAAGGAGTAGCTGCATCATGTTTAGTACCATTGGAATGGTTATAATATGTCCTATTTACTGGTAAAGTCAGATTTATTACTTCTATTTTAGAAATGACACTTTTAGAATGTGCCACAGCCTATCTCCAATCCACGTCTGGCTTGTGCTAGGTGACAGCTACACTTGTGCATTCTCTTCAGCTACCGACAACACAGGCTACTCAACTGCATCTGCATTCATCTGCATACTGATGGGTCTGCCTGTGGAGGAGGTTGGGAAGGGCTCACACTTAAACTTCAATGGGTAGTGACCAGAGTCCACACAAAGGGGCTGATTACCTCCCACTGATAGGGTGGGGCTGGGCTGAAAGGGGGACCTGTGCACTTCACAGAAATCTTCAGAAGTCATCTCCCACATCAAAGGCACTTTCTGGTATACGTTCTGGGTCTCTGACCCCTCCCCCCACTAAAGACAATATACGTCTGGACTCAAGGAAAATCTGCTGGTGTAAAGACTGCTTGTGCCAGTATCGCCACTCTGCCAGACCTGACTGTTCCCAGGAACTGCTGCTCTGCCCTGCTCCCTGCTGATCTCTACCCTGCACCCCAATGATGAATCATCTCCCACTGAATGTGTCCAATGGCTTGCTAACTTTCTTCAGGTTTTATTGAGTTTCTCGAGGACATCAAAGATCCTGTCACCAAGTAATAATACCATCTGTTCTTCCATCACCAAAAGAATGAGTGCGGCACACTCCCTGTGACCACTGTGACAGTGCTGATCCCCAGGGCCAGGCATGCTGTATCACCACTGGAGGCTGAGGCGGCACCAGGGTCACTCTCACCTGTTTCCACTGTTCAACATACTGCTGGCTCGCCCGCTAGTGCCGCACCACCTGCCCGCTGGGCCCTGGCATGACCCAAACCCACATCACGAGCTTCGTGGTTAACGACACCAGTGGCAAGGACTCCAAATGCCCATCCTGCCCGCAGTACAGAGAGCCACACAGTAGCGTGCTCCGATCCGGAGACTCAGCGATGGCGGCTCACCACTATAAACCTCTGCCAAGTAGCACACGGGCACTCCAATGCTTTAATCAAGGTACGGGGAATGTGCAACTTGTGATAGAGGCACCTGCACTGTTTACAGGGATAGCACTGCTACCCGCTTCTCATAGAACCGAGTGATCTTGGCACTTTCGCTTCGCTCTTTGTAGTGAAAGGAAAGTGCCAACACCACTGGTGATTTGAATCTCATACTAGGGCCGGCCCACATGGTCTGACTAGCCCTTTCTGTGCTGTCACCGAGGAACACACATACTCTTGCAGCAATACTGTAAAGGCTCTATAATGAGGCCCGTCCAAATTACGCTTTATCTTTACATCCTTTGAAAAGTAAATGTCCACTGGATTTTTGTCATTTCGGTCTTGATTTGCCCAGATAAAGAATTTCTATTTTTTTTTAATAAAACCTGAGTGTTGTGGTGTCTTCATGGTGATTTACTGTGTGTGTGTGTGTTGCACAAATACTTTACACATTGCCTTCTAAGTTAATCCTGCCTGCTCTGTGCCAAGCTGCAAGAGTGTAAGCACAAGTTATTTTTGATTGTGTATCTGAATTACCCTGACTCGAATTGTGGTCCCTACTAGGACAGGGTGCATACCTCTGCCAACTAGAGACCCAATTTATAACAATCATGCTGCTAAACACAATAATGGTTCCTTCATTTATGAGACCGAGAACATCTTCATTTCAGTCAGTTTCTCTCATGAAACAACAGTTAAGAGGAAGAAATCAATTCCTCTCTGCCTGAAGTTCTGAAAACACGACATTAGACATGGCCATCTGGAGCTGGCCTCTAAGTTACATATTGACAGCAGAAACTGAGAATTCCATGAACCAGAAGACCTGTAACTGTCCCTTAAGCAATACAAGGGTGGTCATAGGAACACATCTCATGTGAAAGGTTCAACCTCTCTGAAAGCTGCTACACCACTTCAGCAAGGATCAGTGAGGGATGCAGGTGACCCAAAATCAGCGGCAGAGACTGGCAGAGTCCATCACAAACATAGACAGCCAAAGAACACCATGACAAGGTGCCCACTTCTGAGGATCAAGACAGGGATATCTCCAGATTCCCCAATAAGCCATGAACAGGATACGAGGAGCATGTTGGGGTGCCCCATTAGGGCCTTACATTTACAGACACCCAAGAGATGGCTCAGAGATAGTCCGTCTTACTGCCATGACTGGACTACCCCTTCCCCATCTCCCTCATCTGGCAGAGGGAACTGAATCAGGGGCCTCCCCTGTTCCCATCTGACGGATACCGGAGAAATAGCTGCTGTCTGCAGTAGAATAGTATGACCATGGGGAGACAGCTGTGGTTGTGATGTGAGACACAGACATGAAGGCCATTAGTAGGATTTGTCAGACTCCCAAATGATTTGCCTAGATACTATATTTTCATGAGTGCTCCATCCTTGATCTACAACAATGGTAATTATTTGTGCTCCACCTTGTCTACTAGTTGAACTATCTACTGAACATGGTTCCTCAACTCCCATTGTGGGAGGAGAATTGGTGGAGCCTGAGGGCGTAACTTGCCAGTTTCAAATTCGCTTTATCATCCGCTTTCATCATCTTGGCTGTTAGTTTGGTGCTACATCTGACTCTTGTTCTTTTCTGGTCTAAGAATCAGAGAGCCACAGTGTGTCCCCTCGGTCTCAAAGTTACCCCAATACCTGCACCCTAATTTTGAAGAAAAAAAAAACGAGCCGAATTGGTTGTCTCATATACCTGATTCACGGTTCTCTGCCCTCACACGTGGATTTTCACAGATGTCTGGTTTTCACACTCAACAAATATCACACAAGGAGCTCTTTATTATTTCTCTGAACGTTAATGGGCTACATCAAATGCAAGAAATTGTTTGCATTTTGACCTATCAAACACCCAGACTTTGTTCTTTTGCAGACAATTTAGAGGACTGGTTTGGGGATTTTAGGGCAACATTTTTGACAAAATGTTCTCGAAGGATAGGACTCATAGCTAAATGGCAGAATAACCTTGAGTTACAATTAGAAGATGAGACTTGGTCATATATCATGTTATTCCTTGATAAAGGTCTGCAAAAGGGCAGACTTAAGTATACTTATTATAAAGTTCTGCATGAGTGGCCTTGGTTCCTGCGAAAGCTTCAACTGGTCAGCATTAATCCAGATTCAAACTGTTGGAGTTATAGGCAAGTAGATTGTGACATTTTGCACGTCCCGTGATCCGGTGCCTACCTCAATAACTATTGGTTCCAGGTATGGGCAGCCATGAAATCATCTTATAGACTGTTGTTCTATCAACTTCTTTGGCCATATTACATCAGATATTCTTGGGGTCGCATCATACTCAAGAAGACTCTTTGCCGCAGCACTCACTGTTGCAAACATACGTATACCCACTCCAACTGTTTGATATAAATCATCTGCAGGCTTATCAATCAGGCCACCACTTTGAATATGCTTTGAGGACACTTTAAACAATCAATGGAGACCATTCTTGATCCCTAAATGACTTGGATTTTGTCATGTCTTTGCAGCCACAACACCCCCCAATTTATCCCAGATTAGAACCCTTGCTGAATGGAAGTGATTTCCACCCTGCTCCTGGTACTGCCACCTTGTGGCCCGACTATATGAAGCCCCATTACGGCAACTCTGTGCCTCACCACACACCTCCACCACACTGCCCAACATTCTATCCGCTGGTTTCCTGCTTTGGAACTCTGATAAAATCCTGGACTGTGCCTTACTTTACTCGCACCTACCATCACCACTTCTTTTTGTCACTTCTCCGCAGTTGCCCCACTGTTACCTATTTCGCTCTCATTTTTATGTCCTTTCTATAATTTGCAACTATGTCACTGAGCACTGCAACACATGAATTTTTGTTATTTGGTGTTTATCCACAAGTCGGCTTGTTTATGTTACACTGCTGTGGTGCGGGATCTCTGCGATGCCTAATACTGGACTACGTTTTTATGTTGTGTTCTGATAAAAATGACTCATAAAAAAATTAGAATAAAAAACAATCTAATTTATGGATGTCTTGTCTAGACTAAAGCCCTGATTTAGCGTTTGGCAGAAGGGTTACTAGATAAATGCCCGCATGTTTATGTTACACTGCTGTGGATTTGGCTCTCCGATATGCCTGATACTGGACCACACTGTAGTATTCTGATAAAAATGACAAAATAAAAATCTGAATAAAAAAAAAATAATCCATGGAAATCTTGTCTAGGCTAAAGGCCGGATTTAGAAATTGGTAAAAAGGTTACTGCCATAAATGTGCCAAATATCTCATGCACTGTATTACAAGTGCCTTATCTCCTTTGGCACTTGTGACACAGTGGATGGGATATCCTCCACATTTGTGATGGAGTAACCCATCCGCCAAACTCTAACATCTAAAATGCATTCTGTTGGGTTTCCGATTCCTCCTAAACACTTGCGTTTGTGTGCTGGTGGCATCTGAGTCTGTACATCAAACAAGTGTTTATAAACAAACCAGAGTACATGGGATGCTGCCTGTGCATTTAGTGAATATCTTATTTTCTTACATCAATACTTTGATGATGAGAAGAAATAGTGCATTACTTACTATCCATGAGAGTGGAGTAACAGGTGTCCTCTGATTCCGTTTAAAAACAAAATGACCATTTTCTGCACCAGGATGTATGAGCAATAATGACCTCTTCAGGCACTATCAGTAATAATGACTAAGGGCGGGAGTAACTTGCGTAATTCCATGTAGCATAATCACATGGAATTACCTATAATTCAGCATGTTTATGCTTGAATTATGCAAGGTAAGTAATTCTTCTTTAGCATTTTTTCTTTTTTTTACACCTTTATTTGTCATGTTTTCATAATATAACAGTAGTATGAGTCACAATGCTTTAGAGCTATTTCTTAGCGCAAACACGCACCCCCCCCACATCCAAAATGGATGCAAGGGTGAATTTTGGGCTAAGAAATAGCACTGAACATGAATAGTGAGAGCGAGCAGCTGCTCGCACTTGCTAAATGTGCTCTCGGTGTACGAGTTTCCCCCAACCTTCTGCTGTCATTTAGGGGGTTATTACAACTTTGGAGGAGGTGTTAATCCGTCCCAAATGAGACGGATATACCACCAGCCGTATTACGAGTTCCATAGGATATAATGGACTCGTAATACGGCTGGTGGTATATCCGTCACTTTACCGTCACTTTTGGGACGGATTAACACCTCCTCCAAAGTTGTAATAACCCCCTTAGTGTTTTCTCGCATGATGCGTTTTGCACTAAGAAACAGCGCTAAATGCAGCAAAACACAAATAGTGAGCGTGAGCGGCTGCTAATGCATTAAATGTATTCTCACAGTATGAGTCTTTCCCCCAGATTGCTCTTAATTATTTGAGGAGTACTTGCATAAATATTGGTAATTCCACCACAAAGAGTAATGCAGAATTACCTAAATTACTGCAGCAAAATCAAAATTCTGCCCAGGCCTAATAATGAGCAGATGGCCACTGTGCCTGTGAGTGCAAACAGATACAGCGTCGGTGCCGCTGAGAGCGTGAGGAAAATTGGGAAGGCAAGTAGAGCAGGTTCCGGGATGGCTAATAGGATATAAAGAGAGCAGGGTTTCCAAAAGCTAAAGGGGAGCAGGCAGAGGTACACAGAGGGAGCGAAAAGAGTCCTTCATGCACTGCAGTGTATGATTATGAGTGGTAAAGGACGGAAAGCCAGGGAACCAGGAACAAAGAACTGAGAAAAGAAAGCCATCGAATGATGAGCAACAGGAGGACATGCAGCCTACTCTAAGGCCTCTATGACGAGTGCCCTGGGTTAAACCCCATTATCCCTCATCCCTGAATTACCACTGTAGGTGTCTAGTAAATTGGGTTTGAATGGAAATAATGATGATTACACATTTTATGAAATTACCTGTGGGTATCAATGCATCAGTGCCAAACACACCATGGTTTCCATGCCCTTTCAAATGCTGTGTCATGGGTTGGAGGGGAAGACATTTGTTTCCTGATTACAGTGAGCAGGGTCAGATCGTGTTGCCCTCTGCTGCTTTCGACCAATCAGCTAGGTGGAAACATATTCTGTTACCGGTGAGACTTTGTAGTGTTCGATCAAGCTCTGGGCATGTATTAGCTTTGGAAAATGTGGAAACGAACTGCCAGTTGTTTAGAGGCTGTGAGGCCTGAGAAGAGAAGTGCATTGATGGGGCTCATAGGTGGATGGCTCCTTCTGCCAGATGGGAAGCTGAGCAGCCAGGCAGAGTCAGGTCTGCTTGCAGAGTTTTTCTCAATTGCACCGTTTTTTAACGCCTGGGTCAGGGCAGGCGTTAGGGGACATGTGGGCCTATTTCCATGGTGGAACACCATGGAATAAGCCGACAGGTGCCCTCCCCAGGCCCCAGGGACACCCCCACCCATACCAGAGGGACAGCAGAGGATGGGGGACCCCATCCCAGGTAAGTATAGGTAAGTATTTTTTTTTAAGTGCCATTGGGGGCCCTAAAATGGGCCCCCCTACATGGCACTGGGTGCAATGGCCATACCCAGGGGACCCTGGTCCCCTGTGCTGGCCACTGGGGTGGTGGGCACGACTCCTGTCTTTTCTAAGACAGGAGTCTTGTGGTATGGATGGTTTTGCATCAGAAAATGACTCTAGGAAGGTTTTTACTCTAACCTGTCTAATGTCATTTTTTGGTGCCAACCCCCCTTCTTCCATACTGCCAGCCCCACCCGACTAACATCATTTCTTTTGATGCTAGCTTATTCTTTGCACCGGCTTGCACCATTCCATAAATATGGTGCCCCGCAGGTGCACAGAAATGGTGCAAGCCGGTGCAAAACTTTTTGGTGCAAAACTGCGTTAGTGCAGTTTTGCACCAAAAAGTATAAATCAGGGCTTCAGTGGTATTTTGTAAGTTTGCGCAGCTTTTGCATAAAAAGAAATCGCAAATACGGCACAAAAAAAGTATAAATATTGGCATATATCTTAATTGAATGTGTACTGGTGATGGGCACATTGCATTGGATGCTTAAAAATGGAATCCATTGAAGCAGACTGCATCCCTTCACTCATTGAGCTGTAAATTCCATTGTCTGCCTCAGTCCTCTTTTAACATTCACCTCCTCTCAAGGGAATTGGTGGCACCTTACAAAGGACGCTTTCACCTGATGTTAGCCTTGGTCCTTCACCACATTAACTGAAAGATTTACTCTGATATGCGGATTCCTTGACGCAGTGGAGGACTACAGTGCTGGTATACAGACAGACCGGAGAGTCATTTTGTAATAGCCTCTGGGTTACATTACACACGCCGCCTATGCGCAACAGAAAAACCTGTGCAGTTCATTCGCAGTTGTAAGTTTATTTCTCGGAAGGATATCATGTTTGTCTTTTATACGTGACATGGCCATGATTAACCAAGAACATCAGAAAACCTCCATGCAACAGGCCCCGCACCTGCCTTACATGCTTAACCAGTCTACATCAAAGCAATGCGCGGGTGTGTTAGACAAGGATTCTCAGAAGTGTAAGCGACATGTTTGGGTCAGATTCCTTATTAAATTATCGACTGGCTACTTTTATTGAGCAAAACGCATTCGGTATGAAAATACACTGAGACCAGTAAAATATGAACATATTTCACAGATTCCTGTGAAATAAGAAAATATTTCGCTGGTTCCTGTAATATATGCATTTCATTATGATGACGTCTTCCCCAAACCGCACTGCGGAGGTTCCCCGCCCTACATTGTTTGATCAACATAAAATTATGAAAGGCAAACAAAACATGAACGTTCTAATTCCGATTGGTACCAATGCTATTTTAACCTTGCAAAGAACGGCTTAAGTGTTTGTTTTTTAACCAAGCAAAGTTTTTTAAATAAAACTCTACAATCTTAACTACACAATAATAGATTTTTCGCTTCTGTTTTTTTTTAAAGGCAAACAAACAGTAAGTCCTGTATGTTTTTTACTTCGTTGACCATTTTTTAAACAGAAAAAGTATAAGCAAACCCAATAAGTCTGGTGTTGGCTGCCTTTGGCTTTGCCAATGCTCGTTGTTTTGATATTTTTTTTGTAGAAATGTGTTGTTGGGAAACCTGCCGGGCCCTTTCCATTATTAAAAACAAATGGGCTAAAATCAAACATTTTTGGAGTCTCCAAACGCCCACGCTGCCATTATAGACTCAGAGAACTACATAGGCCTTGATTGCAAGTGGGTTGGTGCTGTCCAATCCCTCTGCAACCCCCTGAACAGGGGCCCAATTAGTTGGGCTGTATTTGCCGCATCCGGTAATTACCAGGTGCATTAAATATCACACCCTTCGTTAAATTTCGGCAGGTTAACCCAGAAAAAAATTAACAGGGGAGAAGTGTCCAGCATTTCCCCAACCATGTGGATTATGGTGCTGTAACCCCCAAAATCCATGTTATTCTCCAGAGACACGTCATAGGTGCTATTTATTGTCCATGATAAAAGACATACCACAGGTGCGATAAAATGCACCTGGATTCCAATGAACTGAGAAACAGGGCCTTTGAGTGTGTCTGTGCTGCTTGGGAAAGACCTGAAAGCCGTCACTCACAGTGAAGTCAGCCAGTGACTGAAGTAGGCTCTCTCATTGCTCCATGCTCTGTGCTGTTGTAAGCAGAAGAAAAATAAGAACGACACAAGCCCACAGCTTTCCCAATGATGACGTTTTCTAAAAACCATGACAAAACAAAACATTGACAAAGCCTAAAGCCTGGTGGTCAATGTCAGACCTATTAGCTTTGCAACGCCTCTTTTTTGCTGGAATCAGAGAGAGGCTTCACAAGTTTAACCTGATCTCAAAGTATCAATTACACTTTTAAATACTGGCTTCAAAATTGAAGGCTACCATGCTGGATTGGGCTTCAGCTCAGCCATGATCAATCCATCACGGCAAAGTGCCTAAAAACCCTCAAGGAGTTTATCACCGGGGCTGTCATCAGTCAACAAACTGATTAAACTAGCACTAACCTTCCCAGTTAGCTGGTTTAATAGTTGGCATTGCAACTTCCAAACCTGTTTAGTGTCCCCATAAGTATGATCTTTAGGCTTGAGTGAGGCAACCAGCAAGTGTAGCAGCTGAAGTCAGAACTGGGGAAAGGGGAATTGGGGGGGCAGTAGCTGAGCTGTTGATCAGTCTCTCTTGCTGTCAGTGGTCGCTCAGTCCCATTCAAACCATCTACCAAATAAAAAAAAACTGTCCTGAGAACCTAGGTTGCAGCTTAGTTGAATATATAGTAACACAGCGGAGCCTCATCTCTTAAGTTGTAAAACAAGTTATTGTGCATTGAGCTCACAAACTGCATAAACTCCAGGCCAGCACAAGACTTGGTATTGATGTGACCATAAATCTACACTGAGCCAGTTAAGGGGACGCTGCTTAGAAAAGGATTATGGAATTTATGTAATTTCATTTTAGCGACCTTGTAGAGATTTTTTCGGTGTCTGGGCCACAAACATAGTTTGGGTCCCCCCAAAACCTTTAGTTTTAATTAGTGCGCTAAATACAATATCTCCATTACCTTGCATTCATCCAGAGCCCTGATAATGTACTCCCTAGGAATCCACCACCACTAATTCTTTGTAACTACTGATCAGCCACTTCCCAACTCAGCATCCCATGCCTCCACTTTTCACCCAGCCTGCAGACCTGATGCCAGCAAAATCTCACTGAGAAAATCATAGACCTCATCAGTACCCCTCCCCATGAACTACATCCAACAATATATATAATTTGGACAATATCATCCCACTGAAACAAACAAGCCAAAGGTCTTCATGAAACTGACATTTCTCCTCACTTGACACAGATATATCAGCTCACAAACCAAAGGAACATTTAAGAAGCCAATGAGAATGCTGACTCTTCAAACATATCTAGACCATTGCAAAGCTGTAAGGCATTGCCAAAATCTGATTGCAGATCTACCAAATGCTGCACTAACATTCCCAGTTAGCTGGTGTAATAGTTGGCATTGCCAATTTCCAAAACTCAACTAGCATTTTTAATGAAAATTAATCAATTACTTACCTACACATGTTCAGGGCTTGCACCCTCTCAATAACACAAAGCCAACCTCGGCCATGACTACCATACCGCTATGCAATACACTGAAATGAACCGCCTTAAAACTGCCCCATCATAAAGTTCAGTCAAACAACCTTACCACCGTTATACCCCCATAAACGGGGGCAATATTCTCCAGTCCACGATCATGAAACCTTCCTCCAGAGAACCACTGACAGCAATCACCATGGTCAATGTTTCTGTAGCACAAGGCACCTTTGCCAATGCAATCAATACTACAATGATGCCCGGAAAAAGGCAAGCCTCAACCATGAACATCCTACCAGCTACCTACCCTCTCCAATCCTACAATTCCTCAAACAAATAATTAAGCAGTTACTATACAACCAAAAGTCCCGGGTAACATCAATTACACCTTACAAGTCTATGGATATATATTAAGTCCACGCTGTAGCACAGCACTGAAACAACAAGCATCCAAGGCATTAATGGAACCCTTCTGATCATACAAGATGACCCCGGTCTGTGGCCTTCATCCGGTTTGATTCGCTCAGTCATCTTACATGACACTGGCCACCAATCCCAAACCTACATTCTATAACATACATGAAATTGAATGCTTCTCTTTTTATCTCTACAGCAAACGTTAAATGACTCAGGTAAACACCACCAGATCCCACAGGTTGCTGTTTACTTGAGAGTAGGAGAATAGTGCAATCTCTGATCACACACACAATATACACACAGCAAAAGTAGCCGCAGTGCAATCTTTATTTAGGAACCAGAACAGGCAAGGCCAACCTGAGGCCACTGCTCCAGCAGTTGCATGTTTGAATCCCATGGCTTATCAAGGTTACCCCGCCAACATGGGGACATCAGTGACATTTGATTGCTATTGTCATACAATGATCACCCCAGTATATGATTTTCATAGATGGGTACACCAGGGTGAGTCTGCCCTTGAGGACCAGTGGGACTGTGACTACTTAATGAAAATAACAAACTGGTATTTGGGGCCCAAACTAGTGGATTTACTAGAAACGGAAAGCTGATGTTTGGGTGACAAAAGGTTATTTTCAAAAATATACAAGCTATACACAGCCACCACTAAGATCTGCTGGAGATATGACAAAGAAGTTAGAAGCATGGTGCATATATGTGAGGATGTCAGAAAGTGTTCCCATGCTGGAAAGACATACTTAGCCATATCAAAGAGGTACCTGGATATCAAATTCTGGCAGACCTGGGACTGATAGTACTGATGGCATGGGCGAACCCTATCCACTTTGTTTACATTACACAAAGAATGATCTTTCTGCAAATAATGGAGGCAGCACTCGTGTCAAATGTGACGTACTGTAATACAAGGGAATCCACTAGTGTTACAACATACAACATAAAATAGATAGAAGAGATCTTTAATAAAAAGTGATCTTTCTTAATAGCTTATTTGAAAACATCCTAACACCTGCAAGTTGTACCACTCACACAGACAGCGGTACAACTATTTGAGGACTGTTAATGATTTGAAATCCAGAACTAAGGGCCAGATGTAGCAAGTCGTTTGCATGTCGCAAACTGCAAAAATCGCAGTTTGCGGCATGCAAACGGCCGAATGCGATGCACATTCACAAATTGCGAGTCAGTATAGACTCGCAATTTGTGAATGCGACTCGTAAATAGGAAGGGGTGTTCCCTTCCTATTTGCAACTCGCATCGCAATTCAGAGTTGCTTTGTGACTGCGTATGCGGTCGCAAACCAACTCGCAGTTACCACCAGTGTCACACTGGTGGTAACTCATTCGCAAAAGGGAAGGGGTCCCCATGGGACCCCTTCCCCTTTGTGAATGTCGAGAAAAATATGGTTTCGGTATTTTTTTCATTTTGCAACTTGTTTTCCTTTAAGGAAAACGGGCTGCAAAATGAAAAAAAAAACTGCTTTATTTAAAAAGCAGTCACAGACATGGAGGTCTGCTGACTTCAGCAGGCCACCATCCCTGTGAGTGCAGGGACTCGCTATGGGGTCGCAAAATGAGACCCACCTCATGAATATTGATGAGGTGGGTCTTTGCGACCCCATAGCGAGTCGCAGAAGGTGTCTGAGACACCATTCTGCATCCGTTTTTGCGACTTGCAAATTGCGAGTCGCTCAGATTCGCAATTTGCAAGTTGCAAAAACGGATTTTGCTACATCTGGCCCTAAGTCCCTCTTGAAAAACACTGGAACTGAAGAGAGTGTACAACAGAATCTATTGCTGGGAATCGGTAGTGAAATTGCCTATTTTTCCATGTTTTCTGATGTGAGTCTCTGTTCCTGGTAGAAGTTGGAAAAGGTGAGGGAGAGCAGAGTGGTAGGACGTCTGGAAATATAAGGCAGTATTGGAGTCTAGAAATGGAACTTAAAGATTTTGTGAGTATCATAGAACTTGTTCCATCTGAAAACTAATAAAAAGACAAAGACTAAAACAAAATGTACAAGATGCTCTTTAGGAGATTTAAATGTATCTGGACAAAAAATAAAAACTTTCACTAGGGAAGAAATGTTTTTTTAAGTAATGACCTAGTATTTGGTACAAAGTTATAGCATTTCCTTAATGTATTTACAAGTGTTTTTTCAACATAGTCATCTGAGTCCAGGGCATACATTGCTGATGGTGATTCATTTGTACCAAGGAGCACTTGCTGCAATGTGAGTTGTTCTATGGGTCATGTGCAGGCAAGTCATCTATATTGATAAGTATTTTTATGATATTATCATCTGTACTACTGTGTGAGGCCACAACCTGCAAGATTAGTACAACATTTAGGGTATGTCTCCTGCCTGAACTTGCAACATCTCTGTAACCAGAAGATGACAGAATATTTTAATGCAAACCACTGATACATACTGGTCTGAATCGTAATTGAGCAGGGACACCCATAACATGCTCCTTCTGAACTGCGGTTCGGTAGCCATCTGTAAATCCATTTTAGGAGTTGGTAAAACATTACCAGCTCCTAAAATGGGTTTAGTATAGTCAAAAAAAGCTTTTTAGTTGTCACAAACACACTACTTTTGTGAATCAGAGTGTTTGTGACCACTATAAGGTTCAGTACATCTGGGAAAGAATTATACATAAAGTGCATTGTCCCTGTTTGCTCCATGGCACACCTTGCAAAAGGTGAGCCTGAAAGGCCGGAATAGTGTGCCCTATTGTGATTAATGTGCTGCCCCCAGGGTCGGTGCAAACTTGTGCAGCCCTGGGGTAAGTGCATTTAGTGAAATACTGAGAGGCTGCTTCCAAGCCATTCCGTGTTTCTCTTTCCAGGGGCACTTTACAAAGAGCACAGAAATCCCCCTGCAGGCGGGTGCAGTGAGTGACCTTTCTCCACTCCAGAGGGCTGCCCTCAGGGGACGCACTATCAGTACACCACTTGTTTTTGTGACACAATGCGCCTCCTATGGGTATGTTTGCCTCTGTGCCCCTGTCCATAATAAGAAGCTGGCACAGAGGCAAATTGATTCCCTCATTTCCATGGGGCAACACCTCATTGCAAATGAGGGTACACCCTCTCATGACAGAACTGGTGCTACATGTGCACAAGCGCTTTAAGTATTACAGACGGAGTCGCACAAGCCTACGTGGCCCCTTCTATAATACCCAAGTGCGCCAGGGGCTCACACAGCACGTGCATATGCATATTGTGTCACTGGGGCTCTTTGAATAATACACAGCGGTCCAGCCTTTATACAAAATGAAGAGATTCATCAAGAGGTGACTGTCATGGATGTGGCACTGACAGCTTGACACCAAACTTGGAACTACCCCACCCTGGAGCAGGACATCCAGACCAGTCATAACTTTGGTAAATGCTGGTCACCTTCCTGACCTGTATCTACATGCAGCAGAACATCCACATGAGCAAAGGTATGACTGTAGTCATGCAAATGTCAACAAAAGGCCTTAGGCAGTGACAAGCAATATAGCTCGTCTGCAGCACATGACCCTGGAGGATTTTCAACCCGAGCCTCCACTTGTATCTTTGCAGAGCCTTCGTAAGTCTCACTTGTCCTTTTGACCTACTGTACAAAATGATACTTCCGTTCAAAGATCTCCCGAAAGCGGACACCCATATCTGCAGTGGACTTAGGGCCAGATGTAGCAAAGGGTTTTTCCCATTCTGTGTCAATGGGAAAATGTGTTCGTACATATGGCCCTTAATTCTCTCTGATTTGTTTCCCATAGCAAGGCAGTCATGCAGAGTATAGCCTGTGCCTCACGGGCCCTAACACAAGGAAGGAAACTAGCCCACTAGCCGCTGTTTGAAGTACACATTTCAGCAATAATCTGTGTTCAGTGGGTACCTCGGGCCTCTGGGCCCCAGTGCTACTGCACATGTTGCACCAACGGAAGATACGCCTATGCTGCCTTTGGCCCTAATGCCATGAGGAAAAATGGTTCCCTCTACCCTGGTTTGGTCGTAAACCACCACCATCACTAGTGTACAGGGAGCCACTCCGTAGTGAATAATTGTGCAGATGCTTGCAGGTGCTGGGCAGAGTGAAAAAAGGCAGAAAATGGATACAGAAAAGGGAGGGAGAGATAGAAAACAGTGACAAAAAAGAAAGCAGGAATGTAAAAAAAACATGTACGAAGGAGATAAAGAGAGAGGACGTGGAGGGTGGTGGAAGAAAGAAGCATGACGTGGAATATCAAACCTGCTAGTCAGCAGCAATGGCGGAGGGCGCCTAAGAAAAACGTTGGTCCCCTGCATTTTTTTAATAAAGCAAGCATAGTAATCCGGAGCCTGGGTGCCACTGCACCTGTTGCACCAATGACAGCTACGCCCCTCTTTGTAGCTGGTGCTAGGTGTGGCCTCCAGCATCCGGCTCTCTTTGGAACCTTTGTTTTTTCGTCCTGAACGCACACACCCTAATTGGGCAGTAAAGGACTCAAGGAACTGCGTTAAATAAAACTGCTCTAAAGAAGACTACATGCTGAATAGGACTATCCTACAAAACGCATTGTTCGCACTAGAGAATGGTTTTAAGCTTTTTTTCAATTCAAGAACGCCCTTGATTCTGTTCTACCGAAGCTGCTTTAACTACGGAAATGGCCACGCTTTTCGCTATAAAAGACACTGATTATCATAATAGAAGCTTCACATGAAAGAAGCCACAGATGGGTTTGAACAGTATTTCCATTTGTTGAAAATGTGAACTAAGCAGAACGCAACAATTATCAAATGCAGGAGCATCCTGCACCAGAAGTGCAGTATCTATATACTTTGTCAACCTTTATGGCCGAAGACCATCACAGCCAGTGACCATAAACCAGGGGATTGTATGATACAACCACGCATGCCTCAACAGCGCTGTCTGAACCACGACTGCATCTTACCACACATGCCTTTACCACGCATGCCTTTAGAACAAATTTTGTTGTAAAAGCATGTTTTATAAAGGAATATGCATGGTAAATAAGACACCACCACCAAGCGCCCTAACACCCCACCCTGCACTAAAACCTACCGTGCCCTCCCCCGCCTAGAGCCCTAAAACCGACCTCCTGCCAAAAAACAACACAGACCTCCCCGGCCCTGAGCCCTAAAACCATCCCCAAACTGCCCCTTCCCCTACTTCAACCTTAGCCATCTGACTCCACCCTACCCTTAAAACTACCCTGCCCTCCCCCGCACTGGGCTCTAAAACCAATCCCCTGCCAAAAAACAACCTCAAGACCCCCCACCCTGAGCCCTAAAACCACCCCTGCCAACCTGCCAGCCCTGTGCCCTCCGAACCCAACCTGCCCTTAAAACTAGCCCATCCTCCCACCCCACCCCTCCAAACCCGGCCCTAACCCCACTTACCAGGCCGCATCCAGAGCTTGTTTCCTGTTCCTATCCCAGCTGTTTATAAGACCACGCATGTGCCTTAACCACACATATGCGTGGTGCCTTAACCACACATATGCATGGTTAAGGCACATGCGTAGTTCAGGCAGGCGTGCCTCCGCTTGCATAGTAATAGCACGCATGGTTCTGCCCACGTTGAAAAGGCTGTTTCCCAAACCATGGACAACTAGAGTCAGGAGCCATTAAAACCACAGACCGTCTTAGCCAGTGACCATTAGAGCCAAAGAACATCAGAGCCACTGACCATTAAAACCATGGACAACTAGAGACAGGAGCCATTAGAGCTCACAGACCACCAGAGCCAACGACCATTAGAGCTACAGTTGATCAGAGCCAGAACCCCTAGAGTCACAAGACCATCAGAGTCAGAGACAACTAGAGGCATTAGAACCACAGACTGTCATAGCCAGTGACCATTAGTGCAACAGCCCACTTGACCTTGTTCTCATTGGAGTGAGTCTTCATCCTTGTCAAAGCATGAAGTGCCAGTGAATATTGGTGCCACTGCCCATCTCTAGCAGCACCAGTCAGTGCAGAGCAGGGCCACCCGACGTTTGTTGGATACCTTACAATATTCTGCTTGGCAACGTTTGATCATTTGGCATTGACTCACAGTCCTAGAGGTTCTTCTGAAAGCCACTGACCCTCTTGGAAAACAAATGGCTTCAGTCCATTTCTAGACAGCTTGGCTTCAAGGTACTTACTGCTGTTTGGTATTCACTGTCTCAAGACGACTTCTGTGCTTGTTTAAGTCAGTTGGGTCTTACTCCTCGCCTCTGTTCTCAGGGTTGAGCTCCTCCACACACTTTGGACAGTAAAACTTCTTCTCCCTCCTGTTCAGACCACAGCAGGAGGACTTCTTTCTGAATGTGAAGCCTATTCCCAGCCTTGGGCAGTAACAGCAACTTCAGAGTTCAGCTTTTTGTCCGAAGTCACTCTAAGCTGGTGCCACATAGATTCTCCAAATTTCAGAAGAAATAACCTAATTGTTCAATTTGGCACTATTTAACTTCAGCTGGCATGCACTGTTTAGAACTGGGCATCCGTTAAAAAACGAACCATTACCAACGGAATAGAGGACATCTTTGTAGGCTTTTTCTGACTTTTAACAATGAAAATGAAAAGCAGGCTCAAATAGGCATGAAAATACAGACTCTCTGAAAAGTAAGACAGACTCCTTGGATGGGGGGGTCTGCAGTTTCCTGACAGTCTATGGTAGATAGACCACACAAGGAGGAGAAAACAAATGATCAAGATTGCCAAGCAGAATATTGCAAGGTATCCAACAAATGTCGATACACCTGCCCCTTGTCCCAGTTTTCAACAACCCCATAGACAATGGGTGAAATGGAAGTGGCTTTGAGCCCAGCTTGCTGAGGAGCTACTACAAAAGTTGCCCTGTTTGGGAAGTATTCATAGGGTCCGAATCAGAAAATTCACAACTTTTGACACAATCTGCTAGTATTAGCCATGCTGTCTATGATAAATGGAATAAAAGGTGATGGCCTGGGAAATAGGGACCCCCCTTCTCGCCCTCCTGATGCATCTGAATGTAACAATAAACAAATTGCTTAAATACTCAGATTTATCAGCAAAAAGTAAACCAGGGGACGTATTTACTTTCCTGGTTTGTACCGAGTGCACCTTTCAAAAGATGCGCCTGCCGCAAACACGCCAAGTATGCTGTATTATATTGAATGTGCTGCCCCCAGGGCAGCTGCAAACTTGTGTCTATAATACGGAGAGGGCGCAGAGGCACAGGGATCCCCTCATTTGCATGGGTCACACACCAATGCAAATGAGGGAACACCCTCTGGAGATAGCGCCGGAGCTATATTTGTGCCAGCGCTACCAGTATTATAGAAAGGGCCTCACAAGCGTCTAAGGCCCTTTCTGTAATACCAAAGTAAGCCGGGGGCTCGCAAAGCAGGCACACATGCCCATTGCACCTCCAGGGCACTTCTATAATATGGCCCCAGGAATCCCTCTCAAAGAAAAATGATGACTTTTATGTGGCTGATAACTAGTTTAAAGTCCAAATTCCATTGTCCAGTTAATGGGACTACTTGGGATTTAGTGGCCTTTGACAGGGGGTGCAATGGACAACGTTGCATGAGACCAGTTAATTGGTCTTCACTGTAAATTTAACAAAATGAAAGACTGCTTGTACTCGGAATATACTAGTTCAAAAGAAAGGCCACTAATAGGGCTACCAAACCTTATGGGGCTGTATAATATTCAGGTGGTGAATTTGCATCACCCTGACCCGCCGTGTACCAATCTCTGGCTCTGTGGGAGCTCCTAACATCTCATTTCTAGACAAAGAGGGATACTGGGGTGCTTCTGTCTCACCCTGGTTTAAAGGTAGTTTCTCACTGACTGAATGGTGGTTTACCCGAATCATTATTCAAGCCCACATTCCATGGACATCACAGGACAAATAAACAAATGCACCTTAACCCTAAATGCTAAGTTGCCCTCTACCAATGGAGAGCTGCAAACGGCATGCATACCTCGCCTTTTGAAAATGTTGACTGTGACAATTTATTAACAGCCACATAAACACAGACATATAGCAAGAGTAAGGCATGAATGCCTTCCTTGCCAGCATCTCAGATTCCCACTTGATTGCCCTAAAGAGAGTCCTCAATCAGTAGCATGACTCATTTAGGGACAAATAAAATACAACAGTCCACCACCATGCTCATGGAGCTTCACTGGCTTGAATAGCTAGTCCACATCACTTTTAAAGACTGCTTTGTCAGATTCAAGATTGTAAACTCCACAATTACCCTAAACCTGTTGAGCAAGATACCTGGTAGCCCAATTAAGATCCACAGAAAGAGATCCATCAAACTAGACCAAAAACGTATAAGAAGTAAATGGCAAGCAGGGCAAGCCTCCTACCACTCTACAGTCAGGATCTGTAATTCCATCCCAATGCGCAAGCTCTTATGTTCACCCACTTCTGGAAGGGACTCAAGACTTATATGTTCAAGCGATACATTGTCCCCATGAAGAGAAATACACCTCCCATAGCCACAGCGTTCACACTGTTAACAAAAAAAAAAAGCAGGGGATCAAGGTTTTTTTCGTAGAAGACTGCCAATGGTACAACTGTTGAATGGCAGATCTGCAGAATAGGAAGGCGGCCTAGTCTTAATACCACCTCATGTTTCTTTGTTTCCCCGCCCTACACTTTCTGTAACATTGTCTCATTCTTACAGGCACTTTGCACCTGTTTTCTCCCTTCGTCACTGGTTCCCTGTCTTTTCTTCCTCCTCTTTCCGCCATGTATGCCTTTCTCTTTGTTGCTCAGGGTAAAAGTCAGATAATAATGACAAAAGTCAGATAATAATGAAAATTAAGTCCAGTTCCCAAAAAATTAAGTTCTGGTGCTAATCACCTGCAACCACTGCCACCTACTAAGTCCTGCCTGTATCCCTTAAGCTTACTCTCTCTAGCACTTAGGTTGAGCGCAGAAGCGCTTTCACTTGTAATCTATCTATGGGCTTTTAACCACGGCCACCGCACCCCATCACTATCACTCGTTCATGGGCTTGCCTTTCAAAAATCCTTTGTTATCATTGGCAAATGATTTAAGTTTGTCCCTCGTTGGGGTGGTTTTGTTACCACCTTTGACACCGACCCTGTTACATGGATAATTGCAGGTTTGCCGATAAGTTTGACTGCAAGCCAACTTCTTTTTCCTTTTGTGTCTCTCCTTCGCGCTCACGGCGGCCGTGGCACTTTGAATCGGCTCGCTTATGTCAACTGTTTTACTTTTCATTTTCAATTTATGTGGCAAGTAAAGTCCAGTTAGGAATTTGCAACGCTAATAGCTCTAACTCGAGCATACGCGAGACTCGTTGCATTGCAATTGCTTGTTAGATTTTTGCAACATGAAGGCACATGCATACAAAGAAATGAAATGAAATACACCTATGCATGCTCACAGTATTAAAACTCTATACGTATACACATTCATGTCTGTTAAAGCAGCTCATGCAGAGCAGTCGTATTTTCCTAAAAACAATGCAGACTAGCCATTTCGCAAATGTGAGAAACAGACATGTAAAATCAGTTACATCATATGCAGCCTTCCTGTGTTGAGATGTTACTTGAATCCAAGCACAAAACATCCTGGTTTATCACGATCGGTTTCCATAGCAACTATGAGATGGATGGGGAGGGGGAAGTGGGCAGCAGAGCAAAGCACTGCGTAGAAACAGCCTTTCAAATCACCCTGACAGCGCTCCGCTTGAGCCATTACATGGTTGCTGTGGTAACGAATTGTAGAAAATCACTGAGAAAATCTATAATTATTACCAGCTCCGACTTACTCAGCTCAGTGATCGGCACAGTGAGACCTGCCATTTGCTTTAAAAAGGGAAACCCGGGGCTCTCTTTGGCGAAAAAGGGAAGCGCCCTCCGCTTTTGGGCTGCATGCCCTCGTGTTCACCGATTTACTCTGGTGTCTACCTCGGGACTATCTCTGAAACAATTAATACAAGACGGCGCTGCCTTAACAAATGGGTGGGTATGTGTTATAGCTGGTTGGATAATGAGAGATCACGCGGTTCAGGATCTCATAGTACCTCCGACTTCACCGTAGCCTAACTTGTGCTAAACGCCATTCTCTATGAAAGCCTCTCGATGCAGAGGGTATGATTAAGTAGGGCCTACCGGGGCTTAATGTGTACAAATGAAGAACAGGAGCAAACGTTTTTCTTTGGAGTTCTCTGCTGGTGCAGAGGCTTCACCAAATACCAAGGTAGTCTTATCCTGATTTCACCTCCTATTTTTTCTTCCACCACCCTACATTTCCTGTCTTTCAAATTCACTCCTGCAAGTTGCTTTTCACCACTGCTTTATCTCTCTTCCATAATTTTTCAAGCTTTCCATTTCTCTCTCTCTTGCTCCAAGAACCAAAAATGTGCGCCTGTGCCCACCACTTACAGCCACCGGTGCAAATTAAGAACTGGCTACCAATATGAAAACAGAGAAAATGGCAGAAGCTTTGCGGTTGTGCAACAGGAAACAGGGCCCTCAAGGAGTAGGTGCACTTCATGGCCTAGGAGTAACTATGCAGCAGGTGCCTCACGAACCTGCCATCTTTACAAGGTTCTCCATCCACACCGGGTGTGCTCGCCCCGAGGACATCCCATAGGAAAACAGTCCAAATGATTCCCCTTTCAAAGGGTGCTGTCACACACACTCTCTTCCATATTTACCTAGTCCTGTATTCACCAGCATCCAGCTATGAATGATCATGACACTGCAGGAACTGTAGGAACTTTCTCCGTTTTCTTCCAATGTGCAGACAAAGAAGCTGATGAAATATGCAAAGGAATGCATCTTTGAAAGGGTTCATGAACAAGTTGTTGTTCAATGGGGCTTGAATGCAAGCAATTGTATACACAGTGGGGAGGACTGTGTTGGGAACCCTGATAAGGAGTTGCACAGCAACTACTAGTCAGTGAGTGAATAGTGCTATTTGTCCTACTATAGGCACACTTCCAAGTTCCATATACCAAAACTGCCTATACTGCTCTGAATACATCTATTGCCTCCGGGCCATCCATCCATATCTTGGTATGTCAATAACCTCCAGTTAGCCGCCTAACTTCCGGCCAAGTCCCACGGCCCTGCTACATCACATGTAGCCTTCACTTAATATTTAGTTGAGGATCCAGGATTCCGGACTACTTGAGGTTGACTAATAACTGTTTGAGAGATAAAATGTTCTCTGGACATTATCTTATCTTAAAAAACATGTCACACTCAGTCTTTCTTCTGGTACTGTTCGGATACACCCTATCCTCCAGGATAGGAAAATCTGTTTCTATATTTTTGTCCCACTCTAGTGACAGCAGCCAAAAACGTAGTTGCCTTATATATGTAGGCATCATTTCTAACCAGTTATTGGATCTCATTCCTGCATTATTGTACTATCGGATACTTCGACCTTCCTTTTCAGTAGACTGCACCGTGCTCCTGTTTAGTCCGAGGACATCACGCAGAGCTTTGTTGCCAGGCTCTAATCACTAACTTGATGTTTCTTTAAATTCTGCGCCAAAAAATCACCAAAGGCAAGAAAGGTGATCCTTTGTACTATACCACAACCGGCCATATTGGCCCAAAAGCAAAGTCACACGTAGACCTTGGCTTTAGCCGCAGGGTCTCCTTCCCTGAGCACAAGGATGTAAACAAGTTGACAGAAAATATGAATACAACTGCACGTACATAGATGATCAGCCATGAGTAAATACTACATTATTTTTCATAAAAGCAGTTAATGAAACTTGACGACTATAGCTTTGCAGATTCTTACCACTGGTTTTTTGGCATACATCAACTGGAAATGTGTGTTTTTGCCTTGGAAAGAGAAGCTGAATTCGAGGAAAACAGCTGAAACTGTGTTTCTGAAAAACAGACCAGGGAAAGTAAACTCCAGGGAACAGATGTGTCAGAAACGTAACTGTCACAAGAATGAAGTGCCTAAAAATAGAGCAAGTTAAGCTATGCATGATACAGTATGCACAGAATATAATATTTTGGGGACAATAAATTATTATGTGCCGATTCTTTTAAGGACTGATTGATATTTTCTGAGGGTATATGTGTATTTCTCATTTTAGAGGCACTGACCGACTCTGCCGTTGTTCACTGCCCGCATGGACATGCAACAGTCAAAATCAACGAAGGTCAGCAATCAACCTAGATTCTCCCAGATCATTCTGCAGCTTATGACACTGCTAGCCATGACAGTGTGCAATCCAAACTGAGAGTTTGGTTTTGGAATCAATAGTGGGATCACTCTAAAAGTGATCCATTCATTCCATTATGGTCATGCCCAGCAAGTTGTCATGGGTCACTCAGATTAGTCTTTCTATGGCTCTCTTTGTGAGGTCCCCCAGGGTTCTCCCCCATTCTTGTTTATCTATTAAGTGTGGCCCATGTCTCAGCAATTAGGTCAGTAGAAGAGGTACGTCTAGATGTATGCTGATGACACCAAAATCCACACTAGCCGGTGGAGAATAACTCAGAGGTATATAATAATACCACAATCACCTGTTCCGGACTGTTGGTAACTAAGGATTCTTATTGCAGTGCTAAAGACAGAACAGTGCACTCTTAATACCATCTGCTGACCAGAAAGCACTATAATCGCAATAATGTATTACTGAATAAAGAAAGTGGACAATATCCTCAAAGACAAATCTACTTGATTTATTTCACCTGAATGAGGAGACCAAGCGGATACTCTCCAACCCACATGTGTTGTACAGATATATAGTCCACTTTTTCTGGGCTCAAAAATGACATTCCAACTCAAAAAAATTGTAGCCTTGGCATATGGAGTAAAAGTTCCATGGATCACATCCCCTAATGAGAGCCACAAGTTTTATTACAACGTGAAAGGCACATGAAATCGAAAACCTCTAAAATAGGCTCAGAATAGTTGTTTCCATAGAACAAATGAATGTCCACTGTCAAAAAAACTTGTGATACCCTACTTCAAGATTTCCCTAATTGCAATGAAACTACTTGTACAATAGAAAACGTCATATGGCATCAAGTACCAGCTCCGAAATCCAACATGCAATTAATTTAACCAGTCAATTATAAGGCAACATTCCAGTCTCCTATCCAGATCTTCATTTAATCCCCCAGTGTCATGTCATCAGCAACTTCCACTACCAAATGCAACATTGGATGAAATAAAAAGTGTTAAGTCTAAGTTGGTAAAAGAACAGTAATCTTATAAATAGGTCTTCAAGATGTCATCTATCTGCCCTATAGTTTAGTATCTGCTCCCACCACTACTTAGAAAGTTAAACATCTGAGGACCATGTCTGACTTGAAACTCTCACTCAATTTGCAAACTGGCGCAGTAGCCAAAGGGTTCAGCATGGAACAATACGTACTCCACAATATCACTCTCTTCTGCAAACCTCACACCAATTTTTTGGGGGGCAGAAATAGACGATTGTGACATGATCTACACAGGCTTGCAAAAGAGGATGAAAATCACAATACAACCTCTACAAAATCAAGTGAACAATATGTGCCTGAATTTACACAAATTTGATCATGCAAAGTCAGCCCTGAAAAAACTTCAATGGCTCCCAGTGGATGCAAGGATTATATTTATCTCACTTCACATACATTATCCAAAAGGCCTACTGGAATAATAGTCAGTTTATTTACAAAAGCTGGCACCACACTGAATCCTCACAAGAAACATTCTTTGAGCATCATCACACCTGACTTTACCTCCCACTTTCAACTGCTGGAAACACTGAGGGCCCTCTGTTGGAATGCATGGTCAAAACTGTGGAACACTTTGGATCCTATATCAGAGCCAAACCCAACTACCTACAATTGGGGAACTGCTAAAAAAGAAGGGGCAGACGTACCAAGACATTTTACTGATCCAAACCCTGAGATTTGCAAAATAATATGATTTGCAAATGTAAAACTGCTTTGTGGTAAGTATTAAGCTCCTTTTTTGAGTCACAAAAGCATTTCTCACTCGTACTATGGGTACCAACGCATATTTGCAATTAGGAAAGGAGTGCCAAAGAGGCATTCGAATCCTTAATGCTATTTGGTATGGTATGTATCAATTGTTTGCAGCCGCAAATGCAATCTCAAACTACTGAGGAGTCACCAACCCATCGAAGGAGATGGTAACTGATTTGCAAAGAGGAAGCTCTCCACTTTGCACAGATTCCTATTTAGAAAATGTTTCGGCCATGCGCTGCCCACTATTCCTGGGATTTCTTTTTTTTTCTAGCACAATAGTCGCTTCAAGATGCTTAAATAAAATCACGCCTGAGAATGCAAACACACAGATGGTGGTCTGCTGTTCCTTGAAAGCCCACATCTCTGAATTTGCAAACAATGCTAGAGGATCGCAAGTAGCGACCTGCCTAAAGAATAATCATTAAGCTTATAATGAAAATTTGCCTAGCTTAAGTGAAAGTATCAGTTTCATTAAAGACACACAGGCGAAGATTATGCTTATCCCTTCTTCACTTTAATAACATATCAAAACACACAGCAGTCATTAAAGTGACATAAAACTACTTTTCCCATGAACACCAGGGAAACCAACCATAAACTTCATAAGTCCTTTAGCTTCTGCAACAAGGTACCAATGTAGTCCTTTGTCACTGCCTGCTCTCCCTCTTTCTTCGTGTGTATCACACCTTAAGTTTCTTCTCATGCATCTTGTTTAGCTCCATCATTTCCTGCCAAGACATGCTGCATCAGTGACTATTCCATAACCTCATCATATTCAGAAAGCATCATCAATCAACATGAAAGAATCAACCCTGTAATAGATAGGCATATCTAGTCAACTTTGAAACGTAATAATATCACAAGCCACTAAATGTAAAACAAACTACTTACTCCAGAACGAGTGGGGTGTCGTCTGCCTCGAACTTCCAGTGGGATAATCCTCACCTCCATGTCCTTAATAGAATTGAAACTTACCTTCACTTAAGCTTGGAAATTTTTCATTCTATGCCAGGACCGGAGGTGAGGATTATGCTAGTTCAAAGTTTACTTACCACCAATTGGGCCACATCGCCCACTGGCTGAAGGTAGAATCTCTTAAAAGTAGATTCTGAAGACAGTCTGCTGCACACGAGATCCTCTAGGCATGCAGCCCGACCAAAGGCTTTTGAAGCCACTGCTCCTCTGGCAGAGTGAGCTTCAAACACTCTGGTGTTTATGCCAGCTTCCTGCAACACCCATCAGGCTATTGTAGGCAAGAACACGGTTGTAAGGTTTTCTCAGTGCAACAAGAACTTGTCTTTCACCCAGAGGTCGAACTTCCTCTGTCAATTGCTCATATGCCTTGAGGCACTGGACTTCACACAGTTTAGGAGATGCTGCAAAAGCTGGATAAGAAATTGTTTGAGTACTGGGCTTTGTACGTCTACTTATTGTGAAAACTACACCCTCAGAGGAGAACACCCTGCCGTCACATCAAAGGCTCGAATGTCTGAAACTCTCCTGCATGAAACAAGGCAGAGTAACATAGCCAACTTAGCCAAGGGTTCTTTCCGGGACTGAAATGACAAGAAAAGGTTCAGCAATAGATTGACATCCCAAAGCACTGCATAACATGGTTCTGGTGGAAAAGATAGATGAATCCCTTCTAAGCAACCTGCCTACGAAAGGATGCTCCCCAACTGGGGCTCCTTCGCTAGGAGAGTGTCCAGAGATTGCAGAGCTGAAAGTGTTAATCGAACGATATCCTAACCCCTCTTCTGTCAGGCTAGACGGGAAATGGAGCACCTGGACTACATTAGCGCCCATGAAATCCACACCCCCTCGCAGACACCAACGTACCCATCTTGTCCAGGACAACCGGTATGGTGCTATCAGCCCATGCTCTGAAGAGGAGGAACTCAGCATGGTGTGAAGGCCTGTGAGTTTACAGCGTTGCCTGTAATTTGCCACGCCATCAGATGCAAAGATCCCTCTGCCACCAACCGATGTGGTTTGAGATCTGGATTCAGCAGAATGTGAGGAAAGTGGGGCAGTCGGATTGGAGAATCCCAGGAAAGTTCCAGAAGGGACTGGAAACCACTCATGAGACTTCAAAATGGAGTTATCATAACCACCATCGCACACTGCCTGCGTACCTGAGCTGACGCCATGGTGATCATTGAGAAGGGAGGGAAAGCATCACCCCTATCCTGACTCCAATCCTGGAGGAACAAGTCTGTTGCCTCTGCTTGCGGGTCTAGTCTCCAGCTGAAAAAACAGGGAAGTTGGTGATTAAGGTGAGACGCAAACAGGTCGATCAAGAATGGACCCCACCTGTCGACCAGCCACTGAAAGGCCTGAGGCTCCAGCTTCCAGAGACTTGAATCCCAAAGGTGTTGGGAGTGCCAATCCCCAATCTTGTGCACTCGGCCTGGGAGGTACTTCTCCATGACTGAAATTCCAATTTCCAGGCAGGAGGTCAAAAACTCCTTTGCCATATCCGCTAGATCTAGGGACATTTTCCCCCCAGCTGATTAATATATCTCACCATTGAGACACTGTCCAACTTTAAAAGGACCGAAGACTGACCCCGGCCCTTTGTCCAACAGCGAACAGCGAACAGCCCTGCCTGGAATGAACTCCAAACAATTTAAATGTAAGTTCTGTTCTAGAGGTGACCAGCTTCCTCCTGTGGAGAAAACCCCACACCTGGCACCCCAGCCGGACCTGCCTGCATCTGATTGTATCACCAGACTAGGAGAGGATTTGAAGATTGTTCTCCCGTTCCAGGCCTCTATATGAGTAAGCCACCACTCTATTTCTTCTAGTGCTTCCCCCGACAATGGAACCGACTGTGCTCCCACTTCTGAAGAGGCCAAATCCCCCAAATTGGGGGCTACCTTGGTCAGAAGGCAACAGCATAGCTCTGTAGACAGAGCACAGTTCGCATTCCCCAAAAGGACAATAGCACGCTCGGCCCAGATTGAAAGGACGTCTGGTGCAATGAGAGAACCTGAAGCCTCAACCTCCTTAACCACATCTGGTATTTTGGTCATAGGGCCAATAGCATCTAGCAACTTAATCTTGGATCAATATCTGGGGTAAGGGACGCTTTCCCTTACAGGGTAGGGGGAGGGCACTAAGACAGTAGAGAACATCTTTTTTCTAAGGGCTTGCAAAGCCACTTTTTCGGCTGGGACCCACTCTGCTGACCTAAGGTGGACGATTTCCTCCAGCTCCAGCCTATCTAAGTCACCCTGAGGTGTGTGGACAGCGTCCAAAGTTGGGCACCAAGATCTGGAGGAGCTTGCCTCTTCGTCTTAGTCTCCAGGAGAGTCACGATCTTGTTGATCAGGGGTAGTTGGGCGGGGCAGTAAGGGATGGGCCTCCGAAGGTCCCGCAGGACCTTCTTGAGGGGATCATTTGAACAAAAATGTGTGTTTGAGGCACTCAAATGCGTCCTTATCGACCCCTTCTCCACGTTTCCTTTTTTTTGGGGGGGGGACTCTCCGTTGGGCATCCTGAGGGGGCTTATTCAGCACCAAAGCAGTAGACTGGGCAATTTTTGTGCATTCCCTGGCTATTTAGCCTGAGAGACGCTGTTACATGGTCCCCATAAGGTCATTTACTGCCCTATAAATCAAGGTGTCAACCGCCTGGTAAAAATCTGCGTCCCATGACAATGAGTCCTCCTCCTCATAGGTAGCTTGAGTCATACTGACAGGGATGAGCAGGAGCCCAGTGCCCTGGAAGTGCAGGATATCTAGGGATGTAGGGTGTAGGAAGTAGAAGGGCACAAGGCCGAAATGTGGGGCTGAGGGAGCTCTGGTAATGCACACGTAAAGTGTAAGTCTTATGGCTGGGAGGGAGCCCAGACGATATGGGTGGTCTAAGGCACACAATTAAGCCAGCGTATGCCCTAGGGGCAGAGACACCGTCTAAATTATGTACGGTCAGAGCTGCTCGGGACTGTGTCCCAACACTGGCCTTCAGAAGCCTCTCTATTTTTACAGACCATGCAGGGCGTCACCAGAAAATTAAAATACAGACCCCACGGGGGTGTCACACAATAAAAAGGGGGAATACAGACCCAACGCTGTGCTGGGTGTCATCCTGAGCAGCAGGGACAACGCTTGGGCAGATTTAGGCTCAAACTACACGCGTCTATGTCCCTATATTCAGGGGACGCACACCATGCAGCAAAGGCACCTCGCCTATCACAGTGCCCTCTAGGGGTCAGCGGACCACACTGCTGTCAGTGAGGAGGCCTCAGTCACGTAAGGAGAGCAGCAGTGGTCCCGCTACAATTGGGAATCTGCAAGGGGAAAACACACTGCTAAATTAAAACAAAAGGGTGAATTAACTCTTGCAAACCTCATATAAACCGTCAATATGGGAGAGAGAAAACAAACACTACTTAACTGGCTGCTGAGCAGTGAAGAAAGAGGGAGAGCAGGCAGCGACGAAGGACTATGTTGGGACCTTGTTGCAGAAACTAAAGAAGGACTTATGAAGTTCATGATTGTTTTCCCTAGTGTGCATGGAAAAAGTAGTTTTATGTTGCTTAAATGGATGATGTGTGTTTTGATATTTTATTAAAGGAAGAAGGAATAAGCATAATCCTGGCCTCCAGTCCCGACATAGAATTTTGTGACCATCTGCAATGGGAGATTTTGAGATGTAACCTAATAGTACATAGATCACATCTTAAAATTAATGACTAGTCGCAAAAAGTTGGTGCACAATTTGTGACCATTGTTTGTGTTGTGCCTTTTAGTACATCATACAACTTTTGAGAAAAGTTTTGCATAAGACTTTTTTAATGTGTACTAATAAAGACTTTCTTATTTATGAATTTGCTACCACCCCAAAGATATCATTATGCCAGTTGGAACATAAATCTGCGATTAGGACACAAAAGATCAACGCCCCCCTAGTTGCTCATTGGTTATCTTTAAACCACAAGGAGGTAGATATCAGGTGGATTATTCTTGAGAAAGTACTGACAAGAAACGATGTGGACCCTGAAAAACAAAGGAAAAAGAAAGAAGTGTTTTGGATTTTTTCTTTAAACACATATGAGAATGGCCTGAACGAAGATCTCCCTTGGAGCAATGCCATCTGAGTACTTATGTACAGGATTGCCTGAGGGGTCAATAATTTTCCAGGTGCCTACCACAGGGTTGCTTTGTGCTCTCCTGTGGTGGCCCTTTATCTTACTTTGAAGTGAATTCTTCACTTTATACGATAAAACTGTTTTCGGTTCCTTCTTATAAAACCTTATGTTATCGATTTGTATTATATACACGATATGTATTGTATTTTACTAACCCATTTTGTGCCTACCCTTGGGACATTGAGTACCCTGTACTTTGACGTTCCAAGATGGCGCCCACTGTTTTGGGCGTGCTGGTAAGTGATATCTACTCTTTGGTTTGATTTAGAATTGGCCATTATTTTTTATTTTTTATTTTTGGTTCTTTCCTTTTGCCACTACTATATGGCTATGACTCTACAGTTTGATTGTACCTCTTATTCTCTGTAGATTTTGGCATATTTCATGCTGTTTTGACGGTTCTAAGATGGCGCATGTTTGACCATTTCCTTAGATGGCCCCTACGGGCCTGTTTCTATGTTCATCGCATCACCTGTGGTGATTTGGTTTAAATAGGAGGCAGCTGGGGAAGTACGGGTTATTGCTCCTCGAGAGATCATCGTGCTGGTCATATGTCCTGGATCCTGCTGATACTGGTAGGCTAGCTTTGCTGAACCTTTGTGGATTGAATTATTTTATACAGTCTGGATTGTGTCATTTCTATCTGGCTCATGACTCCCCCCTGTTCCCTTGCAGTTAGCAAGATGTTCCCTACCAGTTTGGTATCCTTGTGGGTTTCCCCTGTGGATTACGTTTTTTAAACCATGTGAACTTGTAGGTAAGTCTGTAGTTAGCGATTGTACATAGGAGCAGATTTTTTCTTTTCTATCCTGTGGACTTTCCTGCCCTGTGCAAGCTAATGATTTCATTATGTTTGCTTTTAGAGTGAGAAAGTATAGCTTCATTTAGCTATATCCATGTGTTAGTCCTTCATTTTGGACTACAAATTTGAAGTTGGAGAGTGTTTAATCCAGCCTGTAAGGGATATCTAAGTTCTTTCATATCTAAGGTATTTTATCTTATTTTAATATAAACAAACTAGTCTATTACTATTCTTCTGGACACTAATGGTGCTTTCCTTGGATCTTTAGATTTATTTACCTTTATTAAGCATTGGTTTTATAGACTTTGATCTTGGGCACTTTATCAGTGTTTTTTCTTAATTAAGTCACTTGAGTTGGTCTGGTTGCAAATCTGACATGATTCGAGCCTTCCCCCTATGCAAAGAATTGTAATGAATAATTTTGATGTTTCTTTGATAGGCAGATTACAAGATGTACGTATGCCAATTATACTGAATCATAAAGTCCTGATGAAGGTGTATTTATATTTTTCTTCACTCACCGAAACACGCGTCGGCTTGTAAATTGGCATGTCTTGAACATTGGCATGAAGTGTTTGAAATTGGCAAATTTGAAGCCCTGACCAGGATTGGCTACCATCAGGCCTGTAACACGAGAATTTGAATCAGGAAATTATAACCTAGAATTGGCTGTTATTATGTTGAATTTTATACAATCCAAACTACAACGCATAATTGTAGCATCAAAGCAGTAACTTTATTGTGCTGTTTAAATATCCTCTCATGTATGAGGCGGTTGTAAATTTGTATGTATACTATTTTGTGATTTTGTTGGTTCTGTGTTATTTGTTTATTTTTGCGTATTTACTGTTATGTTATTTATGTTTTCATATATGTATGTTTCATTTAGGGTAGGGGGTTGTATTATTTTTTTTGGTTGATTCTATGTTGATTATATTATGTGCGAACTGAATGTTTAATTAGCTATAATAAATATCTAAATTGAAATATATTGTATGTTGTATATTTGAATTTAAGATTTCCATTCCTATGTTTGCTATGTTAATGGAGAGTAAACTACGTTATACTCATAGTATTGCTTCCCTGTGTGTTACTCTCTGTATCTAGCTCAGGGACCCTGTTTAGATACGAGGTTAATCCAGATCCCAAACATCAACTCTTAGTAGAAGTATGAAAAACATGCTCCGTGAGGTTGCCGTTGATTAAAATCTATGCTTTAGGGAAGGCTTATAGGCATACACATGGTATTACAATAATAAATCATTCATCCTGGCCATTCAGGTGGAGACCTGCCTTCAAGAACCTTCAATTTACCCTACTGAAGGCTTCTGTTGCATCCAATGTTATCACTGCCAGGGGTATAGTATGTCTTGTTGCCAATTCGATTGTGCCAACTAAACCATGAGTTAACTCATGCATGTCCCTTCCAGGCAGAAAGCCCTTGTAACCTTCATGAGTCAGTGAACCCATCGCTGAACTTATTCTCCTTGCTAAGATAGAAGTAAAAATGTTATAATTGCCATTTAGCAATGAAATGGACCTGTATGAATCAAATTCCCTTGGGTCTTATTTGGTTTTAAAATAAACTACTTTTACCGTAGCTTTTGCCCATGTAGGAGGCAAAGGAGACCCTTTTCTATATACAGAAGTAAACAACCGTCCCCATACTGCTTGAGGTAAGTAGATATAACTAGGGGCACTAGATCTGACTGCCCACTATCTCCAACACTATTTAATCGTTATATAGAGCCCTTAGTGTGAAAGCTCAGGAGATAGGCAGGCATAATACAGTTTGGAAGGCAGGGATGGAATAGGAATGTAAGGTATCCCTGTATGCAGATAATCTAATGATATTTACAATAGATTTGGATAGGCCTTGCCGGCCACAGAGTGAATAGCGTAGGAATCTGGAAAGTTGTCTGGCTATTCAGTAAATAAGTCTAAGACAGAGATAATGGTGAGGAACATTAAGACAAATTAATTAAAAAGAGTTTAGACATTTGGCTATCAAGGTGATACAGGACCTAGGCAAGATGGCACACTTGAATTTTAATAAAGCAATAGCTGATACTGAAAATTTCTGGGAAAATGGTTAAGAATGCCCTTGACAATTTTCAGTAGAACCAAATTGATAAAGATGATGGTTCTACCAAAATGTATCTTTCTATTCAACTGTATTCCTTTGAGCTTTAATAGAGATTTAATTAAGAAACTACACGGGAAAATGTATTTATTCCTTTACATGGGCAGCAAAATGGGCAAGAGTCTTAAGTAATAACCTGAGAGGGAATGCAGAGAAGAGTGGTATAGGGTCCCAAACTTCCAGATGTATTGTTGGGCTTTTCAGCTGATAAAATGTAGAACTATGGCAGCAGATTGCAATCAGTCAGACCAGGAGGCTTATTATAAATTATGTTAGAAGATGAAGTGGAGGGTGGCTTGCAGTTTTTACACAAATCCAGTTCCCCAAAGTATTTCAAGAAAATAAGATTGAAAGTAATCAGAGAGGCAGCAAGGCTGTGGTTTAAAATTAGAACAGTGTGTATTAGTTCGTACAGTAGCAAGCTAGACCCTATTTGGAATTCTTCGTGCACTCCAGAATGTATGAAAGATAGGCTTAGCATAGTCTCACCCAGAAGAAACTAGGCTTGGAGAATTGGGGACAGGTGCAACAAGGGGGCAAACTGCGTACTTGGCAAGAACTGACAGGTGAAACTTCGGGGAGATTAGAGAAGTATAAATATCATCAAATGAGTAAATGGAGCCAAGTAGCAAAGCTTATAGGAAAAAAGGCCAGTCGAGTGGTGTTGTAGTTATAGGATGCCACAGTGCTTAATTTGTAAATACAAACATCCCAGTGCCCAAACCTCTTGTCTGAAACACGTGATTGCTGCAATTTAATGTGCGAGCACGGAATACTGAGGCAGCGTAATCTTGAAGCCGTCTCAGGCCTCTCTAATCCATTTACAGCACCTCCCTGCCCTTTCGGCTCACTCTTGCAGCTTTATGCTTTGTCCCTTTGTGAAGCTTTTTCGCTTTCTCTTTTTCTGTCTTTTCCATATGTGTCTTTTCCTCGCAGTAAAGGCTTGAGGCAGAAAAATACGTGCTGGCCCTTAAAAATAAGTGGCGGTGCCCCACACCGGAAACCACAGGCACAAATTAAGCACTGGGATGCCACAGTTAGGAACAAAGAGGCTGCACGAGGTACTGGCTAACTATGGAGGCAGCAGAAAGGGATACAGTATTCACGCTCCCTCAAGAACTGTGGAAGGACAACTTACCAACGCTGGATCTGAAAGTTACATGGCAAGTATTGATAATCCCTCTTAATAAAATCGCTAAAGCTGCCCCTTTGAGAAGGACCCATTTGTTTAGTGTAAACAGAGCATTTTGGTCTCCGCTGAAGCTGCAGAAAATAAAAAGAACTAAGAAGAAAAATGTGAGAAATGCAGACGTGGTGACACCGGAGATTGGCACGTGTGTGGACTCCTCAATGTTCGAGGAATATTCGTATAATGTGGGTAAGAAGTTAACTGAAATAATGCACTGAGAAACCAAGTTTAACCCAACCCTGATTATTTTCAATGTCTATGGAGAGGATGGGTGAAGCCCCCTTCATCGGGAAAGCAAATAAGCCTGATGTTTTGTCTAATTTTGTTTGCAAGGAAGGAGATATGTAGGAAATGGATTAAGTGGACTCCCCCCGCAGTATACCGACTGGCTAGACTATGCAAAACAGGTTTGAGCGATAGAGCTGAAGTGTTCCAATAAGAAAGGAGTTAAGATATGGCTGCAGTAGGTGTGAGAACTGAAATCAATGACTTTAAATATAAACAAAGGGACATTTGTTATTGGCAGGGGTACGGGAGGAATTAACAATAAAATAAAATATATTTTTTTTTAAACGTACCTCTGCTCCGGCGCCATGCGGCGAGCCACTCCTCTCCTCGCCTTCATCCGGATGCTGGGGCCAATCCTGACGCTGCTCAAAGCAGCATCAGGATTGGCTGGGAGCCCCCAGCCAGGGTGCTCCCAGGCAGACCGGGAGCCTGTGCAGACTCTCTCAAGCCCAGCAACTGTGAGAGCCTACTGCGCATGTATATTTGGCCAGCCCGAGACAGCCGGCCGAACATACATGCACAGTGAGCCCTCAGTGCAGGTCACCCCCGTGGCCCGCCCCTTCCAAAGAAAAGGATAATAAACATAGTTTATTTTCCTTTTCTTTGAAAGGTTTTGCAGCTGCTGCTGCTACGGGGGGCAACACCCCGGCGCCCTTATGGAAGAGCCGCCTGTGCTTTAAACTTTTCATGGAAGCCCTGCCTTTAGGCGAGCCCATGCTCCTGTATACTCTTTGTCCACACACGAGTCACAGCCATTGAATAGCTTAAGCACGCACCACTCTATCATTTTGTGATTAGACAAACTGCTGGCAGCCTGCAGTAGCTACCTGCTAAACATAATGTTTTGTTTCTAGGATAAGCACTGCTTGCTGGACACGCTTGTGAGCTAAAATTTGAAATCTCTCTGTGTGTAGTGAGTAACAGGCTAGCCTTAATACATGAGTACTCTCCGCTGAAAGGACTTACTTGTTTACATGTGTCAAATGTTGCCACCAGTTATGGCTGTTTTTTACATTAAGGGCCCAGATTTACCAAAGGTGGTGATGTGCTCAGCTGACCTTGCATCCAGGGAGGAGAGGACAGCTCAATTTTGGTTCTTGCATGTGGCATGAAGAGGAGTCTTCATTCGTTCCATCTAGTCAGTGTCGGCATTTCCATGGCCTTGGCCAACTTGGGGGTTGATCCATGTGTCATGGAGAGCCAGACTAAGCAAATGGCAGGTGAACTGTAGGAACATGGGAGAAAAGGAAGTAAGTTAAACATGGATTCTTCATCATGTCAGCAAGTTTTGGAAACCAACATGCTACTGAAGCCTTAAATCTACTCCTATCCAAAATGGTAATCTTCCCAGTTTCAGTTGCCTCAAACTCCTAATCCAAGATGGTGTTAACTTTTTTTTCCTACGATATAATTTCCTGCCCCGTCCATGAATAAGGAGGCTTCAGTCAGAGAAGGATGATACAGTATATTCATTCTCTTATTTTTCATCAAGTTTAAGGCCCTCTTTGGTGAATTTTGTCCCTGATTTTTGCTTCTTTTTTCTGCAGCAGGATTTTCTTTTGGACTCTTTCTTCCAGAAGACTTCATCCTGGACTCTTGCTTTACCCTGATTTCAGGATGATTTTGGTGCCTTGCTTATCAACTCCTGCATCATCTGCTATCTTCAATCAAGAAATGCCAATAATGACAAGGGTGCTTTTTTCTGCCTTTGTTTTGACAATTGGCATCCACACAAGGAGATACTTGAGACTTTTCACTGTATATTGAGAATAGGGTGCGGCTACTGAGAGGAGTCACCCTTTCTTCAAGCAATCAAAAAGAACTAGAAAGACCTTCACAGTGTTCTATCCTTCACACTGTCCTCAATAATGCCCAGATAATGAACAAGTGAGAGTTAAAGAGAACAGTGTAGAATGGAAATAACATATAGAAATGTGGAGCTGAGGCAAAATACAATTACACATGCAACACCTCACAACAGCAAGATGTAATATAGACCAGACATCCTGTGTGTGTTGGTAGAGATAGAGAGATGACAAATGAGGCTTGGGCTAATAATAACTCATTTTTAATACTGAGCTTCATAACAGACTCTGTAAATAACAGAAGTTACTATTCTCAAATTCAATGGTATTCAAGTTACCAGCCTCAAAAGGACAAAAGGCTAAGTTGGCCTTGCTGGGATTTGTACTTGTCCTCTTGGGGTCACCATGGTTCTCAGCAGCCAACACTTAACTCACTGAGCCATGCTGTAGGCTACCTGAGATTATGTAACTCACCGAGCCATACTGCCGGTTAACTGACTCCCCCTGATGAAAGGGCACTCAAATGCCCATCATCCCCTCCATCTGATATAGGTCCACGCCCGCCTCCCATTCTGCAAGCCCCGTGTACCGGACAATCCAGCCTCCATTAGAATGCTGATTTGTATTTGAAACAGAGAAAAGGTAAACTCTGGTAGAGCTAGGTTCTGCCAGTTGCATCAGATGTTTAATTGTGTCATATTAGAAGCACTCAAAACTAAACATTAGCAATTATCAGGGATGGAGGGAGATCACGCGGCAAGGACATACTTTGATTCTGCAATTTCAGGGTTCTGAAGACTTGGTTGAAAATGAGCAACTAAAGTCTCGGTATATATGTGAAATATGTATTTTATCACATTTTTAATGGCAGCTGCGGATGTTTTTTAATAATAAATGTAAACTACAGCAGTACAAATTGCCAAACATGAACAAGAATGACATATTCATTTTCTTTTAAAACGTTGGCTTACTTTATCAATGTGGTATGCTTTAACACATAAATTGGCATGCTAAAGCAAGTTAAACTGATGGCTTTTGAATCTATAGAACCCTGTAGAAAATCCTTGCAATTTATGAAAACAATTTCCAACTGCAGATAAACATGTGACTAATGTCCTTTTTAACTGAATCAGGAGTATGTGTATCTTGAACTCCCCCATACATGGAACACAATTGCAGCGGTTGCATGAGATCTCCTGAACTTAGTGACTCACCTAGGCCATAGTTTACTTATGTATACTGGCAAAGAATCTGATTCGGGCAGGTGAATATTGCAGAGTTGAAGAACCTGTCAAAATGCCTTGAGGCTTAGCAAGTTTTGGCCAGGGTTTTTTAATTGGGATTTTCATGGTTAACGCAAAAGAGGAGACTGCAGTTTAGCAGAGCTATATGCCTCCTGCAGCAGTGCCTCCTCTGACCCAGCCGGATGCGGGCTCGGGTCTCATCACAGGGTCTGATTGACCTGAGAAAGTGGTTAGTAACTCAGCCTCTGATCTGAAGAAATATTCACTATCTCCCTTCACACCTGATCATAATAACATGAGGTATTCCTGCCCAGTGACTAGGACCAACACCAGATATTCAGATGGTGGTGATTTCAGTGTCGCATAAGGGGGTGGAAGACAGATTGCTGTTGCCGAAGAAGGGAGTTTTGGAAGATGTATACGTCGAGTTGCATAGCAGCATGCATTTCAGTACATTTATCAAAGAATGATAGGACAGTTCTTGCTTCACTCATTTAGGTTGCAAGGTTTTCCTTTCAATGTGACATACTTGCCCCAAGTTTCAAGGAAAAACCTTGGTCTTACAAGTCTTACGACAAAGCTGGCTGTGATATATCTATTGCTGAATACTGGGTAGTTACTCCGTGATTTGCTGCTGATCACCTTGGTTGTTTCGATATTATTGGTATACCTACAGCACCTATTAACAGTATTTTCAAAGTTAAGCAACCTTTCATTTTCACATAGGAAGGGATGCAGGATTCCGGATCATTGTTATGGGACTTGAGAACACATAACTTTGGCTGTGCCATTATGTGCTGTAGGAGTGATACAAAAGTGTAATCAACAATACACTTATTGTGTGCTTAAATGGTACTAATGTCAAGCAGTGCATCGAAATCATATTATTCAAGGTGCACTCACAAGTAGAAAGGTAATAACTCTACGTGCGTTTTAATAATGTCTTTAATCGGTTGAAATATAACACGTGTATGTATTTATGTCGGTGAATTTTGGATTATGGTATTAGGACTGAAAGATGAATAATCACAGTTATTCATAATTAAGTTACATCCATAAAGGGAAATGCACATATAACTATGTATCTCAAATGTGCATTGAATCATTTACTAAGTTACCTCAAGTGAAAGCCTAAAATATTGTTTTTCTATACCTTACCTTCAACATGGAGTTTTGCTCACATTGTATTATTCTTTATTTGCAGGTGTGTCTGCAAGAGTCTACAGTTAATGAAAGGCATGTTGTGCATTTGAGATTGTGGGGTACGGGAGGATATGTTGACAAGGACAAGGAGCGCTAACAAACTGAAAAAGAAAAACTCCTCGGTGTGCACCAGGATCTGGGAGATACCCATGGTCGTCCTGATGTTTGTTTTGTAGGATGAAAGACTGATGGGAGTTACTAATTCCAGTTGAGCACAAATAAAGAAAAACTACTGGTGTTGATGACATGGAGTCTCAAAGGATCTACAAGGTCTAAATTGGTATTAATTTAGTGAGACAAGAGCAGACCCCCCCTTACCCTTTGGCGAGAGTAGATTCCCCTGAGACAAAGGGAGGTACATACCTCTTTATTCTTAATCTGGTTGAGTGGCTTTATGATACGCACATCTCTCTATCAGAACTTATATTGAGGTTTCTGTTATGCTGACACTTTCCAATTATTTCAATTTTTCTTATATTTCCTGAGAGATAATTAAGATTTCCTCTATAGCTTTGCTAGGATATTTAGATTAAATCAGTTTTCAAATGATTAGACAGGAGGAGGTTAGACAGGAAGAGGATTGCAACTTGCATACTGACCATCAGATTCTGTTTCTCATCTTTCATATTGCTGCAACCAAGATTCTTGTATGCCTTATGAATGTACGATTTAATCTGATTCAACACTTTACTTCACCTTTGGTTATTCTGTATAATATAGTATGTTTTTGAGACTCATTTACATAAGTTTGGCCTTAAATTTGTAATAAACCTTTGAACTTTAATATCTGACTCTGTGATGTAATGTGTGACCAAAAAGTGTAACACTTCAATAATTTAAAGTGTTGATTTTGACTCTCTATATCCCTTGGAACTCCTAAAAGGTCTATTGAAGGAAGCGAAACTAGAGAATAGGAATGAAGCTCAACTGAGCTCTGGTGTATTTCACGCCCCCCCCCTCAATCATAACTCTCAAGCAGGTAGATTTTTAATGCTACACCAAAAAATAGATCCATAAATAAATATTAGTTCAACCCATTACTATTGACAGCCACAGACAATTTTGACTCATGTGTAATATGCCCACTATTGACCACATGTATTCCACCCTCACACAGCACAAGGTGTTTGCTTGAAGGTGTTAAGTTAATCAAACTTTGCCACTTAGGTCCTAATGAGTGCTTCCTTCTGTAATAGCTCATATCGGAATTCTGCGTATCATGTCATTACTGCAGCCCAGCACAGATCGTAATTTTCCCAGGTAAATTTTTACAGGTAAAATGTACTTTTGAAAAATAATGAAGGTATGATAAGCACCAAAACCAACGTATTATTCTTCATGCTCCCAGTGAAAACTGAGAACCGGACGTATTTACCATACGGTGTCAGTTTTTACAAGGTGCAGTAAATACTTCCTCCTCAATTGCTGGATGCACGTTTGTGATGTTGATTGTGCCTCCACTGATGCTGTAATGGAAATGCAGCAGATCTATCTCAAAGACAGTACCCAGGGAATTGGGCTAAGTTAATTTAAAAAGTCTGTGCCACCACCATTTTAACAGGTTTTTAGAAAGTCACACTCTTAACATCTTTGACAATCAAGGCTTGAAATGCAAAAAAATATAATAAGGTGCCTTACAGGTTTCATTAGGAATCCACCACCAGAGCTGCCCAATGCCAGGGTTGCCAAATTCCAAGGCTGCTTAGCCTTGATTCCACTTCATGCCTATTTTTGTAACAACCTAAATCTACTGTCTGTTTATCTCACTCTTGCATGTTCTTTTTCATCCCTGCTTTCACCCTTTAGCATTATTTCCTATCTTTCTCTTACTCCTTCTTTCTCTCTTTTAAGATTTTCTTTTTGTTGTTCTGAGTCAATGTCTGGCCATGAAAAATAAATTTCAGTCACTAAAAAAAGAGCGTGCATCCCCTACTTATGAAATTTACAACAGATATTTCCACTGTCCCTACGTTGTTCCACCTCGCATGGAAATTACTTTTGTGCCAAATGATACCAACATAGTTTCTCTTTCCACCAGGTGGGTTCCATTTCTCGTTGGATCCAGTTCCCAGTTCCGTTTGACAATCCATGAGCCATTGTGTCAATAAGTTCTATACTGCACAGACGGCGGGCTTAACAAAATACTGCAATACCACACAATTTGTTTCCTAAATCAATCCGGATGTCAACTGTCTAACAAGTACACAAAAGTTATCAAATGCTTAACTTAGCATCAGCTGTCCATAAATTCCACAGAATTAAATCTTGTTTAAGTGAAATGCCTGGTGTCTTGCAACCATTAGCCTCACAATAGTACCCTCCATTGATTTGTTTTCGCTTGGTGCCTGCAAGACTATTTGTGGTTGTTAGAGAAGCCTGCCTTAGGAGTCTTCTTCTTGGCAGTCACTATAGGATCATTCGTATCTATGGTCCCCACCAGGGAGATCCTAAATGATTTGGGGAGAGCGGAGAGCATGGGACATATATTTATTTTAATACATTTTATTTATATATATATATTTGAAATATATTTTATTTGTAATGTATTTATTAATCAAGACAGCCATGATATGTGCACAAATCAATTCAACAATGTAATGAAGTGATATGAAGACTGATGTGGGGGGTATTATCTTTAATATTTTTCAATTTGATGTTTGAATATTTTGCATAAGTAACATTACAGTTACATTTATCTACCAACAGCACCACTGTAAATAAAGGGATTGTTCACAACAGGTCGAAAGAAATGTGACAGTCCTGTAGCCAGATAACTGTCTTCGGGCCATTTGAGGGAAGTCATGTTCTTATTCAGTGTATTTGAGCCTAAAACAATTTCCCTCCATTTCTCAAAAGGGCATCCTTCAACCCATAGCCTTTATTCAGGATGGAGTCTCCATCGGATCTGCATAACTTCATCAATAGGTAAATGTTGGGTCAGTCTCACACACACACTCCCTGCAGTTGTGGGGTGTTTAGAAGGAGTGAGGTTTGCCTAGTGGGACCAGATGGCTCATTACACTTTTCCAGTCCCAACCTTTTGTCTTACAAACTCTTGCTGTCAAGGGGCTCATCCAATTATTTCAGTCTGAAATTAAACTCCCAGAATGCAATGATTTATTAAGTGAAACCACAGGAAAGAAAAAATTGTATCCCAGAGCCATTTTCCTTTGCTATCTGTACAGCGGTCTTGTTTTTCCTTACGTTCACCGCTCAGATCTCAAGCCCAGGCTCAGTCATCCACTTTACTCTTCAGATCTTATTCAACAGCACCGTCCCTGCACAATCTTCTGACAAAAACACTGTTCTCACTCTTCTTGAGAACCATTTTATCTGTTGTTCCTGGGATGCACTGTGGACAGTCACAGCTGGTTTATTCCTGCACCAATAGCCCCTTCTTTCCTCCACAACTTATTTTGGGCCCCCCACCGGAGTCTTTCCTTCAGAAAATCAGTGCAGGGTGTGTTGTGTTAAACTTCTTTCAATCATATTAATGATAGATTGGGGCAGCACTCCTACGTCTGTTCTGTTCATCTATTCTCCAAAACAAATAAATACAGAAAGGTGGGCTGCTCTCCTAGTCCTGCTTCACTAAATTAGAGTGAGTGAACAATGCAAATAACAAAGGGCATCCTTTATAGGTTGCAAGGACCCCTCCCCACTAAAGCAGCATGCTCATCATCAGGCCATGCTCTTTGTTGGGCAGTACCCCAGGTCCCATTTGCGGGGCTCTTTCCCAGAGATCTTTAAATCTCTATGACTGCTGTTCACCAGACATATGGTAATTAGCCCATCACTAGTGTTTGTCAGGAGATCTGGAAGGTAACATGAGCAAAATTAGCTATGGGCCACCGAATATTGTATTTATTACCAATTGTTGCTCATGCTAAGATTACAAAATACTCTGTTAATCCCTAGGGATGTGATCAGCCCTGGATTCTACAAAGCAGTCAGTGTATCTGTGCTTAATGTACGGGGGAGGAGGGCCGGTTGATTTCCGTCCTCTGCTCTGCTACTTTCCAAAGCACCACCTTCCAAATATGTCCATGTTAAAGGACTAACAGTAGCATCATGATGCTCATAATAGCTGTGAAGCAACACAGCATATTTGAATAAAACATGTGTCCATTCTTTTGTTATAGTTACACCTGATGGAAATAATCCACTGGCTTACTGGGATAAGACATGCAAATAATAGTGAAAAAGAAGCAAGCATACGCAGCCACTACAGTAATACCTCATAGTTTCCCCTAGGTGAAAGTGGTGTATACATGTCAAGGCAAATTAACTTCATTGTCCAGGTTATTGCTTACATTTGGCCATGGGCATTTAATATGTCACTGGACAACAAACACAGAACATATTTTTTGGGCGTTCATATATCAAAAACTCATGATGTAAATAAGCATTGAAGAGCTGGCAATAGGGTTACTGCGCTCAAGCAGGAAATATATGTGATGAAAGAGCTGTGGCTTATATTCCTGTATACGCATATTCAGAGTTTTAGAGGAAAATAACAGTTTCACAACATAGGGACGGATTTAGAGTTTGGCTGAAAGGGTTACTCCATCACAAATGTGACTCCTCCATTGGCTATAATAGAACTGTAATACGCAGAAGGAGATTTCCGTCACGTTTCTGATAGAGTACCCCCCTCCGCCGCACTCTAAGTCAGGCCCTTAGTAATGAAACTCCCTGAGTCACTTGGAAAAAATCAAACAGAAATGCCTGACAACTCAGTTACAATGCAGTAGGAAATATCTGGTGGTAACTACAGTCCAACCCCACAATACTTCTTGGTTAACTGATTGACTGAGCTTTATTTGGGGAGGAACAGCAATAAATCATAGTCTATTTAATGGATTTTTACCGATTGAGAAACGGATTACAATAGTGTTCTGAAATAGAGTAGTTGAAATGGAGAACGCATTAAAGGATAACACCCCTGAAATGGGACCCTAAAACATGGTTTGATTGAAATTTTAAAACCTGAATCTCTAAGCAAATAGGTCAATCCAACAGTCCTCTTTAGAAATCCTTCCCATACTCAACAAGGACCAATTGCAACACTGGAAATTCCCCTATTTGTCTAGTGGGTACAGAATAATGAGTACCTACACAAAACTAATGCCTTTAAATTTCCTACGCTTCGAAAACAATATTACATAATAATTTACATCTCACATGCAACCTGTTGATTGTTTTCAGCGATCGAACACTACTGCCAAAGACAACATTTTCTGACTTCATGGTATGTCAAATTTGAAAAGTCTAAATCAAATGTTCAATATTTTTCCTTTCTAGAAAAGCACCACTGTGAAATATTTCCAATATTCTTTAATATTCCTAAAGTGTCCTTATTAAATACGGGAAATAATGTACCAAGGGTGTGGCTAGCTTTGCAAGATGGCAGGTGGGATCGAGCACCCCTCCGGCCAGACACCCTCGATCCTAGTGAGCCAGCCACCATCCATGACTTTAGAGCCCATGTAACAAAAGGGCCAACGGGTAGACATGTCAGGGACGACTAGGGACCGAAATCGTGGCCCAAAGCACCCAGATGTGGCGGACTGGCGAGTAGACCCAGTCGGGGCCTGAACACGGCCTCGGCCACATGGACGGACGCAGGCAGCGAGGAGCCCGGAGGCCTGGACGCAGCGTATATGCTGTTTCCTGCGGGCCGATGGGAGCGAAGCTCTGTCTCTCTCAACTGCTGCAGCCGCTGACTCTGAGAGGGAGGGCGGAGGAGAGAGAGACCCAGAGGCTGGAGCCGCTCCTACAGCGACCACTGCTGGCAGAGACTGGTGAGTGGGACTGAAGGAGGGGGTTGGGGACGTCTCATATGGGACCGAGGTCGAGATCGCAGCCGGAGCTGCATTAACTGTGGCCCCTCATGACTGCGGAGCTGCTGTTTCCATTGCTGCTTGCTGGGCCTGCCGGCATGGTGAGAGGTGGACAAACTCCCCTTCCCCCTATAATTTCCACACAGGGGTTAGCGGCATGGGAGAGAGCAGCGCTGCATGATGGCCACAAGCTGGGAGTGGTGGGCAGGTACCAGAGACCCACATTGACCTAGGGCCCAGCTGGGCAGAAGAGCTGCTGGCGGTGGTGTGGGGTGGCTACGGTGACAGGGGCGCCCTGCAGTGCTGAAGGCTGCACGCCAGTGCAACGGCAGCTTACCTCCCCCGGAGCTGGAACAGAAGGAGTGCAGGGGAGCACCTTCCCGTGACCGGCGAGTCATGAATAAAGCTCTCCTGAGGTGCACCCCTTCCCTGGAACTTGCTGGTGTGGCACCATAGGTGCTGGGGGGGCAGAAGTTGGCTCTGGAGTACCCCTCTGAAGCAAGTACTCTCCCACTGGTTTTGTCACACACAGCAGGACGGATCCTTGTAGCATTGGGGTGGCCCCAGCTGAGTCTCCTGCCGTAAGTTCACAGGAACATTCAGCGTCTTGGTAGCGGGGCAAGGATTTGGACCAGGAGGTCCACCACATATAAAATATCATTGGTCCCGCTACCCTGGTCCTCACAGGTGGTGCCATAGGCCCACTGACATATTGACAATGGGCCATAGGGATGGAACAGGACCCTTAGTGCAGAAGACGGGCACTGGGAGCACCCAGGACTCCAGGAAGTGTGATCTTTCCCCACTCATCCCCCTCCTCCTATGGAGGCAGCGTCCACTACTGATGACAAACTGGACCAAATCCTGGGGGCCAGAACGACCACCAAACAGGAGCTAAGCATCAAGGTGGACACAGTGGCTATTAAATTGGGACTTCTCAGAGCTGACCAGCAGAAATTGGCTAGCAGAGTCACACATGTGGATAGCAAGATGACAGAGCTCCATCCGAATTGGAATCCAAAGCTGAGGATGCTGAAGGACGATGCCATTGAAATAACATCTGCATTGTGGGATTTCCAGAGGGTGTGGAGGGCACGGACCCCACTGCCTGCTTTGGGTTGGCTGAGGCAGCAGGTGGTACCGGAGCAGTTGTCAGCGTACTTCCTGGTGTAGTGCGCCCAGAGGGTGCCGGCGCAGCGTCTTCTGCTGGGATCTCCCCCAAGACCTGTGGTATCCCGTATCCTGAACTACAGGGATAAAGAAGCCCTCTTCAAGGCAGCCCGGGTAACGTCCCTACATCTACATTACAACACCAGGGTTAACATCTTCTGAGACTACACCTTGCGATGCAGCAATGCAGGGCCTCTTTCCTGGACGTGAAGTGTACACTACAGCAGGCCGACCTCCCCTACTTGCTTCTGTTCCTGGCATAGCTGAAGGTGAAAACAAGCAGCAAGACCTGCTTCTTTACAGAACCAATGGACGCCCGGGACTGGGTGGAGCAGCGCCGCTATGAGACCTCGTCGCCACCTTCTTCGGAGCGGCAGCACTGCAGCACAAAGGCTGCAGGCAGATGGAGGTGGGGGACACGTCAAAGCCTGGGGACTGCGGTCCAAAGGACCCCTTCATCAGAACAGGCCAGGGCGGAATACGTACAGGCGTTGGCCAAAGCGGTCACTATATGGGTGGATAGGCGGTCGCCACAGGTCTCTTTCCCAGATTAAGGTGCGGCCGACTCTGTCTCCATGGATTCTGAGGACAGTATGACCTCACAGCCTTTTCCTGCTGTCACACCTCAAATGGCAGATCAGCTCCTATGATATCATGGCTGGGTGGATATCAGCATGGATGATTGGAGACGCCGCTCCTATGTTCCGTTAACAAGGATGGCTGCCCACGGAAAGTGTCTGTTTGACAGACACAGGGTCTTCTGTGTCATAGCTCATTCAAGTACTACTTATTACTTTTGCCGTAGAGCTTGGAGCCACTGATAACACTGGGCACTCCTCCTCTCTTCTCCCCTTTATTCTTCAGTTGATTCCTTGGCGCAGTTGGAGCCCATAGTGGCCAGAGTGGGAGTGCCATATCAACAGGTTACAATGTTCACTGTTTGAGAAACCCCCAGTTCCGGGATTGCTCTGGGTTGAGAGTTCTGGTTGTACAATTGGTTAAAATGCATGGTGCACTAACAACTTATCTTTACAGGTCAGACATGGGTATTTAGATGTGGTGGGATGGTGCCAAGACACAGAGCCAGCTGTCACAGGGAGTTCACTTTAGTATGCAAACAGGATGGCTAAGTATAAGTTAATTATGTGGTATGTACAGGGCATGGGACCCATCAGAAAGAGGCATTCTGTGCAGCAATACTTGCCGAGGAGGGGTGTACATATTGCTTTCTTGCAAGAGACACATGTGATGAGAGGGGAGAAGGAATGCTTCAGAGACGATGAAGGGGTCACATACTTCGGCTTCACACGAGGGGCCTTGGTTTGGATCTGGTTTGGATCTACTACGGAGTCCCCTTCCAAACACTGAGAACGGACGTTGACCCTAAGGGTAGATATGTGCTGGTGGAGGGACTCCTGGATGAGGAGGCAGTGTTATTAGGTAATACATATGCTCCTAACACAGTGCAATCTGCCTTCTTCTCTCGAATCATTCCTGCATTAACACAATGGACTTATATACCATGGATATTAGGGAATGATTTCAACTGTGTAATCGACCCACGACTGGACCGATCATCCCCCCCACTCTCGGGCTCTCCATTTGAGATGGCGGCGGTTCTATTTGCACAGTGGCTCCAACACTGGCCTCTATTGGACAGATGGAGATCCTTATATCCAGATGTTATAGATTATTCACACTACTCGGTAGTGCACAACTTGCTTATTCGACTGGATAGGATCCTGTGTGATCGGGCGACCCACCTGCAGGTGATGGGGCAAAATACTTGGGCAAGACATCTTCAGATTATGATCCATTACAGCTACAACTAGAGTGGAGGGCTGCCAGACCGCCGATCCCTTCCTGGTGACTGCAGCCGTCCTTCATAGAAGATTAGGCACTACAAGCCGAGACAGATGAAACACTGACAAACTTATTCACTGAGGACTGGGATACATCTAGATCAAAGCTCGCGGATTGGGATGCGATGAAGGTAATGCTACTGGGTCACTTTATCTGCATGGTGGTGGGAACAAGGGCGGCAATACACAGGGACTTGATGGAGGCTGAGGCGTCTCTGAAACCTCTGTAAGCCACTGCCATGGGCAACCCCACAGCACAAGCAGATCTGAACACAGCATTAGCCACGCACACACGCCTGGTGGAGCAATTGCGATGAGTCGACGTTAGGTCATACCAGGCCAAAATGCGTGCTGATGGTGACAAGGCCGGCCGTCTGTTGGCTTGGTTATTGCATAGTGTTGACCCCCCAGCTCCCATTGTGAGGCTCTGCATATCGCCGACACAGTTCGCTTCACAGCAATCCCAGATACATGACGCATTTACATCACACTATGCACACTTTATAATCCACTGCAATTGCCCTGCCACAACAACATATGTGAGTTCTTAGCTAGGGAGGTACTCCCTACATTAACACCCACAGAGAACGATGACCTCAACACCCTACTCACATTAGATGAGGTTAAGGGAGCAATCAGGGGTGCTGCCACCCACAAAACGCCATGCTTGGACGGGCTTTCTATCTAATTTTATAAGGCGTACAATCATCATCTTGCCCCCAAGTTACATGAAATGTATCAAATGGCGATGGATGAGGGACGCTTACCACAGAGAATGCAGGGGTCGCTTCTGGTCTCTCTCCCGAAGCCGGGCAAAGATCCAGAGGAACTTGCCTCCTACCATCCGCTGTCCATGCTGAGATCGGATTATAAGATTCTAAGCAAGATCTTGGCGGCCCACATGTATGGACACATGAGACGGTAAGTACACCTGGATCAAAATGGGTTTATACCCAGAAGATCCACCAGGCTAAACATCCATCGGTTGCACAGAGTAATGGAGTTGGCCCCACCCCACTGGCCATTCACAGCATGCCTGGTATTAGATCTAGAAAAGGCATTTGATAAGTTGGACTGGGGCTATCTCTTCTCAACACTGACAGTGTTTGGGCTAACGGGGAGACTCCAGGTGTTGATCCGGTTACTCTATGTGCATCTCCCCTACATTTCAGATCCAGCATGGGACCCGGCAAGGAAGTCCGCTCTCTTTGTTGCTTTTCACTCTAGCCATTGAGCCTTTGGCACAGAATTGCTTCATCTGGGGGATGAATGGGGTATTCCGATATTTGAGGTGACATACATCGTATCTGTGTGCCAATAATGTCCCGATTTACATTTGTGATATTAGGGAAGGCATTGAGCCCATACTGGTGCTTCTGTTGGATTTTTATGCAGCGGGTACATTGGTCTAAATCCTGTTTATTCCTGTTACAGACACTTTGCCCCCCACAGGACCTCATCTTAGAGAGTCATCGGCTGAGATGGGAGCCTCGTAAGTTCGGATACTTGAGCATTAACGTATATCACAGCAGGCAAGACATCCTAGATGGTAATTTCACGAAGGTGGTAACATCACTGAAGCTTCAGATGGCCTTTTGGAGCACACTCCCACTTACAGTCCAGGGTAGAGTGTCACTTGTGAACATAGTAATTCTCACTTGCCTGTTATATTCCTTCCAAAACTTTCTGATCAACATCCCCAGGTCTACCTTTCATGCTCTGCACTTTACCATGGGGTCCTTTATTTGGAATAAAGGCCGCAGCCGAGTAGCACTTTGGAAGTTACAACTTCCCATAACAAAAGGGGATTTGGGCGCTCCCAACCTCAAACATTATTACCTAGCTGCAAAGTTGCAGTGGCCAACATATTGGCTGGTGGGTCGCTATATTGAGGAGTTGGCCCCTCTGGACTCGGCGAGGACGTGGGCGGACCTGCAGAGTGCGTTTCTACCACATGCACGCCCACTGCCTGAGTCGAATAGTCTACTAGAGATTGCATTTAACAGTTTTCACCATAGCCTGAAGTTAGTGCCACGTATGCCACTCGACTCACCGGCTATCCCGTTAGGGTTGATATTCAGATTTCTGAGGATGCTGGAAGAGTTAGGAATGAACTCCTGGGCAGAGGCTGGAGCGCGAGGACACACTGCTGACATACGAGCAGCTTCAAGAAGAATACCAGCTGCCTGCAGGGCACTTCCTGGCACACCCACATCTCTTGGCAGACGCGGTCTGACTTTATGATATTATAGACATGGAACCAGATACGCACCCATTAATCCACTTGCTGTACACCATGTGAGAGTGACGCTAATTGGTAACGTGGTTAGCCCAGGCATTTGCACAAGCTGTGAAAGATCTGCTTGTTGCAAACCGTAGAGAATGGGAAGGTGATTTGGGAAGGGAGATTGTTATGAAGGATTGGGAGAAAATCATTGAGTACTCAAGACAGGTGCCCTGAAACGCTAAGTTCCAATATATCCAACATAATATATTGCACAGAGCGTATCTTACACCTGCTTCTCTCTCCTGAATGTTCGGTTCCCTTTCCACATGCCCACATGGTCAGCAAGTAGGAGCGAATACTAAGCATATGCTCTGGGTCTGCCCAGTTATGGCGGAGTACTGGTCACAGATATTAACTGAAATAGAGCGGGTATCGGACCTCACAGCATAGCGCACGATGGAAGGGCAAAAGCTAGCAACAGGTTTATAGACCTGGCATTGCTCCTGGCCCGCAGGCATATTACAATGCACTGGAAATCACAGACATTGCCCAGTACGGCACACTGGCGGGCAGCGACGCTTAAGTGGGGTCGAGTGGAGGCATTCGCCCTCAGACGCGAAGAGATAAGGTGACTGCGGAAATAGCCCATAGCCATGGGTTGTGAAGCATTGCTCAGTGATCGCACACCCATCTAGAGGAACACAATGACTCACAAGAGGATACATGAGACCCACCCTATACCCCCTCCCTCTCTCTCTCCATTCCCCCCCTCACACACACTTCACATCTCACACGGCAGGCCACAGCCAGAGCATACACCCTTCAATCAGCGCGTCATCCCAGATGGCACTATCTTACTACTCATAATCTGACCCTAAGGCTCAGGCCTTCCAGACCGAATACATATAAACATGGAGGATAAAGTTGGTACATCAAAAGTTATTTGTAGTTATGTTATAAATGTATGTTTAAACTGGAACTGTTTGCTTGTGTAACATAGCTGGTGTTTCACATGACATGCATCAGAATGATGTGCCAACGCTCCTGTAGACACAGTCACCAGTTTGCTGTAGTGTACGGAATTGTACTTTTGAACTGCAATACAAATAGTTCAAAAAGAAAAAACAGAAAATAAGGTGCAGTGGGTGCCGAATAATGAAATATTATTCTATGTTAAATTGGTCTTTACATAGCATAATATTTCAAATAACAAGAACAAGCCACACATCTTCTGTATTACTTTTTATAAAGATTACATTTTTCCCCCGCAGGTTCCTCATCCAGAAGCATGTCCTGAACTGGGAATGGATTTGGAAATGTTTCACCACTGCACCTAAAGTATGTGCGGCGGTATCATACATGACTCAATAAGTGCAACACTGCTCAAAAAGATGTAGATGCTGTATAAAAATAACCATCATGCCAGGGACTGCAAGTTGCACCTAGTTTCCCTTCCCCATAGCCGCAGCACTTAAGTACAGATCCAAGCGCCTAAAAAACAGAAAATGCATTTTGAAGGAACTAATAGTTTTGCAAAAAATAACAATCATGCCAGGCACTGGGAGTTGCACCTAGTTTCCCCACCCAACAACCGCAGCAGTTAAGTACGGATCCAAGCGTCTAAAAACAGAAAAAGCATTTTTAAAGAACCAATACTTTATAGGAAGAGGGGCAGAAGGAGCGGATTTCATAGTAACCATCAGTAATAATATTTAAAAAGTAAGTAACATGTTTTTCCAATAGAAACCTTTTCCATTCTAGTCCTGATTTAGAAAGACAAAAATGCCAATTCCCATGACAAGAGGATATTCAAAAGAACACAAAAATACATAATTTCGAAGAATTGTTGCAACATTACTCGCCCAAAACAAGCCTCACTCCTCACATCTGAATTAAGGAAATTTTGCTTTGTGAATTTTAGAAGCAAAGACCAAGTTATAAATGTGTCTGCAGGGCCTCTTTTCAGGAGCACAGACCCCACCTGTAGAGTAGGTGCTAATTCGACCTGAGGATCTTTGCAAATCTGTCCATAGTTCATCTTAATGCATCTATATCGAGATTATCTCTTTTATCATTGTCTTCACCTCACAAGTATCAGAAAAATCAACAAACGATCTAGTATACTTTCAACATTTCCAAATAAAACTCAACTTCCATCAGTCAAGGTGGTGAAAACATTCTACCGCCTTTGATAAGTTAAAGCATAGATAAAAATTAGCCACTTGATATTCAATCAACGTGGTACCTACCTAGAGACCACTTTAAGCCTAAAAGAAGGTAAAACCCTCAAAGTAACCATATTTGCAAAAAGGGCCGTATAAGAGAGCTGCACAGACAAGCCATGAATCTCCAAAAACCTAGCATTCGTAAAGTAATCAGAAAAACCATGACTTGTTAATGAATGTTCAGAACTAAAATGAAAGGGGTCAAGAAAATGGGCATCAGGTGCAAAGAAAGGCATGGACGAAAAGGATTTTTCAAACCATTCTAAAGACAAAGAACAATAGACCACTGAAAAGGGACCAGAGTCCTGGCGAAAAACTGCAGAAATAGCTACTGAATAGACTTTCACATTTTCCATATTAAGCCCGTCCTGTAATGTGGAAAGGGCAAACATTATAACTGTTGGCATACTGCTTTTCAAAGGATTCACATCTCTGTGTAAGTAACACTCAGAAAACCTTCTTTATCTTCTGAGATATGCCAATTCTGCGAAATGGTTTTAAGTTGACCCAACAACCTCTGTCAATTTTTCACGTAGGGAATTTTTTTTAAGTGTTCCATGCAATCTCAAAGTATGAAGACAAAAACATCAGGTCTTGGTGAAATACTACTCCTTTTTGCTGGGACAGCTCCTGAGCAGAATCCTCAATGTACGGCAAATGATGGGACCCAGAAGCCCCAATCTAGAGCAACCAAGAAATCTTCTGCCATGGAAAGTCAGAATCATTCTATGCATGGCAGCATATCAGGAACGCATAGCTCTGTGAAAACATCCAATCCAAACTGAATGCATCCTCCAGAGATCCTACTTGATGCAACTCCATGGAGCAATAGAGTGCACACTTTAGCCCTTTCGAGTCACAGTGGTGGCAAAGACAACCACTGTTGAAGTGCCTAAATGAGCAAAGGTCTCGATCATGACCCTGTTGTAGTAACCCCACTTGTGACTGGTAATTGTCGTCCTTCTGGGTGCATGCACCCTCAATTCCTTCCTCCTGATAGACAGGCTACTGGTCCAACCATTCTTTAGTCAGGTGCCAAACATCTTGCTCCATAGCGTCCCGGAAAGATTTCCGGAATCCTGCTCTTTCCTTACAACACAGCCAATCTTGTTGTCCATCGGTACATGTACTTGGCAGCCTTCCATCAACAAGATAACAGCAACCAATGCTAAGCAGACAGCCTAAGAATGCCACTCCTTTATGATCCAAAACCACCGATAGTTACTTAGTACCACTCCAACTGAAAGATTGCAAAGTTTACTCCACATCATAACCGAACAGAATAAACCACAGTAGTACCTGTTCCACTGAGATCTGAGGGTCCATTTATGGCTGTTGCCTTCAGCACTGGCAAATCACAAAGTACCATCACTCCCGAGAGATATGCAATAAAAATTGAGTACAAATGCAAGTTTTAAAGCAAATGTAGTGTGTCTAATGTTCTCCAGTCAAACCTGAGATCAGAATAGAGGAGCCTTTGCCTACACCATATCTAAACCACACCTCTAAATTGTATGCACTGGGCATGAATCAGATATTTGTTGTGATTCAGTGAGGAACTCAGGTTGTGTTTGATGATACATATCATTAGCTCAATAAATGGACCTTGACCATCCACAATCAGTCATGCATGAAATGCTCATGACAGCACAGATGAGTTGCAACTGCAGCGCATCTACAGCCTTCACCTTTGCGGCCACTCAGTCACTTTATGTGAGCCCAATTGGTTTTGTTGTGTATTGAAAAGCTCTCATGCGAACACAAATCTCAGGAATTTCTAAGACGTGTACAGTAAAATGAAAACTGCAATCCTGGAGATTTATCAAGACTAATTACCCAGATCCACAAAAATGCACTGCTATAATAACTTTGAAGTTATGTTTCTTAAGAAATGTCCTCTGTATATTCAGCGCTCCATGGCTGGCTCACCAAGTATGAGGATTAAGAGCTGTAACTATTGGAAGAGGGACTACTAGTGACTCAGCCTTGTTTGCCATCTCACTTTTCTTTTTTTCCACTAAGGTCAAAACATCATTCAACAAGGTGTTCGCATGTAATGGGAATGTTCGGGGAAATGGAAGCAGAGATGGTCTTCCTTTGAAATTAAAGGCATAATGGCAAACTCTGGCGTCCACCACAATGAGAACCCCACCACCAACTAGAGGATTCTGCACCTTTCAGGTCATTGGCTTAGAGGTGGAAGGCGCATGAACTGAAGAATAGCATTGTCGCCGTTTGACTCTGCCTGCGATCCTGTGATGAGCTGAAGTAGTATGGTCAAGAAAACTAATTCATAAAATAAGGCGTGGTCTACATCACAGAACCGCGACCTAGCAACTGCCAAGCTTAGAAATCAGTCAGTTAATTTCCAGACTTTAAACATGGGATGGATTCTGAGCAGTAGCTCACATTTAATATAAAACAATGCATCCTCTCGCATAATACACAGAAACAAACACGGAAACATAATGGAATAATAACAATAAAACAACTAAGAAAAGATTACAAAAAGGGCAATAGTAAAACTATAACAGATTAAATCAACACCACCTAAGATTGGTGGTTGTACACACAACATATTTCCTGCAATATTGTTTGGCTAGATGGAAGTAAAGGCTTCCAGGGAGTTATGCTCTGGTTAGCCTGCCCAGATGAATGCATATACAATGTTATAATTGTTTGGTAATACTTAATGTCGTTAACAACAATTTTCATTTTTTGCCATAATTTCCCTCTTCACATGGCACTCCTATTGAGGTGCTAGGCTGCCTCATTCAGTCTTCCCTAGAGCTCTGCCCTTATCCTCCCTTTGAATGTCTCATCACCTCCTCCACCAACACCAATGTGTTGTGAAATACTTTAAGCACCCTTTTCAGAGAAGGATACGTTGTTTCTAACCTCGGTTTAAACTCTCTCACCATCTACTTCCTTACCATTCTAGGTCTCCCTGCACACTTCATTCCATGTCTATCTCTTTATATCTTTCCAAATCATTCTTACTATTCACTTTATCACTCCCGATCACACACATTACTTCCAAATTTCCCATCTAGTAGAGTGTGTGTGTGTGTGTACACACACATATATATATATATATATATATATATATATATATATATATATATATATTAACTGTATTGACTGTAGTCGATGTTTATCAGTTGGGCCCAAATCACTGGGGATGCCCGTGAAAGCCTCAGCACCACACCGATTGACTCCTTTCCAGATCAATACAGCACAGACACAGCACTCCTGGACAGCTACAAAGATGGATTCTTTATTATGGCATTGCAGAAACTGAAACATGCACATCAACCCTTGGTCATGATGCTGACTGACATTTTTTCTTACTCTTTATACAGGTTTTAGACATTGAAACTGACAACGGACTAGTCTGAGATTATCATAATGCCCTGCCATATTGGAATATTCCTATTCATCATTAAATAATACATTTGTTACCAAATGGTCTGTCCTGTAAGGAAGGGAAGATGAGTCAATTGTTTTGTCACTGAGGCACTTCTGGTGACTTGGAGCCAGCCAACAAATGACAACTACAGTTGAAGTTTGGATATCAGCGCGGCACCCTATAAGAAGATCGAGTATCCCCAGGTGAGTAGGGTGATAAGAGGGTCAGAGGACGCTAGCGACGCCAGTGTTTCTCACTAGGTGGGGCTCTATGAGAGGGACTTAATAAAACAGGAACCAGTACAGTGTTTAAGCACTGATTTGTGAGTTTACTTGGTTGGGGCAGTAAAACAGGAGGAAAGAAGGACACAGTGGCAGAAGAGGAGACTGCAGCAAGATTAAAGGCAGCAGATATACTTTTCATGGAAGGCAATGCTGTGATTAGTGGCAATAATGGTGTAAATTGTTGCAAAGGGAAAGTAGAATCTAATAAAAGGCACACATTGTTATACAGGTGTAGGAAACTGGCTCTGTATATACTATACCAAAATGAGATATAGTGCGCACAGAGTCCTGGGGTTTCCCAAGAGGCTTTGCAGAGGCAATAATAGATAATACTAATGCTCTATTTGTGGTAGTGTCGTCGAGCAGTTAGGCTTATCAGAGGGTAGTGTTAAGCATTTGTCGTACACACACAAGCAATAGAAGAAACACACACTCAATGACTTAACCCCAGACCAATAGGATTTTATGTAGAAAAATATATTTTTGTTACTTTATTACTAGAACCACAAGACTCCGTTCAGAAGTAAATACTGTTGCAGGTAAGTACTTAGCATAGACATCAATGTAACTTTGTTTCACTTTAGTCAAGTAAACAGTTTTAAAGAAAACAGAGAATATCTATTTTAAAAGTGGACACACTGCATTTTCAGAACAGTTCCTGGAGGAAGAAAATAAAGTACAGTTTTAGAGGTAAGTACACGACTTACAGTTCCAGTCTCTGGGTTATAGCTAGTCCACCTTTGGGGGTTCAAGTCAGCCCCAAAGACCCACTCCCAGCAACACTGGGCCAGCCAGGTGCAGAGGTCAAAGTTGAGCAATTTTAACGTGGTCTCCTATGGAGACGGGGGTACTCGGAATTTGGTCTGCTAGCAGGTAAGTACCCGTGGCTCAGAGGGCAGACCAGGGGGGACTAGAGGAGCACTGGAGGGGCCCCAGTAGGCACCAATCCCACACCCTCAGCGGCACTGGGGTGGCCGGGTGCAGGGTGCAAACAGGGCGTCGGTTTTCCAATTACACTCTACGAGGGGACACCAGGGATCACTCAGGCGCTGCAGGCGAGGTCCGGGAGGGTGTCTAGGGCACACCACCGGTTGGACAGGGAAGAGGGCCGCCTGTTGATTGTCGCTGCACCGGATGTCGATTTCTTCAAGGTGTGGGGGCTGCGGGTGCAGTGGGTCCTTTGGCGTCGGTTATCTTCGTCCAGGGCAGTCGCAGTCAGGGGGGGTCCTCGGGATTCCCTCTGCAGGAGTCGTCGTGGAGGGATGGCGAGGTCAACCCAGGGTGGGCACTTGCTCGCCTGCGGGTCCACTCTGGTCATTTGGGTCACCTGGACTCGGGCCGTGGGCGTCGGGTGCAGAGTGGTTTAGGACTCACGCTTCTGGAGTGAGGTGGGAGTCCTTCAGAAGAGGTTTTTTCTTATATTCTTCTTTGGACTGGGCTGCTGTCCACTGGAGATCTTGATCCTCTGTGATGCAGGCAGTCCTCTGGAGGTTTTTCAGAGGTCTCTGGACCTGCAGGACTCGTCGCTTTTCTTCTGCAGGTTCCTTGAAGCAGGAGACAGGCCGGTAGGGCTGTGGCCAAGTCAGTTGTTGTCTCCTTTCCTTCTCTGCTGGGGTTTCAGCTAAGCAATCCTTCTTCCTCTTGTGAGGTCATCAGGAATCTGACTAGCTTGGTTCAGGGGGCCCTTAAATACAAGATTAGAGGCGTTTTAGGGGTCAGAGGGCAGTAGTTAATGGTTACTGTCCCTGAGGGTGGCTACACCCTCCTTATGCTCACTCCCTTTGGGAAGGGGAGCTCATTCCTATCCCTACTGGCCCTGATCCTCCAAACCAAGACGGAGGATTCTGCAAGGAGGGGGTCACTCCAGCTCTGGACACTTTAGGGGTGGTCCTGGCTGAGGTGGTGACTCCTCCTTGTTTTTCCTAGTTATCCCTCTGGACTTGCCGCCAAAAGTGGGTGCTTTGTCTGGGGGCTGGGCATCTCCACTAGCTGGAGTGCCCAGGGGCATTGTAACACGAAGCCTGAGCCTTTGAGGCTCACTGCTAGGTGTCACAGTTCCTGCAGGGGAGAGGTGTGAAGCACCTCCACCCAGGGGCATTGTAACACGAAGCCTGAGCCTTTGAGGCTCACTGCTAGGTGTCACAGTTCCTGCAGGGGAGAGGTGTGAAGCACTTCCACCCAGTGCTAGGTTTGTTTCTGGCCTCAGAGAGCACAAAGGCTTTCACCCCAGGGGGACAGAAACTCGTCTCTCAGTGGCAGGCTGGCACAGACCAGTCAGTCCTGCACTGAAGGTTTGGGTAAAATACATGGGGCATCTCTAAGATGCCCTCTGTGTGCATTTTTTAATAACTCCAACACTGGCGTTTGCTACCAAACTTCCCAGTATTCAGTGTAGCCATTATGGAACTGTGGAGTTTGTTTTGATAAACTCCCACAGCATATACTTAATATGGCCACACTGTACTTACAATGTCTAAGAATGGACTTTGACACTGTAGGGGCATTTTGCTCATGCAGCTATGCCCTCAACTGTGGTATAGTGTGCCCTGCCTTATGGCTTCATGGCCTGCTAGAGGGATGACTTACCTATTCCACAGGCAGTGTTTTGTGTGCATGGCACCCTGAGGGGGATGCCATGGCGACTTTGCCTTTTTCTCCCCACCAACACATACAATCTGCAATGGCAGTGTGCATGTGTTAGGGGAGGGGTCCCTTAGGGTGGCAAAACACATGCTGCAGCCCTTAGGAACCTTACCTGGTCCCAGGGCCCTTGGTACCACTGGTACCTTTTACAAGGGACTTATCTGTGTGCCAGGGGTGTGCCAATTGTGGAACCAATGGTGCATTTTTAGTGAAAGAACACTGGTGTTGGTCCTGGTTAGCAGGGTCCCAGCACACTCTCAGTCAAGTCAGCATCAATGTCAGGCAAAAAGTGGGGGGAGTAACTGCAACAAGGGCCATTTTCCTACACCACCCCCCAGGTGACAGACCAGGAGACTCAGATAAACCTGGGAGAGTCTTCCTAGTCTGACAAGAGAGGAAGAGCAGGGAAACAGGCTGTTTTGTTGCAGGACCTACTCTGCCTTACATCCTCCTGTCTAGGTCATTCCCTCTGGGAAATGGACTTACCAACGTTTTTGAAATATTTGTATAAGCCCACTTGGACTCTATGTGAGTGAAAGGTCAGAATATAAATAGAAATCCGTAGAAAAAAGTTAAGCATGAGGTAACGGGTAAATGTAGGCCTAAATTTGAAATGAACATTGCGTGTAGAGTTCCATCCAATAAGAGAACAATTAGGTTGTATTACAAATACTATCAGGTATAATAATTTGACAGTGCAGTATTGTGATAATCTCAAGCTAGTTTGTTGTCAGTTTCAATGTATAAAACTTGAATGAAGAGAAAAAAGTGGTTGTTGGCGTTGTGACCAAAGTGATTTTTGCCAAAACGTGTTGACATGCACGTTTCTTTTTCTGCAAGGCCATAATAAATAAATAAATAATCCAGTTTTATAACTGCACAGTGCCTTGTCTGTCCTGCATGAAAAAGGAGTATATGTATATATATATATATATATATATATATATATATATATATATATATATATATATATATATATATATAAAAATATATATATATACATATATGTTTGATTATTTGATTGATTTATTTTACAAATGAATCATTGTAGAATAAGACTGCAAGTCCCCTATTTGCATCACATATTAGAGGACAATATATGGATAATTTTAGTGGTGAGGGCCATAAGGGGAACTTGTGTGAGCAGATTTAACAGGGTATGCAATAAGTTGTGATGTTTTGAGTTAGGTAAACCAGTGATTCCCAACCTTTTGACTTCTGCGGACCCCCACTTTAACAATACTGGAACCCGGGGACCTCTCCCCCCCAAGTCATTACTGAACGCTGGGGACATAATCTGTTAATATTTGTTAATAATTTTCTAAATAGTCGTGGACCCCCTGAGGAGGCTTCTCGGACCCCCAGAGGTCCCCTGGCCACAGGTTAGAAATCGCTGATTTAAACAAGCAAAACACATAGCGAGAAACTGATTCCTCAGACATTTTAAAATCATTTGCATAAACATGATGGAGAGAGAAAACACAGAAAAGGCACCGTAACCAAAATGGAGAAAAGTAGAGAGAAAATGCAGAAAGCTTCCTGCAAGCATGGCTTCTAAGTTAAACAAAAATGTTAGCTACGTCATATTTGAAGTAAATAGAACTAAAACATGCTGACCAAGCAATGGTTAATCTGGGACAACCCAAAACTTGTGCTTTGTGTGTCAGCAGTCGTGTCTTCTTACTAACAAAATGTCCGGATGTGCCACTAGCTGTGTTAATTAAGAATTATAATTGGGTCTATGTAGGAAGAGCCAGTGATACCTACTGCCTTTCTAATGCCTTTCTAATCTACATCAAGAGACACATGTTACAACCCAACTGGGCCCGCCCTACAAAAATACTGCTTTTTATGCAGATCAATGACTCAATAAGAATCATTCACAAAGAAGTACTTAAAGGGCCAGAGTAAACAACCACATAAATATAGGGAAATTTAAAATGAACCCAGTCCCACAGTATCCGGGTTACTATAGTGTATTTGCTGGAGGCAGACATAGTGAAATACCAAGACTGTGAAAGAACAGGACATGTGGATGAGTCATGCTTCCATTTTCTTGCGATAATTGCATTACTCCTAGTCCTACTCCCTCGCCTTCCTTTTAAACCAATGAGGCCTCCCGCCTCCCCACTAGACCCTCCCTTCCCCTTTTAAACCCCCACCCCCCACCCTTATCTCCTCCTGTACAAAAACCAAGCCCAAGCAGCAACTCGGACAGTCCGTACCGGGAGGGCGGGAGGGAACGGAAAAGGAAGGCGAGGGAGTAGGACTAGGAGTAATGCCATTATCGCAAGAAAATGGAAGCGTTACCTCCCATCCCTCCCTCGCCTTCCTTTTAAACCAATGAGACATAGCAAGAAAAACACAGGAGACGGACACTGAGTTGCAAGAACTTTATTCATATCCTGCACCAAGGCCACCAAAAAACCCTACCCCTATTACCTCATAGAGGATAAGACCCGGTGACCTAATACCGACTCCAAACTACCCAAGTCCGATAGCCTATAATGACGCACAAATGTCGAAGGCGAAGCCCAAGTAGCGGCCCTGCAAATTTCCACCACAGAAGTCCCCTGAAGCTCTGCCACCGTAGCCGCCATACCTCTGGTAGACCGACCCTGAATCCCTTGAGGAGGAACCACCCCTTTTGAGGAATAGGCCAACAGAATCAAATACTCCAATAAAGCCCTGCGTACATCCAACGAATGCAAACGGACCTCCTCCCTTGAGGAAGGATTTGGACAAAATGAAGGAAGGATGACCTCCTGACGAGAATGGAACGAAGAATTGATTTTCGGAATAAAGGAAGGAACCGGAACCAGAACCACCCGATCGTGAAAAACCTTACAAAAAGGAAAAGAACAAGGCAAGGCCCCCAATTCCCCTAACCGACGAGCTGAAGTAATGGCTACCAAAAAGAACGTCTTCAAGGACAGATTGCGCAAATCACAGTCCCCCAATGGTTCAAATGGGGCCTCCGTCAAAACATCCAAAACCAAAGAAAGATCCCACAAAGGAAAAGAACGTACCGGCCGAGGAAACAAATTAACAAGACCTTGAAAATATCTAGGCATCAGGCGCCCTTCATCCTGAAGATTACGCCACGGCCCTCTGAATGCCTGAATAGCCGCCCACTGTACCCGAAGAGATGCTACCGACAAACCCAAATGTGCACCATCCTGCAGGAACTGCATCACCTCAAAGATAGACGCTCAGGTAGGATCCAACTCATGACTCAAACACCAAGAAGAAAAAACCTTCCACTGTCTACCATAGGAAAGTAAAGTGGAACGCTGCCTGGAAGCCAGTAAGGTAGAACTCAAAGCTACAGGTACCCCCAGACCCGTCAAGCCCCGTCGTTCAACTTCCAGGCCGTCAAGTGTAACCTCCTCAACCACTCCAATGGGAGGCAGGGAAACTCCAGGGGAGACGGACAAAGAGGTAGAGGCCACATCCTCCCGTCTGCCATCAGCCTCAACAACGGGAACCAATTCGCCCGCGGCCAAAGAGGCGGAATCAGGATAACCCTGGACCCCAGATCCCTCACCCGCAACAGAAAAGAACTGAGTAGTTGAAACGGAGGGAATGCATACAAAAGACCCCTTGGCCAAGGACATGACATCCCGTCCACCTCCCAGGCCTGGGGACACCGAAACCGGGAGCAGTAGCGATCCAACTTCGCATTCTCAGCGGACGCAAACACATCCAGCACTGGAAGCCCCCAAAGCCGAACCAGATGCAGAAACAGAGACTTCCGGAGGGAGAAAAGTTGAGAGGAAGGAATCACCCTGCTCAGTAGATCCGCCCGAACATTGACCACCCCCCGAATGTACGTAGCCCTGAGAGAAGGAACCCACTCCTGAGCCCACACAAAAATCTCCCTGGCTAGACTGAACAGAGCCCTTGACCTGGTCCTCCCTTGTCGGTTGACATAAGCTTTGGCCACTAAGTTGTCCGTCCCAATAAGAACCGCCTCCCCCCTCAGGGACCCCTGGAAATGGACCAGAGCCAGAAAGACCGCTCTCAATTCGCACCAATTCGACGACCGACTCGCCTCCCGAGGGGACCAAAACCCCTGAACCTGAGCCGACCCCATCCACGCACCCCAACCGGAGAGGCTGGCATCCGTAGTCACCACCACGGGTCTCAGAGGTGACAAAGAAACCCCTACCCGAAGATGATCTGCATCCAACCACCATTGCAATTCCCTGCAAATCAATCCGGACCCCGGAACCCTGTCCCTCAGAGAACCGGACCCCGGCGCCCACCTTCTCAAGAACCATGTCGTCAAGCACAGGAGATGGAAACGCGCCCAAGGAACCAGAAATATCAAAGACGCCAAATGACCCTGCAGACGTAACCATAGAAGAGCTCGTGGTGCAGTCAGTAATACAACCTTCTTTACCAAGGACTGGAGTACACCCAACCTCTTCTCTGACAACGTCACCAAGCCTAGAAGAGTCTGAAACCGAGCCCCCAGAAAAACCAGATCCTGGGACGGAACTAAATCTGATTTCTCCCAGTTGATTAAAAACCTGTGGTTTTGCAGGACCCCCAGAACTTGGGCCACCTGCCTCTGCAACAGGACCCGTGACTGGGCATGAATCAAGATGTCGTCCAGATATGGATGAATAAATACCCCCTCTGAATGTAGCAAAGCCACCAGGGGGGCCAGCACCTATGTAAAAATTTGAGGAGAAGATTTCAGACCGAAAGGTAGAACGCAAACCTGGTAGTGTTCCTGATCCACAGCAAACCTCAGGAACCTCTGAGAAGACCTCGCCACAGGCACGTGCAGGTAAGCATCCCGCAGATCCAGCGACACTAGAAAGTCCCCTTGCCTGACCAATGGAAAGATAGTCTGAATAGACAGCATGCGGAAATGCACCGTCCTGATCCAAGCATTCACCTCCTTCAGATTGAGCACCGGTCGAAATCCCCCTGAAACTTTCTGCACAAGAAACAAGACCGAATAAGTGCCCTGACCCCGTTCTTCCAGCGGAACGCGGGAAATGGGCCCCTTGACCAGCAAGTCCTGTACTCCGTCCAATAATGCTCTTCTCCGTGACCCCCCTGAAGGTAGAGGGGTGGGACGTACCCCTGAATCTGGAGGTACCATCCCAAAATCGATGACATAACCATTGGCCACAATGTCTAGCACCCAACGATCGTTGACACTCTCCTCCCAAGCTGAAAGAAAGTGACTCAGCCTTCCCCCAACAGGCCCTATGCCAGGCCCACAGTGATTGTCAGGACCCCTTCTTGAACCCACCCCGGTTCGCAGGAGCAGACTTCTTAGGAGAAAAACGCGGCTGAAAACGCCGTTTCCTAAAAGAAAAGGATTTGGCATCCCTATTCGGAGAAGATCGGGAATGCTTCTTCCACCCTTTACTCAAAGTAGAACCCCCTTTATAAGGCAAGGCATGCTTCCGTTCCTTAAACGCCTTGGAAAGCATGGATGGCAATTGCTCTCCAAACAAGCTACGACCTTCAAACGGTAGTCTCAGCAAGGCCGCCTTTTCCCCTGGGTCAGCTTTCCATGAACGTAACCAGAGGGACGTACGAGCCCCAATCAAAGCACCAGAGGCCAGAGCCGAAGTACGGACCACATCCGATGACACATCCGCCAACAATCTGGCCTGTTGCTCCATACCAGCCAGGAGCTCTGAACATTCTGCCCCTTCCTGAACAGCCACCGCCAGCTTATCAAAGTCTTGCACCAACGACTGGGCCGCATAAGCAGAATATATACCTGCCCTTAGCGCCAGATTCTCAGCGGCAAATGCCCTTTTAAGACCTGAATCCACTTTACGGTCCGTGGCATCCATAGGCACACAATCCTCCGGATTAACTGCCGTTTTGCCAATCAGGGTAGCTAAAATTGAATCCAGGCGGACCGAAGGAGGCAATACCTCCTCACCCTCAAGTAAATACAGTTTCTGCAGGAATCGTGGAACCTGAGCTTTATCCACATTCTTCCATTCACGAAACACCATATCCTTCACAGGTCCCTGAAAAGGCATGGCAAACTTGGAAGGCGTCTGATATTGTGGAAATAAGTGAGAATCCGAGTTTGAAGGTTGAAACACTGGGAAACCCAAATTGTCCCGAACATGTGCCATCACTTCCCACATTTCTTCTCTGGATACATATTTACCCCCAGATGACGTAGATGGGGCCTCATCACCCTCACTATCCGACGAGGACTTCATTGCAGCAGCCGATGTATGAGAAATTTTAGACTGACCAGTCCTGGCCACCCCTGCTTGAAGAGCCCTGGTAACAGCCACTTCAATCATCTCCTGCACCTCCTCCCTGGACATGAGGGGAGTACCCCTATCCTGTAACTGTGAGCCCCCAGGAGTGGAAACTCCAGCCGCACCCTCCTCCTCAGAGGAGGAGGATGAGACAATCCTACGCCTCTTCGCCGGAACCTTAGGCATGTCAATATCCAATATACACTGCCCTTCACCTAAAATCACTCCCCATAGGAATACACCAATCCCCAAAAAGGTCAAACTCTACTGCCCAAACCATAAAACAGCGGGCAGAACGCCCGTCCTACCTGTAGATCAGTCAAAAAATCGCATTCCCGCAGTTCCCCGCTGCTCTGCAGCGCGGAAACCCGGAAACCGACGCCCCAGCCACAGAGGGCCGGTCGACCCCGTCAGCCGGCCCTCAGTCCGCGTATTCCTGAGCAGCCCGGCTGCTCGTTACAGACGCGACCAGCTGCAGCACTCCTCGCGGAGCTCCGCGTCCCGAGGAGTGCCTCCATCGCAGACCTCCAGGCCCCGCCGTGCAGGAAAGGGAAAAGAAAAACGTCTAGCTTGGGCTAGACAAAAGAAACAGGAGGAGATAGGGTGGGGGGGGTTTAAAAGGGGAAGGGAGGGTCTAGGGGGGAGGCGGGAGGCCTCATTGGTTTAAAAGGAAGGCGAGGGAGGGACAGGAGGTAATTAATAATGCATCCTGTCAGCCCAGCCTCCTCCACCAGAGGCCCCGTCACCTTTGCAGTTAACCAGGCACATACCATTAGAGGTGCCTAGGAACATACTATCAGTCAGTGGGGGTCTGGTGTGACAAAACACCAAGACGGGTCTTCTAATACATGGAAGCATGCAATCGCAGTATAAAATCCAATCTCTGAAGTCGTTGTTACAGGCAACATGTGGCTTCTCTAGTCATCTGTAATAATAAAATGACCTCGTTGATCATAATGCCTGCTGCCAGCAGCCAAGGTGAAAGTCAGGTAACGGAGTAACATTACAGCTGCAGTTTAAATAACATTCGCTTCTTACTATCGGCTTTCCTAAAATGAACAGTGATAATCATGAGGGAGAGGTTTATGTCAAATGTTGATTTTTTTGTACGCTATCGTTAATTACAGAAAAGAAAGAATCTCTTTGTAAATTACTACTCATTCCGAGTTACAGACATTTTTCAATCTGATTTACATTAATCTGATTCTAATAAAGGAGGAAGAATCCAAAGGCTGAAGCACTTTGTGGGATGGGTGGTGGCGTGACCTTGCATTAAAATGAATAAAATGCCCTCTTTGTAAATAAAAAGAAAATTGAAAGTCACCTTGGCTTTTACATGACCTTTTAAAGGAACATCTCAGCAATATTCTTATATTGTATAACAAAGGGTATTTCATCCCAGATATGTTAAATAAACATTGTTGACAACTAGCACACGATAATACATGTAGATTCCAATTCCACATTTTAATGCACAGATAATCTTTAACTTGAAAGAATAAAACATTAAGATCTACAGTTGATGTGCTTCCTTGAAGTAAAATTAAAGCCGACACGTGGAATGTGGCATTTACAGAGATTAGGGTGATTTATTTAATACTTATGTACACAGCAGCAAAACATGTTCGCTGATAAGGCAATGAAGATTCTGCGCTATCTCAAAGTCCAGGCATCTAGAGACAGAGCACATCAGGTCCCCACCACCCCATGTTAATATTTAATAAAAATATTTGACTTTGCTTGTGAAACAGCAAAGGTCGGCTGCTATATCCATGATGCAAACTTTTAAACTGTAAACCGATTTTCATTTTAGTACTGACGTTTCTAAATGGATTCAGCAAAATACGGTTTGGGGAAAAAGCATTTAAAGAAAAATATGTATGTATGATGTATGCTGCAAACTGGTGTGCCATACTAGATAAAGCACTTCCCACTGGTCCTCCAAAAATATAAGTGGAAGGACATGGAGAGAGTTTGGAAGGGGCAGGACCCCTAGGAGTAGAGTTATGGCACCTGGTTTCACGAAGAACCACACCCTATAATAAACACAATTTTATGGGGCACGTAATTCATTTAAGTATCCTTATGTTAGCCTTAAATTGCAGAGGCAAGCAATAAAGCACTGTCTGACACCAGTGCTTTATTTGCCAAAAACGCAATAACATATGTGCAGCGGTGCCAGGTATCCCTTAGGAGCCTGCCACTGATGCTGCCAAATGCCAGGAAGTTAGATTTCATGACAGTAGATTATTGATTCCATTTCATGCCCATTTCGTCCACCCTTCTACACTTCCTGTCTCTTTACTTCTCATTTCCGCCTTTCACGCGCTCATAGTCTGATGATGAAAATTAGGTCCACCATCCATACGCCCGCATGTAAGGAAATCCCTTGCCTATCATTCTGTACAAAATGTATCCTTAATCTCTAAAGTGAGGTTAAAAACGGGGCCATCTCTGTGGCTGTAATTCCACTTCGAGGTCTAGGGGCTGTATTTTATAGTAATCACACTATCTCATAGTGCACTGAATTTGATTCTTTCCGCAGGGTCATCCTCAAACTATTTGTCTTCACTCTCTGGTTTCCTGAACCCGTTTTTGTTGGCTTTTAGGACTCTGCACAGTTACCACTGCTAACCAGTGCGAAAGTGCCTGTGCGCTCTCCTTTAAAACATGGTGAAGTTGGATTACACCCAATTGGCGTATTTAATTTACTTCTAAATCTATAGTAAAGTGGTGCTACCAGTACCAAGGGCCTGTAAATTAAATGCTACTAGCGGGCCTGCAGCATTTATAGTGCCAGCCACTTAAGTAGCCCTTTAAACATGTCAGGCATGCCACTGCAGCCTGAGTGTGCAGTTTTAAACTGACATTTAAATCTGGAAGATAAACCACCTACCGGGTCCAAACCTTCCTTTTCAGGGTCGAGCCTGCGATGGCATGCTCTAGCGCATGCGTATCGCTAGCGAGATGCTGTTGTAGTTAGAAAAAGGCTTGGATCCCGTCTGTCGCTTACCATCTGTTGGCTTACATGGCACTCTTATTTAAGGCCTCGTCCACTTCAGGCCTGGCATAGTTTCTGATCGTGTCCAGGAGCACGAACCAAGCACTGATTAAATGTAACTTAATTAGTGCCTTTCAACTGCGACTGAGGTACTATTTCCCCCCCATTCACCATTATCGTTTTTTGTTTTTTGTTTGCAGTTTTATTTAGCCTAAACTCAACCCAAAGGTATTTCAGCGCTTTACATGAGCCCTAGAAACACTGCACAAGGACACATTCTTTTTTTGGCAGGCACTGGGAGTTTAGTGATTTGCGAGGATCACAGGTTGATGAGCTGACGCTGGGACTTGAGCCTGGTTCAACAGCTCCAAAGACAGCATTTCGAACCCTTACATCACATACTCTCCCCCCACCCTTCCTGTTCCCTCTCTCCATTCGTAGATATTTAGAGAAGTCAAGAGGGTGCCCCTAACTCCTCTCCCCCACCGATGAAAGAGGAGAGCTGATTTATTCGCTCACACAATCTCATTCTGTGTCGCCTTACTGTTTGTTGAACTCAACTACTTCTGTCTCTCTCTTTCTCCCTTCTTGTTTCTCTCTCTACATATTTCTCCCTCTCTCCATGGAGTATCACTGAAATAGATCCAGACTTGTAGACGGGCCCCTCGGGTTTTCACCCTGTTGCCATCCTTTCTTTGTAGTGCCTCGAGGTGCTCCCCGTCCTGTGTTGTACCCTTGGTAGCTTTCTCGGCTGTTGCAAGTGGTGATCCCGTGTTCTGAGGGAATCAGGCAGTGCCTGTGAGGGAACCCCATACCGGCTCTGCCTGCTGGCTGGGTGAGGGAATGTTACCACCACCTGCAGTGTGGTGCACAGCTCCGCACATATAGGGACCTACTCTTAACGGGAACTACAAATCCCATCCTGGCCAGGATTGGCCTATGGTATTTTATGAGTCAACCTTACGACAAAGAGCAGCTAACAGGATGCCTGCCTGAAGAATGAGCGGTACTCTAAGCGTTATAATGGCAGTTTTCGCATTCACCATGTCCAAAATCCACTGTTATTACAACCCTAGAGCGATACCAGTTGGGAGCTGCCTGGATTCTCGCTCTTCAGTATGCTTGCACGGCCCATCGCTGACCGCTGTCCTCCATTCACTAGGACAGGAAGATACCATCCTCGGGTTTCAGGACCACACTCCAGCGCCCTGATGACCCCGCAGGTCCTTTAAGCACACAGTGGATGGTCCACTCTAATCCCCTAATGTGGGACACAATTGGAATGTCACGATCAGTTTTTTCAATTAATTCTGGTTAATTTTACTAAAAGTCGTTCGGTTCTTTCAATTCAAGCTAGTTCACTTTCTGCCTTGACAATATCAGTGATAGAGTGCACATCCTGCTTTTAATTATGCATAATAAACTATGAACTACGAATATTCTGCCCTGCCGACGGCATGCACCCAAGACATAAAATATATAAATGGCATAACTTCAGCATAATGAATTGATAGTTTGATATCCAGGTTTGAATGTGACATCTCATATTAATCTCAGGTTTCAGTCTGCAGGTCACACAGCTTGCACTAGAGACTGTTTCATAATATTTCACATATGTTTCTACATGCAGTTTTTTGTCTTTAAAACACCTGTGCACTTATTGTAAAATCAACGTTTGTATAAGTAAAATACATGTAATTAAGGGTGAAATATCAATTGGGTTAACACATCTAAGAGCATGTTGTACTATCAGCTTTTGAAGTTGTCAGCTTTATTCGCTACCTGTGGGCAAAGTATTTTGAATATGTTTCCTTATTTTTTCTGACGTTCACAATAGTTTGTGATTTTGAGTGTTCATGTGTGAGCCTTTGGGTCACGAGGCACTAATTAGCTTCAGGGTATTACGACGAAGAGCTTTGGTGTGGAGGTTCAAACTGGCCACGGTGCACAAAGGTCACCCCCTTATGCCATGGCTTGCGTTTCCCATACTGTCATCTGAAACAGAAGTTTAGTTGCCCCTTCTTCTGATTTTGGCTTCTTTGCATATAATGAGACTTCTGTTAATCTTAAAAGAGTGCAAGGATATTTTGCACAGCGCTGTTCTGTGAAGTGCTTCTTATGTTCCCTTCAGGCAGATTGGTCTGTGTCATTGTATAGTCCTGTGCACATTCCTGTTGCACTTTTAGAGCTCATGCGGCGCTGTATGTGGAACAAATGACATGGGTGGCCATTCACTCACACTGTCTAGCGATCCATATGTACACAAGCCGCATACTTCAACTCACCAACACAGTTACACAACACACCACATACATCCAATCCACACCACACAATTCCACACTATGCCACCAAATTCAACAGCGCACCGCATAACTAAACTCCACCACATACCACTCCACAACACAAAATACCATTCAACATAATTACAGTCCATGACACAGAATCCCACTCCACATATTTACAGTACACTCAATACCACATAATCACTATCCACGTAATTTCATGGCACACCGTGCCACATAAGTCCACTATACAAATCCACTCCACATTCCATCACACATAATTCCACAACTAACAATTCCAATCCAAACCACATAATTCCACTCCACACTACATACAGCCACTTCACTCCAAACCAATACACATGCATAAAAGACATTGTAATTTACAACGCTAATAGCTCAAACTCTTACAAATGCGAGACCCATTGCATTACAAATGCTTGTTAATACAAGTCACCCCTAAGGTGAGCCCTACACATAGCCCAAAGGGTAGGTAGGGTGCAGTGTATTTAAAAAGCTAGACATGCACTTTTACGTTTCACATGTCTGGGGGCAGAGCCACCTGGTGCTGAAGCTCTGACGGATCGGCTCCTCCACACTGCCGGACCAGCCCGTACCATTACTCCCCTGGCCCGGAAAGCCACCAATGCTTGCTAATCCTCGCGGCCCATACCCTGGATGCTCCCGAAGCCGGCCTTTGCCTCGGAGGCCCTGCAGCGACATGGACCATGGGAGAGCCTAAGATGCAGGTCGGCGGACCACGCAGTGGAGCTTCATCGCTCTTTGAGAGCGCTTGCTTGTGCTTGGGCACTGTACCATCTGTGGGCTAGGAGGTAATCCTGGGAAGCTGCTGATTACTGGACACACGCTTGCCTTGTGGATGGGAGGCAAGGTGGAGGCTGCTGGAGCGACGCGCAACCAACAGCTCGACCTGACGTTGCATTATATGGAGGGTAGGAAGAACTGACATGTGTCCGCTTTCTTTCATACCTCCACCTCCTGCCCTTGTGGTGCCTGCTTTACCTTTGCCACTGTGGCCCATCCAACTTGACATACTTCCACCGTGGGGCCTACTATTACCCCTGCCGCCATTCGCTTTAGTGGAGCACCGATAATAGTCCTCTCGAGGGACTAACTGAGAGAAACACTGCATCGGGTGCTGGGGGCCCTGGGGCCGTGCGTGTTACGATAATTTACTGCTGCAGACCCGGCCTGTGGCCCTTACGCCCCATCAACTAATACTTGCCCACCCTGAACACTGGCGACTAGTTGCAATTAACTGAAGGCCCTGCCCTGTGTGATAATCGTTGTCTGGGACCCCACTTTATACCCATCATGGGCAGTGGCCCCAAAGCTCTCTACTCCTTGCGCCAAGATGGCTCGTGGGGACCCTAAGCATCAAAAGCTCCCATTTGAAAAAAGCAGGCCACCCACCGACAGACACCTCTGTGGCTATGGAGGGTGGTGCAGCGGGTGGGCCTGAGCCAGAGCAGACAACGGACATAAGCGCCATAATGGCAGAACTCAGGTCAGGTTTTAAGGCAACTGATGCTCGCTTTGACACACTTGTAAAACATCTGGACCGCATGGGAGAGCACCTGGACCGACAGGATCCGAGGATGGAGGAGGCGGAAGAATATATCTCCACACTTGAGGACAGAGCCACTAAGGTAGAGAAAAGAGTGGCGAAACTGGAGTCCAGATTGCGCACTTTTGCCATCAAGAATGAAGATTTGCTCATGAGACGACGATGGCAGCGAGAGCTCCCGTCATGCTCTGCGGCTGAAGGCTGCGAGGCAGAAGGAGGGAGAGCGCGCTGAGACAAGACGCGCTTCGGCTGAAGGAAGGAATGCGGAAGCCGCCCTGGATTCATTGCTGAAGCCGGGCTGCCGGAGGAATGTGGAAGCCACTGCAGAGCCGTTGTTAGGGACGCCGGTTGTAAATTCAAAAAATTGCCCGGAGCATTAATTCAAGCCAGGTCCGCGGATGGGTTGTGAAAGCTTCGGAACTGGAAGGAAGGTCGGGCAAAGTTGCTAGGGACCCCGAGGCAGGCGTTTCCTAGCTGTGTCAACGCGGGGGCGTTTTTTACGGGCTACTGGAGGCGCAAATATCTGGCTCCCTGTCGGAGGACCCTGGCCAGTCCTCGAGGAGGAGAAGAGGAAGAAAACTACAAGAAATTCGCATCGAATGTACGGAGTAGAGGTGACTTTTCCAGGGCTTTTATCTCATGGCGAGAGGCAGCGGCTCAAGTTGATTTTTTAAGGTACAGAGAAAGCAGAGAGTTATAATTCCGTTTTTGCGTGTATCCCCAATTCAAGATTCTTTTTTTTTTTTCTCCCCCCCCCCACTTTTTTTTTTTTTTTTTTTTCTTCAGTGGGTCTGCTTACAGAACTTGCTGGATTTGCCTAGTACTTAAGGCTTATTTCTCTTGGTATATTCCGTGGGGGGGGGGAACATAAGGTGATAAGTGGGAAAGAGGGGGGGGATTTATTTTTTTTAATTTTTTTTAATACTTTGATACTCAGCACTACCTAAAGGAGGATTTGGGTTGAAGGGGCTCGTAGAAGGACTATATTAGGACTATATTAGGGCTGGCAAAGGATTTTTTTTTAAACAGGTCTCACCTCGCCCTTTCTCTTTAAATTGGAATCTGCTAGTGTAATTTAATTTCCTTTTTCTTTCCCTCCGGGGGAGAGGGAAAAATGCGGCGGTCTCCACATTTTCCAGGTCGCTCTGCTGCCAGAGTTCCTAGGACAACTCGCATTGCCAAACAGAAGCGACCAGCCCCTTCGGATAACCACCTGCACAAGGCTCTGGACTCTGCCCCCCTCCTTTAATTTCAGCTATCGATTCAGTCTCTAGTCTGCCTGCACCTCTCCCTATCAGCCCTCTACCCTTAGAAGCCGATTCGTCCATTCCCCTTAGCCTGGATTGCCCGTCGGATGATTCAAGGGCCCCCCCATCGGATCTGGATTCTAGTCCAGGGTTAATTAAGGGCTCGCCATTACGGACTCAGCCGATCACCGGCAGCAGCTCTGAGATAGCTGATGATCCAACAGTGAACACTGGATCTGCTCTAGACCCCTGTTTCCTTTGTTTGGAAGTGGAAGGAATCGTAAGGAAGATCATCTGGTTTCCAGCATTACCCACACTCCCCCTTCGCAGCTGATTGACTCTGCTTCACTATCAGCAAAAGAATTGATCGACAAAGCAGGGCCAAACGCAGTAACTGAAGTTCCTATCCACATTTCTTCCTCTATTGCTTCTCCTGTTGATTCGGCCGGGCCTAAGGTGTTAAGGGAAGCCTCTGCACAGGGAATGATAGTTATATCAGACGCCGGTGTTCCTGCGGACAACTTACTTCTGCAGATTTTAAGTGAGTTGAAAGCATTAAAAATCTCCCAGGACGATGCGAATCAGAAAACAGAATCTCAACTGAACCTGATCTGTAGTAACATCCAGCAACTTAATTCACGACTCACAGGTATTGAACAACAAGTCTCTGCTTTGCAGGATACTCGGGTGACGGTTGAACCTTCTCTGGCAAAATGCCAAGCTGACCTGCTAGATCCACAAATTCGTCTGGATGATGCTGAAAACCGATCACGTAGATCCAAATTGCGTATGGAGTCCCTGAAGGGCGCGAAAACAGTCAGACAGTCATGGAGTTGGTGACAGATCTTATAAAAAATCATGTTCTAGCCGGGTCTGAGGATAAGTATCCGGATCTAACAATCATGAGAGCCCATCGGGTCCCTGCGGTCCAACCATCAAACTCTAAATATCCTCGAACTATACTAGTGAACTTTGGGGACTTTCGTATTAAGGAACAGATTTTCCAGAAAGCAATCAGAACTAAAACTTTCCAGATTCCCGGGGACTATGCATTCAAGATTTTCTCAGATATGTCAGTGGCGGCGGCACATCGAAGGAGAGAGCTTAAAGATATGATTCCAGCCTTCCAAAAAGCAGGGGCGCATGCATTCCTCGTGCAACAATCAAAACTTAAAGTGTTTTTTAAGGGTCACTCAAACTTCATTCATACGGTTGATGCTGCTAAATCTTTGTTGCATGTAATTCAAAACTCTGAACAGCTGGCACGAGAAAGGGGGGGCGGGGGAACGCAAGAAAGACTATAAGGATCTATTGAATACTAGAAATGACAGTCTCATAGTAGAGGCCCGACCTTCTTTTTGTTTTGTTTTTGTTTTTTCCCCCTTTTTTTTTTTCCCCCCCTTTTTTTTATTTTTTGTTGTTTTTGAGGTGTGTTTGTGTTTTTGGTTTCTTTTTTTTTTTTTCTTTTTGCCGTAGCGTATGGACAGACTACTCTAATTTTCTCTCCCTAGCCTCTAGCCCAAGGTGCTATGACAAGGAACCCTGCTAGGAAAGAAGCGGGACAAAGGGTGGGGGAGGGATGTGGCCCCGGATTGTCCAGACAGGAGGGCTCCAGGTGTGGGCCACTAAAGGGAGGGGGGAAAGGAGGGTATGGATATTAAGATCTGTTTTAGTCAATATAAAGGATCGTCACGATTGATTAGGATTTTTGTCTCCAGATTTAGTGAGGCTACAGGCACACTAGCTCAAAATTTAATTAAATGACAAATTCACTTTTGCCATTAGGATTCCTATCCTGGAATATTAATGGATTAAACAATCATAGGAAGAAGTCCGCTATCGAAAAGAGGGTAATTGATCTCAATCCCTCAGTTATATTTCTTCAAGAAACCCATATTCCATTTCATAAAGTTTCAGGTTTTCAAATGTTTAAAAAGATGGCTGATTTTAAAGTTCTTGCGGCAGCCTCAGCGGCTCATAGAGGGGTGGCAGTTTTTTTAGCTAAAACCCTGAATGCACAACCGCTGGACTTTCTCTCCGACCCTGAAGGGCGTTGGTGCTGGGTTCGGTGTACAATTGCAATGGAGAGATTCATTTTTGTTAGTTTTTATGCCCCTCTGACGGATGATCCGGCCCCGTATATAGACTTGTTTCACTCCCTTCTCCAGCTGACAGGGAAAATTATTATTGGGGGGGATTTTAACTTTCTTCAGGATCCAGCTCTAGACTCTACCGTAAAAGGTAAGAGACAGTATAAACCTAAAGTAGCCAAGATGTTTAGAGATTATGTTAAGGTGCTGGCATTATGTGATCCATGGAGGACAAACACCCCCGACGTGAAGGAATATACCTGTATCTCTTCACGGTTTAAAAGCTCCTCGCGTATAGATTTCTTTTTGATCTCTGAAACTCTGTGTTATCGATCTCAGTCCGTCCTGCATTCTGGTCTTTCAGATCATGCCCTTCTGCTGCTGGAAATTTCACTCCACTCTATAATTAAACCACTGCAGATTAGAAGGTGGATTTTCAATCTCCGCCTTTTGACGGGAGAAGGGTGGATACAAACTTCACAGGTTGAAATAAGGGAATTTTTTCAACGCAATCAGGGGTCGTCAACCCCAGCAATAGTCTGGCATTCATTTAAGGCTTACTTCAGGGGCTGTGTGATCGTTAAAGAGGTAGCTGATAAACGGGCTCTGAAACAACAAACTGCGGTACTGGAAGATGTAGTTCACAAGTGTTTAGTTTCTTATTTGAATGCCCCTTCGGATATTAATAGAAAGGCGTTTGAAGCTGCCAAGAAAGCGTTACCGGGATTTTTTTTTTAAAGTTGATATAGAATATGGATCTTATAAACAGAAAAGTTATGAAGAAAGCAATTTTACGGGAAAATTCTTGGCATGGCAAGCTAGAGATCGTATCGCTGGCAATGTTATACACGCTTTAAGATGCCCGATTACTGGGGCTAGGCGCACTGAGCCTCGGGACCTTGACCAAATCATGCTGGAGCACTATAAACAAACCTATAGTGACGTCTCAGTTATAGATTCCAGGACCACCGAGATGTTCCTGTCGGGCCTTAATATTCCCTCTCTTTCAGAGGAGGACCGTAGGGGATTGTCTCAACCATTTACAAAGCCGGAACTTCTAGATGTAGTCAAGGATCTCCCCACAGGGAAAACCTGTGGCCCGGATGGCTTCCCGGCTGAGTTCTATAAGACCTACATAAATGTGTTTGCTGAGGAGTTCTTAGCCCTTTTAAACGATATATTACAAGGCGAGGAAATCCCCAGAACTTGGCACACAGGGAATGTGGTTAGCTTCCCTAAGAAAAATAAAGATAGGGAGGATCCAAATGCTTACCGTCCAATTTCATTGTTAAACACAGACTATAAAATAATGACAAAACTACTGGCTAATAGGCTTAATGGGGTAATTAGTAAACTGGTGCATCCCGATCAAAATAGTTTTGTGGCTGGTCGACAACTGGCCACAAACACGCACTATTTAGCAGAGGCTCTTGATTATTTTACGACTAATAAAATCCCTGCCATTATTCTTCTGCTGGACGCAGAGAAAGCCTTTGATTTGGTAGTTTGGGACACGCTTTATTTAATTTTATCTAGTTATAAGGTACCCACTCAAGTGATCTCTTTAATTCAAAGGCTGTACTCAAATGCTAGGGCTAATATTATTATAAACTCAAGGTCTTTTGGACAGTTTCAAATACAACGAGGGACAAGACAAGGGTGCCCACTATCACCTATTTTATTTGCCCTTTTTATTGAACCACTTGCCATTAAAATTAGACAGAATACCCACGTTCAGGCACCACTAAAATCAATGGGAAAAATTAAACTTTATGCAGATGATATTATTTTGTTTTTGGACACAAAATACTCCTCTCAGGAAGCGACCTTTAATATATTTAAAGAATTTCAGCAAATCTGTGGCTATAAGATTAATAGGACCAAGACCGACATCATTCTTTGCGGCACTACTCCTAATTGTCTTCTTCCTGAATTAAGAGAATGCGTAAACCCCAACCCAAAAGGATACTTGGGGGTTTTCTATGCGGACAATATAAGTGATCTTTATGAGCTGAATTTCGCTCCCCTACTTCAGAAAACACAGGCTTTACTCACTCGTTGGAGGCCTCTTCCTCTTTCAATATAAGGGCGCATCGCATTAATTAAAATGTCAATCTTACCACTTTTTAATTTCTTGTTCGCAGCTATTCCGTGCGTTTTAACGCAACCCTTTTTAAAAAAACTGGAATCCCTATTTCGCTCCTTTATCTGGCTGAACCAAAAAGCTTGAGCCCCTTTGAGTATACTGTACGCCAATAAGGAGAAGGGGGGACTGGCCTTACCCAATTTCAAAGATTATTACTATGCTTTCTTTGCACACTATTATGCTAGCTTTAAGTTAGAACACTTTGTGGGCTCCAAGTTTTTTATTGATTTTCAGGTACTAATATGCCAAGAGCATAATATTCGGAACCCAGCCCTTTTGACCAAATCCCCTAAAAAAGTTTGTTATAAAATTCTTAAATGGTTTCTTAAGAGAAGAGTGGATTTCGCTAGAAAATATTCAATCCCCTCTGTACATTTTGACACCCCACTCTCACAGATTTCTCTAGGTTCAGGGACTCAGCTTAACGAAATCACGGTGAAAAGGTGGGAGCGCGCTGGATATAGTAAAATTGGAGATTTCTGGGTTGAGGGTAACTGGGAAGCCCCATGGAGAATCATGATCAAAGTCAATAATGATCTTTTGCTGGTCAGATCCTACAATATTTTGCTGAGGGTTTTTATAGACTTAGATACTAATTCTATCATTAATACCCAATCATTGGTATCAGAATTAGTCACTCCTTCGCGGGTAGGGAACGCAGGGGCATGGAGAAGGCTCTTGGCAGAAAGGTTTAAAGTGGATTTGGGGATAATAGCTCAGAAGAAATGGGTTAGACAGGAGGGCATGACGCTCTCAAGTGAATACTGGGAGACTATTAACCGCCTAAATTTCTCTGCGCTACGAGGGGCTAATTGGCACAGAATGATATTTTTGCTGTATCGAACCCCGCAAGCCCTATCCCGTATAGGGATCGGCCACCCAAATATGTGTTTTCGGTGCAAGGAAATTGGGGCAGCTGGCTGGATACATACGATAGCGACATGTAAATGTATACAGAGATACTGGAAAGAGGTCTTTGCAACGTTAACATCCATTGTGTCGGTACCCATATCTCCGAGTATTCACCTGTTGAGTCTGGGCTATGATCCCGAGGCAAGACTCTCCCCTCGACTCGAGAAGTTCGAATTTATAGCCACGGTGGTGGCTAGGTCACTGTTGCTGAGAAACTGGCGGTCTGAATTAGCTCCTACTAGTCAAGGATGGTACAATAGGATGATTCAAGTTAGACTTCAGGAGATGAGATATGCTAGGAGAATAGGTATTGTCAAAAAGTTAGCTCTACTCTGGGGAAACTATTTCTTGGACAAGCCTGATTGATCCTTTTTTTTTTTTTTTCTTTTTTTCTTTTTATTCTCTGAAAGTGACAATGAATCTTGTTGTGTACTGATGTAAAAAATAATTAAAAAATATATTTTTTAAAAAAGAATGAAGATTTGGAGGCACGAGGACGCCGCAAAATTCTTCAGGAATCAACAGCCATGGGGCACTTGGACCTCTTCGTGGAATACCTCCTTGCTGACATACTTGGCCGCCAAAACTTCACAGTCACGTTTGTGGTTGAGCGGGCCCACAGATCTCTGAGACCGTGCCCAATTCCAGGCCTGATCATCGCCTGGCTACTCAGTTTTAGAGATTGTCACACATCTTTATCACTAGCGATGGGGTTAGGTCCCCTCCAATACCAGGGGATGACCTTTCTTTGTTCCCAGAATTCACTGTAGCCGTCAAGGAGGCCAGACGCAAATACACTGACATCAAAATGGCCCTGTACAGGTTGAGTATGTGCTATGGCATGCTTGATTTGGCACACCTCAGAGTTGAAGTGAATGGCAAGATCCTCATATTTGACAATCCTGCTGACGCCCTGCAGGTTTGCAAATCGCACATCAACGACCTTGCTCCATCCGGTCACAGCTCATCTCTCCCCCACACACAAAAAATGCCTACAGCACGGATCTGTTCCCTTCAGATTGATCGCCCACCACATGACCAGACTGCTACTGGCGCCCTTCAGACATGTGCCTTGACTCTCTGCCCTTCGACTGATTTGCCTCTGTTTTGATTGTAAGAATTATGAAAAGCATGTGCCCTAGATCACATCTGCTCATCCTAATTCCAGCTGCAAGGCTTTATTCCTTCATTTTCAAGGGAGCCCCTGGCCATGGTGTTGCTACCCCTTCATGGTTGAAATCACACAGCTGTCTTTGGGGTCTTCACTTCCTCTGTTAGTATTATGGGGATTCACTGGCCATGTTCTTGCCGGGTGTGGGAGGTGGGTGGGGGCTCAGTTGTTATTTGTTGTTTTTGTTCTAGTGTTGCGTATTGCCTTATTGTCACATCTAATTTCCATACATATTGAAACTTTTTCGTGTACATGTCTGCATACTTGACAAGCACTGTTACAGAGGTCCATCCTAAATACAACATTTATTTACTGGAATATCAGGAAGGTTAACAATCCTCATAAGGGTAAACAAGTTTCACAGTATTTGTGCAAACAGGGTGCCCAAATCAGCTTCCTGCAGAAGATCCATTTCCCACCGCGGTCCACGCCTGCTTTTGCAGCTGCATGGGGCACTCACCGATAATTCTCAAGCTACAGTTCCTAATCCCCATGAGTATGCATCCTCATTCATAAAAGCCTCCCTTTTTACCCGCACTTCATATCTACTGACCAGCAGGATAGATAAGGGCTAGAGGCAGGCACCTTGGTAGGTCATAAGATACTACTAGCTAATATTTAAGCACCAAACACAGACGACCCTGGCTTCTTCCAGTCGCTGTTCATTAATTTAGATAGTACAGATAATGACCATATTATCCTGAGTGGTGATTTTAATATGCTCCTAGACTCTGCACTGCAGATCACGGCCACAAACACTGCAGGCAAAACTCATGCACCTCGTGTAATGCATGACATCTGTGACACCTTTACGTTAAAAGACCCCTGGTGCCTGCGCAATCCAGACACCCTGGCCTACACCGTCTAACTCAGAGCTGGACACATATAGACTACTGATTGGTCTACACAGCAACAGTCCCATGGGAACTCACAAATACAGCCCACTACGTACCCTCTCAGACCACGCTCCGGTCAAGATGACCTGCCGAATCCCCTATCTGGGAGAGCGTTAGTGACTTTAGCGATTTCCCACGAAGGCGCTACAAGATCCGCTTTTTTGCACTGAATTCCATACTTTGGTTACAGAATATTATGAACTTAATGAAGGCTCGGTCACCTCACAGGCCACCCACTGGGAGGATTCCAAGGCATGCACAAGAGGTGTCTGCATCACAAAACACTCTGGGGTTCTACAAGACATCCGTAATAGCCCTGCCCAGGTAGGCAGAACTAACAGAATTAAATCAGACAGATGCCTATCGAGGCAATGTCCCTGACCTACTAAAACGTGCCTCACTGATGGAGGAATTTAGAGACCTGGCAGAACACCAGACCCACTACCTAGGGAAATATGCTACAGCTCACCGTTATGGCAATGGCGTCTGACCAGAGCGCACCCTGGCATGCCTTCTCGAACCCCCTTGATCCACCCCCTATGTCATGGAACTTCACAGGATGGCTCACATATCAGACACTAACAGTATTTAGGCCAAATTCCTCTCCTACTATACCCAATTGTACACAACGAGACAGCAACAATAACTCAATGATGGCACAATTCCTATAGGAAGGGGCCAAGGTCTGGCTCACTATGGCTCAGCAGCAATTTCTAAGTGAACCATTCACATTCAAAGAGATCGTACAGGCCATAGATGATGTAGGTGGATCCAAGGACCCTGGACTGGATGGATTCACCGGAGCATTTTACCAAGCTTACAAGCATATCCTTGCTCCGCATCTCCTAGCGGTATACTCTGAAGCCCTTGAAGCAGGTGTTCTACCTCCATCGATGCAAGAGGCTGTGATTACACTATTACCTAAACCAGACAAAGACCGTTGGCTTTGGCGCTCTTATTCCCCCATCTCTCTTGAAATTCAACAATAAGATATTGGCCAAACTACCAGACTCACGACTGTCCATGTTGATGGAGCAAGTCATATCGTTGACCTGGTCGTGCTTTGTCCCTCATAGATCTACATCCATCAAACGCCACAAGTATTTTGCAATGCTTAATAAGCTCTCCCCCAACACCCATGCAGCAGTTGCCCTGCGTGACCCTGAGAAGGCGTTCGATTCCCTAGAATGGACATTCCTTCCAGCAACCCTATGAAAGCTGGGACAACCTCGGGGTTTCACATCCCTGGTCATGCTATGGTACTTGTAGCCCACTGCTCAAATTCGGCTTAAAGATACCTTCTCCCCCCTTCCTGGGCACCAGGGTTATGCGGCAAGGCTGGCCACTGTCCCCTTTACTTTTTGGAATAGCCATGGATCCGCTAGTCCATCACTTACAAGAACAGCACCTCCTTAGAGGGTTGCAGTTGAAACTTGGCACGCTGCTTATTTAATTCTCTGAGGATGATTTTTTGTTGTTCATACGGCATCACACTGACAATTTAGACCCTATTTTGTGAGAAATTGTCTGATTTTGAACCTTTTGAGGGCTGCATATTAACTGGTCAAAGTCAGAGTTGTTCCCTCTCACAGACGCGATGACCATGGTTCAGTCTAAACTTCCACTAAAGTGGGTACCAACACTGCCATTGATAAACTAGCTGAGCAAGTAGAGTGGTGAATTCGCCTCCCACTATCAATGGCAGGCCAAATTACCATTATTAAAATGGTGGTGCTCCCCCATTTTTTGTATTTATTTCTCAGTATACTTTATCCACTCACCAACTCCTTCTTGCCTCCCTCAGAAGCTTGCTGACACAACTTAAGTGGTCCGATAAAGACCTCGGATCCGCGGGGACATCCTAGTCCTTCCCTATGAGCATGGTGTGTTTGAAGTTCCCCATTTTCACATGTATTACTTAGCCACACACTGCTAATTCACGCATCATTGGTAAAATGCAGATGTCCGACTTCCATATGCTACACCTAAGAAGGACCTGGCCTCTCCCACTCCACTGTGAGAACTACTCCCAGTGCCTCACCCGCCAGATCTCTCGGACATCAAAACACTCTCTACCACTAGTTGGGCATGGCACAGACTGGCTCGGATCCTCAAAAGCGACCTGCTGTATTCTCTTGAGTTGTAATTGCCAAACAACCCATGGCTTCCCTTCACAAAAGAAAAGCTGATTCAACGTACATTGAACAAGGTGGCTTTGTGCACCTTCTGGATCAGTTTCCGGAAGGACATGTCTTCTCTTGAATGGGCGATATCAGGCTAACTACTGCCACCTAAATGGACTATTTTGTGCTCCTGCATCTTCACAGTGCCTTATGACCCCTGATCCCCTCCTACCTTCTAGCACCAGAGGAATTCAAGCCACTAACGCTACTTATCCCTGACACAGAGGGAGGGAGGTAGGTCTCCAAACTGTATCATACCCGTCTGGAACTGTTGCCAACACATGACACTATACTGCAGGCCACTTGGGACGCTGAGTTGGGTCGCGCACACTCTTTTGACAAAATGTGAAACTTTTGCTGCACGCAAACATGCTTGGTCTCTATGAACCACCGACATAAGCTTATACATTATACATTTTAATGACTTGTATACACTACTGCTGAGGCGCTGATCAAACTAGACAACACTCGCTCCCCGAACTGCCCAAAATGTCAGGCATCCACAGATGATTTTGCCCACATGATGTGGACGTGTCACATTATTGCACAATACTGGAGAGACATTTTCGGCCAACTTACATTGATGACAGACTTAACTCTTGAGCTGAACCCTCTCCTCACCTTACTGGGATATGTGAATGATGTTCCTAAGCCTTCCCAACGCTGCACAGCCATGGCCCTTTTCTTAGCTAAACGCAAACTTGCCATACACTGTGGCAGCAGAACACCTCCCACAGCAGAGGCCTGCCTTTGTACTCTTATATATTGCAACAGTACCCTTGAATTATATGCCAGGTTCCATCCACCCACGAGCAGGCCTAGGGATATATGGCAAACCTTCAGGGACTACTTATTGACAACAGATATGCCCCCTCAGGGCAGTAGCTTCTGGATTTGGGAGATCTTATATTTGCTGTGCTTGATGTATGCAAATGCTGATATCTTTATTGCTACTTGCCTCTCCAGGTTACTCTGTAGAATGGACTTCTATCTCTTCTATGTTGTATCTGCTTGTTAATGTGTGGCTAGTCTCTGCTGAAGACACTGAATGCGTTGCTACTTCTATGTTATTTTATCCCGCCTGTGGATCAGGATATGCTTGTGCTTTATGTATGGTATGATAAAAAACATAACCAAAAGTTTTTTTAAAGAATCACATGTCCTGGTAGTGAAAAATAAATTTTTCACTACTCTGATGCCTACTTCTCCTACAGATATTTGCATTTAATAAGTCGTAACTTTCAATTGAGAGCAGATGGGAATATCGAGTTTGGTGTATGCAAAACTGCAATATAAAATCCTCTTTTATTGTAAAGTCGGATTCTAAGTCACAATTCTGAAAGTGCCAGTTTTAGGAAGTTGACATTTTCTTGTTTTAATCATTTGGTGCCTGTATCCTGGGTCACATGAGTAAGTGTAGCTGGCAGTTGTTTTTTGTGTATTGCTCCCAGACATTGAGACAAAGGAAGAATAGGTTTTTGGGAGGATAGGCCATCTCTGCCTTGATAGAGCGGGCAGAGCTGTTACCTACCACACTTGTCATCACAAAGTCTGTGCCACAGTACACTCACAAAGGGTTTTACACCAGTCTGTTTGTAACCACAGACAAGCTGGGGGCAGGGAGGTGGAAATGACAAGCTCCTCTGTGGCTGGAAGTCTCCAAAAACATCTCCTACTTCAGAGTGGGCACCAGGTATAAATATTGGACCCTAGGGTACACAACAGGACCTATGGATACTACATAAGAAGGACTGCTGTGCTGCTCTGCTGCCTGGACCTGCAACTGGATGTGCCTAAGCCCTGCGGATCTCTGCTGAAGTAAGTTCCTGACCACCCCAAGAGGTGCCCCACAGGTCCAGGACCCGTGTGTTGCATCAGGTGAGTTCTCTCAAATAGAAGGAACAAATCCTGAAGTTCTGGGCTCACGCAACTGTGAACAGGCCTATTAACCCCAGTATCTTTCCACTGGGGCTGCACGCCAACATGAACCCGAACCTTTATGCCACAGTGAATGCCAGTGACGCCCAGCAACACAAGATCTACACTTCATCCTGCAGCATCAACATCCCGCAGTGACTGCCAAAATGAATATCCAGCAACGACCATTCGCGACACCTGACCGGATCTTTGCACTACAGCGACAACCGGTTGCAACACTCGGCCTGCTCTTTGTGCTACATCGATGAAAATCTGAGATGTTATTCTTGCTCCTTGTGACGACCTCCACTAAGACTGACTCTAAAAGATAACTTTTTCAGAGGAACTATCTTGGTCCTTGTATCCAGCTCGCACTCCATTGTGGTCAGCCTGAAACGGGTGACTTTCACCTTGTCTCATGTGACCAGATACCCACGAGTGGTGCTTTGCCCTTTTAGGCACTTTGCTTACCTAAAATCTTTAAAATTGCATATCTCCTGTTCTACTGATTGGATTTTTGTAATTTTGGTCTCAAACAATTTATCAGCTTTTACTCTGTTGGGGTGGGATGTGGGCTTTACTTGGTTTGTGTTTCCACTTTATTACTGTTTGAAGTGATGCATAAATACTTTACACAAAGCCTCCACGTTATGGCTGACTGTTTTTGTGACAAGCTACCAGAGGGTTAAGCAAAGGTCTATTTTCGGGTTCCTTGTGACTTGACCATGACAAGTATTGTGGTTACTGCTTGAGCAGGGTTCCACCTCCTCAAACAGTAACATAATTTCCTACGTAGAATCAAACAGTAATCAAGCAAGCGACATACGTTAATCACCTCCTTAAGCATTGAAAAATAACAGCCACCAAAGCCAATGTGAAACATCAGTCGCCCCATCTACTACTTTTTCATGGGTGTGACCCCTTTAGTAAGTACTTGGCAAAGGTCATCTTCACTGGCAATACTTGCACACAGACCACTCCCGCCCTGAACCGATCTTGTGGATATAGGAACTCTGTGCCTGAGTGGGAAGATGTAGTATTATGTTCTTTATATTATTGTTTAATTGTGGTGCATGCTTGCACTCATGCCTTTGGTTAGAATGTTAGGATTGCCGGGTGGTAGGTGACAGTTGGAATGGTGACGTTTGGGAACGAAGAACAGAGTGGAGGTGTGCTGCATCTCTTTCTTATTTGCTATAAATAAAGACATTTTCTGCTCAGCTTTAAAAATCATCACTACAATTTTGGCTACGATCTTACGAACAGCCAATTCCATAGAACCCCCATTGTGTGTATGAGGAAGGACAGAGCTAACAGCTGCCTGCTGAACGATATGTGGGCCAGCCTGTAGCACGGCTCTTTTCAGGCATCCGTTGTCCATGAAAATCTCACTGAGGAGGCACGCGATACTCTGCTGCTACAGATGGCACAATATGCTTTCCTTGTTACCCCTCGAGACTGTACAAGAGGCACAGTTGGGCTGTGTCGGCCATGTCAAGGAATCTAGCAGGCTGAGTTCCCATTCCTGCAGCAATGTTTGTATGAGTTCCCTCAAGACCTTCCCCCACCGGCTGCTACTCAAATGATGAAAAACTAAATATATATTTTGCATCTTACCTATTTAGGTCACTGCACTCTGATCAACTTCTCCGATCTCCTCCAAACCATGCTGCCTAGCTATTCATGTGTGAGGAAGTCATTTCGGATAAGAGAAGTGTTCATACTGATCATGATGACGTTGTTGATGTGAGAACACATCACCATTTTGGTTTTGGCTCATCCACTGGAGTTGCACTGTCATTTTGGATCCTGTCGTTGACGTGTAAAGGCACAGCCAGCCTGAATTGCATTCAGTCATCAATAACGCACCATCATTTTAGGTAGGGTTGGATATCCTATTTCATTAATGACATTTTGGATGTGGCTCATTCATATTTTTCTTCTAGTATTACAAAGTACATAATGTTGCTTAGATTTTCTCTGCTTTTTCTACTGCACTTGGTGTCCTTTGGTCACAAGCATTATTGCAGATGACAGGACTCATCACATCACAATTAATCCTCCTAAAACATTGCTATTTGTCCTTGGTCCTTTTTATTTAACCATAGTCCGAACGGAAGGGTAATTTCATTAATTACTTAGGTACCATTCAGGGTGAAGGGATCACATTGTACTAAGAAAGGAAAAAAAGATTATTACTGCACAATTTGGGGCATGAAGGGCTGATCATTTCAACAAACTTCAGAAAGCTGTCAGTAATGGTAGGGATGTTTTTGCAAAAGCCTTGAAATACCTGGATCAACACTACTCGCCAAACATTTGCTTTGCTGTTACTGAATATATTTTCCAACGAAATAACTTCACTATGAAAGTGTGAAAGATTATGTTGCAGCTTTTAAGTTACTTGCCAGGAATTGAACGTTTGCACAATTGCAAGATGAACTTCTCTGAGACCAGGTGGTAATGCATAAAAAAATTCAGAGTATACAAGAAAATGTATTGTTTAATGGGAATGTATATCTGCAATAAATTGTTGTTACGAATTTAAGGTTGAACTTTCTGAGAAGTGTGCCAAAGCTGCTCATCATCATTCAAGTAAAATGCAACAAGAGACTATGAATAAGATTACAGGTTAAACGTCAGATGAAGAAAATGTTAAATATAAATTTAGAAAGCAATTGCTGCAGCAAAGAAAATCTGCCAATGCTTGTTAGAGATGTGCTAACATACTACACTTACAAATTATCCAAAATGCCCTTCGAAAAATGTGAAATGTCTGGAGTGTGGTATTGTGGGACACTTCGCAAAGGTGTGCAGAAAAAAAACAAGAAACAGGTCATAAAATGCACCAGGAATGCGGAAGATTACATTTCTTCAGATGATGAATATTACAGTTTCTGTTTAAACACTGAAATGGTTTTAAATATTTCTTGCTAGGATTCAAACAAACCTCTATGTTGGTTAAATTTTGTTGGTGTTTTTTTGCAGGTGGTAGCGGATTCAGACTCACTGTATACCATAAATGCAAAACATGTTTGAGAAAATGGGTTTACAGTAAAATTGGTTCCCACCTTAAATCACCTGCTGCAGGGATCCTCACTTTAGTCAGGGTAAGGAAGATACACAGCTCAGATAACCCCTGCTCACCCCTTGGTAGCTTGGCACAAGCAGTCAGGCTTATCTCAGAGAGAATGTGTAAAGTATTTGTACCAACACACAGTAACACAGTGAAAACACTACAAAATAGACACAACACCAGTTTAGCAGAATAGCCAATATTTATCTGAGTAAAAAAAAGACCAAAATGACAAAAATCCAACACACACAATCAAAGGTATTAATTTTTAAAGATTAAACTTAAATATAGCACTAAGAAACATAAATGCTTCAATTTAGAATTATTGCGGCATCATGACAGAGTAGATCCCAACAATCCAATGGTAATGGCACCGGCCACGGAGTCTCATGGACCCCCAAGTACAGTACCTTTGGTAATGAAGAAACAAGCCGGTGCACAGAGTCGAGAAGGTGAGGTGTCGCTGGATCCCGTGTGGTGTTGGTTCCTTACTGCAGAACAGGAAAGGTGATGCCGCAGCGCTGTGAAGCGTCGGTCCCTGACGATTTGGAAGGGTCGATGAATCCGGCCAATCAAGACACGTTGGGTGACCTCACTGGGTCACGGTCACGCCACAGGGCTCCTGATGCCACAGCAGAGTCGGATGTCACAGACGTCTGTGTCATGGCACTTTGGGACTCACGAAGTCCCGGAACTTCAGTGAGGCTGCAGCGGCGTTGGGCCTGCAGTGTCGGTTGGGGTCGTTGCATTCCAGCGGGGACCACAGCTTGGGATTGCAGGCAGTGGCGTGAAGTTGTGCAGCAACGCTGGTTCTGGAGTCGCCTGGAATCGGTGTGCCTGGATCTTTTTGTTTTCTCACCAGAACACACTTCTAAGGACCCAGGAATTGGATTGGCACCACTTGGCAAGTCAGGGTCCTCAGCAGGAGTACCCAAGTGCTGGCAGATGAAGTCTTTGATGTACCTGACACTTCAGAACAGGAGGCAAGCTCAGTCCAAGCCCTTGGAGAAGCTTCACAAGCAGAATTTCAGAAAACAAAGTCCAGTTATTTCCCTCTTCAGGCAGAAGCAGCAACAGCAGGACAGCACAGCAAAACAAAAGGCAAAGTGGCAGGTCCTCCTCAAGCATCACGCTCTTCTCCTTGGCAGAGGTTCCTCTTGATTCAGAAGTAATTTGAAAATCTGGGGTTTTGGGTCCACTACTTTTACCCAGCTCTGTCTCTGAAGTAGGCAAACTTCAAAGGAAAGTCTCTGTTGTTCACAAGATCCTGCCTTGCCCAAGCCTGGCCCCAGACACACACCAAGGGGTAGGAGACTGCATTGTGTGAGGACAGGCACGGCCCTTTCAGGTGTGTCAGCTCCTCCATCCCCTCTCTAGCCCAGGATACTCATCGGGATGTGCAGGCTTCAGCCCAGCTCCCTTTTTGTCACTGTCTAGAGGGAATTCACAACAGCCCAACTGTCAGTCTGACCCAAACGTGGTTTCCATAAGCAGGCAGAGGCACAGAATGGTTAAGCAACAAAATGTCCACTTTCTAAAAGTGGCATTGTCAAAAAGACAATCTAAAAACCAACTCTACCAAAAGATGTATTTTTAAATTGTGAGTTGAGATACCCCAAACTCCATAGTTCTATTTGCTCCCAATGGGAAACAGCACCTAAAAGATATTTAAAGGCAATCCCTGTGTTAACCTATGAAAGAGATAGGCCTTGCAATAGCGAAATACAAATGTGGCAGTATTTCACTATCAGGACATGTAAAAACACATCAGTACTTGCCCTACCATTTAAATACACTGTACCCTGCTTATGGGGCTATCTTGGGCCGACCTTAGGAGTGACTTACATGTGGTAAAAAGGAAGGTTTGGGCCTGGCAAGTGGGTGCACTTGCCAGGTCGAATTGGCAGTTTAAAACAGCACACACAGACACTGCAGTGGAAGCTTTGAGACTTGTTTACAACTAGATATAGGGCCTGATTCTGACTATGGCGGACGGCGGAGGCCGTCCGCCATAGTCCCGCCGCCAAATGACCGCACCGCGGTCAAAAGACCGCGGCGGCCATTCACACATTTCCTCTGGGCCGGCGGGCGCTCTCCAAAAGAGTGCCCGCCGGCCCAGAGGAAATGCCCCTGCAACGAGGACGCCGGCTCAGAATTGAGCCGGCGTAGTTGCAGGGGTGCGACCGGTGCAGTTGCACCCGTCGCGTATTTCTGTGTCTGCAAAGCAGACACTGAAATACTTTTTGGGGCCCTCTTACGGGGGCCCCTGCAGTGCTCATGCCATTGGCATGGGCACTGCAGGGGCCCCCAGGGGCCCCGCGGCAACCCCTACCGCCATCCTGTTCATGGCGGGTTTCCCGCCATGAACAGGATGGCGGTAGGGGGTGTCTGAATCCTCATGGCGGCGGAGCGCGCTCCGCCGCCATGGAGGATTCCCCCAAGCAGCGGAAAGTCGGCAGGAGACCGCCGACTTTCCGCTTCTGACCACGGCTGAACCGCCGCGGTCAGAATGCTCGTGGGAGCACCGCCAGCCTGTTGGCGGTGCTCCCGTGGTCGGTGGTGGCCGCCAGGGCCAGAATGACCCCCATAATCTGTCCTTAACGAGTGTTCCTATAACTAAATTGTGCAATGTGAAAAGGGAGCTAAAAGGTCATGAATAATTCAGTAAAAAGTGAAATGTAAATTGGCATCAGCAAACCAGATCTGAGAAGGAATGTATGAAGTCTTTAGGATAATTTTAGAAAAACAAATCAAGGTTTTTTCATATTTTCACTAAACAAAGACATGTTTTCAGTCACTTTAAATAAATGCAGGTAACCTAAAAACACCGGATTTCAAATTTCTTGGAGGGTCAGAAAGGGATAAAGAAGTGGATGTTAAATTTCTAAAATGTTGTTATTTGGCATTTACCATGTTATGAAAGTTTCCAATTATATTAATTTATAAACATTTAATTCCACCCTGGTACTTTTAACAAATTCAGATATATTTCTACATTGTAAGTCTTGCTCCCTGAATGGCATTTCTTGAAAAGAGCACTGTGATGGTGTGCGTGTGTGGCATGTCAACACATAAAACTGAAACAAGCACTGGGAAAGCTAACACGTCTTGCATTTGCTACCAGGCACCAACCTAGTGACGAATATCTGCACAGAAGCCATCTTTCCATGGTTTTTCTATTGATTTTTACAGATTCCTTATAATAGTCATTTTGGAATAGTTTGGCTCTGCCAGTGATTGTGAAGCAATTTTACAAGCATTGGCAAAGCTAAACTTTGAGTATGCCAGCTCATATTTCAGGTGGCTGTGATTTGGGAGCAGGGTCATCATTCTACAATGGGTTAGTCAGGGGAGGTTGTGGTTGCGGGGGACACAGAATCATGGAGGGGGGAGCAAAACAATGGAGAATTTATGGTAGGGGCTACGTAAAGCCCAGTGGAACCTTCCAAGAGATGCCATGGCTTTAAGAAAACAAAATAGTGGTAGGAGGAATGCTTGAATTAATCTCAGCACTGGTAATTACTTGGGGCCTGGACTGGCAGTTCAGGGTGGCCTGTTGCTGTAGCAGCAAGCTTGAGATTGATTTACATAAGGCTGGTCTTGGTCTAGAGTGACACAGTGGGTGAAAAAGTGATGAACTGGAAAGTGACCCTATGCTGTTCCCAGTGGATGAGATTGTTTCAAGCATTTCTTTCATCACTTTATTGTTTGTTACAGTAGATGCTTTACGTGCAATGGGTATGCCCATTTGCCCATTTTCTGGCCCCATGCTCACTGTGCCCTAAGACAGTAGCTATACCTCACTGGTGAAGCTTAAGCAGACGGACATCAGTTTGGTTTGCTTGTGTTCCAGTATAGAGGTGACCTGGCCTGAAAGGTCTTGCTATTGGAGAACGATCAAGACTGGTTTGCATATGCCTGGTCTCTTTCTAGAATGGCATGGTGGGTGAAAGTCAATGGACTAGAATGTGGCCAGAACAACTGAGATTGAAACAACCATTCTTTCACCACTTTTTTGTTTATGGCTATACACTAGGGATAGCGCATAGAAATCTAACATGATTGACAAAGAATAGCCAGCAAACATCAAAATTGAGTAAAGGCAATATGCCAAATCAACGGAGCAGATCTGTACTCCCTGGTCACTTGGGGCAATGCAATGCCAATATCCACACATTTTGGAGATTCATTTATACATTTTTTCCTCAATACAATTGCTGGGAAGCAGGAATACATGACAGACAGAAACCTAGAGAGGCACCAGTGAGCAAATGCTGGTCTCTTCTCGTGGGATGAATGCCAGTGGACTGAGAAAAGCTGTTACGTGTTTCTCAAGAGAAAGGTTGTCTGCTACTTTCTTCAATCCCTGCTTCACTGTCAAACTTCAGAATAAGGCTATGCTTTTCAGCATGGTTAAGCTCAAATGTGCAATGTACAACACAGTAGTTTGTTTAAAATATGTGTAAATGTACAATAATTTAGTGAGTTTCAAGGCACAAGAGTGAAAACGTACTTGATTAATAAACAATATATTAACAAGGGTTAAGGGTAATACTTGGATTTATGTTCTCACAGTGCGTAAGCAATCATAAGGTGTTGATTCACAATCTCACAGCTATGGTGGCAGCCCACCCAGACAATGGCAACTTATAGTAAAATGACAACGGCCAATAATGGGACTTAGCACAAACTTGCTTGGCTGTTCCTGTAGCCATGTATGTGTGTTTTGGAAATGTTAGGTCTAGACAGGTAGCTGCAGCTGTCTGTCGGTGATACCTAAAAAAAGAAGCTCAATCACACATTACTGGGCACATAGTAAGCAGTGAAAGGGGTAATGTAACAAGCCAGTATAATTATGGATCAGCATGATTGGAAAGGAATAGAAAATACTTTCAAAAGCATAAAAGGCTATCAGTAACATTCTTATGGGGAAGAGGGGTACACCATCCTCCACCTCAGTTGAGCTAGAGGGTGGGGTACACACCATTCTCATGAGAAAGTGATCCCCCAGAAGAAGAACCAACATGGAAATGCATTAGTGCAAAGTAAACATGTTATGAATCTCTAGAGCATGAACCCGTTAATCACTCTAAATCAATAAACTGTTGGACTGATATCTTGAATTTGGAAGCCAATCTTGTTTGATAAATTGGATCTAAATATGATTAACTGAGTCAAAACTTTTGAGGATCTACGTCATGTAGCAGGAGACACTGACTGCTGCTTGATTTGCGTGAATCCGACTGACCTCAATATAATGACATACAACCATGGCAGTGCTAATGTTATAACACAGTACTTAATTATCTATGTACTTACAGATACCACAGCACCAGTCACAACTATTAGGATAACCACTGTACAGCAAGCCACACAAACCCCCCACTGTTCTTTTTACCCACACCAACATACACAAAGAAGCCCCCCCCAAAAGATCCCCACTGCTTTATGGGGACTGTCACAATGCCAAACCACTTCAAATTCCCAAGCCTAAGGAATCTTCATTTATAGGACAGACTATCGCTTTTTTAAGCCAAATATTGGTAAATGTTGGATGTCTCCTGCCTCAAATTGCCTCCAGCTCAAACAGGAGTCAATAGGGGAAATAGTCCCCTATTGACTATTCTTAAATGAACTATTCTATTTTACTGTGTTTTTTTCAGTTAATATTTATCAGCTGCTCTAAAAAAGTTGCAAAGTTTCAAAAGTCAATAAAATTAAGAACTGTAAGTGTGCTATATGCCACATCAATTGATCAATCATAATGCATTTCCAAGTAGACTGTGGGCTTAATGTCAGGCTCATTAATTCACTGTTTACATAAACCACACTGCACACAAAATTATGAACAAGCATTTGCAATGCACTAGGGTCTCGCATTTGTCGAGTTACAGCTATTACCAGTTGTAAACTCCCAACTGGATTTTTCTTGCCACGTTAAAAGAAAAAAAGCAGCGCGATGGCGCTGCTACAGTTCACTCGTAATGAAACCTATTGGCAAAAAGTGAAATTATGTACGTAACCGGCAAAAGTGCAATTAACTGTGTAACAGGGTCGATATTATGCGAAGTGTTCGACTTCTGCCAAGCGAGATCGCGCTGCGAAAATAGAGAAAAAGTAGTCCACAAACCCAGCGAGCCTCGCATGTTTTCTGTACTTGGTCGCTGCGCTCGAGGAGGGCTAACCACCGGAAAAGGCATGACGCATGCGTGCCTTCCACTAATGAAAGCAAACAGATTCTAACAGGCAAGCCCACGAACCAATGAAAGACAAGGAGGTGGCGTAGACGGGGCTCCGATCCCTTTTCTAATTCCTAAAGCGTCTCAAGAGCGATACGCATGCGCAGGCGCATGCGAAGCAGGCTCGACCCTAAAAAAGGATCTCGACAAGGCTATGAATGATCGGGTTTAAAGGTGGTTAAGTGCAGATTGATACACTTAGACAAAAACAATACCCAGTCTAAATGCATACATCTGACTCTCATTGTGAGTGGCCTTTTAAAGACCCTGTTATTTTCCCACCCTAGACTTACAGTTACGGGGATCCTCGTTATTCCATGGATGCATCCCTGTCAAGTGTCACTCAGCAGGGGTTTGACTAACGCATTCCCGGAATTTCCTCGCATTGCCGCAAGGCCCCAGAATTCTCACGCAAATCAGCTGCTACAGTTGACCAGTTCTGTCGGTGTCTCAGACCGCAGCCTCTTGTTTTCTTTTGGTTCTGTCTCCCCTTGTCAGAGGCAGCCAATGCATTAGCTATTCAGAGCCAGATGTACATAACAGGCCCCACCCCCGAGTGTGCCTAAATTCTTAGTTTGATGTTTAGGTCACCTCGCTCCACTGGACGAACACTTTTCGTACTGCGCAGGTATTGTAGCTTCCTGCATTTTTTTACTCTAGCTGCTTGTGCTGAGGTCCGTGGCACCAATGCTTCCATTTTCTTACGATAATGGCATTACTCCTAGTCCTACTCCCTCGCCTTCCTTTTAACCAATGAGGCCTCCCGCCTCCCCCCTAGACCCTCCCTTCCCCTTTCAAAACCCCCCCCCACCCTTATCCCCTCCTGTACAAAAACCAAGCCCAAGCTGCAACTCGGACAGTCCGTACCGGGAGGGTGGGAGGGAACGGAAAAGGAAGGCGAGGGAGTAGGACTAGGAGTAATGCCATTATCGTAAGAAAATGGAAGCATTACCTCCCGTCCCTCCCTCGCCTTCCTTTTAACCAATGAGACATAGCAAGAAAACACACAGGAGACGGACATCGAGTTGCAAGACCTTTATTTAATATCCTGCACCAAGAACATCCCCAAACATTATCTCATAGAGGATAAGACCCGGTGACCTAACACCGACTCCAAACTACCCAAGTCCGACAGCCTATAATGACGCACAAACGTCGAAGGAGAAGCCCAAGTGGCGGCCCTGCAAATTTCCACCACCGAAGTCCCCTGAAGCTCTGCCACCGTAGCCGCCATGCCTCTGGTAGATCTCCCCTGAATCCCTAGAGGAGGAACCACCTCTTTCAAGGAATAGGCCAACAGAATTAAAGATCGAACCCACCGACTCAAGGAAGCCGTGGAAGGTTTCTCACCTTTGCGAGCCGGACCAAAATTAACAAACAGTGAATCGACTTTACGAAAAGGAGCCACTACCCGCAGATACTCCAACAAAACCCTACGTACATCCAACGAATGCAAACGGACCTCCTCCCTTGATGAGGGATTCGGACAAAATGAAGGAAGGATGACCTCCTGCCTGGAATGGAACGAAGAATAGACTTTTGGAATAAAGGAAGGCACCGGAACCAGAACCACCCTATCGGGAAAAATCTTACAAAAAGGAAAGGAACACGCCAATGCCCCCAATTCCCCCAACCGATGAGCCGAAGTAATGGCTACCAAAAAGAACGTCTTCAAAGATAGATGTCGCAAAACACAGTCCCCCAATGGTTCAAAAGGGGCCTCCGTCAACACATCCAAAACCAAGGACAGATCCCATGAAGGAAAAGAACGTACCGGGCGAGGAAATAAATTAATAAGCCCTTGAAAAAATCTAGGCATCAATCGCCCTTCATCCTGAAGATTACGCCATGGTCCTCTGAATGCCTGAATAGCCGCCCACTGTACCCGAAGAGACGCCACTGACAACCCTAAATGAGCACCGTCCTGAAGGAACTGCATCACCTCAAAGATAGAAGTGCAGGTAGGATCCAACTCACGACTTAAGCACCAAGACGAAAACACCTTCCACTGTCTACCATAAGAAAGCAAAGTTGAACGTCTCCTTGAAGCCAGCAAGGTAGAACTCAAAGCCACCGGCACCCCAAGATCTGTCAACCCCCTTCGTTCAACTTCCAAGCCGTCAAGTGTAACCTCCTCAACGACCCCAATGGGAGGCAGGGAAACTCCAGGGGAGACGGACAAAGAGGCAGAGGCCACATCCTCCCCTCCGCCATCAGCATCAACAATGGGAACCAATTCGCCCTCGGCCAAAGTGGCGCAATTAGGATAACCCTGGACCCCAGATCCCTCACTCGTAACAGAAACGCCCTGAGTAGTTGAAAAGGAGGGAACGCATACAAAAGGCCCTGCGGCCAAGGACATGACATCCCGTCCACCTCCCATGCTTGGGGACACCGAAACCGGGAGCAGAAGCGCTCCACTTTCGCATTCCCTACTGACGCAAACACATCCAGCACTGGAAGACCCCAAAGCCGAACCAGATGCTGAAACAGAGACTTCCGGAGAGAGAAAGGTTGAGAGGAAGGAATCACTCTGCTCAGTAGATGCGCCCGAACATTTACCACCCCCCGAATGTACGTAGCCCTGAGAGAGGGAACCCACTCCTGAGCCCACACAAAAATCTCCCTGACTAGATTGAACAGAGCCCTCGACCTGGTCCCCCATGTCGATTGACATAAGCCTTGGCCACTAAGTTGTCTGTGCGAACCAGAACCGCCGACCCCCTCAGGGAATCCTGGAAATGGACCAGAGCCAGGAATACTGCCCGCAATTCGCACCAATTTGATGACCGACTCGCCTCCCGAGGGGACCAAAACCCCTGAATCTGAGCTGACCCCATCCATGCCCCCCAACCGGAGAGGCTGGCATCCGTCGTCACCACCACGGGTCTCAGAGGCGATAAAGAAACCCCTACCCTCAGGTGGTCTGCATCCAACCACCATTGCAACTCACTGCGAATCAATCCGGACCCTGGAACCCTGTCCTTCAGAGAACCGGACCCTGGAGCCCACCTTCTCAAGAACCATGTCATCAAGCACAGGAGAAGGAAACGTGCCCAAGGAACCAGAAATATCACCGACGCCAAATGACCCTGCAGACGCAACCATAGAAGAGCTCGGGGAGCAGACAGTAACAATACCTTCTTTACCAAAGCCTGGAGTACACCCAACCTTTTTTCTGCCACAGTCACCAACCCTAGAAGAGTCTGAAACCGAGCCCCTAGAAAAACCAGATCCTGGGACGGCACTAAGTCTGACTTCTCCTAAGTGATTAAAAACCTGTGGTTTTGCAGGACCCCCAGAACTTGGGCCACCTGCCTCTGCGAAAGGTCTCGTGATTGGGCATGAATCAAAATGTCGTCTAGATAAGGATGCAGAAACACCCCTTCTGAATGAAGCAAAGCCACTAGAGGAGCCAGCACCTATGTGAAAATTCGAGGAGAAGATTTTAGACCGAAAGGCAGAACGCAAAACTGAAAATGGTCCTGACCCACAGCAAACCTCAGGAACTTTTGAGAGGATCTTGCCACAGGCACGTGTAGGTAAGCATCCTGCAGATCCAGTGACACCAGAAAGTCCCCTTGCCTGACCAATGGAAAAATCTGAATGGACAGCATGCAGAAATGCACTGTCCTGATCCAGGTATTCACCTCCTTTAGATTGAGCACAGGTCGAAATCCCCCTGAAACTTTCTGTACAAGAAACAAGACCGAATAAGTGCCCTGACCCCGTTCGTCTAGCGGAACGCGGGAAATGGCCCCTTTGACCAGTAAGTCTTGCACTCCGTCCAATAATGCTCTTCTCCGTGACCCCTCTGAAGGCAGAGGTGTGGGACGCACCCCTGAATCTGGAGGAACCACAACAAAATCTATGACATAACCATTGGTCACAATGTCTAGTACCCAATGATCGTTTACACTGTTCTCCCAAGCTGAAAGAAAGTGACTCAGTCTTCCCCCAACCGGCCCTCTGCCAGGCCCACAGCGATTGTCAGGACCCCTTCTTGAAACCACCCCGGGTCGCAGGAGCAGACTTCTTAGGCGAAAAACGCGGCTGAAAACGCCGTTTCCTAAATGAAAAGGTTTTAGCATCCCTAGTAGGAGAAGATCTGGAATGCTTCTTCCACCCTTTACCCGAAGAAGAACCCCCTTTAAAAGGTAAGGCATGCTTCCTCTCCTTAAATGCCTTGGAAAGCATGGACGGCAATTGTTCTCCAAACAGGTTACGGCCTTTAAACGGCAGTCTCAACAAGGCCGCCTTTTCCCCTGGATCAGCCTTCCAGGAACGCAACCAGAGGGACCTACGAGCCCCAATCAAAGACCCGGAAGCCAGAGCCGAAGTACGGACCACATCTGAAGACACATCAGCCAACAATCTGGCCTGCTGCTCCATACCAGCCAGGAGCTCTGAACATTCCGCCCCTTCCTGTACAGCTACCGCCAGTTTATCAAAGTCTTGAACCAATGACTGTGACGCATAAGCAGAATAAATCCCTGCCTTCAGCGCCAGATTCTCCGCAGCAAAAGCCCTCTTAAGACCCGAATCCACTTTACGGTCTGTGGCATCCGTAGGCACACAATCCTCCGGATTGACTGCCGTTTTGCCAATTAGAGTAGCCAAAATAGAGTCCAGGCGTATTGAAGGAGGCAAAACCTCCTCACCCTCAAGTAAGTAGAGTTTCTGAAGGAATCGTGGAACCTGAGCCTTCTCCACATCCTTCCACTCACGAAACACCATATCCTTCACAGGACGCTGGAAAGGCATGGCAAACTTCGAAGGTGTCTGATATTGAGGAAATAAATGAGAATCCGAGTTTGCAGGTTGAAACACTGGGAAACCCAAATTGTCCCGAACATGTGCCATCACTTCCCACATTTCTTCTCTGGACACATATTTCCCCCCAGATGACGTTGATGGGGCCTCATCCTCACTCTCTGACGAGGATTTCCTTGCCGCTACCGATGAGTGCGCACGCTTAGACTGACCAGACCTGGCCACGCCTGCTTGCAGTGCCCTGGTAACAGCAACCTCAATCATATCCTGTACTTCCTCTCTAGACATGAGGGGAGTACCCCTGTCAGGTACCTGTGGGTTCTCAGGAAGAGCAATGCTATCCTCACCTCCCTCCTCCGAGGAGGAAGAAGAGACAATCCTACGTCTCTTTGCTGGAGCTTTAGGCATGGTAAAACACCAAATACCACTGACTTACATACCAAAAACTACCCTATATATAGGTCCCTGGTCCTCCCCCAACGGGGCTCCACTTGTAAAATTTTCATAAAAACCACGGGCAGAACGCCCGTCCTACCTGAAAAGCATCCCAAAATTGAAGTTCCTCGGTTCCTCGCGGCTCCGCGGCGCGGAAACCCGGAAACCAATGCCCCAGCCACAGAGGGCCGGCTGACCCCGTCAGCCGGCCCCCAGTACACGCCTCTCGAGCAGCCATGCTGCTCGTTCAAGACGCGACCCAGCCGTAGCACTCCTCGCGGAGCTCCGCGTCCCGAGGAGTGCCTCCTTCGACGAGCTCCAGGCCCCGCCGTGCAGGTAAGAAAAGGGAAAGAGATTCGTCTAGCGTGGGCTAGACAAAAGAACAGGAGGGGATAAGGGTGGGGGGGGTTTTGAAAGGGGAAGGGAGGGTCTAGGGGGGGAGGCGGGAGGCCTCATTGGTTAAAAGGAAGGTGAGGGAGGGATGGGAGGTAATGTTCTATATCATGTCCCCATCCCCCTACGCCCCATAATCTTCAGAACCTGGCAGTCTACAAGCCCGATGCCGGAGCTCGGAGGGAGTTTGTATCTGATCTGAAACTGAGATGTTTCCTGTCTTCCGCATTAGAATATTTGGCCTTCTCTGCTGAGACCTCCGGTAAACTGCTCAGTGCAGGGACACACTCACAGGATTGAAGGCAGAAGAGTGGTGTTGCTGTGTCACGTGGTGTCCGAGCACTGAGCACTTAAAGCATTGCACCGTTTAACTTCTCCGTTAAAGGTTTATTTGCTCACACTTCCCATTCCTTGGCTTTGTAAACCTACATTTTAGCTCATAAATGCTCTCTGGTCAGTGCTGCTTCAAGTAATACCATCTCATAGCACACATACGAACTGGAGTCACGAGTAGCGGGACAGCAGATAGAAAACAAGGGAGGGTGAAGACTGCGTGCGTTTCACCTTGCTGCTGGCAGTGTGTATTTTAATAACGGGGAAATGAATAGTAAAACCGGGCTGAGCAGACCAAAGGCCCGCAAACAACCAAAAGCCGCCTCAGCAGTGGCAAGTCAGATCAGCCCAGGCGGCACTCTCCGACTGCCCTGCAGACCGACCAGTCTGACCCTGGGGGCGAGTGGGAACGAGAGGAAGTGACGCAGGAGCGAAAAGGACAGAGGGAGGGGAAGAGTTAGAGGCAAACGGACTAGGGCGGGAGGTGTAAAGGTAGTCAGGATCAAAAAAGAGGGGATTGGTGGACAGGGAGAGGCCAGGAAAAGTGAAGGAAAGGAGAGCCGATGAGTGCGGGATGAAAGGAGGAGTGGGTAAAAGACAAGCGGGAGTAGAGGGATGAGAGTGAAGGGGTCGAGTTTAGATGCAGATTAGGTTTGGGAAAGGGAGTGAAGGAGGGCGCTGGAATGTGAGCGGGTGAGGGCACTTTAAGCTTAGTCTTCCTGACTGTGGCCCACAGCACCCAAATCTTCACACTCAGTTTATGAATTAGGACTGTTAGCTATCGTCATGGGGTGTGTTCCATCTCATCCCTTGCTATTCTGTGCTTCTTTCCGCGCTTCAGGGAAGGGGCAGCTATTTAAGGGTCATTTCTACACTATTACCTTTCAAAAAGAGTAGGTTCTGACGGACATAGATGCCTTATTACACTCACGATAAAGTGTCTCTCAGACCATCACCCGCGAGGCATCGCAGGACCAGCTCTTTGTGTAGCCAAAGTCTCCATGTGAAAAGAATCGCAATCGCTCTGTAACTGAAGTCACCGGAACAATCGTACTTTATAGGCTACTTCTAATGAGTGTCTAAATCAGGGAATGCTTCAAGTAAAAGCCAAGACAATGATCTGCGTGAAACGAGCACACGTTGTGGGGCTCCAGCCTTCTATCCCGACAGTTTATTCTGCATTACGAGGGACATGGAAGGCATGGCAATGCAGAACATTCACAAATAGGAAAACCCCTACTATTCCACAATATTTCAGTATGTTGACATTTGGTCGCTACAGCCCTAATTATGAGTGCCCTATTAAATCCCCTATTTAGAGCAAGACTTACTAATACTTGAGTACAGGCAACTCCAGCAGGGAGTTAATATAGCATTATGAATCGCAACCTTAGGTACCCCTTGAGAAATAGGGAATTTCTAGGTGGATCAATAATTTAATTTCTGATTTGACTGATATTACATCAACTCGTGTTAATGAGGCATGACATCTAAAATTAGTATGCATCAAACCACTACACTCAGTTTGTACAAGTTTGCCCGGTGCATACGTAAGTCATAATGTGCAGATTCGATATTTATCACACATTTATTTTCATACCTATTTTATTCAAACAATTTTGCCACCTTTTACCTGGCTTAATCTGTCTGGGGAAATCAGCAGGTGACATTGTTAGCGCACGGTTTAGAGTCCAATCCCCGTGCAAACTGCTGTTTGACGAGCAATTCTAAACGCCAGTCAAAATTAGGGCCTAAGATGGGACCTTTCCATTATAACAATGGACATCACTACTCACCCCTGGACTTCAGCAAACGTCATCAAGTGCCATCGCATTCCTTCCTCAGAAGCCACCACTGCTTATGATCTGCCCCTCCTTCCTGTAGTTGAATGCAGTCCAACTTCCTACAACGGACAAGGTACTGAAAACACAGTATATCATGTTCTTGGTGTACAAAGCCATTTTATGTTTGCAAAGCTTGCCATAACAGGGTTTGTAACTGCAAAGGTGCTTTTTCGTATGTGTTAAAGCCATTTTGCAATTTAGTTATGGATAGGGTGAGCAGATGTCCCGGATTTCCAAGGACAGTCTTGGTGTCACAAGGATTTTAAATACATGACCCGGTTTTTGGGACAAAAGTCAGGTCATCATTCTAGCACAACTGAAAGGTATACTGTCCTTTCACAGGCGCTTCTGAAGTCTGAACTAATTTAAGTAATTTCTCTCTTTCTGCCTTGCTGCACAGGAAGAGGTCTGCTGCCTGCTGTCTATCTATCTATCTATCTATCTATCTATCTATCTATCTATCTATCTATCTATTTATCTTGTGCTCCAAGGTAACTATAACTCGCGCCTCGCCATGCACAGTTTCTCATTAATAATTTTATTGCAAATGTTGCAGTGATAATATCAATGATACCATAAAAGATGTCATGAATTGTGTAATATGTGGAGTAATTAGATGTGCATGGTGAAGGCGTGAGTTATAGCTACCTTGGGACACAAGTTATAGTGACTTGAAATAACTATAAAAGCTGAATTTCTATGGTTTTGTGCATGTAAATTCAGAGCCTAACTGTAATATCCCTCTAACATTTATTTTTTTAGTGAATTTCGAAGGTATTTTTTATTCTATTTCCTAACTATACCTTCCCTGTAACCTTTATTTTTTTCAGTGAATTTCCAACCCCCTGCATGCATCCAGGACCACACTGTGCACAGCTTTTGCCTGTGTGCAGCAGGGGTTGGCTGCAGGGCCTCTCCTCCTGGCCATGCTCGGCGAGGGTCAGAGGCATCCAACCCGGCACAGCGAAGGGGAGGTGGCGGTCCTGGTCCTTGGGGCAATTGTAGATGCCAGATGGGATCTCTTTAAAGGCTCAAGGCGGGGGCTGCGCTGGCCCCCTCCAATTATTTTTACATACATAAACGTCAGGGATGTGGTGTTCCTCAAGGCTCAAAAACTTCCTGGTTAAAATTTTGGCAGCCACCAGATATCAGCACAGGACCTTTCGGATCTGCAGTAGGATCAGAGGTTCCTAGATATCTATATTTCTTTTTCCTTTAGTATGTCAAAAATTACTAAACTGATTTACACCAAATAACAAAAAGGACTCTTTTTGGACCAAGAGCTACCTTTCTGCCAAATTTGGTGTTATTTCGCCCAGCGGTTCAGTCTGTAGTCGTGTTCAAAATACCTATGGAAAATTGCATGGGGAAATCATGTTTTATCTCCTCCCCCTTTTTCTCAGCCCCTGATCGATGAATCAACCCGAATTCACCCCTGCATGATAAGGGCGCAAGTTACAGTTACCTTAGGGCACGAGTTGTAGTTACTTGAGTTAACTCTAACTATAACAGGTGAATTTCTATGGTTTTGCACCTTTCAAATGTAAGCCTAACTATAATGTCCCTATAACCTTTGGCTTTTTAAGTTGATTTCTTTGTTTTTTTAATTCTATTTCCTAACTATAATGCCTCTGTAGCCTTGGTTTTTTAAGTGAATGTCTATGTTTTGTTTAACGTATAGTAATTTTTATTACTATACGTTAAACTAACCACCACTGCACACACCCTGGAGAACCTCCTATAAGCACCCAGCCTTGCACCATGCATGGTCCTTTGGCCATGCACAGCGGGAGTTAGCTGCAGTCTGTATCTCTGGGTGTGAGAATAGGTGTAAGAGGATGTATCTGGGGGTGAGAGTGGCTGTGAGAGTGTCTGTCTGGGTGTGAGAGTGCATACATCAGTGTTGGAGTGGATGCGTCAGTGTGTGCGTTGGTCTGTGAGTGGGTGCCTGAGGATTTCAGTGGATCTGTGAGTGGGTTTGTGTGAGTCCGAGTGGATCTGTGAGTGGGTGCATTAATGTCTGAGTGGGTTTGTGAGGTCTGAGTGGGGCTGTGAGTGGGTGCACTAAGGTCTGCAAGTGAGTGTATGAGTGTCTGAGTGGGTATGCGAGTAGGTGCCTAAGGGTCTGAATGGGTGTGTGTGAGTGGGAGAAAGAGATTGAAAAAAATAATTTGGGATAGAGAGAGAAACAGAGGGAAGGGGAGAGCAATAAAGAGTTTTTAGGCTTTGATGGATGATATACCTAGAAAGAGATATTTCTGCACACATTGAAAAGAAACATTTATTTGTCAATTAAAAAGACACCTCTCAGTATGAACCTTAAACTTTCAAAGTTCAAAAGATTTTAAAGAAGAGAATGACCACAGGCACACCTGGAGTAGAACCCTTAATTTTCAGTGTAAGGGCCTGAGACCTTACCCATCATGCCACAGATGACTCCTCACTGTGGTACGTCCAGACATACCTATGACAATCAACCCAAGGATTGCGATAACACACATACATGAATGTTCAATTATTAGGAAGGTTTAACAGTCAGAACACTAGTAAATAAACAAACACACTGCCATGCAATACTAGGATTTCAACCTTAAGCCTATTGAGTGACAGTCCAAGACTTTGACCATTAAGCTAGAAGTGACCTTGTTCTGCACTATATCCAAAAGCAACTATAAATTCAAACCAAACATCTTACTTGTCAGAATTTTCAGAGTCATTTTATGGAGAGACCATTGCAATAGCAATCTCTCTCTCTCTCTCTCTCTCTCTCTCTCTCTCTCTCTCTCTCTCTCTCTGTCTCTCTCTCTCACTTCCATCTGAGTATGGGATGGAAGAGAGAGAGAGATTAAAAGGACGGCAATGGAGCCCCAAGGCATCCGTGGTCCTAAACGGTACCCCACGTCCTGCAGGAGCCAGCATTGCTCCCACAAGCAGGGAGCTGCTTTTAATAGCAGCTCCCTGCTTGTGGATGAAATGTTTTCATATGTCTTCCCTGCAGGCATATTTGCGTGCAGGGAAAACAGATGAAAACTCTGCTTTCTACAAGTGAGAGCAGTTTGACAGCTCTCTCTTGCAGAAACCAGACTTTGTTTGCTTTAGCTTGGTGGGAAGCTGTCAGCAAACGCAAACAGCTATGTTCTAGGGGTGGACACCCTGGGACATAGCAGGAGCCGTCCCTAGGGAATGGCAATCCGCAGGGCCATCAGTGGCCACTGAATGGGGGGCCAATCGGCCATCCTCCAATGAGCATAGCCCTGGGGAGGTGGTGGTCCCCGGGGCTCGGGGTCTGAAACTTTTTATTGAAGCTCTTGGGGGTGGCAGTCCCCGGGGCTGCAGGGGGGGCAGCCCCCCCATTGGTGGTGGTCCCCGGGGCTGCTGGCCCTCCCGCATGAAATTCATTTTGTACCCCGGGAAGGTGGTGGCCCCCAGGGCTGCTGGGGGGGACGCACGCCCCCGCACCACATTAGTTTACTGAACGGGGAGGTGGCTGTCCCTGGGACTGCAGGAGGGACCAAGCAGCCCCCCACGCATCAGATTTTGTTAGTGCCCCGGGGAGGTGGCTGTCCTTCCCGTGGCTATGCGGAGGGCTTGGGGGCCACATATATAAATCAATGTCCCCAGGACCTAGCCCACCCGGGGGCTCTACAGAAAAAAAGCATGGGAGCCCGTGCTTGTTTTTTTTTTTTTTTTGCCAGATCTGCTGCGAATTGCGGCAACAATTCTGGAAAAAATGCTTTTTAGCTCGGGGGAGGGGAGGTTACATTTTTTTCTGGGACTAGGCTGCAGCCGAGTCTCAACATGGCTGCCAACACTTTCTTGTTGAAGTGTTGTCTGCCAATCAGATCGTGAGGGGTCGCAAAGCCTTCGCGTCTATATATATATATATATATATGTATATTTATATATATATATACACACAAATTTATAGATCTTTTAATATCACAAAAACTACTGAATGGATTTACACCAAATAACAAAAAAAGGGCTCTTTCTGGACCAAGAGCTACCTTTCTGCCAAATTTGATGTGTTTCCGTCCAGTGGCTCGTGCGTTATCGCAGTTCAAAATCCCCATGGTAATTAACATGAGAAACACTTCTTTTTTGACCCCTCTTTTTCTCTGCACCCACTTGACGGATCACCCCAGAACTTTCCAGACAGCAGCTGATGTGACTCTCACATTTTTTTAGAAACTTTCATGAAGATTCGCCAGGAGGTGGCAAAGATATAGGCAAGTAAAAAAATGCCTTTTCTATAGAAACTAGGCCCTAACTATAAGTACCTAGTGGTGAGAGCAAACAGGTAATAATAAATATATATATATATATATATATATATATATATATATATATATATATATATATATATATATTCAGACACACGCTTACAAGACTACAAGGCTACACAAAAAAAGACAGCCCACATATAGAAGTTAGACTAAAGGATTTAGTCCCACTTTTATGTCTGACCTGTCCTAGTTTTTGCCTCTTAAAGTCTGGTCACCCTAGTTAAGGGCTACCAAATCACAAACTTGGTTCAGAAATGGATACCGAATTGAAATTTGGAGGGCAGTGTTTAGGGAGTCCATTCCACATAGGCATGAAATGTACCAATGGACTGCAAAGGCAATTTCGGTCACAGACCTTTGAAAAACTACAGACTCTTTGAAGGAAGCAGTAACCCATTAGCAGAGGGGTAAGGGTTCCATTTACTTTGAGCTTCCCTTTGTGCATATTGGAAAAAAGTTTATTGAGAACTAGGCAGTAGTCCAGGCAAGGGAGTAGCCAGAAAATTAAAATACCACCCACTTTGAACCAAAGCTCTGAAGGCACGAAGCAAGCCAAGAGAATGAGCCCAACCCTCCCCAGAAAAGCTCCCTTGTCTCTTCTATCCTAGTATCTATCCATTCATCGTTTCACCTTTTCAACCACCCTCTTATGTCCACCATTTCACCTTTACAGTCTTTCATCCATTTGTTCTTTCATTCATCTTTAATTCTTTCACCAATCCATCCATCCATCCTTCTTTCCACTTGTCCTTTCTCCAGTGCATCCTTTTAACCACACACTCACCCTTTCACCCATCCATCCACTCATGCATCCTTTCAGTCATTCACCCACCTGTGAATTTTTTCACCCACCCATGCATCCTTTCACCCATCCACACACCCACACATTCTCTTACCAGCTCACCCATCCTTTCACCCACTCACTCACCCTTTCACGCACTCATGCATTAATTCACCAATCATTTTACCCACCAACTCATCTTTTCACTCATCCATCTTTTCACCCACCTTCACATCCTTTTACCCACCCACACTTTCATCCTTTCACCTAACCTTGCATCCTCTCATCACTCACAGATCCTTTAACCCAACATTCCTGTCACACATTCTTTCAACTACTCATGCATCCTTTCACTCACCCAGGCATCCTTTCACTCAAGTATGCACCCTTACACCAATCCACCCTGTAACATAGCCTTCCTTTTAACATGATATCCAGCCTTACCTTTTCTTTCAGCTCATCTTTCATTAGCTTTAATTGTGAGCTTTTCTTTGTGAGTAGCAAGCAGAAGAGGCCTATAAAGAACTCAACCCAGCTATAGCTGATAAAGTGGTGGGGTTCATGACGCCCCTAGGTTCAAGGGTTCACTGCTGACTCTTAAGCAAACTTAAGTAAAACTTTTTTTAAATAAATATTTCCACGTTTCCCTTAAAGAAAACTGGATCGCTGGCTAGTTCACGTTATTTAAAGGAAATCACATGCATGGTTGTCGGCTGACCCTAGCAGGCCACCATCCGTGTGATGGCATCCAACTGTAGTGAGCCACAATTTGCGAACTACCCCATGCTTATTAGGGAAGGCTGTCGAAATGAGACACACTCTGAATCCTTACTTTGCACTCCATCTATTAAACCATAGGTTGGGTCACAAAATAAAATTTATTTCGCAAAATGGAAGTGCACAATTTGCAACCACTTTCTTGTGAATTACATGTTAGTAACCCCAGGTCCCATATTCCTCCCTTCCTCAAATCTCACTACCTCCCTGTCCCTACTGTCACAAAACCAAAGCCATCCCAGTCTTCTGCAGGGGAAACTTTAAAAGAGCAGAAAAAAAGCAAAAATGTGTACTCTATATGGAGCAATTAAGAAGCTCATTCTGTGTGAATCCCATGTAACCCTAACATTATCACAGATTTTCTATTTGTTGATAAATATTGATAAACATTGACTTTGCCACGAGAACTGATCTTTACATGGCTGGTGAAGTGGAGTAAACATTAAAATAATGGACTCTGGAGACTCCTGCTGAGTTTCATCAGTAAAATGGCATTCACCTCTTCCCAACACACAAATGCAATCATTGGCCTAGTTGTCGCCGTTGTCCTCTTAGTAACAGTTTCACAGAAAATACTTATCAACTAGGATAACTGACGTGTCCTCAAAACGACCAGGTCCCAGGAATAAAGGCAAGAATGAGTACGGGTATAATGAGAATTTAATTACAGTTAATCCTGAACAAGGCAAGGATTAGCAGTTGAATAACCACTGAATTGAAACAGCTTACACATTTAGCAAACAACAGAAAATGGAAATGACTAACCATACATAAATATTACATCCAATTCACCTGCTCCAAATGAACCTCGCCTCTTTATCTGAGGTCAATCCCAGAAGAATCACGCTCAACTTAAAAAAACATGTCACTTGGCACCCACATCGAGCAGTGGTCAGTGCATCTTTCATTCTTCCCCACAAGAAGACAACTACCAAACACTCTTGGTAAACACAAACTCATTAAACCCCAAATGAATAAACAAGCAGGGACTCATGTGAGACTCCTATGCCACCAAACCTGCGGTCAGTGGGTCTGGAAACAACAGGTTTCTGTTGGCTGAGCCTCAGCTGGTTCCACTGTCAAAAGCCTTAAAGCGACAGCCTGTTCATCACATGAACGTTAGTCAATGTTCTTCAATTTGTTTTATGTTTTGCAGTTTTATAAAGCGCCAACTTGGTCCGAGCGCTTTAAAGGCCTTTACAAGAAAACCAAGAGCCTTTATCTTACAGATAAATGGTTATCCTGCAGAGGAACATCAGGAAAACTTTAGAGGTTCTGAACAGGAAACAATGAACATGATGATCCCCACATGCACTACCAGCGTCACGACCATTTGTTTTATTTGTTTTCAGAAACAAACCGGCACAATCGTGGTTTGTTTCCAAAAAACAAAAATATTTGGCAAGTTGTGCAAAACAACTTGGTGCCTGGATGGTAAACTTGTTTCCTTCAGAATAACCTCTTCAACAGTTGTTGCTCTCAAAACAGTGAGACCCTTGCCAGACAGGCAGCAATCTCACAGAATGGTGAGAGGTCCTCTGGCAGGGGAGTGGTGCCATTGTGTCCACTGACTTGGCACACCACCCGCCAGGCACGAAATGAGCAAGCAAATCTTCTGTTTTCTTAGGATTCAGAATGGTGCACCTAAACTGGTTCAACAGCTGACTCACCTTCAAGAGGCCTGCCTCCTCTGCTAGCATATCAGTGTTTTAACATCAACTTGTTGAGTGGAGAAGCGTGTTAGAAAGTTTACTGACACCTGTATTAGCTGTTTGCTTTATGGATCTGACAACTATCTTCGGAACACCTAATGATGGGCTTCAACTAAATTCTATGCACACACTAAATTTGAATAGAATTAGAAAAAAGTTGGTTCCTTCTAACAAGATGCGATATTTGAGGTTACATGAAGAGTTTCAAGAAATCATCCAGTGAAAAAGACAGTGGCCAAAAGTCAGAATGGAGAAAAGACTTGTGGTTGATAAGATATTTTATCTCTCACTAAGAGCTTTTATGAGAGAAAGAATTTGAAAAGATTATCTGATTTAAATCAATAAAATAAACAGGAGTAAGTGGGTTCAGGATGGTCTACCCTTGGATGCAGGCGTTGATGCCAGCGCCAGCTGAAAATGTTCTCTGCATTATAAAATCCACTGACAAAAGTAAAACAGGTAGAAAACAGGAAAGTTACAATGGTAGACACCCTGAAGAATGGAATAACTTAAATTTTTATTCTAGGTCTTCAGCCAAGATTACATCTACAATCCAGACGAAAACACAACTGACACTAAGACGGCTGGATGAAGCAGGGGCGTGAGATGTGGGTGAACCACAGGGAAGCTGCCTGAAATGAGAAAAAAGGTCAATAAGAGACAATTGGAAAAGGAAGCATGAGGTAAGTGTGGTAGCTGGGTGCACATCCCTCATGCAATGTTATACAGGTGATTCAGAATGTAGTGATGTAAAATGGAATGGTGAGGGGAGAAGCTGGAAGGTGCTACAAGGAGGTGGTTATATGGGATCTTTCTCTACTAATAAAGGTCAAGCATTTTTACATCTCTACACTGGCATTCGCCACGATTATTGATGGTTCACTGGTGACAGGACGGGATGAGGAAGAATTCAACACGCACCGTGCTTAAGGAATCTTAATGTCAGGGTGATGTAAGATCCAGTTTATGCGTTTACCTTCTCTAAAACTGGATGAGGTCAGTTTGACTTTTCCATTATTTTTCTGATGTGACAAATTGATATGAGACGACTTGCATGCGTCTACACCTATGCAGATTTGTGAGCAGGTCACCCTTAGTGATTATCCTGATGAGTATGTGTGATTTGTGAGAGCCGCTTTTCAGAACTGGTAATTTGGGCCCACTTCTACAGACAGTGAGTGTCTCCTCACTTGCGCTCTGTTATTTTTAGGGCAATTTGTGTGTGTTTTTACCTTTTAGTATTTCCTCGGAGACCGTTGGCTTCAAACTGCACGGGCATTCTAAACTGTCAATTCAACTGTATCCCTGGAACACACAAGGTGTCTTTCAGCATTGAATGACGCATATGCAGTGCTGTGCTGACGTCTACATGCCGCCATTTTGGAGGGAGAAAAGACTATAGCGGCTCTGCCTCTTCAGCTCTATTGAAAGCGGCACTGGAACGTATAGAATGGCACTGTATGATGCATAATGTGGTACATTGTGGATGTCCGTGTGTAGCCATCTTGGAAGGAAGGAGAACTACTTTGCTTTGTTTCTGACAGTGTCTAGTCTTGTGCATTCAATTATATACGCGCATCTGTTGTTACCAGCGATACGCACACTGTACAAGCGTATCACAGCAACAACATTTTCAGTGGCATGCACACTCATTCCACACTATACAAGCCTGTGATAGTAAGGAAGGTTTCCCAGTGGCATGCACACTCATTCGGATATGAAGTGGGTTTGCTTTTATCTTCTAGTGGTACACTCTACAATTGTGTCGCAAAACATTAGTCAGTGGCACACAAACGTACATTCGGATATGAAACAAGTTTGTTTTAAGCCTCCCAGTTCTACACCCTGCAAGTGTGCTGCAAAGCATTGATTAGTGACATGCACTCTCATTTATGTGTACAGTGGGTGTCCATTTCAGGGTTTGCAGTGACATGCACCTACTGGACTACATGTGAAGGTGCTTCCAGTGACACACGCTAACAATTTTCCTGCGTGCCATATTTGAGAACTTTATGGTTCATATAATAACAAAATGTTATTGATTGTTACTGTCTACTTCTGTGCAGGGTTTCTGCCGTTTGAGCATGTTGACAGGTTTCCTGTGAGCCTGTGACTCTGTTTTTCGCGAATATTTAAAATAATAGTAATAATAATGAGAAGAAGTATTTATACTTTGTCACGTGTAGAATACAGTTTAATTCAGATATGCAGAATGTTACCGCTCCTCTTTTCTTTTTAACCATATGGCAAAAATGGAAGAAAGTTTTTGAACATCATGCAAATGTATGAGGAGACATCTCTTAGTGGAGAGAGAAAGACCGCACTTCTTCTTTATTGTCTACGGACAGAAGGTCAAGAGGTGTTTGATCATATCCCAGGAATCTCTGATGCTGATTCTGAAGAACTCAATGATTATGAGATATGTATAAAAAATGGACAATCACTATTTGCCAAAAGTGAGTACCATCCTAGAGAGGTATCACTTTAGGAGAAGGGTTCAGAAGGAAGGAGAGTCGGTTGAGTCGTATGTAAGTGATTTAAGGAAACTGGCTTCCTCTTGTAAATTTGCAGCTTTGTTGAATGAAAGGATCTGTGATCAGTTTATACTGGGAGGCAATACAATACTGAAAAGGTGAGAGAAGAGTTATGGTTGAGAGATGATCCAACTCTTGAAGAGGTTTTGATAGTGGCTAAGAAAATAGAGCATTTGATAAAATGAGTTGAGGTTATCAGTAAAGAAAATGGGAAAGAAAAAAGCTTGCATGTTGAAAAGGGCAAAATAAAAAAAATAAAAAAAAATGACTATAGAGATGAAAGGATGAAAGGGTCTGTAAGGAAGTGTTACAGATGTGACAAAATTGGTCATTTGGAAAATTACAAAATGTGCCTTGCTTTTAAGCTGCTTATAAGTTGTGCACAAGTAAAGGTCATTTTGTGGTTGCATGTAAAATGAAAAAAATAAAACAGAAAATTTGACAAATAGCTGTGGATGATGAACAGGATAGTGACAACACAGACTTTGAATGTGGGCAAATTGTTCTGCAAATAGGTGGTAAAGTTACATCTCATCTAGTAGTCACAATAGTAGTGGAAGGAGAAAGTGCAAAGGTACTCTTTGATCTAGGTACCAAAATAACAAAAATCTCAAACATATTTTATCAAATAAACAGGAAGGCAAAGTTAGTTTACACAAACCCAATATTAGGCTCTGTGGATATGGGAGTGAGCCCATCAAGTTGCATGGGTATTTTTGTGGTCTCATTGAGTACAAACAACGTTTGGTGGCCGGGAAAGTTTATGTATAGAAAAAAAGGGGATGGCATAATCAATTGACTCCATATTTAGGAGTGATGTTGGACCCCACCAGTGACCCTCCAATTTGTCCAAAAGAATGTGGACTTAAACAAAGTGGATGAACTGCCCGGTAGGGAAATTATAGAGATAAAGAAAGACTTTCCTAACATTTTCAGAGAGGGTCTATGATGCTTAACGAGTTACAAGCATAAAATACTTTTGATCCCAAGTGTACAGCCTATATGCTGTACGGTAAGAAATGTTCACATAGCTGTCAGAGAACAGATGAGAGTGAAAATTGAGAAATTAAAGGCTATTTGAAGAAGTTGAGGGCACCGAATGGCTTGCACTGGTTGTTGCAGCAAGGAAGTCTAACAGACATTTGTGATTACTCTTGAGGCACCTCAACAAGAATGTTGTGGTGGACAAATATCCACTTTTGAATATTTCAGAGTCAAAGGTGTTGTTAAATGGGGCCAAAGTTTTCAGTAGCACAGATCTCACTTCTCAGTCTACAATCAGGTAGAGTTGGAGGAGGCGTGTCAGAGAAGTTCTTAAGAGATTGAGTGAATGTAATTTTACAATAAAACTGGAGAATTACACGTTTGGTACAAATGAAATAGAATATTTGGGTCACACTCTTACTGGGGATGGTGTTATACCTTAAACAGATCTGTTTGACACTATTGAAAATATGAGCTCACCCACTTCAAGAGGGGAGTTGATGAAATTTCTAGGGATTACTGAATAGTAGGTTTGTCCAGAACTCTGCTGAATTAAGTGTTAGCATGAGGAGATCACTCTGGATATGTCAGGTCCAATCCATGGGAAGGGGCAAGAAATGTATGTGATTGTTGTGACTGGCATATTTTCTAGGTGGCCAGTGATATGTTTCACAAAAGATATAGAGACTAGACATGTGACAACATTTCTGTGGGTAATCATGGGAGGAGAAAGGGTTCCTGAAATATTATTGGCTGATAATGGTGTTTGGCTGGTTTACAAGGAGTTGCAAGAGTTTCTCTGGAAAAGAGGGCTAAAATACAAGAAGAGTTCTCTCTATCATCCAGAAACAAAGGGAATGATAGTGAGGATTAATAGAGTGCTTAAAGAAACCATTATGTTGGCCAAATCTAATTCACTGAATTGAAGGGATGAGGTAAAAAGAAGAACAGAACTCAAGAGAGCCTCCATTTGAATAGTTTAGGGAAAGGTACCCTAATACTACTATGGAACCTTTGTGGGTCATTGATTATGTGTTTGGTTTGGGAAAGGACAGTAATGTAGAGGAATGGTGTCTGAGAGGAGAAAATTAGGAAGAGGAAAGAATATTTGGATAACAGAGTGGCTGTTCGGGAATAAAGAGCTTCAGTAGGTGACTGGGTCTTGAATGAAGGTCTGGTGAGAAAGAGTGATAGTGAGAGATTCTCCAAACTGTTTCAGATCATAAAAACGTTTGATAATGCAATCAAAACTCAGGACCATTGTATCTGGAATCTCAATATAGTTGTGCTGCACAAAGGGTAATTGAATTTCACTAATGATAAATAAGAGAGTCAAAAGGATGAAGCTGGAAAAGATGATGAAACAAAAAAATCCAGCAAAAGCGTACAAATGCCATAAAATAGGAAAAATGTTACAACTATCAAATCCAACAGAAATGTTCAAATGGCAAACTATTTGAAGGCCTTTGTGAAGTAACATTGACCATATAGTACTTTTTTTTCTTTTCTCTATCTCTTATGTATTTTGTGTTTATATTTGATGTTGAACTGAATATTTATTTGTGTTAGTGCTTTCATATATAACAAAATGTGTATATTCTGGTACTGGGGAATTAGTTCTAATAGTTATATATATGTTTTAATTCTGTTTTGTTATGGGAAGGATGTGTGTGGTAGCTAGGTGGTCATCCCTCATGGAATGTTACACAGGTGATTCAGAATGCAGTGACATAATATGGAATGAGAAGGGGAGAAGCTGGAAGGTGATGCCAGGAGGTGGTTGGATGGGATCTTTCTCTACTAACAAAGGGCCTGCATTTCTACACCTCTAATCTGGTGTTTGCCATGATTTGTTATCTTACAGTAAGACAGGATGAAAATACAGCGTGGAGCTTACAAAGAAAGTAGAAATAAAATAAAAATGAAATTAAGTGATATTACACAAGAGGAGAAAAAGTGTCTATCAAACTAAAAATAGGAATAATACTATCAGATCAGTGACCACAGTTATCGAATCCTCATAATGAAAAGCTGTTTTAGGATTCTCAGTCCAACTTAAAATCATGAACTCCATATACTGCTGGACGGCCATGGCCAGAAGACCTATTTATGAATTAAAATGTAAATGCCTCTGACTTATTTTGTTGGTAGAGACAGTAGCCCTGCATACATATGCAATGCCTAAACATGCATTATGTTTTTAAGTAAACCACAGTATTCCATAGTGTAATCCAAATCTTCCAGTCAAGGGTAACTGTCAAACGATTTCTCTATATCAGATGCTCCAGCTTCTAAAACAAATTTGCTATCCTTATATGAAGATACTTTAGTTTATTACCTTATGCCTTTCTATGACCCATTGTGCAAAGGGGAATAAAATTGAACATTACTTCAGCTAGTCATCTAGCAACAATGTAGCTAAGAATGTAACAGCTATATTAAGAAGCTAACATATTGCCACTATTAACACACAGAGTGACCTTTACTTGTCTAGGCATTAAAGGTACGGGGGGCTGTGCAAATCATCATGGGAATGCTAATATCATTTAATCACTTAGGTATAAATTTTAAAAAAATGTAGAAAAATGTAGCTAGAGAAAAATTCGGAGAAACTCCTTGAATAAACCATGCACTTCAATCCTAGATTTGTACCCCAGTCCTTATACTGTTGGAAGAACTGGGGTGACCTTGGAAACTATGAGCACAGGTAGTGCATTTGCCCAAAGGTCGGTGTATTCCTAAATGAAGTATTCAAGTGAACAAAGGTGATTACATGAATTCCTCTTGCTAGGAATAAGGTCCTTGTGCTCTTTGTAACATAGCAGGGCTAATGAAACATCCAGGAGGGACACACATAAGCCCTCATTATGAGTTTCGTGGGCAGAAAAGGCCACCCGCCAAACTCCTGCGGTCAGGTCGCTGCCAGTGCAGTGACCTTTCCGCTGCCCTTATTACGAGTTTCCCACTGGGTCAGCAGGCGGAAACCGAGTTTCTGCCCGCTGGACCTGCGGTAAACACCTCACAACATTGATGCCGGCTCGTAATCGAGGAGGTGGCAGTGCGCGGGGCGTAGGGTGCAACTGCACCCGTCGTGCTTTTCACTGTCAGCTAAGCAGACAGCGAAAAGCGTGGTGGGGCTGTCCATGGGGTCCCCTACACTGCCCATGCCAAGGTGGAGTGTCTGCATTGAGTTTAAGATGGTTTCATTTAAGAAACGTTGAGAGGAGAGGTAAATGATTAAGCATCCTTGACTGTGCAAAAAAGGCAATGTATTTTATAGAGATACACCAACAGTCAGAAAGACGTCTGAAGCCCACAGGCCTGGCCACCGTTTGTTCTGATGATGGAATCATTGGTGTGTCACCCTTTCCTTGCTTCACCCATGATGGTTCACAATACATGTTATGAGCATTGAGAGCACAGGTATTATTATCATGACTTTAAATGGAGGGTTGGGCTAGTCTTGTCTTGTCAAATGCTACTGTTCTACTCTTCACCTCTGCTTTCTTTTTTATCCAACAACAAACTTCTGCTTGCAGGAAATGGTCTTATCTGACTGGAACCCAATAAAAAATGCAAAATGTATGCCACGAAAAGCAAGACCATGTGGAACCTAATAATATTTCTTTTAGTCCTTTGTTTCCCATATCCAAAATATCTTTAAAAAAAAGAATAGTGCATATGACTCAAAGGGGCACAGGACTGCATATCTACTGTGCCGAAACATTTCTTTTTCAGGACTGGTCGCACAGTATCTTCCTCATTGGACTAAATTTATTGGACAATATATAGTGACACTCTATCCAAAGCGAGGGTTCCTGCCATATTCGTACAACGCAGACATTGCTGTTGGATGGAAAGTCATACTATGCACACCTTTCCATCCAACAGTGATGTTCACCAATACAGACTCCACAGCTTCCAGCAAAATATTACTTGAGTGAGGTCTCCTTTCAAGTTCAACATAAAAATAGACCCTTCAAAGTTCACGGTTTGTCTGAGAGTTTGACACTTTACTAGATAGTGTCACTTCTAGGTTTAATAGTCTTACAGACATTAATGAGTATTCCACCTAGAAATCAAGACTATTCTATACACCTGTACCCTTTGCAAAGCTGAATCTAGTTCAGTGTAATGAACCAGGAACAACCCAGTAGGTAGAAAATGAGCTTAGCAACCGTGTGTGTCCATTCACACAGACTGCTGCTGAAAACTCTGAGTTCAACCATTCAAACACTGAGGTTGAGTTAAAACATTACATTTGAACACATGGCTACACAGAGGTCATACCAATACATAACACAAAACAATACAATAGTACATATCATTAACACTTTAACATCACAACACTCAGCCTATCAAATTGCTTACTATTGTGAAATTAACTACTGCTTGCCTACATTGTAAATTCAGAGAAAGTGTCTAAAGCAGGGACATAAAGCAGGTGTAAAAAGATGGCCTGCCTCTCTGAAAGTACAGTCAAATCCTAGACTGATCAATCACTTGGTTACTGTTCTTACCAATGGTGGATAGCCAGATCAATCACATCTCTGAGGAAGAATGAGATTCCTGTTGGACTAAGGGTCCAACAAGTTCTAGGAGTTTGTAAATGCCACTTACCATTGGAGAAATAATCATCAAGATGAGGGTGTTCTTGTGGGAGGAGGCATCTTGGCGCAAGATTAGCGATTCATGTTATTGAAGCAGCTCTTTCTTTAATCCTTACTACAGCACAGAGAATTTCCTAATACAGAGTAGAACCTGGAATGCTGAGAACTCCATTGGTGACAACAAAGTGGCTTGGGGCTAAAAATGACTTTTATATATGCCTTCTGTTCCAACATCCCAATGGTTTTCCTTCTGCTTCTCACTTCTTTATTTAGAACATCCTAACCTCAGTGGATGTAATGTTTTAATAGCATGATACCCCTTAGGTGTCTGTTTATAAGGTTTGTTAAAGGCCCACGCCAGTAGCGTAAGCCTATAACTCAGGGCCTTTAAAAACCTCATAGCCCACAGCAAAAGGCCATAATCCTATGCAAACAGATTCTGTGATAATGGGAAGAACTCAGAACCACCACTAGTCAACAGCCAGACCACAGAATGTACAGGAAAACTGTGCTTCCCTATCTTTACTACGCAGCAAAAGTTAGGTCTTCAAATAGATAACAGCCCATCATTGGGAAGCATCAATTCAGCAGATTTTATGCACAAAACAGTTTTTTTCACTTTCAGTTTATTAGCTCAAAGATTCACCTATCTTGACAAAAAAGTACAATATGTTCACTCTTGGCAAACTGCTTCTTCCTAACTGCCGTTTTTTATGGCCTGGCTTGACAGTGCAGCTGTCACCAGAGAATTATGTGGGTATCACCAGGAGAGGAGCCTTGAAGTTGTGTGCTTCCACAAAAAAGTGGTAGCACCCCACACAGCTGTCATCATTTTGTTTATTTATCCTGCTGCCTGAACTTGAACTTTCAGATGGACACACATGCCATTGTAATGCTATTAAAGTGTCTTAAATTACTAGATAATGATGATATTATATGTGGAGTGATTAGCTGTGCATGGCAAAGGCAAAAGTTATAGTTACTTAGGGCACGAGTTATAGTTACTTGAAAGAACTCTAACTATAACTGCTGAATTTCTATGGTTTTGTACGAGTACATTTCAGAACCTAAGTATAACGTCCCTGTAACATTTGTTTTTTTCAGAGAATGTATATATACAGGGAGTGCAGAATTATTAGGCAAGTTGTATTTTTGAGGATTAATTTTATTATTGAACAACAACCATGTTCTCAATGAACCCAAAAAACTCATTAATATCAAAGCTGAATATTTTTGGAAGTAGTTTTTAGTTTGTTTTTAGTTTTAGCTATGTTAGGGGGATATCTGTGTGTGCAGGTGACTATTACTGTGCATAATTATTAGGCAACTTAACAAAAAAAATATATATACCCATTTCAATTATTTATTGTTACCAGTGAAACCAATATAACATCTCAACATTCACAAATATACATTTCTGACATTCAAAAACAAAACAAAAACAAATCAGTGACCAATATAGCCACCTTTCTTTGCAAGGACACTCAAAAGCCTGCCATCCATGGATTCTGTCAGTGTTTTGATCTGTTCACCATCAACATTGCGTGCAGCAGCAACCACAGCCTCCCAGACACTGTTCAGAGAGGTGTACTGTTTTCCCTCCTTGTAAATCTCACATTTGATGATGGACCACAGGTTCTCAATGGGGTTCAGATCAGGTGAACAAGGAGGCCATGTCATTAGATTTCCTTCTTTTATACCCTTTCTTGCCAGCCACGCTGTGGAGTACTTGGACGCGTGTGATGGAGCATTGTCCTGCATGAAAATCATGTTTTTCTTGAAGGATGCAGACTTCTTCCTGTACCACTGCTTGAAGAAGGTGTCTTCCAGGAACTGGCAGTAGGACTGGGAGTTGAGCTTGACTCCATCCTCAACCCGAAAAGGCCCCACAAGCTCATCTTTGATGATACCAGCCCAAACCAGTACTCCACCTCCACCTTGCTGGCGTCTGAGTCGGACTGGAGCTCTCTGCCCTTTACCAATCCAGCCACGGGCCCATCCATCTGGCCCATCAAGACTCACTCTCATTTCATCAGTCCATAAAACCTTAGAAAAATCAGTCTTGAGATATTTATTGGCCCAGTCTTGACGTTTCAGCTTGTGTGTCTTGTTCAGTGGTGGTCGTCTTTCAGCCTTTCTTACCTTGGCCATGTCTCTGAGTATTGCACACCTTGTGCTTTTGGGCACTCCAGTGATGTTGCAGCTCTGAAATATGGCCAAACTGGTGGCAAGTGGCATTGTGGCAGCTGCACGCTTGACTTTTCTCAGTTCATGGGCAGTTATTTTGCGCCTTGGTTTTTCCACACGCTTCTTGCGACCCTGTTGACTATTTTGAATGAAACGCTTGATTGTTCGATGATTACGCTTCAGAAGCTTTGCAATTTTAAGAGTGCTGCATCCCTCTGCAAGATATCTCACTATTTTTGACTTTTCTGAGCCTGTCAAGTCCTTCTTTTGACCCATTTTGCCAAAGGAAAGGAAGTTGCCTAATAATTATGCACACCTGATATAGGGTGTTGATGTCATTAGACCACACCCCTTCTCATTACAGAGATGCACATCACCTAATATGCTTAATTGGTAGTAGGCTTTCGAGCCTATACAGCTTGGAGTAAGACAACATGCATAAAGAGGATGATGTGGTCAAAATACTCATTTGCCTAATAATTCTGCACTCCCTGTATATATATATATGTGTATATATATATATATATATATATATATATATATATATATATATATTTTCAAGAAAACTGGTGCAATATAATCGCACACCAAGGGCTGCACATCATCCAAAATGAGCTCGTAAAATAGTAGAGTCAAAAACCACTTATGAATAATTTAATCGGCTGCTATTTATTGAAAAAAGTTTAAATGCAGATAAATTCGACCCGCATAAAATGGTATAAAAAGCACAAAAAGGAAATCAATAATGTGCCCACCATGAACAAACACACGCTGTCCCAACCACATGTCAACGCGTTTCGGCAGAAGCCTTCAACAGGACATTGGCAGACATTTTTACACCCAACTATTTAAACCATATAGTCCTTCTTTGTTGTTGACTGCATAGCTCAAGGGAAGTGCAAACAGAGCGGCCATTTTGTAACGTAGCAATTCTAAGTTTGAAAGTTAGAGACTAATAATCCTGTGCTTTGATGAGATAAAAACTTCAAATATAACATTGTATATTTCTTTCATGTTATACTGCAATATCAAATATATGATCTGGTCGCCTGTGAATGCATGAATAATATATAATCACAATTGATAATTGTTATATATATAAGAAAAATAAGCCAAAAGAAATAGGAAAAAGGAAATATATTCTCTCAGAAGTCTGAGGAAATAATGAAGACTCCGAATTTAGTGGTCAATCTTTCTGATTATGAGTTAACTGATATTGAACTACAAACCCTTAATAAAGGTCTTTCTTTCTGCCCTGAAATCCATTATAATTATGTGGATACCCGAATTGATATTTATAAATTTGTCAGGAAATTAAAATTGTTAAAATTTCATGCACAACAAAGTAAAAAGACAGTACCCAGCATGATAAGTCATGTCATTGAGGAACCAGAAGAAACCCAGTTAAGGATTGACCAAGTTACAGATCTTAAAACTTTGTTTGATCTATCTCACAGTTTACAAGATGAAGATTATATGGAAACGGAAGTTTTGCAACAATTAGACATCAATACAAAATTTCATAAACCATCTGGTCTGAAAGAAAAAGAAAAATGTTGTCCTGTGTTGTCACTTGATCGTGAGGAATATATCTATCTGAAAAAAGAGAATCCAACCTTACCCACGATTTACTTCCTGCCCAAAATTCATAAATCACTCATATCACCACCAGGGAGGCCGATTTTATCAGCATGTGACTCATTGTTTGAAACAGTTTCGAACTATGTCGATGTCAATTTAGCTCCTATTGTGAGAACACTTAGGGCCAGATGTAGCAAAGGGTTTTTCCCATTCTGTGTCAATGGGAAAATGTGTTCGTACATATGGCCCTTAGTTCATATATTAAGGACTCTGGAGATCTTTTAAAGATTTTATTAGGTTTGGACTGGCACAAGGACTACTTACTTGTTACAATAGATGTAGTCTCTCTGTATACCTCTATTAATTATGAGATTGGATTAAAAGCTTGTGGATACTTTTTGAAACAACGGAATATATCAGAGTTGGAACACTCAAAAATGTTATTGGCCATGATTGATATGTGTTTAAAGAATAATATCTTCATGTTAAATCATGAGATTTACCATCAATTATGTGGTACAGCCATGGGCATTTCATTTTCTCCAAACTATGCCAACCTAGTAATGGGTTGGTGGGAAAGAGAAATAGCATGGGGAAAAGATAATGATGAATTTGCTGAGAAAGGGTTACTTTGGGTCCGCTATATTGATGATCTTTTTGTAATTTGGAATGGATCAAAGGATGAATTCATGCAATATTTCACTGTTTTAAATTTTAAATGACAATGAGGTGGGTCTAAAATTTACTTGTGAAACTAGTAAAACATCAATTAATTTTTTAGATATCACCATTTATACTGAAATTTTATACAATAAAAATGAAAGTACAGTGTTTCAGAAAGAAACTGCATGCAACAGTATATTGCATGGGAAAAGCTTTCATCCCAAATCTTTGATTAATATCCTCTGGCTGAATTTATTAGAATGAGAAGAAATTGTTCTAACGATAAGGATTTATTACTGAAATGAGATGAAACATATGAAAGATTTAGGACCCGAGGATACAATGAGAAAATCCTTAAGAAAAATCTGAAGGCAATCAAATTAAGAAAATGAGAGGAAAGTTTGTTCAATAAAAGAGAAGTAGACTCGAAGGAAACAGTGAGAATGATAATGAGGTACATGAAAGAGAGTGCACTCATAAAGAATATTTTGTGTAAACATTGGAAAATAATTAGTAGGGACTTGGATTTGGGACCCTTAGTCGGTACCAAACCATTGTTTTCATACAAAAAGGCACCCAGTATCAAAGATATGGTGGTCAAAAGTAATTTTTCTTTAGAAAAAGATTGTAACTGGCTGGAAGCAGAGCAAAAAGGATTTTTCAAATACAATAGTTCGAAAGCATGCAAAATTGGTAAATCATTGAGAAAGGTTAGATGTCCAAACGGACAGGAGTTGGCAATTAAACACAAGATTACATGTAATACTAAATTTGTAATTTACATCATAGGATGCCACTGTGGTCGTAAATATATTGGTAGTACAATTTGCATATTGAAGAAAAGAATACTTGAGCCTATCAGAGCGATCACTCATAAAGATAATACATATGCAACAGCCAGACATTTACAGACACACACAATGAATGACTGGAGAACCTTATACTATGGTATTGATCATATTCCAGAACATGAGAGGGGAGGTGATTGAGTCAAAAAGTTATGGCAACTTGAATCGAGATATATAATTCAGATGAAAACTAAGGCCCCATTTGGGATGAATAATGATGAGAAACTTTATGTATACTTATAGGTTTAGAATTATAATACATCTTGGACATATGTCTTGAGATGTTAAAAATGTTGACTTTGAGAATACATCAGAAGATGATTTTTTGTAAGGAACGTATAATGACATCATGAGCTTTAGATGAGGCCATTCATTGATGATGGATATAAAGATATAAGTGACTATATTGTTTGAATTAATCAGTGAAATTGTCTATAGTGAGGCAATGAATTGAAAAATATGAGTGAATATTGTTTACTTATTTATTTATTATCCCTCACTAAATAATATTTTACGATCATTTTGCGGGTTGTCTGAAAGGTAACTTTGTTTTATGGAGCCCTATGTATAACAATTGGTTAAAATGATAATTCGTTTGCATTGTATATATACGGACTACAGATTTCAGCATGCATTGCTATTGTATTAATATTTATTAACTATATAAGAGAAGAATGATAATAGGACTTCTGAACTTGAAAAAGATGAGGCCATTCATAAAAGTGACTATACCGTTTGAATTAATTGGTGGAATTGTCTATAGTGGGGTCAAGAATGGACGAATTATATGAGTGAATATTGTTTATCTATTTAAGTATTATCCCTCACGAAATAACATTTTGCGATTATTTTGAGAGTGGTTGAAAGGTAGTTTTGTTGAGGGGAGTCCTATGTATTATAAGTGGTTCAAATTGAAAAACAATTGGTGTAATATGACTTATACGGACTACAGATCCCAGCATGCATTGTTATTGTAAAAGCTTTCATTAACTATATAACTAAAGAATGATAACAGGACGCCTGAACTCGAAAAAGACCTTACGGTCGAAACGCGTCGTTCGTTTGTTTGTTTGCAGTCTTGTAATAAAACAAGAATTACGGACACCTTGATGGAGTGTACTGCCAAACTTCTGTTCACATAATCATTTTGAGGGTTCGGCTTGCCCTAGGCATTTGCACCGGTAATGTGACCGCCCTCATCCCCGCCACTGATGACATCCGGACCCTGATGGACAAAGGAGAAACAGCCGCCCTCATCCTCCTGGACCTATCAGCAGCCTTTGACACGGTCTGCCACCGCACCCTATCAGCACGCCTCCATGACGCCGGTATCCAAGAGAAGGCCCTGGCCTGGACCACATCCTTCCTCTCCGGCAGAACCCAGAGCGTCCGCCTCCCACCCTTTCGCTTCAAAACCACCGAGATCATCTGCGGCGTCCCACAGGGATCCTCCCTCAGCCCGACACTGTTCAATATCTACATGGCCCCCCTCGCCCACGTCGCACGACAACACAACCTCAACATCATCTCCTACGCCAACGACACCCAGCTGATCATATCCCTCACCGAAGATCCCTACACCGCCAAAGCTAACCTCCACCGAGGAATGAAGGCCGTAGCCGACTGGATGAAGGACAGCAGACTGAAGCTGAACTCAGACAAGACGGAGGTCCTCATTCTCTGACCCACCCCATCAGCCTGGGATGACTCTTGGTGGCCCACGTCACTAGGCACAGCCCCGGAACCCACGGACCACGCACGCAACCTGGGGGTCATCCTCGACTCCACTTTCTCCATGACCCGGACAGTCAACGCCGTCTCCGCGTCCTGCTTCAACACCCTCCGTATCCTTCGCAGGATCTTCAAATGGATCCCCCTCGACACGAGAAAAACCATTACCCAGGCCCTCATCACCAACAGACTCGACTACGGGAACGCCCTCTACTCAGGAATTACAAACAAGCTCCTGAGACAACTCCAACGCATCCAGAATGCCTCGGCCCGACTCATCCTCGATGTCCCCCGCCGCAGCCACATCACACTCCACCTGAGAGGCCTGCACTGGCTCTCCGTCAACAAAAGGATCACCGTCAAGCTCCTGATCCACACACACAAAGCACTGCACAACACCGGACCCACCTACCTCAACAACCGACTCAGCTTCCACACCCCCCACCCGAAGCCTCTGCTCAGCCAACCTCACCCTCGCCACAGTCCCCCGCATCCAAAAAACCACCGCCGGCGGCAGATCCTTCTCCTACCTCGCCGCCAAGACCTGGAACACTCTCCCCACCATCCTACGACAGACCCAGGACCTGCTGGCCTTCAGAAGACTCCTCAAGACCTGGCTCTTCGACCAGTAGCACCCCCCCCTCCCCAGTGCCTTGAGACCCTCGCAGGTATGTAGCGCGCCTTACAAATGCAGTGATTGATTGATTGAAGTGTGGATTTCGAAAATTTCCCGAGACACATGTAGTCGGCTTCTGACCTTAGATTTGCGCAAGTGGCAATCTAAAGTCTAGGGCTAGTTATCTTCCTGTGTTTCATTCCATTAAATAGTTGTTCAGTGAGCCAGCTGGTGGTCACTGGGTGAAGGGCTTTGGCTGGTGAGATACCTGTTTATGTAGGTGTACCAAACCTTTGCCCCAATATGGTTTATGGGGAAATATGCCCAACACATTTGGTCGAAAATGGAAAATAGGCTCGGGGAATCAAAATAAAAGTGGACCCCATTAGTGAATTACATTTCTTTAAAATGGCCCATGATATAAAAGTTAGACAGTTTTGAACTTGTAAAGACACGTTTACGTGTGTTGTTTTGCAGGGTATGGAAAAATGCATACATTTGTGCTTGCTGCAGCCGAAGTTTGTTTTAATATCTCTGAAATCAACTTTGAAACCCGGCCCAGCAGACCATAAAACCAGCCCACAAACAGCAAAAAGCTGGCCCACACACTGACCTGTCAGATGAGCCGCTCCGGCATTGCCAGATTTCCCTATAGCCATTTCCGACCCTGGTGCCCATCACCTTGAATTTGTCCCTGGCTCCGAGAAGAAGCCTGGCGCCTACGCCTTCTCAAGAAACCAAGGTGACCTCTGGCGGGAGCACATCTGGTTTATTTGTGGTGAAATCACATTATTTCCCTGTGCCTCGATTCTTTCCTCTGCCAAATAAGAGGAGCTATACGTGGACTAGTGCTGGCATTTAGTTATATATAAACACTGAACATTAACATTTATAGGGAGAGCTCACTTAGGTGTCATCTCCTGCAGGCGTCTTCCCTTGTAGCAAAGTTTGGCTTAAACATCCCTTGAGCTCAAGGGTACCTCTGAGGTGCCGGAGATCCGGGGAAGTAACAGCGCATTGGGTTGTTACCTGGCTCAACAGACGCAGCTGCTGTCCATCAAGCTAGTGCTACCTGTGAAGTACACACATCATTTTAAATGAGTAAGAGCAAACGTCAAAAACGCTACAGTATAGGTTTACCAGTCGCGGTCCCAAACTGGGAACCCGGGTTTGTGTGCTACATCGTGTGGCATCTGGCCGTGTAATCTGGTAACACAGTGACCTTGGTGTGGTCTTTGACGAAATCCTTGAAGCCCGCTTTACCACAACATTTGTGTGCCTACAAACCATCGAAAAGATGAGCCCTAAAACTTCTAAACTTAAATGTAGAAACTCATTGCATATAAATATAGTACAGGTATGAAGGAAAGGTCCGACCGTAGAGCAAACACTACGTAGGTGAATGAAAAGAAGGGCTGTCAGGGCAAGGGCGCGGATTCAGAAGCACAGGTAGACGGATCGTATGAATATAATAACCGAAAACGACAACTGAAAATCCCACGAACTCGCTCAATGCAATGTTGTCCTGGAGTTGTCCCACTGCAGTGTTTGCCCCATACATAAGACAAAATATCAAGGGCTTGCTTGTCACACTGCGCTGCAGCGAGTAGAGTTGTTTACTGGCAATCTGGGGAGCAGGTTCTACTGTTCGCTAATCCCATCTAACTCATTCCCCTCAATCACGAAAGGATAAAAGTCTGGGAAAATCGAGAGATTGGACTAACTTGTAACTGTACGGCGATCTCGGCAGCAGATACATTCACCCATCGAGACAAGCCCCCAGAAGTAAAATCAATGCATGCATGCGTAAACACCAAGTCATTGTGATCAACAAACATGTTACGAAATATCTACTACTCTGCAAAGCAAGATGCGTGCCAGGCTGTAAAGCAACGTGAAATAGGTCGGCCTAAATATTATACAGCATATCTGAATGCACGAACAGTCAATCTGCAAGGCGTTTCTAACCTTATACAAGGCAGCCAGATAACTCACCTTCCTGGAAGGCACTAGATACCTTGCCTGCGCTTTCCTCACTGTGTCTCGGCAGGATGCACGAGGAGAGAGAGTGATGTATCCGCTGGTGATACAGGAATCCCCCGTTTTAAGCAGCACCAAGCTCAGTATCCAGCATTACCCGGGGTTCTCCGGAAAGGGCTTCCTGCAGCAAGGCAGGGGAATCTGCACTCACACGCCGATAATTCTTTAACCCAAAGCTCCCACCCTCTCTCTGGTAACACAAAGCCTGCTCGAAGCTGAGCAGCGAGTCAGCCAGGCAAATGCAGTGATGAAGAGGACTGGCGAGGACTGCCTACAACCAGCCGGCAGACCCAACATGGCGGCTCCCTGTCTTGGACTGCCATCTGGCGGGAAGCCCTGAGAGCACAGCTGTTTCCATGGCGTTAGCTCAGCCAAGCAACATGTTTGTAAAGAAGCGACGAAGAGTAGGAACTCTAAAGGCAAAACATCTGAATAAACCGAACAGTAAGGAACTATTGAGCAAGCTACACGTATAACAATACCACCAAGAAAAAAATATGAATATTCAAGACATACAAATAATGGAAGTGTTGCAATCAAGAAACAAAGAACGTTTAGGAAGACCTGGACAAATGTATTCGTCACAACGTCTATCACCAAACTACCCGGAATGAAGATGACCAGAAAGAACCAGTTAATTTTCGAGGGGGCTACCAACACCTGAGAAAGTGAAGGGGCCATGAGGTGTTGGAGTGGCATGTATCTGCGTGTATCTGACAACTTGATTTTCTATTTTTGGCCTTGGCACACTAATTCAAGGATGTGTGCGTGGGCCTGTTGCTGTCCCTGACTAGGAGAAGTTCCGGACATATCCCAATGGGGGTGCACCAATGTGCATTTATTGTTGACAGTGGACTACTGCCCATGTGCATTCCCAAACGTAGTGTTGACGGCCTGAGTGCCTGTGGTGATGCAACGTCACCATCATTTATCTGCACTTAATGATACGTTAATCTGTAACTTGCATAACCATTGTTCACATGAATTACACATGACCTATATATTTTACGTATTATTTCACAAATTATTTTACACATTGCTTTATATTTCGTTTTTAGTAAACTGAATGGCCCCCATGGTTTTTGATTAACTTTATTTAGCATACATGCAAATTAACATTATCATGAGTAAGTCTAGGCACCTTATTCTATTTTGAAATGAACATTGCATTTTTGCTTGCTGTGCATAACATTTTTGTCCTGTTTTAGACACCAGAGTCACATTTTCCTTATATGGAAATCTTATTCTTTGCTAGTTTACAGTTTGAAGTTGTGGAGTAGTAATTTACTTGTTTGGACAGTGACTTTCAGCACCTGCACGGGATGGGAAAATGAAAAGGTGAATACTCCTATGTGAGCTATAGTGAAGGCCGCGATGAGAGAAGAAGCCGGCATTCTATTATCTTTGAGAAAGAGGCTGACACCAAGCACTGAGAGAACACCGGTTTTTGATTGGCTCCTACTCAGTGGGAACCTTTAGAATGCATCACTTGGATAAAAAACGTATGTTTTAGCTCCGTGAAGCTTGTTAGTTATATCACTTGCCTCTCTCAGCCTCTGCAGGACGATGCTCCTTTCCCTCTCTTGAGACGAATGCTCCTTATATTTTTGCCCTTATATCTACTTTCTATAGTAAGTACATTTCTCCTTTTCTTGACTGGAACCTTCATTTAGTTCTTCTGTCAATGCTATATTTGTTGATTCTGAAAATTTTCAACTTACCCACAAGGAAAGGGATTTAGCCTTATTTAACATATTCTGTGTTTTAATAATATTGTACTTGCCTTTGCTGATTTGAAGTGCCTGGACTATATTCATACCTGCCGTATAAAGGTGATTATTAAATGATGCCTGATTAGTTTGAGTTAACATTGTAACTTTACTAATTTGCTAATAAACCTTCATGGTTTGCAAACATAGGGCCTCACTCACAACAAACTGGGGCATCAATCATGATGCGCCAGTTTGCTTGCGCCGCCCTGCACCCACCTAACGACACCATGTCGTTCTATTTACAATACAGCGCACCATGGCGCTCGTTAGCACAGAATTTCTGATATAGTTGTGGCGCTTTTTCTGGACTAGCATCAAAACATTTGACAGTAGTCCAGCATAGCGCCACAACTGCATTAGAAATTCTGACACAGCAGTGCTAATGAGCGCCACATTTTCTTTTCTTCTTCATCAACATTTTTTTAAAGAGCTTTCAACTCTTCCCAAGTGTCAATCACATTAAAGCATAATTCGTACACATTTCTTCTTCAGGTAACAGTTCCCATTTGTCCTTAAAAGATATACAATTCAATGTGCAAATCTTGCGACTTGATCCACATGTCCATTTCTCATTGATACAAAATCTTGCGATCTCTGATGTGCACTGCATTTCACCACAACTATCTTTTCAGGCAACTGTAAAGCTTGTAACAAATCATGGATTATTTCACCATTTCTAACTGGCGAACCAGGAAAGTCAGGAAACCTCTCTGTGACCATAGCTGACCAAAATCATGGACTATTCCAAATCCATACTGACCGTCCCTATAAATGGTCATTTTAAGTTGAGCAGAGACATGGCATGCTCTAGTAAGAGCCACCAATTCAGCCACTTGTGCGCAATACATTCCTTAAAGCCAGGAAGATTAAAGTATCCCAGAAATTGTGCACACAGCATATCATGCTTGCAGTGTTCCCATGTTATCTCTTACACAGGAACCATCAACAAAAATAATTTGGTCATTTTCTTCCAATCTGATATCTCGAATATCAAGTCTAGGTTTAGTGCGCAAAACAGTCACTTCCAGTCATGTTCAACATCTTTCAATTGGTCAAATTCAACATTTTCTTTTGGAAGCAAAGTTGCTGGGTTAAGCAAAATACACCTTTTCTGATTAACATTCGGAGAACCCCAAATTATAGTTTTGTATCAGGTCAGTCTCGCATTGGCTAGTTATTGGGTCTTTGTTCAGGTGAGCAAAACTTCAATGGAGTGAGGGACCAAAGCAGTTAAAGGATGTCCCATCACAATGTTCTCATTACAACCCTGGCGGACGGTGGTAAAGCAGCGGTAATACCGCCAACAGGCCGGCGGAAAAAAAAATGGAATCACGACCATGGTGGAAACTGCCAACATAGACAGCCACTTTAACACTCCGACCGCCACGGCGGTAGAAACAAACACCGAGGCGGTAACCGCCAACAGACAGGCGGAGGACTAAGTACCACCCACCATATCACAACAGGCCTATCCGCCACCTTATCTGGGGCGGAAGCAACGCTATCAAAAGCACGGCGGAAACAGTACACAGAAAGGATACCACTCACCTCTCGACACCCAACGAGGAACCAGGATGCCATGGAGCCCAAACTACACGTCCTGCCCCTGCTGGTCTTCTTCCTGCTCTATCAGGACCAGGGCAGACACCGTCGACGACCACAGTGAGTACTGCACCTACAACACAGGGGAGCGGGAGGGAAAGGAGAGTGACACACACACGCAACATGCAATACCCCCATCCCCACCCTCACCCACAACACCATACACACAAATACATGCAGCAACATTACATATACACCCCCTGGAAGAATGCAAGGACAAAATTAAATGATTGTAACGATTGTAATCATTAGAAATCTGATAGTGAAAGTTTAAAATTCAGTATATACAAATATGTACACCAACTACACAAGTCCGGATAGTGTACCAATCATTGTCCGTGGACCAGTGGTCCCAAAATGAATGGGCAAAGCCCACACAAGATACCTGACTCGAAAAGGAGAGAACACTGCACGGGCACCAGACTGAAAATAAACAGGCACCTCAGGGGTAAGGGAAGGGGGCACCTCAGCCGGATGAATGTACAACACCACTGCTGCACGAGGGGGCTCCATGCCCATTGCTTTATCCTGGGGAGTACAAAGCTACAGTCTCTCAAGTCTTTCCAGTGGGTGGTATGCCCACTGCATTATCCTGGGGAGTGCAAAGCCACATTCTCTCAAGTCTTTCCAGTGGTTGGTTTCCCACTGCTTTTTCCTGGGGAGTGCAAAGCCACAGTCTCTCAAGTCTTTCCAGTGGGTGGTTTGCCCACTGCATTATCCTGGTGAGTGCAAAGCCACAGTCTCTCAAGTCTTTCCAGTGGGTGGTTTGTCCACTGCATTATCCTGGGGAGTGCAAAGCCACAGTCTCTCAAGTCTTTCCAGTGGTTGGTTTGCCCACTGCTTTATCCTGGGGAGTGCAAAGCCACAGTCTCTCAAGTCTTTCCGGTGGGTGGTTTGCCCACTGCTTTATTCTAGGGAGTGCCAAGCCACAGTCTCTCAAGTGGATAACAGTATCTACTGGTTCTGGAGGGGGCCTTGTGCCCAGATTGCTTCATCCTGCCAAGGACTGAGGTAGTGAATGCCTTTCTCCACTGGTTCTGGAGGGGGCTTTGTGCCCAGAGTGCTTCATTCTGCGAAGGACTGAGGTAGTGGATGTGAATCACTACTGGTTCTGGAGGGGGCATTGTGCCCAGAGTGCTTCATTCTGCGAAGGACTGAGGTAGTGGATGTGAATCACTACTGGTTCTGGAGGGGGCATTGTGTCCAGAGTGCTTCATTCTGCCAAGGATTGAGGTAGTGGATGCCTTTCTCCACTGGTTCTGGAGGGGGCTTTGTGCCCAGAGTGCTTCATCCTGCCAAGGACTGAGGTAGTGGATGCCTTTCTCCACTGGTTCTGGAGGGGGCTTTGTGCCCAGAGTGCTTCATCCTACCAAGGACTGAGGTAGTGGATGCCTTTCTCCACTGGTTCTGGAGGGGGCATTGTGCCCAGAGTGCTCCACATGCAGTGTGGCCGGTCCCATTCCTTCACCTGGGTGTGTGTGTCACGAGATTGCCTAGGAACAGGTACCATGGTACACCATGGAGGCAGAGACATACCCCATACTGCTGCGGCTACGCCTTCCACCTGCAGGTGCAAACAGTGATGGAAGTCATGCCTCATGGAAACTGGGCAGGGTCCAGGAAGTCTCCTCCAGCCTCGGACGACTGACCACTGGGGATGGTAGCCATGTCAGCGGTGGTGCCACTGTCCGAGCATGTTGCGGGGCTGGTGGCGGTGCTTGTGGCGGTGCCTGTGGCGGTGCCTGTGGCGGCGGTGCTGGCGGTGGTGCATGTGTCAGCACATGTTGAGGGACACCGCAGGACGTCTCCTGCAGCCTCGGACAGTTGCCCACTGGGGATGATGCTGGGGACTGTTGCTGAGGCTGCAGATGTGCCGGTGGCGGTGCAGGTGGCTGTGCAGGTGGCAGGCAGGTGGCGGTGCTGGTGGCGATGCAGGTGGCGGTTCTGGTGGCGGTGCAGGTGGCGGGGCAGGTTGCGGTGTTCGCTGCCGTACAGGTTGGTGTAGTCGTGGACAGGAGGGGTGACACTAGTCCCTCAATCGGTGCCACCGTGCCCTGTCCTGACCTGCTCTTCTGCTTTTTTCCCTTCCCCACTTTTGATGGTGCCGCAGGTGTCTTGCCACTATCCCCTTTTGTTTTGGCGGAGCCCTTGGTGGCTGGTAGGTGCGGCTTCTCCCTCCCGGATGTGGGCAACTTCTTCACCTTGGCAGGTGGCGGGATGTCCTTGCCCACGCTACGTGGCACACTGGCAGCCCTGATGGGTGGCGCACTCGATGACCCCGCAATTGCTGGCACCACTGTGCCTGGGGATTTGGTGGCTGAGGTGCTGGGCTGGGACCTGGAAAGCCTGGCCCTAGGGGAAGGACGGGGGGGAGGTGAAGGAAAGAGGTCAAAGTTTGCCAGGAAAGGTTTTTTAGACACACTGGGACGGGAAGATGGAGGGGTTTTGGGAGTGGAGGAAGAGGTAGTGGTTGTAGGAGGTGTATGTTTGCTGAATTTGGGTGAAGGTGCATGGGCCGGAGGCTGTTGTGAGGTGGATGGCTGTTGGGTGGGTGTGTGCATGCATTCGTGTACTTTGGGAGGAGGGCTCACAGACACACTGGGAGAGGACACTAGGGATGTGTGCATGGTAGTGGGGGTGGTGATTGCACATGAGTGGTGTGTAGTGATGGGTGTGCTGGTGATGGAGGTAGTGGCTGAGGATGTAGCCAATGCAGGTGTGAGTGGAGACGAGACAGGGAGGGAGGAGGAGGACATGGACGGGGGGGGACACAGTGGAGGCAGTGGATGTTGCTGTGTCTGCATGGGTATGGTGCTTGTGTGAGTGCTTGTGGGATGTGTGGTGCTTATGTTTGCCATGTCCACTCTTGTGTGTTGATGAGTGTGCATGCTGGTCTGATGGTGTGCTTTGGATAGGCTGAGGTACAGGGGATTGGGTCGGGTGGAGGAAGTTGGAGGGGGGAGGCTGGACACAGGTACAATAGCTGCCATCAGTGCTGAGGCCAGAGCCTGAAATGCTTTCTGTTGGGCCGCCTGCCCAGAATGAATGCCCTCCAGGTATGCATTTGTTTGTTGCAAATGCCTCTCAACACCCTGGATGGCATTCAAAATGGTAGATTGCCCAACAGTGAGGGATCTCGGGAGGTCAATAGCCTCCTCACTGAGGGCAGCAGGGCTGACTGCAGCAGGGGCTGAGGTGCCTGGGGCGAAGGAGATGCCCACCCTCCTGGGTGAGCAGGCAAGGGACACACGCTGAGGGGCTGCTGGGAGGGCGGTGCTGGTAGGGGAGGTGGTGGCTGTACTTGTAGATGCGGTGGGCACAGAGGTGTCTGCCACCGCAAGGGAGCTCCCATCAGAGGAGGAGTCGCTGTCACTGGTGTATGCTCGTGTCCCTGTCGTGGAGCTCCCCTCGCCCTCCGTCCCACTGGTGGCTTCAGACGCCGTTGCATCACCCTCCATGGCCAAGTGGGTTACAGCTCCCTCCTGCTCCGGTGCCACTGCTCCTCCGCCAGATGATGCTATTGCACACAAGAACAGGGAGACAAAACAAAAAGGGGGGAGAAAGACAGAAGAAAAACATGTTCAGTGCATGCAACACCACTACCGTTGGCGGACACAACACACAGGGAGCAGCCCTATGCACTAAGCCATGCAGTAACAGTTCCTAGCAAATTCACATGCCCATGGGGTACAAGGCCTTAGCCCAATTGCTGCACACCTGGAAGTCACAGGAGCCCGACTACGTGTAGATCGCTATTACCACTAGTGGGGTTGGGGTGCCACAGAGCCTGCCTAACAAGGGACCTTGCATACCAAGTTCGTCCTGGCCAAGTGGAACCCTCACCCCACCTCCCCCACCCAGACACCTCGTAATGCACGCAGAGTCAGCTGAATGAGAGTGTACTCACCCCCCAACTCCGGATAGGCCACCGCCAGGATCCGGTACATCAGGGGGGTCATGGTGCGATGGGCACCCCTTCCACGTTGGGAGGCCATCTCCACCTGGGCCTCCGTCGTCTTCTTACTCCAGCGGCGCAGGTCCTCCCATCTTTTACAGCAGTGGGTGCTCCGTCTACGATAGACCCCGAGGGTTCGGACGTCCTTGGCGATGGCATGCCAAATACCCTTCTTCTGGTGGGCGCTGACCTAGAGGAAAGGTACAGGAGGAAAGGAAATTACTCACCCGTCCGGACCGTCATACTCATTGCCCACCAGTTTCCACCCATGCCCTGACGCACATACACTCACCATCCTCACATGCAGGACTCAGCCCCCCCATGTATCTTCCATCCACACCACTCAAAACAGGCATTGCCCACGCAGCATGCTCACAGTGTACTCACCTGTTTGTTTGGAAGACCGTACAGTTGCGTGTACTGAGGGAGGACCCCATCCGCCAGTTTTTCCAACTCCTCTGAAGTTAAGGTAGGAGCCCTTTACCCAGACACTGTAGCCATGGTTGCTTCCAGACACAGGTCACAGCAGCACTTGCAGTGTAGGTACTCTCCTGTTAAAGGTCAGGTATCAAGTGAGTGAACAGATAGAAAATGGCGGTCATGTCCGCGGCGGTGCATACCGTCACCGTCGGCGTACATCGTCATTGGCTCCTGGGACCCATAGGGCACAATGTTAACCAATGCTGAATTGCGCCGCGGTCTTCGACCGCCCACCGCAACGGTGTACAACGCCAGCACAGTTACCTCATTTCCCCTTGTCCCACCTTACAGGTCAGGCAGCCGCCATTTCAGGGGGGCACATGGGATGGATAAAAACTGTGTCACACCTATCTAGGCTGGAAATACAGACAGATACCGGCACATTGCGATTTACCAACGTTTCAGCAAATAACACATTGTGATACCTCAGTGTTGGATGACCCTCTGCTTGCTGTTCTCCTCCATAGGGCACATCTGCTGGGGCAGGTGATGAGATGGTGGCATCCTCCGGTGTACAGACCCCTGGTGGACCTGTCGACAATGGAAGAGAGACACATCATAATCACAAACAGACTTGATCATGCAACAATCATGGAACTGTGTGCCCAGTTGAAGCCAGACCTGATTTCAGCTATCCGCCATCCCATAGGAATCCCCCCTCTAGTGCAGGTTCTGTCTGTACTCCATTTCCTGGCCAGTGGGTCTTTTCAAACAACAGTGGCCATGGCATCAGGGATGTCCCAGCCAATGTTCTCCAGAGTGTTCTCCAGAGTTGTCCAGAGTGTTATCTTCCCTGCTGAAACACATGCGCAGCTACATCGTTTTCCCTCAGGTGGAGGATTTGCCCACAGTGAAAGGTGACTTCTATGCCCTGGGACATATCCCCAACATCATTGGTGCCATTGATGGTACACATGTGGCATTTGTCCCCCCCCGCAGGAATGAACAGGTGTACAGAAACCGAAAAAGCTACCATTCGATGAATGTGCAGATGGTGTGTTTGGCAGACCAGTACATCTCCCATGTGAATGCCAAGTATCCTGGCTCAGTGCATGACACTTACATTTTGAGGAATGCAGCATCCCTTATGTGATAGGGCAACTCCTGAGGCACTATGTGTGGCTAATAGGTGAGGCCAAGGTCACAACACAGTTGACATAGGTGTCTGGGTATGGGGTTGTCCCTAAGGGTTAGTGTGTGTCTAACAGTTGTCCCTCAACATTTGTAGGTGACTCTGGTTACCCCAACCTGTCATGGCTACTGACACCAGTGAGGAATCCCAGGACAAGGGCAGAGGAACGCTACAATGAGGCACATGGGCGAACTAGGAGGATTATAGAATGCACCTTCGGCCTCCTGAAGGCCAGATTCCGGTGCCTCCATCTGACAGGTGGCTCCCTATACTACTCACAGAAGAAGGTGTGCCAGATAATCGTGGCCTGCTGTATGCTGCACAACCTGGGTTTGCGACGCCAGGTGCCTTTTCTGCAGGAGGATGGGCCAGATGGTGGTCTTGTGGCAGCTGTGGAGCCTGTGGACAGTGAAGAAGAGGAGGCAGAAGAAGAAGATGTCGACAACCGAAACAACATCATCCTGCAATACTTCCAGTAAGACACAGGTAATAAGATGTAACTGCTTCCCACATCTCATACTATTGTTGGAGCTAGCATAAGTCTGTCATTTTCACTCAGTGTATGGACCCTGACTTGTTACTTTGGATTTCCATTTCACAGATCTGGGTCCCACTTTGTGCCCTCTGCTACGTTTACTGCTGGCCTACAGCTGTATTACATTGGTGTGTGGACAAGTACATTGACATTGCTATATTCCAGAGATTTTGCAATTGTACATTTGTGAAAGCACAGACTGACTCCAGAATGTTTTGTGATTCAAGTGTGTTTATTTCTGTGCAAATAAGTGGAGGGGGTTGTAAAATTAGCTGGGGTGATTGTGGAGGAATGTCCATGACAGACTCCAGTCTATTTGTTTCATAGGTGCATTGTCCAATGGGGCATAGAAAGTGGAGCAATGGCAGCTTAAGGTGGACAGGTTGTCAAAGTGCGACAGAAGGGTGACATTCAGGGGGGTCTTATTTCCTGGCGGGGGTCTTGGCAATGTTCTCTGTCTTGTTCCTGGATCTCAGGGACCGTTTGCGGGGTGGTTCTCCATCTGCAGGGGGTGGGGTGCTGGTGGCCTGTTGTTCCTGTGGTGGTGCCTCCTGTCCACTGGTGCCGGCAGAGGTGGAGGGCTGTTCATCATCCAGGCTAGTGTCAGGGGCCCGTTGCTGTGCCACTGTGTCCCTCCTGGTGTTGAGTAGGTCTGCCAGCACCCCTGCAATGGAGACCAGGGTGGTGTTGATGGACTTCAAGTCCTCCCTGATCCCCAGGTAGTGCTCCTCCTGCAGCCACCGGGTCTCCAGAAACTTGGCCAGTACCGTGACCATGGTCTCCTGGGAATGGTGGTAAGCTCCCATGATGTTGGAGAGTGCCTCGTGGAGAGTGGGTTCCCTGGGCCTGAACTCCCACCTCGCACAGCAGTCTTCCCAGCTTCCCTGTTATCCTGTGCCTCTGTCCCCTGAACCGTGTGCCCACTGCCACTGCCCCCAGGTACATGATCGTCCTGTGTTAGTGGGGTTGCCTGGGTTCCCTGTAGTGGTGGACACACTGCTGATTGACATGTCCTGGGGACAGAGGGATGGGCCCGCTGGGTGGGTGCTGTGGCGGTGTTGCCCGAGGGGGGAGGTTCAGTGGTGGTTTGTGACTGTGTCAGGGGAACCGACTGCCCTGAGGTCCCTGATGGGCCGGGCTGGTCATCTTGATCCAGGCGTGCAGAGCTGCTGTCGTCACTGTGGGCCTCTCCTGTGGGGGACTGGATATGTCTGGCACCTCCTGTCCGGTGATGTTGGGTAGGGGTCCTGTTGGGGTGTAAATGCATAGTTATTGTATCTGTGTGTGCCATCTTGTGCAATGGGTGAGTTAGCCTCTACTCCTGTGTTTGCATTATTGCTGTGGCCCTTGTGTGATTGGTGATTTTGGGGCATGAGTGAGTCTCTCTACTGGACATGCTTTGGTGATGGGTGCCCATGCATTGGTGTTACATGCAGGGCTTGATTTCGGGATGTGTGGGTTGTGTTAGTGAGGTATCTGTGGGTTGTTGGGGTGATGCGTGTGAGGGTGGGAGTATGTGATGGCAAGCAGGTGGGGTGGGGGGATAAAGTAGTAAAGATTTGCCTTACCTGAGTCCAGTCCTCCTGCTACTCCTGCGAGGCCCTCAGGAAGCATGATCGCCAAGACTTGCTCCTCCCATGTTGTTAGTTGTGGGGGAGGAGGTGGGGGTCCACCGCCAGTCCTCTGTACTGCTACCTGGTGTCTGGATACCACAGAACGTACCTTCCCCCGTAGGTCGTTCCACCTCTTCCTGATGTCATCCCGTGTTCTTGGATGCTGTCCCACTGTGTTAACCCTGTCGACAATTCTGCGTCATAGCTCCATCTTCCGTGCAATGGATGTCTGCTGCACCTGTGATCCGAATAGCTGTGGCTCTTCCCAGACGATTTCCTCCACCATGACCCTGAGCTCCTCCTCAGAGAACCTGGGGTGTCTTTGAGGTGCCATGATGTGGTGTGGGTGATATGTGAGGTGCTGTCTGTTGTGATGTGTGAGGGGATGTGTTGGTGTGTATTGTTTGAGGTATGTGGATGTTGTATGAGTGATGGTGTTGTGTGTCCGTGGATGCTGATGTTGTGTTAGGTAGTCTCTCTCTCTGGCCTTCTTTCAGAATTTTGGTTGTAAGGGTTTGTGGGTGATGTGGGTGTGTTATTTATATTGGATTGGGTGTGTGGGTGTGGTGTGTGTATGTGTATCAGGTGTGTATATTTTGAATGTCCAATGTGGTTGTGTTTTGTAAGTGTGTGTGTATTTTCAGCGCGGCGGTGTGCACCACCAATGGAATACCACGGTTGAAAGACCGCCGCGTTGACTCGTGGGCCGTGATAGTGTGGGCGTATTCCTGTTGGCGTGAAGGTGTAGGTTTTGGTATCGCCAGTTTATCACTGACCTTTGGTGTGGCGGACTTGTGTGGGTGTCTGTATTGTGGCGGATTCCGAGCTGTGAGTCGTAATACCTGTAGCGGAATTCCGCTGCCGTAAAGGTATGTTGGCGGTCTTCTGCACGGTGGAAAGTGGGATTTACCGCCAGGGTTGTAATGAGGGCCTTTATGTCCGTTCTTTCCCAAATGATTTTACAAGGCAATAGTATCATGCTTGCATGCTTCTTTTGTCTTTGAAGTGACTAACAAATCATCAATGTACTGAACCAATGTCGACTGAAAAGGCATTTCCAATGACTCCAAATTATTTTTCAGCATCTGATTGAAAATGGATGGTGACTATGAAAATCCTTGAGGAATTCTGCACAAACAGTACACTCGGTCCAGGAATTTAAAACAGAAAAGACACTGGCTATCCTCGTGAAGAGGTACAGAAAAGAATGCCTGTGATAGGTCCACTATGGTGAACTATTCAGCATCGCATGGGATCTGCAATAATATCACAGCTGGTTTTGGCACCACTGGACAACATTTAATCACAATATCATTGATTTTCCTCAAATCCTGAACAATCCGAAATTTCCCACAGGGTTTTCATAAACCTATGATATGTGAGTTACATGGGCTACTCAATACTTCTTTTAGAATGCCTTGCCTTACAAATTCCGCAATTATAGGGGCAATCCCTTCAATAGTATCCTCTTCATGTGTTATTGAGGAATCTAGGGTAAAAATGGAATTTAGGTTGACTGGGACCTTAACAGTCTCAACACCTTTGATTAGACCAATGTCTTTCCCTGAAAATCCCACACTTTCATTTTAACTGTTCACCGTAAGTCGGAAGGAAGTTTTCGTACTGTGAAGACAGGGAAAAAAACTGATCAAGGGGTTCTCTTCATTTACTGAGTTGTACTCTGTCTCCTCAGACTGTTCATCCTCATCATCATTATTTGTCTGACTGGCAGTCCCCTCATTTGAACAAGCAATTGAACATCTTGTTTTGCCTAGCAAATCTCTTCCTAGCAAAGAAACCGGACTTTAGTTGCAAACTACAAATTTGTGTAAGCCTTTGAAGTTTCCAATTTAAACTGAACTGGTTCTGTAAAAGGGTTTGTTACACATTGGTTGGCAACTCCTACAATCTGCACTGTTTTCCCTGAAAGGGGCAAGTTCGGAACTTCTGCAGTTCTCACTGTAGAGCGTGTACCTCCTGTGTCGACTAAGAATGAAACTTTGTGGTCCATCACTTTTCCTTTCACATATGGACCCTGCTGGTCTACTTCTAATGAAGCTGCTAACATCTGAACTCTCACTCACCCAGTCATCATTTGATTCATCCTCACTGTGTAATGGGTATTGGTGTATTGTGTTATTACTCATATTAAAACTTTGACCTGTGCCCTGCTGAGGAAGCATCACTGGCTGTTGCTCCATTGGGGCTTGAAGTATCTGAATTTGTTGCCTAGGTACCATTTGAACTTGGGGTGGCATTTGCTGCGACTGGGCATCTGCAAACGTGGCATTTTCATCTGTTGATTGGGCTGAAGACCTTGCGCATGATTCACATTATTTTGGGAATTAAAATTTTGACCTCTCATTCTTGGTCCTTTTTAATGATTGGAAAATAATTGATTTAGTTTGTCTGTTGAACAACACCTGCCTGTCCTAGCATCAGACACTCTTGCCTCCAATGTCCGAGGCCTCCGCAAGCATAACATGGTAACATCCTTTTCATAGCCTGCGTATCATTCTGGGTAACCACCGTATTCAAATCAACACCACGATTCACATTTCCAGTTCCACCTCAACCTCTACCTTTCACCTGATTCTGGAACCACATGTTTCCCTGCTGCTGTTGCGGAAAACTACTCTGCATTCCTGATTGTGCCACTCTAATCTGCATCTTTTTCAACTTTCTTTGTTTCAATTCAATCTTGTCACTACAGTACTTGGCATACTGCAGTACTTCATCAGTCGGTTTTGCTTGCCAACAAATCAAATGACTCTTAATCATCTGGCTAATTTCTGGTCTCAATCCTTCAACGAATCTGAACACAAAATGAATCATGTCTTTCGGCTCAATTGCTTCTGTACCACTGTAATGTTTAAATGCCTGCAACAATCTTTCATAAAAAGCATGTATGGACTCCTTTCCTTCTTGAGCTGTCCTGTCTATTCTCTGCCAATCTATGTTCTTAGGGGAAATTCTTGTTTTAAAAAATTCAGTCACCTTGTAAAAGTATTTCATTACATCAGGAGATGGTGCATCAGTTGCCGGGTCTCTTGGAGGTTTTCTTGTCGGCCAATCTACACTCCTTTTGCATTCAACCCACAAATTTGCTGGGACTACTATTTCTAATAGGGTATTCAAATCCCCCCACAGACATTTTGCAAGATTCTCTAACCTATCTGTTTGCTGGTACCATTCCACTGGTTTCTCTCTCAACCTGGGGTAATCATTTGTAAATGACAAAATGTCACTTCTGCTCCAAGGGACATGAACAAAATTCCCTCCAGAAATTTCTCTCATTGGTAATATTTTCACCGGGTCATCAGTCTGCTGCAGTCTAGGAGTTAGAGTTGCAGAATTCCTTTTCTTCTTGTCTCGTTTCTTTACCTATCTGCCTTCTCATTTATCTAATATTCCACATCTTTGAATGGTCTGAATTTATTCGATAGTGTGAATTTTCATTCCCGATATTCACATGTTCTTAATGTCTTTTGAGTCAAATTCTAATATGTAACTTCTTCTCAAATGCTGCATTTTCTCAATTTCTATGTCATATCTCTCTGACAGATCTGTTAGTTTCTGATGTACTAATTCTGCCTTGTTGGTAATCAGTTTGCACAAATAGCGCAATTCTTCTTCCCGGTATGAGTCAATTCTGTTTAACCCGATTGTTCCATCAATTAATTCCTCTGCTTCGAGTCTAAGCCTGGTCAAATTCAGTGAACTTCCTCCATTAGAATCTCCTTGTGTGCTACTCAGCTTCTCCAGCCATTCAGTTAATTGTTGGGCTGTCAAACCTTGCAACAAGATATTTTTATTACCTACATTGGGCACTTGCTGTAACATTGGACACTGAGGGGGTGATTCTAACCCCGGCGGTCTTAGACCGCCGGAACCAGGGTCGGCGGGAGCACCGCCGACAGACCGGCGGTGCCCCGCAGGGCATTCTGACCGCGGCGCTTTGGCCGCGGTCAGTGTAGGAAAACCGGCGGTCTCCCGCCGGTTTTCCGCTGCCCGTTGGAATCCTCCAAGGCGGCGCAGCTTGCTGCGCCGCCGAGGGGATTCCGACCCCCCCTACCGCCATCCAGTTCCCGGCGGTCCGCCCGCCGGGAACCGGATGGCGGTAGGGGGGGTCGCGGGGCCCCTGGGGGCCCCTGCAGTGCCCATGCCACTGCCGCAGACAGTGAAATACACGACTGGTGCAACTGCACCCGTCGCACAGCTTCCACTCCGCCGGCTCGATTCCGAGCCGGCTTCATCGTGGAAGCCTCTTTCCCGCTGGGCTGGCGGGCGGCCTGAAGGCGGCCGCCCGCCAGCCCAGCGGGAATGTCAGAATTACCGCCGCGGTCTTTCGACCGCGGAACGGTAACCTGACGGCGGGACTTTGGCGGGCGGCCTCCGCCGCCCGCCAAGGTCAGGATGAGGGCCTGAGTCTCTGATGTCACCAAACTTGAGTTAGGACCTACGTCTGATATCTGGGGATTATTCAGAGGGGTCCTGGAAGAACTCAAATCAATTACCGGACTTGTCATATCAAATGTCCGTTTCATTGGAGTCATCATACCTGTATCTACATTGAACCTTTCCATTTCTATACCTGAATTCAAAATTTCCTGTTCACTGCTCTGATTGTTTCCCTGGGCAAAGAGTGGTATAACGGGACCAGCGGTAACAGGTACGTTCACATCATATGGACTCAGTCATGCGCTTTGGTCTCTAGGGTACATTACTCCCGTATTCTGACTTGTTATCGCAGACATTTCTGTCTATGACCCTGTTAATGGGGTGTATCTCGGGATTGTCTGTGCTTACAATGGGGACATTAAATTAGGGGTAGACTCTATCTGGATCACCGTCGGCTTCTAATAAACCTGACTCATGTGGGCAGCTTGTCCTGTTGGCACCATTAATCCTGTTGCTGTATCCACAATAGGTACACCTGGGTAAATTCTTGTTACGTTAACCTGCGGCATAGGTACCTGTAATGTGGAAGTGGTAAGAACATTATGGATAATCTGTGCTTGCCTTGGTGTAGTTTCAATGGGTACCAGAGCTGTAGGGTCCACGCTAGTACTGGGACCCGTCTCATGTGCTGCATATGGTGGGGGATGACTTCTCAATAATTGCAAAATAAATTCATCATTATCTGATTCTTCATCATAAGTCAAAGACCTTCTAAAATCAGTCATTCTCTGCTCTTTGTCATCAGAAGGCTGCACATCCCTCTTCTTGGTACTCTTTCTAGCCTTGCTCTCATTCTCTTGTGTAATTGCAAGAAACATCTTAATTCCCTGTAAAGTCTCAGTTCTCCAAAATTTCTGCTCACTATCCCATCTCGCCTTAGCTAAAGGTTTCTCAGCTTTTCTCATTCTCCTCTCAAATTTCTGTTGCTGCTGCTGTCTGGCCACTAACTCCCAAATAGCTAATGCTTCAAATTGTGTATGACTCGGAGGAGGTTTTAAATCATACAATACTCTCCTCAAATTCTCTAACATGCTCAAATTAAATGTTCTGTGGGCAGGAAACACTAGGCCTTCTTTCTCTGTCTCTTTGCACCATTGCTTTAGCCAAATACACGGAGCAGCACCTTGTTCTTCGAATATGAAATATGCATGTGTACCTTCTGGCGGTGTAATTTGTCCTACTCTAACTGGAATTAACACATCTCTCCTTAGGGCACTCTTAAATGCTTTGAAAACTTTCCTTTCTATTTTTTTCACTACACTTCAATCGAATCAGGAAGTACATTTCAATCCCAAAATCCCCTTTGTCTACCTTCTCAACCAATTACGCTTCACAGTTGTCCACCAATCCGGTTGCAGCTTTTCTCATCAACAAACCTATCCCAGCGCTGCTCTGGTGACGTCACACTCACACGTACAGCGGCTGACAAAGCCATCCGGCTTGCCTTCCTCAAATCAGATCAGCGCCAAACTAAATGTAAATATTGCTAGCACTAATAAAAAATCAACAAACAACTTGTCTGTTTACTACAGGTAGGTAAGAAAATCGGTTCTGAAACTTGCTGAATTTTCAACTGCGGCTTCTAGCTCTGACACATACTCCTTCTATCTCAGTTTCCTTGACTCGGAAGCAAAATTCGACCAGCAAATGATGCTCTCAACTGATCATTGGATCGCCCTGGTGCACATAGGACCCAAATCTCAGTAGAAAAGCTGTCACTCACTTTAACACGCACTCTGAATTTGTCAACCACCCCCGATTGACCTATTAAACAGACAAATTAAAAGATCAAACCAAGTGTCTCATATCAATATAATACATCGAATTCTTAGACCACGCAGGCTTCATATAGTAACAACCACGTGGGAAATTTTTGAGCACAAAGCGCCACACACATGTGGAGTTCAACAACTTCCCTACATACACTCTTTGGAGTACACAAAGGGCCATATGTACGAACACTTTTTCCCATAGACACAGAATGGGTAAAAACCTTTGCTACATCTGGCCCAAACTCCCTAAACAACTTCATTTGGAGTACGCAAACTCCTTAAACCACATCATTTGGAGTACGCAAACTCCCTATTCACTCTCAAACATCACAATTCACCTGCAATTTTCTTAAGCCGTGCAAGCGCAAAACCTATTTCATTCACACTTTCACTAGAAATGCTGAGAACATCTTCAAACCAGAATTGGCAAACTCCAAGGTTCTGGGAAAGTCAGGGTAGGCTCTTATGGAGACATAGGCCCTCATTACGACCCTGGCGGTTGGTGGTAATATGGTGGAAAGTACTGCCAACAGGCTGGCGGTACTTTCCACCATATTATGACATTGGCGGTTTGGATGAAGCCAAACCGCCAATGTACCACATCGACCGCCACGTAAGTAACGGCCGCCGGGTGGAGATATCAATCTCCAGCCCGGCAGCCGTCACTGTACCGCCTGCGGGATTCTGACCCCGCCTACTGCCATGGTTTTCGTGGCTTCCTTACCGCCACGAAAACCATGGCGGTAGGCACTATCAGTGACAGGGAATCACTTCCCTGTCACTGATAGGGGTCTTCCCCACCCCCACCCAACTCCCCAGATTCATTCCTCTCCCGACTCCCCCCTTCATACACGTCCCTCCCTTCACACAGGCATACACACACCCATTCCCACATTCATCCACGCATGCATACATCCATACACACGCACATCTGCACACACTTACATACATACACGCCGACACGCATTCACACAACACAACATACACGCACTCACACTTCCAGACATGCATGCACATATAACACGCAACACACACCCACATACATGCATGCACAGACATACACACACATCCCCACACACATACACAACATCCCTCACCCCCTCCCCTGTCGGAGCACCCACTTACCTTTGAAGGTCCATCGGCAGGAGACGGGACGGGGCGCTGCTGCCAGCAGCAGCATCCAGCAGCAGAACACCGGCAGGCAGTATTATTTCTCATAATACAGCTGGCGGCGGTCAACTGTGGAAGTGTGGGACGGTAGTGAGGGCAAGGTCAGCGGAGCGAAGCTGTCGGGTCAGGGTGTAGAAGGAGAGCGGTCTGTTGAGGTATTCTGGTCCGGTTTTTTGCAGTGTCTTGTGAGCATGGGTGAAGAGTTTGAATGTGATTCTCTTGTTGACGGGGAGCCAGTGCAGGTCTCTCAGGTGGGATGTGATGTGGCTGTGGTGGGGGATGTCCAGGATGAGGCGTGCAGAGGCGTTCTGTATGCGTTGCAGTCTTTTCTGGAACTTGGCAGTGGTTCCTGCTTAGAGGGGGTTGCTATAGTCCAGTTTGCTGCTCACGAGGGCTTGGGTGACCATCCTTCTGGTTTCAGTGGGGGTCCATTGTAGATCTTCCAAAGCATGCAGAAGGTGTTGAAGCAGTAGGAAGAGACGACATGGACTTGCTGGGTCATTGATAGTGATGAGTCCAGGATGAATTCCAGGTTGCGTGCCTGGTCGGTGGTTGTCAGTGCAGTTCCCAGAGTGGCAGGCCACCAAGAGTTGTCCCATGCGGAGTGGGTGGAGCCGAGGATGAGAACCTCAGTTTTGTCAGAATTCAGTTTCAGGCAGCTGTTCTTCAGCCATTCAGCGATGGCCTTCATTCCTTCGTGGAGGTTGGTTTTTGGCGGTGACGGGGTCCTTGGTGAGTGAGAGGATCATCTGGGTGTCACTGGCGTATGAGACGATGTTGAGGTGGGAGAGGGTGGATGCCTGAGTCTGAGCGGCCGGTCTGGCCTCGGCACTGGGGCTGTGGTTTATACTGGTGACGGGTATTTGTGGTCTGTGCAAGTTTCCGCCCTATGTTGTTACGAATGAATAGAATAGGGGGTCCCGTGCCTACGACGACACGCTTCAACCTCAGCCTACTGCTCATAAAAATAGTCCTACAAAGTTTGTTTATGTTCTTATTGTAATTGTGGTTTGCTTAAAGGTAAATATTTGCAAGCATAATGTTGTACAAACACACTAATCTTTAGGAGCAGATTAAAACGAAACTGTGGTATTTGATCCATTTCAATTTATCTATGAGCTCCGTGTTTCCATTGTATGGACTTTTTCGTCAGCGTTCGTATGTTACTCAATCCTGTTTTACGCAAGCTCTGGTAGGGGGTGGTTAAACAATCCGATTGAAGGATTAGCTATCAGCCGCTCTAATGTCTACCTTTGTCAGATGTGCTTATTCAGTCAACAAATAATTGCACAAATATGTTATCCTAATGTTGACGTAAGCTTGCATGTTACAGCATAGTGATAAAAGTAATAAACAGATTTTTTAGAAGAAAAAAAAAATGAGACGATGTTGAGGTTGTGAGATTGGGTGATGTTTGCGAGCGGTGCAATGTAGACGTTAAAGAGGGTCGGGCTGAGGGACGATCCCTGGGATACGCCGCAAATGATTTTGGTGGCTTCAGAGCAGAATGGAGGGAGGCGGACTCTGAGTTCTGCCAGTGAGGAAAGAGGTGATCCAGTCCAGGGCTCTGTCGTAGATCCCTGTGTCTTTGAGGCATGTGCGTAAGGTGTGGTGGCAGACAGTGTTGAACGCGGGCGAGAGGTCCTCGAGGATGGGGACCACGGTTTCACCATTGTCAAGTATGGTCCGGATATCGACGGTGGCAGCGATGATGGCAGTTTCGGTGCTGCAGAATCCGGATTGGGACGGGTCCAGAATGTTATTCTCCTCAAGGAAAGGGGTCAGCTGTTTGTTGACAATTTTCTCAATGACTTTTGCCGGGAAGGGGGCAGGGAGATGGGCCGGAAGTTCTTGAGGTCCTTTGGGTCCGTCTTGGGTTTCTTGAGGAGGTTGTTGATCTCGGCGCATTTCCAGCTCTCTGGGAAGGTGGCGGTCTCGAAGGAACTGTTGATGATCTTCCGGAGTTGGGGTGCGATGACAGAGTTCGCTTTGTTGAAGATATGGTGATGGCAGGGGTCGGATGGCGAGCCAGAGTGGATGGTGTTCATGATTTTGATGGAGTCGTCATCATTGACGTGGGTCCAGGAGAGCAGGCAGGAGAGCAGGAGGCTGGTGGGCGGTGAGTCTGTGGTGGGGGGAAGGGGAGAGTAGGGGGATTTGGTGTCTGGGTATTGAAGCTGTCATGGATGTCTGATCTTGCGGTAGAAGGTGGTGGCTAGGGAGTCACAGAGGTTGTGATGGCGGGATGTCGATGTTGGAGAGTTCCTTCATGATGTTGAAGAGCTCCTTGTAGCTGTGTGTGTTGTTCTCTGTGTTTTTTGAAGGCGGTTAGGATGAGTTGGTGGTGTCTGCGGATGGCGTTCTTGAAGGCTGTGTGGTTGTCCGGTGTCTGTTCTTAGTACCACTTTTTTTCGAGTCTTCGGCATATTTGCTTTGATTCTTGGAGGTTGGCAGTGAACCAGAAGGCCTTTGTCGGTGCATCTGTTAAGAGGTTTTCTTGATTGGGGCGAAAGTGTTGGCACAGTCGTCGATCCATTAACTGAGGTTACAGGTTGCTGTGTTGATAGGTGGGTTCCGGGAGAGGGTGGTGATCAGCTGGTCTTCGGTGACCTTGTTCCATCTGTGGTGGGAAATCTGTTGTGGGCAATGGTGTGTTGTGGGTTTCTCGAAGGAGGAGTGGATGCAGCAGTGGTCGGTCCAGTGGAGTTCAGTGGTGTGGCTGAAGGAGACGTGTTTGCTGGCGGAGAAAATGGGGTCGACCGTGTGTGCTGTGGAGAGGGTGGGTGTTGTGACGAGCTGCTTGAGGCCAAGGTTGGCAAGGATGCTGAGCAGGGTGGTGGAGTTGTCATTGGTGTTCTCCAGGTGGAAGTTCAGGTCCACGAGGAGTATGTAGTCTGTGGATGCAGGGCATGCGTGCTGATGACGTCGGAGATGGAGTCGCTGAACTGCTGTTGGGGTCTGGGGGGAGGAGTGGGAAGGGGAGTCTGTAAACGAGAGTCCCTCTGAGGGTGGTGTTTGGATCGGTGTGGATCTGGAAGTGCAGGTGTTCAGCGATGCTGAGGGTGTCTTCGGTGCTGGTCGTGATTCTAAGGGTATTCCTGTGGAGGGTATTTCTGAGGGAGTGCCTCCTCCTGGTCTGTTGGTGTGGTCCCTACGGGTGATCTTGTAGGCATCTGGGATGGCTATCGCGATGTCAGGCGCTGAGGAGGGGTCCATGTAGGTCTCGGTCGGGAGGAGGCTGAGTCGAGTAGGTGCCAGAGTTAGATGGTGTGTTTGTGGACGGAGCGGATGTTGAGTAGGATGCTTCTGAGATGGTTGCGTCCTGCCTTAGCGGGTGGGTCGTTGGCGTGGAGACAGGTGAAGGTGCAGTTCCAGAAGGAGAAAGGTCCGTGGGTGAGCTGCGGGGTGGCTTGATGGCAGGTAGATGAGCGGCAGGCATTGAGCACATAGAGGATAGTGGCGTCATAGTCGAGATGAGTGTTGCGGCGGTGGGACGCGAGAACCAAGGGTTCTGGTGCTGGGTGAGATCCAGGCGCAGACGGGCTTCCCTTAGGCGCACCTTCAGCACGGTCGGCATTAAGTGGGGGGATGGGGTACAGCTGGGAGGTGGGAGCAGGGGCGGAAAACAGTACAAAAAAAGGGGGCAGGCCGTGGGGGCAGCAGTGGCAGGAATTCAGAGAGAGGAGTGGGGTGGGGCTGCAGGGGCAGCAGCAGCGGGGGAGAGAGAGGGGGAGAGCGGTGTGAGGGGAGAGAAAAACGATGAAAGAGTCCAATGCAGAAGCAAAGGCAAAAGGTGAACATTGGAGAGCAAAAGGAGCACAAAAGGGACAGACACGGAAGAAAAAGCACACAGAGCGTGAAGCAGGAAAAAGGAGGAGAGAGGCAGAGAGCAGCCTAGTAGGGAAGAAGAGCTCTCCCACTAGACACCAGGGATGAGGCGCAGGCAGAAGCCTGTGGGTGGAGGAGGGACTCCAACTCCAGACAGAGGCTAGGAGTTCAGAGGAACAAGGGCTCTACTTACCGGTAGAGCAGTTCACTGACCAGGTCAGTGGTATATCTTGAACATGCACTATCTGATAGGCAAGTTCAAAACACGTTACCAGCTTAATAATTAATGAATACTTACATTTTATGCGTTTGTACTCTTTAAAAGAGTATGTTCTCGAGTGACATTTGAATAAAAAGTGATTTTTGCCACAAACAAATAATTGCTATTGAGTTGGCCATAAACAACTTAAGTAGCCTTTTGTGAACTATAGAGGCAATTTCATGCAAGAACCAGTTCATAAAAAGAAAAAACATTAATTAGGAACATTGTTGCTTAGCTTGGAAATTTAATCTAACTAAAACAAAGCAAGAAAAAAGTGGATGTCCTCATTACTAAAACTGTTAAGTCCATCTATAAACATCGAGCATTTTCACCAGTATAATTATAGGATACACATATATGCCACACTTAATTATTAGCTTCTTCATTTCCTTGTTTGCATGAGCAAATATATATACACACACATTACTTTTTCCTACTAAAGTAACTTTTTCAACGTGGCTAAAACATACTTCTTGCTTATTTTGGTGGCCTCTTAAACCCTTAGCTGCAGGGTCTTTCCCTGCCTCCAGTGCTGAGCCCTTTTTTGACTATTTGGGCTAGTTTGTGCTTAGGCCTTCATAACTTTTTGTCCACATAAGCTATCCACATCAAATTTGCGTCCTTTTTTCCAACATCCTAGGGATTGTAAAGGTACCCAGAGTTTGTGGGTTCCCCTGGAGAAGACCAAGAAATTTGCCAAAATGCAGCTAAAATGTAGTTTTTTTCAGACAAATGAGAAAAAAAGGACTGCAGAAGAAAGCATGTGTTTTTTTCTCTGAAAATGGCATCAGCAAAGGGTTTGTGGTGCTAGAATCACCATCTTCCCAGCTTTCAGGAAACGGCAGACTTGAATCAGAAAACCACATTTTTCAACACAGTTTTGGCATTTTATTGGGACGTACTTAATTTTTACTATTTGTTGTGCTTTCAGCCTCCTTCCAATTAGTGACAGAAATGGTGTGAACTCAATGCTGGAGCCTGGACAGCTAAACATTTCTGAAATATAGGCAAAATTCTGAATTCAGCAAGGGGTCATTTGTGTACATCCTTCAAGGTTTTCCTATAGAAAGTAACAGCTAAAATAAAAAATCATTGAAATTGCGGTGAATAAAAGAGCCATATTTAGTTACGTCTGCTGGACACTTCTGGTTGGGGGTATGTATAGGACTTGTAGGTTCATCAAAAACCCTAGGTACCCAGAGCCAATAAATGAGCTGCACTTTGCAATGGATTTTCATTGTATACCAGGTATACAGCAATTCATTTGGTGAAATATAAAGAGTCAAAAATAGGTATCAAGGAAACCTTTGTATTTCCAAAATGGGCACAAGATGAGGTGTTGAGAAGCAGTGGTTATTTGCACATCTCTGAATTCCAGGGTCCCCATACTAGCATGTGAATTACAGGGCATTTCTCAAATAGACTTATTTTTTTACACACCATCTAACATTTGGAAGGAAAAAATGTGTAAAAAGACAAGGGACAATAACACTTGTTCTTCTATTCTGTGTTCCCCCAGGTCTTCCGATAAAAATGGTACCTCATTTGTGTGGGTAGGCCTACTTCCTGTGACAGGAAACGCAACATGGACACATCACATTTTAAAATTGAAATCTGACATGTTTTTGCAAAGTGCCTACCTGTGGTCTTTGGCCTCTAGCTCAGCCGGCACCTAAGGAAACCTACCAAACCTATACATTTTTTAAAATAAGACATCTAGGGGAAATCAGAATGGGATGACTTGTGGGGCTATTATCACGTTCTGTTACCCAGAATCCTTTGCAAACCTCACAATTAGGCAAAAAAAACTTTTTTCTCACATGTCAGTGATGGAAAGTTCTGGAATCGGAGCGGAGCCACAAATTTCCTTCCACCCATCAGTCTCCCAAGTCTTCCGATAAAAATGGTACCACACTTGTGTGGGTCGGCCTAGTGCCCGTGTCAGAAATGGATCACACAACGGTCAATGTTCGTCCTTACATGAGGGCAACTGTTGACCCTAGGGGATCCATTTCTGACGCAGGCACTAGGTACAAGCACTCAAGTGGTGGAGTGTTTTTATCAGGACAGGTGAGGAAACACTGGGTGTTAGGAATTTTGTGGATTCCCAGCATATTCCTGTAGTTTGTGTGACAGAAATGCATAAAAACAGTTTTTATTCAACATTTCACCTTTGCAGGGTATTCTGGGTAAGAAAACTTTGGGGAATCCACAGAAGTCACACCTCAGTGGACTCCCCTGTGTGTCTAGTTTCCAGAAATGTCTGGGTTTGGTAGGTTTCCCTATATGGCTTCCGAGCCCGGGACCAAAAACGCAGGTGCCTGCCTTACAAAACCAGGTTGTTTTGTAATAGACAATTTTGATGTCGCCACAATACGATTTGGGCGGTGGAATTTGGGGCTGAACTAAATCGGGGAGCTCCCAAGAGAGCACTCTCTCTGTGCTTGCCACCACATGCACCTGTTCTCTGAGTTGTGCTATTGTCCCGCTGCATAGATTGTGCTTGCGAAGGGACAGCAGGAAAGTCCTCATCACTTCCCTCAGAATCACAGGAAGAGGATTTGTCGGAAAAATCACTCCCAGAGCATGCACCCTTATCCTATCCCTCAGATGCTGTCGCCGTATCTGCTGTCTCAGTCTCTGATCCTACGTCAGAGCTGTCCTCTGTAACCCAAGTTAGGGCTTGAGAAGCAGTCATCCAACGAGATGCCATGTCTGCTACTGGCTAAACTCTCGCTCTAAAACACTAGCCTACGAAGACAGTCACAAAATTGCTGGTGGGTGTGTATGATGCATGCAACAGTAAAGGTCAGTCACCTTACCTTTGCTTCTTCCCTCAATCAGCACGTTCTCTCAAGACACTCAATAAACAAAAAAGACACACTATTACTTCACCTTGGCACATACCAGTCGTCACAGACTTAAGCGCTTCTGGCGCCCAGTCCAACAGTCATTATTGGTGCTCTCACTCCCATGATCTCCTCCTCGAATTCCCTCACTACCACCCAGCAAAAGTGCACTTCATCTCTCCATAGCCCCCCTCGCACATACATTTAATTTGTATTATAGCGCAGGTAATGAGATTTTTCCTATTACCGATTGTCCCAATTAATAATGCCCTACATAATAATCATATAAATTTGATTGGACTCGGTGGATCTCTCCAATAATATATACGCACTAGTTTCTCTGTGATTAATTTAAATTCAACCAGATTTATTAAGATTTACTAAGACTTGTAAATATTTACTAGTGATTTTTCAATATATACTTGTATATTATGTCACATATATTATTATATTTTGCCACATGTATTATATATTTTTTCACATGTAGTGTATCACAGTTGTTATTATATTTTTAAAGGCAGTGTATTGCTTTAAATGAATAGTAACACATAGGATATATAAAGGGGGCCAAAATGGCGGCCCGCAGGTTGATAAAGGCGGTCACGCCGAAACGCGTTCCTGCTTTGTTAAAATAAACCCCTTAAACCATCGTGGAGTGCTGGAGCCTTAATGATCCTTTAAGGAATTGTTTTCATAGTAAAGACGAGGTGGCGTGCGTCCCATTCCAGCACCATTGGCGATTAGGTGCAAAGAGAGAAACGCCAAACGAAGTGTTTATATATATATATATATATATATATATATATATATATATATATATATATATACAAGAATTGGCAGTGCACTCCATCAAGGTATCCATAAATCTTGTTTTATTCCAAGACTTGAAGCAAACGAACAATGCGTTTCGACCGTAAGGTCTTTTTCGAGTTCAAACGTCCTGTTAACATTCCAAACCTTTTTATAGTGCAAACTTATTGCCAAATCAATGCATGCTGGGAGCTGTAGTTCATATATAACATATTCAAACAATACTAATCAATGCAGCTAACTTATAAAATAATTTTCATAAGGTTAAACAATCAAAACAATATCCATAATATCCAAATTGTCCAAACCCAATATTTCATGGGGAATCAAACATAAACCAAATTCAGTTCGGTTCACCAAGGCAGTTGCACCGGTACTGTGAGCCGCTTTGTTTTTTCATATATATATATATATATATATATATATATATATATATATATATATATATATATATGCCCCCTGGGGCAGACCCCTCCCAAGTGAAATCCCTGGTGTGTAGTGGGGTTTCCAAGCCCTTGATCATAGCTGTGCTGCGATCCAGGGCCAGGAAACCATTTCAGGAAGGCCTCGTTTGAAAAGGGAGAATCTCCTCTTTCAAACGCGGTCTTCCCGAATGGTGGTTAGGCCCATTTGGGCCCATTTTCTCCACTGAAGCAGGAAGCAGCCTTACCTCCGCTTCCTGCTCCAGTGGGGAAAACAGATTGTGACGTCAGCGCGCTTCGTGGTGCACTGACGTCACAAAGGGGTGGGTGGGGGGCAGGGGGCCGTGTATCCCAATGGGGGATTACATTTAAAAAAAGCAGCCAGTGCCATGCACCGGAGGATTTTTCAACCCCCTCCCTGGTGTCGGCAACTGGTCGGTGTTGGCCAGAGGCCGACGCCCACACTCATGGGGTTAAGGAGACTAACCATCCTCTGCTACCAAAAACTGTAATCACGTCTGGCCTTATTTGGTCTTTTATAATTTATTTATAAGAGGAGGTGTTAGAGGTTTGATGGACCTTTTGACTACACTTAGAGTGATTCCACCATATACACAACCTTCATTCATAGTTTAGCCAACAGCAACATAATATTGTTCAACAAGTCAATTATCAAAAACTTTGAATCAGTAATCTTTACGCACCATGACCCATGTGGCCATGAATAACCACACCTTTAAGAAACATTTTAAGATTTATTTCCTTATATTAACAATGCTAATATCATGTAGATTAGTCTCAATACCAAATGATAAAAGTATACAAACAATACTGGCTGACCAAATCGTCAAAAGAACCTCAATTTAACTAGTACATTGATAATAAGACATTCAAGAGTTAAAGTACAAATGAATAACATCAATAACTGAACAACAGAGATAGCGCACATCTAGATTCAACAAGAGAATAAATTCAATTCTTTGTTAATAACATTTGACAACACATTTGGGCATACTAACTAACCTTCCAATTAGAATAGCATGTTTGGGCTTCAAGCAAAAACAATGTAGTCAAAAGTTAATTTGGAAAACATCTAATTGGGGCTCTATCAAAATAGCGGCTGGTACCTCAAAAGAAGAGAACAAATCTGAAACAGAAACAATAGCATTTTGTTATACTTCTCTTCAATCGGTCAAAAAGCAGTAATTTCTCTTCGTAAGTTGGACATCCATCTGGTCAGCATAAGCAACGGGCAGTGAAAGGGAATGGCTCAGCCACAGGTGGGCCCTATATTAAGAGAACCACTAAAAGGACATCAAGCTAAAGAATCAGCATGAGTATGGTTATCAGGCTAAGGAAACAGCATTAACGCATATACTCTATGAGGATGGTTACAAGGGAAAGGAACATCCGAAACTGCTCGGCTCCTCAAATGGGACCACTACGGGTAAACAGTATGGGACAGAATAGGCTCAACGGTTAGACAAAGGACAGGGAACAGGTTCTAACAGGACTAGAATGGAAAAAACATCTGCCTCTCTATACTAAAGTCTGGATATATAAAAATCCATAAAGTAATTTCTCACGCCGTCATTAGTCAGAAAATTGTACGTTTACAGTAGGACCAATAAAAACAAAATTCTAAATCTAAAATATAACTAAACTGTCTTTCAGATGTCGATGATTGTCTTCTCTTTGCCTGTTCCCATCGTCAGGTTCGTCAGGTAACTCTTTTGTTGCAATCCTAGCTCCAGTCAGTGCGGCTATTGTTAAAGCCTGGCAATATCTTCGTCTCACGCCTCAAATTTACAAGGTAGCAATTTCTAGTACACAACATCTCCTCCAGCAGTTCTCATGAGAAAGTTTAAGACATGTACAAATCGATTGGTCTGCGCAGTGTGAACAATAAACAATATTAATTCTTTGATTTCACAACACAGTTATGAACAATTATTTATTCCATGAAACTTAACATGAGGCTTTGATGACTAGGCCCAAACCTCGGAATTAATTAATGCCTAATATTATTAAAGCAAATACATAACATTAAATCATTAATATGATCCACTAATACATTTTATTCTACATGTGCACACCAATTAAAATATAAGTGTGAATTCATTATTAAATGTTACACGCAATACAGTGGCCACTCAAGTTAGCTCATTTCCAAGGTACAGATTATTTACTATGTTAGCTTAACTCATGTAATTTCTTTTCACCATTAATCAATACAAATTTATTAACAATTAATTCAGCCTTCATAGGGGAATGCCTGCCTTGCATACATGATACCTAGTGCAGGTATAACGTGGTGCAAGGGTTTACAAACTGGTGCAATGGTCCCATTTTGCCAGTTTGTGAATGCAGCACGGTGGTGCGAAGGGCTTGTAAATGAGCCCCTAATTATTTTCTGTGTGGAAAAACCTGATTCACTGTCATTGCAATGTTATTGAATTTGTTAATTCAGCCTCAATTTAAGAAAATGGTCCACCCTAGAAGACTTAGCGGAGTTCCATGTTTGCGCCAATGCCCTTCTCGTTTATTCCACTATCAAATCAGGTAGTAGAGGATGGAGCTCACTGAGGTATAAGTAGTTAGAATTGTCCCCAAAATCTGTTTAAACTGTCCCGGCCCTATTAGCATCCCCAAGTTTCCTATGGTCCTGTTAGAAGAATTGTTAGTGTCCAGTGTTCCTGAGCAATTGTAGAGTCCTAGGAGTTTGAGAATCATATTGTAATGTGTCTTTGAACGTTTTGTTGAGTGTTGCAATGCTTGTGGGCTTTGATGAGTTAGTGTGGTGCACAGTGCACTGTCTGTTTTAAGTCCAAGAGGACTCTGTGTTGTAGTGAAGTCTGTAATGTTGCCTTACGTATGTCGCTTGTGTTTAAGAAGAGAAGAACACCATACTCCGAACTGATCAACACGCACTGTCCAACAGGGTATCTGAATTAGAGAAAGATTCTGCAATACTACCCCGATCTGTGAAGGATCTCCAATCGCAATTATCATACTTAACGACGGAGGTGGACCTTTTAAAACGCAGAGCGGAGGACGCAGAGAGCAGGTCCCGACGCAACAATATACGTCTGGTAGGTTTTCCAGAGCGTGTTGAGGGCCCCAGCGCAGAACTATTCATAGAACAATGGCTTACGGACACAATCCTCAAAGACAATATCCCGAAGTTCTTCTCTATCGAACGTGCCCACAGGGTTCCGGGAAGACCCCCTCCGCCTGGCGCTCAGCCTCGCCCGCTGATAGTGAAACTCCTTAATTACCGTGACAGAGACCTCATTCTACAATTGTTTCGCAAATCCGGCCCGTTGCGCTTTGAAAATGCAATGATCACTGCATATCCAGATTTTACAGCGGAAGTCCAGAAGAAACGGAGCTCTTTCTATTGTGTCAAAGAATGCCTTCGCGAACACCACATCAAATATGCGTTGATGTTCCCAGCCAGACTCCGAGTACAAGATGACACTCGTGTACATTTCTTCACTACACCAGAGGATGCCTGGACCTGGCTACACGCCAAGGGTCTTGCTGACCCGATAGTCACAGACACTCCAGGCAACAGCTGGTATCCACCTAGGACAAGGCGGAAGCAACGTAAAAAACAAGGCGCTAAACCCTCATCGGAACAATCACAAACTGAACGCTCCCTTCTTCTGCAAGCCACATCTAGGTTCGTTAATACATCACCAACCGCCCTGTCTAATCAAACAGATGGGGAACCAGACCACGACCCTGCTTCTGACTCAGCGGACAATATCTGTTAAGCTAACTGAGATTTACCCATCCCTCCTTCTTACACACGATAACGGGACTTCCTCCCCTTGGATGTCTGTGGGAAACCTGGTAACACTGCGGACCCTCGGGCGTGGCGCACGGCTCGATCGCGGGCCTGGGCAGCGCACTCAGCATCATAAGCAACCTGGGCAGGGCGTTTATATCTTATCGCTCTGTACTAACACTATTTGGCACCCTCCACGCGCCATATGGACTGTTCTCCCATACCGGCAATAGCCGGAATTTTTTTCATTTTTTCACTATTCTTGTTGATGTTCTATATTGTATTCAAGTGTGCTTTTTTTGTTTTTGGTTACTGGCTTTGTCACACGCTATCTCACCGCAAATGCATCTGCAAATACCCAACCCACATACACCACACCGATAGGCTTACATTTAATAGCGCTGTGAACGCTACCTGGCTGGTCTCAAAGGGCAATCGTTGTAATATTCTCATAATAGGACCGGGGGACAAGCACCTCCCCGTTTTAGTTATATTTGCACATGCATTATGGCTTCTCAAACACAACGGGGAATCTTGAAATACAAGATACTCACATGGAACATCAAAGGTATGGCAGCGCCGCAAAAGTGACAAAGGATTCATACATTTCTTAAACGGCAACAAATACACATTGCCCTGCTACAAGAGACACACCTCACTAAGTCCACGTTAGAGAATACACGCTTAAAATGGAAAGGACAATTACACGCCACCACCTCCTCTTCCTTTGTTCGTGGTGTGGCGATTTGGATTGCCCCCGGGGTCCCATTTACTACGACTCGCACACAATGCGACCCAGAAGGTAGATATGTGATACTAGAAGGCGTCCTGGACGGATCCCCACTAGCGTTGGTAGCGCTATACTCCCCTAACACTAGTCAAGGTGACTTTCTGAATACGCTTACCCCTGGCAGTCTTAGTGACCCCGCATTAGAGTGCATCTGGGGGGGTGACTTTAATAGCGTCCTGAATACTCAAATAGACCGTTCGTTTCCCCCTCTTGGTACAGCTTCATCCAACCGAGCCTCACAAGCTTTAGCAAAATGGGCCTCCCACAATAATTTAAGTGACATCTGAAGGATAGGTCACCCCACCCACCGCGAATATTCTTATTACTCCCCAGTACATAAATTATACACCAGGATAGATATGATCTTTGTGTCCGTAACTGTAATCCAGAAAATGTGTAGTACTGAATATCTGGCACGCACTATATCGGACCACAACCCATTATGCGCAATAATGGCCTGGGGCCACATGCATACCCGCATCCCAACATGGTGACTGCAACCAGAAATTCTTTTAGATCCTCCCTTCCATACAGAAATGTCCAAACAATTGGCTGATTATTTCTTATTAAATAAAAACACAACAGCATCTCGTGCTACAGAATGGGACGCCCACAAAGTGGTGATACGTGGCCATTGCCTCGCAGCCACAGTGGGAGTAAAGAAGATACTCACTAAAGAACTACAAGACTTAGAGGTCAAGCTCCGTAAAGCGGAGATCGAGGTTTCCAGTGGCGAGGCCACATTGTCTGGACTGAATTCGCTTAAAGCCGCCTACAAAGAAGCAGACACTAGGCTGGGTAAGCATGACTACAGACACTACATGACACGGCAACATGCCGAAGGAGATAGATCGGGCAGACTACTGGCGTGGCTGACCCGCCAACCCTCGCAATCATCACCTATTGGTGCAATACGTTTAAGCTCCGGCATCATTGTCAATACTCAATCCGAAATCAACGACGCCTTCTTAACATACTACCGCACTCTACTATATACACCTCCTCCCTCCCATTCAGAGCAGCAACTAACTGATATATTAACATTTGTCTCTCACAACCAACATATTATAGACAATGATACCACCTTGGACGGCCCCATTACAATAGAAGAATTGCGCGTAGCACTAACACAAATGGCACGAGGCAAAACCCCTGGCTCAGATGGCCTGCCGGTGGAGTACTTTCACTCCCACGCTATACATCTTCTGCAGCCACTCATAGAAGTATTTAATGAAGCACGAAATAAATTACTATTACCGGAATCCATGCGCAAATTTCTAATAGTTGTTCTCCCAAAAACAGGCCGCGACCCTTTAGATGTTACATCATACAGACCACTCTCTCTTCTCAACACAGACTGTAAACTGCTGGGGAAAATACTAGCAAATAGATTACTTCCCCACCTAGAAAGTTTAATACACTCAGACCAGTCTGGTTTTATCCCTGGGAGAAGCACCTTTTTAAATATCAGAAGATTGCTCCACATAATGCACAGTAACACAGAACCAAAAGCTGTAGCCCTCTCCTTAGACATTGAAAAAGCGTTTGATACGCTGAGCTGGGATTACCTTCTACGCACGCTTAAAGCGTTTGGTTTTGGCTCCGGTTTCTTACAATGGATCAAAACGCTCTACTCTAAACCCACAGCTCGAGTCAAAAAAGGTCGTGTTATCTCTGAGGCGTTTCCCATAGGCAGAGGCACCAGACAGGGATGTCCATTATCCCCTTTATTATTCGCCATAGCTATGGAACCATTAGCAATTAAACTACGTAGTTGCGCGCACCTGTGGGGCATCTCCGAATCTAACACACATCATATTATATCCTTATATGCGGACGACGCCCTGATATATCTGCGTAATCACTCCACCTCTATGGCTGGGGTTCTGTCAATGCTCGACTCCTTTGCCCTGGCTTCTGGTCTACGCGTCAATTGGTCCAAATCAAGTATCTTTCCTCTTACCCCCATACTAACAGACCTTCACATGACACTACCGCAATATCAACTCCCATGGTCACACAATACCTTTAAGTATCTCGGGATCCAAATCTATCACTCCATTATTGACCTGAAAGAAGGCAATATTGAAAGAGCACTCAGCTCTACTCGCAGCTCAATGTCATTCTGGGGCTCGCTCCCCTTATCTCCCATGGGTCGAGTAGCAATAGCTAAAATGCTCATCCTTCCAAGGTTCTTATATTTTTTTACTGCCCTGCCGCTGTGTCTGCCACGTGCGTTCTTTAACAAACTGCACTCATTATTGACTGATTTACTCTGGGGCAGAGACAGACGCAGGGTAGCGTTAACTACAACACAATACCCGCAAGAGGCGGGGGGCTTGGGCATGCCCAACTTTGAGAGATATTACGCAGCTTCTCAGCTGCTATGGGTATCTACATGGCTCAAAGAGACCCCTTCCTCAGAAGGCATAATGCTGCAGACATATTTGGCCCCGCAAACATTGCTGTCCTCACTCTTATCTGGCCCTAACCGCCTACCCTCAAAACTTATATTACTAGAGGCAGCTCGCTTCTGCTGGCGCAGATACGTTCAAAGTAAGTCCCCCCTATCCCCCTACTCCCCCCTGTTACCACTGCTCCAGTTACCAAATACCTAAACATTATCATTAAATCACGATACGCGGGACATAAGTACTCTAAACGTAGGCGACTACTACTCGAGTTCTAAATTACGCACCTTCGCGGACCTAGTGGCCGCTGGGGTTATGCACACAGGAGCCTTCCTGATGTACAACGCTATTAAACGACTACTTAACAACCTTTGGGGTTCTGGCAATAATGAACCTCCCGAATCCCAACTACTTACTGTTATTCTTACGATGGGCAGCGCAAAAGGCATCATAACTAAATTATACACAGTACTGATGACGGAGGTCTGCTCCGCGTTACCGCTTGCTAAAGCACATTGGGACTCTGTCCTCCCTACACCACTATCACAAAAAACATGGATTGTGGCTCTTACAATGATTAAGTCAATATCCCGCAACCCTCGGTTGCGTTACACCCAATTCAATTATATTCACCAAGCATATCTATCTCCGGCCCGCATCCAAAGAATATACCCGAATGCAAACTCGACATGTCCTAGAGGTGCTGCCCCGGCAGCAGATTTCTATCACATGGTCTGGAGCTGTCACCCCATAAACTCAGCCTGGCATCGGGTCACAAATACCACAGCAGACATTACATCCCACACTTTGTCGTCCACCCCTGACTCATGTTTACTTGGTATACGTCAACGCGCCAAAGGCGATAAACATCTGCACAGATTTATTGATTTGGCATTTGCTGTCTTCAAGCGCCTAATAGCCACGCACTGGAAAGCCCCACACGTACCATATCACTCTGCCTGGCTTTGTGACTTGCACAGTCGCTCGCAGGCCGAAGCTCAGACATTACACTTACTGCAATACAAGGGCCTAATACAGGATGGCCCCGAAGTCTGGGACATTTTTGTGGTAGCGATCGAAAACAGGGATGACACATACCCTCCCTAGGCCCCCCGCCCACAATCCTTCAGCACATTAACCCCCTCATGCCCCCTCCTAACGGCATGTGGCGGTACTCTTGGTTGCTTACGAAGGGACCACGCCTTCATGCACTACATGTTTGGCTTTGGATATCCCTAAAATGGCTCTATGCCCTATTATACCTCACAACTAACATCTCAAGGGTGTTGCCCTGATCTCCAAGCATAGTAATCGGACCCTCGCTCTATTTCATCCCACCATCTGGGGTTGGGCATCCAGCATTAGGAATAATACCAGCGGTGTTTAGCTGTGACCTTAGTTAATCAATTAATTGCATAATTTACAATGGTGCTTCTGGAACTGTATTGCGCAACCGCGCTGTAGTGACTTACAAATGCGTGTAAACAATTTGAAAAATTATTAGTGACTAAACATGTTGTTGTGTGTGCATAATGTTTAATAAACAGATTTTTTAAAAAAAGAAGAGAAGAACACTTGTTTCAAGAGTAGAAGATGTGGTTTTCGAACTCGTCACAGTTTAAGATCCCAGGATAGAAATTGAGTTTATTATGTTGAAACTTGTCTATTAGAGTTGGCGGTGTTGGACTGTGAAACACTATCAGGCACACATTGAGGTAGGGAATTATTAAACTCCTATTGTGAGAATGTACTAATCAAAATTGGTGTTTGGTTAATCCTTTTGCGCAGAGAAGTACGCAGCACTAGTCAGAGTAATTTCCCACGGGTTGAGATGTCACTTGGTGTGTGATAACTAGCCTATTTTGTTTTCAATGTTTATTTTTTCAGTGTGTATTTTGCACGTTTTTCAAAATTGTTAACTTCACTGGTTATCAGTGTTTATATTTCAATTACACAAAAATGCCGGAAGTCATGTATTTCCACTGTTTACCACATACTTTTATATAATTTGCATTAATTAAAGTGTTTTTTTCAGAGTTACACTGCTTCCAATATGTCTCCAGGAGTTGTTCGTACAGGAAACTAACTACCTAGTAAATCAAATTAAATCAAATTCAGAAATTAAGTACAACAAGGAACCAAGAGCCATGCTTCTGAATGCTATGAGTGTGTGCTTCAATGCTTGCATATTGACATCCATATTATTGGGTATACAATGTACCTGTCCATCTGACTTTCCGCATTCTCTCATCCCTATCCCCTCATTGTCTGTTCCTCAAGTGCTCTCAATTTTTGCACTTCTCTGCTGTTTGTTCTCTACCCTACCTGTTCAGTATCATTTTGTAGCCTTTTTTTCTTCTTCACTATTTGTTTCCTCTCATTTCCACAGTATCACTCTCACACTCTGTTCCTCTCTCGCATTCTCAGGCTTCTTTCTGTATTCGTCTACTGCCCTCTGTCCCCATCACTATCTAGTACTGCTCTCCATTTTTTTCACCTTTTCTCCAGTTCTCCTTCTCTCTATCATTCTGTCTTACTGTCCCTTTTAACTCCATTACCTGTCCTTCTTTCACATTCTCCTTCTTTCTCCTGTGTTCACCCTGATCGTCCTCTTTTTCTTCCCACATATCATTCTATTTCTTTCTATCTTTCTTTCACACATTTGTTCTCAGGCCTCTCTGCTGCTAAGCCTTTCTTCCAGGATTTCCATCACCCTTCTTTGTTGCTCACTCTTTCTTCCTTCCCTTTATGCCTTTCTATTTGTCTTATTCTTTTCTTGACTTTAACAGGAACAATGGACTTAATTTTCTTTCACATCCCCAACTGCTCAATTTCACTTGCAAAATATGTGTTCCCCCCACCCTCCCGTCTGCATTATGGGGGTCATTACAACATTGGCGGTAAAAGGCGCTTACCGCCGTGCAGAAGACCGCCAATACACCGCCGCGGCCGCGGAATCCCGCCAAAGCTATTATGACACACATCTCGGAATCCGCTGAAATTCAGACACCCACACAACACCGCCACACCAAAGGTCAGTGATAAACTGTTGAAAACAAAACCTCCACCTCCACGCCAACAGAAACACGCCCATGCTATTACGACCCACGAATCCACGCGGTGGTCTTTCAACCGCGGTATTCCATTGGCGGTACACACCTCCGCGCTCAAAATACACACACATCTCCAAAACACCGTCACATTGGACAATTCGAAATACACACACCTGACACACATACAAACACCACTCCCACACACCCAACACAATATAAAACACACACCCACATCACCCACAAACCCCTACGACCACAAATTAGAGACGAAGGCCAGAGAGACTGCACAGCCAAGACAACACCACCATACAGAGGCACATAACACCATCACCCAACCCACATCCACGCACAAAACACCACACACCACTAAACATCACCACACACATCAACACTCACACCGCCCCACACATCACACACACCATCCCCATGTCATGCCAAAAACACCCCCTCTTCTCCGAGGAGGAGCTCAGGGTCATGGTGGAGGAAATCCTACGGGTAGAGCCACAGCTTTTTGGCTCACAGGTACAGCACACATCAATAGCCAGGAAGATGGAGCTATGGCGAAGAATCGTGGACAGGGTCAACGCAGTGGAACAGCACCCAAGAAATAGGGAAGACATCAGGAAGAGGTGGAACGACCTACGGGGGAAGGTGCGTTCAACGGTCTCCAGGCACAACATCGCGGTTCAGCGGACTGGCGGCGGACCCCCACCTCCTCCTCCACAACTAACAACATGGGACGAGCAAGTCTTGACCATCATGCATCCTGAGGGCCTCGCAGGAGTCGGTGGAGGATGGACACTGGTAAGTCAAATCTTAACTATCATATCCCCCACCCTACCTGCATGCTATCACACCCCCCACCCTCACACCCTCCCCTATCACTCCAACTCCTCACTAATGTACTAATAACACAAACCACACATCCCAACACCAAGCCCTGCATGACAGAACTAAGCATGGACACCCAGCACTAAAGCATGCCCACTGCACATACCCATAACACCCCCCTCAACCACCATCACACAAGCTCCCACACAGGAATGCTTGCAATGGGGTACACGCTCACCCACCCACTGCACACCATTACACACACACATGCAATAATCATGCTCTTATGCCCCTGCAGGAACCCGAAGGACTGTCACCACACAGGAGGGTCCAGACAACACCACTCCACCCCCAGAAGAGGCCCACAGTGATGATAGCAGCTCTGCCCTACTGGGTCCTGATGACCAACCCGGACCATCGTGGGCCTCGGGACAGTCGGTTCCCCTTGCACAGGCACAGCCCAACACCGACCTTCCACCCTCTGGTAACACCAGCACAGCACCCACCCAGCTGACCCAAACCTCCCTACCCAGGACAGGTCAATCAGCGGTGTGTCC